>NC_082661.1:82397163-83647163 GCF_025265405.1 Mesoplodon densirostris | reverse complement strand
ACCTTGCCATCTGTGACAACATGGATGACCTACATGTTATCATGAAGTGAAATACCTCAGACAGAGAAAGACAAGTGCTATTTGATTTCACTTATATTTGGAATGTAAAAAACAAAACAAATGAACAAATATAACAAAACATAAACAGAGCTATAGATACAGAGAACAAATAGATATTTTCCAGAGGGAAGGATGGAAGGGAGAGGAAAGAAATAGGTAAAAGAGTTTAAGAGGTACAAACTTCCAGTTGCAAAATAAATCAGTAATGGGAAGGAAATGTATAGTGTGGGGAATATAGTCATTAGCTGTGTAGTATCTTTTTTATTTTTTTTTGTGCGGTATGGTACGTGGGCCTCTCACTGTTTGTTGTGGCCTCTCCAGTTGCAGAGCACAGGCTCCAGATGCGTAGGCTCAGCAGCCATGGCTCACGGGCCCAGCTGCTCCGGGGCATGTGGTATCTTCCCGGACTGGGGCACAAACCCATGTTCCCTGCATCAGCACGTGGACTCTCAACCACTGCACCACCAGGGAAGCCCTATGTAGTATCTTTCTTTTCTTTTCTTTTTTTTTTTTTGTGGTATTCGGGCCTCTCACTGTTGTGGCCTCTCCTGTTGCGGAGCACAGGCTCCAGACGCGCAGGCTCAGTGGCCATGGTGCACGGGCCCAGCCGCTCCGCGGCATGTGGGACCTTCCCGGACCGGGGCACGATCTTGCCTCCCCTGCATTGGCAGGCGGACACCCAACCACTGCGCCACCAGGGAAGCCCTGTAGTATCATTTTTACAGTGACATAGCGTAACTAGATTTATCATGGTGATCAGGTTGGTACCTATAGAGATAGTGAATCACTATATTGTATAACAGGAACTAGCATAGTGTTGTAGGTCAATTATACTTCAAAAACAAACTCATGGACAAAGTGATCAGATTTGTGGTTACCAGAAGTGTGGTGGGGATATGGGGGAGGGGGAATTGGATGAAGGCAGTCAAAAGGTAAAACTTCCAGTTATAAGATAAATAAGTACTAGGGAAGTGATGTACAACATGATAAAGATAATGAACACTGTTCTGTTATATATGGAAGTTGTTAGCAGAGTAAATCCTCAGACTTCTCATAACAAGAAAAAAATTTTTTCTATTTCTTTAATTTTGTATCTATATGAGATAATGGATATTCACTAAACTCATTTTGTTAATTACTTCATGATGTATGTAAATCAAATCATGCTGTCAACAAATTTGTACAGTTCTATTTGTCATTTATCTCATTAAAACCGGAAGAAAATAAAAAGTTAACATTTGAGTTCTACCTTAAATAATGCATGGCCTAATACAAATGGAGTACGATACCTTGTCAAACACTTTGCTGGATCTGGGGTTTCAGAAGGGAATCCCCAGATCCAGCATTGACAAGATTACTAACTACATTAGGTAGTCTAGTGTGGTACATATAGACAATAAGTAAACAAAATAGTTTTCTTTAGGAATATACAAAGACTCCTTTCACAAGAAAGTGATCAGTTTAGCTAATTTATACATGATGATGCCACCTTGATGTGTGAAGCAGCAGCCTGGTAAGGTTTTGGAAGAAAGAAGAGCTAGCCCTGCTGCTACATGGTGAGGGAGGGAGAAATGCATGATGTATTTTCACAGAAAGGGGCTAGGCCAGATTCTAAAGCTGACTGTAAGTCAAGGCAAAGATTGGGGAATTTTATACAGTGTGATGGGAAGCCAGAGAGTAGGGAATGATATAATTTTCCATTAGAAGTTGTAGTATGTGGATAGAGAATTTTGTAAGGATGCAAACATGGAGGTTAGTTAACTTGTTGGGAGGGTATTGGGTACAATAATTTAGTGTGGACTAAAGAAATAATAAAGAGGATAAAAAGATATTTTTAAACATAAGTTGTATTACTTCTGTCTGAAAATACTTCAATTGAAATAAGAAGGTTAGGAAAGTGGTTAATGTGTATGCCAAATATATGATTTTCTGGCTTCATGTAACATTAAACTACCTTACATGTGATTCATGAAACAATAAGGTATTACTGTTGGAAAATATGTTGAATGTTTTGAAATTTAATGTACAGCTGATAAAATATAAGAACTATTAACTGTAACATTTTTCTATTAAAATAGAAAAGCAAAACTAACTCTAATAATGTAGTTGAAATTAAAGAATATTTCATGTTATTATAAAGTATATATTTTATGGAGAAACAAATGGCATAGGGAAAAAATGGACAGTTCTGAGTTTAAATATTGATTGTATCATATCTGGTTAACTTCAGATATTTGCTTAATCATTCTATATATTAGGGTTTGTTTTAATTTGGCCCCTGAGTTAACTCACAGGTTTTTGGTGAATGCTAATAATATAAATAATGTCTTCAAAGAATTCAGTAATGTCTGTTACATTTATATTTGTATTCATAGAAGCTCTTCTTTCCTTCTATTATCATACTCATTTCATTGACATGCTCTCTATACTTCTGTTTAAAAAAAAAGCCTGATAGTAAGTCAAATATTTTGAAAGTAATTATAGCATTATATGTGGACAGGATAATAGCAAAAGACTGGAAAATCTTGTAAAATTTATGAAGTACTATATACTTGTATTGATTACTCAAGAGTAAATCAACCTATTGAATTGAAATACACCAAAACATTTATTAAATTAATGTTTATTAGAGTATAGTTGCTTTAGAATTATGTGTTAGTTTCTGCTGTACAGCAAAGCGAATCAGCTATATGTATACATATATCCTCTCTTTTTTGGATTTCCTTCCCATTTAGGTCACCACAGAGCATTGAGTAGAGTTCCCTGTGCTATACAGTAGGTTCTCATTAGTTACCTATTTTATACATAGTAGTGTATATATATCAATCCCAAACTCCCAGTTCATCTCACCCTCCCTTTCCCACTTGGTATCCATATGTTTATTCTCTACATCTGTGTCTCTATTTCTGCTTTGTAACTAAGTTCATCTGTACCATTTTTCTAGATTCCATGTATAAGCAGTACTATATGATATTTGTTTTTCTTTTTGACTTACTTCACTCTGTGTGACAGTCTCTAGGTCCACCCACATCTCTGCAAATGACACAGTTTCATTCCTTTTCATGGCTGAATAATATCCCATTGTATATATGTACCACATCTTGCAAAAAAATGAAATAAACCAAAACTGAACATTATAGATGATGTGATATTAGTAAGGCTCAGCTAGAATTTCCATTATATCAATCAACCATATTTATACAAAAAGCCTTGTCCCACACATCAAACAATGGTCAAAAATGTCAGAGGAATTACATTAGCAAGATGGCCTAGTAGAAAGCCCTGGAACAGTCCTCCACAAACACACAAATCCAGCAACAATTCATGGACACATGCACGTTGTGAGAAATCAGAAACTAATTGAGAGTCTCTTGCAGTCCTAGGAGAACACAAAGTCAGACTCACCAAAGCAAGTAGGGAGATTCAAGATACCTGCTGGCTGAAGACTCTTCCCCCTGGCAAAGTGTCATAATCAGGAAGAAACTCCCTACCTCTCACTTTCATTCAAGAGGAGAAAGTTTCCATTTATACATCTAGCACCTCACATTTTCCAATGAAGATACACAGAGGCCTGGCTTCTGTCTTGGCGTTCTTGAAAGTCTGTTGTTCCAGCACAATACAGCTGCCCAGGGAAGAACAAAGGTAGTGGCTTGAGCTGGTAGACACCACTGTTCCTATTCCCTGCTCAGCACAGACTGAACAGGCAAAAAATGATATTCTCAGCTTCCCCCTTGGAGAGGGAAAGAGTTGATCCGTTCATCAAGCATTCAGACTTCTCTGAGGCTGCCCAGAGGACTAGATTCTCTCTTGTCAGCTTTGAATCTCTTTCAAGTCCAGCACTGAGACAAGGAGAGGTGCCAGTCTGTGAAGACTGAAGAAATGCCTGCTTTGTCCAATGCATGACAGCAACAAAGAGAGTCAAGAAAAATGAAGAAATAGGCAAAGATGTTCCAAAAAATGGAACAAGATAAATCCTGAGAAACTGACTCTAGTGAAAGAGAGTTATATGATTTATCTGACAGAAACATTAAAATGACTCTCACAAAGACATGCACAAAATTCAAGAGAACAACGTATGTACAAATTGAGAATTTCAGCAAGGTGATAGAAAATATTAAAAAGTACTAAATGAATCATGGAGCTGAAGACCACAATAACTTAACTGAAAAATTGATTAGAAGGTTTCGATATCATACTAGATCAAACAGAACAAAGGTTCTGTAACTCAAAAACAAATCAGTAGAAATAATTCAGTCAGGTAAGGAAAAACGATTTTTTAAAAAGTAAATAAGTTTTATGGGACTTAAGAGATACCTTGAAGTGAAACAATATACGCATTATAGCAATCCCAGAAGGAGAGGAGGGAAAAAAACAGGATGCTTATTCCAAGAAATAATGCCTGAAAACTTCCCAAATTTGGGGATGGAAGTTGACATCCAGACGCAAGCAGTTGAAAAATAACCAAATAATATGAACTCAAAGAAATCCACAGAGAGACAAATTAATGTCAAATTATCAAGTCAAAGACAGAAATTTGAAAACAGAAAGAGAAAAGCAACTGTCACATACAAGGGGTTCTCCAAAGCATCATGAACAGATTTTTTAGCAGAAATCTTGCATGCAAAAAGGGAATGGGATGATATATTCAAAGGCTGAAAGAAAAAATGCCTCTCAAAATACAGTATCTAGCAAAACTGTCCTTCAAAAATAAAGGAGCGATAAAGACTTCCCCAGACAAAAAAAAAAAGCTGAGGGAGTTCATAACCAATCACTAGACCAGCCTTATACAAAATGTTATAGAATACTATATTACTGAAATGGTAGTGGGTAAATAAAATAATTCTAGTATAAAAGTTAAAAGTATTAAAAATAACTATAACTAAAAATATGTTAAAGATACACAACATAAATAGATTTTAATTGTGACAACACCTAAAACATGGGTGGATGAGAAGTTAACAGTTTTTGTGTGGAATTGAACTTAAATTGTTATCAGCTTAAAATATATTATATTTTATGTAAGTCCCAATGTAACCCACACACATATAAAATAGCTAAAGAAGTTACAAAAAAGAATTGTAGCATATCAATATAAAAATTCAGGAAGATAGCAAGAGAGGAAAAGATTTCCCCCTCCTCCAAAAAAGACTAAAACACTAAAGAAAACAACTAACAAAATGACAATAGTAAATTATTTTCTATCAATAATTATTAATAATTTAAATGTAAATAGTTTAAACTCCCCAATCAAAAGGCATAGTGCGGGTGATCAAGACGTGGAGTAAGAGGATGTGGAGCTCACCTTGCCCCAGTGAACACATCAAAAATGTATCTACATGTGAAAAAATTCTCACTGAAAACTAATGAAAATGGCAGAAAGACTCCTGTACAGCAAAGGCTGTAAAAAAGATACACATGTAACTGTGTAGGAAGGGAAGAAAAGCGATCTGGTCAGGACCTGTGCTGGTAGGAGGGGACTCAAAGGAAAAGGGTTATTGTGCTGGCAGACACACACCTGGGGGAGTTAGCAAATTGAGCCACAGACTGGACATCCTAGGTCTGGGGTCCTACATGGAGGAGGGAAGCCCCCTTGGCTGGCTGGAGAGATGATGGGACAGATAGAAAGACTGGAGAAGTTTGGACTCTGCTCATGAGTAGCCTGTGTAGGCTAGCCCTCAAGGCAGGTTGAAGAGAGGTCTGCCCTAGCAGCTGGCAGGTTTCTTGCAATGGACTTGCCATGTGCTCCAGCCTGAGTTGAGTGAACACCCCAGCTCCACTCACTCCAAACTACAGCATGGCACTGGATCTGAAGCAGCCAGGACTGGGTAAAAGACTCAAAAATGGGAAGAAAAGGAAACCCAGTCCCTGGGTGGACACTGTGTGGGACTGTGGTGGCCATTGTTGGCATTTACATAAGCGGTGCCCCCGAAGCAGCCCAGATTTCTTATGGCAGATTCAGGGCCACAGCTCACCACCCCACCATACATGCAGAGAAACTTTATGGGCCCTGCATCATGTGCAGAGTGGTGCCAGAACGGTGTGAGAGTGGTGGAGGCTGGGGATAGTGATCAGCTGTTAGAGACAAAGGGGTATTTCCCCTGAGACAGTGCAAGAAGTCTGCTCTAGTGACTGACAAATTTCCCTTGACCATCTCACACTGTGCCTCAGCCCAGTGCCCCCAGCTCAAGCCAAGCAAATTCTCCAGCCCCACTCAAACCATACCACAGTGCAGCATTAGCCCTGTGATGGCCAGTACAAAGGAAAAGACTCAAGTGTGGGCTGCACCTGAGCAGAGCTGAAGATGCCTACACATGCAGTGCATCAAACCTCTGTATGTGCACAGACCCCACTTGTTTCAGCACTCCCCTCCACTGGGGCTGAGGTCCATGTACAAGGAGAGGAAAATTCATAAATTTAAAGGAAATAGAACCAGCCCGAGTCCAACCCTCAGGGCTTCTGCTCCAGCAACTTTGGATCAAACCCCACCCCTGACAGGGCAATGATAGGCACTACACAGAGAGGATGTCCCACCTCACACCTGGTGCCAGTCTCTAATAACTCCATCTCCAAACCCACCCACTACCAAGGTGATAGCTGCCAGCACATGCTGAGGAAAGACTAAACTGGCATCCACCTCAAATCTAGCCCTCCCACCAAAAGCACTGGGCACATGAAGTCTGCATAGAGATGTTCCCACATAAGAAAACCTCTTCAAGACCACAATAGGTATCCATTTCACATAAATTGAGAGGCAGAGAAAGATAAGTAAAATGAAAAGGCAAAGGAACTACTCTTAGTTGAAAGAGCAAGAGAAAACTCCTGAAAAAATAATGAAACAGAAATAAACACTTTACCAGGTAAAGAATTCAGAACATGGTAATAAAAATGTTAACTAAAACAGTAGAAAGAATTGATCTAAACACTGACCATTTAAATGATGAACTAGAAAATGTTTTAAAAAAAATTCCATGGCTGAAATAAACACACTAGAAGGACTGAAAAGGAGAGTAAGTGATACAGAAGAATGCATAAGTGATTTGGAAGACAGAAAAATGGAAATCAACCAATCAGAGTAACAGAGAGGAGAACAAAGCTTTAAAAATGAAAGTAATCTAAGAGATCTTTAGAACATTAGGTATTACAACACTTGCAATATACAGGTTCCAGAAGGAGAAGCAAGAAGGGGATCAAAAATATATTTGAATAAATTATGGCTGAAAACTTCAATGCAGAAGAGGGAAATGGATATCCAGGTACAGGAAGAACAGAGGGTCCCAAACAAGATGAACCCAAACAGACCCACACCAAATCATATCATAATTAAAATGGCAAAATTAAAGATAAAGAGAGAATTCTAAAGACAGTAAGAGAAAAACAAAGAGTCATATTCAAGGGAATCCTCATAAGGGTATAAACTGACTTCTCTGTAGAAATTTTGCAGGCCAGAAGGCAGTGGCATGATATATTCAAAGTCCTAAAAGGGAAAAACCTGCAACCTAGGATACTCTACCCAGCAAGATTATCATTTAGGATAGGAGAGATAAAGAATTTCCCAGCCAAACAAAAACTAAAAGAATTCATCAATACTAAACCTACCCAGAAAGAAATGTTGAAGGGTTTTCTCTAAATGGAAAAGAAGTAAGAATCTATAGGAAAAAGGGAAAATTCCAATAGGAAAGGCAAATATATAGTAAGAATTGAAGATATGTATATTAAAAGAAAAAAGAGAAAAGCAACTCTAACTATAATAAACAGTTAAGGGATAAGCATGAAGATTAAAATATGACATCAAAGACACAAAATGTGGTGAGAGGAGTAAAAAATGTGGATCTCTTAGAATGTGTTTTAGCTTAAATGACTACCAGTTTTACACATTTTGGATCAACATATAGGAACCCCATAGAACCACAAATCAAAAACCTACAGGAGATATACAAAAACCAAAGAGAAAGGATCACAAGCATACTACTAAAAAAAAAATTAAAACATAAAAGATGAAAAAAAAAAAGAAAAAGAAACCAAAAGGGAAAACCATAAAAACAAGCAGAAAAAAAGTAATAAAATGGTACTAAGTACATATCTATTAATAATTACTTTAAATGTCAATGGACTAAATGCTCTGCTCAAAAAACATAGGGTGGCTGATTAGATAAAAAACCAAGACACTTCAATATACTGCCTAGAAGAGACTCACCTCAGGGCTAAAAATACACAGAGACTGAAAGTCAGGGGATGGATAAAGATATTTCCTGCAAATGGAAATGACAAGAAAGTAGTGATAACAATACTCATATCAGGCAAAAGAGACTTTAAAACAAAGATTATAACAAAAGACAAAAAAGGGCATTATATAATAATAAAGGGCTCAATACAAGAAGAGGATGTTACGTTTGTTAACATACAGGTATCCAATACTGGAGCACCTAAATATATAAAGCAAATACTAACAGACATAAAAGGAGAAATTGACAATAATACAAGCATAGTAGAGAACTTTAACACTCTGGTAACACCAATGGACAGATCATCCAGACATAAAACCAATAAGGCAAAAACCATCCTAAATGATACAATAGACCACTTGGACCTAATAGATATCTACAGGACATTACACCCCAAAAGAGAAGAATACATAGTTTTTATTTTTTCAACTGCACATGGAACATTCTCCAGGATAGATCACATGCTAGGCCACAAAAGGAGTCTCAACAAATTTAAGAGGATAGATATTATATCAACAATATTTTCTGACCACAACAGTGTGAAACTAGTATTAATCTATAGAAAGAAAAATTGGAAAAGAACAAACACTTGGAGACTAAATAACATGCTACTGAAAAACCAAGGGGTGAGTGAAGAAATCAAGAGGAAATCAGAAAATACACCAAGATAAATTACAGTAAAAAAAACAATACTCTAAATTCTATGAGATGCAGCACAAGCAGTTCTAAGAGGAAAGTTCATAGCAATACAGGTCTTCACAAGAAACAAGAAAAATCTCAAATAAACAACCTAATTACCTCCTAGAAAAATTAGAAAAAGAAAAAACAGAGCCCAAAGTCAGCAGAAGAAAGAGAATAACAAAGATCAGAAAGCAAATAAGGTAGGAAAAAAAACATTAGAAAAGATAAATAAAACCAAGAACAGGTTTTTTAAAAGATAAAAATAGGGCTTCCCTGGTGGCGCAGTGGTTGAGAATCTGCCTGCCAATGCAGGGGACATGGGTTTGAGCCCTGCTTTGGGAAGATCCCACATGCCGCGGAGCAACTGGGCCTGTGAGCCACAATTACTGAGCCTGTGCATCTGGAGCCTGTGCTCCACAGCAACAGAGGCCGCAATAGTGAGAGGCCCGCGCACCGCGATGAAGAGTGGCCCCCGCTTGCCACAACTAGAGAAAGCCCTTGCGCAGAAACGAAGACCCAACACAGCCATAAATAAATAAATATAGATAGATATATAGATAGATTAATTAAAAAAAAAAAAGATAAAAATAAAATATATAAACCCTAACCAGGCTTACCAGAAGAAAAAAGAAAGGACTCAAATAAAGAAAATAAGTGATGAAAGAGGAGAAATAACAACTAATACCACAATGATACAAAAATATTATAAAACTATGAACAATTATATATCAACAAATTGGGAAACCTAGAAGAAATGTACAAATTTTTAGAAACACACAACCTGCCAAGACTGACTCAAGAAGGGATAATTTGAACAGACTGATCACTAGGAGAGAAATCAAATACATAATTCAAAAACTCCCAGCACACAAAATTCAGGACCAGATGATTTCAAAGGTGAATTCTACCAAATATATAAAGAAAAACTAATATTTATCCTTCAAAAACAATTCCAAAAATTGGAAGCAGACAGAAACCTCCCCAATTCATTGTATGAGGTCACCATTACCCTGATCCCCAAAACAAAGACACTACAAAAAAGAAAATTAGAGGCTAATAGTTTCGATGGATATAGGTGAAAAAATCCTCAAAAAAATACTAGCAAAGTGAATCCAACAATATATAAAAAGGCTCATACTCCATCATCAAGTTGAATTTATTCCAGTGTCACAAGGATGGTTCAACATTCTCAAATCAATCAATCACCACATTAACAAAAGGAAGAATAAAAATCATCTCCATATATGCAGGAAAAGCATTTGACAAAGTTCATTACCCACTCATGATAAAAGCTCTATGCAAAGTGGGTATAGAGGGAACTTATCTCAACATAATAAAGACCATTTATGACAAACTCACAGCCAACATCATACTCACTGGTAAAAAGCTGAAAGCCTTTCCTTTAAATTTAAGAACAAGACAATGATGCTCACTCTCACCACTTCAATTTACCATAGTATTGGAAGTCCTAGCCACAGTAATCAGATGAGAAAAAGAGATAAAAGTCATCCAAATTGGAAGGAAAGTGGTAAAACTTCCACTATTTGCAAAAGACATAATACTTTATATGGAAAAGCCTAAAGTCTCTACCCCAAATCTTTTAGAACTAATAAACAAATTCAGCGAATTTACAGGGTACAAGATTAACATACAGAAGTCTGTTGCATTTCTGTACACTAATAATGAAATATCAGAAAGAAAAAGTAAAAAACAAACATTAATAAAATCACATCAAGAAAAATAAATACCCAGGAATAAACTTAACCAAGTAGGTCAAAGACCTATACTCTGAAAATTACAAAACATTGATGACAGAAATTGAAGACGATACAAAGAAATGGAAAGAAATCCTGTGCTCTTTGATCAGAATTAATATTGTAAAATGACCATACTACCCAAAGCAATTTATATATTTACATTATATTTAATGTAATCTGTATCAAAATACCCTTGATGTTTTTCACAGAACTAGTCCAAATAATCATAAAATTCTTATGGACTCACAAAAGACTACAAATTGCCAAAATATTCTTGAGAAAAAAAAGAACAAAACTGGAGGTATCACCCTCCCTGTCTTTAGACTATACTACAAAGTTACAGTAATCAAAACAGTATGGTATTGGTACAAAAACAGACACACAGAACAATGGAACAGACTAGAGAGTTTAGAAATAAATCCATGAACCTATAGTCCATTAATCTACAACAGAGGAGACAAGAATATTCAATGGAGAAAAGACAGTCTCTTCAGAAAGTGTTGCAGGGAAAACTGGACAGCTAGAAGTAAAACAATAAGATTAGAACATTCCCTGACAGCATATACAAAAGTAAACTCAAGGTGGATTAAAGGCCTAAATATAAGACCTAAAACGGGCTTCCCTGGTGGCGCAATGGTTGAGAGTCCGCCTGCCAATGCAGGGGACATGGGTTCGTGCCCCGGTCTGGGAAGATCCCACATGCTGCGGAGCAGCTGGGCCCATGAGCCATGGCCGCTGAGCCTGTGCGTCTGGAGCCTGTGCTCTGCAAAGGGAGAGGCCACAACAGTGAGAGGCCCGCGTACCGCAAAAAAAAAAAAAAAAAAAAAAAAAAAAAGACCTAAAACAATAAAACTACTAGCAGAGAACATAGGCAGAACACTTTGATATAAATCATAGCAATATATTTTTGGATCTGTCTCCTAAGGTAAAATAAATAAGTGCAAAAATAAACAAATGGGAACTAATTAAACTAAAAATCTTTTGCACAACAAAGGATATCAATGACAAAACTGAAAGATAACCTACAGAATGAAAAATACTTTGACTGAAAAGTGGTTAATATTCAAAATACATAAAGAGCTCATACTACTTAAGATCAAAACAACAAACAACCCAATCAAAAAATGGGTAGCAGGTCTTCCCTGGTAGTGCAGTGGTTGAGAGTCCACCTGCTGATGCAGGGGACACAGGTTCGTGCCCTGGTCCAGGAAGATCCCACATGTCACGGAATGGCTGGGCCCATGAGCCATTGCCGCTGAGCCTGCGCATCTGGAGCCTGTGCTCCGCAACGGGAGAGGCCACAACAGTGAGAGGCCTGCATACCGCAAAAAAAAAAAAAAAAAAAGGGTAGCAGACCTTAATAAACATTTTTCTAAAGAAGACATACAGATGGCTAACAGGAACATGAAAAGATGATTAACATTGATAATTATTAGAGAAAGGCAATTCAAAAACACAATGAGATATCACTTCACACCTGTAAGAATGGCTATCATCACAAAATCTACAAATAACAAATAGAGAGAATGTGGAGAAAAGGGAGCCCTTGCATACTATTGGTGGGAATGTACATTGGTTCAGCCATGATGGAAAACAGTATGGACGTTCCTGATAAAACTGAAAAGAGAACAACCATATAGTCCAGCAACTCTACTAATTGGAGAGGTTACATGTACCCCAATGTCTTAGCAGCACTACTTACAATAGCCAAGATATTGGAGCAACTCAAATGCCCATCAACATATGAATGAAGATGTGAGACTATATATATACATATAAAAGTCTATATATACTTATATAGACTACATACATATACATATATACACACACACAAATGGATAAAGATGTGACACACACAACGGAATATTACTCTGTCATTAAAAAGAATAAAATTCTGTCACTTGCAGCAACATGGATGGACCTAGAGTATATTATGATCATTAAAGTAAATCAGACATCATACAGTATTTATCTGTCTCTCTCACTTATACATGGAATGTAAAGAAGAATACAAATGAATGTATATGCAAAACAGAAACAGACTCACAATTACAGAAAATAACCTAGTGGTTACCAAAGGGGAAAGGAAATGGAGAGGCACAAATTAGAAGTATGGGATTAAGAGACATAAACTGCTATGTATAAAATATATAAGCCACAGGATATATTTTATAGCACAGGGAATTATAATGATTATCTTGTATTAACTTTTAATGGAATATAACCTGTAAAACACTGAATCACTATTCTGTAAACCAGAAACTAATATAATATTGTAAATCATTTATACTTCAATTAAAAAAGAATTTAAAAAAGGAAAATAAAAAGTAGAAGGTATCTTGTTGACTGGGGGCCACATAATCAAACTTGTTTGGGATGAGAATGAACAAGGAAATAAATATAGTGTTCAGAACTGGCTTGGTCTTTGTGTATATATGTAATGATATATGTACTGTGTTTCTGGTCAAGTAGATCATTTACAGGGACATGAAAGTTATTTAAGGTTTTTTTGATGACCTGGTACCCTAGGTAGGAGAGGCTCCATTTTAGAACTAAAAAATAATTTCAATATTTTTAATAAAAATAAAACTAATTTCAGGATAAAAAAAAGACATGATGAGGCTGAATGGATTAAAAACACAAGACCCAACTATAGTTGATCCTTGAACACATGGGTTGAAACTGTGCAGGTCCACTTATATGTGGGTATTTTTAATAGTAAATACTGTAGTACTGCACAGTCCAGGGCTGGTTGAATGTGCAGATGTAGAGGAACCACATATCTGAAGAGCCAACTATAAAAAGATAGTCCATGCAATCGGTAACCAAAGAGAACAGGGATGACTATACTTTTATCACATAAAATAGTCTTTAAGTCAAACACTGCCACAAGAGGCAAAGGACATTATAACAATAAAAGGGTCAACAACAAGGATGATATAATAATTACAAGTATCTATTCAATCAACAGGCTCTGGTGCTAAGTCCATATATAGATGCATATAAATTTATATATACCTTTATATATTCACTTATATACATATATAATATCTAATATATATACATATATAATGTATACTTATAAATAATATATGCTATTTTATATAAATAATATATATTATAAATACATATATGCATATATTTATATGAAGCACATGTTGACAGAAGTGAAGAAGAAATAGATAGCAGTACAATAATAGTAAAACACTTTAATACCTCATTTTCATTAATGGATAGAACTTCCAGAGAGAAGATTAATAAGAAAATATGTGACCTAAACAACACTGTAGATCAAATAATCCTAACAAACATATACAGAACATTCCACCTAACAGCAACAGAATATACATTCTTCTCAAGTGCACACTGATATTTCTCCAGGATAGATCACAAATTAGGTCACCAAACAAGTCTTGAATTTAAGAAGATTGAATTCATACCAAGTACTTCTTCTTACCAGAGTGGAATGAAATTAGAAATCAATAGTGGAAGAAAAACTGAAAAATTCACAAATATGTGGAAATTAAGAACACATTCCTGAACAACAACTGGATCAACGAAGATATCAAAAGAGAAGTTAAAAAAAAAACCTCTAGACAAATAAAAATGAAATCACAACATATGAAAGTTTATGGGATGCAGAAAAAGTACTGAGAGGGAATTAAATAGACTTAAATGCCTACATTACAAGTTTTCTAAAAATTCTTAAACAAGTTAACTTTACACTTCAAGAAATTAGAAAAAGAAAAAAGACTAAGCTCAAAGTTAGCAGAAGGAAGAAAATAAAGATTAGAACAAAATATACATGAAAGAGAAAACAGAACAATAACAGAAAGAAACAGTGAAACTAGAAGTTGGTTTTTGAAAAGATATGTAGAATTGACAAATCCTTAGCTAGAGTAAGAATAAAGAGAGAAGATTGATGACACAAAATAAAAATGATCTAAAATACTACTATGAATAATTATATACCAACAAATTGGATAACCTAGAAAGAATAAACTCCTAGAAACATAAAACTCACCAAGACTGAATTATGAAAAAGTAGAAAGTATGAACTGACTTTTACCTAGTGATTAAATCAATAATCAAAAACATTCCAATAAAGAAAAGCCCCCAATGAGCTGCTTTCATTGGTGAATTCTACCAGACATTTAAAGATAGTTAATACCAATATTTCTCAAACTCCTCTAAAAATAGAAGAGGATGGATCATTTCCAAACTCAATTAATGAGTTCAGCATTACACTAACACCAAAGCCAGGCAAAGACATCACAAGAAAAGAAAACTGCATGCCAATATTCCTGATGAAAATAGTTGCAAAAATCCTGAGCAACATATTGGCAAACTGAATCCAACTGTATATTAAAAGGATCATACTTCATGACAATGTAGGATTTATCTCTGGGATGCAAGGATTATTCAACATATGGAAATCAATTAATATGATATACCACATTAACAGAATAAAGAATTTAAACAATCAAAAGATTGTCTCAATAAATGTAGGAAAATATTTGACAAAATTCACAACCTTTCATAATAAAAACTCTCAACAAATTAGGTTGAAAGTAGCAGAATAGAAGGAATAAAGGTTATATAGGACAAGCCCACAGCTAACATCATGCTCAACACTAGAAAACTGAAAACTTTTTACTAAGACCAGGAACAAGGCAAAGATGCTCACTATTGCCATTTCTATTCAACATTGTAATATGACTCCTAGGCAGAGTAGTTAGGCAGGGAAAATAAAGAAAGTGCATCCAAATTGGAAAGGAAAAAGTAAAATTGTCCTTGCTTTGCAGATGATATGACCTCAAGTATAGAAAACTCTGAAGATTCCAGTAAAAAACTATTATAACTAATAAACAAATTTAGTAAAGTTGCAGAAAAAAAATCAATATGAAAGAAGCCAGACAGAAGAAGACAAATACTGAATGGTATCACTTATATGTGGAATCTAAAATAAATAAAAACTGATTGCATACAAACAAAGAATAGAATGGGTGGGGCTTCCCTGGTGGCACAGTGGTTGAGAGTCCGCCTGCCGATGCAGGGGATGTGGGTTCGTGCCCCGGTCTGGGAAGATCCCGCGTGCCGCGGAGCGGCTGGGCCCGTGAGCCATGGCCGCTGAGCCTGTGCATCTGGAGCCTGTGCTCCGCAATGGGAGAGGCCACAGCAGTGAGAGGCCCGCATACCACAAAAAAAAAAAAAAAAAGAATAGAATGGGTGGTTGCCAGAAGTTGGGGGAGGAGGAAACAGAGATGTACATAAAAGGGTACAAAGTTTTAGTGGTAAGAATAAATTCTGAGGATCTAATGTACAGCTAGTGACTATAGTTAATAATTTGGTATTGTATACATGAAAACTGCTGAGAGTAGATCTTAAACATTCTACACACACACACACACACACACACACACAAAGAGTTAATTATTTGAGGTGTTAGATGTGTTAGTTATCTTGATCTTGGTAATAACGTCCCAAAGCATGTATATATATACATATATATACATATATATACATATATATATATGTATATATGTATATATATGTATATATATGTGTGTGTGTATATATATATGTATATATATATATATATAAAATCATCCTTTTGTATACTTTAAATATATATAATTTTATTTGCCAATTATTACTCAGTAAAGTTATAGGTGAAATTAGTTGTGTTTCTATACACTAACAATGAACCATCTGAAAAAGAAATTTAAAAAAAATACCATTTACAGTAACACCAGAAAGAATAAAATACTTAGGAATAAACTTACCTAAGGAAGTGAAAGACTTGTATACCAAAAACTACACAGCACTGATGAAAGAAATTGACACAAACACATCAAATGTGTCCATGAAGTAGAAGATGTAATACTGTTGAAATGTCTATATATACCCAAAGATATCTACAGATTCAGTGTAATCTCTATCAAAATCCCACAGCATTGTTTTACAGAAATAGAAAAAAAAACCCACTTCTTTAATTCATATGGAACCATAAAATACCATGAATAACCAAATATATTTTGAGAAAAGGAACAAAACTGGAGGTATCATACTTTCTGATTTCAAAGTATATTACAACTCTCCAATAATCAAAACAGTATGATAATGGTATAAAGACAAACATGTAGAACAATGGAACAGATTCCAGAAATAAATCCACACATATGCAATCAAATGATCTTCACAATGGTGTCCAGAATACACAATGGGAAAACAAATCGTTTTGTAAAGACTGGATATTCACATGACAAAAATGAAATTGGACTTGCTTTTTTAATCATACATAAATATCAGCTCAAAATAGATTAAAGACTTAAATGGAAGATTTGAAACTATAAAACTACTACAAGAAAACATAGGGAAAGAGCTTCATGACACTGGTTGTGGCAATGATTTCATGGATATGACACCAAATGCAGAGGCAGAAAAACCCCAAAATAAACAACTAAGACTACATCAAACTAAAAAGCCTCTCTACTACAAACGAAATAATCAACAGAGTGAAAAGACAACCTAACCAAACAGGAGGAAATACTTGCTAATCATAGATCTTATAAGGGTTAGTCTCCAAAAAAATGTAAGGAATTCCTACAACTTAATAAAAACATAGCCTGATTTAAAAAATGGGCAGTGGGCTTGAATAGACATTTCTCCAAAGAAGACATACAAACAGCCGATAGGCCTATGAAAAGATGCTCTGCATAACTAAATCACCAGGGAAATGCAAATCAAAACAGCGATGAAATATCACCTCACACCCATTAGGATAGCTATTATCACAAAAACAAAAGACCACAAGGGTTGGCAAGAATGTGGAAAAATTGGAACAATTGTACACTGTTGGTGGGAATGTAAAATGTTACACCTGTTTTGGAAAACTGTATGGTAGTTTCTGCATATGATATAGCAGTCTTATTTCTGGGTATTTACTGAAAATAATTTAAATTAGGAGCTCAAAAAGATATAAGTACTCCTACATTCACTGTAGCACTAATCCAATAGTCAAGATGTGGAAAAAATGTAAATTTCCATCAATGGATATAGAAAATGTGGTATATACATACAATGGAAAACTACTCAGCCTGTTGAAAAAGGAAATTATGTAATAAGTGACAAAATAGATTAACCTGGAGGACATTATGCTAAATGAAATGAGCCAATCACAGAAAACAAATATTTCATGCTTCTGCTTATATGAAGTATCAAAACAAATTCATAGAATCAAAAAAATGTAATGGTAGTTGTCAGTATCTATCCTGATAGTCAATAATACATTGTATATTTAAAAATCCGTTAAGAAGGTAGATTTCATGTTAAGTGTTCTCTGTAAAATAAAACAAATTTTTATAAAAAAAGCAATTTTCACTCCCTCTTTCTTGAATCATTTTTCTTGTGTTTGACTTCTCAAATGTGACAGTCCACCAACATAAAAAAAAATCTTTCATTTCATAGTCTCTACCTTCACAGTATCTTTTTATGACTCTTTCACACTAAGTCTCAGGACTTGAACTTTTAACCATGTACGGGAACTGTCTGCAACTCTAGCCCTAACTCTTATCCAAGACTCACACTCATATACCAACCTCCTACATGGCATCTTCGCTTTAATGCCTTTAAAAGTCTCCCTTTTAAAAAAAAGTTTACTAAAGACAACAGAACACTTTGGAGAAATGATGTGGAATTAGGCTGTATATACTTATTTAAAAAAAATTAGTTCTATCTGTTTTTTATTATCTTAGAATTTCTTGTAATTTCAGATGCAATAAACACCCCAAAACTGCTCTTTTGAAGACATGTATTTATAGTGTTACTTCATGAACAATAACATTAGAGTTATACATTTTTCAAATATAATGATAATGAAATTAACAAAGGCTATTTCACTTATAACATTTTATATTACATATTACCCTTTGCACTGGCTCAGGGGCTGATTGTCCTCAGAATGTGACTCCAGACCTGTCTCCTCTACTCCACATCAGGAGGTTGAACCCTGAAAGCTATTCCCAGCTTTTGTATGAGATCATTTCCCCTTGAGTTTATCCAATTGGAGGCAACATTTAGAGAGTTGAGGGAAAGAGGAAGTGAAAAGTTGAATATTTCACCATTGTACTGTTTCTCATAGTGCATATCACTGCATCTAATTCTCTTCAGTGGCTTTAGGTCTTGTCCATGGACCTGCCATAGCTCCAACTTCTACAACTGAGCCTGACTTCAGGCACACTTTCTCCTCATTTTTTCCTTCTGTCCAAGGGGTGAGAGTGATTTCTTGCTCTCGCTAATACCAGGGTGGCCTAATGGCTATTTGGCTTCTCAGATCCTCCATTACTTGTCTAATTCTATGCATTACATACATTCTGTTTTTAAGTCTTAAAGTGGTTTCTGGTTTGTTGGTTGGACTCCAATCTCCCATTATAACAAACACTCAGCTGGTAAATTCTTGTAGCTATAAATTTCATTATATATTTGGCCATCACTTATACTTTGTTTCCCCCAAATTTATTACAATACTTTTAAATGGGATTTATTGTGTATTCAATGCCATTTGATTTTTTTGTTTACATGAGTTTTAAGCTTAATTCTTAGAACCTTAGATTCAATATCTCCTTTTCATTCTTCTTGATTAAATGGCAGAACAATTTCTAAAATATAAAAACCTCCGCATTCCTTTTATTATTATCTTTAGTTATCATAATTCACCTGGCATTTTCTACCATTTCAATGTATTTGCTTTGTTTTTCATTAGCAAATCCAATAATACAGTATTAACTATACTATAATGATTTTTATGTAATCAACTATCTCATTGATATTACAAATCTGGAACTGGAAATTTCAAAGCCAGGAGCTTCTGGGAATTTCAGGAAAAGTACTTTTTAACCCAAATTGCTTTCATTTCACAATGTACTTCAAGTTAAGTAGATTGGCCAAAATGGAGCTAAACTAGTCTTCATAGGTTATATAACAAGAAGATTCTTTGACTCTAAATATACACACAGATATATACATATAGATACATAGATAGATACATAGATATATCTGTGCATGAAATCAGGACATCTTTTACTTGAATAATATACTGCAAATGATACATTATTCAATTCTTGAATTATTATGTTCCCCATGGTATATTTAAAAGATATAATTTAATTAGTACTTGCCTTTTCTGCTTTAGGCTACACATAATATATATGTCAATGCAGAAATATGGTGTGAGGGACAAAGATAATAGTAATTTCCAAAATGTTGAGTTTAATGTGATGACTGGACAACCAATGAGAAATACCAAAAAGCAACTGACAAGATTGGTTTCAGGAAAATTAGTCAGAGACATACAGGTTCATGATTCTTCCAAAAAGAGCTGATGAAGAATAAATTAAGGTTTCAAAAAGAAAACCATGACATGAACAGAGGAGCTGGCTTTACTTTTTTTTAACATCTTTATTAGAGTATAATTGCTTTACAATCGTGTGTTAGTTTCTGCTTTATAACAAAGTGAATCAGCTATACATATACATATATCCCCATATCTCCTCCCTCTTGTGTCTCCCTCCCACCCTCTCTATCTCACCCCTCTAGGTGGTCACAAAGCACTGAGCTGATCTCCCTGTGCTATGTGGCTGCTTCCCACTAGCTATCTATTTTAAGGCTTTACTTTTAGAAAGACTTACCTTTTAAGAATTGGTATAGGAAGATGAGGTATTGAAATGAAACAGGAGAAATCCTAGGGATACAAGGTAACTCAGCATACTATTTCTATATAAAGACCATGAAGAAAAACATTTTAAAAAGGAGGACTCCAAAGTGTTCAGTGCTACAAAGGATCAAGTGATAAAGTTTAGTAAAGTATGACAATTTTAGGGATTGTCAATTAAGCGATTATCACTGACAATTAAGGCATTATCATTGATATTTAAAAATCAATTTTCAGAACATAGTCCTTCATTTCAAAATAAATCCAAATGTAAATAATGAAAACTTCTCAGAAGCTTATTTTAGATATTTTAATGAATGGGAGGAAAAGTTATTTCATGTTTATAAATGTAGAGAAATATGGGTAATTGTAGTAAGAAATGTAGATCTAGAAGACTGAGAAGTTTAGAAGTGTTAAGATGATACCTGATGATGGAAGGAGTAAGAGTCCAGTGAGTTTGAAAGAAAGTACAAACAAATTATCAAGTAGAAAGTCAGCCTCATGGAAAAGAGGATCTCACACGCAAGAGTAGATAAGGAGGAAATCAAATATACAAATATGGGAAGGAAAGAATTCTGAGCTTATTTGAAGACCTCTAGTCTCTTACAAACAAGAGGGGCTCAGCTAACCACTGAGAGAGATAAAAAAGTTTCATCACATTCAATTTACCATCTTTACCATTTTTAAGCATACATTTCAGTAGTGTTAAGTATATTTACATTGTTTTACAACAGATGTCTAGAATTTTTCATTTTGCAACACACTCTATATCCACTAAATACTAATTTCTCTTCCTCTCTCTAACCAGTACATGTCAATTACCTTTTCACGTTCTGTTTCTATGATTTTGAGTACTTTAGATAGTTCCTATGAATGGAATCATACAATATTTGTCCTTTTGTGATTGGCTTATTTCACTTAACATATTTTCTTTGAGGTTCATTTATGTTGTAGCGTATGACATTATAATGCATGTTTTTGGAAGGCCACCAGTATCTATACTTGTAGGGACAACATTAAGAAACCAGGCCCTTAAGAAGAATAATATTTCTACATGATAATACATGTGTAAGTATTTATCAACCCAAAATACAAGATCCTGTTTATGAAGAGATAATGATAGCATTTTCAAAGAAGTCAGAACAAAAAATAAGGTTGCCCGTTTTTGCCATTGTTATTTATCATTACTTTTGAATTACTTCTCAAAATAATTAAAGAAAAAATAAAGATAAAAATTAAGAAGTGAAATTTACATTTTAAAATTTAATAATTTTGTATGTTGAAAGTCTAAGAAAATCAACTGAGAAACATTCTCAGAAAATAAGCACATTAAGTGGAAATAGTTAATGCTTCCACTTGTTTATTTTCCAGTGAGGCTCTTTTACTTGACCTCTGTGATGTGAGCCTGAATTCACTAATCTGTACTCAAGATATTGGGGGTCTGCTTTTAATTTTTTAATTAAGTAACACAGCAATCCATTCATTCACTCACTCACTTTTTACTTCAGCTCACTCATGTCTGTTTCTTACTTACCCCAAGGTTAACTTTCTCCTAGAATTCTCCATCTTTGAGTGAGACTATTCTACATATGTTTGAAAACCTAGTGGTAGGCTTCATTTCATTTCTCATAAGTTTCCTCATTGTTCATAAAATAACCTATTATTTTCACATTAAATCAGACTGCTGAAGTATTCACATAGTTTGAATTATACCTAAACTCACAATACTGTATGCAAATGATGTTTTATGAAATGATTTGGCAAAACACTGTATTATAATAAGCAAAGTTTTATATTAAATATGTTGATTCTTGTGTTTGATATATTAAAGGAATGAAAACCATACCACAGGGGGAACTACTATCAAAGCTAGGTGTACCAACCTAGAAAAGAAAATATGGAGACCTGGGTGTTATTTCAGATGTCTGGATGTTTACACTGTACAATAGTCAGACTTTTATGATTGATTTTCAATCTGATAATTGGAAGGAGAAAGTCACACATGTCAGCTACCTAACCAATTTTTAATATTCATATATTTGTGAAACATCAATATGTATCAAAAGTTCATTGGAAAACTGTCAAAAAGAAAAGCAAAGCCTGATATTGTATAAGGAAATTATCAATATAATTAAATGACATTCTGAATTACAAATAAGAACATATGGAAACTAAGGGTTAATGATGCAGACCCACATACCTACTTTTTTTTTTTAATAAATAAATTTATTTATTTATTTTTGGCTGCATTTGTTCTGTGCCACTGCACGCGAGCCCCCTCTGGCCGTGGCGAGCGGGGACCACTCCTCTCTACAGTGCGCAGGCCTCTCATTGCGGTGGCCTCTCCTGTTGCGGAGCACGGGCTCTAGGCACGCGGGCCTCAATAGTTGTGGCACACGGGCTCAGCAGTTGTGGCTCATGGGCTCTAGAGCATAGGCTCAGCTGTTGTGGCACACTGGCTTAGCTGCCCTGCGGCATGTGGGATCTTCCTGGACCAGGGCTCGAACCCATGTCCCCTGCATTGGCAGGTGGATTCTTAACCACTGTGCCACCAGGGAAGCCCCATTCCTACCTTTTTATAAGTTAGTTTCAACATGGGAAAAAGGAATGGGGACAGCTGTCATTTTATCAACCAGGCATTCTCAAAAGGATAAATCTCAGAATCACCTAAGTAGAGAAACAGATACTTCAGCTCAGATTGTCGTCAGTTAAAAACATAAATTTAAGTGAGAAAAACATGTAGCTGGAGCATGACATTAACAAGATGGTGATATAAGTCATTCCTGACTTTGCTCTCCCTCAAAAGAAGAATAGCTAACAACTATTTATGGATAAGGCACCACTGAGAGAATTATAGAACCCAACAGTGAGGCTGGAACCACTACTCCTAAACCCCAGAACCACAGAGACAAAGACAGACTATGTTAGAAAGGTAAGAGGAATGGCTACATGCTGACTGCATTCCCCCACCCAAGGGTGCACAACATCAGGCTGAGAGACCTCCCCTGAGCATACTGTTTCTCCAGTGAGAAAAGAGCCCAGGAATGACATCCACCACAGCAACATTGTGGATGGCTTCATGGGACCCCCTACTCTGGTTTTGCCCCATGGAGATTGCAGGGAAATCTGTGGGACTCAACCACTGAGTATCTCATTGTGATGGAGAATAGAGGAGAGGTTTGCAAAAAACAGCACCTGGATCTCGGTAGACAGAGTTCCTACCTGTAGAGATTAAGCAGATTTTCTCATCTTCAGAACCAAGCTAGTGTACAGTCTCACCAGAGAACTCAGTGGAGTGCAAGCCAGCTTGATTTGGTCCTCTAATGAGAAGTTTTGCTGGTCCCGGGACCTTGTCTACCATGCACAGGCAGAAGAGCTGATGTGTAGCCTAACCTGCTGTGGAGCTCACAACCAGAAAGCCTGTTTGAGAAAATTTGGGAGTTGCCTGAAGTGATCCCTTCCAGTCCTGCCCAGACAGGAGAACTAAGTCATAGCTCCACTCACTGTGGAGCGAGGCACCTGACTCCATTTGACAGGAAGGACTCACAAGTACACCTGGAAGCTGCTGTGTAACACAGCAACATTTGAGTAGAGAGGAAGGTAGGTTGAGCTGATGACCCCCAGAGCAAAACCATTAACACTGTCTGGCCAGGGCACTTGGGGCATGGGTTGGCTTGATTCATGACCACAAACAAAGTACCCTAGTGGCTTTGAAACTGCTTCTCCAACTCAGTCTCAGTAGGAAAACTAATTTGTATTCTCACTTATTGCTGAATATAGTCTTCAGCTTGCTGACAGGGGAACCTTATCAGAGCATATGGGAAGTTACATAGCACATCCAACAGCCCTGCTTACAGGGGCACCTGAACATAGAGCATAGCCCATGGCTCTCCTTTTCTGCAGAGCAAAGTCAGTAACCTCACCTGTCATGGAATTTGGTGTACACTCTTGCCTGATTTGAGTCCCCAAACAATGAGTCATGCAGGCCCTGGGCCATCCTGCTGCCCCCCACCCAGGGCAGGGAAGCTAATTCATAATCACACCTATTGCTAAATATTGTACACAGTCACAACCATCTAGTAAGTCTGACCAGAGAATCCAGGCAATGGTGAAGCCTCACTAGGGCAGGGAACAAAGCCAGCAGTCCTATCCAGCAGTTCTCAGTCAGTGGCACATCCACCACACCCCAATCTCAGAGCTAGAACAATGGCATCATCCAAAAGATTCTGATAACAAGACCAACCCACCTGTCCCAGGATAATACCAGCCTCCATGTCCAGAAACCCAAGCTGAACTGATTGGTGAAGAACTGTCTCTGCCAAAGTGAATCTGCCAAGTCTGGAGGAGGAGACCATTTACTCAAATGTGCAGATAACATTGTAAGAAATGAAGAATCACACACAAAAAAATGCCTAAATATGACACTACAAGAGGAACTAATAAAGTTCTAATAACTAACCCTAAAGAAATGGAGATCTATGAACTATCAGAAAAAGAATTCAGAATAATCCTCTTAAAGAAGTTTAGGGATCTATAGCAATACACAGACAACAAAATTAAGAAAACAATGAATAAACAAAACAAAAAAGTTCAACAAAGAAATAGAAATCATTACAAAACCCAGAGATCTTAGTAAACACAATACAAGCTGAAAGATAACATAGATGAACTGAGGGATTCAATAGAGAGATTCAAAAGCAGCCTTGACCATGCAAAAGAAAAAAAATCAGTGACCTGGAAGAGAGAATATTTGAGATTATCTATAGTCAGTGAAGCAAAATAAATAAATAAATAAAAATGAAAGTAAAAATAAACATAAAATGAGTGAAGAAAGCCTACTGGGACTTATAGGACACAATGAAAAGAAACAGTATTTGCATCATGGAAATTCCAGAAGGAGAGGAGAGAGAGAAAAAGATGGAATGTTTATTTGAAGCAATGCTGGCTGAAAATTTCCCAGACCTGGAGAGAGAATTAGATATCTAGTTACAAGAGGGACAGAGTATCTCAAATAGCTTAAACCAAATAGGACTACAACAATACACTTATAATTAAGTTATCAAAAATCAAAGACAAAGAAAGAATTTTAAAATCAGGAAAAGAGAAAAGTTACATACAAGGGGATCCTCATAAGACCATGGGTGAATTTCTCAATAGAAACTTTTCAGGTCAGAACAGAATGGGATGACATATTCAAAATATTGAAAAAAAAAACATGTCAACAAAGAATACAATACAAGGTGAAGCTGTTCTTCAGAAATGAAGGAAGGATAAAGACATTACTGAAAAAACAAAAGCTGAGGGAGCTCATCACTATTAGACCTGCCTTACAAGAAATGCTGAAGGGAGTTTATACAGTGGAAATAAAGGACTAATTAACATTATAAAAACATAGGTCACTGGTAATGCTAAATATATAGTCAAAGTCATATTCTATAACATGGTAATGGTGGTTGTAATTCACTTAACAACTCTAGTTTACAAGTTAAAATAAACAAGTGTAGTAAAAATAAACATAACTACAATAATTTTTTAGTTAGAAAATATAAAAAAAATATACCAACTGTAAAATCCATAACCTAAAATGTGAGGGGAGGAGAAGTAAAAGTAAAAGAAGTAAAAGCAGGAGTAGTTACACACAAAATAGACTAAACCAAAAATGGTAAAAAGAGAAAAAAAAGATTATATAATAATAAAGGGATCAATCCATCAGGAAGATATAATTGTAAATATTTACACACCCAATATCTAAATACACCTAAATACATAAAGCAAAAATTAACAGAGCTAAAGTGATAAATTTGAGCAATGCCAAAATAATTAGAGACTTTAATGCTCCACTGTCAACAAGAGACAGATCATCCAGACAGAGAATCAATGAGAAAACAGTTAATTTGTACAAGACCATATTTCAAATGGACCTAACAGACATTATCAGGGCATTCTATCTGACAACAGCAGAACACACATTCTTCTCAAGTTCACATGGAATACTATCTAGATAGTCAATAGGTTAGCCACAAAACAATCTTAGGAAGTTCAAGAAGATTGAAATGATACCAAGTATCAGTTATCTTCTCTTACCACAAATGGAATGAATCTAGAAATCAATAACAAGAGGAAAACTGCAAAATTCAAGAATATGTGAAATTAAACAACATTCACCTGTACAACCAATGGATCAAAGAAAAAATTGAAGGGGAAATTTAAACATATCTTGAGACAAACAAAAATAGAAACAACATACCAAAACCTATGGCATGCAGCAAAAACAGTTCTAAGGATGAAGTTTATGGTAATAAATGCCTAAATTAAGAAGCAAGAAACATCCCCCAAAACAATCTAACTCTATGCCTAATAAAAACTAGAAAAAAATGAACTGAGCCCAAAATTAACAGAAGGAAATACTAAAAGTTAGAACAGAAATAATTGAAATAGAGAGTAGAAAAACAGAAAAGATAACTATTCAACTCTTAGTTTTGTTTATCTTTGAAAAGACTTCTCTTTGAAAAGATGAATTTGACAAAACTTTAAACTAACCAAGGAGAGGAGAGGACTAAAACAACAAAAGTATGAATGAAAAAGGAGACGTTATGACTGATACCACAGAAATCACAAAAAATCATATTATGAACTACACACCAACAAACTGGACAACCCAGGAGAAATGGAAAAAAAATTCTTACCAAGACTGAATGAGGAAGAAATAGAGAGTCTGAATAGACTACTAGTAAGGACATTTAACCAGTAATCAAAAATCTCCCAATGAAGGAAATCTCAGGACCAGGTAGTTTCACTGATGAATTTTACCAAACATTTAAAGAAGAATTAATGCCAATCTTTCTCAAACTCTTCCAATAAATTGAAAAGGAGGGAAAACTTCCAAACTCATTTTAGAAGGCCAGATTAGCTATACACCAAAGCCAGAAAAGGAAAACCAGAGAAGAAAACTACAGAGCAACATTCCTGATGAATACAGATGCAAAAATTCTCAAGAAAATACAAGCAAACTCAATTCAGCGGCACATTAAAAGGATCAAACACCATGATCAAGTGGAATTTATACCTGGGATGCAAGGATGGTTCAATGTATACAAATCAATGTAATATATCACATTAACACAATGAAAGAAAAAAATTATTTAATCATCTCAATAGACACAGATAAAGCATTTGAAAAAACTTAGTATCTGTTCATGATAAAAATTCTTAACAAATAGGTATAGAAGACAAGTACCTCAACATAATAAAACCATATATATATACATATATATACATTATATATATGTATATATATATATATAATGTTTATATATAAGCCCACAGCTAACATACTTGATGGTGAAAGGTTAAAAGCTTTTCCTCTAAGGTCATGAACAACACAAGGATGCCAACACTCTCACACTCCTATTCAACACAGTAATGGATGTACTTGCCAGAACAATCATGCAAACAAACAAACAAACAAATAATTAAGTAAATAAATGGTATTGAAATTAAAAAGGAAGAAGTTAAATTCTATTTGCAAATAGCATAATTTTATATCTAGAAAATCCCACGGTCTCCACTAAAATCTATCAGATCTAATCAACAAATTCATTAAAGTTTCTGGATACAAAATAAACACCAAAATCAGTAGCATTTGTACATACTAATAAAGTTTTTGAAAAATAAAGAAAATGATACCATTTATGATAGCATCAAAAACAATAAAATATATAGGAATAATATTAACCAAAGAGGTTAAACATCTCTGCTCTGAATACTATAAGACATTGATGATAGATATTGAAGATTACACAAATGGAAAGGTTTCTTGTGTTCATGAATAGGAAGAATTAATATTGTTAAAATGTCCAAAAGCCAGCTTTAGATTCAATGCAATCCCTATCAATATTCCAAATGCTTTTTTTTTAAACAGAAGTAGGAGAAACAATTCTAAAATATGTATTGCAACACCCTGAATAACAAAAGCAATCCTGAGAAAGAAAAACAAAGTGAGAGTCATCCTACTTCTTGATTTCAAGCTACACTATAAAGTTATAGTAATTAAAACAGTATGGTACTGGCATAAAAACAGACAAATAGATCAGTGAAACAGAAATAAGAACTGAGAACAAAAGTAAACTCAAGTATATACAGCCAACTAGATTTGACAAGAGAGCCAAGAATACTCAATGGTGAAAAGACCGTCTTGGATATTCACATGTAAAAGAATGCAACTAGACCCCTATCTTGAACCACTCACAAAAATGATCTTGAAAAGGATTAAAGACTGAAATGTAAGACTGGAAACCATGACAGACTAAGAAAAATAGAAAAATAACAGTTGACATGGGTCTTTTCAATGATTTTTGGGATAAAACACAGGCAGCAAAATCAAAAATAAAGAAGTGGGACTACATCAAACTGTAACACTTCTGCATAGAAAAAAAATCAGCAAGGTAAAAAGACAACCTATAAAATGGGAAAAATTATTTGGAAACCATATATCAATAAGAGGTTAATATCCCATATATACAAAGAAGTTATACAACTCAATATTTTTACAAATCCAATTAAAAATGAACAAAAGACCTGAATAGACCTTTTCCTCAAAGATATATGAATGGCCAACTGGTACATGAAAGATGATCAAAATCACTATTCATTAAGGAAGTAAATCATAACCAAAATGAGATATCATCTCATGCTTGTTAGATCGACCATCATCAAAAAGACAAGAGATAAAAAATGCTGACAAGAATGTGAAGAAAAGAATACCTTTGTGCACTGTTGGTGGGATTGCAAACTGGTACAACTATTATGGAAACAGCATGGAGAATCTTCTACGAATGAAAAATATAACTACTCTATGAGCCAGCAATTTCACTTTTAGAAATATATCAAAAGGGAACAAAAGCACTAACTGGAAAAGATACCTCTACACCCATATTCACTGCAGCATTATTTATAACAGCCGAGATGTGTAAACAACCTCAATATCCAGTGACACATGAAAAGAAGTTCACACACACATGCGCATGCACACACACACACACAGGAATATTATTCATCCACAAAAATAGGGAAATCTGCCATTTGCCATAACAAGATGGACCTTGAAGGCATTATGCTAAGTGAAATAAATCAGAAAATGACAACTACTGTATGATCTCACTTATATGTGGAATCTTAAAAAATATTCATAGAAAAAGAGATCAGATTTATGGTTGAGACAGAGGGTGTGGGGTGGGAAAACTGGAGGAAGGTGGTCAAAATGTACAAACTTCCACTTATAAGAGAAATTAAGTAATAAGAATGTAATGTATAGCATGATGACTACAGTTAAGGCTGCTGTTTTTCATATCTGAAAGATAAGATAGTAGTTCCTAAGAATTCTAATTACCAGAACAAACTTTTTTTTTGGCTTTTTAATTTTATCTATAGATAATGATGGATGCTAACCAAGCTTATTGAGGTAATCATTTCACAACAGATGTAAATCAAACCATTATGTTGTGTACCCTAAACTTGTACAATGATGTATGTGAAATATATCTCAATAAAACTGAAAAAAATGCAGCAAACATAACCATCATGGATTAGATTTCTAATTTTCAAGTATTCTAAGTAATCCTAATATTTATTTTTAGAATATAAAAAATGACCCTTGGGGAGTTACTAAGCTAGCTGAATTCATAAATACATTTTTCATGTATAAACGTTTTTAGTCACAAATTATTAACCATTTAAGATTAGGAAAGTGAAAAAATAAGCTACTTTAATAAATATAAGCCCATAAAATAAGCCTTCTTGTTTTTTTTTTTTTTGTGGTACGTGGGCCTCTCACTGTTGTGGCCTCTCCCGTTATGGAGCACAGGCTCGGGACGCACAGGCTCAGCGGCCATGGCTCACGGGCCCAGCCGCTCCACAGCATGTGGGATCTTCCCAGACCAGGGCACGAACCCGCGTTCTCTGCATCGGCAGGCGGACTCTCAACCACTGCGCCACCAGGGAAGCCCAGCCTTCTTGTTTTTATTGGATGCTCCAGCTACATGTGATAGCAACTTTTAAATTTTAACTGCAGAAGGACATTGCTGTACATAAATTTCAAAACTTTCAAATACAAAGTAAATATTAGGTAAACAAAACTGTGCCTCGCAGCTGTGGAAAACATTTACCTGTGGAAACTGCTTTTAATTCATTTTATTGTTCTACAAAAATTTATATGATTACTTTGAGAGTCTCTTCCCTCACATATAAGAAAGAAATTTATTAAAAGATCACTGTTATCCCTTTTTCTGGTAAAAAGTCACTCCTGAAGTTTTAGCTACAAAAATCAATGACCTAATATAATTATAAAATAACCCTGTTTTATACTTTGTAACTTTCCCAACATACCTGCTGGTCTCCAAACATGGTTCCAGAGTCTCTATTTACATTATCTTGCTGATTTTTCAAACAGCATTATGATAAAGGCAAATACAGAGTAAAGGTAGTAAATCATGCACTCACAAAGCTAGTAGTAAGGTTAAAACACAAAAGTAGTAAAATCATCTATATACACAATAGGCAGTTAAGGGATACACACAAAAAAATTTTGATGTAAAATATGATGGCAAAAACACTAATTGTGAGGAGAGGAGAGTACAAATGCAGCATTGTTAAAATGAATTTGAAATTAAGACATCAGCAACTTAAAACAATCATATATATATATATATTACTATATATAAACCTCATCATAAAAACAAACCAAAAATCTGTAATAGATACACACACAAAAAAGAGAAAGGAATCCAAACATAACACTAAAGATAGTCATCAAATCACAAGAGAAGGAAACAAAAGAAAGAAACAAAAAAGAACTAAAAATCAACCCTAAAACAATTAACATAATGAAAATAAGAACACACACACAAATAATCACTTTAAATGTAAATGGATTAAATGTTTCAATCAAAAGTTGTACAGTGGTTGAATAAATACAAAAACAAGACCCATATGTATGCTACCTCCAAGAGACTCACTTCAGATCTAAACACACAAACAGACTGAAAGTGAGGAAATCTAAAAGCTTATTCCATGCAAATGTAAATCAAAAGGAAGCTGAGGTAGTAATATTTATGTGTCAGACAAAATGGACTTTAATACAAAAACTGTTACAAGAAACAAAGAAGGACATTACATAATGATCAAGGGATCAATCCAAGAAGAAGATATAACCAGTGTAAATATATATGCACCCAACAGAGGAGCACCTAAATACATAAAGCATGTATTAACAGACATAAAGGGAGAAATTGACTGTAACAGAATAATAGTAGGGGACTTCAATGCCCCACTTACATCAGTGGACAGATCAACCAGTAAGAATATCAGTAAAGAAATACTGGCCTTAAATGACATATTAGACCAGATGAACTTAATATATGTAGAACATTCCATCCAAAAGTAGCAGGATACACATTCTTTTCAAGTGCATATGGAAAATTCTCCAGGATAGATCAAATTTTAGGCCACAAAAAAGCTGTGTTAAATATAAGAAAATTGGGGCCTCCCTGGTGGCGCAGTGGTTGAGAGTCCGCCTGCCGATGCAGGGGATACGGGTTCGTGCCCCGATCTGGGAGGATCCCATATGCCGCGGAGCGGCTGGGCCCGTGAGCCATGGCCGCTGGGCCTGCGCATCCGGAGCCTGTGCTCCGCAACGGGAGAGGCCACAACAGTGAGAGGCCCGCATACCGCAAAAAAAAAAAAAAAAAAAAAAAATATATAAGAAAATTGAAATCATATCAAGCATCTTTTCTGTGAGACTAGAAATCAACTGCAAGAAAAAAAAACTGCATAAAATACAAACAGGCAGAGACTAAACAACATGCTACTAAACAATAAATGTATCACTAAACAAATCAAACAGGAAATTAAAAAAATACGTGGAGACAAATGAAAATGAAAACTCAATGATCCAACATCTATGGGATTCAGAAAAAGCAGTCCTGAGAGGGAAGATTATAGTGATAAAAGCTTACTTCAAGTAACAAGAAAAATCTCAAATAACAACCTAACCTTATACCTAAAGGAACAGGAAAAAGAAGAACAAACAAAAACCAAAGTTAATGGAAGGAAATAAATCAAAGATCAGAGCAGAAATAAATGGAATAGAAACTAAAAAACAATAGAAAAAAGAAATGAAGCTAAGCGCTGGTTCTTTGAAAAGATAAACAAAATTGATAAACCTTCAGCCATACACATTAAGAAAAAGAGGGCTCGGGCTTCCCTGGTGGCTCAGTGGTTGAGAGTCCACCTGCCGATGCAGGGGACATGGGTTCGTGCCCTGGTCCGGGAAGATCCCACATGCCGCGGAGCGGCTAGGCCCGTGAGCCATGGCTGCTGAGCCTGCACGTCCGGAGCCTATGCTCCACAATGGGAGAGGCCACAACAATGAGAGGCCCGTGTACCACAAAAAAAAAAAAAAAAAAAAAGAAAGAAAGAAAGAAAAAAAGAAAAGCAAAAAAGAAAAAGAGGGCTCAAATCAAGACAATCAGAAAGGAAAAAGGAGGTTACATCCTACACCACAGAAATATGAAAGATCATAAGCAGCTATCAATAATTATGCTAATAAAGTGGACAACCTAGGAGAAATGGACAAATTCTTAGAAATGTATAGTGTCCCAAGACTGAACCAGGAAGAACTAGAAGACATATACAGACTAATTACCCATAATGACATTGAATCAGTAATTATAAAAAACTGCCAATAAACAAAGTCCAGGAGCAGGTTTCCCAAGTGGATTCTACCAAATAGTTTGAGAACAGTTAATACTTATCATTCTCAAACTATTCAAAATGCAGAGGAAGAAATGCTTCCAACCTCATTTTATGAGGCCAGCATGACCCTGATACCAAAACCAGACAAACATATAACAAAAAAGAAAATTACAGGCCAATATCACTGATGAACATAGTTGTAAATATCCTCACTCCAAAATGAACAAACTGAGTTCAACAATACATTAAAAGGATCATAAACCATGACTAAGTGGGATTTATCTCAGGGTTTCAAGGATGTTTCAGTATCCATAATGTAACCAATGTGATATATCATACTAATAAACTGAAGAATGAAAATCATCTCTTCATCTCAACAGATGCACAAAAAGCTTGACAAAAATTCAAAATCCATTTAGGAAAAAAACACTCCAAGTGGCTATAGAGGGAAAATACATCAACATAAAGGCCATATATGACAAGCCCATAGCTAACAAAATGCTCAATGGTGAAAAACTGAAAGCATTTCCTCCAAGATAAAAGATGAACACACCCACTCTTGCCACTTTTAATCAACATAGCATTGAAAGTCCTAGCCACAGCAAACAGACAAGAAACAAACATAATCTGAATTGGAAAAGAAGTAGTAAAACTGTCAGTGTTTGTAGATGACATGATACTATACATAGAAAATCTTGAAGATGCCACCAAAAACTACTAGAGGTCTATAATGAATTGGGTAAATTTGCAGGATACAAAATTAATATTCAGAAATATGTTGTACTTCTACATACTAACAATGAACTATCAGAAAAAGAAATTAAGACAATGATCCCATTTATAATTGCATCAAAAAGGATGAAATACCTAGGAATAAACCTATACCTAAGGAGATAAAAGACCTGTCCTCAGAGAACTATAAAACATTGATGAAAGAAATTGAAGATGACACAAGCAGATGAAAATATATACCATGTTCATGGCTTGGAAGATTTAATATTGTTAAAATGGCCATACTACCTAAGGCAATCTACAGATTCAATACAATCCCTATCAGAATACCAATGGCATTTTTCTTAGAACTAGAACAAATAATTTTAAAATGTATATGGAAACACAGAGGACCCCAAATAGCCAAAAAAACCTTTGAAAGAAAAATATAGCTGGTGATATCATGTTCCCTGATATCAGACTATACTAAAAAGCTACAGTAATCAAAACAGTATGGTACTGGCACAAAAACAGACATAGTTCAATGGAATGGAAAAGAGAGCTCAGAAATGCACCCTTGCTCTTATGGCCAATTAATATATGATAAAGGAGGTAAGAATATACAATGAATAAAAGACAGTTTCTTCAATAATTGGTGCTGGGAAATCTGGGTAACTATGTTGAAAAGAATGAAATTACCACATTCTTTAGCATTATATACAAAAATAAACTCAAACTGGATTAAAGGCTTAAATATAAGACTGGAAACTTTAATACTCCTAGAAGAAAACATAGGCACAGCACTCTGACATAAATTGTAGCAATATTTTTTGCATCTGTCTCCTAAGGCAAAAGAAACAAAAGCAAAAATAAAGAAATGGGACCTAATTAAACTTAAAAGCTTTTGCACAGCAAAGGGAATCATCAACAAAATGAAAAGACAACCATCAGAATGGGAGAAAATATTTGCAAATGATGTGACTGAGAATGTGTTAGTATCCAAAATATATAAATAGTTCATACAACTCAACCTCAAAAAAAAAAATCCCAAATAAAAAATGGGCAGAAAACCTGAATAGACATTTTTCCAAAGAAGACATACAGATGGCTAATGGGCACATTAAAAGAGCCTCAACATATCTGATCAGAGGAATGTAAGTTAAAACCACCATGAGAGATCACCTTACACCCATAAGAATGGCTATTCAAAAAGACCACAAATAACAAATGTTGGCAAGGCTATGGAGAGAAGGGAACACTTGCATACTGTTGGTGGGAATATAAGTTGGTACAGTCACTGTGGAAAAAAAATACAGAGTTTCTTCAAAATAAAAATAAAGCTACCGTATTATCCAGCATTTTCTCTCCTGAGTATATATCCAGAAAAAAAAAATAAAACACTAATTTGAAAAGATACATACATCCCAATGTTCATAGCTGCATTACTTACAATAGTCAAGATATGGAAACAACTTAAATGTCCATCAACAGATCAATGGATAAAGAAGATGTGGTGTGTGTTTAAATATATTATATGTATATATACATAATATACATATATATCTACAATGGTATACTACTCAGCCATAAAAAAAATAATGAAATTTTGCCATTTGCAACACACGGATTGACTTGGAGGATATTATACTTAGTGACATAAGCCAGAAAGAAGAAGACAAATACTGTATGATATCACTCATTAGTGAAATCTAAAAAAAAAAAAAAAAAAAAAAAACCTAATGAAAACAACAAAAATGAAACAGACTCAGAAATATGGAGAACAAAAAAGTGTCTACCAGTAGGGAGACAAAAGAGGGGAGGGGCAAGATACGGGTAGGGGATTAAGAGCTACATACTACTATGTATAAAATATATAAGCTACATGGGTATCTTGTACAGCACAGGGAATACAGCCAAGATTTTATAATAACTATAAATGGAATATAACCTTTAAAAATTGTGAATCATTTTGTATACATGAAACATAATGTTATAAAACTGTTCCTCAATATAAGATATTATGTGTTTGTGTGTGTATGTATATACAATTATAAAATCAGCATTGTGAAATAGGTGTTATTATTTTTTCCTGATAAGCCAAGTGAAATTTAGTAGGTGATTGATCGTACCATAGTCATTCAAGTATTAACCATAGTAATGGAACTGAAACCAAAATTTTACTGATGTCAATGACAGATTATGCTTTTGTCTTTTTTTTCTGGTTCATATCAATTACTTCAAGCAGATGGCTTTATTCATCTTTCTTCTTTAGAAGATGTGACTTCCTTGATTCATTAAGAACAGAGCTATTCTTCATTTAATATTCTATTCAGTACTCCATGAGTGTCTCTTTGGTGACGTGGTAGCATGTAGAAATCCTGAATCATTCCTCCCGGTGTACAGAAGATCAGCAAGACAACCATTAAAGTGCAAAGCTTTGAACAGTTAACTGAAAGAAACTGGGAAGGTAACATAAGAATGGAACATTCTATGTGGAAACAGTTAACTGAAAGGAACTGGGAAGGTAACAGAAGAATGGAATATTCTATGTGGAAAATATAAATTTTAATGAACGCTAAATAATAGGCTTTACTGGTATGAGAAAAAAAAATATGACCAGAATGTTCACCTGATGAAAATGTTTAAGGACAGGTACGGTCCTTAAGACTGGACCTTTAAAAAAAGAGTTGTGGGAGTTCATTAATGCAGGTTATTACTTGGAACAATCTTAAATGGAAACAATTTTTTGTAGCAGTAGTGGCCAAGTTGGGTTGACTTTTGTAGCAGCTACATATGAGGGATAGATCTGATATAATGTAAACAAATTTTGTTCACTGGTTAATCTCAAGCCCTTATAACAGTGTTTAGCACATGGTAGATGCTCAATAATTATTTGTCAAATGAAGGAATGAATGAATAATGGATGTTAAACTAATATATATTGCCACATGGATGGATTTATAGATTATCATACTAAGTGAAGTAACTCAGAGAAAGACAAATACCATATGATATCGCTTATATATGGAATCTAAAATATGACACAATGAACCTATCTACGAAACAGAAACAGACCCACAGACATAGAGAACAGACTTGTGGTTGCCAAGGGGGAGCTGTGAGGAATGGATTGGGAGCTTGGGTTTAGCAGATGAAAACCATTATGCATAGAATAAACAACAAGGTCCTACTGTATAGCACAGGGAACTATATTCAATATCCTGTGATAAACCATAATGGAAAATAATTTTTAAAAGAATGTATATGCATGTATAATGTACAACTGAGTCACTTTGGTGTCCAGCAGAAATTAACACAACATTGTTAAACAACTATACTTCAATTTACAAAGTTCAGATTCTTTGTTTTAAGCTGAACCATAAAAACTATGCAAATGGTACTTCTAAAGGATACAAGTTCATTAGTAATATATTCTAAAATTTCCTTTTCAGCTGCATTATGCATAATATGCTTTTTTCAGATAACAACAAAGTTTCTGTGTGAAGTTATAGTGATGCAAACAATTATAAATGGAAATTTGGAATGCAACCATCTTTCATTCACAGCTGCTTAGTCTAGAGCTAAATGTCTGTCAGTCAAGAGCACAGATTTCTACATATATGATGATTGCTTAGGTTTGAAGACTTATTTTTCTTTTCACATAAAAACTGAAATCTGGTGTTGCTTATTTCATAATCAAAACAGGCAAAGATTTTTTTGTATATTCACTGACTTTGTTATATGAAAAGTTTTTTTCTGTTGCAATATTTTTATATTATCCTAAACCTCTAATGTCTATCCTAGACCTCTAATGATGTCTATCAGTTGTTTACACTTTCTAATTTATTTAAACACTTGTTATTTTTGTTCAATAGTGTAATTGTACAATATAAATTTGTAACTTTTGGAGTCAGAACCAAAATAGATTTACTGTCTAAAATCAATTTCTATTTGTAGAATTTAAGATTAATGGTAATATAATGTAAAAGTAGCTTTCCAAGGATTGCATACTTTTAATTAAACTAAATATTCACTTTGCTCTTCTCAAAATCAATGTATTTGTTTTGCTTCTCTTTCAGTTTTGGATATCAACATAGGTAAAAGGGATAAACTAAACACACTGAATTACAGTGTAAAAAATATGGAAGACTAAAAGCCATTCAGTGTTAGTATCTAGTAAGAAGAATCCTGTATTTCAAAGAGCAATTAGACCTTCACTGCAAATTCTTCATTGGAATGATTCAGTTGTTTTTCTAAACAAAGTTATGAGACTCTTCACTGCAAGAAAATAACAGGGGAAATCTATTTAGTGGTGGGATAGGAGTATATTTTCAGCATTATGTGTTTTAATCAGAATTCTATTTCTGGGATAAATGAAGCACATTTTAAAAGCTTCTTTATAATGATTTACTAAGAAATAGACCATCTTGAATATAACTTCACTTTTAAAACTGTTAGACTGACAATTTACATTTTAAAGATATCCTTTCTGTTAAAGCTACATTTAACCCAGAAAGTTGAGTTTTTTAAACAAATAAAATCACTAAGTGAACTTGACACTGACTATATTATATACATAAAATACCATATTTCTTCTCCTTAGGGATATTTCAATCAGTAAATAAATTCTATTATTAAGAACCTCAAATACAATTATACATGGATTTGGTTTTACAGAATAGAATATATCCATTACAGGATAAAAACACCAGTGTATACAATTGTAAATTGTATGTAATATGTTGTATTCTTTGTGCTTTTGACAACCGAAATGAGGTGAAACAACTTTAGGGCAGACATTCTCCTATCCTTTTTTGCTTAATTAATAAAGAGTGAGGTTACTTATTAGTTCTCTTCTAAAATAACAGCAGCATAAAACACTTTCCCATAATATTTTTGTATTTCATTGATATTTATGCATATGGGTAGAGTTTCTTTGAGGAGGGAAGTGGCAATTCAAGAATTACATGGTGTAAAATATAGAAAGCTTATTATGGTTAATTGTCATCTCAATATTTTCAAAGAATATATTTTAAGTAGTATGTAAAATCAGTACAAAAGATAAGCATTATTAAAAGATTTTCCACAGTTTTGAAACCTCATTAGTAGTTTTGGTCATCATCATCGTGTCTGTTATGCTAAAAAGTTTCTATTTATTATCATTATTATAAAGTATTTTGCAACCTCAGATGTGCTCTTAAATGTTCTCTAGAAGATAATTCATTGTGTAAAGCTGACTTCAAGTACTGTATTTATTCCCTTGCATGAGTTACAAAAGTAAAAGACAGAAATGACATTTTAACCTAATTCCAGAACACAAAGGCAGAAAATAAAATATATCTACAATTCCTATGGTTTCTTGTACATCTATGAAGATTTCCAGAATATAAGATTTATACATACAATGGATCATAGAGGCCCTTCATCTTTTTATTTGACAGATGTAGAGAACATAGCCTAGGGAAATATGATGATTTATTTCCAATATCACACAGCTAAAGCAATTTGCGCTATTCTCAGGGGAATGCTCTTTTCACTATACTGTGTTATTACATCTCTAACCAAAGAGTTAAAACAGCAGCACAGTGATTGCAAAAAGTGCTTAGGTGTACATTCTATCTACAGCTTAATTTTTTATAATAATGCATGATGTTTTACATCATTTAATACATAATATCGATAACCATTTATAGTTATATTCATAAATTATGTAATCAGAAGTTTAATGAGGCTGACAATAAATACCTTACAATCTAATGATTCAAAGAATGCTTACATAATTGTAAAGAAAGTTTTAGCATATTGAAGTCCATCGCTGCATTTGCCTCTAATGTTAGAAAAAAAATTTACTTGTCCAGGGATTTAAGGAGAGTAAATTGCATATACAGAAAAATTAATATTTGAAAAAATTCCCTAAAGCATATAGCTTATAATCATTCTTATCTTAGTTCATTCACTTAAATAAAATGATATTTATTCTCTAAATGTCAAATATGCAGTATACATTTTGAAATGGAAAGAACACATTAGGGTACAAGGCAATGAACTTCTTTCGATTACATTTTATGGTTATGACCTCTGTTTCAACAATAATTTGACTTTTTTTTTTTTTTTTTTTTTTTTTTTTTTGCGGTATGCGGGCCTCTCACTGTTGTGGCCTCTCCCGTTGCGGAGCACAGGCTCAGTGGCCATGGCTCATGGACCCAGCCGCTCCGCGGCATGTGGGATCTTCCCAGACCGGGGCACGAATCCGTGTCCCCTGCATCGGCAGGTGGACTCTCAACCACTGTGCCACCAGGGAAGCCTTAATTGGACATTTTAATTAAATCCATACCTCTTTCATTTCTAAAAGATGTCCTTCTTTCTTTATTACTAAAACTTAATGAAGTGCTTTTTCATTGCAATTTACAATAGCTGGCTATAAATTTTAATATCATTTTTCAATGACAGAGTATGTAAAAATTATGAAATGGTTAATCAGTTCACATATCATTGACTATATTTTAGGCGTCATATATTAGTACTGAAATGTACATGTGTTTTAAACACTCATGCCACAAATAGATACATAAGATAAAATCTATCAATTTGGTAGTGGTAAATCAAAGAGGTGGCAAGTCTCAGAAACTCAAGAAAATCAGATAATGTGGATGGTGAACTAGACAATGCCTTGTTTCCATTGAAGATACTCAATATTCTCTCTGGTCCATTTTGAAGACTTTCACAATTTTTTAAATTGTATTTGACATCACTTCTTTTATCACTTTAATATAGCTTCAGTAAATAATGCATAAGAATTCTTCCTGGTGTTACCGTGTAGATATTTGTTCTTATTATATGGTGTCCCTGTTGGGAGCACTACACCATCTATGAAGAATAGACTGGATAATCAAATTTTAAAAACCATGAAATACTTATAAGAAATTATCCTGCAATTTACTTTGTAGCTTCCAAATATCAAAACTGAACACTATCATTTAGTCCTACACACATCTTTTATTGAAAATAATTTTTTTTTAACTGCAAGGAGTTTCTCTCACAATTAATATTCTGTTGTGAGCAGACTTTAAGATGGCCTCCAATGATTTCTATCTCCTGGTATTCAAGTTCTTGTATGATCCCTTTCCCTGAATGTGGGCTGGCCTAGTAACTTGTTTCTAAATGATAGAATATGGCAATGGTACCACTTCTGTGATTAGGTTAAAAGAGATTTCTAACTTCCATTTAGAAGATCCTCTTTATTACTCTTTCTCTTGCTGGTTTGGTGAAGTAAGTTGCCATGCCAGTGAGACCCATGTGGCAGGGAGCTAAGGGTGATCACTGGTCAACAGCCAGCTAGAAAGATGAGATCCTCAGTTTAACATCCCTGAATCAAGTCATTCCTGGCAACAACCATGTAAGTGAGTTTGGAATTGAATTCTTCCCCAATTAGGCCTTCACATGAGACCCAAGTCTTATTGATACCATTGACTGTGACTTCATGAGAGACCCTGAAGCCAAGGACCAAGCAAAGCTATATCCAGATTCCTGACTCACAAACACTGTGAAATTATAACTGTGTATCATGTTAAACCATTAAGTTTGTCATGACTTTTTCACAAAGCACACATAACAAATATACTTGTCTCTTATTAGAGTTTAAGAAAGAAATGTATCAGTTTTAACCCCTGTTTTCCATGTCTGCACTAACTTTTTGGTGTTTGGTCATTTTTAAATGAATCATCTCTTTTTAAGTTATAAGACAGAGAAATAATTACTACCATTCTATTGAAGAAATCTTGTGTATAGTTTTTTTATTAGTGTAGTTGAGTCTTTATTAAATTAAGAGAAATTTGATGAACAGGTTTCATTCCAATATTTTTAAACTTTAAAAAGCTTTTATTATCAAGAGAATATAATGTATATGTATTAAAAGAAAGAATATTTTCCTGTATCTGAACTGACCCAGACTCAAATATATTTAATGGAGAGGGAAAAATAATGTAATACTTGGAGTTCATAGTTGATGTATACTTTTAAGATACATTATAACATTCCTGAATGTTGATAGGAATGCCAGTTACCATGTGTATGATGACTTGTGGAGAGCTTCATTATCTCAGTAATATTAAGAAATATGGATGCTCTTATCAAAGTCCAGCAGTTTTGCAGAAACTGAAAATACTGTTAATCAAAAACGCTGAATCATTGATTTCTTTCACATTCTTGCTAATCCATTATGTTCAGTTTTGGTTCTCCTATCTAAATTTAGTCTGCATATGATAAATTTAATGCTCTATTTGAAAATATGTGGAACTTTAACAGATGATGTTTCACAATACGTTGATTAAGTGGCTTAAAAAATGCATGTACAACAGAACAATAATGTCAGACAATATGGAAAAATGCTTTGCTTTACCACTGGGAAAATTTTACTTTTAAGATTGGAAAATCTGGCTCAGGGAAAAGGAAATTCCTTTTTTAAGAAACTGTTTATATTATGCAAAGGAAACTATCTGGCAGAAGGAGAAAAAAAATCTCAAAGGTAAAAAATGTACATGCCTATTACAAGGTATCTCAATGGAAATGGACAAGGGCAATAGCTGGCATCCATATGAATGACCATTAATGGTACTCCGTCAAACTAAGTATTAGTCAGGTCAAGGGATTTGCATGTGTTATTTAATATTAAATAGGGAACTATATGTTCACCTTATCTGGTAGCTATTCATTCCATACTTATTCACAGTGTACCATCTCCAGTTATTATATGTGTTGGCTCTTATTCAGCTCTCAAAAAGCTCACCATCTGGAGGGAGAAATGTTAAAGATTTGCACAAGTTGCTAGGGGTTTTTAGATTATAAGCATGTAAGTTATGGTGGGGCTTCCCTAATTTTTCTTGCTAAGTAGCTGCTAAAGCAGGTAAGCAAAGATTAATTGCATGTGTGTGTAGTTTGGGGGTTAAAGTATGAATAAAAATATTAAATGCTTTTGATGTTTACCATAAAGAACAAAATCAAGGATAATAAAACTCAAAATAAAGGGAAATAAGATTCAAATGAGGTTTAAGGAATTGAAATATAATAAAAAACAAATTCAGAAAAGTTGGCCATTATTTTGGTAAGAAGAATTAATTTTCAAATGAGACAGAAATATCAGTAACATTTTATTCCTTAAACTTATTAGTCATGGAGAGATTTGCTCATAATGGTGCCAACTCTCAGTGTCCTCATTAATGATATCTCTAAATCTCTGATACAGTAAGACAAAATAAGTTCTTATGTTGACTTTTGCAGAGAAAATAAAATGGAGATTGAAGGTACAAAGTTGTTGTCTGTCTTTGGGAAATTACTCACTCTCACTGCATTTTCCACCATCTCCTTCGCATTCTCATCCTAGTCCTTGTCTCCTATGCTCCATCGTCTCTGTTTCTAGAAGTTTCAATCTAGTTGGAAGAAGTCACCAAGGAGAGTCCTCCATTTCCTCTGGCCAACCAATTTCTGTTTATTCCCACAACATCTTTTATTTTTCTCCTAAAAACTGTCTAACTCATTGCTTCAATCTCAGACTTGCTTTTTTCTTTCAAATTGTATTTTTTCAACTGAGAAATGATATCCACATTAACTCCTAAAATTAGAAGTACCTCTATGCCTAAGTCATTCTTTGCCTCCTAAGTTTTAATCATAAGCTTTGATGAAATTGTGTTTGTAGTTTAACATTAAGAAATGACCATGGGTGAGAGTTACATACACTGTAGGAGGAGAAAAATGTCTAATAGTAGATCAATGGGGAGTAATATATTTGTACAGGAAAAATAACATGACATCTTTTGAATATTTATTTGACCACAACTAGATTTGGCTCAGTGATTAACAAACAAAAAATGGACTGTATATAAGCTTGAAAATATTCTCTCTAATTTATTCATCATTTACATTTATTATAGAAAAAATAATTACAAGGTACAAAATCCACAAAGTAATTTTGTCAGAGGGTATTGATTCTTGACAATATCAAGAATTTGTTGTTACCTACAAAAATAAATTATTTTCAGATTATCAATTTATATCATTTATATGCTAAAACATTTTTTTAATTTATAAGGTTTACCTTGAATATCCTAAGAGTAAGGCCAAAGTTTGTTAATATATATTTTCCAACACATGTAATTATGCAATAATTAGATAGAAACCTAGAAAGCAGGAGAAAATAGGGGGTAAATATTTACATGAGATGACTTTGGAGCCTTTCTTTAATCTTTAATGTCTAGTATTGCAAACTCCTTTTCAATATAAAATCCTTGGCAGAAGCAGGTGTTTTTCTGAACTTAGGTATGCCCACCAAATATTAGTGAGAATTTGTTTTTGATGGTTAATGCCAACTAATGATTTTAACTTAATTTTCTATTTAAGTCACTTGTTTTGACATTCTAGTAGACATTTGCTTTTAATTACTGTCAAGAGAAAAATGGGGGTTGAAGAATATTCAAATAAATGATTCATATCCATTATGCTTTCAAAATACTTTTAAAAGTAGAAAGATTTTTGTACTTCCTGGACTTGGGTGATTTGTTCTGTAACAGAAAGAGAAATTAAGGAAATAATTCCACTTACCATTGTATCAAAAAGAACAAAATACCTAGGAATAAACCTATCTAAGGAGGCAAAATACATACTCCAAAAACTGTAAGATGCTGATGAAAGAAATTAAAGACAACACAAACAGATGGAAAGATACATCATGCCCTTGGACTGGAAGAACCACTATCATTAGAATGACCATACTACCCAAGGAAATATAAAGGTTCAATGCAATCTCTATCAAATTACCAATGGCATTTTTCACAGAACAAGAAATTTTTAAAAATTTGTATGGAGATACAAAAGACTCTGAATAGCCAAAGTAACCTTCAGAAAGAAAAATGGAGCTGGAGGAATTGGACTCCCTGACTTCGGACTATACTACAAAGCTCAGTAATAATAACAGTATGGTACTTGTAAAAAAACAAACAAACAAACAAAAAGAACCAAAAAAACCCCACAGAAATATATGTAAATGGAACAGGATAGGAAGTCCAGAAATAAACCCACACACCTATGGTCACCTAATCTATGACAAAGGAGGTAAGAATATACAATGGAGAAAAGACAGTCTGTCTCTTCAATAAGTGGTGCTGGGAAAACTGGATGGCTACATGTAAAAGAATCAAATTAGAAGGTTCTCTAACACCATATACAAAAATAAACTAAAAATGGATGAGAAACTTAATTGTAAGACCAGACACTATAAAACTCCTAGAGGAAAACATAGGCAAAACACTCTTTGACATAAATTGCAGCAATGTCTTTTGGGATCTGTTTCTAGAGTAATGGAAATAAAAGCAAAAATAAACAAATGGGACCTGACTAAATTTGAAAGCTTTTGCACAGGAAGGGAAACTATAAACAAAATTAAAGGACAATCTATGGAATGGGAGAAAATATTTTCAAACGATGTGACCAAAAATGGATTAATTTCCAAAATATACAAACAGCTCATACAACTCGGTACCAAACAACCCAATCAAAAAATGGGCAGAAGATCAATAGACATTGCTCCAAAGAATACATACAGATGGCCAAAACACACATGAAAAGATGCTCGATATTGCTAATTATTAGAGAAATGCAAATCAAAATTACAATGAGGTATCACCTCCGGTCAGAATGGCTGTCATCAAAAAGTCAACAAATAATAAATGTTGGAGAGTGTGTGGAGAAAAGGGAGTCCTATACTGTTGATGGGAATGTAAATTGGTTCAGCCACTATGGAGAACAGTACAGCGCTTCTGTGAAAAACTAAAAAGAATGTTACCATATGATCCAGTGACCCCACTCCTGGGCGTATATCTGGAGAAAACTACAATTAGAAAAGACACATGCACTCCAGTGTTCATTAGAGCCCAATTTACAATAGCCATGACACGGAAGCAACCTAAATGTCCATAGACAGATGAATTGATAAAGATGTGGTATATTTATACAATGGAATATTACCCAGCCATAAAAAGTAATGAAATAATGCCATTTCAGCAACATGGATGGATCTAAAGATTATCATATTAAGTGAAGTAAGCCAGAAAGAGAAAGACAAATATCATATGATATCACTTATATGTATAATCTAAAATAAAAAGAGATACAAATGAACTTATTTACAGAACATAAATAGGATCACAGACATAGAAAACAAACTTATGGTTACAAAAGGGTAAAGCAGGGGGAGGAGGGATGAATTAGGAGTTTGGGAGTAACATATACACACTACTTTATATGAAAGAGAAAAACAACGAGGACCTACTGTATAGTGCAGGGAAGTATACTCAGTATCTTGTAAAAACCTATGAGGGAGAAGAATCTGAAAATGTATATATATATATATATATATATATATATATATATATTCAAAACAAAATCACTTTGCTGTACACCTGAAACTAACACATTATAAATCAAATATACTTCAATTTAAAAAATAGAAAGATTTTTAATATCAGAATTCTCCTTGACTTTTAATAACATCCCTGTCTTTGCTCATTTTTGGTATTTCATGCATGTTTTTCTTGTCCCTTTTGTCTTCTTGAATCCCTTCTGGAAGTGAAAAATGCTGAATAGAAGGCTGTTCCGAACAGGCTGGTAGATGGTTTTTAGAAAGGCTTCCTCAAGTATGCTGTATGCACTTATCTCTTAATTCATTTAAAACAAAAATTTAGAACATTCTATGGAAAAGGCAATATGCTAGACACTGTATTACTTTCTAATTAATGTTAATTTTAATGCTATTTTCTATATGAGAGGTCAACAAACTACAGCCCAGCTGACTCCAGTTATTTTAATTAAAGTTTTATCACAGCAGGACCAGGGTCACTTATTTAAATCTGTCTATGGCTGATTCCTTGATAAAAACAGCAGACTTGAGTGGTTGCTACAGAGACAGTATGGCGTGAAAAGCTGAAAATATTTGACTTGGCTCTTTACATAAAATATTTGTCAGCCCTTGTTTTATACCATCAATTTGAACAATGCTAAAATCAGATTAAACTAAATATTTGATTTAAATCATTGTTGTCAAAAAGAGGTGTAAGCCTTAACATACATGTTTAAATTGAAAGATCCAGTAGTCAATGCCTAAATAAAGTTTATTCAAAACTATTGTTTAGCACCATGTGTCTCAGTTAACTACAGAGAAAACAATAAATTATCTTTGAATAATTAAATGACTTTCAAATAACTGTGTAAAAACAAATTAAATACTTACTTAAGCAATCTAATTACAAATGTTATTAGGTCCATTGGTTTGACTAACACATTTAAATATATGTTTCTTTAGTTTTTGCTGCCTAAACTAATTGTAAAAACCTTTAGAAGAACTTTGCCCATCATAAATGCCTGGAGTAACATTTCCTGAATAAATAGATACTGGTCTTATACAAATACATGTATCATTCCAGGTTTAACTAGGAACATGCATATATGTTTCACTCAAGGAATATTTAAATTAGAAATAAAGTCAACTCACCACCACCACCCCCCTCCAATAACTCAAGTCAATTAGACATTAGGTTTACAAGTGAGGTCATTACATTAATTTTATACCCCATTTCTACTTAAAAGCCACCATTTTCTGCTCATTTGAGCTAATTAAAAATAACTATCACCATCTCACACAGACCAAAATAAAGCAATGCTAGTTTAGCACATAAATATCTACTAAAGCAAAATTGTTTTAGTACCAGTTTTTAATATTATTTCACATAGAACGAAATCTAGGCCACAATTTCATTCATAGAGCATGTGGACAAGGCCATATACAAATTAGACACTATGGTAATAATAAAAATATGGTGGTGAGAAATATGCAAATAAGTGATTTGACGATTACACCTGAAATTAAAACAATTCATTGTGCAAAATGAGTGTCAACGTGTGTTTATTTCTCATAGAGTCTGGAGTGCTTTATCCATTTTACCAAAACTAATCTTAAAAGTTTTATGTGATGCAAGTGTTTCTTCACTATTTGCTAAATTAGAAGATGAGCATAACAGGATCAAAATTGTTCAGTTTCTTCCAACTTAGTCCATAACCTTTACATTGAGAGACTAACACTCTCCCTATTGCACACAGTTGCTTATCAATCTGTAAAGTCATTTAAACAATCTACTTACTGACCTGATGAATCAACACTTTGAATAACATTATTTTGGATTTATACCATATTATTTCAGGCAGCCAAAGCTTCAGTAAAGGAAGAAGCATACATAAGAAAATATTTCATTTTGCAAGGAAAATTAAGTGGATTGGCAAAGAAAAAGTATCCAACCCAATTTTAAATACTCTTAATATTATACAGATTATATATTTTCTTTTTTTTTTCCTTGATGGAAAAAAAGGTAGTTTTAGCCAAAATGAATTTTAATCACCCGGTTCTGAACTCTGGTCTAAAAGTTCTATATGGAGCAGGGAAAATGGCAAGCTCTCACAATCTGTATTAAACAAATCTGTAAATTATAAAATTTATAGAAGAAATTCAGGAATTTCTATTTATGATGACGGTGTCAATGTCTCACTCTCACTTCCTTCGAGTTCCTAAAACACTGTAGTTATTTAAAATATAAAGTAGTCTATGGATCTATAAATTTTAAAAAATGTGAAAGAAAGGAACATTATTTCAACTCTGGCAATACATTATGCTTTCTAAAGACTAACATTATAAAGTAGCAAAATCACTATTGTTTTGCTATTCTGATGATGTCTGTTGACTGAATGAAATTGTGATTAACAATAAGTAGTCAGTGCTAATCACTGTCATAGCCATTCCACTGGGTTGCTAGAGATGGAGACTGGTGTGAATTGAGGGGTAGACAAGTAGTAAAGAAACAAAAGTAGGTAAATCTTGGAATAAGTTTGACTGTTCTAACAGAAAAATGAGGCTATGATTGTGGGCACAACATAGGGATGAGAATATAATGAGTGCATGCATTGCTTATAAGGAGGAAGAAGGTAGGGGATGATGGTTTAACACATAAGATACAATGAGATATTAAAATTTTAACCTCCATTAAAGAGTTAGGAGGACTGTGGTACACAAGAGGAAGACTTCCAGGATATAGGTAATCAGTGACTGCAAAGAGAATCAGGAGCAAACAGAAAAATAGTGAATGGTAATACAAAAATATTTGTAGGCTCAATGGCAGGAACTTGGAAACTATTGTCTCTGTAAGAAATTTTTGAGTTTTTCTGCTGCTAGAGGAGAATTTGTAGGGTTCAATGCTTAGAGAAATTGGAAACCAATTTAAATAGGTATTGTGAAGAATCTGAGTGAAATACATGACTACCCCCACAAGATTAAGGGCACAACTAAGGATGAATCCTCTGAATTCAAACTGGCAAATATCTTTAAATTTTTACCTAAACTGGAAAGCTAAGAGATATATAAACAGAATTGTTTGGACAACAGCAACAAAACAGAAACAAAAAACAACAAAAAACTTAGGGGGTCTCAAGACTGAAGTTCTCAAAGCTAAGGAAGAAATGTAGTAGGGGTAACTGAATGAGAAAAACTATGGAACTATGAGATGTTTGAACATAACATTGCAAAAACCTAGGACCTCCATATCAAAAAGAAAGAGAAGTATCATTGAGAAAGGACATTCAGGGAGAAACAGTGAATGTAACTCTATCAAGTAACTAAGGCTGGCTATTGTTCGATATTCTAGACAGAGTTAAAATTAGCAAAGCTGATGGCAAATCTGCAAAAAGAGAGGAAGACATAAGCTAAATTCCAAAATCAACAAAATTGAAGTTTACTTGAAAATAAGGAGCAGAGATGACTGTAGCTGAGTTTCCTTACTCTCAATGGGTCCAGGATGTTTTATGAGAGGGTGGGAGAGGAGAGGACTAGAAGCAAAAGGGCATCAAGCTGGGCTCAGTCCCCATCTTCCAGAGAGGGCAGCAATAGAAGTAGCACAAGTCTCAGTTACAGCAAGGAAAGGAAAGAGGTTAGGAATGAGTGTTTATTTTCTAAGGACCAGAGGTTTCAGAGCATGCAGTTAAATTATTCGGGTATATATGAGAGGGGATTTGGGTGACTCAAAATGAATTATAGGCTGATATGGGGATGCAAGTGTGGGAGGTGATGACAAATTGAGATTATAGTGGAGTAATCATAGTTGGGGCATGGAAAAATGGAGTCAGGCAACCAGTAAGGATCTGGTCTCAAACACTTTCCTGTACCACTGTGAAACTGAATTTTCTCTGAACTGTATCAAACCCAAGGACGCCACCGGGCATATTTGGAAAACATCTGTCAGCTGCAACTTTATGCTCGCAAGGTCCCCATTATAACTATGCAAACATTTCAGACCCCAACCAATCCTAGCTTAACAAGCACCTTACTTCTTGCTAGCTCCCGTTATAATTCTTTACAAACAACTTATTTAACTACCTGTGGCCCTGCAGTTTTTGCCTTTTTAAGCTTCCTCCATTTTGTCCAGGGGAACACAATTCAAGTTCTTCTTGAATCTGTGTCTCTGGGCTCCAGTCCTAACAAACCCCAAATAGATACCTTTTTATTTCAATCAGGTCTTTGTTTCTGCAATTTTGGTTAACAAAGGGGATATACAACCAGAGAAGATCCCTTCACAGGTAATCAATACAGATACCAGGAATATAAGGTCTGGTAGTTTAACTGGCCAGAGCACTTTTTAAAGTATTACTCAAGACAGAACCTAGGTGGATTAGAGCACATGAGGATGTTTAGAAGACTCACCAGCAGTGACCTGAATGGGCTGCACCTTTGATAGTAATGGAGATTCCAGGCCACTTGGAAGGGTAGTGGTTCAGATACATGACTTGTTCTAGGTGTGTAATGGAGCCCTTGTTAGAGGTTCAGCATTTACTGCTGCTTACATTCAGGCTTGTAGGGTGAGGGCTCTTGTTCTTTCACATAATATTTCTGCTTTTATCTGCACATTTATCTTATTCTTTCCTTGCTATAAATTGACTAATTTCAGTGTGCCCAAAGTTTCTGTTCAGCCATAATTCTTATTTGTATGTAGTTAGTATGACTTTTTTAGCCTCTTTCCCTAGGACATCATCTAAGCACTTCAATTCTCACTGCTAATTGGCACATCCTTCCCATATGCCTTTGTTTAGAGACTGATAGGCCTAAGTCTTTATTTTTTTCCTTGCTAAGCTACAAAATTTCCTAGCAGTCCATGGTAACCCTTAGGTCAGATCTATTCCAGTAAACTGTATACAAAGTACTGCTTTGCATCACATCAAAACCTGAAACCAGGGAACATTTTGTGATAGACATTCAGATCAAAGACAAAAGAATTCATATTTTAAAATATACTAATCTTGCCCCATACAGAGGATTCAACTTTTTCTTTTCATTGAACAAATGCAAAACTAGTTCTAGGCCAAAGAATGTGCCAAGGCTTGTAAAAGCTTTAAGTATATAGCCCTTTTTTTTTTGAGAATAATGCAGTAAGTTGAGAAATTAATAATACATATTATTGGGATACTGGTAGAGATGGGTAAGGTAATTTGTTTTTCAGGAAGTTATTTGCCCACCTGACCATTCTGATGGAGCTTCAACCAGAATCTAAGGTTGACAACAATTTGAAGCTCTCCATTTATTGGGCAACAGAGAAAAGCCATATCCCATATCTTTTTCAGGGAATACATTCTTAACGTTATTTCTATCCTGAACTTGGAAACTTGTTTATTTGGGGGAATTTTTCTCTAAAAAAATTGCCACTTGTTTCTTTAATCTACTATGTATCTGTTAACATAAGGAGGACTATAGAGAATTATATACCTGGACTGCATCTGACTGTTTCATACAAATACATTTAGTGAAATGCATTTTATTATGTTAATAACTTTCTATAAAATGTGTTATGAGAAAAAACACTAGATGTAAAAACTGTTTCTGTAATAAGGTTTTTACTGAAAGAATTATTCAGTTCATTGCACAGAGTGTACCTGATGAAAGTACAGACTTTCCACTATGGTATTTTTAAAATTTTATGTACACTGAAAATCATATAACACATGCTGTGGAAAATAAAGCTGCATACTCAGAATTTAAAATATATATATATGTATGTATGTGTGTGTGTGTGTGTGTGTGTGTGTGTGTGTATATATATATATATATATATAAAGACTGTTTTCTAAGAACAAAATACATAACACAAAAATAAGAGTGTGAGTATATATTGTAAAAAGGAGTTCATTTTCAACTTCCCTCAGCTACTGAGCACAGTCCTGTCACACGGACACCACACAGGAGATTTCTGTGGCAGACATTACTGACCACCATCAGATCTTCCTGAGCCAGAGCTAATCCCTATTTCCCAGCCATCCTTGCTGTTCATTGTGGCCATGTGACTAGATCTCACCACTTGATATTTGTAAAAGTCCATGGCAAGGTTTTCAGGAAGCAAGTATGTCTCCCATATTCTTTTTGCTTTGGCCTATGGGGGTACAGATGAAAATGAGATCTTAAGAAATGACAGATACAGAGAGCACCTATGGTCCTTAAATACTCCCCCACCAAATTTGCCTTTCCATTTACACATAGACCTTGGACTATTATGTGAAATAAAGATAAGCTATTTTGATATGCCCTGACTTGTTAAACTAATATATTTTAAAGATTATTTTTGGTCAGAAGGGAGAAGAGGGCCATGACACTATGAGAGAGGGAAAAGGAGACCTTATAACATAAATTTCTATCTTTTATAAGGCATGCATCTTTCTTCACAGATCCAGTTTCTCTTTGTGTGCTCACTAGAAAAGCCTTACGTAAACGGATGATGCATAGAAAGTGCTTAGAGGTTCACTGCCTCAAACACTCAAGTTATTAATGCCAGCTGCTGAAAAGACTATTGTTATTTTTGTTTTAATAATCAGCCAAATTTAAAGGTCCCAACTACACCTACTGAAAGCATTTAAAAAAAAATTATACTAAGTTTTCCATGTTACCTTTTGGACTATTTTTCCTTTTGTTTCACAGATGTCATTTTTTTGGTCAATGTTTTTCTATTAGCTGCCTTTATACAAGAAGATTAGAAATAAAGTATTGGGTTTCTTTTGGTACCTACACACACTACAACTCAACTCCTATATGATGAGGAGTTAGTAAGGCAGAGGATCATACTGAAAACAGTGCACCCATCCCAGGGGAGGGCATTGTATCTTCCTATCCTGCACAGGGTGGCCATTGTGCACAGGCTTGGGTGCAGTGGAACAGACAGAAAGTTCTATGAGGAAGGTCTTGAGGAAATAAGGAAAATGAATACAGTCTAGAGAGAGATTGAAATCTGGTACAAAATAAGATTATGATAAAGACTATAGATAACTCAAAATTCATCCTAGGAACTTTCTCCAGTGAATGGCAGAGATCATGACAGTGGCCAATACAGCAGATAAAGCAATCCTAACAGTATTTGTCTATGAAGTAAATCATATCTAAATATCAGTACTATAGGGGATCAGCACCAATTTTCCATTTTTTATGATCAACTTAGAGAACAATCTTGGAATGTTCATAATGGTTATAACTTTGACAAAGTAAAATTATAATTACAGCTGTGAGGGTCTGGGAAGGAGATGAGGAGGGTGGGTGGGCTCTCTACAAAATGAGAGAAATGCAATCTGTGCTATATATAAAAATAGGGTTTTAATTATGCTATTTGAAGATGAAGTGAGAACCTATAAGGAAATCACAACTATTAATGTAGTTATTTGAAGATTTTGAAGAAAGGTGGAGAGTAGGATAAAATTTAGCCAAATTGTATATATGCATATTTAAAAGCATTGTAATTTAAATAAGGCAGTACATTTTATAGAACTAAAAAAATGGCCAAAAGTGCTCAGCACTAGGGAGTAGGTTAGTGGGTGGTAAGGATGGACAATGTTTCTCATTGTTGCTTTATTATAATATTTGTTTATGATATGAGAATGTGTTGCTTTGATCATTCTTGTGGGGACAAAAAAAGACAGGAAAGAGTTTCATGGATCTAAGTTCTTTTTAAATTTAAGATCAATGTTTGAGGGATATCCAGTGAGGCTCAGGGTATGTTATAATACCTGCTTAACCCCTGAACATGTCACACTTACATAAGAGAAATCTGCCCTTGACCTTCAAGTGCAACTTCAGCCTATCATTTGCTATAGATAATACATAGCTATATAAAGGTAGATAATATTTGTGTATGTAAGGTAAGACTAATTTTATTTTGAAAATTCATAAATTGTAACAAATAACATTGAAATATATAAATATTTCAATAACTGAATAAATATTGAATATAAATATTCAATAAATATTATAGACCCAAGTTAAAACTCATTAAAAATGCACATTCTAAACAAGATGTAGGAGTCACAAGACTTTAATTTTATTTATTTTCCATTTGTAAGACCTATTTCTACTGTTGAGACCTATAGCCTCAAAAAGCTGTTCTGGGGGTTAAGACAGCAGAGAAGCAGGAGGATAAGGATTTCATCTCTCTCCACGGGTACATCAGGAATACATCTATATATGCAGTAATTCTCACAGAACATTGGCTGAACACTAACAGAAGACCTTGTACACTGGAAAGGACTATGAAGATCCCTGCATAACTGGGTAGGACAAAAAAAAGAAGGGAGAAGGAGGAGGAGAGGAAGTTGGATGGGACCTGTACCCCAGGGCAAGGGAGCTGAATCAGAGGAGAGATTCCTGAATTCAGGAAAACTCCCTCTCCAATGGGGAAATAGATTGGGACAGAAGGAAAGCATTTGGGACAGAAGGGAAGCATTTGAGGGTGTCGGAAAAGGGTGAAGCAGCAAATCTGTGGCAGATGGGACGGAGGGAGAACTACACAGACAGTCTGTACCGCAGCCCTACATGTCCCAGACTGGGATGTGTGTTCACAGCTGGCACACTGCTTTGGTATTGTTTTTAGGTTTTGTGTTTTTGTTAGTTTTGATTCCAATTGTTTGATTTTGTTTTTGGGTTCTTCTGTTTGTCTGGTTGTTCTCTTGCTTTTTGTTTCATTTGGTTCTGTTTTTGTTTCTTTTGTGTGTGTGCATGTTTCCTTGTTTCTGTTTTTGTTTGATTTCATTTTTACCATTTGCCTAGGGTTTCATCTTTTTTTCTTTATTTGTAATTATATATTTTTTATATTTCTATTTTTACATTGCTTTTCTGTTATTTTGTCTTCTTTACACTTTTTCTTTTTTTAATCATTTTTGTCAGTTTGTTTTGTTTCTTTGCTTCATCAGTTGGCACTCTGGTTTTATGTTTTTTTTATTTATTATTATTATTATTTTTTTGCGGTACATGGGCCTCTCACTGTTGTGGCCTCTCCTGTTGCAGAGCACAGGCTCTGGACATGCAGGCTCAGTGGCCATGGCTCACGGGCCCAGACACTCCACAGCATGTGGGATCTTCCCGGACCAGGGCACGGACCCACGTCCCCTACATCAGCAGGCGGACTCTCAACCACTGTGCCACCAGGGAAGCCCCTGTTAATGGTTTTGTGTTTTTGTTAGTTTTCTTTTTAATTGTTTGATTTCATTATTGGGTTCTTTTTTTTGGTCTGGTTGTTCTCTTGCTTTTTGTTTTGTTCTGTTTTTGTTTCTTTTGTGTGTTTGCATTTTTCCTTGTTTCTGTTTTTGTTTGTTTGATTTGACTTTTTATCATTTGTCTGGGGTGTTGTTAGTCTTTTTTTTTTTTTTAAACCCTTTATTGCTGGGACGAGTGACTTGTGAGGCCTTCATTCCCAGACCAGAATTTGGGCCTGAGACTCTGTGGTGGGACCACCAAGTCCAGTATGCTGGACCACTAGAGATTCCTGGCCCAAGGGAAGATTAATCATCAAGAACTCTCACAGAGGCTTCTTATCTGAATCCAAGACCTGGCTCCACCCAACTTCCTATGGCCCCCAGTACTGGATGCCTCACAGCAAACAACAGACAAGATAGGAACACAAAACCAGCCATCAGCACACAGACTACATGAAGTAATACTGAGCTCACAGACACCCTAAAACACACCACCTGACACAGCCCTGCTCATCAGAGGGAAAAGACTCAGCTGCTCAGCTGCACCCACCAGAACGCAAGCACCAGTCCCATCCATCAGGAAGCCTACACAAGCCACTGAACAAACTTCATCACCACAGGCAGAGAACAGAAGTAAGACAAACTACAACCCTGCAGCCCAGGGAAAGGAGACCTCAAATACTGTAAATTAGACAAAATGAGAAGACCAATAAATACCTTGCAGACAAAGGAGCAAGATAAAAACCTACAAGACCAAATAAATAAAGAGGAAATAGGAAAACTACCTGAAAAATAATTCAGAATAATGATAGTAAAGATGATCCAAAATCTCAGAAATGGAATGAAGAAGATACAAGAAACGTTTAACAAGGACCTAGAAGAACTAAAGAGCAAACAAACAGTAATGAACAACACAATAACTGAAATTAAAAATGCTCTAGAAGGAATAAATAGCAGAATAACTGAGACAGAAGAATGGATAAGTGATCTGGAAGATAGAATGGTGGAAATAACTGCCACAGAGCAGAATAAAGAAAAAATGAAAAGAATGGAGGACAGTCTGAGAGACCTCTGGGACAATATTAAGTGCACCAACATTCACATTATAGGCATCCCAGAAGAAGAGAAAAAGAAATGGTCTGAGAAAATATTTGAAGAGGTTATAGTCGAAACTTCCACAACATGGGAAAGAAAATAGTCAGTAAAGTCCAGGAACCACAGAGAGTCCCATACAGGATAAACCCAAGGAGAAACATGCCGAGACACATATTAATCAAACCAACAAAAATTAAACACAAAGAAAAAATATTAAAAGCATCAAGGGAAAAAACAGCAAATAATATACAAGGGAATCCTTGTAAGGATAACAGCTGATCTTTCAGCAGAAACTCTACAAGCCAGAAGGAAGTGGCAGGATATATTTAAAGTGATGAAAGGAAAAGACCTACAACAAAGATTACTCTAACCAGCAAGGATCTCATTCAAATTTGATGGAGAAATCAAAAGCTTTACAGACAAGCAAAAGATAACAGAATTCAGCACGACAAAACCAGCTTTACAACAAATGCTAAAGGAGTTTCTCTAGGCAAGAAACACAAGAGAAGGAAAAGACATATAAAAACAAACCCAAAACAATTAAGAAAATGGTAATAGTAATCAAGACAGTATGGTACTGGCACAAAAACAGAAATATAGATGAATGGAAAAGGATAGAAAGCCCAGAGATAAACCCACGCACATATGGTCACCTTATTTTTGATAAAGGAAGCAAGAATACACAATGGAGAAAAGACAGCCTCTTCAATAAGTGGTGCTGGGAAAACTGGACAGCTACATGTAAAAGAGTGATATTAGAGCACTCCCTAACACAATTCACAAAAATAAACTCAAAGTTGATTAGAGACCTAAATGTAAGTCCACACACTACAAACTCTTAGAGGAAAGCACAGGCAGAACACTGTGACATAAATTACAGCAAGATCCTTTTTCATGCACCTCCTAGAGTAACGGAAATAAAAGCAGAAGTAAACAAATGGGACCTAATGAAATGTAAAAGCTTTTGCACAGCAAAGGAAACCATAAATAAGACAAAAAGACAACCCTCAGAATGGGAGGAAATATTCGCAAATTAAGCAACTGACAAAGGATTAACCTCCAAAATATACAAGCAGCTCATGCAGCTCAATATTAAAAAAAACAAACAACCCAATCCAAAAATGGGCAGAAGACCTAAATAGACAATTCTCCAAAGAAGACATAGAGATTGCCAAGAAACACATGAAAAGCTGCTGAACATCACTAATTATTAGAGAAATGCAAATCAAAACCACAATGAGGTGCCACCTCAACACCAGTCAGAATGGTCATCATCAAAAAGTGTTGAATAAATAAATGCTAGAGAGGGTGTGGAGAAAAGGGAACTTTCCTGCACTGTTGTAGGGAAATGTAAATTGATAGAGCCACTATGAAAAACAATATGGAGGTTCTTTAAAAACTAAAAACAGAACTACCATTTGACCCAGAAATCCCACTACTGGGAATATACCCTGAGAAAACCATAATTCAAAAAGAGACATGTACCACAATGTTCATTGCAGTATATTTAAAATAGCCAGAACATGGAAGCAACTTAAATGTCATGGACAGATGAATGGATAAGGAAGATGTGGCACATATATACAATGGAATATTACTCAGCCATAAAAAGGAACAAAATTGAGTTAATTGCAGTGAGGTGGATGGACCTAGAGAGTGTCATACAGAGTAAAGTAAGTCAGAAAGAGATAAACAAATACCATATGCTAATGCATGTATATGGAATCTAAAAAAATGGTACTGATGTACCTAGTGGCAGGGAAGGAATAAAGATGCAGACATAGAAAACAGACTTGAGGACATGGGGGGAAGGGGAAGCTGGGACAAAGTGAAAGGGTAGCATTGACATATATATACTATCAGATGTAAAATAGCTAGCTAGTGGGAAGTTGCTGCATAACACAGGGAGATCAGCTGAAGGTTTTGTGACATCCTAGATATGTGGGATAGGGAGGGTGGGAGGGAGGCTCCTGAGGGAGGGTATATAGAGATATATGTATACTTATAGCTGATTCAATTTGCTGTACAGCAGAAACTAACACAACATTGTAAAGCAATCATACTCCAATAAAGATGTTAAAAAAAAAAAAAAAAAGAGAGAAAGTCCCTGGAAAACAGAGACCTGGTCCCCTTCTGGCTTCTCCAAGCTATCTAGGAAAGCCAGGCACCTGGTAGTTTTAGAAGCTCAGTGTTGTTTTTGTCTGGTAAGCACAGGAAGAATGTCAATTAACAACAACAAAGAAGAAAGGGTACAAACTTTCAGCTATAAGATGAATAAGGTCTGAGGATGTAATGTATAACATGGGAATATAGTTAGTAACACTGTATTGTATAATTGAAATTTGCTGAGAGAGTAGAACTTAGAAGTTCTCACCAAAGGCAAAGGATAAATATGAGGTGATGGATTTGTTCAGTAACTTGACGGGGGAAATTCTTTCACAATATACCATCATGATGTATACTTTAAATACCTTACAATTTTATTTGTCAATTATACCTCAACTGGAAAAAAAAGCTGTGCTAAGTTAATCTGATGAAAAGTAAACCAACAATTCCAATGTAGTTGAGGGAAGAAACAAGATGGTATTAATGTAAATACCTAAAAATATGGAAAGATAGGCTACCTAGCCTAGCTGATGAAGACTAAGAGGCTGTGTGTTTCAACCCATTAAATATATTTGTGCGTGCCATACCTAATCACACCAAGGCCCTCACATCAAACAAGATATCACATCCTCATTATTACAGCTAGACATTAGGAGGCTCAAGGGAAATTCATCCTGTAACAATGGTACCACATGTGTTTCATATTTGCCTGGTTCACTGATTCATTGATGGGTGGTTTTCTTCTTCAAATGCTTGTGTATTGTTAGCTCCCCACTAAGAGAGGGAAGGATTGCTCAGCTTTACCAGCTTATTTGAGGTGTACCAGAGCTCTCTCCATTTGAGAGAATTTAGTGATACCCACATAAAAGAGGGTTCAACCTAAATTCTTAGAGTTGAGTCAACTAAAATGAATCTTTAATAGCTGAATCAACTGCAGCTATGTGTTTTGGTAAAGTAATAATATTTCCTTCAGTAGGACACTAGAAAAAACTCCTGCTCACATTTTCTCTCAACATTGCATTAAGATCCTCTAGGTTTACCTAATGTCAGACTGGTGTAGTTCAAAAAGGCAAAGAGTAACTTCATGTTACATTTATAAGGGATTCTGTAGTTGACTTTGCTTTAAATTGGGCATGAAATAAATGTTTTAATGGAAAAAGCAGGGAAGCAAAATCTATTATGAAGTTGAAATGAATCTTGAAACAGCTAATCATTTTCTCTGATGTAGTATTTTCTCTGCTATTGTTTTGCTTTATTCATTTGTAAAGCGTTGCTGAGAAGCAATTGCATTATACTTTCTCTTTTCTTTCATTACTTACGAATTCAATATTTACTTCATTACAGCTTGATTTTTTAAGGACTATAAGAATTTTAAGAACTTTAAAGGCTCTACTGACTTGGTGACTGTTATATATTGTCTTTTCAACTATTTTCTCAGATATCTCTAGCATGGTCTGAGATTCTTAATATCTTAAAATGCACAAACAATTTAAATTTGTAGAATTCCTCAATGATTACAAGATGACAGTTCAACTATTTATAACAATTGTGAAAAATAAACACGAGCAATCAAATTTCCGGAGCTTTTAACCTTATGGTTCCCAAATTCCTTTTTGTCTTAGTGGCATGATAACTTATTAAAAAGCTGTAGGTCAGTTCATTTAGGTGAGTTTATGTGAATTCAATGTATTTTCAGTTTCATTATTTTTGTTGATGAAAAATCAGGTTAGAGATCAATGTATATGTAAAATACACCTCCTAAAAATGAGTTAAAGGTATTTTAAAATTTAGTGACATGTTTGTGATTATGTCAGAAGGTAAAATGGTCTGACTTTTTAAATTCAGTGAAGGAGTATAGGAGTTTCTGCTCTGGTTTTATTTAGGTACTTTTGGAAAAGTCTTACTGTGGAAATAGATTAGAGGGTCACTGAAACCTATGAAACATTGTAACTGGAGCATTAACAAAATCATAATCAAAATAATAATGCAGTAAAATTTCTAGTAAATGAAGAATATCCTAGTAAATATAGAATTTACCTTAAAAAATAGAACGTGAAAATAATTTGATAGATAGGACTGTGAAGTAGGACTGGAGCTGAGTGAGAAAAACATGAGCAGGAAAACATCTCCAGAAAGGGCAGGTGGAGCTATAGTTCTTTCACACACAGAAAGAACTGTGAAATAAGCACTTCCAAAGCAGAATGTAAAGTTAAACTAAACCACGGAAATCTGTGGGTATATCATCATGCCACACAGTCTGTATCAGCTGGGCTTGACTGCCTTCAATTGTCTGAGGGAAACTTTCTTTTAGCTGCTGATTGTTTGTAGTAAAAAGCTTTAATAAGCTGAAAAAATGTATGAATCAATGCTATTACCGAATTATGATATCATTCATGTATTGTCAATTACATTTAATATTTATCTCTGTTTATGGAGCTGTGCATTGTTGAAAAGCAGACTATTTTTTAAGGAATTAAGTTGCAGTCTCCTCTTTAAGTTGCATTCTCCCCTTTAATATAAAAATGTATATGAATTCCAAACAATTCTCAAATCAATGCTGGAGTCATGTTTATGTTCCCACAGTAGCACTCAAGAGTAATAATGCTCTTACATTAATTTTGTTTAGGAAAAAATTACCTGATCAGTGTTTTAAAACCTCTTTAATGAAAGCTCTATATAGGTAATGTCATAAAAATATATACTAATTGTTTTAATATTTTTTGACTCTCTGTGAAGAATTTTCATGCTTCCTGTTACAGTCAATGGCTTCTAGGGTTAAAATTCCATACTTTAGAGAAATAGTTATCAGTGCAAAAATTTTTTATTAATGAAATTCTTCTTTATTTTATAATTGTACTCTGAATTAGAGATGAAAGTGAGTAAAAGGGCACTCAAGATTGAAAACAAAGAGGAATATCATGCAAACAATAACTGTAAGAACACTTCTGCATTTTTAGAATCTCCACGTATACTTCAAGACCATGAGAAGTACTAGAGATAAAGAGGGTCATTTTGGAATGAAAAACCTGTTTAACTACTTAAGAAGTTATGAAAAACTAAGTATTTGTGCAATGAATAAAATAAATAAAATAATAGAAGTAAGGAGGCATAAATCCACAACCATAGTTATTTTAACACTTCTCTTTCAATAATTGATAAAATGAGTAAATCATCTGTAAGGATATAGAATATTTGAAAAACAGTGTTAACCAACTTGACTTAATTGACTTTTATAGGACATTATACCTAATAGTAACAGCAAACACATCCAATTTAAGTACCCAAAGAACTTTCATCCAAAGAGACTGTATGCTGAAGCATAAATTTCAATAAATTTCAAACCATACTGAAAGACCGAACTGAAATCATACAGAATATGTTCTCTGACCACAGCTGTGTTAAATTAATCAGTACCTAAAAGGTGTCTGGAAAAATCCCTAAGTGTTTAGAAATTATACCACACTATTTCAAATAACACAAGAATCAAAAAATCACAAAACAAGTTTTTAAAAACTTGGAACTAAATGAAAATGAAAACACAATAAATGAAAACTTTTGTCTACAAATAAATCATTCTATAGAGGGAAACAGAACTTTATAGACTTATATGAGACGAATGCATTAGTTTCCTATGGCTACTGTAACAAATTACCACAAATTTGGTAACTTAGAACAACACACAATTATTCTCTTACAGTTCTGGGGGTCAAAAATCCAAAACCAGTTTCACTGGCCAGAACTCACAACGTCAGCCGGGCTGCAGTCCCTCTGGAAGCTTTGGGGAAGAATTAATTCCCTTGGTTTTTCCAGTTACTAGAGCTGTATTATTTGAACCCACGGCTGTAGGGTTCCTGGCTGTTCTTTCATCTTTAAAGACAGAAGTATAACATCTCACTCGGTCTCCATGTTGCTTCCATCTCTCTAGTACCTCCCACTGCCTCCCTCTTATACGGACCTTGTGATTACATCATTGGACCCACCTGGATAATCTAGGCTGCGCTTTCCATCTTAAAATCCTTAACTCTATCACATCTATAGAGTCATTTTTGCCATATAAGATAACAGTCACAGGGTCCAGGAAGTAGGACTTGGATGTCTTGGGGGGCCACTATTCAGCCTACCACAGGAGGCAAAACTGCTTAAAATTAGTGATCTAAGATTCCACACAAAAAAATGAACATAAAATAATATGGCAAATTAAAACCAAAAAAAAGTAGAAGTCATAATGAGGATAAGAACAAAGATGGATGAAATAAAAGCAGTCATACAAAAGAATAAATTAAAGATAAAACTTATTTCTTTAGAAAGATTAATAGAGTTAATAAACCCAAAAAGATTTACAAAGACAATTAGAAAAAACAATTTGTGGATATCAGGGATGAAAATAAGGATATCACCATAGATCTCTCAAATATAGAAAAAAGAATACCAAGTATGTTACAAGCAAGCTTTTTTAAAAATAAATTTGACAACATAGATAAATCATTTGTGTTTGTGTGCTTTAGTTATTTTGGAATGTGTGTTTGAGTTTGGCTGTTTTTAATGAGAAAGATCTATCATAAAGGAATTAGAGAATAGAAAATAGGAGGGGAAAAAATGTTCAGAGGTATTCATGGCTGGTATCTAAAGACCATCAGGAACCCACCTGTAGTTTAGAAAGTTATGAAAGGTCATTCACACATCACGGGGGACCACGAGTCATCTCAATAAAAGGGCGCTAGGTGAGGCGATCTTTAGGGTCTCTGTTTGCCCTGAGTGGTTTTGAGTAAGGTTTAAAAAAGCAAGGGTTTCCTCTCATGTCAGAAAACTGGGGTAATTTCATGACTGAGTTTGTTGATAAGTTTCTCCTAGGAGACAGGTGAAATGAATTGAGGTTAATGTAATTGGTAAAAAAACATTATTCAGCACAGGCAGCCAAGAGAGGAGGAGGTTTGGCCACCTGTATGGTTTGCACAGTGTTCTTGTTTTTGTCTGAGGTTACACATGATTACAGAGTGAACTTGTCTTGTTCTGCTACAACACATTCATGCAATGGGGTGTCTAATGACAGTCTGGAATTCTCCATGTTAAGAGGGGAATACCACGGTGTAGCTGTTAGTACCAGGCCAGGTACCAGCTGACAGCTATCAGGGCTGCCTTTTTCTCAGAGGCCTGAAATGGCTACAAGTAATTAATGCATTGCTGTCAAAACTAGAGAAATATTCTCAAAACCTAGAGAAAAGAGAAACCCTGTGGATTTGAGAGCAAGGTGAAGGTTGAATGGGATGGCAGCTACATGGACCATGTAGAGATGGGGGAACAGAAATACTAGGCCAGTACCTTCCTGAAAGATCCTCAAGTCCAAGTTGCAGACGGAAGAGTTAGATATCACTTATAAGGAGCTGTGACAACAGTAACAAAGGGTGTAAAGGCAGTAAAGTATGTGAAAAAATGACAGATTAACAATGATTTAGAGCTGCTTCCTTTTACCTCATTAACATATGGGCACTTTTAAGACAGAAACCCATACTTGAGTGGCTGGGGAGAATCTTTATGACATACAGTGTTAGGATAGCTTCTATCTCAAGGAGGTTGGGAGACTTGGAATCAGCGATTAACTGGTTTCTGAAACATAAATTACTCTGTGAAACAAAATAAGAAAATATGATTTTAAAAAATTTCTAATTGTGGATTTAAAGTCTAACCAGATACACTCATGCAGTTCACATTAGATTTATGACTAAAATAAATTAGTATGTATAATTATGGAAAATATGATACTACATGCCTATTTTACATGCATTTATAGTTTATAAATGGATCTTCATTATGTCATGAAGTTATTTTGGGAAAGTCAGTACATTTCTACGGGCTTTAATTCTGACACCCCTAAAATAAGATGTGTGCACTAATATATCCTTTAAGTCTCTATTCTTTAGTTTAAATGTATGTACATTAGCATCTATGTTTAACTTCAAGTGCTCACTCATATTTGGAAGAACTGCAGGAGAACAAAACTCAGTTCCTGAAAATATTAAGCTGTATTTTAAGGTTGTCTAGAGGAAGAAAAATAATTTTTTACCCCAAAATAATGCTAAAATATCATTGGCCAAACATTCCATAAATAACCCAATGTCTTTTTTTCCCCATCTACATCTTTCTAATTCTTTCCTCTATAGACATCCTTATTATTTAGAGTTAGGACTAATAAAGATAGGTTAGCAAAGTTACTGGGAAAGTACATCACAAGTGTCAGCAGCAAAGCTGAGTATACGCTCGTGGCCAACTCTCGTCTTTCACTCATGGTATCTATATGAATTTATAGCACCGTTGTACCATCATATTCTGTGTATCTTCTGAATCTACTTGTGCTATCAAAGTAAAATGCAACTAAATATATGAAAATGATAAATGTTTTATTATGTAAAAATATGTTTATTCTGTGAACAAAGGAAAATTCTTAGCTCATGAAATTATAGAGAAGAGACATAAACATATCAACAGCATCTATACAAACTAGATTTGTGGCTGATGATTATAAGCTCTGTAAGGGAGGTGGCAGGTGGAAAAAATTGCTTGCAAGCCATGGGGGATGATTACTGGCTTCTACCACGATTAGGTGCATGACCCTGGGGGGGGATTATTATAACAATATTCTCATTTGTAAAATAAATATTATAATATATATACCAGAGTGTTGAGATTTAAAATTTTAAAATACATGCAAAGTGATTAAAATTATTTGGCACATAGTAAGTGCTCAATACCCGTCAGCTATTACATTGTTCCCACCTCACTTCTAGCCTCAGTGGAAATTCATTTTTCATATTTGTCCTTCCAGTGTTTGTTTATATTCTTTTTTGCTTGACCACCTTAGATCTTTGACACTTTTTACACCAACCAGGAATTTTTAATATAACATAAGCACTCAAATAATGAATATTTTTAGATAAAACAAGGGGAAAGAAAACAATGGGGTCATCTATTCATTCAACATGACCCTGTAGTGCTATTTTTTAAATCCAATAATATCAGCAGGTCTGTCCATAATGTAATTCACATGTCTTCACCCATATCATAAAATATGATCCCCTTCCTTCTGATCATCTGGACAAAGCAATTTTTCTGTGTGTCTATATTAAAAATATCATGTGTGGTGGACATTAGTACAATTTACCAATATTTCTAGTTCTCCTCCTTCCAAGTACACAAGGTATTTGCATGCCCTGCCATCTTAAGGCTGTCTCTGAAGTGGTTAATGAAACGTGTGCCCTTTCAGGTGGATATATCTAATGTCTGGTGTTCAACCCTGCAAACCCTACATTCTCTGCTTTGATGATTGGGGAAAACATAGTGATAAGAAGGTGCCATCAGATTGAGGCTGCTTGGACCACTGAGGGTACACCTAGACAATAACTGCCCTGAAGTGTGGCCTAGTTGCACAGCAGATTTTGAATGAGTGGGGTATACATTTTCTGTGGAAATCCACTGATATATGGAGGCTATTTGTTACCACAGCATAGACTAGCCCAACGTGATTTTATATAATGCAAACTAAATATTATTAAATTAAGGTTAAATCTGCCATTAAGTTACAGGAGTTTTTTAAAAGTATGTTATCTGTGTACTATTTTATTTATTTATTTTATTTATTTATTTTTTTGCGGTACGCGGGCCTCTCACAGTCGTGGTCTCTCCTGTTGCGGAGCACAGGCTCCGGACGCGCAGGCTCAGCGGCCATGGCTCACGGGCCCAGCCGCTCCGCGGCATGTGGGATCTTCCCGGACCGGGGCACGAACCCGTGTCCCCTGCATCGGCAGGCGGACTCTCAACCACTGCGCCTGTGTACTAATGTTTTTAAAAAGACATTTGGAGCATTGATTAAAATACTTAGAAATCAGAGAGATGCTTAGGAATATATTATCTATGTATAATGATTCTAAAGGGTAGAGTGGAACTTAAGCTCCTATTGTCCCTCATTGACCTCAGAATGTACCTTTTTCACAATGTTTGTGCGAAGAGGCTTTGGTCTGCCCACAGTGATGCAGATTACTAGCATGATTTTAATAAAATGCGGTAAAAGTATTTAAACAAAATTTAAAATCAATTTGTGATTTTTTACCTAGGTTTGTCCAAAATGCTGGATCAAGTAACCTTAAATTCATATTATTTCTAGCATATATTTCCCTGAACTTTTAAAGATAAATATTTGGGACATTTACCTGAATCCATAGGTTGGCAGAAAATCAAGGAAAGGTTAATCAAATTTGTATTACTTCCTTTCCAGCTGAAATTACTATGCAGGACTGTCCTGATCAAAAGAGTACATTTCAGTGATGTCACTCTCTTAGACAAATAGCAGTAGCACTATATCCATATTCTACCAATAATAGTCATGATGCCTTGAAATCTCTCCTGTTTCTAGAAGTACAGCAGTTTTCTTCTATTTTACTATGATCAGTACATTAGGATTCCAAATTTATTGATATGCTTTCATTCCTACATTTTTGGCAATCTTTAATTTACAGGGAGTGAAAGTATTTCAAATTGAAAAGCTACATAATCTAAGTATATATTCAGGGAGTGAATTGTTGACTGTCACTGAAAAGGCTTCACCAGATGACATTATTGAATTTTCCACTCTGGTGAGCTCTCAACTGAGCAGCCTTAAAGCAATGAGTTCAGGACACATAGAGTGAACCCATTTATGAGTCATTAAACTTAATATGTCTCCTGAGAATAAATTGACCTAATCTTCCTGCTAATTTTGAACAGGTGACATTACAAGTGTTGGTTAGTATACTTTATGTGTTTTCCATTAATGTGTTCCTAAGACATGCTAATAATTTATACTACTAAACATAATATTCATGTGGATTGTATTACCTGAATCTGCAAGATTAAAATACCTTCTCCCTTTATTCAGATCTACCTGGAAGCCAAATCAAAATAATAAATTTTCTTGCTGAATAGATTTTGTTGCACCAGCCAAAAGGAACAGAAAGTCCAAACCAGCATTGGTTTCAACAAAATAAAAAATTATTTCTCTCTCATGTTAAATTAAGGCAGCAGCTCCAGAGCTGAAATAGTGCCCAACTATTTCAGGAGACAGGCTTCTTTGACCTGGTTGTTGTAGTTTCTCCCTTTCCCAGTACGTTTATAATTGCTGTTTCCGCTCACACTTTCATATCCACATTACAGCCAATAAGAAGAAAAAAAAAAAAGAAAAAGAATGGGTAAGCTTCTTCCCTTTGATGATTTTATTCCTGAAAGTTGCACGTGCATTTAATTTGCATTGTATTGGCCAGAACTTAGTCACATGACCATTACTACTTGTCAGGGCACTAGAAAATAAAAGCTACATTCTGAAAGGTGAGATGTCCAGCTACATTTTGAAGGAGATAATGGTTTTCAGGGGACAGTCAACATGATCTCAAAACAAGTATTTTATCACTTAAATATTTTATAAATTACAGTCACATTGCCTAATGTCTACAATGGGAATGGCCTGGGCAGTTAGGTTGGAACACAATGAATCTTTGGTCAAGACTGCATGTATCCTAGAGATTGCTTAGGTGGGTACTGTCAACATGCAGCTCTACTCAAAGCTACTATAGATAACCAAGCTCCATTTGGACCAATGTATTCTTACTATACACTAGGATTTTTTCTTTCTTTTTTTCCAGGTTTATTGAGATATAATTGACATATAGCATGGTGTAAATTTAAGTTGTACCATGTGAAGATTTAGTACCATATATGTTGTAAGATGTTTACCAAAAGAAGGTAAGTTAACACATCCTTTACCTCACATAATTACTATTTTTCTGTTTTTGCTGTTATGCTGAGAACATTAAAGTTCTACTTTCATAGAACTTTTGGATATATATATATATATATATATATATATATATATATATATATATATGAAGGAGACTTGTGAAGATCAAATAGAAGATAAAAGTTGAGATCAGATTATTAAAAGGTCTTATATGTTTTCTTAAGTCACTTAGACTGTATGATTTGGTTATACATTTTACATTATGAATTGATGAAAATTTTCTTTTTTATTGTTTAATTTTTAAAATAAATAACTCTGGTAGTACTATAGAATGTAAGAGTGATTTTAATAGTGGAGAGGCATGCACAGAGCATTACCCTATAAAGCTAATGAAGGTTAAAGCAGAGCAATTCATTTGCATGGGCCTTTTCAAGACATGCAGGAGGGGATTAACAAAATACATATTCATAAAATTTTATAAAATTTGAAAAATTAACTACAGCTTAACCTAAGACCACTGTCATTTACCGCATTGACTTTTTTCCCATCTCTCTTCCACTTGTCAGACATGATTCAGTTTTCTTGAGCACTTTGTCCATTAATTGGAAGATATGGGGATGTTTAGGTTGTGTTAATATCAGGACAGAATGTAAGGACAGCAATTCTGTGGGAGTGGTTTGTTTAAAACTTTGGGATTAATTAGAGAAGTAATGAAAAAGAGCTGAGGAATCATAGTGGAAATTTTTTAGTCCTCCAGGGTTTTTCACAGTCATTTGCAATATTGTAATCTGAAAAGAATATTATATTTTGTACACACGTGGAAGAAAACCAATTAACATCAGACATCACAAAGGAGCAAAAAGAGTAGATAGTATACCAAACCACTGCCCACACTCAAATAAAGGAATAATTTTTTAAAAATGGAAATATGCTGTTATAAGGAGTAGTCCTTTCAGATGATTCTGAGTAAAGTACACTGGATAAGAGCCCTCATGGAGTAAAGAGAAGGATCAAAGAAATAAGTGTATTTTGATTTGAAATGTGTTATCATAGCTTCTGTGACTTGTTGTGTATCTATATTGTCCCAACCACCCTAGTTCAGTTCTCTATCACTGAAAAAAGGAAACCACAGGTGGGGAAATGTAGAGGTGCTGTATTAATTATTTATTTCTGCATTTTTTTTAAATTGCAAACTTATTGACTTAAAACACGAATTTATTATCTGAGTTTCAGAAGTGTGGCCACAACTTAGTTGGATACTGTGTTAATGTCTCACCAATGTGCAATCAAAATATTGGTCAGGGATAGAGTCCATCTGGAGGTTGGAGAAGGACAGAATGTTTTTCCTGGGCTCACATGGTATTGACATCAATCGGTTCCTTGTGGTTATAAAATTCATGGTGGATTGCTTCCTCACAGCCAGAGAGAGAGAGAGAGAGAGAGAGAGAGAGAGAGAGAGGGAGGAGACTGTAGCAAGATGATGTTACTCTTATGTAATCACATACTTGTAACTGCACACATCACATCACCTTGGCTGCATTCTACTGGCTAGAAGGAAGGCACTGGTCCTCAATGTTGCAAATACCAGGAAGATGAATCATGACATAAAGTCTATTGGCCAGAGGCTCCACTCCTCTCTTTGTGAGCAATACTGTGAATGACTTAATGTAGGCTTCCTGTTGGACAAATGGCCCTCCAAAAAGAAGTAGGCCCAGCCCAAAAGAGTAGAATAATAATAGGTCTGTAACTTGGAATAGTAGCTTACTATAGTGTCAACTGATTAGGATTGTTAAGAAATTTAAAACCAAGTACTTGGAACATGGAAAATGAAGAGAAACACCCACAATTTCTCTTTCTATTTCAATCTATGCCATGCTCAATTAAATACCTTAGAAAATTTCACTAAATATAATGATAAACTTTGTGAATATCTTTTTAAATTAACAGGGAAGAAAGTCAAACATCTACCGCTATAAAAATACTTGCTCTTCTCAATGTATTAAATTGGCTACATAAAAAAACAACCAATATAATTACAAACTAAAGTGCATTTCTTTGCCAGCAAATGCTATTGGAAGATACATTAGATAACATAGCAGAGTATACGAAGAGTCAAATGTTAAGAGTAATAAGTTACAGTAATAGAGTTATAGTATGAAAGATTTGCTACCTGGTTGCAGAACGTTCTGATATTCCCAGACTATCTGATTTTATGGTATTTTCTGGATTCAGTTCCAATAATAAAATATTCTACAAGTCGTTTTTTTAAAGTGGCCTATTAAAGGAAAGGAGTACTGGCAAAGAATATATCTAAAGGCTTCTTTAACAAAAATCAATGCTTGGGTAAAATCTATACATGGATAATCATTGATGAAATGGTCACTTTAACTTGGGAAAAGGTTGTGGAATATGGTCACAGAGTGAGCACTAGAGCTTTATTTGAAATTTTGTCAGTGAATTATTCATAACTTAGTTAATGTAGCAAAGTGTATGAAGTGCTGAAGGACACCATCACAGGGCATTCAAAACACTGGACAGGCTGAAATACAAGGGCTGTATTTCACAAAAAGGCATATGCTCCAAATTGACTGGCTTTTCTGGGACAAAAGGGAAAGTCAAAAATATATCACAAAGCAGATAATTTTGAAAGATAAATGCACACACTTTAAGGTAAAAATAACTGATTTTCAGAAGAATTTTGTACAGCATTTTGAAAACAGATGATTGGAAGAGTTTCCATCAGCTAAAAGAGACCTTAGTAAATGTGAAGTTTCAACCTGCTTAAGGGCTGTCAGGAATTAGTGTTAATTCACCCAGCTTTATGTAAACATGCAAGAAACATGTAGGGCTAGTTTGATGTTGTTTCCAGTCATTTGTCCCTGATACATATACAAGGGATGAGGCCAGAATCCTTAGAGTAGTGGGGGATAGAGGAAGAAGAAGGAAAAAAAAACCACTGAAGTTAAACTTTAAAAAGAAATTGAATAGGCTCTCCTCTGGCAGGAGGCGTCAAGAGGATGTGTGTCATTGGGGTCACTTGTGGGGACAGGGACATTTGTCTCTCAAGCTATGGGTGCTCTGATCTGGTGGCCATTAGCATGTATCTTTTACCTAAAGAAACTTGTATTATTTTCTCCTATTTGCATTTCTCTATCAATTACACTGACTTTAATACCAAAAAGTAATATACATATGTCACCCATAAAAAACCTAACAATGGAAAACTATAGAAAAATTGGTAAAGGGATGTTTTACCTTCTTTTAAAGTTTTTGCATAAAAAATTTCTGTGGGGTTTAAATACATTGGCTCAGATTATTAAAATGCAACACATTTTTATTAATTCTTAAAGAACAATTGATTAACATCAAGGGAGATAATAATTTCTGAGCTTAATTTCAAAAGTTTCTGAATAAAACTTTGCAAAGTTGGTGAATAGAATTTGAAGCAAATGTGTTGAATCAGTATAATGGAGCCAATGTGGCACTTATTCCCCTTGGATCAATATATTTTGATACCTTTCTCATCTACAAGTTATTAAAATCTAGTAATGGTGTAGAATGAATTTAGAATCAGATATTAGAATCATTGTATCATACTGAATTACACTGAAATTTTCAGACAAAATGAAGCATATTCAGTTAGAGTGATTTTGACACTATAAAATGAAATGAAATTCACTTAAGATTGCTATTTATTTCATGTATTTCTTTCAATTAAATTACATTTTGTTTTGCAATATAGTGATAGTTCCATAGTGGTACACAAATAGAATCACATAAATGGGATTATGTGTGTGTATTTCATATATGAAAACAGTGGTAACATCCAAAACATTTGGAGATGGCTATTAGACACTTAGGTGGGATGTTAGAGTTGATTGATAGGTCAATCAGAACAATTAGGAGGTCTTTTCTCCAGAAAAACATAAATAAGTACTGTAATGATAGAGAGTTATCAATGATCAAAGTCTGGAACCAAATTTTAGAATCATTTCTCCAATGGCACTGATATGCCATAATGTGTATTTCAAGTAGAACTCCGAGATATATAGCTTTGTGATGCCATTAAGTAAAATATGAAATATAGAAAGTGAGTCAGATAAGAAGTATTGAATAGAGAAAATGTGTTTAGAAATACAGTCAGTCTGCTTTAATGTGACATGCATTCTTAAAAATAACCACGCTGCAAACACACACACGTACACACAAAAATCACAGGGCTTTTTGGGAAACTGTGATTAGGGGCACAATACTCAAAAACTTCATCATGGGCCTATTTATAAAAAGGGTAGGAAAGTAATAAGAACAGTGGCACAGTTATACATATGTCAAATTGTTAAGAAATGAATAAATGCTACAATAAATATGACATTTTATCTTGAAAAAGACCTGAAGTTGCCTGTGGAAGTGGGTATGGGAAGGACTGCAAGCTGAAGCTTTCTAATTATGGAGGAGTATTCAAAGGATGGTTATCTGTAATTGGAGGGGAAGTTGTAATACTGGATGTGGATGATTATGGCTCACAGTTAGCAGGTAGATGTTTGAAGTGTGTGTATGTGTGTGTGTGTGCACATGTGCATTTTATGTAGTTCTATTTGGCTTGGTTCAGCTGAATGTAGTTTTCTGCATTCAGAAAAAGTTTAACTCAGATGAAATTGCAAATAGGTAAATGCAAAGTTGTGTTATGTTCAAATTATTTCTTAATATATCAATCACATTGGAACAAAGTGTTCAGAATAAGCTGCACAGCAGAACTGAGGATATGTTGTAGAGGTTTAGAAATAGATGAAATCATCCAATGATGAAATTTAAACATAAACAAGATCCAAAATGTATACCCTGAGTTATTGCCACATATAACCGAACAATTTTTTTTACTAAGTTAAATTCATCTAACAATAAATGCAAAACTACAAATGATTACCAAGGACATAAAGATCTATTGTTCCAGAAACAGTATACTAATTGTAGTGGTAGAATGAAAAGTTTCTTGAATCAGAGAGAGTTGTATTCCAAATAATTAGTTTTGTCAGTTGCTACCTTTGTGACCAGAAGAAGATTATTTAAACTTACTAAGGGCTCCAGTTTTCCCATATGTCAAATGGGAATATTACCTATTGTAAGTACCAAACAAGGTGTGACATACTTAGTATAGTGCTTGGACTGTAGTAAGCACTGTCCATTTCCATGCATATCCATCTTTTCAATGCATTGCAGAGCACACCTGTATGTTTTGTCCACCCATACAGCAGGTCAGAGTGCTGGTGAATTATGTCCCTTATGAGAAACCATACCAGTGATATACTAGAGTAGGTGTATAAAAACCTCTCACCTCTCAGGATAATTTAACCCATTAAATATTTTGACTCTGTTGGAATTATTATGTATCCTTTAATAAAATAATGAATACTATGTAGTCCTCTATGGTATTTATTTGTTTTATGTTTGCCAATAAAAATGTTTGTGTAGTCACGTTATAATGATAACTTTACTAGATATTTGTTGTTCTTTCTTCTTTATACATAATCTAAATTATTTTCCATTTAGACTTGTTTTCCATATGTGATGTAATCATGTTTACTGAAGTCTCTCTTTTGAAGCATGCTATATAAAAATTGGATAGAGAGTGGAGATGGTAGGTACGGAAAAGAAAACACAGGAAGCAAACAGTAAGATTAACTATTTGTAGGTTTTCCCCAGGCCCTGGGAATCCTGAGGTATAAAACACAGGTCTTTGGCCAGAAAATATCAAGTTTCCTGGGAGGGGAGGAGGAGGAGGCTGAGCTTAATCACTGGCCAATGAGTCAATCAGTCATGCCTATGTAATGAAAGTCCAGTAAAACCTGAACAACACAGGTGGAGTGGGTTTGCTAGTGAGTGATACACGTTGATGTGCCAGGAAAGTAACCTCCTGAGGAGAAGGAAGGTCCATGTTTGGAACCCTTCCATCCTCACCCTAATAATCTCTTCACTTGTCTGATCTTGATTTGTATCCTTTATAATAAAACTGCATTCATAATTATAGTGCTTCCCATATTCTGTGTCAGTCTAGCAAATTATCAAATCTGAGAGGACAGTGGGAAACACTAAATTTGTAGCCCATTAGTTGTGCAGGTGGCTGGTGAACCCCCGAACTTTCAGCTGGTATCTGAAGGGAAGGGAGTCTTGTGGAGACTCAGAACTCAACCTGAGAAGTCTACACTACCTCCAGGTAGTTAGTATAAGAATTGCATTGCAGAATTTAAAATAAATGAGGAGCAGAAAGAAGAGAAAATTCTGTTTAGAAAATAGCAAGAAAGGAAGAGGTAAGTATAAACCAAACTGGCGAGGGCTAAAGGTAGGCAAAATACGGAGTTTGAATGTTTTTCCTAAGTGCAATAGATTTTTAAAGATTTAAAGCAGGTAAATAATGGAAATAGAATTATGGTTAAAACATTACCCTGGGTCCTATGTGAAAAACTGCAGACTGGTTGGAGGCTACAGTGATCCTCCAGGTGAAGATAATCCAGGCATGGACTTGTGTAGTCACAGTGGAGATGAAGCTACTGGGATTTACATTGATGTTAGGGCCTATAAATCCTGCAGCTCTATTGATTATGGAGTAGAGAAACTTAGAGGTTATTTATTCTTAGGTATTGGCCTGAAAGTAGTAATTACTCAGATGGAGAAGAATGAGGTAAGAACTGACCTATTAGTATGGGTGGAGAGAATTTTGTGTACTTTAAGATGGCTTATTGTGGTAGCAAACTAATGACTCCCCTAAAGATGTTTACATCCAGATTTCTGGAATCTGTGAATGTGTTACTTTATATAGTAGAGGGGAACTAAAGTTGCAAATCAGCTCACCTTAAAGGAAAAGATATTAATCTCTATTATTTGGATGGGCCCAATGCAATTACAAGTTTCTTTAAAAGTGGAAGAGAGAGGCAGAAGAAAGAGAGCTAGAAAGATGGCAGAGTGAGAAGGACTCAATGAAATTGACTTTGAAAATTGTTACATGGGCCATAATCCAAAGAATTCAGGTGGCTTCTAGAAGACGGAAAAGGCAAGGAAATAGATTTTCTCATAAAGCCTCCAGAAAGAAACTCAGCCCTACTGACACCTCGATTTTAGCCCTGGATAAGCCTGTGATAGAATCTAATCTGCAGAAATGTAATATATTATGTGGTTGAAAGCAGAAAATTTGTGGTAATTTGTTACAGCAGCAATAAAAATCTAATACACCCATTAATCATCCAGTTAGAGGTTTTCAGAAAGAAATTATTTTATAAATCTTTAGTTCACAGAAGAGGTTAGATAAAGAGATGTAGACATGAGGGTCAAGGGCATATTGACAAAAAGCAGATAGGCAAGGAAGAGGCCAACTTAGATAATACATGTTTTGTGATAGTACAGTTTAAAATTTTCAGCGTCTCATACTACACACTCTGTAGTATAATGAGTGAACTACCTAGGGTACGTGTCATGTCAAGAGACACGTATAAAACCTTATTTAATTCCTGATATGTTTTTTATATTTTGAATGATTTTGTTTAGAGTATTCAAAGGTATACTTATAAATATTTGATATTTTCATCTAATACAGTTTTTAACAGGGAAGTAAGCATCAGAACATAATTAACATAAACATATGCTTAGATACAGAAGAAAAATTTTAAAATGTATTCTATAGTAGGAAGATTGGAGGATTTTTTTGTTTTCTTTTTCTTCTTCGATATAATTTCATACTTCTTGAAAACTACTGAAGAAATTCCAAGATAGCACTGATTAAGTACAAACATGAACAATTTTCTGTTTGCCAAAAAATAATTATTATCTCTCAAAGGATCACAAAATGTATATTAATGAATATTTTGACCAATTCTGGACTCTGCCATGTCAATTATTTTGAGAAATGATAAAAGTTAATCCATGCAAGTTTTCAGCAATTAGAGTCCATTTCCCTGTGTTTGATACACATATAACATATTATCCTATAGTAATATTATAATTAACTAGCTAAAATATTTAACCAATTGTATTTTGAGGGTTATTTTCCCTGGCTCTAGTAATAGCTTATTGAGACAATAATGAATTCTGTGGAGCCAATCTTATTCTCTCCGATTGAAAAGACTTTGTTATTTATCACAAATAGAGAAAGGCTGCTTTATTTGCTGAAAAAACTAAATTAAGGTGAAGTGAAAAAATGAATTGTTGGAGCAAAAATTTGAGAAAGCTGCTTCGTGAGAATAAAGCCCGCTGTGAAGAGAAGCTGGCCTTTTACAGTCAGACATCATCTTTCATTGGCATCAATTACATTTAAAGACACCATGAAAACTGTGTGACATGGCATTAAAATGCTTTTAGACCTCTCTTTGGATAGAAAATGTAGATTTCATGTAACTTTTATCTCTCCAAGCTAATGGAGACTAGGGCAATGCTGTTTGTGCTTTAGAGCACTGCAAGTTATGTTACAGAATCCAAATGCAGCCAAACAAGAATTAGGTACAGCTTATTTTCAGTTATATTTTTTAACTGTAACATTTTAAAGAATTCATATTTCTTTATACTAAAAATTCGTGGCTCTATGGATATTTTGCTCAAACCTAGACACATTACTTATGTTGTCTCAAAATTTAAAAAAAAAACAAACTTTTTTTAAAACCTATCAAAGTGTTTTTAGCATTTGCAAAAAATCTTGCAACATTCAATCATAGGAGAAGTTTTGACCAAAAAGTGAGTGTAACTCAGATAACACTTGTTTATCATGAGAGGTCGGCTTTAATGAAAGATGAGCTCTCATTGCCTTTTATTCCTAGTTCTGGAATATCCTCAAGTGTTGTGAAAGTAAAAGCACACCCCCTCACCTTCCTGAAGAGGGGAGGGGTTTTACTTCATCTCTCTCTTGGACAAAGGTCATTTTCTGTTTATTTTTATTTGTTTGTTTTATGAGACTACGCTACTTGAAGCACATATTTAAAGCATACAATTTGAAAAGCTTGAATATATTCATAAATTTCTTTAACCATCAAGATAATGAGCATATTCATTATTCCCAAAAGTTTCCTCATGACTCTTTGCAATGTCTCCCTCCAGCCCTTACACCTCACCCTCAGGCAGCTACTGATCTGCTTTGTCAAACGGATCAGTTTGTATGACTTCGAATTTCATAGGGAAGAATTCATTGGGTATATATCCTTTATTTTGCTCTCACTTTTTTTTTACTCAGATAATTGTTTTGAAATTCATTATGTTGCAGCATGACTCAATAGTTAATTTATTTTTACTGTGGTGCAGGATTCTATTGTGTAGAAACCCTACAATTTGTGCGTCTATTCACATGTTGATGGATATTACAAATAATACTGCTGTGTGATTATAAGTTGCATTGGCCCAGTGATTAATGATGTTGAACATATTTTCATGAGTTTCTTGGTCATCTACCTTTAGGAAAGTGTCCAAATCTTTTGCCCATTTAAAACAATTGGACTGTATGACTTATAATAAATTTCATTAAGAGTTTGAGCTTTTAAAGTTCTTTCTAAAGAACGTATTCTGAATACAAGCTCTTTATGAGACACATGATGTGCAAAGGGCAAATATTTTCTCCCAGTCTGTAGCTCGTCTTTTTATTCAACTCTGAAGGAAGAAGAAAGAAGTGTCAAATTTCTTTCTTTCTTTTTTTTTTTTTTTTGTTCAACCAAGAAATTCTACAAGTATTCACACTTCTTTCATAGGAATACTCAGGAGTATAATATTGTTACATCAAGCAACAACTATAACTATAGAAGTTGGATAGTTAGAAACTATAAACTGTTTAATGACAGGGCGTATTTTGATCTCTGAAATCTAGGCATCTTAAAAGATTTATTAGTTCAAATAGTACTTCTAAGGAGAATTTTGCAATAATAGAAAATAAAACAGAGTTGTACATTTTTTTATACAGCCACCACATTTGACATGAAATAAGACTGGTATTTTGAGAATATTCTCAATTTGATATCAGCTCTAACTTTATGAATTCGAATTGTGTTTGCACTTCTCTAGCTGCAAAAGGAGAAACAATATATTCTCTCTTTGAGATTATTTTTCATGATCATCATTTTCAAGGCTAAGTAATGGAATTCCACAGTTAACACTAAAGAAAGGGAACAGGTCTAAAACATTTAAACTTGCATTATTTCTTTTCTTGCTGAAAAGAAAACAGCAGAAAATACTGTTACCAAATATAAGATATTTATTTAATATTTTGCTTCTATATCAGGAATCATTTATTTGAAGGAAACAGCAATATATCCAAATGATCTTATGTGAAATGTTATAAGTAACTTATGCTGGAACTTATGGGCAAGAACTACAGCGAGGTCTTATGAGACACAGAAAGTGTAAACCTCAAGAAAAATTAATGCATCTATTTCTTCTTTCTCTTACTCACTAGGGCCAAATGATCTACTTCCTAATCTCAGTTGAACATCTGTTTACTTACTTTTCATTTCTGCTAGTAAGATCCCTCTTCATGATTTATGACCATTATGGCCCCAACTCTGTGACTCCAACATAGCAGCCTTAGAACCTGGGTCTATATGTATAGGTCTAGGCCTCATATATAACTGAAATAAATCTCTCCATACCCGAACCCTCTTTCCTGAGAGTCAGCTGTTATACCTTTGGTTGAACTGCAGCAATATCCATCTCTGATGCTATTAGATATGGACCAGGTAGAAGATAGTGTTGGAGGGAATTTGGACATGCTGCTCTATCTGTACATCTGGTATGTGAGAGCTGACTGAGAGAGAAGGATGGAGAGACCTATGAGAGATGAGTGCTCTTCAGAGCAGGGACAAGTTCAATGTGGTACTCCAAACCTACCTACTGCATGAATAGTGCCAGAAATTTTAAAAGGTATTAAGTGTTCTCTCAGATTGAATTTACAGAACTTATTTACATTTTTGTTTTTTATTTCTCAGTCATTTTCTTAATCCTTTTCTATCTCTCAGTAGCCAGTTCAACTGGGTTAGGAAAGAATATATTGTATAAAAGTGTTGGCTTTTGCCAAAATCAAAGAAATCTAATCCGGGAGGAAAAATAGGACAATCATCACAGGAAAAAGAAAATCATGAGTGAACTGTGTATATCAGTTTGTTATATTATGTTAATTTGCTAAAATTACATAAAAATAATAAAATCACCACATATTTGTGTTTTACATTTTTCTTGCAAATTTTTAATTTATCTTTTAAATAAATTTATCTTTTAATTTTCATTTAAACTTATCTCCATATGTTTTCTGTTTTCTGTTGGAACTAACATTTCTTCCTGGCATCTTTCTTGAAATAAATAAACTACACATTAAAAATAAATTGAATGGCAATGAACAGCTTCTTCTTCTACTCATCTATTTTTATTTATTTAAAGCTGAAAATATATTATGATGGCAGAAGACAATGCCCTGATGGATGTAAATGTAACTTTTTCAGATTCTGTAAATTTCATTGAAATATAATTAGAGAACCTTCAGAAAAAACAGCAAAAGTAGAATAAGATGAAAAATCACATTGACCAATGTCAGGAAATGGAGCTATTCTCAATCCACATATTGTTGGCAATTAACATTAGTTCAAATGAATGTAGAAATTGTCAAATATGTTAAGACCATTTGCAAATGGAAGAGTAAGTGCACATCAATTCATGCAGAGTAGCTGTGGTCTATTTCCATTATTATTATATTTTTGGCACTTTTATTTCCCTGAAAGTGCCTTTCTAATCTCATGGTTTCCTATAACTTTATCTCTTTATGATGTAAAGATAATCTTCCTTATCTTTAATATTGAAAGACACTTAGAGTAGATGTCAGGTAACTGTAGATTAAGTAACATTCATATTTTATAAAGTATTGTTTCTTTTTTATTCTTTAAAATAGATAAAAATATGTTATGTACAGAAATGAAAAATATCTAAAAAATTATTACATTACTATGATTGAATTATTAGATCTGGCATAAGAAATCTGTTTAATTTACTGACTCAAAACATATTGAACAATCCAAATTATATATCATAGTAAGTTTATTCAGAATGCATTTATCAAATCTCATGATTTTTCAAATATCGCAGAGTACAAATCAGGTCCTAACTGAATAAAAGAATAAAATATCTTATTTAATTTTTTTTTAAATTCTACAAATTGGCAGTATGACCTGGTAAAAGGGCTCTGGATTAAAAGCATGAGCTGTGTTCAAAACGTTTTGTCATCAGTTTCTTGCTCTGTAACTGAATAAGAGGCAATTTAGGTCTTGAAATCACAGTTTGTCCCTCTATAACTTAGGAAAAATACCATATTTCCTCACTTCAAATATACATCCTTTCAACACCTCTGATATTGGGATAGAGATTACATAACTCACAAAATCAACTTGTCAGTTTACAGGTAAATGATTGTGTTGTGAGGTTACTGTCTTTCTGTAATGTACTGAAACATGGATTGATGATACCTAAATTAGATTGTTAACTGAGTTAATTTTTTTTTTGCATTAGATTCAGTGGAAGTTGCCAAACTCTTGGGATAGATCAAAACTTGGAGAGATATGTAAGACTGATTTCAAAGGAGTATTACCTAGGTCTTGAATATATATTAAAACTTTCCAGCTGGGTTACAGAAGAAATCAAGTTAAATTAAAGGAAAATAAAATCCCAAATTAAAGCCTAAAAACAATTTCCAAATAGGAAGTGCAAACTGCAGATGTTCTCCAACCTACCTATCCATATATTAATAGATATTATGGATGAAGTGATAATATGTGCCCAACGTATAAAATTGTCTTAAGTATTAAAGAAAACTACACATTTCTTGTAGCAATATAAGTAAAGCAAAACTGTTTTGTCTTACTGAGTGGTCAATCACATAAATATAAAAATAAGTGAGATAATATAAGGGTTGTACACATTTTAAATACATATTGCAAATCAATCATGGTGTCTTCCACTCTAGTGAAGATGGAATAATGATACACTGCTTCCTGCTGCCTGAAGACTAAAACAAGCAGAAATCAGACAAAATATTTGAAACAACAACACTCAAGGTACTGGGTATCATGAAATGAAAGTCAAGGAATAGCAAACAAGGAAGTAGCCCACTTTCCAGGCCATAGTACAGGAAGGAGAAATCCAGACAGAGCCTGGAAGCTCTCTGAATTAAGGAGATAAGAGCTAGACGTCTTGGGAAGCCAGGGTGGGTAGAATTTGCAGGACAGAGTATTGCAGAAAAGACAGCTACCCAAGGAAAGAAGTTCAAATACATTCAGAAGGGCCTCCTTGAATATTCAGTTGATGACTGATCAGAGAATGAAGTAAAGACACTACCTGGCACCAGGAAGAGAACCTCTCCAAAAAGATTAGAGGTAAAAGTATCTGGCACTTAAAGAGGATATGGAATAACACATGTTCTTAATAACCAAAGTAGAAAGCTTTATAATTAAGAGGGCATTGGTTACAGTATTAAGCAGGATGTTGCCACGAAAGTGGGAGAAAAATTAATCCTAGAGCAAACATAGTTCTAATCCAGCCTAACAAAGTTTAAGAGCAAGATTCAAATGGTAAAAGTATTTCCAAAATGCTTAAGCATATCCCAGAACGAAGCTCAAGAATATAGTAATATAAAAAGATTTAGTAAGGATCAAGGTAAAATTCACAATGTCTGGTACCCCCCAAAATGACCAGATATGAAAAAAAGGAGGAAAAATAGAAAATCTAATGAGGAGAAAATCAAAACTGACCCAGAATTACACAGATGGTAGAAACTGTAAAAACAAATATACATTAAAACAGTAATTATGAAAATATATTTCATGTCCACCTTGGTTAATGTGATATCTGACAGGTTCCCCCCTTCTAAAGTTATTATTTTTTCTTTGTGATTAACATCATGTTGATGTATATTGTTCATGTAAGTTTATGATGTATTTCTAATTATGGAAAAATTGTCATAATTTTTAACATTCAAAGTGAAAAATAAACTGTATTCTCCAAAGGACAATGAATTACTCTTGATATTTATTTACATCCACATGCATTTATCTAGCTAATCATGTTTTGAAGCACAGCTAGGTTTGAAAAAGAGGGGAAGGAAACTTTCCTTTTGTCTCTTTAATTTCTGGGCTTTGCACTTAGAGGACAAAAATCTCTCCCTTTTGATCATCTACACAGTGCAAGCTGCATGATTCTGCCAGGTGGTAAGAATGTGGGCTTAGGGTTTAGGCTTCTACTAAATCTCAGCTCTTCTCTTTACTCTTCCTTTGGCTTGGGACAAATAACATAATCCCTCTGAGGCACCCCACCCATAAAATGGAAATCATAATACTTGCTAAAGAGAAAATCTAAAAGTGCTTAGAACAAAATAGGCACTTATTAAATGTCAACTTTTAAGGAAAACAGTGATGATGAAGAAAAGAATTGAGCATAAATATTTTTTAAAAAATGGAACTTGAATATTTTAATAAGACCACATGTTTAAACAGAAGCCATGAGTTCATTTCCTGATTGGATATTATTTGTGTTTGTGTGAGTGTGTGTGTGTGTGTTTATAATTTATTTTACACTCTTTTCAGAAGTTCTGGTTTAAAAATGCAGACTGTTAGAATCAATGCCTTACCATGGAGAGAACTTACTACTTGACCCCTGTGTTTGGAAGAGGTACAGTAAATTTTTTTTTGGAAGAGGTACAGTAAATTTTAAAACTCTTTAAAAATTTTGTTATTTGGTACATTGTTAGGAAAATCAGTGATGTGTGAATTGAAGTGCTCTTATAATCTGTAAAGTAGTATATAAATATAAGCAGTTTTAACAGTAATTATTAATATTTTTCACTATTTCAATTTTGTTGAAAACAATGAAATATATGTTGTTTTACTGTGAAGCTCCATGACTCAATAAACTCAGCAGCTCCCTGCTGAGAATACTTGACACCAACACAAAACAGCTTTTCTTTCACATTTAATGTGCCATTAGAGTAATAAGTAGCAGTGTAGGTATTAAAATTCTAGGGGAAATGGAGATTAAATAGTAAACAAAATATTACACTGATATTAATCTCACAGTCATGTTGACAGTTACTAAAAAAATCAGGATTAATGAATAAATCATATTAACATGACCAAAAAAATGGATCCAATTATTTTGCTTGGAAAGGGTCATTTCTTTAACCTTACAAGTGTTTACCAATTCATAAAACATTAAATGAATCTTATTTTCCTCAGTTGTCTTCATAGCCATCTTAGGTGATTATCTAGAGCTAGTCAGGTTATGTGAGTGATTGATTCGTTTGCCTTCTGTGTTAGGCAACCTGAAATTTATACAATTTATTGCATACTTTGAAAGACTGGTGACATAAGACTGTTGGTAGCTAGAATATACTTAATTCAGAAGATAGACTGTGGAGACTTAGTTATTCCTTACAATGGTTATCTAAAGGTGATTGCTGAATTAAAAAAAAAGTTTTACACAAATAAGACATAATATCATCAAATTATTGATTATAATTTGATTGCATATGACTATGTTTAGTCATATAATATGAAGGCATTTATCCAAGTAGAATAGCAATTTATACTACGAAAATCATAAGTATCCACATTTTGGAATCAAATGTCATTTGCCTAAGACTTCAACAGCTGGCTCAAAATGTCAAATTTTGTTTATATGTGTATTTCAATGAGGTCTCAAACCATTTACTTATAATCAAATATTTATACTTATTTCAAATTTATAAATATTTAATTAGAAAAGCATTTTAAGTGGCTAAAATAAGTAACTAACCAATGTAATAAATTTAATTTGCCACCAAAGGGATGTAATCTTATAGAAAATTCTACAGGAATTTTGATTTGAGTTGAATGGCTTGTGGTGTACTGAAAGATTATAACTGGTGTACCATAGACTGGGATAAATTATTTTGCAGTGCATTTTACAGGTAGTCTCTGGTAAAATAAGGGATTTCTGCTTTTTGTTCTTCCTTTTTGAAGGCTTATAAATACACATTTTATTGGATAAACGGTGTGTTATTCTGAAGTTGACTGTAAAAGTAAATAAATAATTTCCTTAACAAAAAAAAATCTAGTTTATTCTGCCATAAACTAAAAATGCCTTTCTGTGGTAAAACCACATCAAGTTAAAGTTACATTGAATTTCAGAGCCCAGAAAATATCAGTAGAAATAGGTAGTATGTATTTGTATAAACATGCTCATATTTTGGAATGAGAAATTTTTTGATGCTTCTACTGGCTATGATATGTTTAAATATACAATTAAAAGATGAAATAGTAATATAATATAGTATTCTGATTGATTTATAATACTGAATGTACTGGTTTCCTAGAGCTTCACTAATAAATTACAGACTAGGTGCCTTAAAAGAACAAAAATGTGTTCTCTCATAATGCTGGAGGTTAAAAGCTGTAAATCAAGGTGTTAGCAGGGCTGTGTTCTCTCTCTGAAGGATCTAGGGGAGACCTCATTGACTCTTCTAGCTTCTGGTGATTCCTTGGCTTGTAGGTTCATCTTTTCTCCATTGTCACATGGCATTACCCTTGTGTGTCTGTTCCTCTGTGTCCAAATTTCCCTCTCCTTATATGGTTCTAGGTGGGCATGACACAAATTTTCAGGGGAAACAATTCAACCCAGTACATGTACAACTTAGATCCAAATTATAATGCTTACATGAAAGGCCAGTCTCCCAGGTTTCTGCTCAATTTATTGATTGATGATCTTATGTAAGTTTCTAAGGTTTTATCAGATCAGTGGTAAAATTTATTGTATGTTCAGCAGTGGTAGATATATCAATATGATGAGAAAACATGTAAAAATATAGGAAAGCAACTATACTCCAATAAAAATTAATTAAAAAAAGAATATAGGAACAAGAAGGAGAAGTTTAAAATATTGAAACAATCATGTTTGTAACAATCACTTAATCTCTAGGAATCTTTGAAAAAGTAAAGTAAATTAATGGAACTATTAATATTATCTTCTCTAACCTTGGAAATTGACTATAATAACAAAAGAAAAAATGTTTATGTTTAAAGTAAGAAATTGTGAGGTGCTTCTAAATTATATAAACATAATTTAGATAACCTAACATTTAAGTACTCTTTTCCCTAAAGTTGACCTTCTGATAGTCAATTCATCAAATGGGACTGGTCAGACTTCAAAATATACATTGCATAGTGTCATTAAATGACCTGAGATATTTTGTATTCATGAGCTTATTGGAAGATGCTTGTAGCATTTAGTGCTTTAGAGAGAGGAGAATTACTTCTGTCAATTATATGTCAGCTATAATTCATGCAGCTCTGAGCTAGCTAGATGAAAGTTATTTATGTCTTGTAAAATACAGCAATAAAGTCACTTCATACACGAGTGACTGGTGTATGCCACTAGCAGATATTTTTTTCTCTCAGAGCATTTTTGTAATAAATTTAAAATGTGATATTTAATATATTCGCATTAAGTAACAGATCTCTGTGAAATTTTAAGGTTTTTATACCACTTTTTTAACCATGGGGAAAAATGTTTTATATTGGAAACAGGATAATTTTGCTCCAAATGTTAAGTTAACAATGAAAAAGTAAAAATGAAAAAAAGTCCTAAAACGAAAAATATGATGTTTTGAATTAATATATTTTTAATACAATTTTTGGTTTAGTTTGAAATAATTTGACATCTAGTGTACATCTAGTGTCAAATTATTTCAAAAGCAAAAATTGTTAAAGTATTTCAAAATTTTAAAGCATAGTTGAATACAAATATAGAAAATGGTGTGTTTTAATACATAGGAAAAATATTATTGTCTAGTGGTGTTCTCCTCCTGAGAATAATTTGAGAATCTAGAAAAAGACAAAGAAAAAAATCATCAGGTCAAAGACTTTGGAGGCTTAACAAGGCAGAAAAGAATTATGGACAAGAATCAAAATAATAAGGAAAACCAGAGCTGTGAGTATGGCATTCAGGGTTGCTTTTCCCTGTACTCTTCTGCTGCTTCAAAACGAAGCAACTGAGAAGCTTTGAAGCTGAACTGAACTTTTCACAGTCTCCTAGGGCTAGGAAGGGTTTTTCACTATTAAAATTTTATACTGGATAACTCTGTTGTGGGAGCTGTCCTGTGCATTGTAGAATGTATAATAACATCTCTGATCTCTACGCTCTAGATTCCAGTAGCAACAGCCTTCCTCTTCCAAGGTATGACAACCAAATTGTCCCCAGGTAATATCAAATACCTCCTCTGACCAAGAAAAAAAAAGTGCCTAATAAAGAACTACTGGGCTAAAGGAACTGAAATTTTAGTTTAGGACTTCCAAATAGGGGTTTCCTAGTCAATGTTCCAGGCTTTTCATTGATACCCCAAAAGGTATTCTTCTACTTCTAGATATAAATATAAACTTGAAATAAATTGGCCCTGGCAGGGGGTGAGTCCCAACTTTAAAATATTTGGATTCCTGAACTTTATTAAGTGGTCTGAGGCTGCTAATACACTAAGTGTCTGCAAGAAGCAAACCTAATAGTACATGATTCTAGGCCACAAATAATGTTTACAAATGTTCATATTCACTGTACATCATTTAATCAATCTCAGCAGGCACTCAACAAGAGTAGATACCATGACCAGAATTCAAAGAGATGCTATAAATTGTCTCTTCATGTAGCAGAGTTATCACACACAGACTTTTAAATTATATATGCATAATATATTTGAGCAACTAAAGTGTGAGTTTGCAAACTTTTCCAGAGAATTGGAAGGCACAAAAATAAAATAAATAGAAGTTCTAGAAATGAATGTAAAAACTAAAACTAGAGAGGTGGAAATTATGGTCAAACTCTCTCTCGGAGGCTCTTAAAACAATAAATGCTATGGGAAATAGAAAAGTATTTAAGAAGATATGGAGTATGGAAGACTCTGCTTTTGGTAAAGAGGAAGTTACAATGGATGAATTTACCTGCCCTCCCCTCTGCCTGAAAAAACACAATAAAATTAAATACACACACACACACACACACACACACACACATATATAATCAACTTTCTTCAAGACACTGTATATCAGGCAATGAAGGACATTGGTCTTTGAGAGACAGGAGACAAAAGAGGTGTATTCTAAAATTACATTTACTGTCTTGAGAGAGTTTCCAGGCTCTCATACTGGGAAGAGGAATTGATGTTGAGCCCTGAGAACTCCTTGAGTTGAGGAGCTAGAGATGAAAGTCCAAGGAAACCAAGACAGCTAGAGTTTGCAGGGCAAAGTATCAGAGAGATGAGAGCTGTACAGAGAGAGATCTGCAGGTCCCTCTAGAGTATTCAGGAGAGTATTTATCTTGTATGGGAGGAAACTACTTGAGGCCTGGGGAAGCACCACTCCAAATAATTTAAGGTAACAAGTGCCTGTACTCCCACACTTCCACCCACAAGCCAGGCTAGAAAACATTGTAATCCGTGGGGCATTAGGCAGAGTCCTTAGAAAGGTCTTACCTCAGTAGTTGGGAATAGTTAGCTCTAGACTGAGCATAGTCCCAAATCTATGTTAAGGAAAAAAAAAAGAAAAAAGAGAAAAAGCAAGACCTGAAGGATCAAACTGTTCTCAAGTACTAACTTCACTGAAGAACAAAGCAAAAGGATATTTTATAGAAAAGCAAAAATATCCAACACCCAATAAGGTAAACTTCACAATGTTTGTCATCCAACCAAAATTTTTCTAGCATGCAAAGAGTCAGAATAATCTTGCCCATAATAAAGAGAATAATTATTCTATAAAAACCAACATGGAACTGGGATGGATGTTAGAAGTAGCAGGTAAAATTATTAAAACTTCTTATTATCATCCCATATGCTCAAAAAGTTAAGTAGAGACATGGAGAATAAAGAAAGACTGTATTTAAACTTTTAGATATAAATGCTATAGCATCCAAGAGGAAAAATACACTAGATATGATAATTTGATAATCGATATGGATAATTTGCCTAATAGACAAATTACAGATTGCAGGAGTAAAAACCAGTGAACGTGAAGAAAGAACAATATAAAAGATAAAAAATGGGACATATAGGGGAAAATAATTTTAAAAAATAAAAAGAGCATCATTGATCTGTGGAACACTCTTTCTAGACATCACATCTATAAATGACAAAAAAGAGTATCCATCAGGTGGTAGATCCTAATTGATCTCCCCAGTCACAGTAATGGCATTTCCCTCTCTGGACAAATGAACCAATTCTTGCTAATGAGACAGGAGGAAAATATCTGTTGGAAGATGTATAAGAAAGATTTTCTTTGTTTGAAGAAGACATGCCAAACTATCTTCCCCTTTTCTTTTATGAATGTGGTATCAAGAAATGTTGAAAGATGCTGTGACCTTGAAGACAGCTAGCCTGAGGGTAAAGTTAACAACCAAAAATTACAGAGAAAACAAATGGAAAGAACGAGAGCACTTGATTTTTTTTTTTTTTTTTTCTTTTTGCGGTATGCGGGCCTCTCACTGTTGTGGCCTCTCCCGTTGCGGAGCACAGGCTCCGGACGCGCAGGCCCAGCGGCCATGGCTCACGGGCCCAGCCGCTCCGCGGCATATGGGATCCTCCCAGATCGGGGCACGAACCCGTATCCCCTGCATCGGCAGGTGGACTCTCAACCACTGCGCCACCAGGGAGGCCCAAGAGAGCACTTGATTTTATTGAGTCACTGAATTAACCAATTGTCATCCCTTGAGACATAGTCTGTGAGACAATTTTCCGCATCGTTTAAGCCACTTTGAGTAGAGTTCTCTGCTACTTGGGACAGAAAATATGTTGACATGATTGTGCAAGTCCATAAGCTATAAACCAATATCCACAATTGAATTAAACAACTCTGAGAACTTCCTAAGATACACTCTAAGTATCTTTTAAATAGAATAGTTTCTCCTTGTCAGCATCTGTGCTAATTCTTAGATAAAAGAAGTAGCTTCCAAAGTCTTTAAACTGAATCCCAACAATTCTAGTCCAACATACTTTTCCAAAATCTTTCTAAATACAGTCCTAGAATAACATATCTAAAACATCAATATTATAAAATCACTCTCCTATAGGCAATTCTCCAATGGTTTTGTGCTAACTGAAGGTTTTCCTTAGCTTCCATGCAGAAAATTTTTATGAGGTGATATGCCTGTCTAGTGTCATTTCCTATCACCTTCTATCAAAATGTTTTATTTTTAAGGTACCAATTTTAGATAATTTAACTAGCACCTTCACTGTTTATTAAAAAATGCAGTTATGAACATTTCAAAGAATCTTGATTTAGCTCTAGTATCTACTGCACTATCTCCTTAAAATTCAGTGTCTAAGTGTGAGATCCTTTGTTGATCCTTCAAGGAAATCTTTTTACATGTTCACCACACTACTTCCTACTCAGCATAAATTTCTTCTGTCCATAGCATGGCAGAATCATACTACTCCATTGTTTGTATCTACCTAGTAAATGTCTTTTTCTATACTGAGGAATACCTTGTTGGGGGTCAATGGTAGTAAACCAATAACATTTCTTATGTCCAAACCCTAGATTAGTACATAGAAAACAATAATTTTTCAGTTGCTTAATGAATGAATGAATGAATGATTTATGCATCAATTTATGAAAAATTCTATGATATAAGATTATTTGACTGTCTTGGCTTCATTGGTAATCAAGTACTGAACAAAATTTTCTTCTTATTTTGCAAACATTGTTGTGCTATACAAAAACATATTTCAATATACTGTATGTTCTTTTGTTACAACCAAGAATAATTTAAGTCAATAAAAGAATAAAGCTATTCAAAGAAATAGATAATATTATTAAAATAGTAGAAAGCAGTTTGGACTTGCAAAGAAGTCCTATGTTTGATTGCCTTCATATTACAATCTGAACTTCAGTTTCCATATGCAAACAAAGATAAAATTATGATACATTTTTGTGAGAATACAATGAAATAATTTATGTTAAACTTTTCTGTGAATGATTACCTGTTATACATGTTAGCTCTAAATTGATCAAGTCCTACTCAACATAAAATCAAAATAATTTGACATAGGCTGCATCTGCTGCGCTGGTACATAGTATATTCTATTATATACATTTGAGATAATCTAGTACATCTACATAGAAGTAAGGAAATAACAATTTTCATTGACCAGATACAAAGAAAGTTTTTTTTTTCTTTAGCTGAACTACAGGGCTTGCAGAATTTAGTTCCCTGACCAGGGATCAAACCCAGGGACCTAGCAGTGAGAGCACTGAATCCTAACCACTGGACCACCAGGGAATTCCTCAAAGTTTTTTAAAGCTATCTGTATCCAACTGCTGTCTTCCTCACTTTCCCTCTAGACAGCAATTAACTCATAGCTTTTATAATTGCTAAATTATAAAGAGGTTTTTGCCCTTATCTAAAGTTTTATTGATATCAGATCACTGAAATTTGCATAATCTTTCTCTTGGGTGGTAGTAAAAAAGAGTGAACTCACTTCTACAGAAAACAAAAAATCGTTATTTAATGATTGTTTTCATCAGCAGCTCATGAATCATATATGATGCAGCACTAAAAAGGTTAGCTCTAAAAACAGCATTGCATGATCATTGTGTGAAGAAATGTAGTTGAAAACATATGTAGGCTTTGTAAATTATGTGCTACAGCAGAGCTGTCCAATAGAACTCTTTGCAAAGATGGAAATTTTCTGGATCTGTACTGTCCTGAGCACTTGAAACAAGAGCAGTGTAACTGAATAATTTAAATTTAATTCAATTTAATGCTATTTAAATTAATTTAAATATGGTATGCTGCTACCAGCTACTGTATTAGACAGCAGAGATCTAGGGATTTAATTGGGGGAAAGAAAAACAAGTCCTCTCTACTTGAAAATCAGTAAGAAATCCATCATACATGCCTCACTAAGCTCCCAATGTAGAGAATTTGTAAGTCACACAGACAAGTCACAGGCCCTCAGACTGTCTCAGAGCTGTTAATAACATGTAGAAATGTGATGAATTGACTTGACTTTAAAAAATAGTTTCAATGTATATGTTTGAAAACTAAAAATAATTTTGAGACTAAAGCATTTGCTAAAATAAATAAAGGATAGAATAAAGAAAGGGAAGGCAGTAAAAATGCAGAAAAAAGGGAAGCAGACAGAGAATAAAAGAAAAGGAATGATGAAGTAAAACTAATTTGGCCCTGTCAAAGATATCTGAGCACCATAACCATAACATCTTGTATTGAAAGGAAGAAAACAAGCTGTGCATTAGAGTGATAATTCAGAGGTTGAGAGAAAGCTACTCCAACAGCAGTGACAACTCTATTACAGGAGTAAGCTTGAAGAATAACAACAGGGATGGGAAGGTGGACCTCTGTTAAACACAACTGCCATGTATAGATGTTCAAGTTGCAGCCTGCTCAAGGTACCTGGATGAAGGCAAGTAAGGGCTGGAATGCAGCTGATCCTCCACTCACCAAGCGATGAGCCCTGCTGTCAGAAAGCATTTACTGGAAGAAAAGATGCCATTTTCTATTTTTTCACCCAAAAGCAGCCTTTTTGCTATTTTTTCATGTAGTGGTCCTATTTTTGTATTCAGCCAATGACATAGTGCACATTTAAGCAGAAGTTCCAAAATGAAGTTTCCACAATTCATTACAGAAGTAACAAAAATAAGTGTGATACCTGACTACATGCAAGGAGCAAGGAGAGAAAGGCATGACAGATGTAATTTCCACATGTAAGTGATTTGAACCATCTTAGTTATATTCATTTAAATAGAAAAAAAAAATAGGAGCAAGCCAGGGGTGAAAAAGCTTATAATTATGGTTTGATTTTAATATCTATCTCTGCTTTGTTCTGTAGGTATTCTCTGGCTTATGGAGCCTCAAGATATAATTGTGCTATAAATGTGAGACAATTGTGTCTGTGCTTTGGAGACCAATTATTTTTATTTCCATGTGCATGTACCTAGAGATACATTTATTTGTTTTCATTACTAGATTTAAAACAAGAATAATTACCATGATTCACAACTAAAAAGATAATTCTCTGAAGTGCATTAAATTTTAGAAACACTTAAATACTATTTTATACAAGGCATCTGCTATTTTTGTAGGTCACAAAATCTCTCAATATAATATTAATGAACATCTGTAATATGAAATGAAATGAAATCACCCTAAAAAAATTAAAGTAAATGAATTGACAGAGGAAAGATTGACATGCTCATCCTACAGACTTCAAAGAGAAAGAGAAATTTAGGGGAAACTTTGAGAAGGAAGTAATATTTGAGGGAAGTATTGAAAAAATGTCAGTACTTATTTTGATTGCTTCAAATGAGTAGATCAGCAATCTCAGAAGAGGTAGGAGTTAAACGCATGGAGGCAAAACAAGCAAACAAAGTCCAGTGCATGGTTTGGGGGAGATGTAAATATTAGTCCTGGTTTGACTGGACAATAGGAGACAGAGCACACAGGAGGAGAAAAGCAGAAAAGGCTGAAAATATATGTTGTCTCACAGTTGTAAAGGGCCTTGAATTTTTTTTAAAAAACCCCAAAACAGAAAGGAATTTATTGTTCAATCAGTCAGATGAAGTCATGAAATCTGATCAAAACTGTGCTTTGGGACAGAGCATCTGCAGTGTTGTATGGTATTGGGCCACAGGTGGGTAAAAAAATGACCGAAGAAATAAGAGGAACTTTGTATATATAATATGAGAATTAAGTTTCATGTATGGAAATAGACACATTCATTTACAAGGTTAAATCTAAAGAATATGTTTAGACGAGAAGATCTAAATAAACACTTCTCAAAAGGAGACATACAGGTGGCCAGAAAGCACATGAAAAGATGCCCAACATCACTAATTATTAGAGAAATGTAAATCAAAACTACAAAGAGGTATCATCTCACACCTGTTGGAATGGTCATCATCAAAAAGTCTACAAATAATAAATGCTGGAGAGGGTGTGGAGAAAAGGGAACCCTCCTACACTGTTGATAGGAATGTAAATTGGTACATCCATTATGGAGAACAGTATGGAGGTTCCTTAAAAAACTAAAAAAAGAGCTACCATATGATCTAGCAATCCCACTCCAGGGCATATATCCAGAGAAAAACATGGTTCAAAAAGATACATGTACCCCAATATTCACTGCAGTGCTGTTTACAATAGCCAAGACATGGAAGCAACCTAAATGTCCATCAACAGAGGAATTGATTAAAAAGATGTGGTACATGTATACAATGGAATATTACTCAGCCATAAAAATGAATGAGATAATGCCATTTGCAGCAACATGGATGGACCTATAGATTATCATACTAAGTAAATCAGAGAAAGATAAATGCCATATTATATCACTTATATGTGGAATCTAAAAAAATGATACAAATGAAATTATTTACAAAACAGAAACAGAATCACAAACTTCGAAAACAAACATGGTTGCCAAAGGGGAAAGGTGGGAGGAGGGATAAATTAGGAGTTTGGGATTAACAAATATACACTGCTGTATATAATATAGATAGTCAAAACCCATATATATGGAATCTAAAAAAAAAAAAAAGGTTCTGATGAGCCTAGGGGCAGGACAGGAATAAAGACACAGACGTAGAGAACGGACTTGAGGACACAGGGAGGGGAAGGGTAAACTGGGACCAAGTGAGAGAGTAACATTGATATATATACACTACCAAATGTAAAACAGATAGCTAGTGGGAAGCAGCTGTATAACACAGGGAGATCAGCTCAGTGTTTTGTGACCACCTAGAGAGATGGGATAGGGCGGGTGTGAGGGAGACGCAAGAGGGAGGGGATATGGGGATATATGTATACATACAGCTGATTCACTTTGTTATACAGCAGAAACTGACACAACATTTTAAAGAAATTATATATGTTAAATTAAAAAAAGGATAGTCAACAAGGACCTACTGTATAGCACAGGGAACTCTGCTCAATATTCTGTAATAACCTATATGGGAAAGGAATCTGAAAAAGAATGGGTATATGTATATGTGTAAATGAATCAGTTTGTTGTACACCTGAAACTAACACAACATGGTAAATCAACTACACTCTATTATAAAATAAAATTTAGAGAAACATACAGAAAGAGAAGAGAAAAATTTAATAAAGTCTCTTTCTCTTTAACATGACAGCAGCATGCAACAGCAGCAAAGTTTGAGGCTATTTTTCTTTAAATCACCTGTTGCAGAGATTCTGAATTAAAGCCCACTCTAGCTGAAGATATGACTGTTCTAATCTTTGTTTTAAAAGAGATTGTCTTATCTAAATCTAACATTAATCACAGTGGTTGCTCGCTCACCACTCTTTTTTTTTTTTTTTTTCCTGCGATACGCGGACCTCTCACTGTTGTGGCCTCTCCCGTTGCGGAGCACAGGCTCCGTATGTGCAGGCTCAGTGGCCATGGCTCACGGGCGCAGCCGCTCCGCAGCATGTGGGATATTCCCGGACCGGGGCACGAACCCGTGTCCCCTGCATCGGCAGGCGGACTCTCAACCACTGCGCCACCAGTGAAGCCCCTTGCTCACTAATTTTAACTAAATATTCATAGACTTGAGATAAATTATAAATTTTCCTTCATCATAGCATTTATAAGCTGACAATCACAAATGTATTTTCATAAATATTAACTAAACATACTGAAAAATATATTTTCCGAGTAATAAATTTGGGAGGTTATTGTTCTGCATTGATTTTAAATTGCTGGTGATCTTAGTTCACATTAACATTATTTGAATTTCAACTAACACTGGAACTCTAACATTCTGTATTTTACCCACTAAAAGATTACCAAATTGAAAATTTTAAGTTGATACTAAAGAATGTGTCAGAATGCTATACATTCTTTAAAAACACTTGATCTTATATTACACATGGGATAATGTTTACTGTTTAGATTAAGAATATGTATCAATAGAATTAAATTATTTTATTTAATAATTTGTCAAAGTCAACTATGTTAAACCTTTGAGAAGAAACTAGCTAGTCTATTGTCAAGTTGAATAATGGATGTTTACCAGTTTATTATTCATATTATTGATCATATTTGAGGGTGACATTGTTAATGATGTTCAATTTCTTGCATGCATCAATCAAAGAAAAATGCTGCAAATGATCCCGGTTGACTGGAGCACCACAGCGGGTGATTCACCAGCGAATGCCTGAAGCTACTGCAAACCGCACGTCTGCTGTCTGCCGTCAGCCTGCACAGCTGTCTGCCACTGCCAGAGGAGAACAAACGGCTTCTTCCTTCCTTCCTTCCAAACCTCATGTGAAATCTCTCTTTGACAGCATCCTAAGTGGAAACCAGTTGGCAGGATATTCTGGCAAATATTATTCAACACACTTTTCCAGGGTAAGTAACAAAAAATGCAGAAAAGGTGGGAATGACAAGAAACAGTCTGCACGCTGGCTGCGACAAAATGGAAGAAAAGACAGTAAGAGGCATTTGCCTTTTATCCTTGATCACATTTAGGAGAGAAGGGAAATATTTAAATGCTAACTTGCCAAATCACATAAACATATGAAATCTGAGGTGTCACCAGAAAATGTGGAATCCTAAGTATATGGAGGATGAGTTTATAGCAGAATTGTTGAAAATATGCTTGAAGTGAAGCATCCTGCTCTGCCAGCTCACTTCTCTGCCCCATTCCCATGCTTTCAGTTTATTTGTACTTATTTTCATTTTGAAGAAAAGTTGCGACTAGCAGGAAAACAGTGAGTCTCAAACAAGTGAGAGGGAGGAAGAGAAAATTATAATAAAGAATATGCAAATGATTATACATCCATGTACAGAGATAATATCAACTGTTTAAGATGAAATAAACATCACACAGTCTGTTAATACACAGCAACTGAACTCCTTTGTACGTGGGATGACATTGACTCTGGAGGAATTCAAGGAAGCCTGTCAGTGAAGGGTTCCTTGAGGACCAGCAGTTGCGGCTCCACCTAGCGGCAGTGGTGCCAGCGTTGAGTCATCTGTCACCATCTTCTTTAGCATGGCATTGATTTGAGTATGGGTGAATCCACTTCCCTTGGTTCTTTCCCATTTTCTAAGCTAGGTTGTTAAATCTTCCTTTTGATTCTGAGTCATCCACTTTTCATTTTAGTAACTTCATTTTCCTAAGTAACTTAAAGAGCCTAGGTGTCTGGCTCATATAAATATTGGGCCCCTAGAGAGAATTTCAGGCAGGAGGTTCGGAGGGAAACGAAGTTAATTTGAATAGGTTATCAGCATATTTGGGGCTGCTGACAGTGTAAATTCACTGTACTAAGAGTAAAGAATATGGCAATTCATGGTCTGCCGTGATAAAACAGCTCATTCCATTACCATATATTGATACCTAGAATAAAGAGCCCCTTCTTTGAAAGTAAGGTCTTTAGGGAACTGAGAACCTTTGGTGTGTGATTGATTAGCAAAAAGAGAATAGGGAACTCTGCTTGTGTTACTACACTAGGAAAGAGAAATGATCTTTGGAAGGTTAGCTCAGAACAGAAGAGGGTAGAGGGCACCAATTCTGAGAGGTGAGGTGTATTTTCATATTCCATACCTGTGAGAACTATGAGAAATCCTCGTTTCAGAAGAGAGCAATACAGGGAAATATATCTTAACCTGGAGTCTCTTCAAGAAGATTGTTTTTTTTTCTATAGATTGTTACCTATTTGTTAGTAGGTTATGAAATCAGTTTAGTCAGTTCTAATAGAATTTTTAGTGACATAAAATAGAATGAAGGAAAAGATATGACTGTACATCACATATTAAAAGTAGGAAAATAATTACGTTTTGAAACTTGGGTTTCAGTTACATTTATATACGATGTGGGTACTTGTGAGAGTGTTTGTGTCTGCCTATATTGGGTTGTGATGAAAGATGTGTTTCTAACAGCTAATCTTGGCAAAGAAAAATTAAAGTTACTATCTTAATGGAGCAGGAGAAGGTAGAGGCAAGATGGAGTCCTGAGATTTCTTAACATTGCTGTTAAGATCACTAAGAATGTTGCTTGCTTGTCATTAAAATTTTTTAATGTATTTTTTTTTCCTCATGAGATACACATTTGAAGTTGGAAAGCTTCATGGGGTGTTTCCCTAAGACAGGAGAATGAGTGAGGAGAATTCAAAGGTAAACTTGTCCAGGAAAGGCAACCCATAAACATCTGATAGAGGGTTTGCTCTTCATGAGTGATCATGTACTTCATACAGTCTAAAATATTATCTATGAAAAGGAAAGTATTATTAGAGAATAAATATAAATCCTTAGCAAACATAAAAATCATATATAAACATATATAAATTTGACTCTATAATAGATTATACCATATTATAATTAGTATGATGTATATGTTATTTTTAAGCCTTCATTGGGGAATTTGAAACACTATATAGAGTTTTTGATTATAAAATTACAAGACAATATCATTACTAAAGACTTCACTTGGGTTATAAAAACAATTCATAAAATGGTTCTGAAAATGAATTATAGCATTCTGTAGTAGGCAGGATGGTCCCTCAAATATCTCCATGCAATCACTGCACTCTGTGAACATGATATGTTAAAAGGTAAAAGGAACTTGTAATTAGAGTTATTTACCCTAAAACTGAGAGGTTTCCTGACTTATCAAAGATGGTGCAACCTTTCACACAAGCCCTTAAAAATGGAGAATTTTCTCCAACTGGAGGCAAAAAAGATGTAGAGAAGTCAGAATTGAGAAGTGTCAGACACACTTACTTGTACCATTGCTGGTTTGAAGATGGAGAGGGCTATGTGACGAAAAGAGCAGGTGGCCTCAAATAACAGAGAGGATGGCAGTCAACAAGAAGATGAGACCTCAGCACTAGAGATGCAAAGATTTGAATTCTATCTTCAACCTGAAGAAGCCTGGACACAGACTCTCTCAAGGCCTCTAGGAAAGAGCCTAGGCTTTCCCTAGATTTCTCCCTTCCATGAGCTTGTGAAATTTCTTCCACTTTTAAAAATGTCCAGTCTGGAAATGTTGATTTGTTTTAAAATGGATTGTACAGATATTTCCCAATGCTGAGCAAGCATGGAAGTAAAGATCATGTATGATGAAGAAAGAGCACACAAAATTGTTTATTTTGAGTCATTCAGGTTGAGGCTAGATAAGATAATAAGAGCAAAAATTTGCAATGGGTTTTGTTAAACATGTGCTTTGAGCTTACCTTTTTTTTTTTTTTTTTTGCAGTATGCGGGCCTCTCATTGTTGTGGCCTCTCCCGTTGCGGAGCACAGGCTCTGGACGCGCAGGCTCAGCAGCCATGGTTCACGGGCCCAGTAGCTCCGCGGCATGTGGGATCTTCCCGGACCGGGGCACGAACCCGTGTCCCCTGCATCGGCAGGCAGACTCTCAACCACTGCGCCACCAGGGAAGCCCTGAGCTTAACATTTTTAAAACCATGCTCTTTGACATAAGAAATTTATAAATATATATTATTTTCTGGCTTAGATGACTTTTTTTTCCTCTGATAAAAATTACTTTTTCCAAGTGCTTAAATTTAGATGAGCTATTTTAAGATGACTGTATATTTCTTACATGAAAACTAAATGCTATGAAGGACTTAAAATTTTACTCATGTTCTCATTGGACACAAACTACAGAAATAAACTTACATTTTTCCTCTGAGTTCTCAAGCCTTCAGATTTGCTGTGATCTTTCATGTTCAGTATTCAATTTTTACCTTTGTCCTTATAGAAAAAGAGAAACATACCCATACGGAGGCTAAATCAGAATTTTGAAAAAGGAAAAATTTCCTCTGTATTTCATGAAATAAATAGTTGAAAATTGGATACAGGGCAACACAGGGGAGAAGCAGACCCTCAGGAGCAGGATGAAAGCCATACCAGGAGGTTAGGAGTATGTATAAAGTTACCTGAGCCTCATGGCTCCTCCACCCCTGCATCCCAGGCTTTAAGGAATTATTGAAATATCTTCATTATATTTAATAAGAAACAAATTCTAGTTTGAGAAACAGTTCAAATTAATTTGGGAAGATGAAACACCATTTAGCTTTTCTACCCATGTTAAGATACTAGCTGAAGCCCCATGATTCAGAAAACAATTCCTTTAAATTGTTAGTGCATTGAAACTAGATATATAATTCTTTAAAAATATTATAAGAGATTAAAGTAAATGAATAACTGTTTTTAGTTCTGTGGTTATTTTTGACAATGTATACCAAAATAACTTTAATTCACACAATTTATTTAAATAGTTTTCCTTCTTATTTAGTCTGAGGCTTATTTTTACCCCTTATATATAATGATATATATAATGATAAATGTTATATGTATTTGCTTCATATGCAATTTGGAGCATTTGATACATCTTTTTTCTTTAGAACATTTGATATATTCAAGTAAAAAATGCTTTTCTTTCTAAAATCAGAATAAAAATTAAAAAATGAAAATGAAATGCTTGTATGCAAACTTTCTAAATATAAGAGAAGGATAACAAAAAGAAAAGCATAATTAGCATAAACAATAAACAATTTACCAGAAAAATTGCTTATTTTTATTTCATTTAGTTCTTTTTCTGAGGTTTTGTCTTATTCTTTTATTTAGAAATTACTCATTTGTCTCTTCATTTTCCCAAACTAGCTGTGTTTGTTTTTATGTCTTAAGTATATTAACTACATCTCTCAGCCTTGAAAGAGTGGTCTTACATAGAATGTGTCCTGCTACTCGGCTCTTTGGTGGGGTTAATGGCAGACTCTGGGAGGGCTCACACAAAGGAGTACTTCCCAGAACTTCTGCTGCCAGTGTCCTTGTCCTCACAGTGAGCCACAACCACCCATGCCTCTGCAGGAGACCGTCCAACACTAGCAGGATCAAGATCAGCTGAGTTGGTTGCCTATTTTGTACTCCTCTTGGGATACAGAGGTACTATCAGTGTGATGTTTTACTGGATAATACCTCAGTGATCCAAAGGTGTCAATGAAGTTTGAGGGACCAGGACCCCTAACCATGCAGAACCTAGGATTGTGAAAATGTGAGTTATTCCTCATTGGAAGTGATGAAAAGTGAATTTTGAATGAGAGCTGATATATTTAGCATTTTGAAGTTATTATTACACTGTCATGATTTCTGGTACTACTCTGGAGAAGTCTACTATTATATCTCTGGACCAGTCCCTCCCATTAGAAAACTTGTGCAAGCCTCTTACATAGGCTCATCCACCAGAGAGCAGACAGCAGAGGCAAGAAGAACTACAATCCTGCAGCCTGTGGAACAAAAACCACATTGACAGAAAGATAGACAAGATGAAAAGACAGAAGGCTATGTACCAGATGAAGGAACAAGATAAAACCCCAGAAAAACAACTACATGAAGTGCAGATATGCAACCTTCCAGAAAAAGAATTCAGAATAATGATAGTGAAGATGATCCAGGACCTTGGAAAAAGAATGGAGGCAAAGACCGAGAAGATGAAAGAAACATTGAAAAAAGACCTAGAAGAATTAAAGAACAAACAAACAGAGATGAACAATACAATAACTGAAATGAAAACTACACTAGAAGGAATCAATAGCACAATAACTGAGGCAGAAGAGCAGATAAGTGACCTGCAAGACAGAATGGTGGAATTCACTGTTGTGGAATAGAATAAAGAAAAAAGAATGAAAAGAAATGGAGACAGCCTTAGAGACCACTGGGATAATATTAAACACAACAACATTCACATTATAGGGGTCCCAGAAGAAGAGAGAGAGAAAGGACCCGAGAAAATATTTGAAAAGATTATAGTCAAAAACTCCCAGAACATGGGATAGGAAACAGTCATGCAAGTCCAGGAAGCTAAGAGAGTCCCATAAAGGATAAACCCAAGGAGAAACATGCTGAGACACATAGTAATCTAACTGGCAAAAATTAAAGACAAAGAAAAATTATTGAAAGCAGCAAGGGAAAAATGACAAATAACATACAAGGGAACTCCCATAAGATTAACAGCTGATTTCTCAGCAGAAACTCTACAAGCCAGAAGGGAGTGGCATGATATACTTAAAGTGATGAAAGGGAAGAACTTACAACCAAGATTACTCTACCCAGCAAGGATCTCATTCAGAACCTATGGGGAAATCAAAAGCTTTACAGACAAGCAAAAGCTAAGAGAACTCAGCACCACCAAACCAGCTCTACAACAAATGTTAAAGGAACTTCTCAGAGTTGGAAACACAAGGGAAGAAAGGGACCTACAAAAACAAACCCAAAACAATGAAGAAAATGGTCATAGGAACATACATATCGACAATTACCTGAAACATGAATGGATTAAATGCTCCAACCAAAAATACAGGCTTGCTGAATGGATACAAAAAAAAAGACCCATATATATGCTGTCTACAAGAGACCCACTTCAGACCAAGGGACACATTCAGACTGCAAGTGAGGGGATGGAAAAAGATATTCCATGCAAATGGAAGTCAAAAGAAAGCTGGAGTAACAATACTCATATCAGATAAAATAGACTTTAAAATAAAGAATGTTACAAGAGACAAGGAAAGACACTACATAATGATCAAGGGATCAATCCAAGAAGAAGATATAACAATTATAAATATATAAGCACACAACACAAGAGCACCTCAATACATAAAGCAACTGCCAGCAGCTACAAAAGGGGAAATCGACAGCAAAACAATAATAGTGGGGGACTTCCACACCTCACTTACGCCAATGGATAGATCATCCAAATTGAAAATAAATAATGAAAGAGAAGCTTTAAATGACACAATAGACCAGATAGATTTAATTGATATTTATAGGACATTCCATCCCCAAACAGCAGATTACACTTTCTTCTCAAATGTGCACGGAATATTCTCCAGGATAGATCGCATCTTAGGTCACAAATCAAGATTCAGTAAATTTAAGAAAATTGAAATCATATCAAGCATCTTTTCTGACCACAACCCTATGAGATTAGAAATCAATTACAGGGGAAAAAAAACGTAAAAAACGCAAACACATGGAGGCTAAACAATACGTTACTAAATAACCAAGAGATCACTGAAGAAATCAAAGAGGAAATAAAAAAATACATAGAGACAAATGACAATGAAACACGATGATCCAAAACCTATGGGATGCAGCAAAACCAGTTCTAAGAAGGAAGTTTATAGCAATACAAGCCTACCTCAAGAAACAAGAAAAATCTCAAATAAACAATCTAACCTTACACCTAAAGGAACTAGAGAAAGAAGAACAAACAAAACCCAAAGTTAGCAGAAGGAAAGAAATCATAAAGATCAGAGGAGAAATAAATGAAATAGAAACAAAGAAAACAATAGCAAAGATCAATAAAACTAAAAGCTGGTTCTTTGAGAAGAGAAACAAAATTGATAAACCATTAGCCAGACTCATCAAGAAAAAAAGGGAGAGAATGCAAATCAATAAAATTAGAAATGAAAAAGAAGAATTTACAACAGGCACCACAGAAATACAAAGCATGTTAAGAGACTACTACAAGCAACTTTATGCCAATAAAATGGACAACCTGGAAGAAATGGACAAATTCTTAGAAAAGCATAACCTTCCAAGACTGAACCAGGAAGAAATAGAAAACATGAACAGACCAATCACAAGGAATGAAATTGAAACTGTGATTAAATATCTTCCAACAAACAAAAGTCCAGGACCAGATGTCTTCACAGGTGAATTCTATCAAACATTTAGAGAAGAGCTAACACCCATCCTTCTCAAACTCTTCCAAAAAATTGCAGAGGAAGGAACACTCCCAAACTCATTCTATGAGGCCACCATCACCCTGATACAAAAACCAGACAAAGATACTACAAAAAAAGAAAATTACAGACCAATATCACTGATGAATATAGATGCAAAAATCCTAAACACAATACTAGCAAACAGAATCCAACAACACATTAAAAGGATCATAAAGCGTGATCAAGTGGGATTTATCTCAGGGATGCAAGGATTCTTCAATATATGCAAATCAATCAATGTGATACACCATATTAACAAATTGAAGAATAAAAACCATATGATCATCTCAATAGAGGCAGAAAAAGGTTTTGACAGAATTCAACACCCATTTATGATAAAAACTCTCCAGAAGGTGGGCATAGAGGGAACCTACCTCAACATAATAAAGGCCATATATGACAAACCCAGAGCAAACATCATTCTCAATGGTGAAAAACTGAAAGTATTTCCTCTAAGATCAGGAACAAGACAAGGATGGCAACTCTCTCCACTATTATTTAACACAGTTTTGGAAGTCCTAGCCATGGAAATCAGAGAAGAAAAAGAAATAAAAGGAATACAAATTGGAAACAAAGAAGCAAAACTGTCACTGTTTGCAGATGACATGATCCTGTACATAGAGAATCCTAAAGATGTCACCAGAAAACTCCTAGAGCTAATCAATGAAATTGGTAAAGTTTTGGTATACAAAAGTATTGCACAGAAATCTCTTGCATTCCTAAACACTAATGATGAAAAATCTGAAAGAAAAATTAAGGAACACTCCCATTTACCTTTGCAACAAAAAGAGTAAAATACCTAGGGAGACAAAAGACCTGTATGCAGAAAACTATAAGACACTGATGAAAGAAATTAAAGATGATACCAACAGATGGAGAGATATACCATGTTCTTGGATTGGAAGAATCAATATTGTGAAAAAGACTATATTACCCAAAGCAATCTACAGATTCAATGCAATCCCTATCAAATTACCAATGACATTTTTTACAGAACTAGAACAAAAAATCTTAAAATTTGTATTGAGACACAAAAGACCCCGAATAGTCAAAGCAATCTTAGCCAAAGCAATAAATGGTGCTGGGACAACTGGACAGCTACATGTAAAAGAATGAAATTAGAACACTCCCTAACACTATACACAAAAAGAAACTCAAAATGGCTTAGAGACCTAAATGTAAGAACAGACAGTATAAAACTCTTAGAGGAAAACATAGGAAGAACACTTTTTGACATAAATCACAGCAGGATCTTTTTTGATCCACCTCCTAGAGTAATGGGAATAAAAATAAAAATAAACCAATGGGACTTAATGAAACTTAAAAGCTTTTGCACAGCAAAGGAAACCATAAACAAGATGAAAAGACAACCCTCAGAATGGGAGAAAATATTTGCCAATGAATCAATGGACAAAATATTAATCTCCAAAATATATAAACAGCTAATGCAGCTCAATATTAAAAAAAAAAAAACCCATTACAAAAATGGGCAGAAGACCTAAATAGACATTTCTCCAGAGAAGACATACAGATGACCAAGAAGCACATGAAAAGCTGCTCAACATCATGAATTATTAGAGAAATGCAAATCAAAACTACAATGAGGTATCACCTCACACCAGTTAGAATGGGCATCATCAGAAAATCTGCAAACAACAAATGCTGGAGAGGGTGTGGAGAAAAGAGAACCCTCTTGCACTGTTGGTGGGAATATAAATGGATACAGCCACTATGGAGAACAGTATGGAGGTTCCTTAAAAAACTAAAAATAGGATTATCATATGATCCAGCAATCCCACTACTGGGAATATACCCAGAGCAAACCATAATTCAAAAAGAGACATGCAATACTTCCGGGTAAGATGGCGGAAGAGTAAGACGCGGAGATCAACTTTGTCCCCACAGATACACCAGAAATACAGCTACACGTGGAACAACTCCTACAGAACACCTACTGAACGCTGCCAGAAGACCCCAGACCTCCCAAAATAGGCAAGAAACTCCCCACATACATGGGTAGGGCAAAGCGGAGAGATTCCCGCACAGAGGATTGGTGCCGAGCGGCACTCACCAGCCTGAGAGGCTTGTCTGCTCGCCCACCTGGGCGGGCGGTGCTGGAAGCTGAGGCTCGGGCTTCGGTCAGAGCGCAGGGAGAGGACTGGGGCTGGCGGCGAGAACTCAGCCTGAAGGGGCCTAATGTGCCACAGCTAGCCGGGAGGGAGTCCGGGAAAACTCTGGAGCTGCCGAAGAGGCAGGAGACTTTTTCTTCCCTCTTGGTTTCCTGGTGCGTGAGGAGAGGGGATTAAGAGCGCTGCTTAAAGGAGCTCCACAGAAGGGCACGAGTCGTGGCTGAAAGTGCGGAGCCCAGTGACACGTGTGGGACGCTGGGGCTGCTGCTGCCGCCGCCAAGAAGCCTGTGTGCGAGCACAGGTCACTGTCCACACCGCCCTTCCGGGAGCCTGTGCAGCCCGCCACTGCCAGGGTGCCGGGATCCAGGGGCGGCTTCCCTGGGAGAACGCACGGCGCGCCTCGGACTGGTGCAACGTCACGCCGCCCTCTGCCGCTGCAGGCTCGCCCCGCACTGCGTGCCCCTCCCTCCCGCCCGGCCTGAGTGAGCCAGAGTCCCCGAAGAGGCTGCTCCTTTAACCCTGTCCTGTCTGAGCGAAGAACAGACGCCCCCCGGCGACCTACACGCAGAGGCGGGGCCAAATCCAAAGCTGAGACCCAGGGGCTGTGAGAACAAAGAAGCGAAAGGGAAACCTCTCCCGGCAGCCTCAGAAGCAGTGGATTAAAGCTCCACAATCAACTTGATGTACCCTGCATCTGTGGAATACATGAATAGACAACAAATCATCCCAAATTGAGGAGCCAGGAGTCAGTGCTGTGCCTCTGAGGTGGGAGAGCCAAGTTCAGGACACTGGTCCACAGGAGACCTCCCAGCTCCACATAATATCAAACGGCAAAAATCGTCCAGAGATCTCCATCTCAACACCAGCACCCAGCTTCACTCAACGACCAGCAAGCTACAGTGCTGGACACCCTATGCCAAACAACTAGCAAGACAGGAACACAATGCCACCCATTAGCAGAGAGGTGGCCTAAAATCATAAAAAGTCCGCAGACACCCCAAAGCACACCACCAGATGTGGACCTGCCCACCAGAAAGACAAGATCCAGCCTCACCCACCAGAACACAGGCACTAGTCCCCTCCACCAGGAAGCCTACACAACCCACTAAACCAACCTTAGCTACTGGGGACAGACACCAAAAACAACGGGAAATACGAACCTGCAGCCTGCAAAAAGGAGACCCCAAACAAAGTAACATAAGCAAAATGAGAAGACAGAAAAACACACAGCAGGAGAAGGAGCAAGATAAAAACCCACCAGACCTAACAAATGAAGAGGTAATAGGCAGTCTACCTGAAAAAGAATTCAGAATAATGATGGTAAAGATGATCCAAGATTCTATTTCCAAGACCCAAAATCTTGGAAATAGAATAGACAAAATGCAAGAAACAGTTAACAAGGACCTAGAAGAACTAAAGATGAATCAAGCATCGATTAAAAACACAATAAATGAAATAAAAAATACTCTAGATGGGATCAATAGCAGAATAACTGAGGCAGAATAACGGATAAGTGAGGTGGAAGATAAAATAGTGGAAATAACTGCTGCAGAGCAAAATAAAGAAAAAAGAATGAAAAGAACAGAGGACAGTCTCAGAGGCCTCTGGGACAACATTAAGTGCACCAACATTCGAATTATAGGGGTTCCAGAAGAAGAAGAGAAAAAGAAAGGGACTGAGAAAATATTTGAAGAGATTATAGTTGAAAACTTCCCTAATATGGGAAAGGAAATAGTTAATCAAGTCCAGGAGGCACAGAGAGAATACATACATACCTCATACATACATACATACATACAGAATAAATGCAAGGAGAAATACGCCAAGACACATATTAATCAAACTGTCAAAAATTAAACACAAAGAAATCATATTAAAAGCAGCAAGGCAAAAACAACAAATAACACACAAGGGAATCCCCATCAGGATAACAGCTGAACTCTCAGCAGAAACTCTACAAGCCAGAAGGGAGTGACAGGACATAATTAAAGTGATGAAGGAGAAAAACCTGCAACCAAGATTACCCAGCAAGGATCTCATTCAGATTAGATGGAGAAATTAAAACGTTTACAGACAAGCAAAAGCTGAGAGAGTTCAGCACCACCAAACCAGATTTACCACAAATGCTAAAGGAACTTCTTTAGGCAAGAAACACAACAGAAGGAAAAGACCTACAGTAAGGAACCCAAAACAATTAAGAAAATGGGACTAGGAACATACATATCGATAATTACCTTAAATGTAAATGGACTAAATGCTACCACCAAAAGACACAGAGTGGCTGAATGGATACAAAAACAAGACCCATATATATGCTGTCTACAAGAGACCCACTTCAGACCTAGAGACACATTAAGACTGAAAGTAAGGGAATGGAAAAAGATATTCCATGCAAATGGAAACCAAAATAAAGCTGGAGTAGCAATTCTCATATCAGACAAAATAGACTTCAAAATAAAGACTACTAGAAGAGACAAAGAAGGACACTACATAATGATCAAGGGATCGATCCAAGAAGAAGATATAACAATTGTAAATATTTATGCACCCAACATAGGAGCACCTCAATACATAAGGCAAATACTAACAGTCATAAAAGGAGAAATCGACAGTAACACAATCATAGTAGGGGACTTTAACACCCCACTTTCACCAATGGACAGATCATCCAAAATGAAAATAAATAAGGAAACACAAGCTTTAAAAGATACATTAAACAAGATGGACTTAATTGATATTTTAGGACATTCCATCCAAAAACAACAGAATACACATTTTTCTCAAGTGCTCATGGAACATTCTCTAGGGTAGATCATATCTTGGGTCACAAATCAAGCCTTGGTAAATTTAAGAAAATTGCAATTGTATCAAGTATCTTTTCCGACCACAATGCTATGAGACTAGACATCAATTACAGGAAAAGAGCTGTAAAAAATACAAACACATGGAAGCTAAACAATACACTACTTAATAACGAAGTGATCACTGAAGAAATTAAAGAGGAAATAAAAAAAAATACCTAGAAACAAATGACAATGGAGACACAATGACCCAAAACCTATGGGATGCAGCAATAGCAGTTCTAAGGGGGAAGTTTATAGCAATACAATCCCACCATAAAAAAAAGGAAACATCTCGAATAAACAACCTAACCTTGCACCTAAAGCAATTAGAGAAAGAAGAACAAAAACATCCCAAAGTTAGCAGAAGGAAAGAAATCATAAAAATCAGATCAGAAATAAATGAAAAAGAAATGAAGGAAACGATAGCAAAGATCAATAAAACTAAAAGCTGGTTCTTTGAGAAGATAAACAAAATTGATAAACCATTAGCCAGACTCATCAAGAAAAAAAGGGAGAAGACTCAAATCAATAGAATTAGAAATGAAAAAGGAGAAGTAACAACTGACACTGCAGAAATACAAAAGATCATGAGAGATTACTACAAGCAAATCTATGCCAATAAAATGGACAACCTGGAAGAAATGGACAAATTCTTAGAAATGCACAACCTGCCGGGCCTCCCTGGTGGCGCAGTGGTTGAGAGTCCGCCTGCCGATGCAGGGGATACGGGTTCGTGCCCCGGTCTGGGAGGATCCCATATGCCGCGGAGCGGCTGGGCCCGTGAGCCATGGCCGCTGGGCCTGCGCATCCGGAGCCTGTGCTCCGCAACGGGAGAGGCCACAACAGTGAGAGGCCCACATACCGCAAAAAAAAAAAAAAGAAATGCACAACCTGCCAAGACTGAATCAGGAAGAAACAGAAAATATGAACAGACCAATCACAAGCCCTGAAATTGAAACTGTGATTAAAAATCTTCCAACAAACAAAAGCCCAGGACCAGATGGCTTCACAGGCGAATTCTATCAAGCATTTAGAGAAGAGCTAACACCTATCCTTCTCAAACTCTTCCAAAATATAGCAGAGGGAGGAACACTCCCAAACTCATTCTACGAGGCCACCATCACCTTGATATCAAAACCAGACAAGGGTGTCACAAAGAAAGAAAACTACAGGCCAATATCACTGATGAACATAGATGCAAAAATCCTCAACAAAATACTAGCAAACAGAATCCAACAGCACATTAAAAGGATCATACACCATGATCAAGTGTGGTTTATTCCAGGAATAGAAGGATTCTTCAATATATGCATATCAATCAATGTGATACACCATATTAACAAATTGAAGGAGAAAAACCATATGATCATCTCAATAGATGCAGAGAAAGCTTTTGACAAAATTCAACACCCATTTATGATAAAAACGCTGCAGAAAGTAGGCATAGAGGGAACTTTCCTCAACATAATAAAGGCCATATATGACAAACCCACAGCCAACATCGTCCTCAATGGTGAAAAACTGAAACCATTTCCACTAAGATCAGGAACAAGACAAGGTTGCCCACTCTCACCACTATTATTCATCATAGTTTTGGAAGTTTTAGCCACAGCAATCAGAGAAGAAAAGGAAATAAAAGGAATCCAAATGGGAAAAGAAGAAGTAAAGCTGTCACTGTTTGCAGATGATATGATGCTATACATAGAGAATCCTAAAGATGCTACCAGAAAACTACTAGAGCTAATCAATGAATTTGGTAAAGTTGCAGGATACAAAATTAATGCACAGAAATCTCTGGCATTCCTATATTCTAATGATCAAAAATCTGAAAGTGAAATCAAGGAAACACTCCTATTTACCATTGCAACAAAAAGAATAAAATATCTAGGAATAAACCTACCTAAGGAGACAAAAGACCTGTATGCAGAAAATTATAAGACACTGATGAAAGAAATTAAAGATGATACAAATAGATGGAGAGATGTACCATGTTCTTGGATTGGAAGAATCAACATTGTGAAAATGACTCTACTACCCAAAGCAATCTACAGATTCAGTGCAATCCCTATCAAACTACCACTGGCATTTTTCACAGAACTAGAACAAAGAATTTCACAATTTGTATGGAAACACAAAAGACCCCAAATAGCCAAAGCAATCTTTTTTTTTTTTTTTTTTTTTTTTTTGCTGTACGCGGGCCTCTCACTGCTGTGGCCTCTCCCGTTGCGGAGCACAGGCTCCGGACACACAGGCTCCGCGGCCATGGCTCGCGGGCCCAGCCGCTCCGCGGCATGTGGGATCTTCCGGGATCGGGGCACAAACCCGCGTCCCCTGCATCGGCAGGCGGACTCTCAACCACTGCGCCACCAGGGAAGCCCCCAAAGCAATCTTGAGAACGAAAAATGGAGCTGGAGGAATCAGGCTCCCTGACTTCAGACAATACTACAAAGCTACAGTAATCAAGACAGTATGGTACTGGCACAAAAACAGAAAGATAGATCAATGGAACAGGATAGAAAGCCCAGAGATAAACCCACGGACATATGGTCACCTTATCTTTGATAAAGGAGGCAGGAATGTACAGTGGAGAAAGGACAGTCTATTCAATAAGTGGTGCCGGGAAAACTGGATAGGGACATGTAAAAGTATGAGATTAGATCACTCCCTAACACCATACACAAAAATAAGCTCAAAATGGATTAAAGACCTAAATGTAAGGCCAGACACTATCAAACTCTTAGAGGAAAACATTGGCAGAACACTCTATGACATAAATCACAGCAAGATCCTTTTTCACCCACCTCCTAGAGAAATGGAAATAAAGACAAAAATAAACAAATGGGATCTAATGAAACTTCAAAGCTTTTGCACAGCAAAGGAAACCATAAACAAGACCAAAAGACAACCCTCAGAATGGGAGAAAATATTTGCAAATGAAGCAACTGACAAAGGATTAATCTCCAAAATTTATAAGCAGCTCATGCAGCTCAATAGCAAAAAAACACACAACCCAATCCAAAAATGGACAGAAGACCTAAATAGACATTTCTCCACAGAAGATATACAGACTGCCAACAAACACATGAAAGGATGCTCAACATCTTTACTCATTAGAGAAATGCAAATCAAAACTACAATGAGATATCATCTCACACCAGTCAGAATGGCCATCATCAAAAAATCTAGAAACAATAAATGCTGGAGAGGGTGTGGAAAAAAGGGAACACTCTTGCACTGCTGGTGGGAATGTGAATTGGTTCAGCCACTATGGAGAACGGTATGGAGGTTCCTTAAAAAACTACAAATAGAACTACCATATGACCCAGCAATCCCACTTCTGGGCATATACCCTGAGAAAACCATAATTCAAAAAGAGACATGTACCAAAATGTTCATAGCAGCCCTATTTACAATAGCCCGTAGATGGAATCAACCTAAGTGCCCATCATCAGATGAATGGGTAAAGAAGATGTGGCACATATATACAATGGAATATTACTCAGCCATAAAAAGAAACGAAATTGAGCTATTTGTAATGAGGTGGATGGATGTAGAGCCTGTCATACAGAGTGAAGTAAGTGAGAAAGAGGACAAATACTGTATGCTGACACATATATATGGAATTTAAGAATAAAAAATGTCATGAAGAACCTAGGGGTAAGACAGGAATAAAGACACAGACCTACTAGAGAATGGACTTGAGGATATGGGGAGGGGGAAGGATAATCTGTGACAAAGTGAAAGAGCGGCATGGACATATATACACTACCAAACGTAAGGTAGATAGCTAGTGGGAAGCAGCCGCAAAGCACAGGGAGATCAGCTTGGTGCTTTGTGACTGCCTGGAGGGGTGGGATAGGGAGGGTGGAAGGGAGACGCAAGAGGGAGGGGATATGGGAACATATGTCTATGTATAACTGATTAAATTTGTTATAAAGCAAAAAAAAAAAAAAAAAAAAAAAAGATGAGCAGTAGTCAGAAAGGAACTGTTCCAGGACTCACTAAAGAGAATACACATTTAAAAATGAAATGAACAGGAAAAACAAAAGGCAGATAATGATCATTCATCAGAACAAAGTCACTATAAAATATTGTCAAAATAAAGCAAACCCTCTATAAAATTAGAGAAGAAAAAGCATATAATGAGACAATAAGAGATAAACCATTACTTACAGAAGTCAGCTATGAGGCAGAGAGAAAAACAAAGCCAGCAGGGAAAAAAAAAAAAAGAGACATGCACCCCAATGTTCATTGCAGCACTATTTACAATAGCCAGGTCATGGAAACAACCTAAATGCCCATCTACAGACGAATGGATAAAGAAGATGTGGTACATATATACAGTGGAATATTAGCCATAATAAGGAAAGAAATTGGGTCATTTGTTGAGACGTGGATGGATCTGGAGACTGTCATATAGAGTGAAGTAAGTCAGAAAGAGAAATACAATTATCGTATATTAATGTATATTAATGTGGAACCTGGAGAAATGGTACAAATGAACCGGTTTGCAGGTCAGAAATTGAGACAGAGACGTAGAGAATAAACGTATGGACACTAAGGGGGCAAAGCCACAGGGGAGGTGGGAATAGTGGTGTGATGAATTGGGCGATTGGGACTGACATGTATACACTGATGTGTATACAATTGATGGCTAATAAGGACCTGCTGTATAAAAAGATTAAAAGAGAAAAAGGATTTTAAAAAAAAAAGTGAAGGTGTCCTGTGGGAACCAATGACACAATCCCCCTAGGTCACCAGAGCCATATGCTCCAGGGTTATCCCTGGGTGGGATGCATATGCTCTCTGGTCCTGGTTGGGCCATGGCTGCTGTGGTATGCTGGAGCTGCTTTGGAGAGGTTGGCAGGATAGGAAGTTTGGGTGGGGCTGGTCTTCAGGAGGATGCCAGATTAGAGTGCATGGTGTTAGCCAGGTTGATGGAGAGTGATGCAAATGGCACCTGCCAGCACAGGGCCAACTAGGTGGAAGGAGAGTAAAAGGGAATTGGCACCCATAAAAGCTTCTGTCCCCAGAGGAAGTTCCAATAGATCTTGCACACATCCTAAAATTAGTCAATGAATCTCCTTCTTCTATGACCCAGGAGCTTTTCAAAGTGGTGCCTTTACCCTGGGACTTGGGGTGAGTGAGTTGTGTGTGAGCCTTTTAAGAGTAGAGTCTCAGTTTCTCTCAGCTGTTTGGCTTTCCTGAACTTGAGCTCCATTAGTTTTCAGTCACACATTGGGTGGGTGGCTTGTCTTTCTGGTGTAGGTCTCCCAAGCTGGGGAGCCTGACATGGGGCTCAGATCTCTCGCTTCTCAGAGAGGGCCTCCGTGGTTTTGATAGTCCCTCTGCTTGTGGGTTCTGACTAGATCACTTTTTTTCCCATCCTACCCATCTCAATGTCACCTTTTCTTTATATCTTTAGTTGTAAAAAATCTGTTCTGCTAGTCTTGACGTCATTCTCGGAAATAGTTGTTCTATATGTAGTTGTAGTTTTGGTGTGTCCCTGAGAGGATGTGAGCTCACAATGGTCCTAATCCACCATCTTCGATCACTCACTTTTTAGACAAAATAATAACAATATTATGTAGAGTTTATAATATATATATACATGTTAAATGTATGACAATGGTACAAAAGCCAAGAGAAAAAAATGGCAGTATACTGTTCTATCGGTCTTATATTGGATGTGAAATGGCATAATATCACTTGAAGTCAGACACTGAAAACTTAAAGATGCATTCCAGAAACCCTAAAGCAACCATTTGCAATATAAAGTGACATAGCAAGTAAACCATAAGGGAAATAGAAAGGAAAAAATCAAAAAATAAATAATCAACCCAAAATAAAGTGGAAAAAAGGGAAAAGAAAAAACAGAAACAAAGATGATATAATTAAAATGAAACATATCAAATATCATAAAGAATTTCCTTCAAATCAGAAGTGTATTTTGGTGATGTACCATTTTTCTAACCCTTTAGAGAGAGACTAAGAATTGAAACTTACCATAAATTCTAGGAGACTTGGAGGTCATTCTTTATCTGATTTACTTCCCTATATCCCCAATCATTTTATGACTTTCTACATCTACTTGTAAAACTTCCTGATTGAGAATAAGCTGCTACCTGTGGGAAATATTCTTGTGTGATCATTATTTCACACTATGGTGGGTAGAATTATGTCTGTTTGCATATTTTGCATACTATAAAATCAAACTTATTCTTCTACCATACTTCTGTTCTTATACCAAATCTAGTACCCGAAAGCTGTCTCAATGTCAGGAAACATTTTATTCAAATTCCATGTTTATAGCAGCGTGTCAATGTCGGTATATTTGCACTTAATCTAGAATATTCCCGAATGAGATATGTGCAGAATATGATGCACAAATAATGGGATCTTGGTACTTTGTCTCTAATGAATTTGATTTTATTCTCTATTTAAATCTTAATATAAATTTTAAATGGAACAATTTATAACTTCATAAATGTGAAAAGTCAATGTTTTATGAAAATGAAATTATTCTTGGCCTCATACCATGTTTATTCTTTTGTGTTGAATGCAGCTTTCCCCACATTACATTTTACTGATGTTTCTTAAATATTTTCAATTCTCAGAAAGTTTTTATTCACCCTTACTTTGATACTGCTGAAAAAAAATGGTCCGCATACAGCTGGGGAGGACTTCAAATTCTGGAGGGGTTGCATTGCTATTGCTCTTGTAAATGTGAGGTTTGTTACATCAGGACATAAAAAATCCATCTGTTCATGTTAATAATCTTCATTAATAAAACATTAATTATTAATAAAACAACTTTAAAATATTTTCTGATCCCAAGAACATATAGAACTTCCAAAAATAGTTCCGATTTGCATAGACAACCAATCAAAATAAATCTTTGAGTTAACCAAAATATTTTCAAAGTTTTTCCGTTTTAGTTTGAAAGTTGTACATTAAAGTTTAAACAAAAATGTTATAAATATAAAATAATACAAATTAATAATGCTTTTTATTTGTAAATGTTTTACAGGGTGCTTTTTTAGTATTATATCAATTCTGTAGATCACTAAGATATTTTTAAAAAAATCACTGACTGTCAGTGAATCATACTACCTCTTTTACATGAGGACTAGGAATAAAGGCTCAGGAAGATGAGGTGGTCCACACAGAGTACTGGTTCTCAAACTGTGTGTCACAATTGTCTGGGGGAGCTTGTTACAAATACAGAAATCTCAGTCCCACTCCAGCCCTACTAAATCATCATAATCTTTGATGATATGGTCTAGCATCTGTAATTTTAACTGGCTTCCCAGGAAATTGTAAATTATTCATACTGTATCACTGGCCTACCAATTAAAAATTCAGTTTTAGAACTCAAGCTGCATATTGATTGAGCAAAATATAAATCAATTATGTTTAAAGAGTATCTTAAGATTCTGAATGTAAACAGTAGAGTTTTCTAGCATAAACACTAGCAATGGAGCTCTTAGAATGTAGCATGCTTTGGTTGCTTAATATTGAGTTCTGCTAATGAATCCAAAATAATTTTCAAATTTGCTTATGCAAACTGAAATACTCTACTATCAGGTATCATTGAACAAATCTGGTGATTTTATAAGTATCATATGTTATTTAGTCATGAAGTTACAGAAACTTGGAGAGGGTAAATGCATTTTTCAAAATGTCATGCCTGATAAATAATATACATTTACAATTTTTGATTTTACTTACAATATTTTCTCTAGTGAAATATCACATCATAAACAGATGAGGGGAAACAACTTTTTCTACTGAGGTAATAAAATTTAAAATAAAAATTTAATTTTTAAAATTAAAAATTAAATTAGTGAGGGCAGTGAATGAGAAAGTCATGCACTTTGAGATGTTATAGTTACCCATAACAAATTACTAGTCACTCACTACATGATTGAGATAGTTCTCTACTCCTCTGTGTTTCAGTGTGACCTACAGTGACTTAGTCATTTAATCATAACAACAAATTGTTGTCATGGAATAACAACAAAACAACAACAGCCAAATATTATCTTTAGAAAAACTTTCCAGAGAGGAAAAATACATAGGTATTAAGATACTCATTTGATATGCATTATATTATTTGGCAATATAATTGCAAATTGAAAAACTTTATGGGAATGCATAAGAATAAAACGAGTATAATTTGTTAAATAAAATTGAATTGGAAATGAGTATACTTCATATTTAAGAGTGTTATATAATGGAATTAGCAATCAAGTTGTGTGTGGCAAAAACTGAAGGGGAATTGTGGGCTATAAGGAATAGGCCTGGTGAAACACCTGAGGAAGCTACTTTGTGAAATGGAAGGAAGGAAGAACACAGAGGGCCAGCAACTCAAGTGGTAAAGAATAACAATAGAAGAGAAATCATGAAAATATCAGTGGAACTATTTATAATCAAGCTATATATGAAAATGAAAGTATCTGAGAGTAAATATGGGCTTGCTAATGAGAAATCCCCTCTCATGGACAGTTATGCAATATAAACTTATTAGGAATATTTTCCAAATGATGTATTTGTTTTAGTTAATGTAAAGGTGAAGGGAAACACAGTTGTTATATTATGGCTGATAAAATGGTATCGATAACTTTATGTAAATTATTTTCAGGACTCATTCTTTTGCATCCAAACATACGAACAGAGATAACAAGCAATATAGGTCTCTTCTGTCTGGGGAGTGTGTGTGTGTGTGTGTGTGTGTGTGTGTGTGTGTGTGTGTGTGAAAATATGAGAAAAAGATTGCTCATTTTCTTTTACTTTATACATACTCAAAAAGATATATTTAAAACTAGCATCAAGTTATAACCTACACCTTGACATTATGTCATAATGAAGAGCAAAATAATGTTCATGGTGAGAAGAGGTAACGAGAGATGCTAGTTACTGAATCAGAACCTAGATTCTACACATTTTGTATTTCCTTTGTCGAGAAAATCCTGTGCCTTTTGCAATTTAGGTTTTGTTTTTGCTTGTTTTATTTATTTTTGGTTTTGTTTTGTTTTTTAAGGTGAATAACAGCTGCAAATACAGAGCTTGCATTTTTTGAAGGATAATTCCTATGGAAAATTGTGTGACTAATAAGACCTAGACTCTGATAAATATCACATGCATAGTACTTTATACCACAGTCTTCCTTAACCAAAATGAAAAGCTGAACCTTCAGTCAATGGAGGTATTATTGATGATGCTATATATCAATTTCTCACTTCTGCCAGTAACCTTGGTTAAAAGAGAAAAAGTAAGAGAAAGACAGAAATGAAGATGCAAACACACATACACATACACAGAGAAATAGAAAGATTAAGACATAGTGAGCTTATGTAAAACTTGGTATATTTGACCAGATTCTGAGAAATAAAAATAGAAAAGTGATCTTGCAAACAATGTGTGTATATATGCATATATATATATAATATTCATAATATATTTTACATTTATATTATATATAATTAAAATTGTTCAGTTACAGAATATCAAAGTCTAAAAAAATGCCTCTACATTGAATTTAGAGACAAAAACAGTCAAATTTCTGAAGTTTACACAAATTTTAAAGATTCTCATCAAAAATATGACTCTGACTTCAATTTCAACATCAATTTCTTTCACTCCTCCCACAATACTCTACAGTTTCTCACCATTCTTCCAAATTCTAATATCCATTCATAATTACTTAGCTTTGTGAACACTTAATCTTCTAGAATAAACTGTCATCATTCATTTTCCTTTCAAACACCTACTCACCTCTCCTGCCCAAGATCATTTGTCATTCCTTTCTCACAGTTGGCTTCCACAATCAGATTTTATGTTGAGTATTTTACCACAATTAAAAAAAATAAAAAAATATAATTATGTCCCTCATTATTACACCTTAACATTTATCTCATTCTTCACCTTTCTACATTCAAATCTCTTCCTTTCTCCTCCTGCCTCATGACCAGCTTATGCAATCAATTATCTTTGTTCCAGTCTGGCTAATTTTATTCAATTTTCAGAGCATTTCATAGTCTTTATTGCTCTGATTTATCTCACCCAGATATTCTCTTTGCTTCAAACTCTTTTTTTTAACCCATCCCACATTGATTCCTCTACGTCTCTTCTTAATGTTCAGTTCTTAGCATAAATGTCAATTTTCTCCAGGAAATTCTCTCTCTTAGATAATTCTGAAAAAAAATCACTATACTTTCCCTATAATCACACACTACTGTAATTACTTGTTTCACTGTCTAATGCCCTCAACTAGACTCTTAATGCTTACAAAATTATAAATAGTTCACTATTTTATGTATTGACTTCCTAGCACAGTGCCTAACCTAATTAGATTTGCTAAATATACCTTATAGAAAGGCTTCCATATACACATACACTAGCTCACTAATGAAAAAATGATCTATGACATTAGGTGACAGAAGCATTTGATTAGCAAGTATTTTAGTAAATCATTTAGGAGTACATATCTTAGAATAAAACTGCTTGGGTTTAGATCCAGCTCCACCATATATAATTTTAATGTTCAGCAACTTGTTTATTTTACCTGTCTCTCTTTCATCATCTGTAAAATGGTATAATTATATTATCAACCTTACAAGGATATTTTAAAGATTAAATGACATAATACATGGCAGTCATTTGGGAAAAAGCCTAATAGGCACACAAAAATGATATTATAAATTCTTAGAAATGCACAACCTCCCGAGACTGAACCAGGAAGAAATAGAAAATATGAACAGACCAATCACAAGCATTGAAATTGAAACTGTGATTAAAAATCTTCCAACAAACAAAAGCCCAGGACCAGATGGCTTCACAGGCGAATTCTATCAAGCATTTAGAGAAGAGCTAACACCCATCCTTCTCAAACTCTTCCAAAATATAGCAGAGGGAGGAACACCCCCAAATTCATTCTACGAGGCCACCATCACCCTGATACCAAAACCAGACAAAGATGTCACAAAGAAAGAAAACTACAGGCCAGTATCACTGATGAACATAGATACAAAAATGCTCAACAAAATACTAGCAAACGGAAGCCAACAACACATTAAAAGGATCATACACCATGATCAAGTGGGGTTTATTCCAGCAATGCAAGGATTCTTCAATATATGCATATCAATCAATGTGATACACCATATTAACAAATTGAAGGAGAAAAACCATATGATCATCTCAATAGATGCAGAGAAAGCTTTTGACAAAATTCAACACCTATTTATGATAAAAACCCTCCAGAAAGTAGGCATAGAGGGAACTTTCTTCAACATAATAAAGGCCATATATGACAAACCCACCGCCAACATCGTCCTCAATGGTGAAAAACTGAAACCATTTCCACTAAGATCAGGAACAAGACAAGGTTGCCCACTCTCACCACTATTATTCAACATAGTTTTGGAAGTTTTAGCCACAGAAATCAGAGAAGAAAAGGAAATAAAAGGAATCCAAATTGGAAAAGAAGAAGTAAAGCTGTCACTGTTTGCAGATGACATGATACTATACATAGAGAATCCTAAAGATGCTACCAGAAAACTACTAGAGCTAATCAATGAATTTGGTAAAGTAGCAGGATACAAAATTAATGCACAGAAATCTCTGGCATTCCTGTACACTAATGATAAAAAATCTGAAAATGAAATCAAGAAAACACTCCCATTTACCATTGCAACAAAAAGAATAAAATATCTAGGAATAAACCTACCTAAGGAGACAAAAGACCTGTATGCAGAAAATTATAAGACACTGATGAAAGAAATTAAAGATGATACAAATAGATGGAGAGATATACCATGTTCTTGGATTGGAAGAATCAACATTGTGAAAATGATTCTACTACCCAAAGCAATCTACAGATTCAATGCAATCCCTATGAAACTACCACTGGTATTTTTCACAGAACTAGAACAAAAAATTTCACAATTTGTATGGAAACACAAAAGACCCCGAATAGCCAAAGCAATCTTGAGAACAAAAAACGGAGCTGGAAGAATCAGGCTCCCTGTCTTCAGACTATACTACAAAGCTACAGTAATCAAGGCAGTATGGTACTGGCAAAAAAACAGAAATATAGATCAATGGAACAGGATAGAAAGCCCAGAGATAAACCCACGCACATATGGTCACCTTATCTTTGATAAAGGAGGCAAGAATATACAGTGGAGAAAAGACAGCCTCTTCAATAATTGGTGCTTATATCATAGTTCTTTTCAAGTTCTCCTCTGGGTATCCAAGCTATGTGGTCAATTGGTAAATCCTTCCCTGAACACTCATATCACGTTCATGTATTCAATATAGCAAAAATCACACAATATTTTAATTGTTAACTTGAATGTCTTCCTCTCCACTGGATTGAATCTATTCAAACATAGTCAGGTTTTTTTATTCTTACATCCTCAGAAACTACCTGGAACAGTGTAATCACTCTTAGGTGATTTGTAAATGAATGAATATTCTTGAATTACCTCTAAGATTTCCATTTGAACCTGTGTGCTAAGGAAATTGTGGCCACAAAACGTTTCTTTAGAGAACAGTGTCAGAATATAGCAAACACTTTTGCTATTATTCATTTATTTTCTTCCAGGCATAGACTGTAACTTGTACATTTTTATGTTAAAATGTGCATTCCTTGAGAAAATAGTATTGAATTTTAAATGTATTTTTTACCCATATGAAAATGACAACTTTTTATTATATGTGTGTATACAGAAAGACAGAGAGAGACAGAGGGAGACAGGGAAGGGGCAGGAGATGTAGAGGGAGAGAGATAGGGAGAGGAAGAGGGAAAGAGGGAGAAAAGTAGCTAGAAAGATGTTGAGACTGAAACCAAGAACTCAATAAAATACAGAGTGACTAAGTGACTAGGAGATTGGAATTAGACAACTGAGCGTGAAGGTTTTAATGTCATATACAAATGACATGGGTGTGAATAAAGGCCATAGGGAGTTAGAAGCTAAACATTACAAAACATGGATGTTCTCAGGAAAGTGGAAAATTTCTGCAAAGTCAAGGAATTTGGGGGAGATTCCATGAAGAACAGAAGAATGCATGATACAATTTCTTTTTGTCACCATAGAATGGATCTCCAGAGGACAAGAGAAAGGATGGAGATGGGAAACTCAGGATTGGGATAAATCAGAGGATAAAATTTAATCAATATAGAAATTATAGTATTTGAAAGAATATATATCACTATATGGAGACTATTTTATTTGTGACAAGGATGATAGAAATTAATAGAATTGTGTAATCAGCAAATGTTAATGTTTCATCTGCATGAGCATATGGCCAGATAATGTTGAGGTACAGATGTGATTAACAAGTCCGCATCATCTGCTAATGGTAGCAAATAGAATCATGATACAGAATATTCTTTATGTTCCCTGAAGGAATTTCTCCCCAGATGGTTTAGATAGGGTTCAACATAGATCTCAAAATTAACTCATGTTGATATAAATTGCATCATATTTTCAAAGTTCTCATTTAGGTAATATCAACTATTGTCAACCATTAACTAAGAAAAAATTCAAACGTGGTATGGTTTAAGTTTTATTTTTATTCACCTTTCACTATTATGATTTAGAAAACTATGAATTTAAGTATAAAACATTTATATCAACACAAATGTGTAACTACTAATGCTGATCATATACACTTTGATAATGAGCCTGCAAATATTCTTCTATTTTGTTTCCCCTTATATTATTGTGACAAAAGCTAGTCTGAAAAACTATATGCTACATGATTCCAAAGTTTCACATTCATGAAAATGCAAAAATATAGAGATGGTAAACAGTTCAGTGGTTGCGATCAGGCTGAGGTTGGGGCTGGGGTGGTACGAAGGTGAATAAGTGAAACACAGGAAATACTTTAGGACAATAAAGTTATTGTGTTTGATAAATAATGGTGAATAAAAATATATTATTTTCCAAAACTCATAGAATTTACTTCACAAAGAGTAAACCTTAATGTATGTAAATTTTAAAAAATGGTCATGGGATACAAGAATAGATGTCAGAAATCTTAACAGAGTTTCACTGGGCTAACATCAAGGTGTCAGCAGGGATTCATTCCTTCTGGAGGCTCAAGGGGAAAATCCGTTCCCTTGCCTTTTCCAGCTTCTAGAAGCTACCTGAATTCGTAGAATCATGACCTCTTACTTGATCTTCAGAGCCAGAAATGTAGCATTTTCCAATCTCTCTCTGACTTGTAGCCTTCTGCCTCTCTCTTAAAAACTCTTAATACATTGGGCCCACTCAGATTATCCAAGATCCATTTCAAGATCTTTAACTTAATCATATTTGTAAAGTTCCTTTTGCCACTTAAGGTAACATATTCACAGGTCTCATGAATTCGAATGTGGACATCTTTGAGATTACCATTATTTTGTTTATCACAGTGAATAAAATATATAAGTCAAATATGGCAAAATATTTAAACGCAAAAAAGGAATGGATTCATTTGGTGTTCATTATATATTATTTTTCCAAATATTTGGAATATATTATAATAATTATTGGATAAATAAAGAATCAGACTTTGGTTATATTAGAAGATAATTTTTTTATTTTTTTTTTATGCTCCTACATGATCTAGACCTTTTGAGCAAAGGGCACTGAAAGAATGTTTGCATAACAGACAGCTCTGGAAACTAGATATACTATCTCTAAGTAGATAGTACCTCTCAGTAGAGGTAGTATCTCTAAGATATCTTTAAGACAGAGACCCACAGAATGATTTGGACATATAAAATCTTATCCTTTTTCTTCCTGGAAATATTCCATTACATTTCAGGGTAATACATTGAGCAATGCTTTCCCTCTGTCCATCAGAGAATGTTTGCTTAATGAGAAATCTCTCTTTGGAAGAAAGATTGGACATATGTCTTAATCATCCCTATATAAGCTCCAGATCTCATAATTTGAGGGATCCTCTCCTTTATTGTAACTTATTGGTGGACATTTGGCTCTCATTGTGCTGTTCTTCAAGGAAGTGGGGAGCAGGGAATCCATGTAAGCTGTGAGATAGCATCTCAGATCCTTCACAATTTCAAAGTTAGTATTTAGAACTCTATCATTAGTCATAGATATTATCTCTGTTGTCCTGATATGTTCTTGTCATGCAATAAAGATCCTCTTTCTGTGAAGTTATTCCATAGAGACTTTTTTATTCCTCAGAATTACATATTTTTAACTGTGTACAGACATTTACATGTCTTAAATGGTCATGAAAATAATAAAACATGATTAGCACAGGGACAGTGAAAGCATGTGAGTTACATGTAGTTGAAATCACTTCAGATATTTTTTAGCTGACCATGAACTCCCACAGTTTTCCATCCACAGCTAAACCCTTGCTCCTCCCACAAAGTTAAAAGCCTCAGTGAGATCTTTGATTTGTGAAATTGCAGATCAGTCAGCTGTCTTCCTAGTCAGTTAATTAAAAGAATAAATTTAAAAGTGTCTTAGACATTACAAAATCTAAATATAAAATAAAAGTGGAGCTGTATTTATGTTTCAGCAATAACTGTAAATAAAGTATTCTTTAACCCCAAACATGGCCAAGTTTACATTGCAGTTCTTCTATTTTGATTAATATTAATTTTCAGTGCTCTTTGTGTATGCACATATGTATCTATCTATATTTAGTTTAGTATGTCTCTCAGAATTACCATTATTTTTATTTATTTTGACCATATTATATATTTTTAAATGTCAAATAAAATTAGAGATTGATATTTTAATTTTTTAAAGAGATGAATTATAAATTTTAAAAGTATACTTTTATAACTACTCACATTTTCTCATTTTTCTACCTCTATTACCACTTACTTTGCTCAAAATTCCATGATATTCTCCTAATAAATAGCAATACCCTCCATCTGCTTTTAGTTTTAACTCAACAAATTCATTACCCACTTAGCTATCTGAATAAATTTTTTAAAGAATCTGTTTTATTATTTAATCTCTCCAGTAAAATAATTATATGCCCACAAAATAGAGTTCAATGTCTTTTCCCTGGTATATAAAAACTGCTACCTGTTTATACTCTCAGTCTTAGCTGTTTCCCCTCACTGCTTTATGAACAATAACAAAATAATTGCTCGGAAATTTTCTTTTGTTGACTGTGTTTTCTCTTCTGTATCCTTATTTGTGGCTGTCCATGTGTCTGGCTCACATTCCCTTTTTCTGTTTCTATAGTGTAGCCCAATCCATCCATTGTGTCCTTCACCACCACACACAAGCAAATATTACATCTCTGTCACTAGATTCTAACCTCTAAAACCATAGGAAAATCCAATATGCAGTTACTAAGTATTTTAAATACCTTAAGCAAAATGAAGAAAGTTTTAGAATAAAACCCAGAAAATTTTCAAAGAATATAATTGTATATTGTATAGTATAGTATAATTTATATATTTTCTGTAAAAATTGGCATTTATTTAATAATTTAATATTTTACATGAGAAAGCACTATACTTTTTTCTGGAAACATAAGCCATTTATTCTGTTTTTAATTCACTGTTGTAAATGATTCTTTCACCTCCAAAATTAGGATAAATACATTTATTCATTAATACTACCAATGCTTCCTCCTATTTGGCTGCATCAGCCTCAGGTTCAATTGCTAACATTGCAATGAGAGATAATAAAGTGACTGAAAATTTACTGTTTTATATATGCACATGAATGAGGTAATCAGACACATATATGTAAATTTAAGTCAGAGTAACTGTAACAATTTTTTAAAGAGAAATTGATTAACTCCTCTTTTCACATTGTCAGGTTTTCTTCCATCTGTGCAAAAAATGAACTGGTGTCATAAATCTAGTGTCAGCCAAAAATACAAGCCCACATATAACATCCTACTTATGCAAATACTGCATCTGCTGCTGTATGAGCTGGCCAAAGACTATTTCCAACCAGACTTACACATCCGCAACACTGTGAGGATTAAATCAATCAAAACCACATTCTACTAGAAATATTTTTTAAAATCTTAATATATTCACTCAATATAATTATGTACAACCATGTTATGAAGTGTTTTAATTACCCAAGCATATTTGAATGCCCGTTCATAACCACCACTAGCTAACTGGCCACAAAAATCAACTTTACCTCTGTATTTCTAGTAGCAGCATTTTTATATTTTCTGAAAATGTTTTAACATATTCAATATACTAACTTTTTTCCTTTTCTAACTATATTAAAACTCTTCCATTATTTAACTATCAAATTTGGAAATTAAATCAAGGGTAGCAAAATATGAGGTTTTTCTTATATTTAAATATTTTATAAAACTAATTCATCCTTTTTGTATAAAAGAAAATCTTCATTATAGATGTAATATACTTTATTTTAATCTTTATTAATATTGGTAAAATAATGCTTAAGATGTAAATATAAATATTTCATTGTTTTAAAATGCACTTTACTTATGTTATTAAATATATCTCACAACCACTCTATAAAGAAATTAGATTAACCTTCTTTTTTACCACATAGCAAGTAGAAAACACACTCTCTTAGTAAATGATGTGATCTAAACTCAAAACAGTCTTCTGAATTCAGAAACAACAGCTTAAACTATGTTACATGAAGCCACTATGTTTGTTCTACAATCAGTGCTTGTAAATTTGCATTTTTGCTGACTTAATGACAAAAAAGTAATTAATGTCTATCAGTTAATAGTGAATAATAATTAAATTATTCATAAAGTATTCATAGAAGAAACTGATTCTAGTGCTTACTTTGGTCATGGACATTGTTCAGTAACTATGTTAATGATCACTAGCTTATATAATTTATGAAAATTTCATTAATGCTGATTTCCCTTTAGAAACTGATCTATATTTTATTCCTACAGACTTCTGAGACTACTTACTACAATTGCTCTTTACCTAGAAGCATGACACTGTTATATCAGTAACTGACAAGAGACTCAGTAGATAAGTACTATAATTAAAAAAAATATATATGGGATAATTTTTAAGGATAAGGGGGTATAAAGTGATAAAAGATGCAGTATTTTTTGCAGGGTGACAAGAGGAATTCATGTAGGTAAGTGAGACACAACATTCTAGGCTGAAAGCAAAGCAGTGGCAAGGATTCTGAAGGAGGAAGATGCTATATGTAACAGAGAAGTAAGGCCCATTAAATTTGGACAGCAGACTGGATGGGCTTGTGTACAAAAATGAAACCAGGGAGCATATTAGAAAGCTACTGAAGGAAAAAAAAAAACTGATGAAGATGATCGTGTCATGGGCAAGGATAAATAATGAACTGACTGGAAACTGGTCTAATTCAGAATATATTTGAAACTGGATTTACTAATGGACTTGGATAAGAAAGATGTTAGAAATGGAGGAGTCAACAATAACATGAAGGTCTTGGCCTGAGCAAATAAAAATTGCAATAATTGGAGCAATATAGAAATGGGAAATTTTTCATTTTTGTCTTTAATTGGAGGGCAGAGTTCAGTAATAGATGGCTATTAATCATTTAAATGGAGTCAAGCAGGAAATTAGATGTATGAGTATAAATGTCATGAAGAGATCTGAGCTGTATGTATGATTTTGGAAGTTCTCAGAAAAGAGATGGTATTTAATGACATGGCACTTGATGGGATTATCCAACCAGTATCACAGATGAAGAAGAGAGAACTAAGGACTGACTTCTGGGAATCTTTCTTATTTGGAAATCTAACAAAGGGGGTTGAGAAGAAGTAGCCAGTGAGGCTGTAGGATAGAGAGGTAAGTAGCCTGGCAGCCTGGCAGCCAAACTAAGAAAATACTTTAAAAAGAAAGGAATGATTCACAGGGTGAAATGTGGCTGATGGGACAAGGGAATAAAGACAAAGAAATGACTATTTGATTAAGGAATGTGGAAACCTATGTTTATGTTGAGAAGCATAGTTTGGGTAGAGTGACAAGAACAGAAACCTGATTAAGTGGGTTCAATGTAGAAATGGATGAGCACAAGTGTAAACAGAAAAATATGTACTTAACTCTAACAGATTTTTTTTACTGTTAAATGAAAAACAGGGTAGCATTTAAGGAGAAAAGAGTGACAATCTCCAAATATGATTTCTTTCCCTTTTATTTTCATCAGTTTTTGCTTTATACAGGCTAAAGTGCCTCTGTAACTGAGCAGGACCCTATGGGGCTTTCCTGAGACAGACACCTCCCCCCTGTCCTCTGCCTTCCTCTAGTTTGTAGAAAAGCTGTAGTCTCCCAGGTCTCGCCTGAGTTACAAAAGCCTGGCTCCAGAATTAATGATTGAAAAGATGTGAACATGTAGTAACAAAAGTAGCAGTTTTGCCAGAAGAACTGTAAAAATTTAAAGACTAAACCAGCCATATGTCAGTCACGGAATCTATAGTTCCTCCCTGAAATATATGATGCACATTCCTGACTTGTTTTATAGATACTGAAATCTCTACCAAATGGAAGAAGTTAACTACATGATGACCATGAGCATGTAGCCCCGAGATCAGCTGGAGCTAGAGGATTGATGATGTTAACTCCTGTGACACTGTCCTGTTACTTCACCATCAGCCAATCAGAGAATTGTGCATGAGCTGATCACACACCCTGTGACTCTCCCCCCTCACTTTGCCTTTAAATATGCTTCCCTGAAATCCATCAGGGAGTTCAGATTTTTTTGAAATTAGTTGCCTCAGACTCCTTGTCTGGTGCCTACAATAGACGCTGCACTTTCCTTCACTACAACCCAGTGTCAGTAGATTGACTTTACTGTGCATGGGCAAACGGACCCAATTTTGGTTCTGTAACACTCTTGGTAGGTGTATAAATATGTATGATTTTTATGCCTTCTTGATTCATTTATCCTTTTATCATTCTAAAATGTCTCTTTTTATGGCCTTGTCTTAAAGTCTTCTGTATCTAAAAATAAGGCCACCCCAAGCCTTCTTATGCTCACTATTTGTGAGTATTTCAATCTGGTCTGAAAACATTTGCCTTTTAGTTAAACAGTTTAGTTCACTTATACTGAATGTAATTTGTTGGGTTTATGCTTATAAGTAAAAAGCTGTTTATGACTGCTTTCATGCTACCATGGCAGAGGTGGATAGTTGCAATAAAGGCCATATGGCCCTAAAATATTTACTGTCTGACCCTTTACAGAATGAATTTGCTGACCTCTACTTTAAAAAATGCTGACTTATGTTCTGTAGAGCAGTTAAATTATTAGTGGGTCCCCTTAATCTTGTCAAGCTCAATTTTATTCTTTGTTAAGGCAGTCAGGTCTATTTCTGTTTTATGCTTAACACAATGTTGGTCCTTTTCCTAGGGCTTGTTTCTCCTTCTTAAAGTGTACCTTTCCTGGAAATTCAACTGAATGCCTGAAGTCCTCAGTGAGGTCCCTCCACTCGTCTGTCTAAGCTACAACTTAAGTATCTCCAGTAACTGCAAGTCATCTGGTGTGTCTGTTCAGTCCTCAGCCCTATAGCAGTTGCAATGTTGTGCCTTAGAAAGTCTTACCTGTGCACGTGCAGATCTGGATGTGCAGTCCAGACCTTGTCTAAGGATTAAAGTTGAACAGCAAGCACAGAAACATGCACATTGGTGTTTATGGTAGCTTTATTCATAATTGCCAAAACATGGAAGCACCAGGATGTTCTTTAGTAGATGAATGGATAAATAAACTATGGTATATCCAGACAATGGAATATTATTCACACTAAAAAGTAATAAACTATCTAGCCATGAAAAGACTCGGAAGAGTCTTAAATGTATATTACTAAGTGAAATAGGCCAATCTGCAAATGCTACCTACAGTGTGAGTCTAACTATATGACATTCTGGAAAAGGCAAAACTATGGAGACAATAAAAAGATCAGTAGTTGTCAGGGATTAGAGGTGAGGAAGTTGTAGCACACAGGATTTTTAGGGCAGTGAATTTATTCTGTAGTCATATACAATGGTGGATATATGTCATTATATATTTGTTCAAACCCATAGAATGTATAGTACCAAGTGTGTACCCTAATGTAGTCTATGGACATTGGGTGATAATGATGTATCAATGTAGGTTCATCAATTGTACCAAATTGATGGGGATGTTGATAATGAGGGAGGCTATGAATAATGGACGTAGAGTATATGGGCAATCTCTGTATACTCTATATTTTTCTGTGAACCTAAATTGCTCTAAAAAATAAAGTCTATTAAAAAGAAAACTTGACAATAGCATTTTGCCTGGGTTGCTGGTATTTCTCTTATTTCTACTTTCATTTTCCCATCATCCTATGACATTTCTGCCCTTGGGTTCCATGGCATACTTTGTAAGTATCCTTATCAAAACATCTCATATTGCTTTATCTATGCTGAGTAGTTTTCTCTTACTTACAATTAAACTCTCAATTAATACAACTCTCACCAATGATGTTAGTTTTAGAATATATCATTGATATTCTCATGGCCTTAGCTTGCATCAGCATTCCAACTAATTTTTGTTTCATGGTCTATGTATCTAACAATACTCACCTTATCAATAAGTAAGCATCCTTCTGACATGGCCAGTATTCACCCTTCTGCCTTAATTCTTATGCCTCATTCCTTGAGCCTCAGCTCCTGCAATTATAATTAATGAATATCAAAAATATTGAACATATCAAACAGACTGGCCTTCATAAAACTGAAAGGTGTGTTTTATTTTCTCTCTCTCCTTTATTTTTTTGGTAAAAAACATTTGATCAAAATGAATACTAACAGTAAGCTAAACTACAATTCTTCACTTTAAGTTTTGTTCTACACAGTGACAATCTGAGTGGCTTCTCCTGGTATTTAACTTGACAGTTAAACACAATATTGTACTGAACATTTATTTATGTATGCACTTATTTGCCTGTATGCCTCTATTTATTTGCATCTATTTGCTTATTTCATATTTTATATACCAGTATCTAGCTTTATAAATGAGGATACATCTTAAAAACAAAACATGTGCCACATTGCCCACACTCTCCCAACACTACCAACATAGACTGAACACTTTTAGCTTCCCCCATAATTAGCATTTGTAACTTTAAGAAATATAATCACATTTACATGTTATATAATCTATAGAGAGAAAATTTTGATTTCTTGTTTATAAAATAAAGATGTTAACACACAACTCTACAAACCTGTTCTCCACTCCAATTTTCACCTCCAAACAGCAATTCCTTGTACTTTTTATTTTACTTTGTCATCACAGTTGCTAAAATGTATGCTTTTGTCTACAACCATATTAAAATTACTGTGGTTTGTCTTCAGGATGATTCCAAACTTTAAAATTCAACCATAAATCCTAATTTATTATGATTATATAAATAGTATTAATAGGGTTACTTTATAAAAGGATTATATTTATTTTCCTTGTGCTGATTTTTTTATGAGTTTTATAGAAATGTAATTCATGTTCACTGATGCAATTCACGGACTTGTAAAGCATACAAATTTTTCACATATTTACAAAATTTTGCACCACAATCGACTTAATAACATTTATATCTCCCCCAAAAGAAATGTCATACCCATTAACATTCCCTCCCCATATTCTTCAACCCTCTCCAGCTCTAAGAAACCTACTTCCTGTCTCTACAGATTTGCATATTCTGCATATTTCATATAAATGCAATCATACATGTGAGGTGGTTCATGACTGGTTTCTTTCAGTTAGTATTATATTTTCAAAGCTTATCCATATTGTAACATTTGTAAGTACTTCATTTTTACTGTAGAATGATATCCAATTTTATGAATATACCATATTTTATGTATTCATTCATAATTATGTATTCATTCATAAAGTGGTGTTATTTCCATCTTTTGGCTATCTGTGAATAATGCTGCTGTGAACATTTGCGTCAAGTTTTTTGTGGATATACGTTTTCAGTTATCTTTGGCATGTATCCCAGGAGTGGCATCGGTGGGTCCTTTGGTAAATCTACATGAGTTTTTGAGAAAATGACAGATTGTTTTCCAAAATGGCTGTACCATTTTAAATTCCAAGCATTGGAATTGATATGAGCATTGATAATGGCTCCAATCTCTCCATATCCTCACCAGCACTTGTTATTATCTAACATTTTGATTATTATTTTCTTAGTGTGTATGAAGTTGTATCTCATTGTGATTTTGATTTGCATTTCTCTTGTGACTGATTATGTTGAGCATTTTTTCTTGTGTTTACCTTATTGGTCATTTGTATATCTTATTTGGAGAAACGTCTATTCATATTCTTCATTTTTTATTTTTTTAATTTTTATTGGAGTATAGTTGATTTAAAATGTTTTGTTAGTTTCTGCTGTACAACAAAGTGAATCAGTTATATGTATACATATAACCACTGTTTTTTAGATGATTTTCCCATATAGGTCATTATGGAATATTGAGAAGAGTTTCCTGTGCTATACAGTAGGTCCTTATTAGCTATCTATTTTATATACAATAGTATGTATATGTCAATTCCAATCTCCCAGTTTATCCCTCCCCCCTCCTTTCCGCCTTGGTAACCAAGCACGTGAAAAGATGCTCAACATCACTAATTATTAGAGAAATGTAAATTAAAACTACAATGAGGTATCACCTCACTCTGGTGAGAATAGCCATCATCAAAAAATCTACAAAAAATAAATGCTGGAGAGGGTGTGGAGAAAAGGGAGCCCTCCTACACTGTTAGTGGGAATGTAAATTGATAGAATCACTGTGGAGAACAGTATGGAGTTTCCTTAAAACCTAAAAATAGAGCTACCATATGATCCAGCAATCCCACTCCTGGGCATATATACAGAAAAAAAAAACATAATTCAAAAAGATATTCATATTCTTTTGTTGATGGATGTCTAATTTACCTATGTTTTCTTTTATTACTTTTGCTTTTGGTGTCATGCCTAAAAAAGCATAACTTAATTCAAGGTCATTGCTATTTACTCTGATGTTTTCTGGTAAGAGTCTTACAGTTTTAGATTTTACATTTAAGTCTTTGATCTATGTTGTGTTAATTTTTGTTATTTTTATAATTTTGTGAGTCCAACTTTATTCTTTTGCATGTGGATATCCAGCTGTTCTAGTACCATTTGATTAAAAAAAATATTCTTTCTGCTTTAAATTGTCTTAACACACTTTCTGAAATTTAATTGACTATAAATGTGGAGGTTTATTTCTGGACTCTCAATTCAAATATATTTACCTATATGTCATATATGATATGCTTGATTACTATAGCTTCAATTCCTGGGTTAAATTCCATTGGTCAGGTTGTAAAATCATTTTTATATGTAGCTGGATTTGGTTTGTTAGTACTTTGTTGAGCATTTTTACCTTTACATTCATAAAAGATACTGGTCTGAAATTTTCTTATAATGTCTGCCATGTTTGGCATCTGTGTACTACTAGTCTCATAAAATGAGTTAGGAAGTACTTTTTCTATTTTGGGGGGAAAGTTTCTCCAACTCTCCTTAACTCTTCCTTAAATGTTTTGTAGAATTCACCAGTGAAGCCACATTGGGTTGGACTTGGCTTTGTGGGAAGTTCTTTAAAATTATTAATTCAATCTCCTTACATGTTATAGGTCTATTTATATTTCTGAAATCTTCTAGAGACAGCTTTGGTAGTTTGTGTCTTTCTAATAATTTGTCTATTTCATCTGATTTATTTCATTTGTTGGCATAATATTCTCTCATAATCCTTTTTACTTCCACAAGGTTGATAGTAATGTCCTCTCCTTCAAACTTGATTTTGGTAATTTGAGTCCTCTCTCTTTTTCCTTTAGTTAGTTTGGCTAAATATTTGTCTTTAAAAAAATTTCACCAGTCTGAAAATCTCTGCCTTTTGTTTAATTCATTCCTATTTAATGGTACTATTGATATAGCTGGATTTGTCTGCCATTTTACTTTTTTTCTTTATATCTCAGGTTCTTTTTTTAATTATTGTAATTCTCCTTAATATTTTCTTTTCTATTAAATAAATTTTTGAAAGTATGATAATTTTATTTCTTTAATGATTTTTTCATCTTTTTTTAAAAAGTATTCTCTCAGTGGTTTCACTAAGGCATACATCTTAAGTGATCAGAACTTACTTAGATTTATACTAACTTATGTTCAATGAGAAATAGAAAGATTATTTCTATACAGTTTTATTCTACATTCTTTGTCTATTATTCTTATTAAATTATTACATTTTATGTATGTTAATCCATAAATACATTTTTACATGTAAATGCATAATCCCCAAACACATTTTTATAATTATTACTTTATATAATGTTATATCTATTAAAGAAGCTGAGAGAAGAAAGAAAAGCAAATATATTTTTATAGATTTGTTATATTGATTTTCTTATTCTCATTTCTGATTTTCTTCATTTGGTCTTTTGGATTTAGTTACAATCTGATGTTGTTTCTTCACTCCAAAACAACTTTGCTTGTTATTGACAAATATATTTCTATATATTATAGTACAACAATATATTGTATACCTTTCATTTATCTTCTTTTTTAAAAAGTTAAGGAAAGTGGTGAAGAAATATACATGTATAATTTTTTATACTTACATAATGACTTTTACCCATGTTCTTTACTGTTTTGTATGGATTTAAATTACTATCTGTCTGCCTGAAGAACTTCCTTTTATATATCTTATAAGGTAGATCTGCTATCCATTTGTTTAATCTGGGAATGTCTTTATTTTGCCTTACTTTTGAAAATTAGTTTTGATGGCTATAAGATTCTTAGTAGAGGGGTTTTTTTTCTTCAAAACTTTGAATATGAAATTCGACTGTCTTCTGGATTCCACCATTTCTGATGAGATGTCAGCTGTTAATTTTATGTGGGCCCATTGTACTTGATAAGACATATTTTCTTTGATTTCAATCTTTTAACCATAACATGCTATCACTTTTTTCCCTTAATTTTTTCCTAGAAACTTCCTGTTTGGAATCCTTAATCCTCTCACTACAATCTGAATTGTCACCCTTTAAGCCTGTTGTCCACATTGTGAACTCTTTCACTGATCTCGTGCTTTAAACCCTTTGTTTTCTTCTTCATATACCATTCTTCTATTTTCTTTATTCTTTGCTTTATAAAAGCAGTTCTTTGAGTACCTTTCTATGAAAGTCAGTGTGGAAGGTAAAATGTCTGAATCCCTAACTGTTTGCAAATATAATATTATTGATAAATCACTGGTCATTTGCTCTTTGATCACATCCCCTTTCTTCACCTGCTGAAGTAACCACTATCTTGTATTTTATATTAATAATTTTCTTATTGCTTTTATAATTTTAGTACCTGTATAAGTATCCTTAAGCAATTTATTGTTTCTTATACCTTACTTTGAACATTAAATAAACATATTTATGCTCTGTGAATAAACACATCAAATAAACACAATAATGCTCTGTGAATTCTTCTATGACTTTTTAAATTCAGCATTTTGATTTTTAAATATAACCATGTAGCTATATGTGACTCTCACTCATTATGCACTGATGTATACTATTCTATTGTATGACTTGCCTGTATCTTATTAATTATAAATTTGATAGAGAATTTTTACAAGTTTCATTATGTTACAAAAATGCTGCTTTAAATAATGTTATGCTATTTCCCAATGAATTCCTCAGGGGTTTATATTCATGAGTAGAGTCACTGGGACTTAAACTTATATTCATGTTGAACTTTACTAGGTATTTTAGCAAGCCTCCTTTTGAAATCAGAGTCTAAAGCAATGATTACAATTGAACACTTTATGTGAGATGTGCCAGACCTAGACATTTAGGGTAAAGGCAAAAGAATTGTGAGGTTAAAAACGATGTGAAGCTTTACATACTCTGTTGCTTTAAAAAGTAACAAAAAATAGATGTCTTAGCAAGTGTGTTCCCTGAAAATTCTCTAGAAAGGTTTAAAAGGAAACACGGAGTATACTTGGTAATCCTCTGACCAAGACTATAATAAGAGGTTCTGTTGTTTCACAATCTCATCAATGTTTTTTATGAAATCAAGTTTTAATTATTTTTTCTGATTTGGTGGGTATAACAAAATTTCTCTTTATTACTTAATTTGCATTTCAGTAGTTAACTGTTTTATTTTCCAAGGATTATAGTCCATTTACATTTTCTTTACTGTGAAATGCCTAAACATATCTTTGCCTGTTATTTATGCATTCTTTTTTTTCCATTGATGTATTAATACTTATTCTGGTTACCTAAAGCTTTGTCAGTGTATTTATTACAAAAATAGTTGTCCTATATGTGGCTTGAGTTTTTCCTTTCTAAAATGCTATAGTAGTAAAATGGGCACAATTTTACAACAGTAACATTGATTTTTGTCTATGATTAAAATGATAACTTTTCAGGAAATTCTAATTTAGAGGTTTTAAAAATATTTTCAGCATGGATATGTAAGTGATTTGCCGTAGTCATTACAATAAAAGTCATTACATTAAGTCAACATTACATTATGACAACATTAAGTCATTACAATATGATTTATTTTTTTAAAGAAACTTTCATTATTTTAAAGTATATATATATATTCAGATTTTGTTTATCACAGTACTCATATGTATAGAACATATACTCATGATAAATAGAGAGGAATTTCTCTTTTCTTGGAGTTTGTTATGATTTCATAGCTGTTTAGCTCATTTGGATAAGTTCATTGTTTTGTTATTAAACTGAACAATATTTAATTTCATTTGAAATCTTGACAACTTCAGCTTGAGTTAATTAAATGTCTAATCACAATTTCTAAGGATGAACTAGCTTGTCGGTAGGGACATATATCACCTCACAAAGCAAAAATCACTATTACATCTGCATCAGGTTAATAATCGTTCAATTTAAATCTGATGATTCAGGACGTCGTCATGATCCTACCCCTCTTAATATTGAAGGATTACATCTGAATATCATGCTGTGTTCATACTACATTAATTTTTAAATTTCCCAGACCAAGTAATATTTAGTCCTTCAGTAAAATAAATGATTCATCTACTACATAAAACAGACATCTCATTAGAGAGCTACTAATCAGCTATAATCATGATAATAAAAATGATGTTCCTACAATTAACACTATCAGTTTGGAAAAATTAAAGTTTGCAAACATATATAGAATTCCCATTTCAGCAAATCTTTTATCCTTTTTTTAAAACATTACTATTTACTGGATTAAAAAAAGAAGCCATGATATGGTAAATGAGCTTATTTAAAATGTCTGAAGACTAAATTCATAATACACAAAAGCTAATATAGGACTATGAGAAATATAAAATGTACTGAAAAGAATGTAGGAAATTACAGTTTAGAGAATTTTGAATTTATAAAGAAAAGAAGTGGAGGGAAACTAACAATTATGTTAATTTAAAAATTTTAAAATATACGGTGATTAACAAACAAAAATTGTCATAAGATTATTCAGTACAAATATGAAGACTGTTACTATTTTATTTTGAATTTTAATTTGTATGAGTAATTTGATAATAAGGAGGGAATAAATTTACAAATTTAAATATACCTATATCTACATTTACATATCTATAGATGTAGAGGTATGTCTGTATTTATATCCGTGGCCATATCTTGCAAGCTTTCAAGAATTCAGATAAATAATCAAAACTGCTGTTTAAAATATTACACTTGTTTTGTGAAACATATATGAACATAAAATAAAATTGTTGTATAACAGCCTTCCTCTTGACCAGTATGTTTCAATGCATAATGGCCATAGAACTTACCAGAAAGGATCAAGGAATATATCCTTTTTTATTTTCACTTTTCAGGCATTCTTCTAACAATTGTATTTGATTAATTGTGTCTTTCATTTTTATTTCAAGAACAGTGTTTTAAAGAATGGCAGTATGCTTACATCTAGAATCAGACTGCACAATATGATAGTCACTAGCCACATGTGACCCTTTATATTTAAATTAATTTAAATTAAGTACAATTTAAAACAGTGCCTCAGTCCCAACAGCCATACTTCAAGTCTCAATAGTCATAAACTGCTGACAGCTATCATTTTGGAAAGGGTATATATAGAATATTTCCATTATTGCAGAAAATTTTGTTAGTAAGCACTGTTCTACAAGCCATCAAATACAATGATAAAAAATTAAACTACTCATATGAAAGGATTGGAAAAATGGCAATATAAGAAGGCAGTATAATAGAGTGATTGAGAAACCTGGCTATAAAGTAGGATATAGAGTTTGAATTCTGGTTCCAGCATTTACTAAATGTGGAGCCTTGAGAAAATCACTTGATAGCTCCTCTGTGTATCAGTTTTCTGGCTGACTAAATGAGTGTCAAATTGTTCATAGCATGCTACTAAAAAAGCTAGTTAAAATAATGTATACAGCATGTATAGTGAATTGTTAAATCTGGAGTGGACACTCTATTAACAACAACAACAAAATAACAACTTTTACTGTTTACTAACAATTTATTTAAAGGTTACTCACCATATCACAAGAAATGTGAAATGGAAGAAGTGGAAAGACCCTTAAAAAGCACTAAAGTGATTACTGTTCAACAAATAGCCATCATCATGTAATGCTCACAAAAAGCAGTTATATGTTAAAATATGTATTAAAAATATTTGTCAAAAATCCCTGGATTTTCATTAATTAAATTATTTCTGATCCCTCCTGTTTTTACCTTAAATTTCTAGTAATATTTTAAAGTGAGAATTGTTGAAGAGAAAAATTCACTAATCTATTTAAATTCACTAATCTATTTAAACAACAGTGAATTAAACACAAGAAAATTCCTGCAAATCTTAGCCATCTCAGAGAAGCGATCAGATTAGAATCATTAGTCAGAAACATTTTGTGCCAATCCCATCTACTTGTCCAGGATCCCTCAAAACTCAATTGCCTCTTAAAGTAAAACCTCTTTCAGAATGCAGTAACTGCGTTAAGGTGGATTTTAAGTCTCGATCTTGATCTGATCTGAGAGCCATTTAAAATTTTTTCCAAAGTTGAGGCAAGTTAAATAGAAAACTACAACATTAATAATAAATCCAAGGATCCTCAATCTACATTATATATTTATAGATTTGTAGGATGTTCAGATAGAAAAAAAAAAAGGAAGGCAGAGTGGTAGGATCTGAGAATAACTTAAGTGTCTCCAAATATAGGAAATCAGAGGGGTTTAGAAAAGCTGAATAACTTGGAGCTGGTCAGTCCTGTGAAAATAGGTAGATAGATAATTCTGTCAGAATTTATAGAGGATCCTTAACACTTTTATACAGAACACAGGAGTAGACTCTAACACAGGTGTGACTACAGCTACTTCCTTACATTTGGTGAATATACTTAAACAAGAAGTAGAAAATTGAAGTATGCAACAAAAATGGGATTCATAAATTGCCCATTGCTAGATCTTCAACTTTTGCTGAACATTTGAAAGAGTCTCATAATGAAAGCAGAATAAGACAATAAACTGGTGACTTTCAGATAAAACAATTATATACTTACACCCCAATCTCTAAGTGCCAGGGGAGGGAGGCTTTTGATAAAGATGACTATAGATATTGTAAGCAGAATAGGCTTGACAAAAAGAATTGTACTATGTCAAAAGACTGAAATAAAGAAATAAGATGGTTCAAAAACAGAGAAGTCCCAAGGGGGGAACAAGTATCTGATTCCCCATTTTACCCTTAAATTCATAAGACATTTCTGAAAATGTTAAAAGAAAACTTGTGAAGTATGTACCAATATCCTTACTTCTATAGTAGTCTTAAACTTTTTCATTTTACAAACTCCTGCTCATGGTCAGTAATCTACTAATGTGATAGATATCTTTGAAAAACTTTAGACATTCACTCACCTCAGACCATAACTTTCACCCACAAACTTTTAACCACAGGAAATGTTTTTCTCCTTTGTAAAAGAATGATGGCTAATTCAGGAGAGAAAGAGATCACCTGGGAAGATGTAATTGCCCAATGAAAAGGTATCCTGATGACCTCTTCCTTGAAATCTCTGAGGAGTCCCCTAGTCATCATTAGAGTGTAATTTGAATATTGATTTGCTGATATCTTTGTTTCTAAATAAAACCCAAATTGAAGATCTCCAGTATATACAGATTCATTAAGTGTACTGATATTAACAGAATTATTGGATCTAAACTTCTAAAGATTCAGATAGATCCATTAAAAACCCGATCAGGTTTTTACAATACTCTCTAAAACAGGAAGCTAAAGAAGTACTAAAATCATTAGTTGATGACCTAAATAGAGAAACAACTCCTCACACCTTGTACTAGGTCTTATAATACTCTTATCCTTTCAACCAAGAAAACCAGTTGAAGAGAGGGTAGATTTGTTCAGAACCTCAGGTCCATAAACAAAATTGTCAATATTGACTTTCTTGTGGTACAGAATACAAATACTATTTTTATCTTCAGGATCAATTGAGGCTACATATCTTACAGCTGTAATGATGTGTTCTGCTTACTTTAAGTGACCCTTTAGATCAAGATAGTCAACAGCTGTTGCCTTATTTCCTGGGCAGTCACAATATATCTGGAATCTCCATCTCAGAAGTTGACTGAGGCACTCTTCTACTTCTTACAAACTATTAGTAAAAAACTCAGACATCTTAAATCTACACTTATCCAGTATATGGATGATCAACCGCTATGTTTGAAGGACGAGGTGACCTCCGAGATGAAGTCCATTGATCTATTCACTGTTTTATTTCAGAGAGACATAAAGTTTAAACAAAAATAGTTACACTTCTCAGGCTTCCCTGGTGGCGCAGTAGTTGAGAGTCCACCTGCCGATGCAGGGGACACGGGTTTGTGCCCCGGTCCGGGAAGATCCCACATGCCGTGGAGTGGTTAGGCCTGTGAGCCATGGCCGCTGAGCCTGCGCGTCCGGAGCCTGTGCTCCGCAACAGGAGAGGCCACAACAGTGAGAGGCCCACATACCAAAAAAAAAAAAAAGGTTACACTTCTATAAAAACAAAGTACATTGCTTAGGACATAATTTATTTGAAGAAGGTAGATTCTTCAGTCTGGACAGACTACATGCCATGTAGAACTTTCCTTGGCCTACCATTACAGTCAATTAAGAGTATTTACGAGGTTAACTAGCTGCTACAATCAATTGTTTCTCAACTTCTTTGATATTTCCTCAGTGCTGAAACTACTTGGGGGTCAAAACATGAGCAGGCACTTTAAGATTTAAAATAAGCTATTCAATAGCTTTCTTCCTTGCACCTACCTTATTATGATAAATCTTTCTACCTATACACACATGAGCAGTCTGCACAACTGATTTAACCGCATAGATATCGTCAGACCTGTAAGGTGCTTAAACGTCTCTCTTGACACTGTGTCCATAACCAATTAATGATGTCTAAGGCCAAGAGCATGTTTATCTTTCCAGGGTAGAGGTTCAGGGACTGAGGAATATGTTAACTCAAGGAGATGTTGTCAGGGGCTGCTTTTATTTATTTTTTTGGTGAGAACAATTTCATAAGTTCACATTGGAAAAACATCTCATCTCTTAGGAGTTTGATTGTACATCCTCATACACAATGATATATTAATAGTACATTCAAAATGCCTTTTGAACTGTGATCAAATTGATATTTAAAATTGTGGTTTGGAAACTGGTTCACATGTCTAAGGATTTCATATAATTGTTCACAAGACAGTCATCAAATAGAAGACTTAAGAGGAAATTTTGTGACAGCTTATGGTAGAAGTGGAAGTATATTTTTTTCTTAAATTTCAAATCATGGCATTTGCAGTATTCCAAGAAATATATTAGGTGTTATAGAAGTGGTTAGAATAGTTTTTTTTAAGTTTCCGATGATCTCAGTAGATAGTTTTTTTTCTCCACTTTGTGTTCTTATGCATACATAATAAACATTCATGCTACAAGCTCTGAATTACCTGCCTACTGAAGGAAACTCTGACAGGATGATACATAACAACTGACGGTTTACAGCAGCTCAGATTAGTCCAAGAATATCATTTCCACATCACTGCTCTCAGCCAGCCAAAAATGGTGAAAATAAATTAGCTTCCTCCACTAATGCCCAAAGTGCTAAACAGCACCAGTTTACCTTTACTGAAGCCAGTTAAATCTTTTAAAAAAAGACATATAAAGAATTTGCAAATGAACATTAACTTCCTTATTTACAATTAAGAACTTTTCAATAATTTTGAATACCCTTCATGGTATACTTAAAAAAATTTAAAGAGCTCTTTTAGTTAGCATTGTAAATAGCAAATTAGAATATTAGTGATACTAGAAGTCTGAATAAACTTAAAAGAGCAATATTTTAAAAGGGCAGGCAAAGGTTCAGTATTCTAGCAATATTCTAATAATCAGGATATAGTAATGTATTCAAGAGAAAATGTTGTCTCCTGAAATATCAATTCCTTGTCGCAAAGAACTTTCAATACTATTTATATCAGAAATCATAATAATCTTTTAGAAATAAATCCTAGTTTATCCAAATCTAAGGGAACAGTTTATTAAATTTCATTTCTATCATGTGTACCTGTAGTCATATACATATAATATTTTAAGGGCATACCTTAACTCATTTCAATTTTAAAGGAGGTATTTCATTTCAATTTTAAACAAACAGCACAACATAACCACTATAGATTATAAACAGTATAAAAGCATTTATAAAGTATTTTAATTTTTGAAAATTAGTATGTTCTTTTAAAAAACTTGTGCTTCCCTGGTGGCACAGTGGTTGAGAGTCCACCTGCCAATGCAGGGGACATGGGTTCGTGCCCTGGTCCAGGAGGATCCCACATGCCACGGAGTGGCTAGGCCCATGAGCCATGGCCACTGAGCCTGCGTGTCCGGAGCCTGTGCTCCGCAATGGGAGAGGCCACAACAGTGAGAGGTCCGCATACCGCAAAAAAATAAAAAACTTAAGGGTTTTAGTATATCTGTTACATAATTTCCTCATGCTGTATATTATTCTAGATTGATATGTATACTTGTTAACACATGGAACATTTTCATACTTGTTAATTATGAGCAAAATATTTAAGTGCTAAACACGAAGTTTCTAGACTTCTACATACAGTGGATATTAACAATCAAACTTTATTAAATATAAATATGTAAACTTCAAACTTTCTTCTAAAGTTGAAATATCTAGTACTGTGACTGCTCATATAAAAATGTTATTTCACAGTGATTACAATATTTACAAAATAGGAACTCAAATAATGATGCAAATAAGAACACTTTGCTTGGGGAAGATTTTTGTTTTGTTTTTTAATTTGCTTTCTATTTTCTAGTTTGAAAAATTACCATAAAAATGATAAACACAGAAGTCTTTTCTTTTTATTGTTACTAGTGTTTGTGCATACTCTTTGAAATCTCAAGATTAATTTGTTCTACTTTTTATTACACCACTCCCTTTACAACTGCTGTGATAACCTATCCTCTATATAACATGACAGCAGAACATATAATTTCCTGTGTTCTATATCAATAGCTGTCTCTTTCTGAAGGAGAAAGGGTAAACTTCTGATACTGAAAATGTGTTTAAGTTCAAAATGTGAATGAAAATTCTTTCAGACCCATATATTTCAAGAGAAAGTAACAGACTTTTAGAGCAACTCATGTAGTTTACCAGTCTGAACAAATCCTTGTCTGGGTCAGCCATGACCCCATTGGAGCCCATTTCCTAAGTTGCTGTAAGGTGCTTCCCTAGTTCTCCCTGTCAAGACACGACTGAATCACTGTTCAGGAGGTGTTCCCACATTGCTTCACAAGCTTGATAGACTCAGCTTGTTCTCTGCTTCCCTGTTATCTTTGTGGGACTTTAATATTTTCTATTCTAAGCAACTCCTGAGCGTCAATAGAGAAGAATGAAATGAAAGAACAATAATAATAACAAAACCTTCTCACACTTATTACAGAAAAAGTTAGAGATAACACAAAAATATACTTTAAGGAAATAATTTTTACATAGAACTCTAAGGCACATGATTGTACATATCTAATGGAAATACTTTAAAAATTTTAATCAATGACTTGATTTTTTTCTTTTCTAAAAAGAAAAGAATTACAATACATTCCTAACTTAAAGGTGTTCCCTCAATGAAAACTCGAAAGTCTTTACTTACAAAACATTTCAGACAGAAAAAGGACAAAAAATTTTGGATTAATAAAAGCAATGGTATTATAATTGATTTAATCTCATTTGAACCAGTTCAGAAATGCTAAACTCATGAAAAATTCAATATAGGCCATGGAGTGGCAATTTTTCTAACTTATACTCAGAGATGCAGCTAAGTAATTATTAAATATATGGTAGGTTTTGATTTATTATTTACCTAAAAATCTACATATTTTGATATCAGAAAAAGAAAACATATATTTGAGCCTACATTAAGAGATGGAAAAAACTAAGCAGAACTTTGTTTATAATATACAGTTACATCTGAAATACGTAAGCAGCATCCTAAGACAACCCTGAGACTTCTGCCTCCTATATTTTCCTTGCATAGGCAGAACCTGTGAATATAATGAGCTATCACTCCTGTGATTATGTTGTGCCATCTGACAAAATGGATATTTTTCTTGGTGGAGCTGATGATCAAAGCAAAGAATTTTCTTTGACAGGCATCAGAGGAAGATTTAAGAACGATGTCCTGCTGGTCTGGAAGAAAGCAAGCAGCCACATTGTGAATTGCAGATGGGGAAGGGCAGCTTCTAGTTGTTGAGATCGGTTTCGTGCCAACAGCTAGCAATGAACAGGCAAAGAAATGAAACTCTTCCAACAACCAGTAAGTTTTTGCAAGAGGATCCTGAGCCCAAGATGAGAAAGGCAGCATTGGGGACATGTGATTTCAGCTTTGCGAGACTCAGCAGAGGACCCAATGAAACTATTCCCAGACTCCTGGCCCACAGAAACTGTGAGAGAATAAATTTGCTGTTTACAATGAATAGATTATGGTAATTTTTAAAATAAAGTGATAGAAAACTAATGCAAATGCAAAGAGAATGAAATGTAAGTTTAATTACTCATTCTTTCAACTTTCATATAAGGCTGTGGCCCTGCTTCCTTACTTTCTAATGCATGTTCCTTGAAAGGATAATATCACTCCAACACAACATTCATGAAATGAGCAACCTTAGTGTATTTGCTCAAGCTAAGATATTTAGCTACACACAGTTAGAGTTTGGAAAAGAACTGTTGTGTTGCGGAGGCTTGCCCAGAAAAACTAAGTTGTATGGCTACCAAAAAGGCTAAAAAATGGCTCCCAAACTGGTATTTCATAATTACATCCAAAATGATCAGATACCAGTTATTGAACTGATGGACTGAAATTAATTTACAATATGAGACTAATGTATTAACCAAAAATTAAATTATTGATTTATAAAACCGTCAGTGTCTCTTCCAATAATAGGAATGCTTGAGTCCTTTGTTTAGGTCATGCCTGTCTCAGTACCAAGGCGGCTGATGAACAGCATGTGCAATTGCTTTTATGGTAAACATGGAATCAGAGAGACGAGGAGCAGAATGTCCTGAGCAATGTGTTATTCAATCCTTGGGATTGTCTGATACTATTTGAGTGTCTTCACTGAGAATACCAACTCGTCTGTCAAATCTAAGCATTCTAAAAAATAGTTCAAACATACACTCCATAGTTTTATGAGTCCTATTGATTTCTAAATTCTAGTTTTGGCTATTTCTTCATCTGACCATAGATCTGACCAATATCTCTTTAGATATTTCAGTATTATGTTGAATACATCACTGGTCCCAGTAAAGTAGCCAATTTTTCAGAATTAAAGGTATTCCCTATGCTTTCATTATGCAGTAATGAAATTACTTAACACTCAAAGGTCATCCACATATCTCATTTCAGGAAATAAAAATCATTCCAAATATTTTAATTAAGAAGAGATTCAATGCAAAGGATTTCAGGTGTACAACATAATTGGAAGGAGTGAAGAAGAAGGTTTGGTGCTGAATTTTTGGCACACATGCCAAAGCACACAGCAGCTGTCAATGCATTGCCTCTAAGGATCCAAGAAATTGGTGAATACTTATCAGAAGATTCAGTACAGGGCTCTGGACCATGATGTGAATGAGAAATGAAACTTTGTTATTCAAGTCACTGAGATATGAAGAAGGTGTGTATATTTGAGTTAGCAGGTCTAATACAAAAATATGTCCTTTTAAACACATTATTAGAATTTTTAACCTGGAGTGTGTTTGAAATTATGAAAGACATTTTTCCTTTTTAAGTTCAAGATGATATGTTTGCTTCAATATGTTTAAGTATAAAAGCAAATAATGATGTCTAATATATGTGACCCAAATCCATAATCTTGCTATTTATACTGCTTTTTGTAATGTAATAATATGTGAAAAATAAAAAACCCTTTTGCAATAGTTCCACTGTAAATATGGCAAATATTAGAATAATTATATGAGAGAAAGTCTTGTGTTCAGGTGGCCCACTGTCATTCAATATTTTCTTCCCTGGGGCCATGATCATGACTACACCCTTGTCATCACTTTCAGTGTAAGTAATTGAATATCAGTGGTATATAATACTAATGTACATTCCTCCAAGCCAGCTTTAATCTGGAAATGTAAGTCATCTAGGCAATTATGGGTCTCACAATTCCATTTAATTTCTAGTACTTGTGTCTCAGCAAATTGTGAGACAGTTCTTAGGATGAGTATTTAGGGTGACTCAGACCCTCCTCAGATTGCTCTAGATTAGAATGAGATTATTCTCTTGGGTTACTCAAGCTCTCCTGGACATTATTTTTGTTGTTTCCTTAAAAAATAATTCTATAAAGTTACAAATCATATTGCCACAAAATATTAGTACACATGCTGATATTTGTCTTTATATTTGCTTTGGATCAGAATAAAGTCAAATCTAACTTAAGTCTGATGATTTTCTAGTTCAAGTGGTAAAAAATGATGGAAGAACTGAGTCTTCATATGACATATGAATGTAGCAAGTTAAACAAAAGAATCTGGACTATTTAATCAAGCACCCTGTTAATTTTAGAATAAGAGGTATTGCAATTGTTTTATTGTACTGCTTTGTAACAATTTATTATAAGAAATTGAAATATGATAGAGTGAAAAAATGGTGTTTTGGCTTCCAGCAATCATTGAATTAGATACCCACTTGATGTATATGTCAATTAGAATGAAATGCTAACTCTTTCTAAAGTGGAAGAGACAGCTTTACAAAGTTATTAAGTAATATATCATCAAAATGGAATTTGAGAACTGATGTCTTAAAATGTATTTTTATTACAAGTGATTTCTTATTTTACCTTAGTACCAAATATTGACTTCATTAATATTTTATGAAGAATATTTACACATATATTTCCTGCATTCTTACTTCATCATGTATAGAAACAGATTAATTATATAATTACATATGAAGCTACATAATTTTACCATTTTCACCAACTTAAGTGATAATGTACAAACATATAACATTTATCACATTATATTAAAATGAAATTAAAATTTAACTGATTATATAGTTTTTTTAATATTTATATATATATATATATATATATATATATATATATATATATATATATATATATATATGTATATCCTTTTTCCTAGAGTTGATTAAGAGGTAAAAGCATAAGGAATTTACACTTATTTTTAATATATCTTTATATAGTAATAATTGAAAAAATATCAACTTGGGATTTTGAAAAGAACTTCACCTTTCTTGTAAAAACTACTAGTTTTCATCTATCACTCACCACCTAAATTCATTCTTCTTTCTATTATAGTAAAGTGATTTTTTGGGTGGGCTCAAACCTGCCCAAATGTCCTGTGATCAATACCATTTCTTACATTCCCTTGATGCCAGGTATAGCTTGTGTCTTGTAGCCAAATGACTGGCTTCTGGACAATGTGATTGAGTGGAGGGAATATTTGCAACTTTTGCATCATGAATTTAAAGTAAAGGACAACTCTTTATTTCCCATTTTCCCTCGTCTTTCTGGACTATACTGTAAATTGTGTGATGGTCATAAGTCTCTTGTACACTGAGGACAAAGATAACAACTTATGTTAGAGAAGCAGAATAGAAATGATCCAGGAATCCAACATAGTGGAGCTTCCATATCAACCTTGGAATGCTTAACCATAAACTGTCACATTACAGACAAAATTCTTTCTGATTTTAGCCATGCATCAGGGTCTCTACCACAGCAGTCAAACTATTTCCTAAGTAATACAGATTTTGGTACATAGTTGTAATATTGAATAGAATATAGCCTAAAATATCTCTGAGGTCATAGATATTGCAGGCTGGAAACTGACACTTGTTTTGCTATGGAAAAAGATGTTGGTAATTCCATAAACAAAGTTTACACATCTTAGTATCTTCATATTTGGAATGTTGCTAATACTGAATAGATTTTTCACAACTGTTTTCAGCCAGAAGGGAGTTTGGGCCTTGTTGTTATTGCCTGTGCCACATCTGGATGAAATTGAAATGTCTGTGTAACATTAAACTATCTTTAGCCCTAGAGTTGAATTAGTTGACCTGTGGAGAAAATGGATAGTTGACCTATGGAGAGGGTTTCTGTGGTGGAAAACATATTCACAGTGGGAGTAGTGGCAACTTGACAAGTAGCACCTTTATAATCGGGCAGCCAAAAGAGTGGTCTGGAGCAGAGATAATGGTTGGTCCCATTAAATCTATTACTTTTCATCCACCATCATATTTCTATATGGCAGCGTGTTTCAGCTTATAAGAACAACCTCCTAGGGAAGGCAGATAAATGTGATAGAAGTTGGCTGGGTTTCCAATTCTACGGGCCTGCCAAAGCAGCATTGGACTGATGATACTCTGGAACTGTGAGTGTAGAGAGATAAACTATTGAGCTTAATCAATGTCTATTTTAAAGTCTCTATCAGAGCAACCAAGTTATAGTCCCAATAATATACCCTTTAAAAGGAGTTCAAACATTACTCAAAGTTAACAAGATAATCAAGTTTTTAACATTTTAAAAAATGTTTCAAAAACACCAAGAATACTAAAAAGCAAGTCTCAAACAAATGATAATATAATATTCCTTGCATTTAACAATTTTATTATTAATAGAATAAATTCTCTAATCATTAAATGCATTTCTAAAGAAGTGATTAGCCAGATATGTTTTGATTCTGGGACCATAATTGTCAATTTTAGGATCTGATAATATTTCCTTTGTAAATACCAATTTTAATAGGCTTATTTTTCTTGTATTTTTACACAAGATTTGCTTTTTTAATGATGTACATGAGATTCTTTTGGCCTCAGATTTAATTAGTGTATTCTGCTCTATTCTACACGTTGTCAAAAAGCATAGACTAACAGCCCTAAGTGCAACTTGTAAAATACTCTTGTTTATTACTTTGACAGGAAGAATACTATATTTAAGTCAATGCATACAGTTACCAGGAATTTAATATTTTCCCCCTTATAAGTAGTGCATATACATTATTTGAGAAATTTCTTTTGGAGAAAGTAGCTTAAGTGCATGTATTGTTTCCTAGTTTGTTGTTATGAAAAAGATATACTAATTCAGAAATGGGGAATTGTGATATAAGCAAAAGGATAATCTGAAATATTGATGTCATGACACTCTTGTAGGCCATAAAAAATATGATCTCACAGGATACATGTATTTGCAATTGTGACTACCATTGCAGCAAATAAAATATATGCCTTCTATATTGATGAATCTACTGATGTTTCCAACAAGTCTTGGTTGATAACGTATGCCTACATTTGCACCCATCCAAACAACTTTACTGGTGAGGTTATGGCATTAAAAACTGGCCAACAGGAAGGGGACGGGGGTTGTCAGAGCGAGCAAAAAAAAAAAAAAACTGGCCAACATTACAAATAGAAGAAGGTTTTTAAAAATATTGGGCAGATTTAATCAAGGTGATATGGTTTTATCTGAGAATGGCATTTAAGAAGTTTTATGGAAAGGGATACTGTACAGATGTAGCACAAGAGCAGACTTAATTGTTCTTCAAGCTTTAAACCTTAATTTGGAAATGTCTTTATATACATAAACAAAGACTGGTCAATAAAAATTGAATTCTCATCTGAATAGAGTCATTAAAAAGGTAAATGTTATTAATTCCAAGATACTGAATTAACAATTAACATTTTAAACATTGTGTGAGAAAATGAAATGATCTCACACCCAGCTTTTGCTTCCTTTAGAAATGTGTAATTGTTGTGGGACTATGTGTGTGTGTTTGTGTGTGTTTATGTGCATAAATATATATAAAAATGTATATATTAAATTTGAAATCTGAAGTCAGACTTTATATGATAGAAAGTAAATCTGAAAAGCTTGATTGATTTTATAATGAGGACTGACTTTGCAAATTAAAGAGCAAACACCTATAAATTGAATAAGTGAAAGCTAAAGGGCTAAAATTTTGGTAAAAATAAATATAAAGAAAGTGATAAGATAAAATTGATAATCCAAAAAACACTCCATTGGAAGAAACCTAAATGCCTGTCAACAGATGAATAGATAAAGAAGATGTGGTACATATATGCAATGGAATATTACTCAGCCATTTAAAAGAATGAAATAATGCCATTTGCAGCAACATGGATGGACATGGAGATTATCATACTAAGTGAAGTAAGTCAGACAGAGAAAGACAAATATCATATGATATCACTCATGTGGAATCTAAAAAAAATGATACAAATGAACTTATTTACAAAACAGAAACAGACCCACAGACTTAGAGAATGAACTTATGGTTACCTGGGGGAAGGGTGCAGAAGAGGAATATACTGGGAATTTGGGATTGACATGTACACACTGTTATATTTAAAATAGATAACCAACAAGGACCTACTGTATAGCACAGGGAACTCTGCTCAATATTCTGTAATAACCTAAAAAGGAAAAGAATTTGAAAAAGAATAGATACATGTATATGTATAACTGAATCACTTTGCTATATACCTGAAACAAGCACAGCATCATTAATCAACTGTGTTCCAATATAAAACAAAAATTAAAAAAATAAAACACTCCACCAACAAAGATGTTTTCAGATTAACAACATACAAGTGTTCATTCTTTTATAGAATATCAGTTTCAAAAAGATTTCTAGAAGTAAAAATTTAACCAGTCATTTTAAAAGAGTAGTATCTCTTTGCTCAGCATTAATAAAGTTGTTTGGTATTCTTCACAGAAATTGATAGTGATGTGAATTATTGGGAAAAAAATGTATTTACAGGTCAGACAGTTCCCTATTGCTTATTTCAAAAAATTGAAAAAATATCCAAAAGCTTTGTTAGCTTACCGATTATTGTAACAGTTAGGATCCAGACAATAGAACAAAGCCCATGCTGGGGTGGTCCAATACAAGGAATTTACTATGGGTTGTACTTATGAGTGACTTAGAAGGGCTGAAAAGCTAAAGAGAAAACAGTGAAGCCTCCTGGATATTAGTAGCATTGGGATACTTTTACCTTCAATGCTGGAAGGACAAATGGAGTTGTGTCACATGAGTAAAAGCTCTCACTGACTGCTTGCAAGAACTCCCTTGTCAAGGGATCAGGGAAATGGATTTCACAGGGAGGTGTGGAAAATGAAACTGAAAATAAATAGGCAAATGGCCAGCATAATTCACACCTTTGCCTCTCAGCATCCATTTTATTCCTCCCACCTTTATTTAACTCCCTTTCAAAAACATCATGTTTCTACTTAATAAGTAGTACTAATACGTAACTATTCTTCATAATGAAATTTCTTTCACAGTCTCCTTCATGAGAGGACGTGATGTCTTCCTTCATTTTCCCTGGTTTACAGAGGACAGCCACCACAGACCTTCTTAAGGACACTAGTGCTTCCCAACCAATTTATTTAAAAACACATAACTGAAGAAACTAACCAGATAATACAGGCACAAACTATGTTTTTTGTCCAACCTTTTTTATGTGCCCTAGTACTTATAGATCATGTTTTTGTGGGTGAAGGGCAATAGTCAAAGTAAGGAATATATGACAAACTGCAATCCATATCAGTTTAGGGGTGACTCAATGGGCTTACATACCTACCAATGATAGTCCCAATGTTCTCCAAGGGCAGTTATAGTAAGCTTTTAGGTACAGACATACTGAAGTATATTGGGGGATGACTACAACTCATATAACATCATCCAGAGGAACTCAAAACTTGGAGGTCAAAACTATACACTCAAATTGTACTCAAGGAAGAATAAGTCTTTAGTAACATGTTTGATGGATAAATCAACAAAAGCCAACATGCCTGTAAAAAGTGTTGAGAGAAATTGTCACTGATTTAGGACCACTAGGGCAAACAGAGTTTTTTTTTTTTTTCCTTTTTTTGTGGGATCTTTGTTCCCTGACCAGGGATTGAACTCCAGCCCTCGGCAGTGAAAGCACGGATTCTTAACCCCTGGACCACCAGGGAATTACCCAGAGTTTTTCTTTACTGATGAGAGACACACTGAGGAAGACAACTTATTGTCACACATTGGTCTCTTACAAGGGAAGTTACTTCAGGAAGGAGGGAATGTATGACAAGCAGCCTGGAAAATATCACAGCTTTAGAAAACTGGATAAAACAAATTCAACAAATAGTTAGCATGCTAAGGAGGAAAGGTATAAACAAAAGAAGTTCAAGAATCTTCAGAGAAGAAACAAGGAATAAACCTATGGAAGGTGTGTGATTTTTTTTCTACCAAATAGATACATGAGAAATCCAAATAAAAAGCATATTCTGTGCAACTGAATGAGGACTCTTTTAGACCTCTCTAAGAATGCCTGTTATTTTCTTTCTCCTATTTTGCCTTAATCTTTATTAAAGCTTTTTGTAAATATATGCTGTGGAGCCTTGTGAGTTGTAAATATCTGACTCTATGTAACTGGAGCAGTACTGGTCGTGTAGCTCTTCAGAGTCGACTCACAGGTCTTCACAGACTGCATGTGATACTGAAACAGGGATGTAAAATATTCAATTTGGATAACCAGGCCTTAAAACTATTAAAATCCCCTATTTATCTTTAGTAACCCCAGGAAACATTATTGTAAGGAGAAAAATGTAACCATTCTCCGCACATGCTTGCAGGCCTGTGAGAATTCATCCAAACCTTGTTGAGTTTTACCTAAATATGTCCAACAAAGAACTGAGAGGAGGACATCCTAAGAGAAATACTAGAGGATTATTTCCAAAAGTTGAAGAAACTCTTCATTTGAGGGGTCTATGGAATAATGAGATGGGTGAAAAACAAATAAGCCAAAAATATCTTGACATACAAAGATGAAATTTTAAAACAATAAGAATGCTAAAAACTTCTGATACTTGATAGAGGTTTGTGTACAATTTAAAATCAACTTAAAAGGGGTGCCTTCAAGATGGCAGAGGAGTAAGATGTGGAGATCACCTTCCTCCCCACAAATCATCAAAACTACATCTACATGGGGAACAACTCCTACAGAACACTTACTGAACGCTGGCAGAAGACCTCAGACTTCCCCAAAGTCAAGAAACTCCCCATGTACCTGGGTAGGGCAAAAGAAAAAAGAAAAAACAGCAACAAAAGAATAGGGATGGGACCTCCACCTCAGGGAGGGAGCTGTGAAGGAGGAAAAGTTTCCACACACTAGGAAGCCCCTTCACTGGTGGAGATGGGGGGTGGGCAAGGGGGAAGCTCCAGAGCCATGGAGGAGAGTGCAGCAACAAGGCTGCGGAGGGCAAAGCGGAGAGATTCCCGCACAGAGGATCAGTGACGACCAGCACTCACCAGCCTGAGAGGCTTGTCTGATCACCAGTTGGGGCAGGCGGGGGCTGGGAGCTGAGGCTCAGGCTTTGGAAGTTGGATCCCAGGGAGAGGACTGGGGTTGGTGGTGTGAACACAGCCTGAAGGGAGCTAGTGCTCTATGACTAGCAGGGAGGCAGTACGGGAAAAACTCTGGACCTGCCTAAGAGGCAAGAGACCATTGTTACAGGGTGCACAAAGAGAGGGGATTCAAAGCAGCACCTAAACAAGTTCAAGCCACGGCTATCAGCGTGGACACCAGAGATAGGCATGGAGCGCTAAGGCTGCTGCTGCAGCCACCAAGAAGCCTGTGTGCAATCACAGGTCACTGTCCACACCTCCTCTTCCAGGAGCCTGTGCAGCCCACCACTGCCAGGATCCTGTGATCCAGGGATAATGTCCCTGGGAGAACACTGTGCACGTCAGGCTGTTGCAATGTCATGCTGACCACTGCTGCCGCAGGCTCACCCCGCCTCCATAACGTTCCCTCCCCATGAGCCTGAGTGAGCCAGAGCCCCCTAATCAGCTTCTCCTTTAACCCCATCCTATCTCGGTGGGGAACAGACGCCCTCAGGCTATCTACACACAGAGGCGGGACCAAATCCAAAGCTGAACAACAGGATCTGTGCCAACAAAAAAAGAAAGGGAAATTTCTCCATGCAGCCTCAGAAGCACCGGATTAAATCTCCACAACCAACTTGAGGTATGCTGCATCTCTGGAATACCTGAAGGGACAACGAATCATCCCAAAATTGAGGTGGTGGACTTTGGAAGCAACTTTAGACTTGGAGTTTGCTTTCTGCATCTAATTTGTTTCTGGTTTTATGTTTATCGTAGTTTAGTATTTAGAACTCATTATCATTGGTAGACTTGTTTATTGATTTCATTGCTCTCTTCTTTTTCTTTTTTTAGTATAGTTTTTAACAGTTGATATCACTGGTGGATTTGTTTCATAGTTTGGTTGCTCTCTTCTTTCTTTCTCTATTCATTTTTTTAAAACTGCTTTTTATTTTTTTATTTTTAATATTTTTTTATTTTAGTAACTTTATTTTATTTACTCATTTTCCTTATTTTCTTCTCCCTTTTCTTCTGAGCTGTGTGGCTGACAGGGTCTTGGTGCTCTGGCCAGGTGTCAGGCCTGAGCCTCTGAAGTGGAAGAGCCTAGATCAGGACATTGGTTCACCAGAGACCTCCCAGCCCCATGTAATATCAAATGGTGAAAGCTCTCCCAAACGTCTCCATCTTAATGCTAAGACCCAGCTCTACTCAACGACTAGCAAGCTACAGTGCTGGACACCCTATGGCAAACAACTAACAAGACAAGAACACCATCCCACCCATTAGCAGAGAAGCTACCTAAAATAATAATAAGATCACAGACACACCAAAACACACAACTGAACGTGGTCCTGCCCAACAGAAAGACAAGACCCAGTCTCATCCAGCAGAACACAGGCAACAGTTCCCTCCAGTAGGAAGCCTACACAACTCAATGAACCAAACTTACCCACTGAGAGCAGACACCAAAAACAAAGGGAAATACGAACATTCAGCCTGTGAAAAGGAGACCCCAAACACAGTAAGTTAAGCAAAATAAGAAGACAGAAATACACAGCAGATGAAGGAGCAAGGTAAAAACCCATCAGATAAGAAAATGAAGAGGAAATAGGCAATCTACCTGAAAAAGAATTCAGAGTAATGATAGTAAAGATGATGCAAAATCTTGGAAATAGAATGGATAAAATATAAGAAATCTTTAACAAGGACCAAGAAGAACTAAAGAGTAAACAAACAATGATGAAAAACACAATAAATGAAATTAAAAATTCTCTCGAAGGAATCAGTAGCAGAATAACAGAGGCAGAAGGATGGATAAGTGACCGGGAAGATAAAATATGTGGAAATAACTACTGGAGAGCAGAATAAAGAAAAAAGAATGAAAAGAATTCAGTACAATCTCAGAGACTTCTGGAACAACATTAAATGCACCAAAATTAGAATTATAGGGGTACCAGAAGAAGAAGAGAAAAAGAAAGGGACTGAGAAAATATTTAAAGAGATTATAGTTGAAAACTTCACTAACATGAGAAAGGAAATAGTCCAGGAAGTGCAGAGAGTCCCATACAGGATAAATCCAAGGAGAAATACGCCAAGACACATCTTAATCAAAATATCAAAAGTTAAATACAAAGAAAAAATATTAAAAGCAGCAAGGGAAAAGCAGCAATTAACATACAAGGGAATCCCCATAAGGTTAACAACTGTATATATGCCACCTGCAAGACACTCACTTCAGACCTAGAAACACATACACACTGAAAGTGATGGGATGGAAAAAGATATTCCATGCAAATGGAAATCAAAAGAAAGCTGGAGTAGCAATTCTCATATCAGAAGAAATAGACTGAAATAAAGACTATCACAAGAGACAAAGAAGGACACTACATAATGATCAAGGGATCAATCTAAAAAGAAGATATAACAATTGTAAATATTTATGCACCCAACATAGGAGCATTTCAATACATAAGGCAAATGCTAACAGCCATAAAAGGGGAAACTGACAGTAACACAGTAATAGTAGGGGACTTTAACACCCCACTTTGGCCAAAGGATAGATCATCCAAAATGAAACTAAGTAAGGAAACACAAACTTTAAATGACACATTAGACAAGATGGACTGAATTGATATGTATAGGATATTCCATCCAAAAACAACAGGTTACACTGTCTTACCAAGTGCTTATGGAACATTCTCCAAGATAGATCATATCTTGGGTCACATACCAAGCCTTGGTAAATTTAAGAAAATAGAAATCATGTTAAGTATCTTTTCTGACCACAACGCTGTGAGACTAGATATCAATTACAGGAAAAATTCTGTAAAAAATACAAATACATGGAGGTTAAACAATACATTACTTAATACACAAGAGATCACTGAAAAAATCAAAGAGGGAATCAACAAATACCTAGAAGAAACAAGAAACATCTCAAATAAACAACTTAACCTTGTACTTAAAACAATTAGAAAAGAAGAAAAAAATAACCCCAAAGACAGCAGAAGGAAAGAAATCATAAAGATCAGATCAGAAATAAATGAAAAAGAAATAAAGGAGGGGCTTCCCTGGTGACGCAGTGGTTTGGAGGCCATCTGCCAATGCGGGGTACGCAGGTTCATGCCCCGGTCTGGGAAGATCCCACATGCCGCAGGGTGGCTGGGCCCGTGGGCCATGGCCACTGGGCCTGTGCATCCGGAGCCTGTGCTCTGCAATGGGAGAGGCCACGGCAGTGAGAGGACCATGTACCACAAAAAAATAATAATAATAAATAAAAGAAATAAAGGAAACAATAGCAAAGATCAATAAAACTAAAAGCTGGTTCCTTGAGAAGATAAACAAAATTGATAAACCATTAGGCAGACTCATCAAGAAAAACAGGGAGAAGACTCAAATGAATAGAATTAGAAACGAAAAAGGAGAAGTAACAACTGACACTGCAGAAATACAAAGGATCCTGAGAGATTACTACAAGCAAAAATATGCCAATAAAATGGACAACCTGGAAGAAGTGGACAAATTCTTAGAAATGCACAACCTTCTGAGACTGAGCCAGGAAGAAATTGAAAATGTGAACAGACCAATCACAAGCACTGAAATTGCAACTGTGATTAAAAATCTTCCAACAAACAAAAGCCCAGGACCAGGTGGCTTCACAGGTGAATTCTATTAAACATTTAGGGAAGAGATAACACCTATCTTTCTCAATTTTTTCTAAAATATAGCAGAGGGAGGAACACTCCCAAGCTCATTCTATGAGGCCAAAACCAGAAAAAATTGCCACAAAAAAAGAAAACTACAGGCCAATATCACCAGTAAACATAGATGCAAAAACCTCAGCAAAATACTACCAAACAGAATCCAACAACACATTAAAAGGATCATACTCCATGATCAAGTGAGTTTTACCCCAGGAATGCAAGGATTCTTCAATATATGCAAATCAATCAATGTCATAAATCGTATTAACAAACTGAAGGAGAAAAACCATATGATCATCTTAATAGATGCACAAAAGGCTTTTGACAAAATTCAACACTCATTTATGATAAAAATCCTCCAGAAAATAGGCATATAGGGAACTTACCTCAACATAATAAAGGCCATATATGACAAACCCATAGCCAACTTCATTCTCAATGGTGAAAAACTGTAACCATTTCCACTAAGATCAAGAACAAGACAACGTTGTCCACTCTTAACACTATTATTCAACATAGTTTTGGAAGTTTTAGCCACAGCAATCAGAGAAGAAAAGAAATAAAAGGAATCCAAATCTGAAAAAAGAAGTAAAACTGTCACTGTTTACAGATGACATGATATTATACTTAGAGAATCCTAAAGATGCTACCAGAAAACTACTAGAGCTAATCAATGAATTTGGTAAAGTAGCAGGATACAAAATTAATGTGCAGAAATCTCTTACATTCCTATACACTAATGATGGAAAATCTGAAAGAGAAATTATGGAAACACTCCCATTTACCATTGCAAGATAAAGAATATAATACCTAGGAAAAAACCTACACAAGGAGACAAAAGACCTGTATGGAGAAAACTATAAGTTACTGATGAAAGAAATTAAAGATGATCCAAACAAATGGAGAGATATAACATGTTCTTGATTGGAAGAATCAACATTGTGAAAATGACTATACTACCCAAAGCAATCTTCAGACTCAATGCAATCCGTATCAAACTACCAATGGAATTTTCATAGAACTAGAACAAAAAATTTCACAATTTATATGGAAACACAAGAGACCCCGAATAGCAAGAGCAATCTTGAGAAAGAAAAATGGAGCTGGAGGAATAAGGCTCCTGACTTCAGACTATACTACAAAGCTACAGTAATCAAGACAGTATGGTACTGCCACCAAAACAGAAATAAAGATCAATGGAACAGGATAGAAAGCCCAGAGATAAATACACTCACATATGGTCTCCTTATCTTTGATAAAGGAGGGAAGAATATACAATGGAGAAAAGACAGCCTCTTCAATAAGTGGTGCTGGGAAAACTGGACAGCTACATGTAAAAGAATGAAATTAAGACACTCCCTAACACCATACACAAAAATAAACTCAAAATGGCTTAAAGACCTTATTGTAAGGCCCGACAGTGTAAAACTCTTAGAGGAAAATATAGACACAACACTCTATGACATAAGTCACAGCAAGACCCTTTTTGACCCACCTCCTAGAGAAGTGGATATAAAAACAAATATAAACAAATGGGACCTAATGTAACTTAAAAGCTTTTGCACAGCAAAGGAAACCATAAAAAAGACAACCCTCAGAATGGGAGAAAATATTTGCAAATGAAGCAACTGACAAAGGATTAATCTCTAAAATTTACAAGCAGCTCAATTACAGAAAAACAAACAACCTGATCCAAAAATGGGCAGAAGACCTAAATAGACATTTCTCCAAAGAAGATATATAGATTGCCAACAAACATATGAAAGGATGCACAACATCACTAATCATTAGAGAAATGCAAATCAAAACTACAATGAGGTATAACCTCACAGGGGTCAGAATGGCCATCATCAAAAAATCTACAAACAATAAATGCTGGAGAGGATGTGGAGAAAAGGAACCCTCTTGCACTGTTGGTGGGAATGTAAACTGATACAGCCAATATGGAGAACAGTATGGAGCTTCCTCAAAAACGTAAAAATAGAACTACTATATGACCCAGCAAACCCACTGCTGGACATATACCCTGAGAAAACCATAATTCAAAAAGAGTCATGTACAAAAATGTTCTTTGTAACTCTTTTTATAATAGCCAGGACATGGAAGCAACCTAAGTGTCTATCGATGGATGGATAAAGATGTGGCACATGCATACAATGGGATATTACTCAGCCATAAGAAGAAATGAAATTGAATTATTTGTAGTGAATTAGATGGACCTACAGTGTGTCACACAGGGTGAAGTAAATCAGAAAAAGAAAAACAAATGCTGTATGATAACACATATACATGGAAATTTAAAAAAGAATGTTTCTGAAGAACCTAGCAACAGGACAGGAAGAAAGATACTGACATAGAGAATGGATTTGAGGACACGGGGAGGGGGAAGGGTACGTTGGGACAAAGTGAGAGAGTGGCATGGACATATATACACTACCAAATATAAAATTGATAGTTGGTGGGAAGCAGCTGCATAGCACAGGGAGATCAGTTTGGTGCTTTTTTTCCACGTAGAGTGGTGGGATAGGGAGGGTGGGAGGGAGAAGCAAGAGGCAGGAGATATGGGGATTTATGTATATGTATAGCTGATTCACTTTTTTATACAGCAGAAACTAACACACCATTGTAAAGCAATTATACTCCAATAAAGATGTTTAAAAAAAAGAAAAAAAAATCAACTTAACCATAGCAACAACAAAAAGATAAATGCCATTGTATATATTTGTATGGTCATTAGAGCATTTTCTGAAAAGTTGATAGCAACCTAATTTTCCATACCTAAATAAGTCATTAAGTAAACTTTAGCATACTGGTATTAGGGAAAATTGTACAACTATTTAAAAGTACAACTGAACAGCATTGATACAGATGAATTATGAGACAAAATAGGTTAAGAAAACATATCATAGCATACAAAAATAAATATAGTGTTTCCACTTTGTTTAAAAGGTTTTATTTATGTATGTATAAGCATTTCAATGTAAGGTTAGGATGTATATTTATATATGATTTGAATATTGGAGAACAAGGATATAATAATATTGCAATGGTATAATAAAATTATAAATATGTGTAAGTGTAGCTCTCTATTGATATATAGAGGAATGCTAAAGTATATATAATATATAATGTATATATATATATATATATATTTAAATTTTTAAAAAATGTATTCTCCTTGGTATTACTCTATGTTTATAAACATAAAGGAGATCTTTGTGTGTGGTATGATTTTATTTGAATTTTACTTCATTCTTTATAGTTTTCCATACTGTTTAAGTTTTGAAAGCCTATGTTATATTTTAATAAAAATATATTTTTTAATATTTGTATTTTACTTTTTAAAAAGTTCTGCATTTTATATCTTTACACATTTTTTCTTCTAGAAAACTTTATTATATCTTAAAGGAAATACCAACATATGAAGTTTCCAGTTCACAACATTTCACTGTCCAGAAATATTTCAAATGGTAGTTTTTAATGATTGTTACCCATCATACCTTATCCCTTAATTTTATACTATTACTTTATTGCTTTACCATTAATTTATTGTTAACTTGCTTTGAAATTAAGGGTACATCATTTTATTTCTTGTTCAGGAAAAGCACGGTGTAGGAATGAATGTTGACTTTTACCAACTACCTTTCAATTTATTTCTAATTAGAATAACTAAGTAATTGTATTTATTTGTATGTATCCCAATATAAAAAATCACATGGTAATATATTTTATATATGCATATAATTTTTATATTGTATGTATATATTTTTGTAATTTTATTTATTTTTTCTTTTTTTATTTTTTTTATTAGTTTCTGCTTTATAACAAAGTGAATCAGTCATACATATACATCTGTTCCCACATCCCTTCCCTCATGCATCTCCCTCCCTCCCACCCTCCCCATCCCACCCCTCCAGGCGGTCACAAAGCACCGAGCTGATCTCCCTGTGCTCTGCGGCTGCTTCCCACTATCTATCTACCTTACGATTGGTACTGTATATATGTCCATGCCTCTCTTTCGCTTTGTCACAGCTTACCCTTCCCCCTCCCCATATCCTCAAGTCCATTCTCAAGTAGGTCTGTGTCTTTATTCCCGTTTTACCCCTAGGTTCTTCATGACATTTTTTTTTTAAATTCCGTATATATGTGTTAACATACGGTATTTGTCTTTCTCTTTCTGACTTACTTCACTCTGTATGACAGACTCTAGGTCTATCCACCTCATTACAAATAGCTCAGTTTCGTTTCTTTTTATGGCTGAGTAATATTCCATTGTATATATGTGCCACATCTTCTTTATCCATTCATCCAATGATGGACACTTAGGTTGTTTCCATCTCCGGGCTATTGTGAATAGAGCTGCAATGAACATTTTGGTACATGTCTCTTTTTGAATTATGGTTTTCTCAGGGTATATGCCTAGTAGTGGGATTGCTGGGTCATATGGTAGTTCTATTTGTAGCTTTTTAAGGAACCTCCATACTGTTCTCCATAGTGGCTGTACCAATTCACATTGCCACCAGCAGTGCAAGAGTGTTCCCTTTTCTCCACACCCTCTCCAGCATTTATTGTTTCTAGATTTCTTGATGATGGCCATTCTGATTGGTGTGAGATGATATCTCACTGTAGTTTTGATTTGCATTTCTCTAATGATTAATGATGTTGAGCATTCTTTCATGTGTTTGTTGGCGGTCTGTATATCTTCTTTGGAGAAATGCCTATTTAAGTCTTCGGCCCATTTTTCGATTGGGTTGTTTGTTTTTTTTGCTATTGAGCTGCATGAGCTGTTTATAAATTTTGGAGATTAATCCTTTGTCAGTTGCTTCGTTTGCAAATATTTTCTCCCATTCTGAGGGTTGTCTTTTGGTCTTGTTTATGGTTTCCTTTGCTGTGCAAAAGCTGTGAAGTTTCATTAGGTCCCATTTGTTTATCTTTGTTTTTATTTCCATTTCTCTAGGAGGTGGGTCCAAAAGGATCTTGCTGTGATTTAGGTCATAGAGTGTTCTACCTATGTTTTCCTCTAAGAGTTTGACAGTTTCTGGCCTTACATTTAAGTCTTTAATCCATTTTGAGCTTATTTTTGTGTATGGTGTTAGGGAATGATCTAATCTCAAACTTTTACATGTCCCAGTCCAGTTTACCCAGCACCATTTATTGAAGAGGCTGTCCTTTCTCCACTGTACATTCCTGCCTCCTTTATCAAAGATAAGTTGGCCATATGTGCGTGGGTTTATCTCTGGGCTTTCTATCTTGATCCACTGATGTATCTTTCTGTTCTTATGCCAGTACCACACTGTCTTAATTACTGTAGCCTTGTAGTATAGTCTGAAGTCAGGGAGCCTGATTCCTCCAGCTCCATTTTTCGTTCTCAAGATTGCTTTGGCTATTCGGGGTCTTTTGTTTTTCCAAACAAATTTTGAAATTTTTTGTTCTAGTTCTGTGAAAAATGCCAGTGGTAGTTTGATAGGGATTGCATTGAATCTGTAGATTGCTTTGGGTAGTAGACTCATTTTCACAATATTGATTCTTCCAATCCAGGAGCATGGTATATCTCTCCATCTATTTGTATCATCTTTAATTTCTTTCATCAGTGTCTTATAATTTTCTGCATACAGGTCTTTTGTCTCCTTAGGTAGGTTTATTCCTAGATATTTTATTCTTTTTGTTGCAATGGTAAATGGGAGTGTTTTCTTGATTTCATTTTCAGATTTTTCATCATTAGTGTACAGGAATGCCAGAGATTTCTGTGCATTAATTTTGTATCCTGCTACTTTACCAAATTCATTGATTAGCTCTAGTAGTTTTCTGGTAGCATCTTTAGGATTCTCTATGTATAGTATCATGTCATCTGCAAACAGTGACAGCTTTACTTCTTCTTTTCCAATTTGGATTCCTTTTATTTCCTTTTTTTCTTTGATTGCTGTGGCTAAAACTTCAAAACCTAGGTTGAATAAGACTGGTGAGAGTGGGCAGCCTTGTCTTGTTCCTGATCTTAGTGGAAATGGTTTCAGTTTCTCACCATTGAGGACAATGTTGGCTGTGGGTTTGTCATATATGTCCTTTATTATGTTGAGGAAAGATCCCTCTATGCCTACTTTCTGCAGGGTTTTTATCATAAATGGGTGTTGAATTTTGTCGAAAGCTTTCTCTGCATCTATTGAGATGATCATATGGTTTTTCTCCTTCAACTTGTTAATAGGGTGTATCACATTGATTGATTTGCGTATATTGAAGAATCCTTGCATTCCTGGAATAAACCCCACTTGATCATGGTGTATGATCCTTTTAATGTGCTGTTGGATTCTGTTTGCTAGTATTTTGTTGAGGATTTTTGCATCTATGTTCATCAGTGATATTGGCCTGTAGTTTTCTTTCTTTGTGACATCCTTGCCTGGTTTTGGTATCAAGGTGATGGTGGCCTCGTAGAATGAGTTTGGGAGTGTTCCTTCCTCTGAAATTGTTTGGAAGAGTTTGAGAAGGATGGGTGTTAGCTCTTCTCTAAATGTTTGATAGAGTTTGCCTGTGAAGCCATCTGGTACTGGGCTTTTGTTTGATGGAAGATTTTTAATCACAGTTTCAATTTCAGTGCTTGTGATTGGTCTATTCATATTTTCTATTTCTTCCTGAGTCAGTCTTGGCAGGTTGTGCATTTCTAAGAATTTGTCCATTTCTTCCAGGTTGTCCATTTTATTGGCATGGAGTTGCTTGTAGTAATCTCTCATGATCTTTTGTATTTCTGCAGTGTCAGTTGTTACTTCTCCTTTTTCATTTCTATTTCTATTGATTTGAGTCTTCTCCCTTCTTTTCTTGATGAGTCTGGCTAATGGTTTGTCAATTTTGTTTATCTTCTCAAAGAACCAGCTTTTAGTTTGGTTTATCTTTGCTATCGTTTCCTTCATTTCTTTTTCATTTATTTCTGATCTGATCTTTATGATTTCTTTCCTTCTGCTAGCTTTGGGGGTTTTTTGTTCTTCTTTCTCTAATTGCTTTAGGTGCAGGGTAAGGTTGTTTACTTGAAATGTTTCCTGTTTCTTAAGGTGGGATTGTATTGCTATAAACTTCCCCCTTAGAACTGCTTTTGCTGCATCCCATAGGTTTTGGGTTGTCGTGTCTCCATTGTTATTTGTTTCTAGGTATTTTTTAATTTCCTCTTTGATTTCTTCAGTGATCACTTCGTTATTGAGTAGTGTATTGTTTAGCCTCCATGTGTTTGTATTTTTTACAGATCTTTTCCTGTAATTGATGTCTAGTCTCATAGCATTGTGGTCGGAAAAGATACTTGATACAATTGCAATTTTCTTAAATTTACCAAGGCTTGATTTGTGACCCAAGATATGATCTATCCTGGAGAATGTTCCATGAGCAGTTGAGAAAAATGTGTATTCTGTTGTTTTTGGATGAAATGTCCTATAAATATCAACTAAGTCCATCTTGTTTAATGTATCATTTAAAGCTTGTGTTTCCTTATTTATTTTCATTTTGGACGATCTGTCCATTGGTGAAAGTGGGGTGTTAAAGTCCCCTACTATGATTGTGTTACTGTCGATTTCCCCTTTTATGGCTGTTAGTATTTGCCTTATGTATTGAGGTGCTCCTATGTTGGGTGCATAAATATTTACAATTGTTATATCTTCTTCTTGGATCGATCCCTTGATCATTATGTAGTGTCCTTCTTTGTCTCTTCTAATAGTCTTTATTTTAAAGTCTATTTTGTCTGATATAAGAATTGCTACTCCAGCTTTCTTTTGATTTCCATTTGCACGGAATATCTTTTTCCATCCCCTTACTTTCAATCTGTATGTGTCTCTAGGTCTGAAGTGGGTCTCTTGTAGACAGCATATATATGGGTCTTGTTTTTGTATCCATTCAGCCACTCTGTGTCTTTTGGTGGTAGCATTTAGTCCATTTACATTTAAGGTAATTATTATTATTTTTTTTTTTTTCTTTTTGCGGTATGTGGGCCTCTCACTGTTGTGGCCTCTCCCGTTGCGGAGCACAGGCTCCGGACGCGCAGGCCCAGCGGCCATGGCTCACGGGCCCAGCTGCTCCGCGGCATATGGGATCCTCCCAGACCGGGGCACGAACCCGTATCCCCTGCATCGGCAGGCGGACTCTTAACCACTGCGCCACCAGGGAGGCCCTAAGGTAATTATTGATATGTATGTTCCTATTCCTATTTCCTTAATTGCTTTGGGTTCATTATTGTAGGTATATTCCTTCTGTTGTGTTTCTTGCCTAGAGAAGTTCCTTTAGCATTTGTTGTAAAGCTGGTTTGGTGGTGCTGAACTCTCTCAGCTTTTGCTTTTCTGTAAATGTTTTAATTTCTCCATCAAATCTGAATGAGATCCTTGCTGGGTAGAGTAATCTTGGTTGCAGGTTTCTCTCCTTCATCACTTTAATTATGTCCTGCCACTCCCTTCTGGCTTGTAGAGTTTCTGCTGAGAGATCAGCTGTTAACCTGATCGGGATTCCCTTGTGTGTTATTTGTTGTTTTTCCTTTGCTGCTTTTAATATGATTTCTTTGTGTTTAATTTTTGACAGTTTGATTAATATGTGTCTTGGTGTATTTCTCCTTGGATTTATTCTGTATGGGACTCTCTGTGCCTCCTGGACTTGATTAACTATTTCCTTTCCCATATTAGGGAAGTTTTCTTCAAAGTTTCTTCTTCAAATATTTTCTCAGTCCCTTTCTTTTTCTCTTCTTCTTCTGGAACCCCTATAATTCAAGTGTTGGTGCGTTTAATGTTGTCCCAGAGGTCTCTGAGACTGTCCTCTGTTCTTTTCATTGTTTTTTCTTTATTTTGCTCTGCAGCAGTTATTTCCACTATTTTATCTTCCACCTCACTTATCCGTTCTTCTGCCTCAGTTATTCTGCTATTGATCCCATCTAGAGTATTTTTCATTTCATTTATTGTGTTTTTAATCGATGCTTGATTCATCTTTAGTTCTTCTAGGTCCTTGTTAACTGTTTCTTGCTTTTTGTCTATTCTATTTCCAAGATTATGGATCTTGGAAATAGAATCTTGGATCAGCTTTACTATCATTATTCTGAATTCTTTTTCAGGTAGACTGCCTATTACCTCTTCATTTGTTAGGTCTGGTAGGTTTTTATCTTGCTCCTTCACCTGCCTTGTGTTTTTCTGTCTTCTCATTTTGCTTATGTTACTGTGTTTGGGGTCTCCTTTTTGCAGGCTGCAGATTCGTAGTTCCCATTGTTTTTGGTGTCTGTCCCCAGTGGCTAAGGTTATTTTAGTAGGTTGCGTAGGCTTCCTGGTGGAGGGGACTAATGCCTGTGTTCTGGTGGTTGAGGCTCGATCTTGTCTCTCTGGTGGACAGGTCCCCGTCTGGTGGTGTGTTTTGGGATGCCTATGGCCTTATTATGTTTTTAGGTAGCCTCTCTGCTAATGGGTGGGGTTGTGTTCCTGCCTTGCTAGTTGCTTAGCATAGGGTGACCAGCACTGTAGCTTGCTGGTCGTTGAGTGAAGCTGGGTGCTGGTGTTGAGATGGAGATCTCTGGGAGATTTTCTCTGCTTGATATTATGTGGAGCTGGGAGGTCTCTTGTGGACCCATGTCCTGAAGTTGGCTCTCCCACTTCAGAGGCACAGCACTGACTCCTGGCTGCAGCACCAAGAGCCTTTCATCCACCCGGCTCAGAATAACAGGGAGAAAAAGTAGAAAGAAAGAATTAGTAGAAGAAAGAAAGAGAGAGGGAATAAAAGGAAGAAGGGAAGAAAGGAAGGAAGGACGGAAGAAAGAAAGAAAGGAGGGAGGAAGGGAGGAAGGATGGAAAGAAAGGAGGGAGGGAGGGAGGAATGAAAGCAAAAGGAAGAGTGAATGGAAGAAGGGAGGGAGGAAGGAAAGAAAGAAAGAAAGACAGGAGGGAGGGAGGAAGGAAACAAAAAGAAAGTAGAAAGAAGAAGGGTGGAAGGGAGGGAGGGCGGAAGAAAAAGAAAGAAAGAAAGGAGGAGCAGAGGGAGGGAGGGCGGAAGGGAAGGTAGGAAAAAAAGAAAGAGCAGGTAAAGTAAAATAGAATAAAGTATGAAATATAATAGCATTATTAAAATTAAAAAGTAATTATTGAAAAAAAAACGGACCGATAGAAGCCTGGGACATATGGTGGAAGCAAAGCTATACAGAGAGAACCTTACACAGAAGATTACACATACACATTCACAAAAAGAGAGCAGGGGGAAAAATAAAAAATCTTGCTCTCCAAGTCCACCTCCTCAATTTGGGATAATTCGTTGTAAAAAAAAGGAAAAGGGGGTAAAGTCTTAAATCTTGTCCTCAAAGTCCACTTCCTCAATTTGGGATGATTTTCTGTCCATTCATGCACTCCACAGACGCAGGGCACATCAAATGGACCATGGAGCTTTAATCAGCTGCCTCCGAGGCTGCACAGAGAGATTTCCCTGTCTCTGCTCTCACAGCTCCCGGGTCTCAGCCTTGGACCTGGCCCCGCCTCTGCGCGTAGGTTGCCGGAGGGCGTCTGTTCTTCGCTCAGACAGGACGGGTTTAAAGGAGCCGCTGATTCGGGGGCTCTGGCTCACTGAGGCAGAGGGGAGGGAGGGGCGCGCAGTGTGAGGCGGGCCTGCAGCGGCAGAGGCCGGCGTGACGTTGCAGCAGCCCGTGGCGCTCCGTGCACTTTCCCGGGAAAGCCGTCCCGGGACCCCGGCAGTGGCAGGGTGCACAGGCCCCCCGGAAGGCGGGGCGGACAGTGACCCGCGCTCGCACACAGGCCCCGCGGCAGCGGCGGCGGCGGCAGCTGCAGCCCCAGCGTCCCACTCCCGTCTCCGAGGTCCACGCCTTACCCGCGGCTCGCGCCTGTCTCCGGCGCTTCTCCAAGCAGCCCTCTTAATGCCCTCTCCTCGCGCACCAGGAAACAAAAGGGAAAAAAGTCTCTTGCCTCTTTGGCAGCTCCAGACCCTTTCCCCGGACTCCCTCCGGGCTAGCCGTGGTGCACTAACCCCTTCAGGCTCTCTTCCTGCCGCCAGCCCCAGTCCTCTCCCTGCGCTCCGACTGAAAGCCGATACCCGAGCCTCAGCTCCCAGCCCCGCCCGCCACGGCGGCCGAGCAGACAAGCCTCTCGGGCTGGTGTGTGCCTGAGGGCACCCGTCCTCTGTGCCAGAATCTCTCCGCTTTGCCCTCCGCACCCCTGTTGCTGTGCTCTCCTCCACTACTCCGAAGCTTTCCCCCTCCGCCACCTGCAGTCTCCGCCCGCGAAGGGGCTTCTAGTGTGTAGAAACCTTCCCTCCTTCATGGCTCCCTCCCACTGGTGCAGGTCCCGTCCCTATCCTATTGTCTCTGTTTATTCTTTTTTTCTTTTGCCCTACCCAGGTATGTGGGGAGTTTCTTGCCTTTTGGGGGGTCTGAGGTCTTCTGTCAGCGTTCAGTAGGTGTTCTGTAGGAGTTGTTCCACGTGTAGATGAATTTCTGAGGTATCTGTGGGGAGGAAGGTGATCTCCGCGTCTTACTCTTCCGCCATCTTCCTCCCCAAATCTGTAATTTTATATGTAATTTATTTTATATAATTTATGTGTGTGTGTGTAATCACCAGTGGAACAGGGAAGAACAAATCTGACTCCATAGTGGATCTGTTTCTTTTACTTTAACCTTTGTATTCTAAGGCTTTTGCTACAAGCTAATAACTAAAGGGATGATCCCTATAGCTTGAAGTATACATAATGGCCCATCCCTGGAAACCCGGCCTCCCATGCCTGAGCTTAATCCAATACGTTTGTTTAGATCACAGGAAACATCCTGATCAGACCCACCTGTAACACATCTCCTCTGGAATATGGCTGGAACCGGGAAATATTTGTAAGAAGTTATTGAATTTTTTACTTTACCTCCTCACTTCCTCTTCTTTGTTCTGTAAAAGAAACTAGCATCCAAACCTGGACAAGGTTGTTCTTTGGGTCACTAGTCCACAATCTTCTCAGTCTGCTGTGTTACTGAATAAAGTTGCTATTCCTTGCCCCAACACCTCGTCATCTCTTGATTGATTGTCCTGTCACGTGGTGAGCATTATGAGTTTGGATTTGGTAATACTACTAGATTATGAATTCCATAAAGCTCCGTGAGGGAAAATACTTTGTCTGCTTTGATGAAGTTTTTCACTCCAATATATAAAACAGGATCCAGTACATTTAAGCACTCAAAAATATATATACTGAATGATTTGATTATCACTTTTATATGATTCTGGATTTGATTTTCTGATATTTCTAGTTTTTCTTTTAATTTGTATTATTAGGTAATTGGGTGTTTTGGGATACCATCTTTGGCCGTTTTTTTTTTTTTTTTTTAATTTGACTAGCTACATTGACTTAATTGAGATATAGCATTTTTATATCTCTTCTTTAGATTATACAGCTTGAGAAAATAGTATTTTCTGAAATTTTTAGATATTCTACCTATAAACCATTTGAACTTGAGCTCTTTTCAAGATTGTGTTTTTACAAAGAATAAAGATTTATTGAGGTATATCTGACATCCAATAAATGGCACATATTTGCATGTGCTATTTTAGAACTTGTATAGACATTTCATCTAAGAAGATATACAAATAGACAGTAAGCACATAAAAAGATGAGATGACATTAGGATATCCATTAAGACAGCTATTATCAAAAAAAAGTAATGTTGGCAAGGATGTGGAGAAATTGAAACCCTTGTACATTGCTGGTGGGAATGTAATATGGTGAAGCTGCTATGCAAAACAAAATGATGCTGCCTCTAAAAGCTAGAAATAGAATTACCATATGACCCAGAAATTTTACTTCTGGTTCTATACCCAATTAATTGAAAGCAGAAACTCAGTTATTTGTACACCCATGTTCATAACAGTATTATTCACAATATCCAAAAGGTGGAAGCTACTTAAGTGTTGATCAAACAAATGAATAAACAAAATATAGTATATAGATACATTTAGTTTTAAAAAGGAAGGACATTCTGACACATGCTACAACATGCATGAACCTTGAAAACATTAAGTTAACTGAAATAAATCAGTCACAAAAGGACACATATTTTATGATTCCTCCTATATGAAGTACCTAGAGTAATCAAATTCATAGAGTTAGAAAGTAGAATGATCGTTGCCAGTGCCTGATGGGAGGGGGGGAGATGAGCAGTTATTTTTTATTGGGTGCTTAGTTCAGTTTAGCAAGATGAAAAAAGTTCTGGAAATGCGTGTTTGTTATGGTTGCACAACAAAGTGAATGTAACTAATACCACTGAATTGTACACCTAAAAATGATTTTAAAAGTACATCTTGTGTTATGTATACTTTGCCACAGTTAATAAGTATAAAAATTACAAATGAAATAAATCTCTTTACTTAACTGTTATGATAGCAAAATATATATATTCAATTTTCTTAAGTTTTAATTAAAATTTATTATAAAAGCCATTTCACCTAAACTGCCTGTTGCTTTTGCATCTTCTTTTAAGACATATTTTTATTTTATTCATTAAGAGCTATGTACCACATTTACACAGTTTCTTAATCCTAAATAATAGCTGCCAACTACTTTTTTTTTTAATAGCAATTGAGACCTATCATCATAGGAAGGAAAATTTTATGAGTCTTTTGGTAGCTTTCATTTTAATGTGTGCTTAATTTTATATGTCCTAAGGGACCAATGTAAAGACAAAAAATTAACTCAAAAGTCATAAAATATAGACAGCAACTTTCAAGCACATGCTACATGTAGTCCATTGATTGGATAATTTTACAGTCCTTATCTTACTTAATCTTCACATGGAATGAGTATTATTATCCTCATTCTATAGATAAAGGAATAGAGAACCAGGATTAAATAAATTACCTAAAATCACACCATTCTTGCACCTCAGATTTGAAATGTTTTTAAAAATACTGTTGTTGCTGATTTTTTTTATACCTTTCTTTTAAGATTTAATTTTATTTATTTTTGGCTGCGTTGGGTCTTCGCTGCTGTGCAGGGGCTTTCTTTAGTTGTGGCGAGTAGGGGTTACTCTTTGTTGTGGTGTGTGGGATTCTCCTTGCGGTGGCTTCTTTTGTTGCAGAGCAAGGGGTCTAGACGCACGGCTTCAGTAGTTGTGGTACACGGGCTCAGTAGTTGTGTCTTGTGGGCTCTAGAGCACAGGCTCAGTAGTTGTGGTGCATGGACTTAGTTGCTCCGCGGCATGTGGGATCTTCCTGGACCAGAGATCTAACCCATGTCCCCTGCATTGGCAGGCGGATTCCTATCCACTCTGCCACCAGGGAAGTCCCATGTTGTTGCTGATCTTTACTAATGCACTTTGTGCCACATTTACTGCTTCCACAGGCATATCAGTGTGTGTGTGTGTGCACATTCATGACAGCTCCTTTGAAGATAGTAGTACTTAAGCATTCTTAAATATCTCCTAGAAATTTCATACCGATAGATGATTAGCAAAGGCAATGTTCATATTTAATTGTTTTCTTGAAAGGTTTATCTTTTTTACAGTGTACTAATAAGTTACTAGCAGCATACCTTAAATTAGAGAGAGTGATTCCTTAAAGAAAAAAGTATTTTTAGTGACAATAAGCAACATATGTCATGGTTAGTATTCACTTCCTGCAACTTTTAATTTAGAAGTGAAAACATGTTCCCCAAGTCTCACTTTCTGCACAAAATATTACTTTTTTTGTGATTTACTGAGATATTAACATGGAAATGATGATGTTAAACAATACTTCTGGTAGCTCTAAAAGTGTAGTGGGAATCATGATTTCATAAGAAGAAAATTATTTATGGTGATAACATTATTGTATAAGTTCCCTCAGGATCTCTACATCAGGATAGATTTTATGATATTCTAAAACAAGTTACCTACATTCACTTTAGCTATAAAGTAATGCTGAATACAACAATATCATAAGGCCGCTCACAGTGAGAGCAAAGACATCTGTTAATGGTACCATGAATAGTTATGAACTGAGGTGCTCAAATGGCTTTGCCAGCAAAGCATTGCCTTCTAACTTATTTTTATAGCAAATGGAAGCCTCATATTTTATGGTTAGGTAGTTTGCATTCAAATGTACCAATACTTCAAATGCAATCATTTCTATACAGCATGCTTTATTGTAAGCATAAGATGAAATTGGTAATGGTCTGTTGATGGGTAGACATCTTCTCCATCAGCAGCTTTGTCTCATTCTTTATTTTTCTGTGTTTAAAATAATTTTTAGAAACTTCCGGGTAAGATAGCGGAAGAGTAAGACGCGGAGATCACCTTCCTCCCCACGGATACACCAGAAATACAGCTACACGTGGAACAACTCCTACAGAACACCTACTGAACGCTGGCAGAAGACCCCAGACCTCCCAAAAGGCAAGAAACTCCCCACATACCTGGGTAGGGCAAAGCGGAGAGATTCCCGCACAGAGGAGCAGTGCCGAGCGGCACTCACCAGCCCGAAAGGATTGTCTGCTCCCCCGCCGGGGCGGGCGGTGCTGGAGCTGAGGCTCGGGCTTCGGTCAGAGCGCAGGGAGAGGACTGGGGCTGGCGGCGAGAACTCAGCCTGAAGGGGGCTAATGTGCCACAGCTAGCCGGGAGGGAATCCGGGAAAACTCTGGAGCTGCCGAAGAGGCAGGAGACTTTTTCTTCCCTCTTGGTTTCCTGGTGCGCGAGGAGAGGGGATTAAGAGCGCCGCGTAAAGGAGCTCCAGAGACGGGCGCGAGTCGCGGCTGAAAGCGCGGAGCCCAGAGACGGGCGTGGGACTCTGGGGCTGCTGCTGCCGCCGCCAAGAAGCCTGTGTGCGAGCGCAGGTCACTGTCCACACTGCCCTTCCGGGAGCCTGTGCAGCCTGCCACTGCCGGGGTCCCGGGATCCAGGGGCGGCTTCCCTGGGAGAACGCACGGCACGCCTCGGGCTGGTGCAACGTCACGCCGACCTCTGCTGCTGCAGGCTCGCCCCGCACTCCGTCCCCCTCCCTCCCGCCTGGCCTGAGTGAGCCAGAGTCCCCGAAGAGGCTGCTCCTTTAACCCTGTCCTGTCTGAGCGAAGAACAGACGCCCTCCGGCGACCTACACGCAGAGGTGGGGCCAAATCCAAAGCTGAGACCCAGGAGCTGTGAGAACAAAGAAGAGAAAGGGAAGCCTCTCCCAGCAGCCTCAGAAGCAGCGGATTAAAGCTCCACAATCAACTTGATGTATCCTGCATCTGTGGAATACATGAATAGACAACAAATCATCCCAAATTGAGGAGCCAGGAGTCAGTGCTGTGCCTCTGAGGTGGGAGAGCCAACTTCAGGACACTGGTCCACAAGAGACCTCCCAGCTCCACACAATATCAAACAGCGAAAATCTTCCAGAGATCTCCATCTCAACAGCAGCACCCAGCTTCACTCAACGACCAGCAAGCTATAGTGCTGGACACCCTATGCCAAACAACTAGCAAGACAGGAACACAACGCCACCCATTAGCAGAGAGGTGGCCTAAAATCATAAAAAGTCTGCAGACACCTCAAAACACACCACCAGACGTGGACCTGCCCACCAGAAAGACAAGATCCAGCCTCATCCACCAGAACACAGGCACTAGTCCCCTCCACCAGGAAGCCTACACAACCCACTAAACCAACCTTAGCCACTGGGGACAGACACCAAAAACAACGGGAACTACGAACCTGCAGCCTGCAAAAAGGAGACCCCAAACACAGTAACATAAGCAAAATGAGAAGACAGAAAAACACACAGCAGGAGAAGGAGCAAGATAAAAACCCACCAGACCTAACAAATGAAGAGGTAATAGGCAGTCTACCTGAAAAAGAATTCAGAATAATGATGGTAAAGATGATCCAAAATCTTGGAAATAGAATAGACAAAAAGCAAGAAACAGTTAACAAGGACCTAGAAGAACTAAAGACGAATCAAGCATCGATTAAAAACACAATAAATGAAATAAAAAATACTCTAGATGGGATCAATAGCAGAATAACTGAGGCAGAAGAACGGATAAGTGAGGTGGAAGATAAAATAGTGGAAATAACTGCTGCAGAGCAAAATAAAGAAAAAACAATGAAAAGAACAGAGGACAGTCTCAGAGACCTCTGGGACAACATTAAACGCACCAACATTCGAATTATAGGGGTTCCAGAAGAAGAAGAGAAAAAGAAAGGGACTGAGAAAATATTTGAAGAGATTATAGTTGAAAACTTCCCTAATATGGGAAAGGAAATAGTTAATCAAGTCCAGGAGGCACAGAGAGTCCCATACAGAATAAATCCAAGGAGAAATACACCAAGACACATATTAATCAAACTGTCAAAAATTAAACACAAAGAAATCATATTAAAAGCAGCAAGGCAAAAACAACAAATAACACACAAGGGAATCCCCATCAGGATAACAGCTGATCTCTCAGCAGAAACTCTACAAGCCAGAAGGGAGTGGCAGGACATAATTAAAGTGATGAAGGAGAAAAACCTGCAACCAAGATTACTCTACCCAGCAAGGATCTCATTCAGATTTGATGGAGAAATTAAAACCTTTACAGACAAGCAAAAGCTGAGAGAGTTCAGCACCACCAAACCAGCTTTACAACAAATGCTAAAGGAACTTCTCTAGGCAAGAAACACAACAGAAGGAAAAGAACTACAATAATGAACTCAAAACAATTAAGAAAATGGGACTAGGAACATACATATCAATAATTACCTTAAATGTAAATGGACTAAATGCTCCCACCAAAAGACACAGACTGGCTGAATGGATACAAAAACAAGACCCATATATATGCTGTCTACAAGAGACCCACTTCAGACCTAGAGACACATACAGACTGAAAGTAAGGGGATGGAAAAAGATATTCCATGCAAATGGAAACCAAAAGAAAGCTGGAGTAGCAATTCTCATATCAGACAAAATAGACTTTAAAATAAAGACTACTAGAAGAGACAAAGAAGGACACTACATAATGATCAAGGGATCAATCCAAGAAGAAGATATAACAATTGTAAATATTTATGCACCCAACATAGGAGCACCTCAATACATAAGGGAAATATTAACAGCCATAAAAGGAGAAATCGACAGTAACACAATCATAGTAGGGGACTTTAACACCCCACTTTCACCAATGGACAGGTCATCCAAAATGAAAATAAATAAGGAAACACAAGCTTTAAATGATACATTAAACAAGATGGACTTAACTGATATTTATAGGACATTCCATCCAAAAACAACAGAATACACATTTTTCTCAAGTGCTCATGGAACATTCTCCAGGATAGATCATATCTTGGGTCACAAATCAAGCCTTGGTAAATTTAAGAAAATTGAAATTGTATCAAGTATCTTTTCTGACCACAATGCTATGAGACTAGATATCAATTACAGGAAAAGAGCTGTAAAACATACAAACACATGGAGGTTAAACAACACACTACTTAATAACGAAGTGATCACTGAAGAAATCAAAGCGGAAATTAAAAAATACCTAGAAACAAATGACAATGGAGACACGACGACCCAAAACCTATGGGATGCAGCAAAAGCAGTTCTAAGAGGGAAGTTTATGGCAATACAATCCCACCTTAAGAAACAGGAAACATCTCGAATAAACAAGCTAACCTTGCACCTAAAGCAATTAGAGAAAGAAGAACAAAAACATCCCAAAGTTAGCAGAAGGAAAGAAATCATAAAAATCAGATCAGAAATAAATGAAAAAGAAATGAAGGAAACGATAGCTAAGATCAATAAAACTAAAAGCTGGTTCTTTGAGAAGATAAACAAAATTGATAAACCATTAGCCAGACTCATCAAGAAAAAAAGGGAGAAGACTCAAATCAATAGAATTAGAAATGAAAAAGGAGAAGTAACAACTGACACTGCAGAAATACAAAAGATCATGAGAGATTACTATAAGCAACTCTATGCCAATAAAATGGACAACCTGGAAGAAATGGACAAATTCTTAGAAATGCACAACCTGCCAAGAGTGAATCAGGAAGAAATAGAAAATATGAACAGACCAATCACAAGCACTGAAATTGAAACTGTGATCAAAAATCTTCCGACAAACAAAAGCCCAGGACCAGATGGCTTCACAGGCGAATTCTATCAAGCATTTAGAGAAGAGCTAACACCTATCCTTCTGAAACTCTTCCAAAATATAGCAGAGGGAGGAACACTCCCAAACTCATTCTACGAGGCCACCATCACCTTGATACCAAAACCAGACAAGGATGTCACAAAGAAAGAAAACTACAGGCCAATATCACTGATGAACATAGATGCAAAAATCCTCAACAAAATACTAGCAAACAGAATCCAACAGCACATTAAAAGGATCATACACCATGATCAAGTGGGGTTTATTCCAGGAATGCAAGGATTCTTCAATATACGCAAATCAATCAACGTGATACACCATATTAACAAACTGAAGGAGAAAAACCATATGATCATCTCAATAGATGCAGAGAAAGCTTTTGACAAAATTCAACACCCATTTATGATAAAAACCCTCCAGAAAGTAGGCATAGAGGGAACTTTCCTCAACATAATAAAGGCCATATATGACAAACCCACAGCCAGCATCGTCCTCAATGGTGAAAAATTGAAACCATTTCCTCTAAGATCAGGAACAAGACAAGGTTGCCCACTCTCACCACTCTTATTCAACATAGTTTTGGAAGTTTTAGCCACAGCAATCAGAGAAGAAAAGGAAATAAAAGGAATCCAAATTGGAAAAGAAGAAGTAAAGCTGTCACTGTTTGCAGATGACATGATACTATACACAGAGAATCCTAAAGATGCTACCAGAAAACTACTAGAGCTAATCAATGAATTTGGTAAAGTAGCAGGATACAAAATTAATGCACAGAAATCTCTGGCATTCCTATATACTAATGATGAAAAATCTGAAAGTGAAATCAAGGAAACACTCCCATTTACCATTGCAACAAAAAGAATAAAATATCTAGGAATAGGGCCTCCCTGGTGGCGCAAGTGGTTGAGAGTCCGCCTGCCGATGCAGGGGATACGGGTTCGTGCCCCGGTCTGGGAGGATCCCATATGCCGCGGAGCGGCTGGGCCCGTGAGCCATGGCCGCTGAGCCTGCGCGTCCGGAGCCTGCGCGTCCGGAGCCTGTGCTCCGCAACGGGGGAGGCCACAACAGTCAGAGGCCCGCATACCGCCAAAAAAAAAAAAAAAATATCTAGGAATAAACCTACCTAAGGAGACAAAAGACCTGTATGCAGAAAATTATAAGACACTGATGAAAGAAATTAAAGATGATACAAATAGATGGAGAGATGTACCATGTTCTTGGATTGGAAGAATCAACATTGTGAAAATGACTCTACTACCCAAAGCAATCTACAGATTCAATGCAATCCCTATCAAACTACCAATGGCATTTTTCACAGAACTAGAACAAAAAATTTCACAATTTGTATGGAAACACAAAAGACCCCGAATAGCCAAAGCAATCTTGAGAACGAAAAACGGAGCTGGAGGAATCAGGCTCCCTGACTTCAGACTATACTACAAAGCTACAGTAATCAAGACAGTATGGTACTGGCACAAAAACAGAAAGATAGATCAATGGAACAGGATAGAAAGCCCAGAGATAAACCCACGGACATATGGTCACCTTATCTTTGATAAAGGAGGCAGGAATGTACAGTGGAGAAAGGACAGTCTCTTCAATAAGTGGTGCTGGGAAAACTGGACAGGGACATGTAAAAGTATGAGATTAGATCACTCCCTAACACCATACACAAAAATAAGCTCAAAATGGATTAAAGACCTAAATGTAAGGCCAGACACTATCAAACTCCTAGAGGAAAACATAGGCAGAACACTCTATGACATAAATCACAGCAAGATCCTTTTTGACCCACCTCCTAGAGAAATGGAAATAAAGACAAAAATAAACACATGGGACCTAATGAAACTTAAAAGCTTTTGCACAGCAAAGGAAACCATAAACAAGACCAAAAGACAACCCTCAGAATGGGAGAAAATATTTGCAAATGAAGCAACTGACAAAGGATTAATCTCCAAAATTTATAAGCAGCTCATGCAGCTCAATAGCAAAAAAACAAACAACCCAATCCAAAAATGGGCAGAAGACCTAAATAGACATTTCTCCACAGAAGATACACAGACAGCCAACAAACACATGAAAGGATGCTCAACATCTTTACTCATTAGAGAAATGCAAATCAAAACTACAATGAGATATCATCTCACACCAGTCAGAATGGCCATCATCAAAAAATCTAGAAACAATAAATGCTGGAGAGGGTGTGGAAAAAAGGGAACACTCTTGCACTGCTGGTGGGAATGTGAATTGGTACAGCCACTATGGAGAACGGTATGGAGGTTCCTTAAAAAACTACAAATAGAACTACCATATGACCCAGCAATCCCACTACTGGGCATATACCCTGAGAAAACCATAATTCAAAAAGAGACATGTACCAAAATGTTCATAGCAGCCCTATTTACAATAGCCCGGAGATGGAAACAACCTAAGTGTCCATCATCGGATGAATGGGTAAAGAAGATGTGGCACATATACACAATGGAATATTACTCAGCCATAAAAAGAAATGAAATTGAGCTATTTGTAATGAGGTGGATGGACCTAGAGTCTGTCATACAGAGTGAAGTAAGTCAGAAAGAGAAAGACAAATACTGTATGCTGACACATATATATGGAATTTAAGAAAAAAAATGTCATCAAGAACCTAGGAGTAAGACAGGAATAAAGACACAGACCTACTAGAGCATGGACTTGAGGATATGGGGAGGGGGAAGGGTAAGCTGTGACAAAGTGAAAGAGCGGCATGGACATATATACACTACCAAACGTAAGGTAGATAGCTAGTGGGAAGCAGCCGCATAGCACAGGGAGATCAGCTCGGTTCTTTGTGACTGCCTGGAGGGGTGGGATAGGGAGGGTGAGAGGGAGACGCAAAAGGGAGGGGATATGGGAACATATGTATATGTATAACTGATTAAATTTGTAAAATAAAAAAATAAAAATAAAACAAAAAAAAATAATAATAATAATAATTTTTAAATAATATGTATATTTATACTAATATTTTAAAAGACTGATTTTATATCAAGTTTTAATATAATTCCAAATTGTGTAAATCTGAAATAAAATGTATATTTTCTCTCTTTGGACCCTGGAACTATTTAATATACATGCAATTGTGATGTAACTGAAACTTAGCTTTGAAAAAATTTTTACTTAGGAAAACGTATCTATTTGCTGTGTACTGAACTGTGTTCCCCCTCAGTTCCTACATTTAAGCCCTTACCCATAATGTGATTGTATTTGGAGAGAGGATCTATAAAGGGGTAATTAAAGCTAGATGAGGTCATTAGGGTAGGACTCTGGTCCTATAGGATTAGTATCCTATCCTTAGAAGAAGAGACACCAGAGAGTTCACCCAGCCCCTGCACAGGTAAAGAAGAGGTCATAGGAGCACCTAGCAAGAAGGTGGTCACCTACAAGTCAAGAGAAGGGGCCTCATAATAAAACCTGCATTCTCAGTATCTAGATCTTAGACTTAAAGTCTCCAGAACTGTGAGAAATAAAAGTCTATGTTTAAACCACCAAGTCTGAGGTAGCCTGAGCAGACTAATACACTATTAAAATATATTTAAGTTTAGAGATTTATTGAAGGGAATTTACATATAAATAAGATAGCTATGAAAATGACAGTTTCATTTATAGAACAGAGTCACAGTTGCTTGTTCAACTATTGCATTACCAAAGATTCAAATTTAAAATATTTCAATAGGTTACTTTTTCTACAACTTATGAATCACTATGCCATGAATTTCACATGCATGTGTCTTTATTTCTGAGTTATAAATAGAAAAACAAAGTATTTTTAATCCTAAACATAAAACTCACAATTTTCTAGTCAAATATTATTTGGTAACTAAAAGAATACTATATTAAGGAATAGAATTTTGGAGTACTAATCATTGATTTATTTTGTCCATACATTTATAGCAATAACAATATCATTGAGTATAGATTTGAGAATATTTAAATATGTTACTTCATTTGAAAAACTTTAGAGATATAAACAGGAGTGGTTCAATTAAAACTAAATATTTAGAATAGAATTATCATACAAGAATTTATAGCAATAATGAAGTAGTGACAGAAATGTAGCACATGTTTTGTCAATAAGAAAGAGCATTGCAGTTTAGTGGGAAAAGGAGGTAGGTTAAATCCACAGCTCAAGCAGATGATGGAACTTAATAATAACAACTATTAATATTATTATTATTATTTGCCCCTTATAATACATCAGAGTTGAAAATCTTGTTGATTTATATATGGTCACACATTTAAGTTCTCAAAAATTATATAATAAAAATGCCAGTATTATGCACATTCTAACTCTTAAATTTTACCTTCTTTGAAAGAAATTGATGCTGGGGAAGAAAAAGTTGCCTATTCAATATAATACAGTTGGAAAAAGATGAAACCAGTGTTTCAGCCCAGGTGGACAGCTAGTTGAGAATACTGAGCTACATATTCCTATTCCACTATGGGAATTTCTGAAATTTGATTGCAAATATTCTTATTATTTTTTTCCTTTTACACCCTACGATTCTAAACTTTTCAACTCAATTTGTTTATACCAACAGAAACAGAGACAAGATGCTAAGAACTGTGTAAAATTATGTTTGTCGAATGAAATGGAAAGCACTGAAGAAAATAGAAATCACCTTCTCCTTAGTTACTTTACCTTGCAATATATACCATAGAGATTCTGAAAGATTTTACATGACGTTATATATTTCAGAGAACTCTCAAATGACTTATGACTGACATTTTTGCAATTGCTTTTAATTGAAGGGAAATTCACAAAACATAAAAGTAATCATTTTAATGTACAAATCAATGGCATTTACTAGATTCACAATGTTTTGCAACCACTATCTATCACTTGAAAAAGAAGCATTTTATCACCTACAAAGGAAACTTTGTACTCATTATTCAGCCACTCCAAATTTCCTCTGCTCTCCAGCCCCTGGAAACCTCAATCTTCTTTATGCATATGGATTTATTTATACTATATATTCATACAAATGGAATCATACAGTAGGTGATCTTCAGTGTCCAGCTTCTTTCACCTAGCATAAAGTTTTTGATTTTCATCCACATTGAAGCATTTATCAGTACTTCATTCATTTTATGGCTGAATAATTGTCCCATTGTATGTATATATCACAATTTATTCATCCATTCATTTGTTTATGACTTTTGGGTTGTTTCCACCTTTTGGCTACTGAACATGCATGTGCATGAATTTGTTTCTGTACCTGTTTTTAGTTCTTTCTGGTAAATACCTAGGAGTGGAATTGCTGGATCATATGGTAATTCCACATTTAACTTTTTGAGGAACCACCAAACTGTTTTCCACAGTCACTATGCAGCTTATATTTCCACCAGTAATGTTCAGGATTTTAATTTCTCCATATCTTTGTAAACACTTGTTCTTTTTCTTTTTGTTTTATTATAACTATCCTAGTGGGTGTGAAATTGTATGTCATTGTGATTTTGATTTTCAGTTCCCTAATAACTAACCATATCTTTTCACGTGTTTGTTGCACATTGTGTGTGTATATACATATCTTTGAAGAAATGTCTATTCAAGTCCTTTTTTAAAAATGGGTTGTTTGCATTTTTGTTTTTGAGTTGTAAGTGTTCTTCATTTATTATGGATATTAGGCCCTGTTAGATATAAGAATTGCAAATATTTTCTTTCATTCTGTAGGTTGTCTTTTCACTTTCCTGGTATATTCTGAATCACAAATTTTTGAAATTTTACCAAAATCCAATTTAATTATTCCTTTGTTGCTTGCGCATTTGCTGTTACATCTAAGAATCCATTGCTAAAAACAAGATTATGAAGATGTCTGTTTTCTACTAAGGATTTTATGTTTTTATCTCCTGTATTTAGGTTATTGATATTTTTTAGTTGATGGTATGAGGTAGGGGTTCAACTTATTTGCATGTGCATATCCAGCTGTTCAAATACCACTGAGGAAGAGACTATATTTCCCCCCATTGATTGATCTTGATACCCTTATTGAAAAAAAATGTATGGGTTTATTTCTGTGCTCTTCATTCAGTTTCATTGGTTTCTATGTGCCTATTCCTATGCTAACATGCCATTTTGATTACTGTAGCTTTGTAGTAAGTTTTGAAATTTGGAAATGGAGACTTCCAACTTTATTCTTCTTTCTCAAGAAAGAGATTATTGGGGGGGGGGTCCCTTGCAATTCTATGTTAATTTAAGGATCAGGTTTTCTATTTCTTAAAATTTTGTTAAGGATTTGCTAGAAATTTTAATAGAGATTGCCTTGACTCTGTAGATTGTTTAGGGTAGTATTGCTATCATAATATGATTAAGTTTGACCATCCATGAACATGGAATATATTTCTGTTTATTTAGGTCTTCTTTAAATTTTTTCAGCAATTTTTTTCAGTATGCAGGTCTTGTACTTCCTTGGTTCAACTTATTTCTAGGTATTTTATTCTTTTTGATTCCATTGTAAATAAAATTGTTTTCTTAATATCCTGTTCAGATTGTTTATTGCTGGTATAGAAAAGCACAACTGACATTTGCATTGATCTTGTACTTATGATTTTGCTGGATTTTTAAAATTATCTCCAGTAGAATTTTTTGTGGACTCTTTAGGAGTCCACAAATTTCTGATGATCTTGTAATCAGAAAATAGTTATAATTCTTCTTCCTTTCCAGTTTAGTGCTTTTTTTTTCCTTGACTAATTTTTTTTTTTTTTTTTTTTAGCTATGAATGCTAGTAAATTGTTGAGTAGGAGCTGTGAAAGTGGGCATCCTTGTCTTATTTCTGATCCTAGGGAGGAATTTTCAACCCCTCACCACTGAGTATGATGTTAGCTTTGGGTTTTTTATAAATGTTTTCACTATGTTGAGGATGTCCTCTGTATTTATAGTTTTCTGAGTTTTTACCACCAAAAGATGTTGTAATTTGTTAAATGCTTTTTCTGCATCAATTGTGATGAACTATGGTTATTATTTTTCTTTGTTCTGCTAATTTGGTGTATTACATTAATTAATTTTCTTATGTTGAAACACCCTTGAATACCTGGGATAAATCCCACTTGGTAATGTTATGTAATCCTTTTAATATGCTGCTGAATTTGGTTGGCTACAGTTTATTGAGGATATTTGCATATATATTTACAAGTAATATTGATTTATAGTTTGTAGACAGAAGAGAAGCACATAAGAAGCTAAAGTCTGACAGTGTCCACTAGCAGTAATATATGCTTTGAATTTAAAACTATAATCTTGAGTAAATCACTTAGAATCAGAAAAAAGTTAAAGTGTCATCAAATAAGTTTCTAAAAAGAAAAAGGAGATTTTGATTCTACTTTGCTCACAGTTTGTTACCAGTAAATACTGCCCACACTACACTGAAATCAGATAATGGTCCACCCAATGCATGAGGCTATATTCAGTGGCAGATGGAGTTGTCTTTTTTGTCTGATCATAGCCTTTCTTTTTCCATTTCAGGGAAAAACAACCACTTATAACAACCCTAAAATTGGTTGGGGTATAGAAACAGGAATACCTTTCTTAAATTTTTTGAAGAAAACCATTTTCTTGGGAGCAAAAGTAAAAAGTGTCCTGTAAGCAGTGGATTCTAGGAATCTTAGTTTTGACAGTTTCACAACAGTGTAATAAATGGACCACAAGTTGTATCTGGTTTTCTAAAATAGCCACAGAACCTAACCAGCAGTCCCACCTAAGTCCAAAAAGCCTTTCATGTTGGGTGGCTGATAAAAATTTAGTTAAACACTATGAGCATCAACTTTCTACCACCAGCATACACCTGAAGATAGAGAATCAGACAGAAGCAAAGTAGATCAAGGGCTGGGAAGACAACACTACACTCACTCTTTCTTTAAAATTCAACTTGTACTATAAGTTAGGTTTGAAGAAAAAAATGCCATATAAAAATTACTGACAATATTAAATTGATGATTTTTTTAAAAAAATTAAGTACTCAGAAAACATGTATGTATGGAACACACAATTAAAAAATAAGAGTGTCCATGTTCTTACTTTTAGTTACTTAATTCTTATATATTTTACATATCATAATTGTCAATCTACTTGACAGCATCTTGAATGACCTAGAAGTTGCTAAATCAATACACAGTACTTGGTTCTCAGCAACATTTAACACTAGTGTAGACCATCCCCGGATTCTTCAGGGATTTTTTTCCTGCCCCCTTTGGAGGTTTTTGGTAAAACATATAGAGGAACATGATGCTGTCATTTCTAGTTCTATTATCTTTTAATTTCAGGCAAAATTGGTGTCTTGATGTTCTTGTATATTCCATTCTGCAACACTATATTTCTAAGTAAGACATTTATTTCAAATATTTTGGCAGAAATGAAAATGAACTAGGCATGCTTTATATTGATTTTGTTTTTATGTAGAAAAAAATAATTGAGCCTAAATTAGGTAAGCAATGTTAATGTTTCTTATATAGTTTCACCTAGTGCTTTATCAGATCTGTTAAACAGTAGAAAACTATATAAAATCAGTTGGCTTTTCTGAACTTGTGCTGCCTATGTTTCAATTCCTCAAAAGCTCTTGTTCTTAATATGATAGGGCTTTTCAAGTAGTGTACAATTAAGTTATTCAAGAATTTTCTCAAGTGGTATCCCTTGACTATGGCTTAGAATACAATTTCTGCCAACATCCCCACCATTAGTGTTGTTATTTTTTTCCAATGATATAGATTTTTCCTCCTTAAGTCTACAGCGAGATAAAGAGCAAAGTTGTTATGTTGTGAAAGAAAATGACAATACCTAATCAGGGCTAATTATGAACTACTGGGAAACCACCAGAATGGGTAATTGCTGTTATTATTAGTAACTATCGGTCAGGATATGGTCAGCTGATTACACTGCATTAACAAGACATAAAGATTTGGGTCTTTGAGCAGTTTTAATGAATGAAAATTTAAGTGGATTTATTATATAGAAAATTTTAAGTAATCTGAAATGACAAAAATAATATTTTGTGTTAACTTTGTATTTGTATGTGCATTTTTTTGCACATAATTGCCACTCTCAATGCTTTCATATTCCCAAAACTATCATAGAATTTCTAAAATATAGGGATTTAATGTTATAATAAATTTTACATATTTTGTACACACAATTTCAAAGTGATAAATAGTAATAAATCTGAGTCATATGATATATATTAGTATTATTGATATATATAAAATTATTTTAAAGTAATGCTTAATGGCAATTAAATTTTAATTGGATGTTATCAAAACAAGTCTAATATAGTTCTTTTATTTAGAAATTGACATGATGAATCTTTTAATTATCATCTTGAATTTTTAAAAACATCAACTTTATGTATGCATAGATAGAGATTGAAGTCACAAAATTAAACGAGATATAGAACTAGAAACAAAAATAGAACACTTGACTGTTTAAACTGAAATTGATTTTTAAGTCTTATTATTTTGTATTTGACAGGACGTCTATAAGTCACAGTTGTTTGAACTTGAAGGTATCTTCTTTTTATTTTCAAAGGAAAAGTAGATTAATTAGAAAGAAAAGGAAAAAACCGTTCACACATTAAAAGATCGTAGATTGACCCTGTTCTTACAGCTTTCTGAACTTTGCTCCTTCTGTCTTCCATGCTTTGTCTCCTATCTTTTCAACTCTTGCATCTGACAATAATATGTTAAATGCTCACATTCAATCACAGTTTTATAGATTATGTCATGTCCTTATAATTACACAGACACCTTCTGATACAATGGTAGTGTGCTTGGTTGCTTTTGAACTGAGCTTAAGATCTTTTACAAGATTTTATACTTTGTTCAGAGGTTTCTTATTTTGATGAAAATTAAATCATAAAAATATTTTCCAAAAGCCAGTAAAGGTAGTGTTTAATATGTCAACAAATAATAAATGTGTCTTAAGAATGATAAGATATGATATCTTGGTTTATTCATTTTGTTATGACAGGTTTTCCCAGATAAATACCTGTCATCAGTCTGTCATAAAGTGTTAGATCTGTTGTAATCATAGCTTGTTGGTAACATTAATAAAGCCAGTTAGTCTAATAGCACATGTTTGAATCTTAAAAAAAGCATTAATTCTAAACAAAAAAGAACAGTAAAACGAAAACAAAATTTTAAGATAATTCAATTCACTACATTTAAATAGTAGCGTTAGAGATTTTAGAATACAAAAATTTTTTTCAACTTTGTCTATTATTTAATGTCAATTCATTTTTATAACATTTTAACAGTGAGTTTCCTTTAAAAGAAAAACTTTTTTAGTGTTTCCTCTTTAAACATAAAAATAACAAGAGGTACTTCACTCTGAGAAAGCAGAACTTTTCTCTAACTCCTGAAAAGTATGCCTTCATAAGACTATTTTGAGTGTGTATTTTTAATTTTAGAATTTCTGGGCTGGTATTTAAGGAATGTTTTTCAGCATGTTTATTAATAAATACTTCATTTAATTAATACCTTGTCAGTTTTATGCTTCAAAGGTCTAAAACTATAAAAATAAATACAGCTTGCACTAGTGTTTTGCAGTGTTGGAGGATGGATTTAAGTGTCTATCAAAATGTACAACATAGCATGAAATAGTGTAATTTTTAATTTTCAGTTAATCAATACATTTTCAGATTTTTAATTACTATTTTTCTAAATAAGAACAAGATTAGGAAAAGAAGATATTCACTTCTCTACATAAGTAAATGATATAAATGTATTCTGACAAAGTAAACAACAGATTTTAAATTTGTAGAGAAGTCTCAAAAAGAAAGAATTGTAGAAATCTGTCAAAAGAAACATTAAAATTTTTTGAGATTGTCTTTGGTCAATGCTGAAAAATAATAATTTCAATCTAGAGAGCTCTACATATGGAACAAAGTTGATGTTGTTAAAAGTAGATTGCTGATGACACAATAAATAAGTTTCAAACATTATTTGATACCCTCACCCTATTCATGATTCCCCCTATTCCAGGAGAGTTTTGACTCTTCCAGTCAGTGTAAAAGGACTAGAATATAGTCAGACTATCATTTCATTCCAGCTGAATAGAAAAGTGTTTGGATCAGAGACTTGAGGAATATAGAACACTGTACACGGGTCTCCATCCGGGAGGTGAAAATCTGTACACTAAAAAATATAAGACGTTGATAAAAGAAATGAAAGTAGTCACAAATAAAAAATTGGATTCTTATCTTACACTACACACAAAAAGCAATTCAAAATGGATTAAATGCTTAAATGTAAGTCTTGAAACCATAAACCTAGAAGAAAACATAGTGAAACACTCCTTGAAACTGATCTTGGCAATGATTTTTTTGGAAATGACACCATAAATATGGGAAACAAAAGCAAATATAGACAAATGATCCTACATCAAACTAAAAAGCATTTGCATAGCAAAGGAAATAATCCACAGAATGAAAAAGCAAACTATGTACAGAATTGGAGAAATATTTGCACATCATATATCTGTTAAGGGGTTAATATCCAAAATATAAAAGGAACTCATACAAATCAATAGCAAAAAAAACAAATAATTCAATAAAAAGAATTTGAATAGATATTTATCTAAAGAAGACAACATACGGCCAACAGATATAAGAAAATGTACTCAATATTCCTATTTATCAAGGGAAACATTATCTCACATCTTTTAGGGTAGCAATTTTCAAAAAAAGAGAAGATAATAAGTGCTGGGAAAGATGTGGTAAAAAGGGAACCCTGGTACATAGGTGAAAGGACTGTAAATTGGTACAGTCATTAATGAAGAGTATGGAGATTCCTCAAAAAATTAAAAATAGAAGTAGCACATGATCCGGCAATTCTACTTCTCATTATATATCCAAAGGAAATAAAATCAGGATCTTGGGGAGATATCTGCACTTCCATGTTCATTACAGTATTACAATAGCCAAGATATGGAAACAACCTAAATGACCATCAATAGATAAAAAGATTTAAAAAGTGGCATATACAAATAATGAAATATTCAGACCTAAAAAAAGGAGGAAATCCTGCCATTTGTGACAATATGAATTGACCTGGAGGGTTTTATGCTAAGTGAAATAAGTCAGGAAAAGACAAATACTGTAAGATTTTACCTGTATATGGAACCTAAAATTGTCAAACTCATGGAAGCAGAGAGCAGAATAGTTTCAATTACACAAGATAAATAAGTTCTGGAGATCTGTTATTGAGCATAGTGTCTATAGCTGACAATATTGTATTGTATACTTAAAATTTGCTATGATGATAGATCTTATGTTAAGTGTTTTTACCATTCTATGTAACATATATTTATACTTATTATTACATATAGTAAATAAATATGTATTAAATAATAATAAAAATAGGAAAAGGAAGTAGAAGAAGAAGAAGAAGAAGGCTGGAGGAAACTTTAGGAGATGATGTCTATGTTTGTGGCCTTGACAGTGGTGACAGTTTCCTGGGTGTGTACTTACCCCCAAATTCCTCAAGTTATATACACTAAATACCGCTTTTTATATGTCATATCATTTTTTAATGTACAGTCTTTTACATATCAATCATACCTCAATAAGTGGTATAATTTTAGAAGAAATGAGATTAAAGTGTTGAACCACATATTTATAAATATTTTTTAAAGTAATATTTATAAAAAGTAGAGTAATATTTATAAAAAGTAGAGTCTGTAGCCAGTTTATGCACTGATTGTAAACAATAGTGTTGGTTGTCTCTATAAAGTTTAAATGGAGTGGACATAAAGAAAAAATAACAAGAAAAGGTAGTAATTGACAGGCAAGCTGAATTCTAAGATTTCCGAGATTAAGTGACTTAAGGCATAGGAAATTTAACTGAAGTGGAATTGAAGTGAAATATTTTAAGTTTCAAAGAATGTTTAGTTGTGATGTTAGAAAAATTATCTAAATTCTTAGAAATAGTCATAAAAGACTATAGGCCAGTACAGTTCTGAGCATTTTATTAAACAGACAATTTAAAACTCTGGGGCAGAAGTTAACTTGCAGATTTTTGTCTAGTAGAGATTTGAATAACCACAGAATGTATAGGCCCAGATATTGTGGCTTATTGTCCTGTTGGACATTAACCAGTTTTGTATCCAAACATAAATTTGTACTTTTCTTAAATGTATTTATTAAATTGCCTGTGTATACTAAACTTCTCACATTTTTGTTTCAATTTTAATGCCTATTGGTTAGTAAGTTAAATAAAATATCTGACACTTGTTTATTTTGCATGTGCTTGCAGCAAATTAACCACAGCTATTCAATCTCATTATCAGAGTTTGAACTAGAAAACAGAAGAATCAAAGGAATATTAATAATTATCTTTGGTGTCCTTTGGAATAGAGATTAGATATGGTCTGTGAGTCTTTACATGATAAATTCTAATGACTGAATTATATGGAGACACATGTAATCCAAAATCAAGAACACATTTTCCTTGCAGTCAGCATATTATAATGTTGACCTTATAGTTGTCTCAGGTGCATATTTCACTTAGCAGTTATACACTAACACACTAGGTAAAGAAGATGGCATTTTAGCATTCAAAGCATATTTTTACTATATGGCCATTAATATTCTTTGTGATTGAATTACTCTGTATCTTGGCTATGCCAACGAATTTGCCTTTGGAAACATTTTCTGTATTAATAAAATAGAATGATTGTTTTCATTACTTATAAATATAGTAAAATGTTGGAAAATAGATTGGAGTTTATTTTTCAGCTCTCACACTTAAACTATCACAGCCTGAACCAGTCACATATTTAATATTTCTTATTTTAAATTTTTTGTACTGTGATACTGGGTTATTAATGGTTCTTCCTAAAAGGATTATTGTAAAAATAAATGTGCTTAATATCTGTAAAGACTTTAGGATGTTACCTAGCACAAAATAAAATTTCAAAAATTGTTACCAACTATTATTAACTTTAATTGTTGTTAATAAAATACATTCCATGGTGACATAACACTGTTATCAGGATTCAGTGTGCATTAACTACTGATATGAAATATTGGAAGCCTTAAATATAAAAATATCAGACACATGTATATGGCTAAACAGCAAAGATAAAAATTAGGAAGATATTTTCTTACCAGTTTTTCTTCAAAATTAAACCATTTTTCCTGAAAATATTTACAGAAAATTATTCTTTAATTTCTAATAAGTATAGATTTTTTTTAAAGATTAGCATATTGTTTATATTCTAGGGAATTTTATTCAGTAAACAATAAAATTTTATTTTTACTGTTGGTTTGTTCAGATAAAATAAAACATTAAATACTAAAAACATGTATCTTAAATTATATTGTCCTAAAATTTAGAGATGCTACTTAGTAAATTGTCTTTGCATAGGGTCTAACACTTTGTCAAAGTACTTTGTAGTAATAAACATGTCTTCTAAGCATCGCTCATGATTGCTTTTGAATCAACAAAATACTTTGCCTATTACTCTCCAAGTACCACAAAAAAGAAATCACTTTCTTCTCTTATATGAATAATTATACCAGTTTTCCTAATTTATTTTGACTCATAGCTAAAATTCATTCTTACCAATGAATCCAAATTGTGTTAGCATAAGGTACTGCATTCTGAACTTTGTTACTTTTTCTTAATGATAGGCAATGACATTTTTAGGCAAGAAAAAAACCTGAAAATGTGGAATGTAAATTTTATAGAAACCTAAATATAGCTTTTTTACCTTCACAGAACAATGATTGCAAACCTATTCTTTTGTGCATTAAGGCTTATAAAACTGAATCAATTTTTAAACAGATTACCCCTCAAAACTGCTCATTGACCCAATTTTTGACTCTGTACAAATATTTATTCATTGACATTTATACTATAAAAACATTTTATAGTGGCCATTTACATAATTAGTCCTTATAATGGATTTATCTAGTTCTAATCACAAGTTAAGATTTTATTTTTACTATGTAATACTACTAGTCCTCTGTTTACATTTAATGCTCATGTGCAAAAAATTAGCTCATTGAAGTTTAGCACATGGATTAAATGTACATTTGGAAACATAATACTGTAACTCTAAGCTTAGTACTGTTAAAATTAAATACAAAATGGAGACCAGACTTGAGGATTACCTGAGCAGACAAAACCATTTAAGCCACATAAGCAAAATTAAATATAGCTTATTTCATGAACATAAGCAAAACTTACCTTAGGTTATATCTTGTAAATGCCTCTGATAATCATAAGAGACACTTAAATCATCTTCCTAAATATGGTATGAGATAATCACCTTTTTTAAAAATTTAATTTAATTTTTTGTTAAAAAGTATAATTTTTATTATCCTCATAAATAAATACATAATCACAAAGAAATATTTTAAAGAAATTATATTGAATATCAGTTTTAACCAATCTCCTGCCATGTATAAACCCCCATTGTGATAATCAGGTGTTGTAAAGGTTAACAACTTCCTTAGCTTTACTATATACACCATTCTATAATTTCATGCCCTGACCTTCATATCAGTTTTTATTTTTGAAAGCTCCCAGTTTATGAACTGTTCTCATATACACAATAATCTCTTACTAAATAATATTTATTGATTTGGTGGTTTTAATTTTGCTATTTCTGGATTTTTAACACTACTTGATTTAGTGGCATGTCTTTGTTCATGACTCCTGTTGAAAAGAAATGAGGTCTTCATTAGCATTAATGTTTCTACTAAATATGGAAGAATGAGACAGTGATATATACATGTTTTCCATGTTGCTAAATGAACTGACATTGGATGCAGTATTGTAGGGAAATAAATCTAATAAGTGAGGTGTGTGGGACTTGTTTGGGGTAAAAAATGGGTTGGTAACATTTAAATAAAGAGGAAAATGGAAAACATTGGAGAAACAAGAGAAAATAAACAGATATGAAAAGCACAGAAGAGAGAAAGTTAATAGGCTTAGCTGCCAAAGGCAGAACTTGAGCAGCTGATAGAACCTTTAAAAAGTAGGGATAAAAGATTAAACTTGAGGTTTTGAGTTGTTGGGTAATTCTAGGTAATGTATTGAAAACAATATTTTAGGGAGAAAAGTGCTTGCCGTGGTTTGGAAAAAATGAAGAAAAGGCAATTCTATAATATAAAATAATTCAGTTGATAAGCATTTGGATGCAACTAAAAAGAAACAAACTCAAAATAACTTAAAATAATGTCATTTATTATCTCAGGTAATGGAAATCCTGAGAAAATGCAGTCCCACAGTTGGATCAGTTCAATGGCTCAACAATATTCCCAAAAGCCCAGGTTCTTTTATATTTATCTGCACTACCATCCCAGCATTATCCTCTTACATTTCTTTTCCTCATGGTTCCAAGATGGTTGTCACACTAAGAGACACTGTATGCAGGTAGTAACACTGTCGAAGGAAATGGGAACTTTTTAATCTCCTCTCCCTGTGTAAGGACAAGAAAGACTTTTTGAGAAAATCTGCAGCAAACTTTCTATTTTGTTTCTTTGGACAAATGTGCATCACATGACAATGCTAAAGCTTATTATTTATCAAGGGGATTAAGACCACCAAGAACAATTTAGACCTACCATAATTCACTCCCTGTGGTTCCAAAAAGACCCAGCTTCTCTTGCCCACTCACAGAAGAGTTAACAAAATTGGGGTTCGATTGATAAGAAAGAAGAAATGGAACAGATGTTGAAAAGACAATCGATAGTGATTTTTCTAAAGCAAAATAGCTACAGGGTTGTTACCATAATCAGTTTTGGATGAACAACATTTTTTGCAATTTTGCCTTCTCAGTTGGCAAATAATTTAAGCAAAATTGGAAAAAAATAGCCTATGAAAACACAGTGAAAATAAGTTGTGGATTGTCTGAGACGTAACTCATTCGAAAGCTTTCCCTCTCTTTCCATAGGAAAGATAAATATTTCCTAATTGGGACTATGATAAATATTACCCTATTTATAAAGGATATTTGTGTAACATTTTTAGTGTAGTACCTGTATCACTGCTAGAGTGAATAGGTGAAAGATGTTGCCTAAATCAGTCTAAAAGCAAACTATGTGTATTAGGCTTTTCATTTCAGAACAAATACCAACATATATTTGGACACTTGGAATAATCACGATTAGTTTCATTCTACAGAATTTCTTAGATATTTTCTTATCGTTAGCACCATTAAATAACTTTTTGATATTATCTTTGTTATTGGCACACTGATGTAGAAACGTATTTCATCCTATTTCTAGCCTTCATGTGACATTAATTCTAAGACAAGCACAGTAATATAGAAACAACCTCAGTAGAATAAGAAAAATTGAGTGAAAATAATATTTCACTATATCCTGTTCTAATATGTTTTACTTTACATACATCTGAAAAATCTCTAAATTAAAATAGTCTATTATTTTCAGGACAGTATTTATTGATTCCACAAACAGTTTTAATTTTTAGATGTACTGGATATTTGCTACATTTCTAAAGTCCAGAAAAATTTAAATTGTATTTGAAAGCAATAATCTAAAGAAATACTGTCTCTATCTCTGAGCCTTGAACACTGCTCTTTTCCTCCTATTAAATAATCTTTCTTTTTAAATATTGTTTATTATTCTGTTTTAATATAAGAAAATCATATTGTGTAATATATATCATAATATATATGATTATATGAAATATATCATACATGTATTTACATATACAAACATACATATATATATACTTGTTTGTATTAACATCTCTCTTATAGTATTCAGTGTATAAACAGTTTTATCAACTTTGCTTTTTTCAATTAATAATATTCTCTGAAGATCATACCATACTAAATTCCTAGTAATATTCTAAGGTTATTTTTGTTTGTTATTGCTCTCAGTATTCTACGTCCTTGATGCACCATTGTTTATTCAGTCAGTCCCTAGTGATGGCTACTTTCTTTGCTTTCAGGCTTTTGTTATTACCAGGTGTCTTATACATATTGTGTTTTCATATTTTTGTCTATGGATCTTTGAGACGTATTTCTAGAATGGGATTCTTGGGCCACACAGTAAACAGATAAACATTTTTTTTTTTTTTTTTTTTTTGTGGTATGCGGGCCTCTCACTGTTTGGCCTCTCCCGTTGCGGAACACAGTCTCCGGATGCACAGGCTCAGCAGCCATGGCTCATGGGCCCAGCCGCTCCGCGGCATGTGGGATCTTCCCGGACCAGGGCATGAACCCGTGTCCCCAGCATAGGCAGGCAGACTCTCAACCACTGCACCACCAGGGAAGCCCAACAATTTTTTAGTTATTGTCAAGTTCATTTTTTTATAGAGATTGCACTGATTCTTATTTCCATCATGTGAGAATTTTCCATAACTTTGCCAAATAAGAGCGTTTTCAAGTTCTTTCATTTTGCCAATCTGATAGGTGAAAAATGTTTTCTTAATTTTCATTTTTCTTATTATGAAAGGTTTAGCATCTTTTCATGTGGTTAAAAATACATTTGTTCTGTTCATGTTTCTAGTTAATTTTTCTTTAGAGTTAGTACTCTTATATCTTCTATTTTGAGATGACTTTTTCATGCAAGAATTATTACATTTCTACCTCTGATACACATTATTTCATTTGGTTTCTTATTTTGCTCATGATGATATTTGCCATGCACTTAAAATTATGCAGTCACATTGGTTAATTCTAAATTTTGCCATGCATTTTAAATAATTATCTACTTTTGTAAACATTTAAATGTTTTTATAATGCAAAATTTAAAAAAAGGCAGCATCGGGCCTCCCTGGTGGCGCAGTGGTTGAGAGTCCGCCTGCTGATGCAGGGGATATGGGTTTGTGCCCCGATCTGGGAGGATCCCATATGCCGCGGAGCGGCTGGGCCCGTGAGCCATGGCCGCTGGGCCTGCGCATCCGGAGCCTGTGCTCCGCAACGGGAGAGGCCACGACAGTGAGCGGCCCACATACCGCAAAAAGAAAAAAATAAAAATAAAAATAAAAAATAAAATAAAAAATAAAAAAAGGCAGCATCCTTACTTGAATTATAACAATTCATGTTATTGCTTCCTTTATGAAGGTTACTATGCTGAGTGTTCTACGTAGATTATCACATGCATCCACAAATGACTTTGCAAGGTGGATTCTATTCTTATTCCCATATACGAAATGAAGAAAGAAAAACTCAGAATTTTTTTAATTGTTCAAAATAAATCAAAATGAAATGAGGAAATTGGAATTTGAAACCTCATGTAAGACTTTAGAACCCACCACCTTACCTTCAGAGACAATATTTCAACCTTGGCAAATATGCTATTTCCCAAATTTTCTCTTTTAAAGTACAATATTGAAGATATTCTTTATTTTACTTAAATGATCTTAGAGTCCATTCATACACTATATTTGAAAAGTCACATTGTCAATATAGGTTAGAATCAGAAAATACTGTTCCACATGAAAGCATGCAATTACTTTGCTTAAATTTTTGGTTCAGCTAATAAAGGCAAACCCTTAAAAAATCTGACTGAGGTTACTTCAAAACTAAGTATAAATTAGTGCTATTAATTTTCTGTTTAAAAGCCATTATTACCAGAGTTAACTAACTTCTAAATAGTAACATTTAGTTTCCTTTTAAAAACAAGTTTCCAGAAAAGTCAAGATTCTCCCAATTTACAAAGGCAAGTTTTTACTTGGTTTTATAACATAAAACATATTCTTCTGCCTGACTTCTTTTAGCAGCAGCAAAAGCTAGAGTGTCTATAAATATTGTGTGCACTTAAATGTCTCTGTTTTCTCTAGGATTGTAAATAATTGATTAGTAAATCATAAATGTGTTCCTAAAAGCTAACACTGCCTTACTTAACACTGCCCTGTCAGTGATAATGTTGTTGAAATAGGACTCAGGATGAAAACACAGTGGGGATTTACTGTTGTGCAATGTGCATGCAAATGACCTTGTATAATTTGCATATTTGCTTTATTTTAACACTGTTATGAGCAGCTTGTATCTAGAAAAGATAGCCAAAATTTTACATTTGTGATTTGCTCCTTTCTGACCTACTATATGTACATGACTTTTATGAGTTTCATTTAGATAAGATCAATGATAATTTGTTCTCATTTTAAAAGATGATTAGAGGGCTTCCCTGGTGGCACAGTGGTTGAGAGTCTGCCTGCCAATGCAGGGGACACGGGTTCGTGCCCCGGTCCGGGAAGATCCCACGTGCCGCGGAGCAGCTGGGTCCGTGGGCCATGGCCGCTGGGCCTGCGCGTCCGGAGCCTGTGCTCCGCAATGGGAGAGGCCACAACAGTGAGAGGCCCGCGTACCACAAAAAAAAAAAAACCAAGAAAACAAAAACAAAAACAAAAAAACCCCATATGGACCCATAGCCCAATTATAGAATAGTTCAATCACCTTACAAACACGCTGTGCTTTCAAAATATAATTTTAATCACCTCTATTTTTTTCACAAACTACAGAAGCCACACAGAGCTTAAATTGAGAATTTGGGATTCAGTTCTACGTATTTTGGCTCCTGAGTCCGCACGCATAATCACTCTATAAATCTAAACAAACCCTAAAGGAAATCAGGTTCAATCCCCTATTTTTAAAGTGAATCTCATAGGCTTTGAGAGTCATATGGGCAAAGGATAGAGTCACAGAGCTTTGATGAAAATTAGCACATTTAATAATGATGCATGTGTTAATGGAGGGCTACTCTGCTCTCAGTAGAAAGTGGGTAAAGATATTGTATAGTTTCTAGATTGTGATCTTAAAAGAGTTTTATGAATATTCAGTTTTAATACATTTTTTTGTATTTGTTAGATCATATTTTACCTTGACAATAGAATTATGCATATTTCAAAATTGATATCCCATTAGCCACTTCAATTAAAAAAGTCAAAATTGAAAGATTAGTGAATTGCTTAAGGTAAGAGAGGATATATGTTTAATAATTATTTCCTATAGTATAATAAAAGGTTCACTTCTGCAAGTAGATTGGTTTAAAGTTTAACTTGTGTTAATATGGATAAGTATTTAAAAGCACAAAATGTACAACATGGTTTATTTACACATTGTATAACAGATAAGAATAAGTTGTATTTTCCCAAGAGTTGACTCTTCCTTCCAAAAGTGGAGGCTGAGATATGTACATTTTATTGAGGCTATTATGGAAAAAAATTACCTATAATTTAAGTTTCCATAATAGAGCCCTATTCCTTTTCTTATGAATACTCTGATTACTCTATCTTCAGCTTATGCCCGTGTCATATTTTGAAAATATTCTAATATAGTTGCAAGAAAGTAATCAGAAATCCATAAAAAATTATTTTCTCAACATGAATTACTTTGAGTTTTAATTATGTGAATTTGATTTTTTACATATAAAATTAATGAAATATATATAATAATATAATGTATTCTGTCATTAATCTAAATATTTATATTTTAGCTTTTTAGATAACATATGAAAGAATAATAAGATCTTTAAGCAGCATTACTTCAATATTAATTGTATAATTGTGTTGTAAAATGTAACTTGTAATATGAAAAATCGTGTACCTAAAATTACAATCATAAAATACATATAAGAAATAATTTCACATGAATAAATTCAGCATAGTGCTTATATTTTGTTTTTGTTTGAATCTATTTTTTTTTTTTTTTTTTTTTTTTTGCTGTACGTGGGCCTCTCACTATTGTGGACTCTCCCGTTGCGGAGCACAGGCTCCAGACGCACAGGCTCAGCGGCCATGGCCCACGGGCCCAGCCGCTCCACGGCATGTGTGATCCTCCCGGACTGGGGCACAAACCCATGTACCCTGCATTGGCAGGCAGACTCCCAACCACTGCGCCACCAGGGAAGCCCCTGAATCTATTTTTAAAGTGAAAAAAAAAATACATTAGTCAGTATGTGCAAGAGAAAATTAAGCAAATATGTTACAGTCATGTTTATTTGGTTATATCTGAAAATTTTTACATACAACTTTTAAAATTTTCCAGCAATGAAGTCTATTTGTCATCTGACAAGCAAGAGAAAAACCAAGGGGGATATGTCTTTCTGAGTTCAGGGAAGTCAGACTGAAATTGGCTAAGACACTTCTATTCTTAAGCAAGTTTTTATGACATTGGTTAAAGATATTTTTTCAGTTTATGGCAATGTGTATGAATCTTTTAGTTTGTGTTAAGAGCTTAAAAACAAATAGCTAAATGTTAAGCAGGAAAAGGTAATTCCTGAGTCATCACTAAAATTCTGATATTATAACTTTGAGAGAAACCTTTGTTAATTCATTACCTGGCTATCCAGCGGCATAATACCCTTGCCAAACAGAAAGTTAAAGAAATAAGTAAAACTGCTCCTTTTTAACCATAGGAAAATGTAAAGAAATAACTAAAAGTCGATCAATAACTGATTTTCTCCATTGGGTATCAAATGTAGTCAGAGAATATTATTTGCATGAAGGAATTAAATAGCAAAACAAAAATGGAAACTGTTTTGTTTATATTCATATTGATATTACCTAAATATACATTTTTGGGTATTCAAACTGAGAAGATAAGCACAGTTTTAAAAGTTAAAGGTTAATCTTACCTGTTTTTCAATTTTCAGTGTCATCTAGCAACCTAAGAAATGTTTCCTTGAATACTCAATTAAACTGATCCACAAGACAATATTTAGGGCATTCCTTAGCTGTGTTAGGTTGTTTGGATTCGGTTATTTGTTTCTGCTTTTCTCTGTAGCCCTTTTCATTGTCAGACTTTTGTTCAGCTGTTTGCTTGCTTGTTTGCTTAGTGCCTGACACTAAGCTTTATGGGGATGTGGAAATTTTCTCTCCCTTTCCAGAGTATTCTAACTCCTAGTAGAGAAAGAAGTACATAGCATATACTCAGTGAATATCTGTTGAAAACAAATAATTTTTCTGTTTCTGTCAAATTTTGTATCAACAAGAACTTACCTAATTGTAATGTTAATATATTTCTTTGGAAGAAAATAGAGAAAATATATTACTAAGTAAGTGAAATAATAATATCCTAAAAACAATTACCATTGTTAACATTTGGTTAACTTCCTTCCCTTTTTTTGTACACATTTAGTTTTCAAATAAATTAAATATAAATTTCAGGTGGTTTGCTTTCTTCTTTTTCCATTTGAGTTTTTATAATAATTAAATAATCATGGGAATATGGGCTTTTCAACATGAAAATATATAATACAATTGATGACAAACTTGGGTTGTTTTTATTTTCTGCTCTTAGAATACTAATATGAACATACATTGACCTAAATACTTGCCTTTATCTCTCCACAATTTCAAGGCTGCATCCTACTGACACCTCCTTGCCTGATGAAACTATTAGCTCACTTCCTTTCCAACACTCACAACTTCACCAACTCTACCTTGGAGACTATTAGAATCACTTGAAACTTGTTCTTTTTCCCTAAGTACTTCAAGAATGCAAGAACCCCAAAGAACTTAGGTAACCCCAAATCCACTGGAAATACATCTCTATGTGTTTTTGCATATTTCTTTTTTTTTTGATACCTTCTTTCTTTATTTATTTTTTAACATCTTTATTGGAGTATAATTGCTTTACAATGTTCTGTTTGTTTCTGCTGTATAACAAAGTTAATCAGCTATATGTATACATATATCACCTTATCCCCTCCCTCTTGCGTCTTCCTCCCAACCTCTCTATCCCACCTCTCTTAGTGGTCACAAAGCACTGAGCTGATCTCCCTGTGCTATGCATCTGCTTCCCACTAGCTATCTATTTTAAATCTGGTTTTGTATATACGTCAATGCCACTCTTTCACTTAGTCTGAGCTTACCCTTCCCCCTCCCTGTGTCCTAAAGTCCATTCTCTAAGTCTGCGTCTTTATTCCAGTCCTGCCCTAGGTGCATCAGAACCATTTTTTTTCTCAGATTCCATATATATGTGTTAGCATACGGTATTTGTTTTTCTCTTTCTGACATACTTCACTCTGTATGACAGACTCTAGGTCCAACCACCTCACTTCAAATAACTCAATTTCGTTCCTTTTTATGGCTGAGTAATATTCCATTGTATACATCTGCCACATATTCTTTATCTATTCATCTGTCGATGGACATTTAGGCTGCTTCCATGTCCTGCCTATTGTAAATAGAGCTGCAATGAATATTGTGGTACATGACTCTTTTTGAATTACGGTTTTCTCAGGGTATATGCCAGGCAGTGGGATTTCTGGGTCATATGGTAGTTCTATTTTTAGGTTTTTGAGGAAGCTCCATACTGTTCTCCATAGTGGCTGTATCAATTTACCACCAATAGTGCAAGAAGGTCCCCTTTACTCCACATCCTCTCCAGCATTTCCTGTCTGTAGATTTTTTGATGATGGCCATTCTGACCGCTGTGAGGTTATACCTCATTGTAGTTTTGGTTTGGATTTCTCTAATAATTAGTGATGTTGAGCAACCTTTCATGTGTTTGTTGGCAATCTGCATATCTTCTTTGGTGAAATGTCTATTTAGGTCTTCTGCCCATTTTTGGATCAGGTTGTTTGTTTTTTGATATTGAGTTGCATAAGCTGCTTGTAAATTTTGGAGGTTAATCCTTTGTCAGTTGCTTCATTTGTAAATATTTCCTCCCATTCTGAGGGTTGTCTTTTCCTCTTGTTTATGGGTCCTTTGTTGTGCAAAAGTTTTTAAGTTTCATTAGGTCCCAGTTGTTTACTTTTGCTTTTATTTCCCTTTCTCTAGGAGGTGGGTCAAGAAGAATCTTGTTGTGGTTTTTGTCACAGAGTGTTCTACCTATGTTTTCCTCTAAGAGTTTTATAGTGTCTAGCCTTACATTTAGGTTTAATTTATTTTGATTTTATTTTTCTGTATGGTGTTAAGAAGTGTTCTAATTTCATTCTTTTACATGTAGCTGTCCACTTTTCCCAGCACCACTTATTGAAAAGGCTGTCTTTTCTCCATTGTATATTCTTGCCTGCTTTATCAAAGATAAGGAGACCATATGTGAGTGTATTTATCTCTGGACTTTCTATCCTTTTCCATTGATCTATATTTCTATTTTTGGGCCAGTATCATACTGTCTTGATTACTGTAGCTTTGTAGTATAGTCTGAAGTCAGGCAGCCTGATTCCTTCAGTTCTGTTTTTCTTTCTCAACATTTCTTTGTCTATTTGGGGACTTTTTTGTTTCCATACAAATTGTGAAATTTTTTGTTCTAGTTCTGTGAAAAATGGCAGTGGTAGTTTGGTAGGGATTGCACTGAATCTGTAGATTGCTTTGGGTAATTTGGTCATTTTCACAATGTTGATTCTTGCAATCCAAGAGCATGGTATATCTTTCCATCTGTTTGTATTGTCTTTAGTTTCTTTCATCATTGTCTTATAGTTTTCTGCATACAGGTCTTTTGTCTCCTTAGGTAAGTTTATTCCTAGGTATTTTATTCTTTTTGTTGCAATGGTAAATGAGAGTGTTCCATTAATTTCTCTTTCTGATTTTCCATCACTAGTGTATAAGAATGCAAGAGATTTCTGTGCATTAATTTTGTATCCTGCTACTTTACCAAATTCATTGATTAGCTCTAGTAATTTTCTGGTAGCATTTTTTGGATTCTCTATATATAGTATCATGTCATCTGCAAACAGTGACAGTTATACTTCTTCTTTTCCTATTTGGATTCCTTTTGTTTCTTTTTCTTCTCTGATTGCTGTGGTTAAAACTTCCAAAACTATGTTGAATAATAGTGGTGAGAGTGGGCAACTTTGTCTTGTTCCTGATCTTAGTGGAAATGGTTTCAATTTTTCACCGTTGAGAATGATGTTGGCTGTGGGTTTGTCATACACGGCCTTCATTATGTTGAGGTAGGTTCCCTCTGTGCCTACTTTCTGGACAGTTTTTATCATAAATGGGTGTGAATTTTGTCAAAAGATTTTTCTGCATCTATTGAGATTCTCATATGGTATTTATCCTTCAATTTGTTAATATGGTGTATCACATTGACTGAATTACATATTTTGAAGAATCCTTGCATTCCTGGGATAAACCCCACTTGGTCATGGTGTATGATCCTTTTAATGTGCTGCTGGGTTCTGTTTGCTAGTATTTTGTTGAGGATTTTTGCATCTATGTTCATCAGTGATATTGGCCTGTAGTTTTCTTTTTTGTGTGACATCTTTGTTTGGTTTTGGTATCAGGATGATGGTGGCCTTGTTGAATGAGTTTGGGAGTATTCCTCCCTCTGCTATATTTTGGAAGAGTTTGAGAAGGGTAGGTGTTAGCTCTTCTCTAAATGTTTGATAGAATTCACCTGTGAAGCCATCTGGTCCTGAAGATTTTAAGTCACAGTTTCAATTTCAGTTCTTGTGATTGGTGTATTTATATTTTCTATTTCTTCCCTGTTCAGTCATGGAAGGTTGTGCTTTTCTAAGAATTTGTCCATTTCTTCCAGGTTGTCAATTTTTTTGGTATACAGTTGCTTGTAGTAATCTTTCATGATCCTTTGTATTTCTGCAGTGTCAGTTGTTACTTCTCCACTTTCACTTCTAATTTTGTTGATTTGAGTCTTCTCCTTTTATTTCTTGATGAGTCTGACTAATGGTTTATCAATTTTGTATATTTTCTCAAGAAACAGCTTTTAGTTTTATTGATCTTTGCTATTGTTCCCTTCATTTCTTTTTCATTTATATCTTATCTGATCTTTATAATTTCTTTCCTTCTGCTAACTTAGGGTTTTCTTGTTCTTCTTTCTCTAATTTATTTAAGTGTAAGGTTAGGTTGCTTATTTGAGATTTTTCTTGTTTCTTGATGTAGGCTTGTATTGCTATAAACTTCCCTCTTAGAACTGATTTTGCTGCTTCCCATAGATTTTGGTTCATTTTGTTTTCATTGTCATTTGTTTCTAGGTATTTTTTGATCTCCACTTTGATTTCCTCAGTTATCTCATGGTTATTTAGTAGCATATTTTTTAGCCTCCATGTGTTTGTGTTTTTTACAGGTTTTTTTTTTTTTTTTTTACTGTAATTGATGCCTAATCTCATAGCATTGTGTTCAGAAAAGATACTTGGTATGATTTCTATATTCTTAAATTTGATTTGTAACCCAAGATATGATCTATCCTGGAGAATATTCCATGAGCACTTGAGAAGAAAGTGTATTCTATTTTTTTGGATGGACTGTCCTATAAATACAGTTGAGTCCATCTTGTCTAATATGTCATTTAAAGCTTTTATTTCATTATTTATTTTCATTTTGGATATCTGTCCATTGGTGAAAGTGGGGTGTTAAAGTCCCGTAATATTATTGTGTTCCTGTCAATTTCCCCTTATATGGCTGTTAGTATTTGCCTTATGTATTGAGATGCTCCTGTGTTAGGAGTATAAATATTTACAATTGTTATATCTTCTTCTCGGATTGATCCCTTGATCATTATGTAGTGTCCTTCTTTGTATCTTGTAATAGTCTTTATTTTAAGTCTGTTTTGTCTGATATGAGAATCGATACTCCAGCTTTCTTTTGATTTCCATTTGCAGGGAATATCTTTTTCCATTCCCAGTCTCCTCCACCCAGAAGCCTACATAAGACACTGAACCAATCTCACCCACTGGGGACAGACACCAAAAACAATGGGAACTGCGAACCTGATGCCTGCAAAAAGGACATCCCAAACACAGTAAATTAAACAAAATGAGAAGACAGAGAAATATGCAGCAGATGAAGGAGCAAGGTAAACACCCACCAGACCAATCAAATGAAGAGGAAATAGGCAGTATACCTGAAAAAGAATTCAGAGTAATGATAGTAAAGTTGATCCAAATTCTTAGCAATAGAATGGAGAAAATACAAGAAACATTTAACAAGGACCTAGAAGAACTGAGGAGCAAACACACAATGATGAACAGCACAGTAAATGAAATTAAAAATTCTCTCAAAGGAATCAGTAGCAGAATAACTGAGGTAGAAGGACGGATAAGTGACCTGGAAGATAAAATAATGGAAATAACTACTGCAGAGCAGAGTAAAGAACAAAGAATGCAAAGAATTGAGGACACTTTCAGAGACCACTGGGACAATATTAAATGCACCAACATTTGAATTATAGGGTTCCCAGAAGTAGAATAGAAAAAGAAAGGGTCTGAGAAAATATCTGAAGAGATTATAGTTGTAAACTTCCCTAAGATAGGAAAGGAAATAGTCAATCAAGTCCAGGAAGTGCAGAGGATCACTTACATGATAAATTCAAGGAGAAACATGCCAAGACACATATTAATCAAACTATCAAAAATTAAATGCAAAGAAAAAATATTAAAAGCAACAAGGGAAAAACAACAAATAACATACAAGGGAATCTCCATAAAGTTAACAGCTGATCTTTCAGCAGAAACTCTGTGAGGCAGAAGGGAATGGCCGGACGTAGTTAAAGTGATGAAAGGGAAAAACCTATAACCAAGATTACTCTACCTAAAAAAAAAAAAAGATTACTCTACCTAACACGGGTCTCATTCAGATTTAACAGAGAAATTAAACATTTACAGGCAAGCAAAAGTTAAGAGAATTCAGCACCACCAAACCAGCTTTACAACAAATGGTAAAGGAACTTCTCTAGGCAGGAAACACAAGAGAAGGAAAGGACCTTCAAAAACAAACCCAAAACAATTAAGAAAATGTTAATAGGGCCATACATACTGATAATTACCTTAAATATAAATGGATTAAATGTTCCAACCAAAAGACATAGAGTGGCTGAATGGATACAAAAACAAGACCCATATATATGCTGTCTACAAGAGACCCACTTCAAACCTAAGGACACATACATACTGCATATTTCTTACTCTCATCCCATCTCCCATCTTTCCTGAACTCCATTATGGTGTTTATTGGAGCTAAGACCTGTCACCAGTACATGTTCTACCTTGGAAGAGATTCAAAATGAGATCACATTTTTACTATATCCATTGTTTCCACTCTGATCCATGCCACAATATTTCTCCCCTAAATTATTGCAATTGCTCTTAACAGTTCTTACCATTTTCACCTTTAACTAAATCTCAAGCTCTATTCTCTACCAGTTGCCACTGTGATTTTTCTGAAAGCTAAACCCATTATACTACACCCGTCTTTAAAACTGACATAAAAATCTGACATAATCAGACATGCCCACTATCCTAATGATTTCATCACCAACTTTTCTCTCCTGAGTAACCTTCCTGAATCCTAATGGCTTAATCAATGCTCTTTGATGGGCAGAATATGTTCCTCTCTCAGCACACTTGAATTTTCTCCTCCTGTTACCTGGAATGTTCTCCCTCAAAATCCATGTGATGAGTTTCCCTACTATTTTAATATCCTGAGATTAATGCAGTGAAAACTTTCTGACCATCATACATGTAATAGTATTCTACCTCCTTCACAAACTTTTAATGTCCTTTATTCTCCTTTATTTTTCTCAATATAACATTATTATCTGAGACATTAAATGCTTTCTTGTAGGTTTTGTCTTTCTTCCTCCAACTAGAATATAAACTCCATGAAAAAAGAAACTCTTGTTCTACTGCTGTACCTCTAGCACTCAGAATATTGTAATTATTTAATAAGTATTTGCTGGATGTGAATGGATTCCTAGATAAAAAACATATATTATAGTTTAAATGACATATGATAATATGCAAAAGTTTTAACAATATTAAGCATATTTTGTATACACATATACATACACACACATACATTAACATGGATAGATAAATGATGGAGATTCACAGAGAGATTTAGAATGAGTATTTCTATTCATCTATCTATTTTCTATTCATTCATATTTGTATATCACTAGCCATCCATGTGTTTTATGACAATAAGCTAAGAGAGAAATAAGGATATCCCTGACATCAGAAACTAATCACATGTTCATAGCTAGGCTATGTTCTTCGCTAGTTAGATATAAACAATCTTACAGAACATCAACATCATACAACATGGTAAAGTGAGACAAAAAACATCATCACTGGGCTTCCCTGGTGGCGCAGTGGTTGAGAGTCCGCCTGCCGGTGCAGGGGACACGGGTTCGTGCCCCGATCCCGGAGGATCCCACATGCCGCGGAGCGGCTGGGCCCGCGAGCCATGGCCGCGGAGCCTGTGTGTCCGGAGCCTGTGCTCCGCAACGGGAGAGGCCACAGCAGTGAGAGGCCCGCGTACAACAACAACAACAACAACAAAAAAAAAAAAAAAAAAAAAAAAAAAACATCATCACTGTGGAAACCACAGAATACCAAATATCCCTCTTTCTCAGCGAAAATAATGGCTACTACTTGTTTACTAATTACAGTTTTATCCAGGCTCTAATTTGCCCTCCATATAGATAAGATTTATTAAGAAATCCAATCATAGATCTGTCCCCATTTTCTGAAAGCCCCTGATCTAGAGCATATCTCTGCTTCCTTGGACCCCCCCAAATTATCAAACCAAAGTCCCAAGTCCATAAGTTCTTTCTCACATCCTCTGAGCCCATCATCTCCCATGGTGAGGGTTCTTTCTTACTGCAATGAGCCATATACCCATATTAATCGACCACTGTTATGTTCCTGTTGATTTTCAGCTGAAGGGCTTTGACAAGGCATATTAGATAGATAGATAGATAGGTAGATGATAGATCGATAGATAGATCATGCATTAAGAAGTATAGAATGTGTCATATTTCTGTGTAACTATGTATGTATTAATTTATTGAATGTTAAAAGAAAATGATACTTGTTATATTAGCAGTGGCAGGATTTTTTTTTTTTTTTTTTCTGGTACGCAGGCCTCTCACTGTTGTGACCTCTCCCATTGTGGAGCACAGGCTCTGGACGCGCAGGCTCAGCGGCCATGGCTCGTGGGCCCTGCGGCTCCGCAGCATGTGGGATCTTCCCGGACCGGGACACGAACCCGTGTCCCCTGCATCGGCAGGCGGACTCTCAACCACTGCATCACCAGGGAAGCCCGTGGCAGGATTTTTTGTGTGTCAGTGTACAGTTCTTTAAAGTTCTGTATGAGCAAAAGGAAACTGAGACCTTCACATTCAAATAATATGTCTCTTTTTGGACTGCTTGAGTGAGCAAAACAATGATACTTCATGTTACATTTAAAATTTTCTGAGCTCATTGACTTAGTTCCACTCAGATGAGTTATCTACATAACAGGTAAAGTTCCAACATCATCCATGTTAACCTAGTAATAATTTAGTATAAATCTTGTAAAGGTAAAGTGGGTGATTAAGTTACCATTTTTTAACAATGTCTGAAGAGATTATTTAAATAATGATTCAAGAAGACAAAAGGATGGATTATGCATTAAACAAACACCATGGAAAACAGTATACTAATTTTATGAAAATTCACTGACAAATAACAATTGGAGTAAATATTATGAGTACTTTTTGTGAAGGAGGTATTACCACCTTCTCTATTCTTTTTAGATAAGACACTTTGAACAGCAGCATTACACTGATATAATTATACAGAACTCCTGCATATAACTAAAGTATAATTCTAACATTAACGACTGAACTTCATAAAGTTATTAGCAAAGCCTTTGGAAGAGAGAGGCTATTATCATGGGGTTTGGTCCAAACCTATGGAAAATTATTAAAATGAGGCAAGAGAAGAGAATTAGATGATTCTTACATTTTTATTTCGAATATACTTCAATCAAATTGTGTACCTTGTGACCCTATGATGTATAAGGTCTAGTTCTAGAGCTAATGTTCATAAGCAATGTCAAAATATCAAGTTCATTCACTACGAATAATGATAGCATCAGTCAATTCAGTGGAAAAGCCATTTTAACCAAAATTTTTAAAAAGAAAAGCAGCGATATTAGGAAAGAAATTACCAGTTTTTTCTACCACTATAAGTCTACATTTTAATTTTACTATATCATGAAAACATGAAGGGAGAATAGTAAATAACATTATTATTATACAGGAGAGTTAAGATTTTCTTAAAATCTAAAAGGCATTGAATACTTGCCTATATAATGAACTTTTGAAAATATTAATTATATTAAATATTTTAATATATTTAATATATTAAATTAATATATTAAATAATATATTTAATATAATATATTTAGATATAATTTTAAAATTATATTAATTAATATAATAATGACAGGCAAGACATTCTGTAGTTTTCAATTTAAAACTGAAAAGTTCTGCTGTTGATTTTAAATGAAAGCATTATTTTAAGTTTAAGATATTAAGATTTTATTATATGTAATGAATTTGTACCAAAAAACATTTCACTATATTTTTCCCTCTTTTATGAATTTCTTTTTTATCCTCTTTACTGGTATTTCTTTTAATGTAGATTTATTAAAATATTTTGATATATTGTCAATTTTTTTTAATGCAAGGGGGAAAGAAATAGCTTTCCTTTTCTTTCAAAAGGTAATCATTTTCCTTTGTAAAACACTGTGATCAGTGCAGATGCAATTGGCTAAATGTGAAAACCTTAGGCAATTGGTAGAAAATTCAATGTATTTTATTATATAAATGAAATACTTTAGCTCCTGAATTATGTAAATATTAAAGAAAAGTTGATTGCTATAACACATGTATGCTGATATCAAACATGATTTATAGAAAAATGATGCTTGTTGATTAAAAATAGACATTTTCTATATCACTTTGTAATTATTTACTTCAGATTCAGTCTAAAATAAAAAAACTGGATAAGAAAATTATTTAAGCATATTAGTAATATTTAAATGTGTCAGTTGGTCAAAATCTTGATACAGTGATTTGAATGTTAATGTTATAGGTCTTAATAAGAGCAAAGTGTTGCATTTGTTGCCATTATCATAGTGAAAATGCACTGCTAATACTAACTTGTGCTCGTGCATACCCATTGGTCACCTCTTAAACACTTCTTTCAAGATACTAATTTTTTTTTTTAGAAAATCTCTGTACTTAATATATCTCATTACATAGAATTATATATTAAGAATAGTAGAAAGATATGAAATCAGTTATTATACTTTCTTTGTTTCACTTTTTCAATACTTGATTATAACCTTAAATTAACATACTTTAACTTTATCTAGACTTCTATGGTTTTCTTTTCTTTTTCTTCTTAATGAGGCCCATACTGATGTTTTTGGTGTTGCCGATTTGTGGAACTTGGGAAAATCCACTTAGTAAGTAGGTTTATTTTTTGAAATTGCTTCAAGATTTCTAGGCTTCTAAGCATAATTAAAGTTAATGAAGAAAAATATTAACTGCTCTACTTAAAAGCACTATTCAGGGGCTTACAAAACCTGAACAAGTTGATATATGAGATATTCAATCTCTTAACAATCTCGAATGATAATATGCAATTGCTCTAAATCCACATTCGCTCTTTCTCAGCATGCCAGACGCAGGCTGAAAACTCAATGGTGTTGGTAGGTCACCTGTGCTACCCATTCTATTCATCCTTCTAACTTTCAGAGATCCTTTCTGTTGACATGCAGGGGTGATCTCTGTCCACTGTTGAGTATACACCTGCCTTCAGAAGCAGCACATTTCATTTTTTGCAAATATCTGAGGGAAATCAGTGTGTTGCTCTATGAAGGAAATAAATGCTGAAAAGATCAACAAGATAAATGGGTTACCATAACATGTAAGTTACAAAATGAAAGGAACTTATTTACATTTATGCTTTTCACCTGTTATATATGTTTGAATAAGACTTATGACTTTGTGAAATTAACATTTGTTAAGTGGAGCACAGGGTGCCAGATGGTGAGCTGTGGTTCAACAAAAGACCACAAGAGGGATTGAGATGGAGAAGTTTATTAGTCACAGGTCTTGGGGGAAGTACATGGAACACCTCGAGGGGCCCCTCAGGGAGGTGAAGCCAGAGTGCAGGCAGAGAGAACGACAGGACCTGGGGTCCTTCATTAGGGTCTGTGGGTGGAGCACTTTGGAGTTCCGAGGCCAAGGCACAATTGGTCAAGTAAAACAAAAAAGAGCAGGGTTTTAGTAAGCTCCACGGGTGTCTCATCTTAGGGGCACACAAGGGGAAGGCCCTAAGAGGTAAGGGTGACTTTTGATCCCAAGCGCTGTTGGGAAACTTGTAACGGGAATTTAAGTTTGTTTGTGACTCTGCAAGCTGTTTCCTAGGGCATGGGGTTACGTAAGGAGCTAGTGTCAGTTTAAGGCCCTTGCTGCTGTTTGGCCAAACCAAATGGTTGTCAAGGCAACAATACCATGGAGCAGCTTAGCTAAACTCTAGACAATAAGTAAAGATGTATATGTACGTGTATATGTATGTGTATATATATATATATATATATATATATATATATATATACACCTGTATAAATAAGAATATGTTTTAGTTTATATTAATTTATACATATATAAAACAAAAATATTATAGCCAAGCAAGATAAAATGGTATCAAAAAAGGAGGAAATGAAAGAATAACAAGAGATTCTTTCTCTGCCTCCCTTCATTTGTTCCTTTTTGGAATTTTCCTGTCTAATTTTTCACCTCCTACATTCTATAATTTACCAGATAAAAACATATCATTAGCCCATTTTTAACAAAAACATTTATGTTACAAATTTCTCTGTAAAAAAGTGTTTGGGAAAGACAACACACTCTATAAATTATAAACATTACTTCTGTATTGTTCATTTTTAAGCTTCCCAACAAAATGAAAATACTGCTCAATGCCTTCTTAAATTTACTCAATACATGTGTAGTTTTTGAAAGCTGTAATTAGACTTAAACATAGAGACTCTGGAATATCTTATATCTATTCTTTTCAGTATAGATTTATTACTTGTTTCTAACTGGTTGTTATTGGAAAGCTATTCTTTTTCTAATGTTTCTCAACACTAGTTTCAGAAATGGTGGAAGAGCAATAACTTCAAGAGTTAGAGGAGATTCCAATTAGTTAACTAACTCAACTCCTTAATTAGATGATGACTCTGAGACATAAATGAAAGTTAAGTGACTCTACCACAACACCCCCATTATAAGTTTAAATATAATAGTAATAACAATAGGTGACATTTATCGAGTGTGTTATTCACTACTTTAAAACATTTTAAATACAGTATTTTCTTTAATGCTTAAATTAAAGCTAAGGCAAATACAATTATCCTAAGAGCATAAAGAATACAGTTACTAAATGGATTATTTTTTTAATCTACTAGTTTGGCTCCCACACCTCCAATTTTACTATTGTGTGTTGTTCTGGTTATAAATGACTTGGGTTTTAAAGGTCCCAGGTATGACACACTGCTCTTGACGTTTTTAAAACTAAGAGAAGAAACATGTGTTTCCTTCCAAATTTAGTTTTCATGAAGAAATTACCCATAATCTGAAGTTTCTGGAATTATTATTTTATTGATGAAATACCACATTACAATCTTTTACAGAATGTTTTTCATCTACATATACATATTCTGTTTAATATAATAGTGTGTATACTTTTATCTTTTTCATGAACAAATTCCCAAATTACCTCTACCACAGAATCCTGCTCTACAGAGTGTCCAAGATATTTGACTCTTATCTCTAACCCAGGTTTTCTCAACTTTTTAAATGAATGATAATTCTGCCCTATCTCCCATCCCCAACACACATACATCCCGGAAGTAATGTCCCAGGTATGATTTTCAACTCAGATGGATGCATGCATTCTGCGCTGTTTTCTAAATGAATTTTGGTTGAGCCCACTTACCACGTGTAGCATCTCTCACTCTGTACTTTGGGGTTTCCCACTCCCCCCACCACAACTTCCACCACTACTGCTGCTAGTGATATTCTACTGATTCTTAAAACTCAATTAATCTATTTGGTATCATATCTGAAAGATGACATATTCTATCTGCAGAAACTGTGGTATTAGGGAAAGGGCACTGGATTAAACATCAGGCCAACTGGGTCCCTCATTTAACTTCACTCTTTGTTAGTTATATGAATTTAGGTAATAAATATGGCCCATATTAGCTGATACATGTTCACAGTTTACAAAATGGTTTAACATGCATGAACTTATTTGATTGTCCCATGCTGTGGGTTACCTGTCATTATTATTTCTGGGCTTACATATTTGAAACCTGAAGTTTAGAGAGATTATATGATTCCACCCAAACTTTTACCCAGACAAAAAAAGTGAACCCAGGCAGAACTCTAGGACTTTGGGTTTCAGATATAGGTCTTCCTTGGACATACCACACTTTTCTTGATTATGTGGCGTTGGAGTTGCAGCTGATAATCAAATGAAATATTATATCTACAAGTAGTTGGTAAACTGAAATAATATACAGAATAAAATATTTTTTCTATTAAATCAATTTCTAAAGAAATATTGTATTTATTTTTTACTTTATATGTACATGAATTAGAAAATATAATTAATTATAAATTTTTATTCATTATAAAAATAAAACCAACAGTAGTTCTTCACTGTTTCACTCAGAGAATTTACTGTTAATCTACAATCACACACATACACACAAATACACATACCCACACATACACAGCAATGTATCTGCTATGCAGTCTTAGTTATTGAAATATTCATAGCAGAAAACTATTTAGAAACTACATGTTAATATTTGTGTTAAGATATCTACTCTGATAACTGTCATTCAGTAATCTTAGGGTGTGATGGTTGATTTTATGTGTCAATTTAGAATGTGTTTTTGGATGAGGTTAACATTTAAATAGTGACTTTTTTTTTTTTTTTGGCGGTATGCAGGCCTCTCACTGTTGTGGCCTCTCCCGTTGCGGAGCACAGGCTCCGGATGCACAGGCTCAGTGGCCATGGCTCATGGGCCTAGCCGCTCCGCGGCATGTGGGATCCTCCCGGACCGGGGCACGAACCCGTGTCCCCTGCATCGGCAGATGGACTCTCAACCACTGCGCCACCAGGGAAGCCCCTCAGCTGGAATTTTTGAAAGCTGATATATATTTTGGAAGAACAGTTTTAATATAACTCAACTTATGTTTCTGTCAAATGTAATATAACTAGTATTACAAAAGTAAAAAAGATACAAGAATTTGACATGACGTAGGAACAAAGTACCTCTCTATATCATTTTTAAAATTAGATGAGCATGTAGCCAGACCCATTCATTGCCAAAATGAGAACAGGCCTGGATTTGCTCTGTAGCTTTGGATAATCAAGAACTTTGCTGACTTTTGTCCTTACTTCCTAGCAGGGAAACCCTAAAACCTGGTAATTTCCTGTGTAATAGAAGTGTCTCTGTTATTCATGATGAGACCATCAGATTAGATGAATTTATGATAATGAAGGGGTAGGTCCCTAGGTAGCTTATGCAAACAAGGTGACTCAGGATGTGGGTTGGGCCTGTCAGAAAGTACAGCCATGTGATTAGAAGTGTGGAACTTTGAGAGGGGTGATATAAGCCTGACCTCTGGGTAGGGGATGGGGGCTCGAATTTGAGCTCAAATCATGTGGCCAATGATTCAATCAATCATTTTTATGTAATGAACCTGAACCTTGAGGCACGGAATCTTTCAGTTTGAATCCTCTTAGACCTCACCGTATGAATATCTCTTCTTTTCACTGGCCCAGATTTGTATCCTTATTGTTATAATAAAATTGTAATCATAAGTATAGCACGTTGAGTGAATTATCGTACCTGAATGGTTAGTAAGAAGCCCAGGATTTGTAGCCAATTGCTCAGAAGTACAGATAGCCTAGGATCCCCTAGGCTAGCAGCTGGTTTCTGAAGTGAGGGCAGTCTTATTAGAGAGCGTATCCTTAACCTGTGAAATATTCACTAACTCCTGCAACTTAGTGTCAGAAGTCATTGTAGCTACCATGACAGTCTCAATTTTGCTGCTTTATACACTGTAAATCTATTGTCAGGCACAAGCTTTTGGTCATACAACTTATTATTCCCATTGTCAAATCAGAAACATTTTGTTCAATAGTGTATTACCTTGTATTTAATTACTTTGGTTGCTAGTTTGGATAACATGTCTTGAATAGGTAATAGAATCAGTCAAAACAAGTTTCATTTCTATGCAGCCATAACTACTCTTGTCTTTTCCAGTTTAGTAAACTGCCCAATATCTTGCAATTACTAAACACACTCTAATTGACTTGAATGGTAGAGTCAGAATCAGTTAGATTCTTTTGAAGCTGGATTTACATCACTACAACTTGAAGGTATAATTTAATTCTCTTGATCAGGTTCTATTAGAGAGTGGGAAGACAGTGAAAGTAAGACCTTAAAATACATTTTTAGAATTATTTTTTAATCAAAACTTCTCAGTAAAATGGAGCAATACTTTAAATGTTGGGTAATAGGAGTTTTAACAAATAGAATTAACCTGTTTGTGAACAACAACAACAAAAAACGATCATGCATTGCATTATCCCTTGAATTTAGGTAAAATATACTTTAATATATTTGAAAATACAATTAACAATAACTGCTACCATAAGTACAACTTTTTTTTCTGTTGTGGCCTCTCCCATTGCAGAGCACAGGCTCCAGACGCGCAGGCTCAGCGGCCATGGCTCACGGACCGAGCCACGCCACGGCATGTGGGATCTTCCCGGACCGAGGCACGAACCCGTGTCCCCTGCATCGGCCGGCGGACTCTCAACCACTGCGCCACCAGGGAAGCCCCTTGATTATGCTCTTAACTGCCTGAATGACAAAGATAACCCCATCTCTGTGCTGTGCTTCATGAAGCTACTGAGTAATTCAGAGCTCTCTCTATTTTTTATCCATGTGTAAAGTAACAAAGAGCATAACGTCTTTATGAGTTTTTCTTACCAGGACAAGAAAAATCATTATCAAAAGAAAACAGTACATAATAACGCTGGTGTAGCATTGTCAGCACTTTTTACACATGTAATTAGTTATCAGTTTGATCACCTCATTTCCAAAGTGAAACACATATCAATGATATTTAATAGGGATTCCTTTAATTCCAGTATCTGGAAATACTTTCTAATGTTCCCTTTTGTCACTGATGGAAATTGTCTTTAAAAGGATGCCTCTTGTTCCATGAGACAGTAGCAGAACTCTGAACTGCTTGGAAAAGAAAAAGTTGGGTTAATGTACTGACAGAAAGTGGACAGAGGACAAGGGTCTTGCTGTCATAATGATTAATTCAGATCAACACAGACTGCCTTTACTGTGGTAATTGGTATCAATCATGATGATAGTTGAAATACAGGGATCAGTCGTGCCAGAAGTGAGTTGACTACTCAATATAAGGAAAGCCCACAAGGGGAGCTGCACCAAGCAATTCATCAGAGATGCTACCAGTTAGCATCCTCGACGTTAACTCATTGCTGTATCTACATACCTGTGTATACAGAATAGAAAATACACATTTAAGAAGTGGCAGATCAAAAATCATATAAACTAAACATTACATAGAGTAAAAAAACACTACATAGAGTAAAAAAAAAAGGTATACTCTCTATGTCTGGGTAAAAAAAAAGTTCTAATATGGATCATTAGAATTCTTGATATTAATGCTGTATGGATTTTAATTGTGCTGCCATTATTTAACTGTATAACTATTACATGTAAATATTATAAGCAATTATTTCTTTACTAATTTGTTTTACCAGGTTTAGTGTTTGGAAAACATAGCACCATAGAGTTTCATACAAATAACTCCTGTCATTTTATCCAGCCAAGTGACTGAGAAAGGACCCACAAGTTCATCTGTATGGACATTTTCAAACTTGTTAAGAGTTAACATTTTTAAGAGAGTGTTAGATAGTAGTGACTGTCCCAAATGCTTTACACATCATATCTATTTAGGATTGGTTCAGTTGCACATTAGAGAATCCAGTCTGGAATGGTTTAAGCTCCCTAAAGAACACAAGAGAAAACCCAGCGCTTGTTCAGGGAATGCTTCAATAGTGTCAGCGTTTTATATCATAAGGACAAGAATCAAGGCTTTATATCCAAGCCTTGACTCTTGTCCTTATGATCCTAAGAAGTCATTTGTTTTCCAGGTATCATAGTAATAATCCAAGTGCAAATAGGGAAAAACAATCAATGATAGTGCATGTCAGATTAGTCTACCACCCTACCCCCAATTAACCTTTACGGGCTTTTGGGAATGAGTCAGCATCCAATGGTTTCTGCTTATATCACTCATCAGATCTGTGTCACTTAGTCACCATTCTCTTTATGAGAGTCTAGGAAGTGTTTCTTGAGCTGGGCACATTGCTCTGTTCATCCAAAATGCAGTTCTTCTCTTCCAAGAAGGAAGAATTGAAATATGGATATATGACATGTACTGATCATCTAACAATATCTGCCACACGTGTGGATACAGGGAGAAGGACTCCAGGTGGGGCGATTCAAGAGCCAAATCCCTGACACACAGCTTTCTTGGTGTATGAGATTAAAGTTGGCTGGCCAGGGCAGCTGAGGCACAGGAGGCAAGGGGGTAATAGTGTGAGGTAAGATCGGAGAATCAGAGGCAAGAGAGTCATTTAAGGCTTCGACTCATAGTAAAGATTTTGGAGGTTAGAAAGTCGGAATGAGATGGAAAATCACTGGAAAATGTAAGCAGAGGAGTGAGTCTGATCTGGCAGCAGTTTTGATAGTAGACCCCAGGAGCTCATGATTGGAAATAAGGAAACCAGTAAGTAGGAGCCTCTTGCAATAACCAGGAAAGATGCTATATAGATTGGACTATGGTAAAAGCAGGATATGTGATAAGAAATGTTCAAGTCTAGTTGTATTTTGACAGCTGACAGGATTTGTGGACAGATTGAACTGTAGGTTGTGAGAGAAAAGTGAGTCTAACATCAATATGATTTATTTTTAACAAAAATAGATGATGATTTTATCTAAGACTGTTTCAGCCTAAATGGATGGGTGGTCATAATTTTCCCCTTTATTACTATTGCAAATTTTATTGACAGTTATTCATACTGAATCATCACTGTGATCCTCAAATATGGAGAAGGGAGACTGGTCTGCAGTTTTCGGTGACCGTGAAATAGTATCCCAAATCTGTGGTCAACATTTTGATGGAGACTTGAAATGAATTTCAAAGACTTTTTTTTTTTTTTTTTTTTTTTTGCGGTATGCAGGCCTCCCACTGCTGCGGACTCTCCCGTTGCGGAGCACAGGCTCCGGATGCGCAGGCTCAGCGGCCATGGCTCACGGGCCCAGCCGCTCCGCGGCATGTGGGATCTTCCCGGACCTGGGCACAAACCCATGCCCCCTGCATCGGCAGGTGGACTCTCAACCACTGCGCCACCAGGGAAGCCCTCAAAGACTTTTTATTGTACTTTTTCTTCTCTATGATCTGGCATATTTGAAATAGCACTGGAGTAATGAGTTACTTTTAGTTTTGATAGAAGTTAAATGTGAAATTGTAGAATTCATGCTTTCAAAGAAAGGAAACTTGAAAAAAAAATTCTGTTTCTTCTATGACTAAAAAATCCATTTAGGTCTTTCTACTCTTCTTTGGTCAATATTTTTAGTATATATTGCCTCATGAACCCCCAATTATTATTAAATGTTTTTATATAGCACTATGCAAAGATATCTCTGAGGATTGTTTTTAAATTTTCACTGAATGTTGTTGTTCCCCAAATTTCATTTATTAGTTTACAAATTTGTATGTTCTTCTCTTTTTCTTCTTACATGAATTCTGTCTATGTGTAGAAAATTCAAAGACCGAATTCTTGAGTTTATCTGGGAGTGTTACTTCTTTCTGTTTTCCTATTCATTATTTCTTGACTTAATCATTTATTCCTGCCTTCCATTTTTCTTAGATTATTATGTTTTCTAAATTCCCTTTAAACTTTGGTTGTATTGCTCTATTGTTTTGAAGCATCTGATATTGCATTAGAGAATTCTACTCTTAGTGTTTTTCCCTCTTTATGCACAGAGGTGACATTCAAGTATTGGGTAATTGAAATGGCACAGGCACCAATCAATCAGAAAGGGAAATTGCCCAAGCGCAATGAGGCTGTCTCAGGGTGCAGTAGTGGGATACAGCACTGTTTATGGATGCTTTAGTCTTTCTGCTTGAATGCTTGAAGGAATTTTTGATCATCTCTAAACCCCAGAAAATTTCTTAAGACCTGTCTCAATGCTAACAGATCCATCTATATTACAGTACAATATGAGCTCTTTCAGTATATTGATTAACCCTCAAACACGTGCTTGAAACTTTTTTTTCAAATGCTTTTATTTTATTTTCCTCTTAAAGGGTTTTCACTGTAAGTATGTATTCTCCCTTATTTGTCCTCTATAGCTGTTATTTTTTCCATATTCTTTTTCACAAGTTATTTTATATTTCATTTTTCTTCCCTTTTCAACACCCATTCTACATTTTTTTTTTTTTTACTATCTCTAAAAAGTTTGCTGTTTCTGTGCTGATTTTTTTCTCTTTAATTTCTTTTCTGAGTTCTATGAGCTAATATTTTGTCTCATCTATTCACCCATTATATCTTCCCTGAATTTTTATATCCAAGCTTTGAATTCTATATTCAAATCCCTCAATTTTAAAGCAGTATATTTTGTATCTTGACTTTTAGTTGCTTTACTGCTATACTCTTGTGAAGTGCTCTTCACCATCAATTTGATTGCGTTGTTCCTTTACCTTTTCTTTTAAAAGCATGCACTATCATTTACTTGATTCTGTGTTGGTTCCATTTGGTTTATTAATAATTTTTGAATAGTTCTTTTTGGTTTATTAATAATTTTTGAATAAGACTGTTCCTACCAGACCAGCAATTGGCAATTGTTTCATGTGAGGAATGGAAGACATAGATCTGTAGTAGTGAAAAATATCCCTCATTCTTAGTGAAATATTTTTATTTTGTGGTATTGAGTGACTCTATGTGTGTGTGTGTTTGAGTGTGTGTGTGTGAGAGAGAGAGAGGGAGAGAGAGAGAGAGAGAGAGAGAGAGAGGGATTACTTTTTCTCAAATAACAGAGATCTGGAGCTATTAGATTAAAAACGATTCATAATTTTACTCTTTAGTATGTCCTTACAGGTTGCTTCTTACAGAAAATGATGATTTCTCACATACTGCTTTCTGCAGAAAATGATAATTTTACAGATTTAAAAAACTCTTACAAAGTTTACTGTTATTGTTTTACAAAATAAAAATTTATAAAATTTTTGATATGTTTTGCAATTTATTGCAAGATTGTGGAATGCCTATTAGAATATTGTGAAGTAATTTTTTTTAGTGAACACTCTATTCCGTTTGAATGATCAATTTCCTCTCTAGCCTTCTTATATTTTTGGCTTCTTTGTTTCAGGGTTATTGTTTTATGATATGGGCTCTTATAAAGTCACATGGAGTCATTCTAAACACCCTTCTCCTTTGCTTTTCTCTTATAAGGATTCTAGAAGACTGAAATATTTGATTTTCAACCCTCCCTTTCAGCTAGAAGTAGCCACATATACATTCTTGCCATGTGATGTAGGAAGAAGTCTCTGTAGAAGCCTTTTCTCCATGATTAAAATAAACCAGTCACCTTTTTCATCATTCTTTCTTTCTGCCTGAACTAGGAATGTCGTTCCTGGAGCTGCACTGCCACCATGAGGCCACAGGGGAAAAATAAGTCAAGTGATAAGTATTCTAGAGAAAGGATAGGATTCAGAGTCTTTAATAACATGCTGGACCTTTCTGAAAGGCCTAATTCCATACTTTTCTATATGTGAGTAAAAATAACCTCATCTCTAATTACGTTGGTAAGTTATGGCTCTTCTGTGACTTATTACTTCTGTGAATTGATAGAGGAATTTCCTGTTTCATACACAGAACTTTCTATGAATAACTATTTTGAGTTCTAAATACCTTTCCAAGTCTTAAAATCAACCAGTTCTTTTGGACACTTGAGCCTCTCTTGTGTTCTGCCAGATACACAGGGCTGCTCGTGACCAAAGCTCCCCTCTCTCTGCACATATTCTAGGTCAGCATTTCTCCCATGATGTGCCTTTATTAGAACTTTCTACTAATATTCCTTCAATAAGGAATATGTTGAAATGTCATCTTTGGTGGATGCTTTTTCATTCTCTTTGCTGCTTGTATACTGTGTGTGTGTTTCAACAAAACTTTAATGTTCTTCATTCTTTGGTTTGACCCATATTTCTACCTGATATCACTTTCTTTTGCCTGTAGGATTTCCTTCAACATTCCTTGTAGTGATAGTCTGCTAGAGATATATTCTTTTCACTCTCTAGCTCCTAAGTCTTCACCTTGCCTTTGTTGTTGAAAGATACTTTCACTGAGTATAGAATTCTGTACTGGTGGGTGTTTCCTTTCAACATTTTGCCCCACTCCCTTATTACATTCATTACATTAAAGAAGAATTCTACTGTCATTCTCATCTTTGTTCCCATTTATATAATGTGTCTTTCTACTCTGACTGCTTTTAAGGGTTTTTATCAGGGTTTTAGAGCAGTTTGATAATGATGTGTCTTGATGCAGTTTTCTTCATGGTTCTTGCAATGATTTTGATGAGTTTCTTGAATCTGTGCATTTATAGTTTTCATCTAATTTGGAATTATTTTTGCCATAATTTTTTCAAGTAGTTTTTCTGACACTCCATCCCTCCTTCAAGGACTTCAATTACACATATATAAGGCTCTTTAAAGTTATCCCATGATTCACTGATGCTCTTTTCATCCATCCTTTTCCTTGATTCTTTTTTAACATCCATCTTCATGTTGGATAGTTTCTATGTCTTCGATTTTACTATTTATACTTAAAAAAATTCTACATTGTTTTAAGTGAGTCTAAGGAGAGAGGCTGTTGTTTAGCCCCTTTTGCTAATTGATATTTTCTAGTGGCAGTGTAATAATATATGAGAAGGAGATAAAGAGTACTAATACTGGGAAAAGGAAGCAATTTCTCTTTTTGTTTTCTATCTGGTTGTCTGTGTGCATGTGTGTGTATATATATATTATATATTATATATATAATATATATTATATATTATATATATAATAATGATATATATACATTGGTTCTAACCATTTTTATTAAATTTATATTATATATTATATGTATGTATAGTGGGAGCGATTTGAAAGTAATATACTGGTTTTGGATGGTAAGAATGAAATAATAAAATATTTCATATATTATACATCAGTTCATTTTGTATTAAATACTCAAAATAAATATTTTATCACAATAATTTGCTTTTCAATTTTAATTTTTTATAACTTGAAAAAACATTTAAAATTTTATGTAGAAATATAACATTAACTTTATCAGGAAAAATTTTAAAATGAAGAGTACATAAGAAAATATTAGAATATATAAGAAATAATGTGGAAATTCAAGAGTTTGGAAAGAAGATACACTGCAAAGTCCTGGTCAACACAGAACAGACAAAGACTTGATGACTGTATGGGATTTGGGAAGGTGAAAGAAATTATCTGACACCTCACTAATTCAAAAGGGAAAATCAGAGTAGCTATGTTGAGAAAAATCAATGGATTGATTTCCTTAGGGGTACCAGGCACAGAATTCTGTGATATAAATGATTATTAACACTTGATCATACATGAAAGTTGTTTCCTACATAATTAAATTATAATAATAAATATAATATAATATAAATAATTAATTATAAATAAAATATTTCCTCATTACAGTCTTTAATTAGAGCATAAATATGTAATAAATTATATAATATTAAATATTTCAGTAAATATTGTAATAAATTTTTGTTGATGTATAGTTGATTTATAATAGTATGTTAGTTTCAGGTATACAACATACTGATTCAATATTTTTATAGCTTGTACTCTATTTAAAGTTTTACAAAACAATAGCTATATTTCCCTGTGCTGTACAATATATGCTTACTACTTATCTATTTTATACATGGTAGTCTGTATCTCTCAATCCCATACCCCTATCGTGCCCCTCTCCTCTTCACTCTCCCCACCGGTAACCACTAATTTGTTCTCAATATTCTATTTTGTTATATACATTCATTTGTTTTATTTTTAAATTCCACATAAAAGTGATAACATACATTATTTGTCTTTCTTTGTCATACTTATTTCATTAAACATAATATTCTTTAGACCCATTCATGTTGTTGAAAGCAGCAGAATTTCATTATTTTTTTTTTTTTTTTGTGGTATGCGGGCCTCTCACTGTTGTGGCCTCCCCCGTTGCGGAGCACAGGCTCCGGATGCGCAGGCTCCGGATGCGCAGGCCCAGCGGCCATGGCTCACGGGCCCAGCCGCTCCGCGGCATATGGGATCCTCCCAGACCGGGGCACGAACCCGTATCCCCTGCATCGGCAGGCGGACTCTCAACCACTGCGCCACCAGGGAGGCCCATGAATTTCATTATTTTTAATGACTGATTAGTATTCTATTGTATGTATATACCACTTCTTTTTTATGCATCCTGCTGTTGATGGATACTTGGTTGCTTTCACACCTTAGTTATTGTAAATAATGTTTCTATGAACATTGGGGTGCATATGTCTTTCCAAATTGTGTTTTTGTTTTCTTTGGGTATATACCCAGGTGTAGAATTGCTGGATCATATGGTAGTTCTGTTTTTAATTCTTTGAGGATCCTCCATACTGGCTGGGAATTGACATTCCTACCAACAGTGCACAAGGGTACCCTTTTCTCCACATCCTTATCAACATTTGTTATTTGGAATCTTTCTGATGATAGCCATACTGACAGGTATGACGTGATATCTCTTTGTGATTTTGATTTGATTTTTCTGATGATTAGCAATGTTGTGCATCTTTTCATGTGCCTGTTGGCTATCTGTATGTCTTCTCTTGGAAAAATGTCTATTCAGTTCTTCTGCCCATTTTTTAATCAGGTTGTTTGTTTTTTTGATATTGAATTGTATGAGCTATTTATATATTTTGGATGAGGTTATTGGTCATATCATTTACAAATATTTTCTCCCATTCAGTAGGTTGTCTTTTTGTTTCATCAGTGGTTGCCTTTGATGTGCAAAATCTTTTAATTAGGTTCCATTTGTTTACTCTTGCTTTTATTTCTTTTGCCATAGACGAGAGATCCAAAAAAATATTTCTACAATTTATGTCAAAGAGTGTTTTCCACTAGGAGTTTTATGTATTCAGGTCTTACATTTACGTCTTTAATCCATCTTTGTGTTTATTTTTGTATATGGTGTGAAGAAATGTTCTAATCTCATTCTTTTACATGTAGCTGTTCAGTTTCCTCAGCATAAATTATTGAAGAGACTGTCTTTTCTCCATTGTATATTCTTTCTTCCTTTGTTGTAGATTAATTTACCATAGGCGTATGGGTTTATTTTTGGACCCTCTATTCTGTTCCATTGATCTATGTGTATTTTTTTTTTTTTTGCCAGCACCATGCTGTTTTCATTACTGTAGCGTTGTAGTATAGTCTGAGACCAGGGAGTGTGATATTTCAAGCTTTGTTCTTTATTCTCAAGATTGCTTTGGAAATTTAGGGTCTTTTGTGGTTCCATATAAATTTTAGGATTATTCTTCTAGTTCTGTGAAAAATCTCCTGGGTATTTTGCATGGAATTGCATTAAATCTGAAGCTTTGAATAGTATGGACCTTTTAACAATATTAGTTTTTCCAATCCAGGACCATGGGATATATTTCTATTTCTTTGTATTATTTTCAAATTCCTTCTTCAATGTTTTATAGTTTTCAGACTATAGGTATTTTACCTCCGTGGTTAAGATTATTCCTAGGTATTTTATTCTTTTTGATGCAATCTTAAACAGTTGTTTTCTTGTTTTCTCTTTCTGATAGTGCATTATTAGTGTATAGAAAAGTAACATTATGTATATTAATCTTTAATAAGCTCTTCTTTATGTTTGGTAGAATTCCACTGTGAAGCCCTATGTTCCTGGACTTTTGTTTGCTGGGACTTTCTTTCTTGTTACAAATTCAATTCCACTATCATGAATCTTGAGTTAAGAGGTTTTATAACAGTATGAGTCTACAATATCTGAAAATATAATGAAACATCAATGATAACATGTTGTAAATATACACTAGTTTTGACTGATTTGAAAAAAGTTTCATAATATGAAAGTCAAGTGTACTATATTATAATAATGATAATCTAGACCAGTGGTCAGTAAACTTTTTCTAAAAAGGGCTATTTAGTAAATATTTTAGGTGCTGCTGGCCACAATGTCTTAGCAAGAAAGGAGCTCTAGATGATATACAAACAAATGGGTTTTGCTGTTATTTACAAAAACAGTGGTATGTAGAATTTGATTTGAGGGCTATAACTTGTCAATGCTTGATCTACCAGATGAATGTAATGTGAACTAAGGATTTTTTTTTCTTGTAAAACCACATGGCCAAATTTAACATGTGATTTAAAATTGCAGGGGCTCTAGATTTGCCCTCACTTGAAGTCAAATCACAACTCTACCTTTTGCAAGACAGTTGACTTTTGGTTATTACTTCCCTCTCTCTTACTTTCATCTATAAATTGTCAGAATAGGAATATCTACCACATGGAGTTGGTATAAAAATTAAATAATATAATTAATTTAAAGCACTTAAAAAATATCTGACACATAGTGCATGCTCCATAAATATTAAATATTATTGGTATATCATTTTAATAGTTATAGACTTATGATAAAAAGTATGACACAAAATTAATTCCTAATGCTATGCAAACATATTCAGCATACTTTTCAGAATCAACCATATAAACAAATTACTATGTTAAGTATAAATTGGAGAAAGATCTTCAACAACAGAACTGGAAATCCTAAATATAAGTTGACCTGAAAATATGTATATTAATTAAATTAAGAAAGTCACCACAACGGCATTTTTAATACATGCAACCTATGTTTTTGGACATTTGTGTCACTGTGTAGATAAGACAAATGTATTAAGGAACATGTATCTATTTATGCCCAAATCAATTTTCCAGAGTCGTAGGAGGGAACACAGTCCTGCTACCACTTTGATTTCAGATTTCCGGCCTCCAGAATTGTGAGAAAAATAAATTTCTGCTGTTGTAAACCACCAGTTTGTGGTAATTTGTTATAGCAAACTAATACAGTTCCTAAGTACCTTAAAAGCACAGTATATTCATTCCTAATTATCAGTTAGTTGATATTTTAATCTTCTGTCCATATTATGGGTTTACTCTGACTTCTGATACAGCTAATGCACCCTTACAAAAGATGCATTGGGATTTCAGAAGAAAAAAGTATTCCAAAATATGGTTGGCGAAAACCATAGGAATTCGAGGAAGTCCATAACCTATAAGTCTAAAATTTTTAAATACATAGTCAGATAGAGTGACTTACACATAAAGAAAACAATTTTAGACAAAGAGCTGAAATTCTTATAAAACTATAAAAAGTTAATTTAAGAGAATGAAAACATGGAAATCACTCTGTTTCCTGAAAAATAAACCTGTCTCTGTAATTTAAATCATAATTTCAAAAAAGATATACAGGGCTTCCCTGGTGGTGCAGTGGTTGAGAGTCTGCCTGCTGATGCAGGGGACACGGGTTCGTGCCCCGGTCCTGGAAGATCCCACATGCCATGGAGCGGGTAGGCCCGTGAGCCATAGCCGCTGAACCTGCACGTCTGGAGCCTGTGCTCTGCAACAGGAGAGGCCACAGCACTGAGAGGCCCATGTACCACAAAAATAATAATAATAAAATAAAATAAAATAAAAAAGAGACATACATTTTTGGTATTTTATGTATGACTAAGGTTTTTGATGTAAAGGGGATTTGGTCTATATAATTGCAATTTTACAATAAATTGTGTTGTATTTATTTTTATCAGTTTTAGAATAACGGTGCAGTTAAATAAGACTTGTTGGGTATGAATTATTTATATAATTCATATTTTTGCAGTTAATATATTTTTAATCACCACTGAGTTCCATTTTGTGTAAGAATAGATGCTTTTCTGTAAGGATAAGCCTTTTTTCAGGCTCCCAACTTTTCACAGCAGAATGTTGTGCATCTTTATACTGAAGAATAAGACCTTAACTTCAGTCAATAACACAAAATATTTATCAGGATATAAGGCACTCATGTGATAATGTGACAATAAACTGGTTTCTTTTCAGTTTACGCCAAAATTGTCACTGAGATCATTATTATTGGAAAGAAAGTCTGGAGGTATTGCTAATTAGCTATTCCCTGGTTTTTAAGTGTTCGTTTGCTTAAAAATCATCTGTGAGTCTTGTTAATATTCAAAGTCTTTGTTCTCTCATTTAATAAAGGTTGAGGAGGAGGGTCACATTTATGGTCTCTCTTTTTAAAAAATTTCCCTCTTGTCCCACAGGAGGGGAAATTTATTCCTTCTCTCTTTGTTTGTCCTCATCCTCTTGCTTCTGCCTTCATCTGTGGCCAATCATCCATCACCAGCTGCTCTAGATTCTCTAATTGGAAGATTTCTAAGATGCTTATAAGCCCAGGTTTTATTTATTAATGGGTGGCATCGTCGTTTCAAAGTTAAGAACCAAGGTCTACCTATTCTTTTTTTTTAACCAATTTAGATCATATTCAGAGGACGTTCTCTCATTTTTTGTTTCCATATTGTAATACCAATCTGGGTACCACTTTTCAGAGGTAAGAGCAAGCACATCTGGTAGGTCCATGTACTGGATTCAGCCATGGAGGGCTCGGAGTAGAGTAGTTTCTGTGAGAGCTTTGTCTGATTATTGATTTGCCTATATTGGAGATTTATTTTCCTGCATATGTTTCTTTCTAAGACCAGAGCAGAAATGAAATGCAGTAGTTGGGACTTAAAATTCAACACTGTAACTGAAGCATATTTAAGAGTTTTATGTTATAATGAAAGAAATATCCAAATGTAGACTATTTCTTGATGGTCAAAATATCAAGTAAAAAACTTCATTATTTTGGTTAATATTCTCTGTATGTGTCTGTCTGATAAACCATGATAAAAGATTACTCATGAATTTTTCTCACAGGAAAGTTTATGTCTCCAGAGAGACCTATATACTGATGTTTAAGTAATGATATTATATAACAGATTAGCTTAAATTTTGCTTTGTTTTCTAGGAAACAAAGTTAAACATTGTTCTCAGTAATAAACAGTCACAAACATCTGCCAAGTTACAGTTAGAAATTTCCTTCTTCTTTCTAAATGTTTCTTGGTACACCTTTTCATAGAGGAACTATCAACAAGCTGCTAAGTGCAGCCAAGACTGACATTAAACATCAAAGAGCCTCATTTTTTGGTGCCACTGCAAATCCTAGCATCTCAGTCTCAACAAGACCCTACGCTCTACCTTGCAATCTTTCTGGTCAGCACTGTCTCCCATTTCTTTACCAATTGTTTTCAGTACTTTTCTCCATTTTCATCAAGTCACCTAGTTCACAGCAGATGCACTCAATTCCTATATCTCAGAGACCACTAGACAGAACCTCCTAAACTCCATATATACAAAATCTGCCTCCACAACTATTCTTGCCTTCTTATTCTCTGTACCAAAGTAAGAGGCTTTTCATCTGTTTTAGACGAGTCTCTGCACCTTTGTCAAGATCACATCCTCCTGGCTCCAGACAGATATTGTTCCATCAGTTATTCCTTTATTCTAGATTTTTATTCTCTCTAGCTTTATTCTCTCAGCAATTTGGTTTAGCATTTTTTAATATTTGCTATTTATTAACTACAATATCCTTTTTACTATAAAATAACTGTAGAAAAATAATCACTTAAGTGTCCACAATCTAGAGAGTACAATTGTTAATATATTTTATTTTGGGAGACAGAGTTAATTGAGTCCAAATGATCCAAAGAGGTAAAATCTAGAGATCCAAGAAGACAGCAAGAGTAACTAATGGTGGCATCACCAGAAGTAGCATTTAAGTAATAATTAAGTCAGGAAAGGAAAGGGAAACTCTAGAAGAATTTTGAGTGTCAAAATATCTCAGTACAAAAACAATAAATAAATAAAAACCTCATCTCTCTAAGGTCAGAAATCAGTATTAGGAAAAGGTAGGATGAGAATTGTGGGTCCAATAGGGTCAGGATTTTGTCTGAATTCTATCCTTTTTCTCATCAATACACATTCAGTGCCTCAATCCGAGGTTGACATAGAGTATCTTCAGTATATATTATTTAACTGAGTTACCCCACAATGTGGGAACTACAGGATTGCTGGCCGAGGGTGAGGGGGATCAGAAATGGCTGGTGGAGGAAAGAGATGACGAGTATTGGTTACAACTTTGGGAACAACTGCAACAGGAAGAACTGTATCTTGTTTCACTAACTCCCTTCTTTCAAGCTAGAAATTAGGAACTTTAGTAAACTTTTATAAAAGTTATCTTTTAAATCTGAAAGAGTAAAACGTTACATTGCTCTAAGAATTAATACAAAAAAGTAAAAAAGAAGACACAGTTGAATGTAATTTTCCAGACTGAAAAGGGAGAAAATCTAATTTTTTAAAAAGTGAAAAAAATTTCACTTCTTCAAATGTAAATTAAAGAACACATTTTTAAAGTATCAATTCAATCATTAAATACATTACTAAACACATGGAGATGTTTTGTTTTTCAGTGGTCAAGAAAATAAAAAGATGATCAGGATATTCTAAATTTTGAACACTCTTGTAACTGGGATAGAGACATTTGGGAAGAATGTTTTCAGAACTTTTATAAAATTCAAAAAATAATTACCATTTTGCCAATGCAGATATTTTCTTAAATAGATAAAATGGGAAAGTTGAAATTTTTCTCTAAGTATAATTATAGAAAGAGAGCTCAAGATTTATTGATATGGCAAGGAGTATGTTCTCATTGATTATTCATCTCACTGCTTATAATGTTTTAGATGATTCTTGGTTCCTTCATGTAAGATAACTAAATCAAAACTTCTTCTCCACTCTTCCTTCCTTGCTTTTCCTTTGAAATACAAATATAAAGAGTAGGAGAAGAAAGTGAAAGGCGGAGTTTTGGTTTACTCATCACAGCTGAAGAAGCAGCGTACAGAATGACACAAATAGATAGGAGTAAGGAGTAATAAGGAAAATGGGTTCATAGATTTTACTTTATATTATCATCCTTTTTTCATCTCTGTATTAGTACATTTACTAATTAATAGAAAAAGAAAATTTTTGATTGTTTACCATCCGTGGTTTAAAGCTTTTGTGCATTTTGTGTGAACCTTTATACCTCAAGAATAAAATGGAAACAATGAAACTCTATTATAATTTTCTTTTACTTTATATAGTCAAATTAGTAAGAAATATGCCTTCGTGAGGATTGCTTTTTTTATTTTGTTTATAGATGCTGTGTTTACAGAGAAAACTGGTTGACTATTTCAAACTTTAATTCGCTTTTTTTCTAAGATTCTGAGTTTGGGTGCATTTCAGGCATCTATTTTAATTTAGTCTTTTTATTCGGTGTAACATTCTTAATGTCTGCAAAAACATGCTCCTTATTTATTGTTCTATAATTCAGAAAATTGTACTTCCAAGAATTGCCCAACCAGAAGGAGAGGCTTTGTTCTGAGAGTAATGACCAGGAGAGATGACTGATGTATGAAGCAGAGAGCTTTCTCAGAGATCCTTGGTCAATGCTGGCCAACACCTACATAGATCCACAGTGGGGGTAGGTAGGCACTGCAAAAGGGGGCAAAGCTTGCAGATTTCCCAACGGAAAGTGATTGAAACGTGGATTTGGTATTGACTAATGTGAGTAAGCCTGCCTTTGAATGACCATAAATCTGTGTTTACTTTCTAAAGCATTGTAGACTATAAAACTGACAATTGAGACAAACTAGGGCTTGTTAAACCTAGAAACATACACCTTCAATAAATTTATTTTATAAATATCAATGTGTAATTTTTTACATATATATGCATTATATAACCATAGATAGGATTAATGGTCAAATAGCAAGATTCAAAAAATGATTTAAGGTCTACATTTTCAGAAATACATTCACTTGAAAACACTTTTATTTTCTCAAACAGAACTGAGAAGCTGTTTTTGTCAGAAGGTTGACAGCAACAAAAATGAAAGGTTTACCCAGACCTGATCAGAAATGTGTATTATTTTACAATTCTAAATTTTGCTAAGCTGTGCTTTGTGATTATGTTTCTGAGTGAAGTTTTTCCATCGTTCTGACTATAAAGCAATGCAGCTGTCTCACTGTCCAATAAAATTGCATATACATTAATTGTCTTTCAACTGAAATTGTGTGAATACTGGCTAAGCAGTATGGGCTGTATTCCTTATGGAAAGTACATGATTTTAAAGAACACTTTCTGTATTGTGTGAAGAAAAATTTGAGAATATTTGGATATTATTTTTCTTAGATATTTATAAATGTGGCCTAACTCAGGATGCTTTCCTGACCAGTTTATAGTGCTTCTGTCTTAGCTTGAACTATTTTTTAAAAAAAGTCAAAATTTGGTACAACTGAAATGGGAATTCCCCACAGTCTTACACTGTACAGAGAATAAGTAGTACCGTTAATAATTCAGACTCTAAGCTCAGGGATTCACATGTTAATCAGGTTAGATTTATTATTCATTTATCAATTGATCTGAGCTTAGTGTCTAACCATTGAAAGAATTCAGAAAAGTAAATGGATTTCAAAAAATTAATCCAAACACTTGGAGAACAGCTAGTTATTGTCTGCAGAGACATATTCTAAGCAGTCTCTTACTGGTTGTTCAGCTCAGACATGTTAACATCTCTAACTTCTACCTCCTCAACAAAATAGAATTTGGAGGGCTAAAATAGATCAGCTGTGTAAATGTCTTAGCATCTTATCTGATATATAAAAGATGCGTATTACATTTAATGATAATAATTACTTAAATGATTACTTATTGTCTTTCAGACTTAGGATCCAAGCACATTCTATTGTTTTTTTCCACTTGGTGGATTCTGAAGACTTTGTTTATTTTTATTTCTTACTATGTTTTCATTACGTAGGGATCATCATAATTATTTTTTCTTCTCATTATATATATATCATTTCTCTCTGCCTTTATTAATCCAACTATTTAATTAAACTTCTGTGTACAAGAAATCACATCACTGAAATGGTGTAATTATGGGATAAAACTATGACAATCATATAATCTCATCAGTCCATTGGCAAACATTAACCCAAATAACTGTTAAATAATGCAATTTATTTAGTAATGGAGACCTGAATAAATGTCTCTCCTCAGGGCTACTCATTCACATTCTTCTTATTCATTCATACCTCAAATCGTATTTGAGTGTCCACTATGTGTATAATATTGTGGAAGGTAGCTTATAATTGTAAGAAGGATACACACCTCAAGAATTTAAATAAAAGGTAATTTAGACACTGCTCCTTGGTGAAAAACTTCAGGATGAATGTAGAATAAGATCAGAAATTTATTGAATGATCTTACTTATATAACATTGATCTAATTCAAGAACAACTCAATCTAATTATATAACATTTATTTAGAAATACTTTTTCATAAGCAACCTCACAAATGTCCTTCATATGCCAGCAACAAACACAATATAAAATTTAAAATACAATAGCATGAAAACTATAAGTTGTCTGGAAATAAATCTAAGAAAAGCTATATAGGACTTCTTTATAGGATAGTATATAATGTTATTGAGAGAAATTAAGAAAGATATAGACAGATGGAAGATATCTACTGCTTGTGATCACCAAAGGGGTAAGTGCAGCTAGCAAAGGGAAATGGAAGGGTAGAGCCCTGGAGTATGCCAATGTTTACAGACCATGGAAAAGAGGACAAGACATCAAATGAGACTGAGAAGGAGGAATAAAGTAAGGTTAAATATGAGATTATGAATGTCAGTTGAATGTTTCTAGAGCAAGAGTTTAATTACTCTTATCAAGTGCTGCTGAGAAGTCCAGTGAGATGAGTCCTCAGTACCCACCACTGGAACTTAGGTCTATTTTTACATGGGTGACTTCCACATGGAAGTGATTGGTAACCTTTAAAAGAACAAATAAATGACATGGAGTGTTCAAAAGAAAATGGAAGTTTTTATCTAGAAGGAGGGAGGAAAACTGGGTGGCAGCCTGACGGGTAAATGTTGTCATGAGAATTTTTAAAACATATATGTTCATTGATGGGAAATTTCCAGGAAGAGGAAGGGATGATAATGCAGAAGAGAAAATAGACATTTGTGAAAAGAATATCCTCAAGTAGGAGATAAGTCATATGGTCTAGTACAAAACTGGAGACATTGGTCTTAGCCAGTGGTGTGGACAGTATATCCAGAGTAAGAGTAAAGAAAATAATGTATGTGGCAGATACGCATGGACACATACATCTGTGTGATTGTGGCATTGGATGTTCTGTTCTGATCACTTAAATTTACTGAATGAAATAGAAACCAAGTTCATCATTTAAGAATGAGAAGAGGAGGTGGGTAGTTGAAGATTTTAAGAAAGGAGAAGGCACTCAGTATTCACCTAGGAGACTGGGGAAGTGAATGGACTAGGGAAGTTTCAGTACGATTTCCAAGCAGTGTTAATACCCTTTGAGCATATTCATAAAGAATGCAAAATGAAAATGCTCATAATGATCACAAAATCAAAATTTGTTAAAAATGCACTTTATGCTTAAAAAGCAAGCTATAAAGCCACATGTAAATAAATTGCATAAAGATACTATTTGTATGAATAAAATTATATTATAGAATGATAGAATTTATACCAGGCTGTAAAATAGTAATTACTGCTGATTAGGTGATAGAATTATAGATATGTTTCTTCTCCTTATCTATATTTCTGTATTTCAATGTTTTGTAATGAATGAATGTTAGTTAATAGCAAACATACATTTCAGAAGTTTTCATATGAAAATTAAGAACAAATAAGATTAGGAAAATAAACACATCTATCCTCTACCTAAATTTAACAGTGATTAACATTTTACCTTATTTACTGAATTAATCTCTCTTTTTCTTTCTCTCCCATGTAGAAGTAAGCTATAGACCTCATGACACTTCAACCCTAAATACTTCAGAATGTATCTCCTAAAAAGGATATTCTCTACCTAGCTATCATGTTATTATCACACAAAAGAAAATTAATGATAATTTTGTTCCATTATGTAATATTTCTAGGCCTAAATTAAAAATTATTTTCTTGTTCCAAAATATATTTTATAGCTTAAAAATTCAAATCAAGATTCTAATTATTCATAAAATATTTTGTTGCTATTTTTTTCCATCTTACTTACCTTAAACAGTTTTTATATTTTCTTTCAGAATTGCCACATCTTGAATAGGTTAGTTGTCTTCTGGAACATACCATAATATGGATTATTCTGATTGTTTCTTTATGACTAATAAATATATTAAAATATTTACCCTCAAGCCTATCTTACACCCAATAGTTTGCAACATGGGGAATATAGCCAATATTTTGTAATAACTATAAATGGAAAGTAACCTTTAAAAATTTATTTTAAAAATTTAAATAAATATTTACCCTTACAAGTCATGAGATTTATACATTTCTAAGCCCATTTTCATGCTAATTTTGTGACAATTAGAAATATGACATTATTCAGTGTTGAATAGGACATATAAATATATCCAATGAGCATGAAAGGTACAGCAGCCTTTTAAACACTGGGAATCATATTGCATTAATTGTCTGTGAATCAAAGTTAATGGTCATAGCCAACATTTTTAGAATAATGAAATATAAAAGAAAAGAAAAGAGAAGAAAGGAAAGAGAAAAGACAAAGGGAAAAATAAGAAAAAAATGTTTCAAGATGAGATAATGGTATAATTATTTTTTTAACATCTTTATTGGAGTATAATTTCTTTACAATGGTGTGCTAGTTTCTGCTTTATAACAAAGCAAATCAGCTCTACATATACATATATCCCCATATCTCCTTCCTGCATCTCCCTCCCTCTCACCCTCCCTATCCCACCCTTCTAGGTGGTCACAAAGCACCAAGCTGATCTCCTTGTGCTATGTGGCTGCTTCCCACTAGCTATCTATTTTACATTTGGTAGTGTATATATGTCCATGCCACTCTCTCACTTCGTCCCAGCTTACCCTTCCCCCTCGCTGTGTCCTCAAGTCCATTCTCTAGTAGGTCTGCATCTTTATTCCCATCTTTCCCCTAGGCTCTTCAGAACCTTTTTTTTTTTTTTTAGATTCCATACATATGTGTTACCATATGGTATTTTTTTTTCTCTTTCTGACTTACTTCACTCTGTATGACAGACTCTAGGTCCATCCACCTCACTACAAATAACTCAATTTCATTCCTTTTTATGGCTGAGTAATATTCCATTGTATATATGGGCCATATCTTCTTTATCCATTCATCTGTCAATGGACACTTAGGTTGCTTCCATGTCCTGGCTCTTGTAAACAGAGCTGCAGTGAACATTGTGGTACATGACTCTTTTTGAATTATGGTTTTCTCAGGGTATATACCCAGTAGTGGGAATGCTGGGTCATAGGGTAGTTCTATTTTTAGTTTTTTAAGGAACATCCATACTGTTCTCCATAGTGGCTGCATCAACTTACATTCCCACCAACAGTGCAAGAGGGTTCCCTTTTCTCCACACCCTCTCCAGCATTTATTGTTTGTAGATTTTTTGATGACGACCATTCTCACCAGGGTGACATGATACCTCATTGTAGTTTTGATTTGCATTTCTCTAATGATTAGTGATGTTGAACATCCTTTCATGTGCTTGTTGGCAATCTATATATCTTCACTGGAGAAATGTCTACTTAGGTCTTCTGCCCATTTTTGGATTGAGTTGTTTGGTTTTTTTTGATATTGAGCTGCTTGTAAATTTTGGAGATTAATTCTTTGTCAGTTGCTTCATTTGCAAATATTTTCTCCCATTCTGAGGGTTGTCTTTTCATCTTGTATATGGTTTCCTTTGCTATGCAAAAGTTTTTAAGTTTCATTATGTCCCATTTGTTTATTTCTGTTTTTATTTCCATTTCTCTAGGAGGTGGGTCAAAAACGATCTTGCTGTGATTTATGTCATAGAGTGTTCTGCCTATGTTTTCCTCTAAGAGTTTGATACTGCCTGGCCTTATATTTAAGTCTTTAATCCATTTTGAGTTTATTTTTGTGTATGGTGTTAGGGAGTGTTCTAATTTCATCCTTTTACATGTAGTTGTCCAGTTTTCCCAGCACCTCTTATTGAATAGGCTGACTTATCTCCATTGTATATTCTTGCCTCCTTTATCCAAAATAAGGTGACCATATATGTGTGGGTTTATCTCTGGGTTTTCTATCATGTTCCATTGATCTATATTTCTGTTTTTGTGTCAGTACCATACTGTCTTGATTACTGTGGCTCTGTAGTATAGTCTGAAGTCTAGGAGTCTGATTCCTCCAGCTCTGTTTTTCATTCCCCAGATTGTTTTGGCTATTAGAGGTCTTTTGTGTTTCCATACAAATTGTGAAAATTTTTGTTCTAGTTCTGTGAAAAATGCCAGTGGCCGTTTGATAGGGATTGCATTGAATCTGAAGATTGCTTTGGGTAGTAGAGTCATTTTCACAATGTTGATTTTTCCAATCCAAGAACATGGTATATCTCTCCATCTGTTTGTATCATTTTTAATTTTTTTCATCAGCAACTTATAGTTTTCTCCATACATGTCTTTTGTCTCCTTAGGTAGGTTTATTCCTAGGTACTTTATTCTTTTTGTTGCATTGATAATGGGAGTGTTTCCTTAATTTGTCTTTCGGATTTTTCATCATTAGTGTATAGGAATGCAAGAGATATCTGTGCATTAATTTTGTATCCTGCTACTTTACCAAATTCATTGATTAACTCTAGCAGTTTTCTGGTGGCATCTTAGGATTCTCTATGTATTGTATCATGTCATCTGCAAACAGTGACAGCTTTACTACTTTTTCTCTGATTTGGATTCCTTTTATTTCTTTTTCTTCTGTGATTGCTGTGGCTAAAACTCCCAAAGCAATGTTGCATAATAGTGGTGAGAGTGGACAACCTCGTCTTATTCCTGATCTTAGTGGAAATGGTTTCAGGTTTTCACCATTGAGTATGATGTCTGCTGTGGGTTTGTCATATATGGCCTTTATTATGCTGAGAAAATTTCCCTCTATGCCTACTTTCTGGAAGGTTTTTAGCATAAATGGATGTTGAATTTTGTTGAAAACTTTTTGTGCATCTATTGAGAGAATCATATGGCTTTTATTGTTCAATTTGTTAACACGGTGTATCACATTGATTGATTTGTGTATATTGAAGAATGCTTGCATTCCTGGGATAAACCCCACTTGATCATGGTGTATGATCCTTTTAATGTGCTTTTGGATTCTGTTTGCCTGTATTTTGTGGAGGATTTTTGCATCTATGTTCATCAGTGATATTGGCCTGTAGTTTTCTTTCTTTGTGACATCTTTGTTTGGTTTTAGTATCAGGGTGATGGTGGCCTCACAGAATGAGTTTGGGAGCGTTCCTCCATCTGATATATTTTGGAAGAGTTTGAGAAGGATAGATGTTAGCTGTTCTCTAAATGTTGGATAGAATTCGCCTGTGAAGCCATCTGGTCCTGGGCTTTTGTTTGTTTGAAGATTTTTAATCATAGCTTCAATTTCAGTGCTTGTGTTTGGTCTGTTTATATTTTCTATTTCTTCCTAGTTCAGTGTTGGAAAGCTGTGCTTTTCTAATAATTTGTCCATTTTTTCCAGCTTGTCCATTTTATTGGCATAGAGTTGCTTGTAGTAATCTTTCATGATCCTTTGTGATCCTTTCTGCAGTGCCAGTTGTTACTTCTCCTTTTTCATGTATAATTCTATTGATTTGAGTCTTCTCCCTTTTTTTCTTGATGAGTCTGGCTAATGGTTTATCAATTTTGTTTATCTTCTGAAAGAAACAGTTTTAGTTTTATTGATCTTTGCTGTTGTTTCCTTCATTTCTTTTTCATTTATTTCTGATCTGATTTTTATGATTTCTTTCCTTCTGCTAACTTTGGGGTTATTTTGTTCTTCTTTCTCTAATTGCTTTGGGTGTATGGTTAGGTTGTTTATTTGAGAGGTTTCTTGTTTCTTAAGGTAGGATTTTATTGCTATAATCTTCCCTCTAAGAACTGCTTTTGGTGCATCTCATACGTTTTGGGTTGTTGTGTTTTCACTGTCATTTGTTTCTAGGTATTTTTTGATTTCCTCTTTGATTTGTTCAGTGGTCTTTTGGTTATTAAGTTGTGTATTGTTTAGCCTCCATGTGTTTGTATTTTTTAGTTTTTTTTTTTTTTTTTACTGTATTTGATATCGAGTCTCATAGAATTTTGGCCAGAAAACATACTTGATATCATCAATTTTCTTAAATTTACCAAGGCTTGGTTTTTGACCCAAGATATGATCTATCCTGAGGAATGTTTCAGGAGCACTTTAGAAGAAAGTGTATTCTGTTGTTTTTGGCTGGAATGTCCTATAAATATCAATTACGTACATTTTGTTTAATGTACCATTTAAAGCTTGTGTTTCCTTATTTAGTTTCATTTTGATTGATCTTTCCATTGTTGAAAGTGGGGTGTTAAAGTCCCCTACTATGATTGTGTTACTGTCTATTTACCCTTTTATGGCTGTTAGTATTTTCCTTAAGTATTGAGGGGCTCCTATTTTGTGTTCATAAATATTTACAACTGTTATATCTTCTTCTTGGATTGATTCTTTGATCATTTTGTAGTGTCCTTCTCTGTCTCTTGTAATAGTCTTTATTTTAAAGTCTATTTTGTCTGACATGAAAATTGCTACTCCAGCTTTCTCTTGATTTCCATTTGCATGGAATATCTTTTTCCATTCCCAGTCTCCTCCACCCAGAAGCCTACACAAGACACTGAACCAATCTCACCCACTGGGGACAGACACTGGTTTGGTGGTGCTGACTACTCTTAACTTTTGCTTGTCTGTAAAGGCTTTATGTCTCCGTCAAAATTGAATGAGATCCTTGCTGGGTAGAGTAATCTTGTTTTTAGGTTTTTGCCTTTCATCACTTTAAATATGTCCTGCTACTCATTTCTTGCTTGCAGAGTTTCTGCTGAAAGATCAGCTGTTAATGTTATGGGGATTCCCTTGTATGTTATTTGTTGTTTTTCCCTTGCTGCTTTTAACATTTTTTCTTTGTATTTAATTTTTGATAGTTTGATTAATATGTGTCTTGGCATGTTTCTCCTTAGATTTATCCTGTATGGAACTCTCTGTGCTTCCTGGACTTGATTAACTATTTCCTTTCTCATATTAGGGAAGTTTTCAACTGTAATCTCTTCAAATGTTTTCTCAGTCCCTTTCTTTTTCTCTTCTTCTTCTGGGACCCCAATAATTCAAATGTTGATGTGTTTGATGTTGTTCCAGAGGTCTCTGAGACTGTTCTCAATTCTTTTCATTCTTTTTTCTTTATTTTGCTCTGCAGTAATTATTTCCGCTATTTTATCTTCCAGATCACTTATCCATTCTTCTGCCTCAGTTATTCTGCTATTGATTCCTTCGAGAGAATTTTTAATTTCATTTATTGTGTTGTTCATTATTGTTTGTTCGCTCTTTATTTCTTCTAGGTCCTTGTTAAACATTTCTTGTATTTTCTCCATTCTATTTCCAAGATTTTGGATCATCTTTACTATCATTACTCTGAAAACTTTTTCAGGTAGACTGCCTATTTCCTCTTCAATTGTTTGGTCTGGTGAGTTTTTATCTTGTTCCTTCATCTGCTGTGTTTTTCTCTGTCTTCTCATTTTGCTTCACTTACTGTATTTGGGGTCTCCTTTTCACAGGCTGCAGGTTCGTAGTTCCCATTGTTTTTGGTTTCTGCCCCCATTGGCTAAGGTTTTTTCAGTGGGTGGTGTAGGCTTCCTGGTGGACAGGACTAGTGCTTGTGTTCTGGTGGATGAGGTTGGATGTTGTCATTCTGGTGGGCAGGTCTGCATCTGGTAGTGTGTTTTGGGGTGTCTGTGACCTTATTATGATTTTCGGCAGCCTTTCTGTTAGTGGGTCGGGTTGTGTTCCTGTCTTGCTATTTGTTTGGCATAGGGTGTCCTGCACTCTAGCTTGCTGGTCGTTGAGTGGAGCTGGGTCTTGGCGTTGTGATGGAGATGTCTGGGAGGTTTTTGCCATTTGATATTACGTGGAGCTGGAAGGTCTCTGATGGACCAATGTCCTGTATTTGGCTCTCCCACCTCAGAGGCCCAGGCTTGACACCCTGCCGGAACACCAAGATCCTGTCATCCACACGACTCAGAACAAAAGGGAGAAAAAAAGAAAGAGAGAAAACATAATAAAATAAAATAAAATAGTTTTTAAAGTAAAAAATATTATTAAAAGTTAAAAAGTATTTTAAAAAAGATGCAAAGAAAGAGAGAGCAACCAAACCAAAAAACAAATCCATCAATGATAAGAATCGCTAAAAACTATGCTAAAAAAAAAACCCCAAAATTAAAACAACCCAGCAGACAGAACTCTAGGACAAACGGTAAAAGCAAAGCTATACAGAGAAAATTACACACAGAAGCATACACATACACACTCAGAAAAAGAGAAAAAGGAAAAAAAAAAAAATATATATATATATATATATCATTGCTCCCAAAGTCCACCTCCTCAATTTGGGATGATTCGTTGTCTATTCATGTATTCCACAGATGCAGGGTACGTCAAGTTGATTGTGGAGATTTAATCCGCTGCTCCTGAGGTTGCTGGGAGAGATTTCCGTTTCTCTTGTTTGTTCGCACAGCTCCTGTGGTTCAGCTTTGGATTTGGACCCACCTCTATGTGTAGGTCTCCTGACGGTGTCTGTTCTTTGCCCAGACAGGACGGGGTTAAAGGAACAACTGATTCTGGGGCTCTGACTCCCCGGGGGCTCTGGCTCAGGCTGGGGGGAAGGAGGGGTACGGATGCGGGTCAAGCCTGCGGCATCAGAGGCTGGCGTGACGTTGCACCAGCCTGAGGCACGCCATGTGCTCTCCCATGAAAGTTGTCCATGGATCACGGGACCCTGGCAGTGGCGGGCGGCACAGGCTTCTGGGAGGGGAGGTGTGGATAGTGACCTGTGCTCTCACACAGGCTTCTTGGTGGCGGCGGCAGCAGCCTTAGCATCTCATGCCCGTCTCTGGGGTCCACGCTTTTAGCCGCGGCTCGCGCCCGTCTCTGGAGCTCCTTTAAGAGGCGCTCTTAATCCCCTCTCCTCGCGCACCAGGAAACAAAGAGGGACGAAAAAGTCTCTTGCCTCTTCGGCAGCTACAGACCTTTTCCCGGACTCCCTCCCGGCTAGCTGTGGCGCACTAACACCTTCAGGCTGTGTTCACGCCGCCAACTCCAGTTCTCTCCCTGTGCTCCGACCGAAGCCCGAGCCTCAGCTCCCAGCCCCGCCCGTCCCGGCGGGTGAGCCAACACACCTCTCAGGCTGGTGAGTGCCAGCCGGCACTGATCCTCTGTGCGGGAATCTCTCCGCCTTGCCCTCCACACCCCTGTGGCTGCACTCTCCTCCGCAGCACCGAAGCTCCCCTCTCCGCCACCCGCAGTCTCTGCTCATGAAGGGGCTTCCTAGTGTGTGGAAACCTTTCCTCCTTCACGACTCCCTTCCACTGGTGCAGGTCCCATCCCTATTCTTTTGTCTCTGTTTTTCTTTTTTCTTTTGCCCTACCCAGGTACGTGGGGGAGTTTCTTGCCTTTTGGGAGGTCTGAGGTCTTCTGCCAGTGTTCAGTAGGTGCTCTGTAGGAGCTGTTCCACATGTAGATGTATTTGTGATGTATTTGTGGGGAGGAAGGTGATCTCCGCGTCTTACTCTTCCGCCATCTTGAAGGTCTCTTCTAAATTACTCCTTATAACAACTGCCCGCGGTCCCCAGGAGGGTCGCGGCTTTGGCCGGTGGGGCCCCTCCGGAGCCGCCACACAGTGAGGCCTCGCTGCCCTGGGGCTGCAGTCAGCTCAGTGACGGCGGAGGGGAGGGACGTCGAGCCAGGTGTTCCAGCTCTGCCGAGACGCGGGCTTGTTCCAGGCACCGGGGAATGGTATTATTTTTGATGCTTATTCTCAGAAGTCCTGATCTAATCCATCAAGATAAATTGTTTGTGTGTGTGTGTGTGTGTGTGTGTGTGTGTATACAACACTTTGTTTGGCTCTAGGATTATAGAACACCACTTTAATCCCTTTTTAGCTTTATGTCCTATATGCCTCACCTTCAATACATGGAAATATTTTGTGCGTATCATATTTAAAGATGTAGATTCCAAAGCAAAAACTGTTTTCACTACTCTGATACTTTGAAAAATAAATTTGACTTACCCTGTTTGATGTCCACCTGATGTCCACAAGATAATTTATTGACATTACTATATTGAAATTACAATATATCTTAGGTGTAAAAAGAAGAGTTAATGTAGACAATGATGTGGACTATTGTAATAATTGTAAAATCTGTATTGTGAGAATATTGTCCATATTATATAAAATTCTCAATATTTTATGTTTATCAAAAACTATTTCAATGTAAAATTTCCATCACTATTACTATTATTTTATAATAATATATGTGCACAGGAGAATACACAGTTAAATTTTTATGAGAAACAACTTTTAGAAATGGAATTTTAGAGTTTAAAAGTAACCACCTTTTCAAGTCTTTTATTGTGCATCATCAAATAGAAATTACAGTTTGCACTGATTTTTATTCCTGTGAGCAAAGCAAAAGAGCTATTTCCAGCAGCATCACCAACACTGCTTGCATTTGATAATTTATTTTTATATTTATAGAATGTGTGGTAGTTGTTGTTTAAGCTTACATTTATTGAATGTACTAATTATTACCTATTAATAGTGTAGTTAATATATGTGCAGGTATGTTGATAACTGACACTATTCAGTAGTGTGTATTTGTCAGGAAAATTGTTTTATATTCATGTTATGGACTGTTTAATATTTAACACTGGTCAGATACCTCAAATCTGTTCCTTTACCTGGAGTTTTAGTGACAAGAATATAGAACTACTATATGATTTTTGAAAATATGAACAGGTATAGTTCTTGGTGTGATTGGTAAAATATTAAGCAGCTCATTAAATAATGAGTTACCAAGCATATACTAAATACATAGCGCATGATCGGGCACATTGAATATGAAAATGAAAGACTATTACAATTTTGCTTTAGGATCTCAAAGTCCAATGGCTGAGAGAGTATTTTTTTAATTAAAAAAAAAGTGTCATGGAACTAAACAATGCATTGGATGTCCCTAAACAAGTAAGAGGATGTCAAGAAATGTGATACTTCAGCTTGGTCTTAATTGGTTTTAACCAATTAAGATGACATGGAGTAGGGGAGAAGTGTTTTCAGGTAGGAGGAAAAGGATGGGAAACTATTGGAATTTTAGAGGCATTCAAGGCTATGTAAATGAGTTGATGTAGAAGAGGAATAGGGTTAATAGTGACTTTAGAGGAGATGAGATCAGAGGATAGGCGGAGGAGGGATGCTAAATCTAATTTATTAAAAAAAAAAGACACTACAGAAGCATTTTAAGCCAGTAAGTAACAGGATTAAGTCTTCATTTTCAAATAAATTATGTTACCAGTGATGGGACAAACAAGTAGGTAGATCTTTAGTCTCAGGACAGTTTGATATTAGAATTTTAATTAGGTTTCATTGGCAGAAGGTATCATGAACATTTGTATATGGAGGATAATGAAAAAATGTTTTTGCTCTATGGAAAAAGCTAGACAATTGTATCAGAGACCTTTATTTATCTCTATTTTTCTTCCCAATTATTTTCTCTAATTGAAGGATGGACATTAAATACCAAACTATAATTGCCTTTGTCTTTGTAAGCCTAACAAGTTAGCACCGTTTCATCTGCCTTCCCTATACAGGCCAATGACAGTACAACCGAGAAAGCATTCTATCATGATTATAATGGCTGGAAAGAAGACCAAGAATCCATTATGTGCTGTTTGTTGCTACCCAAAAATGAATTTTATTGCTGTGCTAGTCCCATTTTGCTATTATGTATACTGTTTATGTGATTTGGGTAATTTAATAGTTTAACTTTTATGAAGATCACACAGTTTTCTTTTACCACCATCTACTTTCATCTTTTCTTTCCAACCCAGCAATTTAAGCCTTAATTGTTAGAAAAATTGAGAAATGTGGTATCTTTGGCCCTGAAATGGATGGGATGAATAAACACACTTAGCCTAGCTGTGATTTGCAATATTTATCCAAGCAAATACTAAGTTTAAAAATATCTCCAAGAAAGATGAGAATGTTCAGCCAGATAGCATGAAAATCTATTCTAGTCCTAAGATTTTATTTTTCTTGCAAACTGATTTTTCTGACACATATTTAGTATAAAGCAAACAATTCTTTCTCCTCAAAAATAAATGGTTGTAGTAAATTGTTTAGAGGATGTGTATTTTTTTCAATTGTGAATATAAATTAAGGAGAAGCCTAGGAATGCAATCCACATTAAAATTCACATAAAGAATATAGCAGAAAAGTTAACATCTGGTACCAAACAATGGTAAATGCTAAATCTGTGTTTAAATTAGTAAATAATATTTTTTAGAAATTACCCTTGATGTAAATTAATAACAAATTTATTTTTATAATGATTTTTAAAATTATAATTCCTGTATTTGTCCTTCAAAAACATTTTGAGAAGGTACCAGGCCTCATGACATAAGAGGTAACAAAAGAGACTAAAAATTTTATTTTTTAAAATTTATTTACTTATTTTTATTTTTGGCTGTGTTGGGTCTTCGTTTCTGTGCGACGGCTTTCTCTAGTTGCGGCGAGTGGGGGCCACTCTTCATTGCTGTGCGTGGGTCTCTCACTGTCGTGGCCTCTCTTGTTGCGGAGCACAGGCTCCAGGCACGCAGGCTCAGTAGTTGTGGCTCATGGGCCCAGTTGCTCCGCGCATGTGGGATCTTCCCAGACCAAGGCTCGAACCCGTGTCCCCTGCATTGGCAGGCAGATTCTCAACCACTGCGCCACCAGGGAAGCCCTAAAATTTTTATTTTTAAGAGAACTTAAGGACTTGGATTTCGGCAAGAAATAAAAAAAATATATGTAAAATATATAGCATAGTGAATGACAAGGATTCCAGGGACAAAAGAAGTAAAGAAAAGGTACAGGAAGTTCTAAGGAAGAAAATGGATAATCAGGAAAGGCTCAATAAAGTAATTGTTGATTATAATCCCAGTGTATCTGAGAGAGTAATCTATTAGGCAGGTCTGGAGGAAGAGTACTACAGTCAGAAAGATGGGCAAGTTCAAAGGCCCTAGGATGGCGTTATCCTGTAATATCCGAGGAAAAAAAGAAGTATAATGTTAAAAGATACAATGAGTGAGGGGGAGAATATTAGAAGATGAGACTGGGATATAACAAAAGAACAGATAATGTAGGGTTCTGTAGGTCAAAGAAAGTATCTTAACTTTTTACTGATTTAAGTGAGTTGGAGAGCTTTGAGCAGAGGAGTGGTTAATGCTCTAAAAAGTCACCCTGGCTTTTATTTTGAGAATAACCTGCAAGGTGGTGGAGACATGGCAAAAACTGGAATCAGGGATACAATGGTCGCTTGGTCCAAAGTTGCAGCAGAGGAAGTGATAAGTGTTGGACTTCTGGATATCCTGAGAAGAACTAAAATCTGTCAATATATTAGATACAGCACAGGAGGGGAAGTCAAGGATAATGCCGAACAATTTTACCTGAGTAACTGTAAAATGAGATTACCTTAATGTAATAAAAGGAAGATTATGAGAGGAACAGTTTTGAAAGGGAAGGTTAGGAAATTGAAATTGGATGTGTTACATTTGAAATGTAGCAAAGTCTATTATACTTATGTCTGGAGTTCAGAGAAAAGATCAATACTGGGCGTGTATTTGGCAGATTTCAACATGAAACTGGATGAGATCACCTCTGGAGTGGGTGTAGATGGTAAATCAAAGTGGTTGAAGTTATGATTCTGTAACACTCAAATAAGAAATTTGGAAGCATATTAAGGACCAATAAGTGAAAAAGAGACACCAACAAGTAAAGAAGAAAACTGGGAGACTGTGAAGACCTAACAATTAAATGACTGTATCAATGACTATAGTCAAATGAAATAAAGACTGAGAATTGATCATTGAATTTAAAAATATGGAGCTCAGTGACACTGCTAAGAGAATTTTGGTGAAGTGACATAGCCAAAATCCAGTTATGGTAGTTTCAAGAAAGAATATCAAGAGAAGAATTGGAAATTGAAACTTTGGATATAAAAAGAATGCAATACGGAGGGTGGTACTTAAAGTGGGTAGAGATGGCTTTTTTATAATTAATAAAATGTATTTTTAGGGCAGTTTTAGGTTCACAGCAAGATTGAGTGGAAAGTACAGAGTTCCTAGATATCCCCTGTCCTCACACATGCACAAACTCCCCCACTATCAACATCCCACACCACAATGGTACTTTGGTTGCAATTGATGAGCCTACACTGACATCATAATCACCCAAGTTCCATAGTTGATCTCAGTATTTATTCTTGGTGTTATGCATTCTATGGATTTGGACAAATGTATAATGAGATGTATCAACCATTATAGTGTCATAGAGAGTAGTTTCACTGCCCTGAAAATTCTCTGTAGTCCTCTTCTTCATTACTGTCTCCCCTCAGCCACTGGCAACTACTGATCTTTTTATTGTTTCCATAGTTTTGCCTTTTCCAGAGTGTCATATAGCTGGAATCGTAAAGTGTGTAGCCATTCAGATTGCTTTCTTTTACTGATTAATATGCATTTAAGGTTTTTCCATATTTTTTCATGCCTCAATAATGCATTTCTATTTAGCACTAAATGGTATTTCATTGTGAACAACTTACCACATTTTATCCATTTACCTGCCAAAGGACATCTTGGTTGCTTCCAAGTTTTGGCAACTATGAATAAAGTTCCTGTAAATATTTCTTGCATGTTTTAGTGTAGACATAATTTTTCAACTCCTTTGGGTAAATACCAAGGAGCAAATTGCTAGATTGTACAGTAAGAGTATGTTTAGTTTTGTAAGACTTGCCAAACTGTCTTCCAAAATGACTATACCATTTTGCACTCCCACCAGCAATGAAGGAGAGTTCTGTTGCTCCACAACCTTGTCAGCATTTGGTGTGGTTAATGTTTTGGATTTTGGCCATTCTAATAGGTGTATAGCAGTATCCCATTGTATTTTGCATTTCCTTGATCATGTATGATGTGGAGCATCTTTTTATATGCTTGTTTGCCATCTGTATATCTTCTTTGGTGAAGTGTCTGTTAAGGTTTTTGGCTCTTTTAAAAATCAGGCTGTTTATTGTTATTGTAGATTTCTTTGTATATTTTTGATAACAGTCCTTTATCAGATGTATCTTTTTCAAATATTTTCTTCCAGTATGTGGTTTGTCTTCTCATTCTCTTGACATTGTCTTTCTCGGAGAAGAAATTTTTAATTTGAATGAAGTCCAGCTTATCAATTATTTCTTTCATGGATTGTGCCTTTGATCTTGTATCTAAAAAGTTATCACCATACTCAAGGTCATCTACATTTCCTTATATGTTATCTGCTAGGAGTTTTATAGTACTGTGTTTTACATTCAGGCCTATGACCCATTTTGAGTTAATTTCTATGATGGGTATAATGTCTGTGTCTAGATTTGTTATTTTGCATGTAGATATCCAGTTGTCCTCTCACCATCTGTTGAAAAGATTATCTTTGTTCCATTGTATTACTCTTGCTTTTTTTGTCAAAAATCATTTGACTGTATTAATATAGGTCTATTTCTAGAATCTCTATTCTGTTCCATCTATCTGTTTGTTTATTCTTTTATCAATACCACACCATCTTTATTATTGTAGCTTTATAGTAAGTCTTGAAGTCAGGTAGCGTCAGGTCAGTCATCCAACCTTATTCTTCTCCTTCAGTATTATGTTGACTATTCTGGGTCTTTTGCATCTCCATATAAACTTTAGAATTAGCTTGTCTATATCTACAAAATAACTGGCTGAGTTATTTGGGATTGCATTGAATCTATAGTTCAAATTGGTAAGTACGAGATTCTTGACAATATTGAGTCTTCCTTTCCATAAACATGGAATATCTCTCCATTTATTTAGTTCTTTGACTTTGTTCATCAGAGTTTTGTATTTTTTCTCAAATGGATTATGAACATATTTTGTTAAACTTATACTTAAGTATTTCATATTTTTGTGTGCTAAAGTAAATGGACTTGTGGTTAAATTTCAAATTCTACTTTTCATTGCTTTTATATAGAAGAGTGATTGGAATTTGTATACTAACCTGATATCCTGAAACCTTACTATAATGGCTTCTAGAAGTTCTAGAAATTTTTGTCAATATTTTTTTCAGATTTTCTACACATACATTTGTCATCTGTGACAAGACAATTTTATTTCTTCCTCCCAACCTGTGTATCTTTTATTTCCTTTGATTGCCTCTTTTCATTAGCAAGGGAATCCACTAAGATGTGGAAAATTAGTGGTGAGAAGGGACATCCCTGCTTTGTGCCTGATCTTAGTGGGAAGGTCTCAATTTTCTCACCGTTGAGTATGATGTTAGATGTAGGATTTTTTTGGTATAAATTTAGTCTTTATCAAGTCAAGAGATTTCCCCTCTATTCTTACTTTACTGACAGTTTTAATCATGATTGGATGTTTGAATTTTGTCAAATTCTTTTTCTGCACCTACTGATATGATCATGTGGTTTTTCTTTTTTGGTCTGTTGATGTGATGAATTATATTAGTTAATTGTCAAATGTTGAACCAGCCTTATAAACCTAGGATACATCACACTTGGTCATGGTGTATAATTCTTTTTATACATTGTTAAATTCATTTTACTAATGTTCTGTTGAGGATTTTTGGATCTATATTCATGAAAGATATTCTCTATGGTTTTCCTTTTTCAAATGTCTTTTTCTGGTTTTAGTATTAGGATAATGCTGGCCTCATAGAATGAGTTAGGAGGTGTGCCTTCTACTTCCATCCTCTGAAAGAGATTGTAGAGTATTGGTATAATTTCTTTTTACATGTTTAGTAGGATATATAAATGAACCTATTTGGGCCTGATGCTTTCTGTTTTGGAAGGCTATTAATTATTCAATTTAATAGGTATAGGCCTATTTAGATTATCTTTTTCTTCTTGTGTGAGTTTTGGAAGATTGTTTGCAATTTCATTAAAAGTAATTTTTAATATCTCTTGTGATTTATTCTTTTACCTATGTGTTATTTAGAAGTGTATTGTTTAACATCCAAGTATTTGGGGATTTTCTATTTATCTCTCTGTTATTGATTTTTAGCTTAATTCCATTGTTGTCTGACAGTAGACATTGTATAATTTCCTTCTTTTAAATTAAATGTGTATTTGATAGCCCAGAATGTGGTCTATCTTGTTGAAAGTTGCATGTGAGCCTGAGAAGGATGCGTATTCTGCTTTTGCTGGATGAAGTTTTCTCTGATGTCAATTATATCCAGTTGATTGCTGATACTCTTGAGTTCATCTATGTCCTTACTGATTTGCTACCTGATGGATCTTTCAATTTCTGATAGCATGGTGTTGAAGTCTCCACCTATTTTAGTGGATTCATCTATTTCATCTATTTCTCCTTGCAGTTCTATCAGTTTTTGCCTCACATATTTTGACATTCTGTTTTTAGGTGTATATACATGGTGGATGGTTAAGTCTTCTTAGAGAATTGACCCCCTTTTGTAATGCCCTTTATCCTTAGTAACTTGCCTTGCTTTGAAGTCCTCTCTGTCTGAAATTAATATGGCCCCTCCTGCTAACATTTGATTCATCTTCACATCGTATTTTTTCTCCATCTATTTATTTTTACTCTACATGTGTATTTATATTTAAAGTGAGTGTCTTACATGTAACATATGGTTAGCAGTTATGTTTTAATCCACTCTGACAGTCTCTTTTAATTGGCACATTTAGACCATTGACAGTCAAAGTGGTTACAGATATTATTGGATTAGTATATAACATATTTTTTATTGTTTTATATTTGGTTCATTTGTTCTATTTTCTTTTTGTATCCCATAATTTTTGTACATTTTGTGGTGTTAATTGAGCATAATTATACTATTATTTATATATATTACATAAAATGTAATTATACTATTCCATTTTCTCTTTTCTTAGCATGTTTATTATACTTCTCTTTTTTTTTAAACTTTCTTTAGTGGTTGCCCTAGATTTTGCAATATACACTTACAGTTAATCCAATTCTATTTCAAATAATACTATACTAATTTACAGGCAGTGTGAGTACCTTACAATAACAAAATAACCCCACTTCCTCTTTCCTGTCCCTTGTGTCATTTATATCATTCATTTCACTTATATATAATCGTATATGTATACATATATATGTATATATGTACATATATGTGTTTATTACTTACATACATGAGCATACATGAAATATATTGTTGCTATTGTTATTTTGAACAAAGTGTTATCTGTTAGATCAATTAAGAATTTTTAAAAAGTTTTTATTTTACCTTAACCTAATCCTTTGATGCTGTTTCTTTCTTTATATAGGTCCAAGGATCTGATCTATATTATTTTTCTTCTCTCTAAAGGAATTTATTCCAACATTTTTTTCCAAGGTAAGTTTACTGGCAACATGTTACCTCAGTTTTTGTTTGTTTGAGAAAGTGTTTATTTTTCTTCAATTTTGAAAGATAATTTTGCATGGCACAGAATTCTAGGTTAGTGGGGGTTTTTTTTTTCCTCTCTCTCAACACTAAATATTTCACTCTCTTTTCACTGCAAGTTTTCTGAGGAGCAGTCCGATATAATTTTTGTCTTTGTTCCTCTATAGGTAAGGGGGAGGGGGAGTTCCCTGTGCCTTCTTTCAGGATTTTTCTTTATCTTTGATTTTATGTATTTTCAAAATTATATTACAAGGTATTTTACGTTTTTTGTTTGTTTGGGGCATTTATGCTGTTTGGTATTCTCCGAGCTTCCTGGATCTGTGGTTTGGTATCTGACATTAAATTGGGAAAATGCATACTGATTATTATTCCAAATATTTCTTCTATTATTTTCTCTTATTCTTCTCTTTCTGGTGGTCCCAGTATACATATATTACATATTTTGTAGTTTCTCAAAGTCCTTGGATAATATGGTGGGGATTTTTTTTTCATTTTTTGTTTTCTTTGTGTTCCAGTTTTCAAAATTTCTATTGAGATATCATCAAGCTCGGAGATTCTATCCTCAGCTGTGTATAATCTACTAATAAGCCCATGAAAACATTCTTCAATTATGTTAACAGTATTTTGCATCTCTAACTTTCTTTTTAGGATTTCCATCTCTCAGTTTACATTCCCCGTCTGTTCTTGCATGCTGTTTATCCACTAGTGCCCTTAACATATTAATCATAGTTATCTTGAATTCCTGGTCTGATAATTCTATTGTTCCTGTCATGTATGTTTCTGATGTTTACTCTGAGTCTTCAAATTGTATTTTTTGCCTTTTTGTATGCCTTCTAATTATTTTGCAATAGCTGGATGTGATGTACCTAGTAAAAGAAACTGCAAAAAAAAAGGCTTTAGTTAGGAGTTTGGGATTAGCAGATACAAACTACTATATATAAAATAAACAACAATGTCCTACTGTATAACACAGGGAATTATATTCAATATCTTGTATTAACCTATAATGGAAAAGAATATATATATATATATATATATATATATATATATATATATGGTCTGAATCACTTTGCTGTATACCAGAAACTAACACAACATTGTAAATAAACTATACTTCAATAAAAAAATAGGCTTTAGTAATATGATGGTAAGGTGTATGGGCAGGGGAAGCGTTATATAGTGCCATGATTAGGTTTCTGCCTTTTACTGAGCTTATGCCTCTGGACTGTGAACATGACAAATGTTTTTATTTTTATTTTTCCTCTCCTTAGGTGGGAGAGGATGGTGAGAATGGCCTGAGGTTGGGTATTTCTCTTCCCCAGGTCAATTAGGCTCTGATAATTCCCCAGCCATTTAGGTACTGGTTAACATTTCTCCTGAGGGCAGGTTTTGTTAAGAACAGAGAGAGCAGTGCTGGTGTATTTCAAAACAGTTCCTCTTCTACTTCCACAGTCTGAAGCTGAAGGGGATTTTTCTCTGATACATACTGTGGGAGCCTGTTGAGCTCATGGTGGTAAATCTCTCAAAATTCTGCGGAGCCCCTATCACTTGGCCGCCTGGAGTTTTTACACTCGTACTTGTCCACACTGAGCCTCCAACAAGTTCACCAATTTGAGTCTGGTTTCTCTACTCTGGCACTGTTTCTCGAGGGGCTTTCTACAGGAGTCTGATCCGGTGAGTTATTATTCTTGGTATTCGCCTTTTGGTCTCTCAGATCTTGGAGGCAGTGATTTTCTCTGTTTCTTTATCTCCTTATGAGTCACAAAAGAGTTGTTGATTTTTCATTCTCTCAGTTTTCTACTTGTTGTTAAGACAAAGTGGTGACTTCAGAGCTCCTTTTATGAGGAACCAGAAATCAAACTAGCATTTCTTTTGTTTTTTTCTTTCTTAAAACGTGTCTCTGGTTACATTACCCATGTGTTTTTGCTTGTTATCTACTTTTCAATTTAAATCCTTAGCATATTAATCATAGTTTCTAAAAATTCCTGGTCTGATAATTCCAAACATTCCTGCCACGTCTGACTCTGGCTTTCATGTTGGTTCAGCTTCTTCAAACTACGTTTTTGTTTTTCTTTTAGTATGTTTCTTTCATATTTTTGTTGCTGTTGTTGTTGAAAGGTCTATATGTTAACCTGGGTAAAATGAATCCTTGTAAATAGGCCATAGGAAGGTAGTAGAATGGGAAATCATTCTATAGTCCTATGACTAGGTCTCGGTGTTTTGGTGTGTCTATACCCCTGTATTGTAAACTTCACCAGTGCCTCTCAGGGTTTTTCCCCCCATTTTGGTGAGATAGGATAACTAGAGGGGGCTGGCATTGGGCATTTCCCTTTCCTCATGTGGAACATTAGAGCCAGCTGGAGTTGGGTATTGCCATGTCCCAGGTGGGTTAGATTCTAATAGAACCCCAGCACTTTAGGCTCTGGTAAAATTGTTTCTCCTGAGGGCTGGCCTTGTAAAGAGGAGCAGAATGTGCTGCAATATTTCAAAATAGTTCCATTTTTCCTCCCCCTGCCAGATGCTTGAGATTTTTCTCTAATATTTGCTCTGAGGACCTGTAGAATTCCTGAAGGTAAAAATCACAATGTGAAGGTAAATATTCTCCAGTGACTGGATCTCCTAGGAGGTTTTTTTTTGTGTGTGTGTGGTACGTGGGCCTCTCACAGCTGTGGCCTCTTCCGTTGCGGAGCACAGGCTCCGGACACGCAGGCTCAGTGGCCATGGCTCACGGGCCCAGCCGCTCACGGAGTGTGGGATTTTCCTGGACCGGGGAACGAACCCGTGTCCCCTGCACCGGCAGGCAGACTCTCAACCACTGCACCACCAGGGAAGCCCCTAGGAGTTTTTAACTCTCAGACTTGTCCTTGCTGAGCCACCAGAAAATTTTCAATTACGGTTACCTTTCTCAACCCAAACAGTGCTTACTGCAGAAATTGCTGCCCTGGTTAGTACTGATACTCTATGTCTGCTCATCTGTCTCTCCAATTTGGGAGCAATGGTTTGCCCTGCAGCCTCACTTCTCTGATTGATCTAAGGAGGATTGTTGATTTTTTAGTTGTTTCAGCTTTTTACTTGTTAGGATGGAATTATGACTTCTAAGCTTCTTATCTGCTGCATGACAGGAAATCAAAAGTCAGATAGTTTATTTTTTAAGTTGGGAAAAACAACAGCTCTTTAGAATATTGTAGAAAAAAATATAGTAGATAGAAAAAAATTTGGTGATTCAAGATAATCCTTGAACTAAATAATCCTTGAGTAAGTGACACTAAGTTGTTCTGGGTACAAATGGGTTTATTGATTAATAATTTGTATTGAATCTTTTGGAATTATCAAATTATTAACTTCTTTGGCAATGCATTAAGAATGACTCATAATGGAATTTAAATGCTGAGTTTTATTGTAGTTTTCACAATCAACATAAAAATGGTTGCTTTGAAATTATCTTAGTATGTATATATTTTTTTCTTTTTACTGTAATAACAAATTATTTGTCTCTTTTCACAAAGCATTTTCTGCTCTTGAAAAATTGCAGAAGAAAACTGAAAAGTTTCCTTTTGTGAATAATTTTATGATTAAAAAGATTAGAGGATGATTTTTTAAAATTATTTATGTGATGATCCATTGCTACCTTTCGTATTTTGTTCATCTTTGAAAATTTCAGCTTAATTTATTAAAGAACATTAACTCACATAAACCCAGTACTTAAAAGAATGCTTAATTGGGTTTTACATATTCCTAAAGGTCTCTCTTATTTCCCCAATTTATCATTTCTTAGGAAAAAAATAAGTGTTATCTTTTTTAATCGAGGGTATTTGAACAATATTCATGTGAAAACTGAATTCCATCATTTATTTTATCCTATGGAATAAAAAAAATTGTGAGCAATAGGAGAACTACATCAATAAAATTTTTTTTCATTACAAGGTTCTTGCTATAATTAGTTGGGAGAAATATAATTAAACCATAATTTTATTTCAAAGTTGACTTGTCTCTACAGCTCAGATTGTAAGAACTGTCAAATCCATATCGTAGAAAACTACTAAAGAATTAATTTAAAGTGAGTAAGACAATAATCAAAGAGGACAGATAAATATACATTTTTAATAACAGCAATCTTTATCATATGTCTTGGATTCCTGCTCTTGGATTGATTTTTTTTTCCTTGTGAGAAATGAAATGAACTTTTTCATTTATTTATGAAAACATTCAGAAGCAATGAATTGTACATTCCCTATATCCCAGGCAAATTTGTACCATGTATAAAATGATGAATAGGAAGTGATCTCTGCCTTCCCAAAACTCAGATAAGGGCTTGTCTTTCAAACGTATATTATTTCTAACACATCATTCTTTTGGTGTTTGTGTGCTAGGTTGTCTTGAGCAACCCTAATGTTGAAAACAATTTGTAAAGGTGAAAATTATTTATGAAAATGTGTTGTATAGATTAAAAAGCTGCCAGTGAAGTGTGGAATTGGGACTGAAATCCATGACAGCAGAGAGGGGGCCAGATATTTGCTGCGATTCCTTCCCAGAGGATAAAAATCCCAGGAGGTTTGGCATTTTTGGAAGTTGTGGCTGAGAATCTAATAACTTGAGCAGAGTTTTTGACAGGTTTGAAGAACACAAATTAGAATTTAGAGTCTACTAAGGAGTAGGGTCTCTGGAAAACATTCAAGGTTTTAGTTGGACCCCTAGCAGTACAGATGAACTGGAAATAGATTCACTTTTCAGAGTTAAAAGCCTAGATTTAAATTATCTCAATTTCTTATTTAATTAATGTTATCCAGCAAAACTAGCTTCTCTAAATTAGGTACCTATCAGAGAAAAAGAAAAATGATATTGGGGTGAAAAGAGCATCATACCAAGTTTTAATCATCAATAAAACAACCAGTACACGATCAAAACTTCTCCCTCATGTGACAGGGGTGGAACCCTGACCCAAAGAGCTGGTGCCCTTATAAGAAGAGGGAGAGACACCAGAGCTCTCTCTGTGCCATGTGTGGACATAGTGAGAAGGCAACCATCTGCAAGCCAGGAACAGAGCTCTCACCAGAACCTGACCATGCTGGACCTCTGATCTCAGACTTCTAGCCTCCAGACTGTGAGAAAATAACTCCTGTTGTTTAAGCCACCCAGTCTGTGGTATTTTGTAATAGCAGCCCAAGCTGACAAATACAGTGAGGTATATATTACGTTTCTGATGTGATTGAAATATGACTCCCTAAATATGCTTTGTCAATCACTCCAATTGCACCCCTGAGTACAAAGCATATCCTTCTCTTTCATTTTTTATCTATCATATTTATTGGTTATTTTCAAGTCCTCATTCAATAATGACAGATAAAATTGCAGTCACTCATCTAACATGCAAGGGATGCAATAATACTTACAATTTACATTATGTTTGTGTGTGCACATTGATTTTAAATTACATGCTCAAGTAGCAATAATTGAGATAAATATTTATTTGCAAATGGAACACATTTACGTGTCTTAAAAATAGCAAAGTAAAGTGAATAATGCATATTGATAAAAGTATATTTTTACAGTATTTCTATTTCATTGACTTGATTGTCTCTAAAAGGTTTAGAAGATTTTTGCACAAAACCATGTTTTCTGTCTTAGGCATCATTTGTTTTGATGCATACATTTTCCTAGAGGAACTAACACCGAATATTTTACCTCTAATTTTTAAATTTCTGTGTATTTTGTTTTTTTCAAGCCATTGGCCTGATGCCATGACTTCTCTATTCTGAAATAACTACAGATTTCATAATCTTTGTGATGGTTAATGAAATTTTATTGATTTATCAACTCACAGGATGTTGAGTGCCCACAAAACTTATCATAAGAGAGACTTAGAAAAACAATCTAAATGATTTCTCTAAAAATATCAGTATACACTATATGATTAAACATTTTCCTATATCACACAGATATCTTACTAATATTCTTTATGTATCAATTATAAATTACCCCTCAGATTTTAATTTCCCTATTCATACATATGGCTTTTAAAGATATTTTTGATATTCAGGAGAAGATAGAGAAAGAAAAAATGCAAAATGTGGAGTGTAAACCTGTTTTTCAGTTTCCAGTACTTGCTAAATAGATATTAAGAGTCATCTGCTTCCAACAAATTGTTCATACTCCTAGTTATTCTCCCTTATAAAAGGTAGGAAACTGCAGTGGGAATGCATTGCTAAAGCTCAGTACACAGACTTGATTCTCTGAAGGGCAGGAGGAAAAAACACAGAAACAAATATTCACAATAAAACCACACCAAACATCTTAGTAAATATAGGCAGAAAATTAAGTGAACGCACTCTTCTACCAGTAACACCAGCTGGGAGAGCCGCACTCTGTTCTAGGAAACCCATGCTATATAACTGTTTTGGAAATAAAAATTAGGGTATTTACTACAGACTATAGTAAGCAGTTCATTTCCAAGTCCCTGGAGGTGGTTCCTCCGATCCATTTCACAAGTCGTTTTGTTATGGTGTAACTATTATTTTTGTATCTAGATTGAACTTTTTCCAACTCAAGGCACTTAACCTATGTAAAAATCATCATTTAAAATTCAATAATTCATAGGCAAAAACCAAGGTTTGCTGAACTTGAAAATTTTGTTTTTCTAAGCAATGGCCATAATAAAAGATCTTACTTTAAGAGTGCACAGAGTCACCCTTAGAAAATCCCATGTAGTGTTTGGATCAAGTTAAAATACTCCTTTTAACTACATATAGTTTAAAATTTCATGTCAATTTTGCAGTCGACAAAGAACAGCATGTTATAAAAGTAAAATAAATTTTTTATTAAAATAGGTATACCACTTAAAGTAAATATTAACTAAGTCAGGAGGAAAATAATAGTATAAACAAAGCAGAGACTGGGCTATCTGAATCATGTAAGTTTCGTTAATTTTAACCCTATACGGTTGTGTATGTGTTATGAACTGAATGGTGTTCTCGCCAAATTCATATGTTGAAGCCCTAATGCCCAATGTGACTGTATTCAGAGATAGGTCTTTAGGGAGACAATTAGGATGAAGTGAAGTCGTAAGGGGAGAGTCCCTAACCCGATAGAATTGGTGTCCTTTTGTAAAGAGAAAAAGACAGCAGAGTCCTTTCTCTCTGCACATGGGCACAAAGGATAGGCCATGTGAGGACATAGCAAGAGGACAGCTGCCTGCATGCCAGGAAGACAGTTCTCAATGAAACCAGCCCTGTGTATACCTTGATCTTTTACTTCTAGCCTGTGAGAAAATAAATTTCTATTGTTTAAGCCATCCAGTCTGTGGTATTTTGTTCCAGCAGCTCCAGTAGAGTAATATAGTATGTTAGTCACAAATGAGTATCTTATGGTGCTGAGCTGCGTTTGGAGGTGAGCATTATCAGTTTAGCTGTTTACAATATTATCTGTGAGGGAAGGATGCCTAGAGACACAATTTGATCACAGGACTAGAGCTGCTTAAAGAGTGATTCATAACCGAGTGCTATAAGCAGAAAGATAAAACTGTGCTGTCTTGTGTGTTTATCAAAATCATCCCCTTTAACGGTTTTGTTCCAGGAATAGAAAAAAAAAATTTCACAAAGCAATGGGTATCAGTTACAGCTCTTTATAAGTGGACCTCAGGAATACCACATAATCATGCTACAGGAACTATTAAGTGGCCTTGCAAAAATGGGGAGTTACGTGGTCACATTATTTAAAAATGACAGTTTTTTTCTGTCCACAAATACAGAGGTTATTCAATGAAAATTTGACCTTACCATTCCTTGGCAAAAAATACGGACTATCAAAGCAAGCTATATGGTAAGCATATAGATCAACATGCACTTCAGTATGCTTTTTTTTCTTTATGAACCAGAGTCCAATTCAACATCCAGATTTTAACAGAGCATTAACTACATGTAGAACCTGCTCTCTGTTCTGGCCCAGGCATTCATGGAGACATTCTTCTTGATGTTATATAGACCCTGAGCTCCCAAACGTTCCAACAAGAAGGATACTGCTATTGTCCAAAAAAAAAAAAAAAAAAAAAAAAAAAGAAGCTAAATGTTTATTGTTTGTTAAAATCACACATAATTTTGTGTATAGGTAAATCCCATTAAGATAATGGTGAGCATATAAATAAATGCTGAAGTGACTATATAGTGTGGTATTACTTAAGTTTAAAACATCTATAAATATCATATATCTTACAAATTTAATGTCTATTAGGGGAAATATTGCCAAGCTATTTAAAGGTATTTGCATTCTGTAGATAGGGAGGAGGGAATGGAATTGAGGAGGGTACATTAATATCATTGATGGTATCAGAATAGTTTCTTTAAAAAGAAGTCTGATACAAATATAAACAATTGATAGAGTTACAGTTGATGCAAATATGAGCAATTGATAGAATGAAATAGATTTACATGAGTAAACAGAAGTCTGTAATGTTATTCTCTGTACTTAAAAATCAAAAAATAATTTAGAAATGATTAAATATGCAAATACATTTTACACATTTGCACAAATCTTCCCTTTCCAGATTGTTATTATTTTTAAATCATACTACTCTTTCAAAATAAGACTGCTGTTGATATTGTTGCTATCAATGTTACTGAACCTAACTACTCTTTGCTAAAAATAAAAAATTTTTAATTGTTATATTTAAATTCCAGTTCAATTCAGCCAGACTCTCTAATTTTTCTAATAGTTTGTCATTTAAATATAATTTCTCATTTGCAGGTCACTTTGTTCCTATTTTTTTTTTTTTGTTTTATTACAGTTCAAGTAAAATTTAAGTATAGTAAGGTATAGAGATTTTAAGCACATGACTCCAGTTTGGTAAAATTTGGCAACCCATGTGAATACCACCACATATCAACAAATAGAAAATATTTTCATCATACCAGAGATTTCCCTTAAAGTCGTTTCTAGCAAATCCCATCTTGAGACACAGAGAGAAAGAGAGAGAGAGAGAGAGAGAGCACAACTCAGGATCCTTTATTTTGTTTCATTGATCTGCAGTCTATCCTCACAACTTGAAATCAGATGTTGCAGGATATAAAATGTTTTTCAAGATTATTTTTGCTTCTAGGTCCTTGTTTCACCATGTGAATTGTTCAGTTAGTTTCTCAATATCTATAAAAAACCCTTGTGATTTTTATTGGAATTGCATTCAATCATAGATCCATTCCATTCCATGAATGTTATTTTGTGGTTCTCAGTATATAGTTCTTCTGTGTCTTTTTTTAACTTTATCCTTAAGCAACCTGTCAATGAAAGTGTTTTGACAATGTTTGTAATTGGAATTTACTGTTTTAATTCACTAAAATCATAAACAAAGAGACAAAATATCAGGACAGTGTGGGATTGGCAAAGCTGACCCTGCGGAAACATTCCTTTGAAGTCTTAAAGCACAGGGTTTGCCCAGCTTATCTGATTATAAAAGGATAATCGTGGTAGTCATAAATTCTTTGTCACAGAACACACATAGCAATGGTACTCAAGAGAACAACATTTTGCAGTTCTAAGTAGTCCTTGTTATTTTCCACATTAATCAGCTCTTGCTAACTGACAGCAAGTGCGAATGACAAAAGCTGATGAAACACCCAGTGAAAGAGAAATAAGGATTTCAGCGCTTAGGATGACATAATGAAGATATACATAAGCTATAAGTATACATAAGCTATAAGTGAGTCAAGTTGGCTCCAGATCAATATGTACATTAAGAAAAAGAAATTTTTAAAAAGAAAGGGATAAAAAGGTAGGACCCAATTCTTTTTACAGCACGAGATCTATGATCAAAAGCCAATTTCAAATGAAAGCAAAGAAAGTTTGAAGCAAAGTTTAAGCAAAAGTGGTATTAGATGCCCAGAAGGAAGTTAGTTAAACACATGGCAACATTGTTTGTTGGAAAAGTTTGTTAGCAATCAGATGTCTAAGGTGTTATTGTCCTTTTGCCACTCTGGTCTGCTAATACTCATAACACTAAGTGGGAGAAACTGGGAAACAATTTTACATTTTTGGTTTCTGATGTGGATCGTATCCTTTAATGGAGGAGAGAAAGGTACAATTTGTGCCTTGAATAAAAAGTTATGACTTATCAGATAAAAGTAAACACTATGGAAAATAGTTTATATTTACTAGGAAAATTGCCTCATGATATTGAATTTTGAATTCAAAGTAATGAGGCTAATTTTCATGATTTGAGTATTTTTTATTTCAACTCCTTATTGACATGAGTCATTTTCCCTAAATAAAATTCACACCCAGAGCATGTGTTTCCTGTTTTTGGCTTGAGGCTGCTTTAGCTATTATATCCATCAAATGAGCACGTCATCAGTTTAGTGACACATGCCTTCGATTTAGTTTCTTCCAGAAACACTACTCATTCTACTCAATTTATGTGTATTTGCAACCAGCAAAATTAACCTTCCACACAAAGATTGAAAATATATCGCTTTGAAATTACTGTTTCCAATCACACTCCCCCCCCACTTTTAGCATATAACGCAGGCAAAAGGTCATTCTTTTGCTTTACATATAGAATACTTTTTAAAATAATATCTACTTTGCCTATTATATTTTTATTATGTTTTTTACTATTGTACATTATAGAATTTTAGAAATTGGAACTGAAATAACACTTTAGAGATTTTCTTAGTCTAAGTTGTTTTCTTTCAGTTTAGAAAAGCCCTGTGAAGTTAGGCAATTTATCAAAGGTTGCTCAATAAATTAATGGCAGAGCCACTGTAAGAGGTTGAGATATAGCTCTTAATTTAATTTTTAAAAATAAATGTTGAGAACAAATCTAATGCAATACAATCTAACCATTTGTAAACACTACCATAATCAAGACATAGAACATTTCCATCACTGGTAAAAGTTTCCTAGTAACTTTCCTCAGTTCTTATAATCTACCACCCCAGGCAACTCCTGATTGTATGTCATCATGCACATTTGTCTGAATAGATTTGCTTTTCTTTAGCTTCATAGAAATAGAATTAAGAAGTATGTGCTGTGTGTGGCTTCCTATGTTCAGCTTGATATTTTTTTGATATTAATCCATAAATTAGATGTATTACCCTTTGTATTGCTGAACCAAATTACATCCTGTAGATATAGCACAATTTGTTTATGCGTTTTTCAGTGATGGACATTTTAGTTGTATCCAGTTTTTTGTTATTATGAACGATGCTGCTATGAATGTTTGTATATATCTTTTTTGCAGATTTATATGTCATTTCTCCTGGGTAAATGCTTTGTGAAGGAATGGCTGGATCATGTTTTAAGTTTATGTTTAAAAGTAAATTTATGCTATAAAGTAATTTTATAAGAAAACCATGAACTATTTTCTAAAGTAATTGTGCTACTTTATAATCCCACCATGAATGTATGAAAATTCCCATCACACTACATCCTTGATAATGTTGAATTATCAATCTTTTAAAAATTTTGCTGTTCTATAAGTTATGTAATAGTATCTAATCATGATTCTAACTTTGTAACTGCCTAATGGCTAGTGATATTGAATATCTGCTCTTGTGCTTATTGCCTATTTCTATATCTTCTTATGAGAAATGTCTGTTTAAATCATTTTTTAAACTACATTTCTTTGCTTTTTTAAAATGAATAACCTATAGAATTCTCTATATAGTCTGTATATAATTCTTTTGTCAGATACCTCTAGTATCACTGTATTCTACCAATCTATGCTTTTTCATTTTCTTAGTGGTGTCTGTTGAAGGTCAGATTTTAATTTTGATAAAATACAATTCATCATATTTTCTTTCATGATTCATCCTATTGTGCTCTTTCTAAAATATTCTTGCCTACTCTAGGGCTGCAAAGGTGTTCTTTATTTCTTTATCTATAAGTTTTTAAAAGATTTATGTTAAGCCCATTATCTGTTTTGCATCCATTATTTTTGCGTATGGTGTGAAATAAGAGTCAGGGTTTTTGTTTTTGTTTTTTATATGGCTATGGAGTTATCCAGCAGCCACTGTTTAAAAACAAAACAAAAATGTTCCTTTACCCATGGAATATCATTGCCACTTTTGTAGAAAATTAATTGACTACGTATGTTGTATTCTATTTCTGGACTATATATTCTGTTCCAATTATATTTATACCTGTCATTATACTATAATATATATATATATATTCATAATAGGTCTTGAAATCAGGTACTTTAAGATATGTAACTTTTTTCTTTTTCAAAATTGTTTTGTCTGTTCTAGGTCCTTGACATATCCAAAACAACTTTAGAATCAGTTTAAATTTCTACAAACAAAACCTTACTGAGACTTTGATGGAGATTGCACTGAATTCATAGATCAACTTCAGAAGTGACAAACTAACAATATTGAGTTTTCTGATCCTTGATACGTTATTTCCATTTGCTTAGTTCTTTAATTTCTCACAGCAATACTTTGTAGATTTCAGTGTACAGATCCTACATATATTTTGTTAGGTTTAATACTAAGCATTTAATACTTCCTCATACTATAGTAAATAGTACTTTATCTTAAATTTTTATTTTTATTTTGTTGGTATTATATAGGATAAACATATATACTTGTGTATTGATATATATTCTTGCACATTGATTAATTTATTTTTCAAATAGTTTTTTAGAGTGTCTGTAGAATTTTTAACATAAACAATTATGTTGTATTTTAATAAACAACGAAAATGTCCATCAACTGATACATACATTAATAAAATGTGCTATACCTGTATGACAGGATATTACTAAGGAATAAGAAGTAATGAAGTACTAAGATATGCTACAACATAGCTTAACTCAAAAAGATGCAAAATGAAAGAAGCCAGGCACAAAAGAATATATTTTACTTGATTCCATTTATATGAAATTTTTGGAAAAGGCAAATCTTTAGAGACAGAAGGTAGATTAGTGTTTGGAGAGAGGGTGGGAATGGGGAGTAACTACAGATGGGCATGAGGCTTCTTTTTGGAGCAATGGAAATATTCTAAAATCAGACTGTGTTGATGGTTGCACAACTCTGTAGATATACTTTACATAAGTGAAGTTTTATAGCATGTATAATATACATTATTAAAGCTGTTTTTTTAAAAATACCTAATAAATGGATTCACTAGTTATTCAGATACACACACACACACACACACACACACACACACACACACATACACATATACCTTTTATTTACATTTTGTTTTGAAAAAGATCTAAGCAATCTTTATAATTCATATTTTATTTTGGGTGAATCTCTGTGTGAACCACTAACATTCTTGCATTTTATGACCTGGGTTTATACTTCAGTTATTATAGCTTAAGCATAGTTATCAAGCTTAAACATATCATAGCTTAAGCATCTTCAGAATATTCAATAATTAATGTTGATTTTCAACTGTAGTAATTGCATGTTAACAGTAGGCTGGAATTTTGATGTGTGATAACTAACTTACTGGAACTATGGGCTGAAATTAGCTGAATACATCTGGACTTACAAAAAAAAAAGAGAACATTTCCTTGAAATGGAAAAAAGAATCACCTGAAGGAGGACGAGTAATAGAGAAGGAGTTTGCTAGTTGCATCACGTTACTGTGTTCTATGTCTGTTGATAGTAGATAGAGTCAAATTAAGTCACTGGAACATCAGCATGCATCAGTGGTTCTTAAACTTTGCTGTGCATCACAGTCATCTAGAGACTTCTTGTCTTAAACAGATCCTTGAGCCCTCTCCAAGGAAATTCTACTTAATTGAATCTGCCATAGAGCCTCTTTCCTAAATTTAAATAATGCCCAAAGACTCTTTAATATATACAATTTAATCAATAATAACATGAAGATTTAAAGTAAAGTTACAGAAAAAAAAGGAGGTACTCAAGATATAATGTCTATTTATCTCTGACTCATATTTTATTATACCATAGTATAATATTTCAAATAGTGTGAGTCATAGAGGAGAATTTACAAACTGGAAGACAATATGGTACTATGTGTCATAATTCCTTGTGCAAGTTCAAATGATTTAATAATTTGTTTTAAGGAAATAGTCAGAAATAAGTTATCCACAAAGAAAACTGTATAATGTATGTTGACATGTTGTAACAGTGAAAGAAATAAAGAAAGAAAGAAAGAGAGGAAGGAAAGAAAGGAAGGAAGAAAGGAAGAAAAAGAAAGAAAGAAAGGGGAAGGGAAGGAGGGAGGGAGAGAGGGAGGGAGGAAGGGAGAAAATAGGGAAACCTAAGAAAATAAAAATAGAAAAAAGTCAGATGAACTGTCCTGAAATCTGGAAATCTGAACAGTAGTCAGCCACTAAACTCAACCTGAATTATAATATCTAATTATATGACAAAATACTATTTATGAGAATATGGAGCTGGCTTTTAATCCTGCCTCAACCTGACTTTAGTAAGATGGAAAGCTGGGTGACTTACATTACTTACCCAAACCTTGATTTCCATGGGAATGGTATTAATAATTGTTTGAGTATTAAATAAGATGGAGTTTGTAAAACACTTAAGTCACGTCCTAGTATATAGTAATCGTTCATTACATGTTGGCTATTATTATCTGTTTGAGACATACTGTGTGGGGTATGTGTGTGTATATGGTAACTAATTTATGTGTCAACTAGACTGGGCCATGGCATGCCCCAGTATCTGGTTAAACATCACTCCTGGATATGTCTGTGAGGGTATTTCAGAAAGAGATGAGCATTTGAATTGGTGGACTGAATAAAGCAGATGGCCTTCTCCAATGTGGGTGGTCGTATCATCCAATCTGTGAGGACTCAGAACATAATGGTAGAGGAAAGTTGAATTCTTACTCTCTGACTGCTTGAGATATTGGTCTTCTCCTGCCCTTGGACAGGAACTTACACCATTGATGCTCCTAGTTCTCAGGCCTCTGGACTCAGACCGAAATTTACACCATCAGCTGTCCTGGGTCTTCAGCTTGAAGACAGCAGATTGTTGGACGTTTTAGTCTACAAAATCACGTGAGTCAACTCCTTATGTTAAATCTCATATGTTTATGTAAATATATATACATATATATTCTATTTGTTTCCTCAAAGAACAGTAACTAATACAATGTGTGTGTGTTTGTGTGTCTAAAGAGACGGAAAGATAAAGAGAGCCAGAGAGATGGAAAGAGACAACAACAATAAGGAGCTATACATACCAAAAATTAACAGTAGATGTATTTAAAGTGAAAAGAACATATATTTTTTTCCTCTTTATTTTCCCAAGGTTTTAAAGAATGTAACATATGATGGTATGGGGCTGGGAGGAAAAGCTTTCATTAAAAAAAAAAAGGAGAAAGTATGTTTTCCTGAGAAACTCAATTGGTAATAATATTGTGAGAAAGATAAACTCTGTGTATACCATTCTTCTATATGAACAAATGTAAAAGAGTTGTAGAGCTATTAGATTTCTATCTTGTAATTATTTAGAAAATGTTTCATTGTCGCTAACTCATCTTTTTTAAAGACAAGGAATCAGTTAGTTATAGTTTTGTATAAAAGCATGAAAGAGTATCAATTTTTGTCACATGCTTTTTCTGCATTTATTGAGATGATAATGTGCTTTTTATCCTTCATTTGGTCAATGTGGTGTATCATATTGATTGATTTGCTTATGTTGAACCATCCTTGCATTCCAGGAATAAATCCCACCTGATCATGGTGTATGATCCTTTTAATGTGCTGCTGAACACAGTTTATTAATATTTTGTTGACGTTTTTACATCCATGCCCATCAGGGTTATTGGTGTGTACTTTTCTCATGTTTTTGTCTGGCTTTGGTGTCAGGGTGATGCTAGCCTTACAAAATGAGTTGGAAATGTTCCCTCTTCAGTTTTTTGGGAAGAGTTTAAGAAGGATTGGTATTAACTTTTCTTTAAATACTTGTGACTGTGAAGTCATCTGGTCCTGAGGTTTTCTTGGTTAAGAAGTTTTTAATTGCTGGTTCAATCTCCTTATTTGTTATTGGTCTTTCAGGCTTCCTACTTTTTCATGATTCAGTCTTGAGAGGTTGTTTGTTTCTAGGACTTTATCTATCTCTTCTAGGTTGTCCAATTTGTTGGCAAAAAATTATTTACAAGAGTCGCTCATAATCTTTTTTTTTTATTTCTGTGGCATCAGTTGTAATGTCCCCTCTTTAATTCTGATTAAATTTATTTGAATATTCTTTTTTCCCCTTGATTAGTCTAGCTAAGGGTTTGCCAACTGTGTGTGTCTTTTCAAAAAACTAAATTTTTTCCACTTTTATATTGTTTTCTAGTGTCTATTTCATGCATTTTTGCTCCAAGATTTATTATTTACTTTCTTCTGCTAACTTTGGGCTTAGCTTATTCTTCTTTTTCTAATTCATTAAGGTATAAAATTAGGTTGTTTATTTAAGACCTTTCTTCTTTTTTAATGTAGCTGTTTATTACTATAAACTTCCCTCTTAGAACTGCTTTTGCTGTATAAGTTTTGGTATATTTTCCTTTTTATTTGTCTTTATATATAAGCAGACGGTTGTAGCAAGGCTTCCAAGAACTAATGTAATATTTTGAAATGATTTACTTATTTTACTAATTAATTTGTTTTGGGAGTTTATAACTGCATATAACTCTCTGACTCCATTTATATACACTATTGCATTGGATAATTTGGGTCCTCTCTCAAACATCAGAAACTTGATTATGTAGAAAACAAAGAATTGTAGACATCTTATGTGTCGAAAAAAGAAAAAGCAAAAATATAATGTTGGTCTTATTTCTTGGATTTTTTATAAAATACTTTTTTTTTTCTTGGTTGGAAGATTAGCCTATAACAGATCTGCATTGTTATAAAGTGTGGTTTTAGGAGACAGGTTTCTGTCCTTCCCTAGAAAGTCACCTTTTACATCAAACAGACAATCTGGGATTGGGCTATTGATGAGTTTTACAGAATTAAGTAGGCACTCTGGCATTAGACAGGGAAGAAGTTTTATAATATCCCAGGTTAAGACATGGATCATATGCTTAACTCTTCTTATTAAACTCAAATATACTGGCCAACATTTAAAAGAATAAAGATAAAATCTAAGTGGGCTTTTATCTTTTAGTGGGCTTTTACTTCCAAATATGATCAAGCAACAGGGTCAGGATTTACATTCTGCAGTCCAAAACTGGGCAAAAATATATTTTAAAATATTTGCAGATATTGGACAGGAAATAGCACAGGATTGCTTTGAGCCTTATACACTTATACCCTGCTGGATGTCACATTCCAGACCAGGGAGCAGAGGTATGGATCCCAAACAGAGCCTGACCATCCCCCTAAGTTGAGGTGATCAGAATTCGGAGAGGCTGAGTGAGGTGTCTGTAAGTTGCAAAACAGAGTTCCACAAAGAAGCAATGTTGAAAAAATGCACAGGCGTCCCATTGAGTCAACTGACTACTAAACCATGCAGGTATAGGCTGAGATTACACAAGGCTATGCAAAGAACTCACGTGGGGCAGAGAAGTGTTGAACCAGCTGAGCAGAGCTTGCTTATTCATCACCTGGGGCTTGGAGAGGAGATCCCAGAAGGGTCAACCGTTAGTAGTAAGGACAAGTTATCCCTAGATGGAAGGCTGCTATGGACCCACCCACTGAAAGTTTTAACATAAGCCTCTAAGGCAAGGGTACATAAACTTTTCCTGAAGGGTCAGCCAGGAAATATTTCAGGCTTTGCAGGCCACATATGATATCTGTTGCATATTCTTCTTTGTTTTTGTATTATTTTGTTCTTACAATCCTTTAAACATATGTATTGGTTTCTTAGGGCTGATGTAAAAAGTTGCTAAAAGCTAGGTGGCTTCAAACAATAGAAATTTATCCTCTCACAGCTCTGAAGGCTAAAATCAAGGTGGTCTGAAATCAAGGTATTGACAGGTCATGTTCCTTTTGAATTTCCTAGGAAAGAATCCTTTTTTGCCTCTTCAGCTTCTGGTGGTTACTGGCAATCATTGGTGTTTCTTGGCTTGTAGATGCATCACTCCAATCTCTATTCCTTCTTCACATGGTCTTCTTGTCTGTGTGTATGTATCTCCGTGTGTTTGTGTCAGCTTTTATATGCAGATCAGTGAATGGAATTAGGGCAAACCCAATCCAAAATGACCTAATCTTCACTTGATTACATCTGCAAAGAGTGTTTAAATAAGGTCACATTAACAGGTAAAAGATGGACATGAATTTGGGAGGACACTATTGTGAAAACCCCTGTTAGCTCAAAGGCCTTCCAAAAGCTGGCCACAAGATGGATTCAGTACATATGCCATAGTTTGCTGGTCCCTGGTATAAGTACTGCAACTTTGAAACAAACTTACATTAAACTGAAAGTCTTTATTTCCCACTATGTAACTTAACTACGAAAAAGTCAAATATTTAAAAAAAATCAGTTTTAGGGCCTCCCTGGTGGCGCAGTGGTTGAGAGTCCGCCTGCCGATGCAGGGGATACGGGTTCGTGCCCCGGTCTGGGAGGATCCCATATGCCGCGGAGCGGCTGGGCCCGTGAGCCATGGCCGCTGGGCCTGCGCATCCGGAGCCTGTGCTCCGCAACGGGAGAGGCCACAACAGTGAGAGGCCCGCATACCGCAAAAAGAAAAAAAAAAAAAATCAGTTTTAGATACTAGCATATTTTGTCAAGTGTAGCATACCAGGAACTGCTATCCAATTAGAGAAGCTAGGAGCAAAGTAAGGTAGAGTGCACCCTAATAATACTTAATTAGAACAGTTCTGTCAAGCTGGGCAAAAGGTGCCACAGATTGAAATGCTTAGTATTCTTATTTTTAGTTCAAAAAACAAAATAATAAGTAAGGTGTTTGTAACACTGACTTAACATCTGAATTCACCATTAAAAAGTTTAGATTTAAAAAAATTCTGACACCAGAGTGAAATAATGAAATTTTAGCACTGTAGTTTCACTGACAGGGTCAGAGGTAATATTAAATAGTAATGAAAGTACAATAAAGAAGAAAAGCTGGTGCTTGCTTTCTAATAGCAGTTTCTAACCTTCATTGTTCTCTTCTTTTCTCCAATAAGGCAGCTAGTTCCTTAACTGCCAGTTTAAAGAGTTTCTTGACTTTATCCTAATTTCATGCAGGTAAAATTCTAGACATATACACCTAGGTCAACATCACTTTTTTGTAAATAAAATTTCTTATTTAAGAATACTTTTACATTTACAGAAAAGTTGTCAGGACAGTTGAGAGATTTCTAGTATATCCTAAATCTTGTTTACCCTTCTGTTAAAATCTTACATTCCTGTGCTACATTTGTCACACTTTTTTTTTTTTTTTTTTTTTTTTGCGGTATGCGGGCCTCTCACTGTTGTGGCCTCCCCCGTTGCGGAGCACAGGCTCCGGACGCGCAGGCTCAGCGGCCATGGCTCACGGGCCCAGCCGCTCCGCGGCATATGGGATCCTCCCAGACCGGGGCATGAACCCGTATCCCCTGCATCGGCAGGCGGACTCTCAACCACTTGCGCCACCAGGGAGGCCCATTTGTCACACTTTTGAGCCAATAATGAAATAATATTCTTAACTAAAGTTCATGATTTATTTATATTTCCTTAGTTTTTACCTGAGGTCCTCTTTTTTATTCTGTCTGTAATACTCCATTGCATTTAGTCATCATGTCTCCTTAGAATTCCCTGGGCTGTAAATGTCTCTCAGATTTTCCTTGCTTTTTGAGACATATTAGCCAGATATTGTGTAGAATGTCCCTGTATTCATATTTGTCTGATATTTTTCTAATGATTAGACTGGGGTCATGGGTTTTGAAGAGAAAAACCACAGAGGTAAAGTGTCACTTTCATCACATCATTACAAAGGTACATACTATCAACATGACTTATCACTAGTGTTGCTCACCTTGATCACCTGGCTGAGGCAGTGATTGTCAGGTTTCTCTACTGTAAAGTTACTCTCCCCCTCCCCACTTTCTATACTGTACTCTTTGGAAGGATGTCACTGCATAGCCTACACTAAGGAATAGGGAGTTATGCTCCATCTCCTCGAGGGGCAGTATCTATATAAATTACTTGAACTTTCTCTGCAGAGGATTTGTATATCTTCCCTTCATTTATTTATTCAGTCATTTGTTTATATCCATTTGAACTCTTGATTATTTACTTTAAACTTTGGGTTATAGTACAATACTATGTTTATTTTCTTATTCAAATTCTTCTAGTTCTGGCTGTACAGTGATTTCAGAATTCTTATACCTTGCTCACATGGTCAATATTTACCAAATAGATTGCAGTACCTATAAATATTTCCTTTTGTCTTTAGTCCTTCAGTCTTCACTCATTTCCCAAGTTACTTAGGTCAACTCATTTCAGCCCACCCCCTTCAGTGATGTGATGTTGCACATTTGTAATATAGATTCTTTTTTCACAGTCTGCATTCCTTCCTGGGATCCTCACATCTCACAACTGATTTTTAACTTGCATGTATAAAGTTCACTCTTAGTACTATAAGGATTGCTATTAGTTTTGACAAATGCATAGTTTTGTTTATCCATCACTATAGTATCAAACAGAATAGTTTCATAGTCACCTGTGCTTTGCCTCTTCAACTCCTTTCCTGTTCACAAGCAGCTGACTGGCAACCTCTGATCTGTTTTCCATCAAGAGTTTTGCCTTTTTTAGAATGTCATATGAATGGAATCATATGGTGTGTTGCCTTTACAGACTCACTTAGTAATAATCATTTAAGATTCATCTATGTTGTTTAGATAGATGGTTCATACCTTTTCATTGTTCAATAATATTCCATTCTGTGAATGTACCATACTTCATTCACCTGTTAAAGGACAAAGCTTCTATAAACATCTCTGCATGAGTTTTTGTGTGTTCTATAAATATCTGTGTGTAAGTTTTTGAATCAGTTGGGTAAATACTTAAGAATGCCATTGCTGAGTTATATAGGAAGACTATGTTTGGCTTTATATGAAACTGCCAAATTGTCTTTCAAAATGGCTATACTGTTTTGCATTCCCACCAGCAATGAATGAGAGTCTCTATTATTGTTCCTATCCTTGCTAGTAATTGCTATTCCCATTTTTTTTTGAAATTTAGCCATTGTAATATATGTTGAGTAGTGTTTCTGTTGTTTTAATGTGCAATTCCCAAATGATATTGAACCTTTTTTCATGTATTTAGTTGTCTTCTGTGTATTTTTTTGGTGAAGTATCTGTTCAAATCTTTTGAAAATTAATTTTTTTCTTATTGTGATGTTGAGTGCTTTTTATATTCTGTTTAAAAGCCCTTTCTCAGAATTTGCAAATATTTTCTCCCTGTCTGTGGCTTGTCTTTTTATTCTCTTCACAGTGTCTTTTGCAGAGCAGAAATTTTTAATTTCAATAAAGTCCAAATCATATCTTTTTCAGATCCATAATTTTGTTTTTGGATCAAAACTCATCAACAAATCCAAGGTTATATAGATTTTCTCCTGTGTTTCCTAGATGTTTTATACTTCTGCATTTTACATTTAGGCCTTAAATTCATTTTGAGTTAATTTTTGTAAAAGGTGTAAGGTCTCTGTCTAGATTATTTTATTATGTTTGTTTGTTTTTCTGTTTGTTTGCATACAAATGTCCAAATATTCCAGTGCCATTTGTTAAAAACACAATCCTTTATCCTCGAAGTACCTCTGTAGCTTTTTCAGAAATCAGTTGACTATAAATGTGTAGGTCATTCTCTGGGCCCTCTATTCTGTCCATTTATCAGTGTCTGTTCTTTCACCAATGCCATATTTTCTGATGATACTACCTTTATAGTAATTCTTGAAATCATATAGTAATCGTATTTCATTATTTTTGCTTATGGTCCAGTTATCAAATTTTGCATCTTAAACAGAAACTAAATCCTTGTTTTTTTCTATGCACTGGATCCATATTTTAATACAGCCCCTTTAGGGTCAGACACCTGCCTATATATTGTCTTTCTCTCTCACACAATTGATATCCTTATTACGATCTCATGTTGAGTGACTAGAGTATTATACCTTTCAAACATTATTACAGTATTAATTGACCTTGAATTTTTTAACATCAGGTTGGACATACCTATAATAATATGTCTCTTAGAAATCTTTATTTAATATTCAAATATGTTCCTTATTAGAAGAATAGTTATCTACCTCAAAAAAATGTGCCTTGAGGTAGTACTGAACGAATTGCTTAAGTAGATCTTAATTTGCAAAATAAACTATTCAATGGGCCCATTATTTGTTACCCCAAATCGTGTTGCGAGTTAGCTAGCTAGTAAGCAAAAATGCATGGGTAAAAGATGAATTAGTACTAAAAAAAAATAGCTTGCAGTTGTGTAATCAGAAATAATTTCACATTCGAAAAAGCACAAGTTATTTTAGAATAAAAGTCACAATAGAATATAACACAAGATTAGAGCAACTTCACTTTGCATTATTTGCAAAATTATAGATCTGCTTTGTAATAGAGGAAATAATAAAGATTTCTCTTGGCCTTGGGACTTTTATTGTAAAATATTACTACTTTACTTTTAAGATGGGGTTCTTTTTTCCCTATTATTTAATTACTAGATTGTGTGAAAAGAATGCAATTCTCATTTTGTCCATTTTGTAATATCACTAATAATTTTGGTGGCAAATTATCAGAAAGACAATAACATCAAATGGTGGTGATTCAAGGAAGTGGATACAGGAAATGGATTTCTGCTCTCTTGCAGTTGTAAGCTATAACTGAACCTATTTTAGGGCCTGTAAAGTAAGAGACCTGCCAGGAGGAATACAGATCATGACTTCCACAAAAGTGGCATCCAGTGATTGATGCAGTCTATAGGAGGGAATTTGTGAGAAAGATGGTGTGTGAGGGACATTAAAATCATTTTTCTTGTCAGAAATAAACAGTGCACAGTCTTCTTTGCCCTTGACAACATGTTGTAGACAAGTTTTCATTTGTCTTTTATGCTCCTGTATATGAGACAAGTTTCAAAAAATTTAAAAGTAATTACCATCCACAACTTAAAAAATCTCCAGAGAAAATAAGTAAGATAGAGGTCAGTAATTAATTGTTCCTAGAACCACTAGGTCAGTCTTCAAACTTCACTTTTTTTTTTTTTTTTTTTTTTCTTTTTGCGGTATGCGGGCCTCTCACTGTTGTGGCCTCTCCCGTTGCGGAGCACAGGCTCCGGATGCGCAGGCCCAGCGGCCATGGCTCACGGGCCCAGCCGCTCCGCGGCATATGGCATCCTCCCAGACCGGGCACGAACCCGTATCCCCTGCATCGGCAGGCGGACTCTTAACCACTGCGCCACCAGGGAGGCCCCAAACTTCACTTTTTAATTCAACCTACCAAAACTGGTTTTTCATACCCTCTGTCTTAACCAGAACTTAGAAAACCTCCATGTCACTTAGTGCCACAGACAGTGCTGTGACCAAACAGAATTCAGCAAGAGCAAATATGTGTGTAATGCTCATGGCCATTTTAGCAGTTTCTTAACAAATGTTTATTCAGTAAATAAAGATCAACATTATAGCCTAGTTTCCCACCATATTTTGTATATATAAAATGATTTATACATAGCAAACTTTAGTAACAGATTTGAACACAAGTCCTCAAACCATTTATTTCCTTTTATGACTATGGAAAACTACGCTGCAGTGTCATAGCTTCTTTAAACAAATTGGTCCTTATTATATAAGTAAATTATTTAGAAATTGATAACCTAAGGTTGAGAAGAATGAGAGTTACAACTGACTTTATAATGAGTTATATGAATAAATTAAATCGATCAACATTGTAATAATTGCCAAAATAAGCAAGATCAGAATATGCTACCATCAGTATCATCATAGCAGAATTTGAAAATGTTGTATTGAGGTTTTTCCTTATTCCATTAAATATTCAACCATATTCCTTGCTGTATTTTTTTAAAGCCTGTGTCTTATCAGTTATAAAAATGACTTAAATATTAAAAATCTCTCTAATCAAAGTATTCAAGACTGTTTGAATCAGTTCAACCTCAAGAGACTTTGTAATTTCATGCATAAGCTAAATCATATTATGTTTTGCTTAATGGAACTAAGTGTTTGGTGATCTCAGTCAATTATGATTGTTAATTATAAACATTGATTTAAAGTGACATGTTTGATCTTTTGAAGTAGTTTTCTTCCAACATATATTGCTTCCTCAAATGCTATTGAATTTTAGCATTTGAATGTTCAGTTCAATTACTTGAATTATCCAAATCTAAATTATTAAATGGTAGGTATGTTAGAGGTATACAAATATAATTATTTTTTCATTGTGAGATAGAATAATATTGAAAGATGAGGCAATGTCTATGTTATAAAGTTCCTAACGTACTTTGCTAGTTTAACAAAGTCAGAATCGATGTCCATTTATCTCTTTGGGGAAGTTATGTTTTAAAAAGGCACGTAAGTCAATTAAAAGAGTTTTTTGGCTAAGCTATTCATATAAATAATAATGTTAAGTTATAACAGCAGTCCCCAACCTGGTTGGTTTCCAGGAACTGGTTTCATGGAAGGCACCAGGAACTGGTTTCATGGAAGACAATTTTTCCACGGACCAGGGGGAAGGGTGGCTGGTTTCCAGACGATTCAAGTGCATTACATTTATTGTGCACTTTATTTCTATTATTATTACATTGTAATATATAATGAAGTAATTATACAACTCACCATAATGCAGAATCAGTGGGAGCCCTGAGATTGTTTTCACTTGCCACTCACTGGTAGGGTTTTGATATGAGTCTGCAGGAAATTGATTTGTTATGGTCTCTGTGCAGTCAAACCTCTCTGCTAATCATAATCTGTATTTGCAGCCTCTCCCCAGAGCTAGCATCACCTCAGCTCCACTTCAGATCATCAGGCATTAGATTTTCGTAAGGAACGCGCAACCTAGATCCCTCACATGTGCAGTTCACAGTAGGGTTCACGCTCCTATGAGAATCTGATGCCTCTGCCACTGATCTGACAGGAGGTGGAGTTCAGATGGTAATGTGAACGATGGGGAACGGCTGTAAATACAGATGAAGCTTCTTTCACTCACCCGCCGCTCACCTCCTGCTGTGTGGCCTGGTTCCTAACAGGCCACGGACCAGTACCAGTCCGTGGCCCAGAGGTTGGGGACCCCTGAGTTATAAAATACAGATGCAAAATGTTACATTGTGTAGATAATGGAAATAACTAATTTGTATTAATATATAGTACCTAAATTATAAGGGGGCTTTCTGTGGATTTTTTTAACCAATTGTTTCTCATAACAAAATCAATATAGCATTTAAAAAAATACTTTGCTCTGTATGTGGCAGTCCTCTGTAAAGGATACTCAGATGCTAATCTTTCCATTCCTCTCTTGGTTCCACTATAAATTCACTGATGGAATGTTAATTCCTTGAATTGCCAATAGTATAATTGATACATTATAATTAATATTATACCACAAAGACAAAGACTAACATTAACACATTAACATTACTTGGCTTCTAGGGTTGGTTTTTTTTTTTTGTATCTTTTAAAATATACAAACCAATAAATACAAATAACTTGTAATATTTAGTCCATGTTTTAAAGAGCAAAAAAAAAAAAAAAAGAAAAGAAAAATCTTCCACCATTTCTGAGGAAGAGAGACTGGGTTTAAATCAAAGATCTAGGGACTTTCCCCAGATAGACCTCATAATTATATTTGTTCCCAGTGAATTTGAGGTTCTTGATATCTCATTGCAGAAAGAATTCAGTGAGAGACGAAGTGATAGGTGGATTTATTTAGAGAGAAACACACTCCAGAGACAGAGTGTGGGGCCATCTCAGAAAGTGTGAGAGCCCTGAAATATGGCGTGGTTAGTTTTTATGGGCTGAGTAATTTCATAGGCTAATGAGTGGGAGGATTATTCCAATTATTTCAGGGAAGGGGTGGGGATTTCCAGGATTTGGGCCACTGCCCACTTTTTGGCCTTTTATGGTTAGCCTCAGAACTGTCATGGCACTGGTAGTGTCACTTACCATGCTAATGTATTACAATGAGAGTGTGATGAGGCTCAAGGTCCACTGGAAGTCAAATCTTCTGCCATCTTGGACCTAGTTGGTTCCAACCAGGTTTTTTCATGTCCTATGGCTATGTAATTCTTTCAAAGGTTGTGCCCTGCCCTCTTCTTCCTGTTTCATTTTGACCATTGACTCTGTGTGCATCCAATTTACCCACTTCTTGTATGTAAGTGTCTATTGCATTTTTCCTATGCCTTAGGTGTGTGAGAGCCAGATACCTTGTTTCTTTCCTTTACAAGTATTCAAATGAAGAGTAAGTGTAACAAAGGAAAGGACCTAAGGAACCCTTCTATGCCTGGATCTAATTTAGCTTTCAAATTCCTAGATAATAAACTTGACCCTGTTGCTATATTGGCATGAGACATTTGTTTGCATTGAAAGGAAACAGTGCATATTTTATGTGAGAGGAAAGAAGAGTTGTTAAAAGAAAAGATGTGGCTATTTAAAAACGTAGCCACAAATATCCGGGTACATTTCTTCTTAAGAGGTGATGTCTGTGTTCCCTACCCTGCCTCCAACCAGCTCCACCTTGAAGTTAAAAGGTTTGTGCCTGCTTTGACAATGAAAATTATATGACATAACTTCCAATTCTGGGTCATAAAAGGCCACAAAACTTCAGCTTTTTTTTCACTACAAAGCTCAGTCTTAGAGCCTATAGCCACTGCTCTGTGACAATGCCAACGCCACATGGAGAGGCCACATGTAGACATTCTGATAGACCCAGCTGAACCTAGCTTTTGTTTCATAAATTTGATATAGATGCTAAACAATGTGAATTTCACATTGTCAAGGTGTGGATTTTTCTGGCGGACAGTTCCTTGCGTAGCACCTTGATCCTTTGAAGGCTTCTTGAAAACTATAGGCACACATTAATTAGCTTTTTCCCTAGGGCAAGTGTAGCCTTCCTATTGACTGTGGCTTTTCTTGGCCCTTGACTGAGTGTAGAATCTCACAAGTGTTCCAAGGGGATTCCACCTTCTGACTTTTCCAAACTTCAAAATCTCCTAGTCCTGTTTGAAATCTTGAAAATTTTTAATTTACATTTCTCCGACTGTTCTTTGCTTGGCCTCATGTATTCTAACCTTATGCATACAAGACTTAATGTTAGAGGCAGCCTCTAGGGAATGTTTATGCAAATTTCCCAAGCACTCTAATCACTTAACTTTCTCTGCAAAATTCCTCTACCCAGCAAACTTCAGTCGCCTCACCTTCTCCTGTCTCTCCTCAATTCAGCAAGATCTCCAGGAGGCTCTTCTTGGCTGCCCTACCCTCCTTCCATCTCTGCACAATGGACTGGAAAATGCATCCAGGCAGAAATCCGGGGCAAATTGTGGGGCTCTCCTCATTTCTCTCCCTCCTTTTTTATTCTCCAATATCTGAAAAAAAAAAAAGTTATTTCATATAATTTGTCTAGGTTTTCAGTTATTTACAATAGGAGTGGAAGTTCAATTAGAGTTACTCTTAAGGACAGAAGCAGAAATCTCCATTTGAATTTAATACCACAGGCATAGGGCATAAAATAGGAATACACGCCCATACATTAAATGATATAATAATCATAGTGTATCCAAAATTTTAAGACATTGTTATATACTTTTTATTCTTTGTCAAACAGTGCCAATAAAACTATTGAAAGCAAATGGCATTTTATATAATATTACTACAATACCCTTACAGATTCCAATAATTTTAGAAATTTGACATTTTTATATTTTTATGATGATGTTAATAGTAAATATGAAACTAAAATTCAAATACACTGTATTTAATATAAAATTTAAATTAATAATTTAGACTACAGAATATAATTTGATAGCTGAAGAAGTTTCTCTACTCAAAAAATAAGTGTGTGTGTGGGGGGGAATGTTCTTTTTCCTTTAAGAGATAATTTTAAGCTAGCTGAAAATGGCCTTTTTTCCTTTTGGTAAGAAAATACCATTTCACGACTATGCATAAATATTTGTTCTGTTCACTTTGATATGTTCCTTTTTTGAGGCAAAATCTATCGTATTTGCATAGGTAGAGTTGGAAGGCCTGTCAAAACTGTCAAACAGAAATATAAACAGAAATCTCAGCTCAGGAATTGCACAACTATTTTTATATTTAGTTAGTATGTCACAAAATGATTACAGTCATATTGTCTATGCCTATAAGAAAACTGAATTCTATATTTGAAATTATGATTATTTTGAAAAAAGTATATAAATTTGCACTTTCTTGAATAAACTCAACAATTCCCACTGCTCTTCTCCTTGACTGTTTCCTCCCTGGCAAGTGCCTTCAAGCTTGATTTTTTTTTTTTCTCATTTCTTGATGCCCTCATTTTGGCACCTCTTCCTCACTGATTCAGTTAACCTCAAAAAGAACTCAAAATTGAGTTGTCAGAGCCAAGAACTGAGTAACAGCTCAGAAAACCAAATACTGTGCAGCTGATCTGTTAAAAAAAAAAAAAATAGACTATCCAATAAGGAATCCGTCAAGAAATGGAGAATTCTTACTATAGAAAAATATGTAGGTACACTTCTTAACCCGAGAGCACTTTCCAAACTAATTCTGTATATGTACAATTGTTTGGCTCTTCCAGGAAATGCAGGCACACTGTCTATTGATCAGAGTATTTTGTTCAGTATCTTAAAAGTCATTACACAGGTTGGACTGCATCTTTTGTCAGTGCACAGCATACAGAGAAACAATGGTAAAAGGCAATTAGGCATTCTAAATTTAAAGTGGGTTTTATTCTTTAAATCATGAAGCACTTTTTCTTCTGAAATGTATATTCCAAGCTTCAAACCTTAACTGTATCAGTAATGACAATGATCTCATGCAACACAGAAGAAACAAGAAAACTGCTCTGCCTGCAAAGGCAAATTTGAAGGCTGATATGAACTTTGAACAGATGAAGATATTAACATTTACAAAAGAAGCTGTTTTTTGATATGTGAATTTTAGCAAAATTATATGCAAAAACCATAATAATGAAACATGAGTTTCTTATCTGCTAGAGAGAGGAAATTCAGTTGTGGGCTTTGCAGCCAAAAGACCTTTCCGTGAACTGATAGTTTTCCCCTTCCAACCAACTCCCCATCTTTTAAAATGCAATAAATCTGATTACTGACTAGACAATATTTTTGCCACAATTATTATTGCCAATCGGGGAACTATTTTTGAGTACGCTCTGTTGCTGCTCTAGCAAAATATTTCCGGGTGTGACTGATTTACAATAAGCGGTACTAGAATACAATGGTCAAGAGCACAGGCACTGGATTCAAATCGTAGCTCTAACGCCTCCCAGCTGTGTGATCTTGGGCATACCACTTAACCTCTGTGCCTCAGTTTCTCCTTTGGAAAAAATAAAAATAATCTTTAAAAAAGGTTAAAACACTATTTTCTTCACTGAGTTTTCTAGAAAGTTTCCATTTATAAAAGTAAAGGCACCTGGTAAATACTAAGCGCTAGGAGAGTTTGCTTCTATCATTATTATTATGCTGGTTTTTATCATTATCATGCTGCTGAAGAACAAGCAGAGTTCTGTCCTGCTTTGTCACGGTCAGTAATGAAGATGCTATGGACAAATCATTTAGGAGCATCTCGACGGTGGCAGCGGATTTAAAGAGGCGCCGATCAACGTGGAAGATCACCGCTCGCAACCCCGGGCCTGGCGCCGGGTAGGGGCGCGGCGCTCGATTTCCTTCCCTGCCTCCGCCGGCCCTGGTGCGCATGCTCAGTCCTGCTCGGCCAGCTGCTTTGATTTTTTTTTTTTTTTCTGGGTGGCCGTAGCGACCCGGGACCGGCTCCGGGATGGGGAGTGAAGCCCCCGGAGCCGCGGCGGCGGCGGCGGCGGCGGCGGCGGCGGCGCCTTGAGGAGCAGCCACGGGGAGGCAGCTGCCGCTCGTCGGTGAGTATCTGGGAAGCGCCACCATGACATTTCGTAAGAAGGGCACCAAGAACCCCCCAGTCCTGAGTCAGGAATTCATCCTGCAGAATCATGCGGACCTTGTCGCCTGTGTGGGGATGTTCTTCGTGCTGGGGCTCATGTTCGAGGGAACAGCAGAAGTGTCGATCGTTTTTATTACTCTCCAGCACGGTGTTACCTTCCCTGCCGAAGAAGCAGAAGAAAGAGCCACAGCACCTAAGTTCCTTTATCATTATGGTGCCAAAGATTTGGCCACAGTGTTCTTCTACATGCTGGTGGCAATCATCATTCACGCCACTATTCAAGAGTATGTCTTGGATAGAATTAACAGGCGAATGCAGTTCCCCAAACCGAAACAAAGCAAATTTAACGAATCTGGTCAGTTTAGTGTATTCTTCCTTGTCTCTTGTATTTGGGGCACATTCATTCTACTCTCTGAAAACTGCCTGTCAGACCTGTCTCTCTTATGGAGGGCTCATCCCAATACCATGATGACATTTCAGATGAAGTTTTTCTATATCTCACAGTTGGCTTACTGGTTTCACGCCTTTCCTGAACTCTACTTCCAGAGAATCAAACCTCAAGATCTCTCCCAGCAAGTTGTCTACGTTGGTCTTCACCTCTTTCACATTGCGGGAGCTTACCTCTTGTACTTGAATCACCTGGGACTTCTTCTTTTGATGATGCATTATTTTGTGGAATTCCTTTCCCACTTTTGCGACCTGTTTTATTTTAGCGATGAAAAATACCAGAAAGAGTTTTCTCTGTGGGCCATTGTGTTTATTTTGGGTCGACTCGTGACTTTAATTGTTTCTGTGATCACTGTTGGTTTTCACCTGGCTGGAGGGCAGAATGGGAATTCGGATGGCAGTACCGAAGATGTGAACGTGTTGGCAGCTAAGATTGCTGTTCTATCATCCAGCTGCACTATCCAAGCATACATAACATGGAATTTATTTAATGATCAGCTTCAGAGGTGGATGGAAGAAGATGCTCCTCTTCAGGCCCCAAGTGTGAAGAAGAAACGGACTAAGGGCAGGTTTTCTAGAAAAGGAACAGAAAACGGTGTGGCAACTTCAAATAGAGTAGACTCTCCCCATATGAGGAAAGAAAAATCTTCATAATGAATTGCAAGTTAATTGACTAATGTCTCTAAAGAAGTCTGCTCTTTACTATAAGATACCTTTCTTCGCTAGAGACTTTTCTGTTCTTGAAAATAGTCTGTGCTCTCCTTGATTTCTGCTACTGTACTGTGTAATGTATATTTTTAAAAGGCATTTGAGGGGAGGATGATTATTATGAGTGGAAAAATACTTAGTTTAGACTAAGCTACTCATCATCAACATGGTTTAGGGATTGCTATATTTCTTTTTTTACCTTTAAACATTTTCCTAATTTGTAGAGATAACTCCAAAGCTCTACGTATCAGTGACAGTTCTTGCTCCCACCAATCTTTTGTAACATTAACAAGATGGTCTTTTATAGCAATGACATATTTTTAATGTTCTCTTCTAGGATAAAATAGAAAGATTATAAATCTGGAAGTCAATTTCATTAAGTTTTCCATATGCCCTAATTCTTAGAATTTTTTTTTTGAATTGACAAGTGGAGAAGAGATTTGTAAAACCACCAAAATAATGATGTGTTTTGTAGGTAGTGGTTGTTAGTGTTACATCCCACTAAAAAAACCAAGATACTAATGGTTAACATGTGGAGACTTATTGCCATATATTGAATCAAAATATCTTGAATCAACGTTTTTACTAAGAGGTAAAATCATACTTGTCCATTTTAAACACTTGTAAACTGGAAATCAGAAAATTAAAGACTGTAAAAAGGAAATCAGACTTAAATAACTTTTTTTGATATGTGTATTAAAAATTATTCTTCATGAGATTTGTAGTATTTGGTATCCACAGCATCTTAGAAGAATATTGTTTAACCTGTAAATCATTTTGAAAAATAATGCTTACTTTATGTATATCTATAAAAAGAATGTCATCTAATTACATGTTGAAAACATTTAATATACTAACCTTAAATAATGTGAAAATCATATTCTTATAAAGGCTTTTCAAAATAATGTTATAAATATAGCTTTGCTTCCATCCTTAATTGGGAAACATTTATCTGTATAAGACATATTTTGGAGATATACATGTGTATATATGTATATATATGCATATATGTATGTGTATATATATGTATATATAGGTATATGTTGTATCTTTAGAGAAGCCAATGGACTGTAGTGGTGAGTATTTATTATATTTATTTTCTTCTCTCAACCTTTAGTTTGATTTTATTTCCATAATGTGAGTGCTTATATTTTTTTCAGGAGACAATGCTTTAAAAATATGCTAGGCTAAGGCCATATATTTCCTATTCCTCTCTATATTCTCCTACCATGTCTCTCATATCTCTGCTTCTGATAACCTTCCATTTGGCTTGTTGTAAGTAATTCAACTTTCCCAATCATGGGGGTCCCTGAAAATTAAACTTAATACAGGTATATTGCAGACCAAAGACAGAGGAGCCATGCTTGGCAAAACATTCTTTTCTATTCTTTCTGCTTTGAGAGGTACATAACAAAGCAAGATTGTTTCTGTTTTGTCTGTAGAATCCATCATCCTACTATTTTTTTTTTCTCCGTTGCCAAATACAATAGTTTTGGTAGCACATGCTCTAGGTCCAAAGTACAATAACTTCACTTTAACTAACCACCATGCAATTGTAAAACAAAGATTTTCCACTTCTCATAAGAGAGAGTGGTCTTTCTCACTTCCCTTACTTTTAAAGAATTCTCCCCTGTTACTTGTAACCTCATTCCTGGTAACAAATTTCTTATCCATTATGTACGTAATTCATTTTCCAATAAGTGCAGGCCTGATTCAAACTGGCAAATGATTGCAAGAAAAGTATTTCCTCATATGACTGACAATGCCAAGAGCTAAATTGGGATTGACATTAAACATGATTCGGGCCCAGATCAATTTCCCTGGGATCTTCTGGGTCTCTGTTCCTCTCAAATTGTCTTTTTGGCAGCAAATGACTACAGATGTTCTAGGCTTCATATCTACACGCTACATACATGGTAGAGAGGAAGAGAGGAAATCTGATTTCTAGAATTCCCAAAACACTGAGAGTTACCTTTACTGAATTTATTTGGTATAGGGTTGTATTGGGCTGATTGGTTAAATTAGTTTATATGCTTCACCCATGCAAAAAGGCAAAGCCCCTTTCCTGTAAGATGTGGGTCAACAAGAAGTAGCAAGGTTGAGGGCAAAAGGAGGAAGGATGCTGGGTACATCTCAACTATTCATAAGAGTTAAATAAACGTTTCCAGAAAATAAATGTATGCCAAGTAAATTATGAAAGCAACACTATAAATGAAATTCAGCACAATACAAACTGTTAAGTCTCCGCCTTTTAGAAATTACATTCTGAAAAACATGCCATAAGAAAGGTCAGTGTGACAATTTGGTTTCTATCAAAATGGATCACATGGAAACAAAAATTTCCATTATCATTATTCAAGGTATTATTAAAGCAGGCATTAGTTAACCCTGTGAAAAGTCAAATAACCAATTGATCACCAAATGTTGTCAAAGTCATAAAGATATATCTGATTATTGAATTTGAAGATATTTTTCTGATTTATTGGCTTCAATGCTTGCCAAGCTTTATTCGTTAAGTACATCTACAGGTATAGAATTTCTAGGATGCATTTAGAGTGAATTTCCCTTAAAAAATTATTCTGCTAGCATTTATTTAAAAGTGTATCTCATTTTTTTAAACAAATAGTAGAAATGTGTTACTAAACCTACATGTCTCATAAGAAACAAGCATGCTATTTTCCTAGTGATCAGTATAATTCTTCATTTCATTTCAGTAAGGAAGCAACATTCTGCAGATATTTCTTCATTTATCTTTCATCAGTATTTAACTATCAGTAGAGGAAATATGTGTAGCCAACCGTGTGCTGACTTGGAATAGATTCTCAAGAATATTAGAGTTACAACATTACTATTTTAAAGCTATCTTGAAGACATAAAGTATTCTGATATCATTTTAATTTGGAAAAACCTGGGTAAAGTTTTAAGTTCTCACTCAATGAGACTAAATGAGAATAATTTATATAGAGTAATAAAAGACATTACTAATGCTTTACATAGGAAAGGACATATTGGTGCAGTTCCTGAGATGAAATTCTTGGGGAGAAATATCCTTGTGAATGTGTCATGCCAGGGGGACTAGGACTTGTGTACTTGAATTATGGCAGAGAATGCATTCCAGTTGGGATCACAGACCATTGTAATCTGGTGACTTGCCCGTATGAAGAGGATAGATAGTGTGGGTGGGTAAAAGGAAGTAATTGAGGCTTAATAACAGATCAGATTACCAGAGAGTTAATACTCCCACTTCCTGAATCTCTCTGGAAATGGAGGACTTTTTTTAACTGCCATCTTTCAATCTACATTCTGTAAGAAACTTCCACACTAAATAAGACAGAGTAGTAACTGCCAATTCCCCTCAATTATGTAGAAAAATTATCATAAATCCATCATACAAAATCCCCTACATTTCTAAATGTTAAATTAGAATTGTTCTCATGATTATACAGTCATATGACTGTCTAAATTTTGGCCTCTAAATCCCGATAAGCAAATCCTTTTTAGGCCCTGCACCACCTCTGGCACTTTTAAGTATTCAATAAATGTAGAAAAAGTCAAACATTAAGAAAGCTGCCTCTGAGGCAATTCACCTGCTTTGTCCCATTGTGTTTGGGGCTACTGCACTGTGTCAGCTAATCTTTTTCATTTTACAATTTGAAAAATACATTGATATATAAACTGACCATTTCAGGGGACACTTAAAAAACTTAGGAAATGACAGTGATATGTGGTCAAAGATTTGCTTAAATTTTAACATGAACAGAATTAAATTAACTTCACAGTAATGAGGTGTACATCTTCTATCCATCATAAAAGTGATTAGAGTTGCTGTTAAGGGACATGGCTACTCAATAATTCAGGCAACATACCTATTTTAAATAAAGGGAAAGTGACTTTCCTAAATTAACAGTAAAAAATACTGAATTTCAATACCAACAGCACTATTCCCCAAATCAAATCAGGTCGGTGCACAGAATCTCATGGCTTGAAGAAAATTTGAGAAAAGAGAACATTTCCTCATGCCCTAAGGCATGGGATTTCACCTAAGCCATCACAGGCTGAAAGTATTTACATCCCAAGATAGATTTAATCTTTCTTCCTCTTGCTGCTTTTATTACCTAATTACTTTTTTAAAAGCTGTTCCTCAAATACAAAATTACCAAAATATGTAATTTGTAAATTTTATTACATTGTTTTAAAAAATATGTTTCCAGTTATGTTGTTATAAATTCAGCAGAGGAAGGTAATAATATGATTATAATAATGGTTAACCAAAGAAGTCAAGGTTAAGCCCTTGCTGTGACCCTTGAAGACCCCTAAACATTCTAAGTCTTGGATCGCATGTCACTAAAATGACAAAGATATTTATGTATTTCAAAAGCTACTATAAAGATTGAAAATATATGTGTATACAAAGTCATAAATTGTGTGTGTATGTGTATGAATACTGCTTTTGTTAAGAGATGTAGCTTAAGATAACATTTGTTCATGTGTTGTCTCTATATATAATTTTACATTTATAAATGTATACAGTCTCATTTAATACATACATATATGCATGTATATGTTTATGCATACACATATATGTACATATGCACACACACAGATTTTCCCCTATACATTTACATCCTTATTTTTTAGAGCAGTTTTAGGATTACAGCAAAACTAAGCAGAAAGCACAGAGTTCCCATGTATCCCCTGATCCACTCGCCCCACAACACACACATGTTTAGCTTTCCCCCAGCATCCTGCATCACGGTGGTACACTGGTTACAATCAATGAATCTACACTGACACATCATAATCACCACAAGTATATAGTTTACATTAGGCTTCACCCTTCGTGTTGTACGTTCTATCAGTTTTGACAAACATATAATGACGTGTATCTACCATTATCAAAGAAAATAATTTCATTGTCTAAAAATCCTGTGTGCCACCTGTTCATCCTTCCCTCCCCATGCATTTTTAAGCACTATGCAAATGTATGGCAATGAGTTTTCCCTCATGTTTGGGTAGGAAGCAGTAGAAAATTCAAGTATAGCCATAGTTCCACCTCTGTATCTAGCTGATATTTAATAAGGAATCCTTTCCCCAAATGTATGAACTATTGTTTACTAAATATATAGTGTACATTACAAATATATATTACTAAAAATTTATATAAATTATCTTCTGAGTAAATGCATGCTTATTAAAGTTAACTAAATTCATAGTAACTATAGGCTATTTTTTACATAAATGATAGAAAATACAAATCTATGAAAACCCTTCATATATATTAATTCTGAATATAGGTCCTTATTCTTGAAACATTTGAAACCATTGGTCTAGGTAAATTATGATAAGAATAAAAATTAAGTTCTTATCATATTCAAAATTAAATTTCAGACCAAATAAATGAACTAAGCATTTACTTTGGAAAATCAAAGAGCATCAGCAAACATTTTAGTAGTAATCAGTACTAGACAGCAAGCTCCATGGTATCAGGTAATATACATTTTTCATCATTGTCTTCTTGTTAATTAACATAGTGTCTCATAGTTAGTAGTTATTCAAAATTTGATGAACTCAGTTGAAATAACCTTTTATTATTAAAACAAATTAGCAAACAAACTTAGTAGAGCTTTCCTTTGCTATCTCCTTTAATATTGACTTCCTCTCCTTTTTACACCCTTTTCCAGTTTGAAATATTAATTACTGATGTATTGCTTGTTTATTTCCTGTCTCCTATACCAGTTTGAGGTCTTTGGACATGTGTCCTTAAATCACTAAGGTAACCTTAGCATCTAGCATAATCTTTAGTATACAGGAGCATGTAATAAAAATGTGTTGCCTGACAATAAACTCAATGATTTGGGAACAGAGTATACATTATTTATGGGCCCACACATGCCTTAAAAAAACTAAGACATTTAAACTAATAATTTGTTGTTAAACCTCTTAAGTGAAAACCCTGCCACCAAATACTAGACTTTTATTTTAAAATGGCTACATGTCATGTGTCATCCTAATGGCATTTGTGATTTGCCAAACTTTTTAAAATTTGAGTCCTTTTTCTAAGTTAAGAGTTAAATTAGGGCTTCCCTGATGGCCAGTGGTTAAGAATCCGCCTGCCAATGCAGGGGACACGGGTTCGAGCCCGGGTCTGGAAAGATCCCACATGCCGCAGAGCAACTAAGGCCGTGCGCCACAACTACTGAGCCCGTGTGCCACAACTACCGAAGCCCGCACGCCTAGAGCCCATGCTCCGCAACAAGAGAAGCCACCGCAGTGAGAAGCCCGCACACTGCAAGGAAGAGTAGCCCCCGCTCACCACAACTAGAGAAAGCCCATGTGCAACAACGAAGACCCAACGGAGCCAATAAATAAATGTATATTAAAAAAGTTAAATTAGTGTCTTCTAAATATCAAGCTGCTATTAGAATCCTCAATATAAGAATCAGGATGTCATTTTGAATGTGCACATGAATAGAAGATGTGACATTTGCTCCACATCCTCAGCAGCACTTTTGTAATTGTGAACAAGGGGAAAAAGCTTTTTGAAAACTTGCAAAAGGCTAAGGGAGGGAAATGCTTTATAGTGGGAAGGGACACCAAGATTTTATATTGTTCAATAACATCTCACATGCTTTTTAGACATCCTCACGTACTCTTGGACCTCAGAGGAATGGTCAAAGCTGAAGACATAAATTTGGCAGTCATCAGCATAATGACAATGTTTAAATCAAGACACTGACCAGGGTCATCTAAGGAGAGGGTATAAATAGGGAAGGGAAGAAGTTCCAGTGCTTAGCCTTGGAGCATTACAACAGATGGAAATCAAGCTGTGGAATTAGAGCCAGCAAAGGAGACTCACTAATGACTGATGTGGGAGGAGAAAGATCAAAAGGCCAAGGGTATATTGCATCACAGAACCTAAACCTTGAGTGATGGCTGATGAGGTAGTCAAAAAACAAGAGTAAACAGTGTTGGAGAACCCAAAAGAAAAGTGTATTGAGAGGGTGAAGATATCAATTACATCCAATACTATTGAAAGTTTACGATCCTTAAGATTAGAAATAAATAAAGCCTGGATTTGCAAGATGTAGGTCACTGGAGACATTGGTGAGATCAATTTCAGTAGAGTTATGGGAATGAAAGCCCTTTTGGAATAGATTGAGGAGAGAATGGAAGATGAGAATGTGTGACATGATATTACAAATACTTTCTCAACAAATATCTGTGTGAATTAGAGCAGAGGAATGGAAACACATCCCAGTATGCAGTAAACAAAGAGGGATATGGTGTCAGGAAGGGTTGGTTTTGATGTTGTTTTTAGGATGGGAGAGATTAGAGAAGAGGTGTATATTTGTAGACTGAAAAATAGATGAGATGACAGAGGGGACAAGGATGACAACTGCAAGAGGAAGCCCAGAGGACATGAATCCACTGAAGAAATGCATATACAATGTAGATTCCTGATCTGAAAAGAGAACTTTTAAATTAAATAAATCTCCAGTTCACATATTTTTAGGCAATATTTGGAATATCTGCATACAACAGATACATACAGGAAAATTTTAGATATAAAATATAAGTAGATATGTATCTTATATTTTATACATGTATGTGTATATATATATATATATATATATATATATATATATATATATATGTCTTTGCCTTTATTCTATATTCTATGTTACTGCATTATAGTAGATTCAGATTTATCATTACTACCATTAAAATTCAAGCAGAATTAATAGTATAAAATATTTGAAAGGATAGCATTAGTTGATCCTTGCCCTTTTCTCCCAATATGTGCTGTTCTAACTTAAGGCAAGCAATTTTTTTTTTATCTCAGAAAAGAAAAAAATCTATTCAAATGGGGGAGACAGTGAACTAAGCATTTGCAGTTGGCCTCTCTCATTGGCTAACAATTGACAAACAATTCATATCTTTCTGTAGGGATTGCGTGGATGTCTATCTTAGTCAGTCAGTGAAAGAACCTGTCAAACCCAATAGAGGGTGATTGTCCCAAAAAAACAGCAGATCCATCAGAAAGCTTGCAAAAGTGTGTGCAAATATTATTTATGCAACTAGCCAAACTCATCATTCTATTAGCATGTATTCCATACTTCTCATATCCTAGTAATACTTTAGGTGTTTAGTTCTCTTAAATTCTTTCTAATAATGCAACACACAACCATTACTCATAACAGTAAATATGTGTCACATTTTAAGATTTTAAAGTTTTTTTTTTTTTGAAACACAATTCTAGGATTCCATAGGTTCAGTCGTCTTGTCATTTGGGCTGCTAGGCCATTTATTCAGTGAAATTCTAGCAACCAACCACCAGATACCTTTAAACTCTAATCAGAAAGTAGCTTAACCCCAGCAGCCATAAACTCAGAACCTATATAATGCCTTTAACTACAGAATTGCTGTTGGAATTTTTTATATATTGCACCACATTCCAAGTTGGAATTGAAATCTACTATAGAGGCTTGATGAAAATGGGTGAAATCTAATTTCTCTAAATTGTATATCTATTCATACTACTAATTAAAATATATATTAGAAGACAAAATGCATATTTATAAGACCAACTTTTTTGTTTAGCTCTTTATATCTTTAAAGACCTATAGAAAAATTTTAAATGTTATCTTTAACTTGTATACAGCAGAGTCAAAACTGTAACCAAATTTATAACTTGTAGGAAAAAAATCAAATCCATAATCATGAAAGTGCCAACAAGCAGAATTAGCAAATACTGCATGCATTTACATTATCAGCAAATGATGAAAAGATATTTGAAAGTAATATATCTCTAGCTATAATGCACAGGTCATTTTTTCCTTTACTTTGCCTCTTGGTACTAATTTTTTTCTCTCCATCCCTGCTTTCCAACAAATTCAAATATAATGCATTTCAAAGGCACCAGGTATTCATTAGATTCTGAGAAAACAGAAGATCTAAGATTTTCTTTTGAATTGAAGTTTCTGTCTTTCCATTCAGTTATCATGACTAGGACTAAACAGAGCTAATGACAATTTTTTTAAAAAGGGAGAAAAGAAAGTATGCTTTATTGAAAATCCATATCAGGAAGAAAAAAAAACTCCTGATATTTGTAATCAACTTAATTATCCATGCCAATAATACTAACTCATAGTAAAACATACAAAAGACTCTGGAATTCATTAACACTACTTAAATGTCTCATTTCACTGCATTTTGGAGGCTGGATTTTTAATATTACTGTGTGTTAACAAAAATGAATTATTTTGAATGTGATTTCTCCTATTTAAAAATAGCTTATAGGGCTTCCCTGGTAGCGCAGTTGTTGAGAGTCCGCCTGCCAATGCAGGGGACACGGGTTCGTGCCCCGGTCCAGGAAGATCCCACATGCCGTGGAGCAGCTGGGCCCGTGAGCCATGGCCGCTGAGCCTGCACGTCTGGAGCCTGTGCTCCGCAATGGGAAAGGCCACAACAGTGAGAAGCCCGTGTACCGCAAAAAAAATAAAAAAATAAAAAAATAAATAAAATAAATAAATAAAAATAAAAATAGCTTATACCATACTCTATCACATATATAAGTATTAGAATAAAATAAAACAACACAAATTTTATGGATAGTTGAGGTTCAAATTTATACAGTATGTCTGATAAAATCATGTGATTGGGGAGAAGGGAGGGAGAAACAAGTCCAAAAGATGACAAGATAAAAGTCAGCATGGGAAGGCTTTAGTGTACCTTTTTTTCCCTAGGTAGCCAGTGACACTTCATGAGTATCACATGGAACAGTCACTCCAGATAAAATAGCATTACTGTTACTTGAACTTGCTCCAAATTTGGTGATAAAACCTACTTACCTCTTTAGGCCTAAACTTCTATAAAAGAATATGCAATAAAGATTGGGGAATCATTTCCCCATCTTAGAAGAAAAGTGAGTCTTAGCAACCAAAATAAATTCAGCTCCATTCCTTAAGATTTATTGTGTGCTTAATATATTCCAGGCCTGATGGTGGTAAGCAGAAAGGATACAATGATACGTAACATGCCCAGTGGCAGGTTGTAGTCACGTGGCATCTAATCTTGAGAATCAGCCACAGTGCAATACCCAGAAGTTGCCTAGAAGAGTAAAGAGTCAGATGACCTTGGAAAGACAAATACAATGGTGCAGTGTGCCTTGGCTTCTATAAGGTCTCCAGTGGCAGTGCTGTGGCGAGAGGCTCAGGTACGAATAACACATCCTGATTCCCGCAGAGCCTTGAGTAGCTGTTCAGAAGAATGAATTCAGTGTTTAGCATCTCTCGCCATCACCCTGTGAGTCCCCAGCATCAGTGTGGTCAGGAGGGGCAATGCCAAGGGCAGTGGGATAGCCAGAGTTCCCCTGCTGAGTGTAGAGGAATCAGTGAGCTGGGTGAAAGGGTAGGGGTGGAAATGGCACAAACCCTGGTTCAAAGGGATGACATGCTGACCTGTAGCCGAGTGGAGATGGTAGGGGAAGAAGAGCTGGAAACAACTTGGGAGAGTTTGTGAGACTAGACAGTAGAGAGAGGAGGGCAAACTCAAAGGAGTCGATAACTGTAGAAGTTACACTTGGAGTTAAGTCATTCGTGAAATTCCCGTGCAAATGATGTGCTTGGTGTGGCCTGGAGAAGACAACTAGCCCGTTAAAATATGTCATAATGAAGACAGTTCAATGTGATAGATCACATGGAAACCATTTTAAAAAATACAAAAGAAGGGCTTCCCTGGTGGTGCAGTGGTTGAGAGTCTGCCTGCCGATGCAGGGGACTCGGGTTCGTGCCCCGGTCCAGGAAGATCCCATATGCCACGGAGCGGCTGGGCCCATGAGCCATGGCCGCTGAGCCTGCACGTCCGGAGCCTGTGCTCCGCAACGGGAGAGGCCACAGCAGTGAGAGGCCAGCGTACCACAAAAAAAAAAAAAAAAAAAAAAAAAGAAAAAAAAAAAAGAAAAGAAAATAAGTATAATTTACCAAAATATAGGCAAACCTAAAGTTTAATGTATGATTGTGTGAGAATAGTGGACAACCTGAGAATATTTGTAAGTTAGAAATGGAGTCACAGATATCTACTTCATACTTTGTATGAAATTCTGTGACAGCAGTTTGAATTAATCTTCAATGCCCTGGTGGGAGCATCTCTTTACTGTATCACTTATTATCTTCCTCCGTGATGGTCCTTATGTAAGTAACTATGCCCTTCAATAGTCCCCTCACTGGAGTCACTCTGGGAATGTGACATTATTAAAGAAATATACTTGATCCCTGTTTTAAACCTTGGAGAGGAGAAAATGTGACTGGTTTAAATGAAGGTGTCAAACAGGAATAGGGTCTGGCAGGGAAATCTATAGTGAAGTGCCAATCGTTCTCCACTGGGGCAGGGCTATCACAGTGACCTCCAACTAATTCTGCAACGTTTTAATGTGCAGCGCTGCTCGCCAGCAACTCGTATCTTGTGAAGTTCTCAGAGACTGATTTTGCTTCCCAGGGAAATGCTGTTTATTCCCATCTGTGTTCAAGGTTGTTAAAAAGAAAATCACTTGCCTTTCCATTACCTACAGGCATTCTTGGAGAATGACACCACCATGGCTTTTTTTTTTTAATATGGACATTTGTTGTCAAATAATGTTTTGTTCTAAATTATTCTAAAAAGAAAAAGAGTTGGCATGTATTTGGGGAATGTTTTACATAAAAAGCAACTTAAATATTGACTCAAATAATTTCATCCAATTGTTCTAATTTAAAACAATAAAACGTAAGGAGAAAAAAAAACTTGTCTTTTTAGTTATTCCCATGAATTTTGCTTAAGAAATACTTTTACCAAATTAGAAACTTGTTTTACTATATTTACATTAGTATTACAAAATATCTAGTTTTATTTTACAAAATATTTTAGTTTCTACACGACAGAGTTAATCTTTTTGGTGATTATGACAATAGCCTTAAATTCTTAAAGTTAGTAAGCTTTCCTTGTTATTTAATATCTGTTTTTTCCCCAATACATTATTTTTAAATATTGGAAGAAAAGAAACAAGTGAACAAATCCTGACTACTACAGAAGAGTTTGCTGAAATTAATCTACAAATAAAGACTTATGAGACAATTATTCACAAATAATTGACTTAACTTCTCCCCTTTTACTATCATTTTTGAAAGTTATGTTTTATCAATTGAAAGACATATATAATAGAGAGATTGGAAGTTTTATATGCTTATAGATATCAGAAAAAATATCTAAATTTCAATAGCATTATTAGAATAATTAGATTTTTATGTTATTCATCAGATGCAATAAATTATTATAACATAAAATATATCAAAGCTATATAGCTATTCAAGCTAGTCCTGAGCCATACTATTACATTTCAATTATGGCCATCATTGCAATTACTATGCTGTTTTAAATTATATATTTTGATCACTTTCTCCCTCACTAAACTGTAAGAGGATCATGGAAACTGAAAACCTTTGTGGAATGGAACATTTCCCTTCGTAAAATGCTTGCTTATTTTTCAAATTGGATAAGCCTGTTCTTATTTATCATGGAAATGGTATTGTTTACAGGCAAGAAATTGGGCTTCATTAGGGTTTAGCAGAAAAGAAGTGTGATAGAATTTCAAGGAATTATTAGGATAAATGCTCCAGTGATCACCTTTAGCAATTATTAGACAATAGTAAACAGCTTATTGTTCATTATCTTGATCAGCTTACATTCATAATGGATTTAGATCATTTATGGCCAATTAAATCATAACTACTTGAGTACAGAAATCTTATGCTTTTTATATGCTTTAAATTCCCAGCATATAGTATGATGACTTGTTAAAAATTGCACTTAAAATCATATATTTTATTGATTATACTGATAAAAGGGTAATTCTACTTTCAATGCAGCAAGTATTAACTAAGTGCCTCTGTAACCAATACCACATTCAGTCATGCAGCTAACAGTGAGGAAAATGCAGCCCCTTCTCTCACTGAAGGAGACTAGTTACCAAGTGGGTATAATACTCTCTGTTAAGCAATCTGCTTGGGTGGGTTATTCATGCTATGGGAAACTAATCTAGTCTAACTGGTTAAGAAAGAACATCAAAGAACTGATGACTGTGATAAGAACTGTAGGAAGGTAGAAATTAGACAATTTAAACAGTGGAATATACATTTTCCAGACATAGAAGAGCACCTGGAAAGGCTCAAAATTGAGAGAGGACATGATGACAACATTGTTAGAATATAGAGCACAAGTGAGGGAAGAAAGAGAGATCTTGAATATCATATTAAGAAATGTATATTTAAGATTCATAAATGTTCATTGAGATGTTTTACCAGAATAATCACATGATCATGTTTTTATTTAAGGAAAATATTTGGTAGTGGTGTGGGGAATGAATTGGAGAGAATGAAATAATCAGTTTGAAGGATATTTCATTGAACTATGCAAAAGGAATTATTGTAATCTATACAAAAGTAATAATAAAAATGAAGAATACACGTTCCAAAGCTATGAATAGCATAGTCTCAGTAGAATTTGGTGCTAGGTATGGACTATGAGAGAAAAAGGGTGTTAAGGATTTATGACCCTTCAACTCACTGGCGTGGGTAAATCAGCAGCTGGTGCTCGCTGTTTTCTGAGACATTTCTGAGAAAGGAGAAATGAGTTTTTGGACTAAAATTAATTGAGTTTTAAGGTATTTTCTTTTCTTTTTTTTTTTTTTTACTTTTTATTACCAACTTTATTGAGGTGTAATTTATATCCCACCAAACACACCCACTGTAAATGTACAAACAAATGCTTTTTAGTAAATTTACAGAGCTGTGCAGCCACCCCTACATCCACTTTTAGAACATTTCCAACACCCCAGAAAGTTCCTTTTTTTCCCCTTTTTAAAAAAAATTAGTTTCGGCTTTATAGCAAAGTGAATCAGTCATACATATACATCTGTTCCCACATCCCTTCCCTCATGCATCTCCCTCCCTCCCACCCTCCCCATCCCACCCCTCCAGGCGGTCACAAAGCACCAAGCTGATCTCCCTGTGCTCTGCAGCTGCTTCCCACTATCTATCTACCTTACATTTGGTAGTGTATATATGTCCATGCCTCTCTTTCGCTTTGTCACAGCTTACCCTTCCCCCTCCCCATATCCTCAAGTCCATTCTCAAGTAGGTCTGTGTCTTTATTCCCGTTTTACCCCTAGGTTCTTCATGACATTTTTTTAAATTCCATATATATGTGTTAGCATATGGTATTTGTCTTTCTCTTTCTGACTTACTTCACTCTGTATGACAGACTCTAGGTCTATCCACCTCATTACAAATAGCTCAGTTTCATTTCTTTTTATGGCTGAGTAACATTCCATTGTATATATGTGCCACATCTTCTTTATCCATTCATCCGATGATGGACACTTAGGTTGTTTCCAGCTCCGGGCTATTGTGAATAGAGCTGCAATGAACATTTTGGTACATGTCTCTTTTTGAATTATGGTTTTCTCAGGGTATATGCCTATTAGTGGGATTGCTGGGTCATATGGTAGTTCTATTTTTAGTTTTTTAAGGAACCTCCATACTGTTCTCCATAGTGGCTGTACCAATTCACATTCCCACCAGCAGTGCAAGAGTGTTCCCTTTTCTCCACACCCTCTCCAGCATTTATTGTTTCTAGATAGAAAGCCCAGAGATAAACCCATGCACATATGGTCAACTTATCTTTGATAAAGGAGGCAGGAATGTACAGTGGAGAAAGGACAGCCTCTTCAATAAGTGGTGCAGGGAAAACTGGACAGGGACATGTAAAAGTATGAGATTAGATCATTCCCTAACACCATACACAAAAATAAACTCAAAATGGATTAAAGACCTAAATGTAAGGCCAGACACTATCAAACTCTTAGAGGAAAACTTAGGCAGAACACTCTATGACCTAAATCACAGCAAGATCCTTTTGGACCCCCCTCCTAGAGAAATGGAAATAAAAACAAAGATAAACAAATGGGACCTAATGAAACTTCACAGCTTTTGCACAGCAAAGGAAACCATAAACAAGACCAAAAGACAACCCTCAGAATGGGAGAAAATATTTGCAAATGAAGCAACTGACAGAGGATTAATCTCCAAAATTTATAAGCAGCTCATGCAGCTCAATAGCAAAAAAACAAACAACCCAATCCAAAAATGGGCAGAAGACTTAAATAGGCATTTCTCCAAAGAAGATATACAGACTGCCAACAAACACATGAAAGAATGCTCAACATCATTAATCATTAGAGAAATGCAAATCAAAACTACAATGAGATATCATCTCACACCAGTCAGAATGGCCATCATCAAGAAATCTAAAGTTTTAAGGTATTTTCAAATTGAGATGCTCCTGAAACAAGAAGAATATCAAAATATAGGGTATCAACACCACCAAAATATACTGGACTTGAGATGGGGAGAAAGAGCTTAGATGGAAATAGATACACTTTGGAAAGTAACAATTGTATGGATGATAAATGAAGTCACTTTGTAGGATGAAATCACAATGAATGAATATGTAGAGGGATAAATTAAGAGGTTTATGAGATATTTATGGATGGATAGGTAAAGGAAATATATTAAAGGACCTATGAAAGAATCCTTAAAGATACTGAGCAGCATTCCTAGGAACAAACAGATAGTGTCTTTACCAAGACAAATGCTTAAATAAAGCAATAATACCAGCAGGATCTACTCCTGGTAACTCTCTTATCTGTGGTCCAACAAAATGCACATTCTAAGAATTGGAGATGTTAAATTGGTTAAATTATTTAGCAACAAACAAACAAACAAGCAAACCCAAACTTCTTTCATTCAGTTTTCCAGATATTGTTAAAATCATTGCAAAAATAATTTTACAAAGAAATAAGCATTTCACAATAAATCAAATAATAAGTACACAAAGAAGCAAAGTATCATGAATATATGAGAGATGACAGAAAAGGACTTTAGTATACTAATGTTAACAGATTTCTTGTATTAAACATAACACCAGAGATTTTAAAGCTATGATTAGTGTGTTAAAAGAATAACACAAGCTTAATGATATTTTCAGGGAACAGGAAACTATAAAATGTGATGTAACTGACTTGGATAGAGAATAGAAGTTCAAGAAAAATATGTATAATGAGAAAAATTTAAAACTTAATGAAATAAACAACAAATTAGAAACATTTGAAGCTGGAGGTGATGTCAGAAAAAAATAAGATAAAATAACACAGGAAACAGGGAAAATAAAGATTAGGATGAGAATGTCTAATATGTGTTTAGCTGGAGTTCTAGAAAGAGAAGCAAGGGAAGAAGCAGAGGTCATATAAAAGGTAATAGCTGGAAAGTTTCCAGAACTGTCAAACAACACCAATCTTTACATCCAACAAGCCTAGTAAATCTCAGAAACACTGAACACACACACACCTAGTAATATCATAGTGTCACTTCAGAAAACTAAGTGCGAGAGATGGTCTTAAATATTTCTAGAACAGACCATGTTTTCTCCATTGTATATTCTTGCCTCCTTTGTCATAGATTAATTGACCATAAATGTATGGGCTTATTTCTGGTTTCTCTATCCCCTTCTGTTGATCTATGTGTCTGTTTTTGTGCCAGTACCATACTGTTGTGATTACTGTAGTTTTGTAATATAGTCTGAAATAAGGAACTTGATTCCTTTAGCTCTTTTCTTCTCTCTCAAGATTGTTTTGGCTATTCAGGGTTTTTGTGTTTCCATACAAATTTAAAATTATTTGTTCTAGTTCTGTGAAAAATGCCATTGGTATTTTGATAGGGATTGCATTGAATCTGCAGATTGCCTTTGGTAATATGGTCATTTTCACAGTGTTGATTCTTCCAACCCAAGAACACAGTATCTCTTTCCATCTGTTTGTGTTGTCTTCAATTTCTTTCATCAGTCTCATACTTTTCTGACTACAGGTCTTTTGCCTCCTTAGGTAGTTTTATTTTAGATATTTTATTCTTTTTCATGTGATGGTAAATGGAATTGTTTCTTCAGTAAGTGGTGCTGGGAAAACTGGTCACCTACATGTAAAAGAATAAAATTAGAATATTCACTAAACCATATACAAAAATAAACTCACAATGGATTGAAGACCTAAATGTAAGACCAGATGCTATAAAAACTCCTAGAGGAAAACATAGGCAGAACACTCTTTGACATAAATCTCAGCAATATTTTTTGGATACGACTCCTAAGGTAAATGAAATAAAAACAAACATAAACAAGTGGGACCTATTTGAACTTAAAAGCTTTTGCACAGCAAAGGAAACCACTGACAAAATGAAAAGACTACCTATTGAATGGAAGAAAATATTTGTAAATGATATAACCAATAAGGGATTAATATAAAACATATATATAGATAACTCATAAAACTCAATACCAAAAAAACAGACAACCTGATTAAAAAAATGGATAGAAGAACTGAATAGACATTTTTCCAAAGAGAAAATGCAGATGGTCAACAGGCATATATGAAAAGATGTTCAACATTTTTAGTCATCAGAGAAATGCAAATCAAAACCACAATGTGATATTACATTACACCTGTCAGAATGGCAATCATCAAAAAGAACACAAATAAAAAATGTTGGCAAGGATGTAGAGAAAAAGGTACCCTTGTACACTATTGGTGGCAATGTAAATTGGTGCAGCCACTCCGGAAAACAGTATGGAGCTTTCTCAAAAAATTAAAAATAGAACTATTCCCATATGACCCAGCAATTCAACTCCTGGGTATATATCTGAAACACACAAAAACATTAATTCAAAAAGATACATTTACCCTAATGTTCATAGCAGCATTATTTACAATAGCCAAGATATGGAAGCAACCTAAGTGTCCATCAACAGATGAATGGATAAAGAAGTGGTATCTACACACACACACACACACACACACACACACACACACACACACAGGAATACTGCTCAGCCATGAAAAATAAAATTTTGCCATTTGCAACAGTATGGATGGACTTGGGGGGCATTATGCTAAGTAAAATAAGTCAGACAGAGAAAGAAAGAGAAATGCTGTATGATATTTATGTGTCGAATCTAAAAAATGCAACAAACTAATGAATATAATGAAAAAGAACCAGACTCACAGATATAGAGAACAAACAAGAGGTTAACAGTGGGGAGGGGGCTAGGGAGAGAACAATATAGGGGTAGGGGAGTGAGAGGTACAAACTCTTAGGCATAAAATAAGCTACAAAGATATATAGTACAACATGGGGAATATAGCCAATATTTTATAATAACCATAAATGGAGTATAACCTTTAAATATTGTGAATCACTATATTGTACATTGTAAATTATATAATATTGAACAGAAATTATACTTCAATTTAAAAGAAAAGGACTGAAAAAATTGCTGGAACAAAAAGAGAATTTAAGAACATAAAACAGTATGAGAGGAGAATTATTTCTCCACTGTGATGATGGTGGTAGAAGTCTGAGTAACATAAACCTCTGTGCTGAGAGAAATTGTCAAGCCAGGAGTTGATATCCAGTAAAAATATTTTTCATGGAGAAATAGACCACTCTTAGGCTACTCTCAGGCAACTGTGGCTCCTTCCCTGACCTCCTGACTTGAATGTAAGTTCTCCTTTCTGGCCCTGCTTTAGTATCACTTTGACCAGTAAGTCTGCGAATCTAAAGGGCCATGGGGATATGGCCATCAGAACCCAGACCCTGCTTCCTTCTAAGGAAGGAAGATCCTTCCAAGGATTTAGAACCCCAGGATTCTGTGTTGCAATAGCTTCAACTTACTTTTTTAAGCTGGTGCAGAACATTTCCCCAGGTTTGTCTACTACAGGCTGGACAAACTCTCTGCTGTAACTCTTGTTGCACACCCAGGCTGTTTGAAGCCAAATGATGGCTGTTTGAAGATACAGGTGGGATTTTGAACAGAGTACGATTATGTGGACAAGTTGTCCACACTCAGGTCCTCAGGAGCTCAAGAAGTCCGAAATGTAGGTGGGCAGGGCTAGGAGTATCCAGGTGTACACTTTCACTGGGCTCTGAAAATGTTAAGGGTGGGCATATACAAAAAGATTTTCACAGGAGTTTGTTAACAGTAGAACTTTGCTAAACAATCTAAATGCAGTGCTTTATTCAGAAGACAAAATAAAAGACAAATTAAAAAATACTATTCAAAAGAAAGAATAGAAAAATAAAACAAAACCAATAGAAAATATAAAATAGGGCTATAGATAAAAAAATAATCAGTAATCAGTTTAAATATTAGTATAAATCTTCCAGCAAAAGATAATCAGACTAGATGAAAAAAAATATACCCACCTTTACACTGTTTAAAAGAAATACATGTAAAATATAAGAAATGAAAATGTTGAAATCCAAGAACACACACACACATATCCAAATGTGCGTATATACATATGTGTATATTTATATTTATATATAAATTCTATATAAAGGAAATGGTTCTAGCTATATTAATATCAGACAAAAGAAACTTTAAGGGAAAAGGTAATACTGGCTACCTGTATGAAAACTTCATGATGATTAAAGCTTCAATTTATCAGGACAATATAATGATTTTAAATTAGCATGTACCTATGAATATAATTTTGTAATTTATTTTTGGGTCAAGTTTCTCTAATTTCGAGCCACAAAACAAATAACATACTTAGATAGAAAAGAAAAATTTTGATACAAAATGTTCTGATTAGCTCATGGTGTTGGGAGGGCCCCAGACAATTAAGAAATAGAATAGAATGCTAGGCTTTAAGACCTGTAACCAAGGACATAATTCAAGGAGCAGTCAGTGTCCTGTGCCACAGTATGCACTGGCACTGCAGGGCACCGACATTGCTGTCTGACACAGCAGCTGCCACCACCTGATGCCAGCAACACTTCTGCTGGATCTGCCTCAAAGAGTCAATTATATAATCTCTTATTTACCCATGTTTAATATCAGAGGTCCACAGGAGGAGCACTTCTTTGTGTTTCAGCTTTTAGAGATCAGGGAAAGAGTATCTACCCTCTTTGGTTTCCTTTGGGGATAATGCAATATTGTATCCTCCTTTTTTAAAGTTTTGTTTTGATTAGGAGTGGAGTAAAGAGCTTCAATTATTTAGGTAATTACCCCCATTTTCTGAGATACGAAGTATTACATAATTTCCTAAAAAATATATGACCACCTAGAATGAAGAGTGTGAGTGTGTGTGCGCACGTGCCTATTTAAGAAAGAAAAACAGAGCCAAACATCCTGACTACCAATTCCTTTCTGTGTTCTGGCTACACCCCTGTACACTCACTCACACACACACACACACACACACACACACACACACACCACTGACACACACATTCATCTAGCGGTGATATTTAGTAAAAATGAAATGAAATGAAAATTAAGGTATATTAAGATAGACTATCAGCCTAGCAAATAATAGAATATAAAACTTCCCTTAAAACTGTAACCTAAGGTTCAAAGATTCAACTTTTCATGGAAATTACCACTTAGAATGAATTCTACCTGCCTTTTCATGCCTAACTCTGAATGGGATTTCTAAATGATTGATCCATCTACAAGAATTGTTCCTAAAATCACTTTAATAATTAAAAGAATAAAATTCAATTTCCTAACAAAAAAGATTGTCACACACTCACTCCTAACACACACACACATGCACACACACACATATCTTATAGTATTGAGATCTTTGTATATGGAACTCTGCCTACCAGTACTCGCTTAGCCTAGTCATAAAGAAGCTGCTGGCAATTTGACAGGGAGAGAAAAGTTGACAGCTTCTCATCAAATATCAAGCACTGCTGTGTTTCTAATGTCAACCTGGATTTGACATTTAATTTTAAAAGTATCTTAACATAGGTCTACACACAATAAAACAGATAGCAGCTACAAAACATTTTGTCCTATTTAATGCTTAAAAAAGCCTCTTGCCCAGAAGGCAGAATTATTTTAAGTAAAGAATCAGTGCTGGGCCTCCCTGGTGGCGCAGTGGTTGGGAGTCCGCCTGCCGATGCAGGGGACACGGGTTCGTGCCCCGATCCTGGAGGATCCCACATGCCGCGGAGCGGCTGGGCCCGCGAGCCATGGCCGCGGGGCCTGTGTGTCCGGAGCCTGTGCTCCGCAACGGGAGAGGCCACAGCAGTGAGAGGCCCGCGTACAGCAAAAAAAAAAAAAAAAAAAAAAAAAAAAAAAAAAAAAAAAAAAAAAAAAAGAATCAGTGCTATACCTCTGGGAATACTGGCAGTACTAAAAATAAAGCATTTTCACAAGTTCAAGATATTGGATTTACCTCATAAAGAGAAAATAGTGGTGTTTAATAAGAACATTGGATTGCTGTGAATATAGAATTTCTATTGATATGTTTAGTTACCAGTTTGGATAAAAGTATACTCCACTGGCATGTGTGTGTGTGTACGTGTGTATGTACATATGCATGCATATGTGTGTGTGATCATTCATGCATATACATGTATATGCATAAACCATACCTATATCATATAAACTCTGGCAATTGAATCTTATAGATTGTATCTTTCTTGAAAAATAAGGGCTTTATCAGCTCATGAAAAATATTTAGAGATTAGAAATGACAATATATTTTGATTTTACAGAAAAACAAGTACATACATTCTTAATATAACATAATGAGTGATAGATAGACAATATTTTTTCACCATATTATCAACCTAATAAAAATGCTTCAAATTTATTTACATGTGACAAGCCAATGAAAAACAACTTTTGGTAAATAACAGCAGATTTCAGTATGTGGTTTTCAGCGTATCAGATTGTATTAGGAAATGAAAGTTTAAGATTCTTCATTATCCCTTAAACTTCAACTTAGTCAGATTATAAAACACTAGGCTGAATTTAGCACAATCAAAATTATAATCAAATTATTTATTTATTACCATAAAAAGACTTTGAGTAGCAATGTCTTAGAGAAGCAAATATAAAGTCTGGTTTAAAATACTAGCTACTTCCTGTGCTAGTAGTAAACTTGGCATTACCATCATGTCATGTACATTACTTAGAACCCCCTTCTTTCAGTGGTTCCAGATTAGAATTTGCCAATGAATGGCCCTCACATTTGTCATAAAAAGCAGAAAAAAAGTCATCATACCCTTGTGAGATACTGATGGCCAAACATGGCTGCTATTCAGCTTTATCTGCAACTTCCAGCTTCCCTACTGCAAGTTGAGACAGTAGGTAGGACCATATCCAGATAATTGAAAATTGTGGCATTATCCCTGCGATCATTTAAAAGCCATTTCATTTGGCTGGCCAGGCTGATGGTTTCTGTGACTGTTTCTCTGACCTTCCAGCAGCAGCCTCTTGACCTGCACAGCCCCCTCTCTTTCTACATGTGCGGAAGTCCGAACTCCTTTATTAAACCGTTTTGTCTCATAATATTTAGTATGGCTCTATATACTTGTGAAAATCCAGGGTGATGACGTTCATTAAAAGATGTAATACTTAGACCTTAATGACCTACACTGAAGACCTGTAACAATAATGCAAATAAAGTAGCAATATAGCATTTAGGTATTTGCTCCATGTGCCATCACAAGGCAAGGCTGACCTCTTATCCAAATAAACAGCAACAACAACAAAATCAAAAAGCAACTACCAAAAGAGCAAAAAGCTCTCCTTCCATGTGGAGGTTAATGACCTAAATTTTATTTTTTGATATCCTTTCTAGATATGTTTTTATTTCCTCTTACATGGGAATACTTGAAGGATTATTATCCTAAATGACAGCATTCACATGTATCTCACTATGAACAACAATCTAGGACTGTATTCTCTACCAGGGCATGCCATTCTAATATGCTTTATTAGTTTACTTCTATCTGATTTCAACTAGTCTCTTCAAGCAGAGAATCATTATATCTTTTGGTTGAGACAAGACTTAAAAAATGGTCTCTAAAACTAAATACCAGTGTTTCCTTTGTGGAAAAAAATACTCAGAAAATATTTTGTCCTTTATATTTTAATGTACACTGCTTGTGGGCAAAGACCAAGCCTTGTCTGTCAACACACACACCTTTTGCCTTCTCAACCGCAGTGTACAATACAGTACCTACACATAAGTACCTACACATTCTCTCTAACTGTTTGTAATTTAAATAATGAAGTTTAGGTTCAGGTGAGGTGAGGGACAGGGAGGTTGGACAGAGAGCCATACCTCTGGGTAAAGTAGAAACACTATGGTTAGATTATATTTACTGCATAGATGTGGTAGGACCAATCCATGGCATGGTAAGAATAAGAACAGAATGCCAAAGATATTCTGTCTTCAATCAGAGGCTATTCTGTTACATATACTTGTGTAATTACATGTACACTCATCTGTATAGGAAAAAATTAAGCCATTATATTTTGCTTTTTTGAACTTGTCAAAATTATTCTGTATGTTTCATAAAATCTGATGCTTTCAATAATCTTATATAGGAGAGATAGCCACTACTGACAAAATCAAATTTGAACTTCTCATATATCTTTTCTCTAAGAAGCTTTTGTTTTGTATCTCAAATCAAATTATTCATGCCCCTCTTTGTGACCTCATTTTATATTACACCAACTTTTATCATAGCAATTTTAATATTTTATCATACTTGTTTCTTTACTAAACTGCTAAATTCCTACACTGTGCCTGCCTTGGAGACAGAAAGCTAGCATTGAAAATATGTACTTCTACGTCAACCAGGATAGCCCTAAGAGAATTGCTTGTTTAATGAATGAATGAATGTTTTTGAATAAATGTAAGGAGAAACTATTTTTTCCTAAAGGTTTGTACATCCAAAATTATTTTTATTTGAAGACTTGGACAGAATGTCGTTCATTTATAATCAGACAAGGGAGAGGGCACAGACAAGGATAAGGAAAAATATTTGACTCATTACACCCAAAGTGAAATAGACAATGTCAATGAAAAAAATGTTGCCTGCCATATCACTAAACAAAGGATGTTGCAGCCATCAAGGCATCTCATTACAGCCATCCCCTGAAGGTGCCTGAGGGACCTCAGGATAAAAACAGAATGCTTACCATCAAGCCATCAGCCACTGCAGCTATCCCCAAAGGTGTACCCTGAGGAGCATATCAAAGGAATTATTTCAATGAAGCCAGACTTTTGCATCTTCCCATACACAGAAAAGGGCTAAATTCATTAACTTGAGATTTTTAATTAACAGTAATCTTTTTTTTTTTTTTTTTTTTTTTTTTTTTTGCGGTACGCGGACCTCTCACTGTTGTGGCCTCTCCCGTTGCGAAGCACAGGCTCTGGACGCGCAGGCTCAGCAGCCATGGCTCATGGGCCCAGCCGCTCCGCAGCATGTGGGGTCTTCCCGGACCGGGGCACGAGCCCGTGTCCCCTGCATGGGCAGGCGGACTCTCAACCACTGCGCCACCAGGGAAGCCCAACAGTAATCTTTTGATGTTCCAACTATCTGGTCTTTGTTGCAAAAACTCCTTTATATCTTGGATTCTCCCTTATCTCTTCAGAGAAGTCTCTCAGAGCTATCTGAGAAGCTGATTCCTGGGCTTCAAGTCCTCAGTTTTGTTGCAAATAAAACATAATTCTCAACTTTTAGGTTGTGCATTATTTTTCAGTCGATAACAACATTGCTCTACCTCTCCACACTCCATCGCTGTTTGTCTGCAATTATCGTTTTTATATCTAGTAGTAGAAAAGGTGTTTTTGTTGGAGGAAAAGCTGGAGGGGAAAAGAGAGAATTTAGGGTAGATGGTGACTTCTGTGTTTCCTTTGTGGCACCAGGGAAGTAACTTGAGCAGCTATGAAGAAGAGGTGAGGGCCACAAATTCCCAGGATTGCATAGGAAAATTATGCAAGTCTCTGGCCAGGAGCACAGCTATTTTGATATTCAGATGATCACGTGTGAAAACAGGTTGAGAGGAAACAATTTTTTTTCTGTCACAAGGGTGAGCTCTGCATCATTCTGACTCTAAAAGGAAGAGAGGTACTCAGAGCACTAGGTGATAGCGTTCCTGGTAGCGATGCTGTCATTTCAAGATGGTGACTGGCAGCGGTGAGGTTTCCACAAGCAACTGTGTGCAAAGTAGGTGTGGGCAAGTGAAAGCTGAAGCAGGAGTGGAGGCCAGGGTAATACAGTGTGGGGACGAGAGTTCATAAATTCACAACTGGGTGTGTGCAAAAGGCTCCTCTGAGATGCCCAGAAATAAGTGTAGGATACCGTGGAAGGGAGAGCTGGCCTCACACCATTACATAGGTCAGAGCTATTAAACTCAAGAGTCATTTGAGTAAAAGGATTGACAAGCAATTTTGAGGACCCAACTGAAATTGGAAACTATAAATCTGCCCCACCTGGCAGAATTATGTGATTTTTTTTCTGCAGGAAAGCTCAGGAGCTCAGAAGATGGAAAATGTCTGTGATTAGAGAGATCCAGGTTGAGAGTATGTTTGGAAGAAGTTAGAAGAAAAGCAGGAGAACAGGGGTCTGAAGATAAGACTAATAAGAAATGGCCAAATAGGATGATGAAGTTCATTAGGATGTAAAGCCAAGAAGCATCATATGAAAAAAAAAACAAAAAACAATAAGAGTTTTAAAGACGCAAGTGAAAAATAAAAATATTGGGTTGGCCAAAAAGTTCGTTTGGGTTTTTCCATAACAGCATATGAAAAACCCGAATGAACTTTTTGGCCAAACCAATATTTAGTGGGGATAAGCATTTGTTAGCAGAGAGAGGGATTTAGGATATAGTTCAGTTTACAGGATTATAAAACCAGACTTTGGCTTCAGGGGTAGTTTACTGAAGAAAATGGTGTGAAATCATAGTCATTAAAGTATAATTCAGAATGCAATAAAGTTACCTGGGATAGTGAAAATTGTGGAAGTAGAAACAAAATGAGTGAGTCTTTACATTCTCAGAATGAAGGACTACAGCCTGATATTTAAAATATGTATTAATTAGGAAAAGTAACAATAACTATTCTTAATATCCTCAAATTTCATTCATCAAAACAAGAAAGCTTTTTCATTCACAGCACAGTGCAAATGAGTGTGTGGCTGGGCAATAGAGGTACTCAGGATTTGTCCATTCCCTTGAGCCCTTGTCAGGATTTGCTTCATCTGGCTGGGAGACAGGGAAGGGAAAGCGGGAGGAGGTTCTACTGAGATGTTTCACAGGCCAGCCTCGGAAATAGTACACCTCAGGGTCACTGACTTTCCTTTGGCTGGAACTCAGAAGGCAAATCATAATTGCAAGAGAGCTGAGAAATAGAGTTTAGCTGTGTACACAGAAAAAAGAGGAGAAATATGAATATTGGCAGCATCCACATTCTCTGCCACAGCAGGTGATGGTGAAAACATTGCTGTGTGGTATGAATCTCCAAGAAAATGAATTTACAATGGAGAAGAAGAACAATAACAACAAAGGTCTAGCGTAGATCTAGGAAAATTCTTAGCTTCTTCCCGGAGAAAGATTTTGTGAGAAAATAAGTCACTTTCTGAGTCTATTTTCAGGAGCAAATATTATTCAAATGAGGGCTCTAAATACCATCTGCAAAAGCAATGAGAATGGATTTGAACTTTATAGAACACAGTGTCAAAGGGAGGATTAGTTGTGAGTGAAGATACTCAGAAGAGGGGACACTAGATGAGGAACTAGATAAACGGATGTAGGAAGGATTCTCCCCATTGGCATCATGGGGTAATATGGAAAGGAGAAAGGACAGTCTGACAGAGAAAGAATACTGGGGTGATATATACCAACAATTTCAAATATAACTTCAGTATAATCAAATTTTTAATTGTCTGTGACTATTTTTGTAACCAGGTGCCCCATGTGTCAATGGTTGTGAAGCCAAGCAGGTAAATAACTTCTAACAGGCACCATCAAAATTTCTGGTGGTGTATTTCTGTGACAAGAACATAAAACAATATCTTATTTACTTATTTTCAGGAAATATTTAGATATACTGTGATAAATCTTGAGTTACTAATTATTTTATTCTCTATAGTTTTACTTATCCTTTCAAAGAATACATGTTTATAGTCTCTTGCTATTTGCTTGGCCCTGCTGGAGAACAAAAATACGGGACAATTTAACCTCAGAGTGAGAGACACCACTTAAGTGGATAACACATGCACACCCATACATACACATGCTCACACACAAATTAGAGACCTTGTTTGGCTGTCCAGGAAACACATGCATATGTTGTGGGACAGGCAGTAGATACAAAGTGGAAAGAGTGCAAAATAACATGCTTTCCCAACAGCAGGCCTTTCTAGGGAAATTCTAAAAATTCTAGAGTTTTGTGTTGATAAGAAAGAGGAAATACATGAAGAATTGGCAGGAGACAAAACTATAAAAGTTGGTACCTGCCAGAGCATGAAACACCTTTGGCTCCATGTTAAGGCATTTAAGCCTATAATGACTCACTTAAGAACTATAAAGGGGGAAATGGCTTTGTCAATGAACATTATGGGAAGATCACTCTGGCTGCTGTGTGAAGAACGGAGAGGAAAACAAAAATGGTTGTGAAATTTATTAGGAGGTTATTCCAGTTGTTCAGGTTAAAGTGGTAAATCCTAAACGAGGTTAATGACCAATGAAAGTGAGAGAAGAGAATGAATATAAGAGATGTTAAGAGTGCAGATTCTGTAACTCGTGGCTAACTGAAAGTAGAGGATGAGTGAGATCAGAGAGACCAAGAGTGATACTGGCTGAGTGAGTCCATTCACTGAGATGAGGAAAAGAGGAGGACAAGATCATATCATAAATATCTTGCTTTGAGATACCTATGTGGAGATGCTTTGTATGTGATTTGAACTTTAGGTATGGGAATCAACAGAGATGATTTAGTTGGAGATCTTGCTCTGAGATTCATCAGCATTTACATGGAACGTAAAGTCATATTGTATATGAGGTCACCAAGGTAGATAATGTATAAAAGAATTTGGGAACAGAAAGTGTAAGAGATGATTGGAGGAAGAAAGTAATATAAAAAATGAAATAAATGTGGGAGAGAAATCAGACATTGTAAACTTACAGAAATGAGAAAAGAGTTTCAAGAAAGAGAGAATGGTCAACAATCACAAATAATGCAGAAAGCTTCAGGAGACAGGAATGTGTTGAATCAACCTTATGAGCAGGATGACAAAACTATTATCTTAATAATACAAATTGCAGAGGCATTGCAGAGGTCAGGGTGATGGATTTCTTAAAAGAAATGACTTTTTTTCACTACTTTTCTGTAGTAATATCTAAACCAGTAGTGTCCAAAATTTGATTTCATATTTCTTTTGTAAAAGTAATTTAAACATGCTCCTCATGTACGTATATTGAATGCATAAAGAACAAAGATACTGCTTATGCTGTGTGTTAGAAAACAGCAAACAACAATAAAACAAATACAACAGAAAGTGTGATTGGAGCAGCAGAGTATATCAAAGAGATACTCAGCTAAAATAACATCTGGAAGCCAAGAGTAAAATACAGTAAAAAAGTACTGGAGTTCTATGTTAGGGTATTTGATTTATGTCATCTGCCTCAATTCCTTCCCATAGTTGACTTAATGTTTAGGAAAGATTCAAGCTGAGAGTAAGTGATTTTTATTATGGACGTAGGCTTAAAATAACAAAGCCTGGAAGAGTGTATGGCTAATAGTTTCCTAAAACAGATTACAAGAGTGACTCCAAGGCAAACCACTGTGGGTGTAAGGGAACGCTATCCATCCAGAAATTGCTTGAGACGTCCTATTTCACTAAAACTAAAATCGAATTCCTCATGTCGCTAAATGTTTTATTTTTTCTGAGAACGGCAAATTATGAATACAATAGTGTTCCAAATTGAACATTAGTGAAGATTAGCACAAAGGTCTTCCAAGTAGTTATGGAAGTCATGGACTTATTTTAAATTTTAACTTGCTTAATGATAATCATATATTTTCTGAGGATTAGGATAAGGTCATGCATTTTCTTATTTTACTTTGTAAAATAAAATATGGAAACTCTTTTAACTCTACTAGGGAGACTAAAATGTATCCTTTTTTTTTTTTTGCGGTACGCGGGCCTCTCACTGTTGTGGTCTCTCCCGTTGAGGAGCACAGGCTCCAGACACGCAGGCTCAGCGGCCATGGCTCACGGGCCCAGCTGCTCTGTGGCACATGGGATCTTCCCAGACCGGGGCACGAACCCGTGTCCCCTGCATCAGCAGGTGGACTCTCAACCACTGTGCCACCAGGGAAGCCCTAAAATGTATCCTTTTGGTGAAAGGTTTTTCAAGGAATCTCAAGGAATAAACAGGAAGGAATTAGTTGGTGTAGAGGGAACAATGGTGACCTGGGGAGTAAATAATCATAATCATGGCATCTTCACATTCATGATAGCTATGCAAATGAAAACAGATCATAATTACTCATGGACCCTAGAGTTTAGGAACACAGTCTTTTATTTTTTTAATATTTTTTTAATTTTTGCCATACACGGGCCTCTCACTGCCGTGGTCTCTCCCGTTGTGGAGCACAGGCTCTGGACGCGCAGGCTCAGCGGCCATGGCTCACGGGCCCAGCCGCTCCGCGGCATGTGGGATCTTCCCAGACTGGGGAACGAACCCGTGTCCCCTGCATCGGCAGGTGGACTCTCAACCACTGCGCCACCAGGGAAGCCCAGGAACACGGTCTTTTAAAAATTCAAACACAAGTGATTTATTTCATGCCTCTCAAATCGACAATATCTCAAGCAGTCTGGATAACACTAACATTTTTTAAAAAGTATATATTCTCTGTGCAATTATATACGTCCTCAATGTGGCAAAAGAAATAATGGTGTATTTTCAAAGTTAGTACAGCTGCACCTGAGCTCGGAGGAAATTAAAGGGTGAGAGAACATTTACCTAAGATGCAAATAAGGAAAATAACACATATGAAGAATTTAAGAGTAGCACAGAATTTTAAGAATAATATCAGAAGGTACAAAGCCTCAGTAGAGCTGATCTTATAATATGAGATTTAATAATTGCCAATAATTGCTTTTTAAATGTATTCTGAACCAAGTGATGAAAGAATAGTTGGATCGCTTCTTAAGGCTGATGGTGTAATGTTTATGGATAATATTGCCGTAGCAGAATCCACCAACTTCTATTTGCTTCAGTTTTCTCCAGAAAAGAGACTCTGAACTGAAAAGTATATAGGAAGCATGTGTAAGAATGAATTACAATCTAAGGTGAAATAAGTGATTGTAAGATTACCCTAACTTCTCTTTATAAATTCAAGTCTGGCAATTCCCTGGTGGTCTGGTGGCTAGGACTCCATGCTTCCACTGGAGGGGGAATGGGTTCAGTCTCTGGTTGGGGAAGGGAACAAAGATCCCTCAAGCTGCATGGCATAGCCAAATAAAAAATAAGTACATTTTAGGGCTTCCCTGGTGGTGCAGTGGTTGAGAGTCCGCCTGCCGATTCAGGGGACATGGGTTCATGCCCCGGTCTGGGAAGATCCCACATGCCGCAGAGCGGCTGGACCTGTGAGCCATGGCCGCTGAGCCTGTGCGCCCAGAGCCTGTGCTCCGCAACGGGAGAGGCCACAGCAGTGAGAGGCCCGTGTACTGCAAAAAAAATAAATAAATAAATTAAAAATAAATAAATAAATAAAATTAAAAAATAAATTTTAAAAATTCAAGTCTCCTGGCTAAAAATAATTACATCTTATTATACCAAAAGTAACTGCAAATTAATTGTTTGGCCATGGAAAATAATTACTGAGTAATGGTGAATAAAGTAAAAGTTTCCAGAACACTGAGAACAGGCAAATGTGCTCATTTTTATGTTGGTTTAGACATAGATGATGAATCAATGTTTTAACAAAAGGTGATATAACGACTATCAGGGTAGATAGATTCATATTTATAAAATATCCAGTCCTTTATTCTTAATCTTGCTCCATTAAACAATTGTGGCAATGATATTTTCAGAGAAATAAAAAGCAAGATTAGCAATTTTTTTGTGTACTTGTAGCTGAGGTTAAGAATATCTCAACAAAAAGGAAAAACAGATGGTAATTTAAATCTTAAACTTTCATTCTGTAACACTTAATACATTCTTTCATCTACCCCTCAAATTAACCCTGTAAATTAGATACAGGCATACCTCATTAACTGAGCTTTAGTTTATTGCACTTTGTAAATATGTGTTTTTGTCACAAATTGAAGGTTTGTTGAACACTACGTTGAGCAAGTTTGTTGGCACAATTTTCCATCAGCATTTTCTTACTTCATGTCTCTGCATCACATCTGGATAATTCTCATAATATTTCAAACATTTTTTCATTATTGTTATATTTGTTACGGTGAATTGTGATTAGTGCTCTTCGATGTTAGTATTTTAACTGTAGATGTGGTGGAAATAGCAAGAGAGCTAGAATTAGAAGTAGAGACTGAAGACGGAACTGAATTGCATCTCGTGAAAAAACTTTCATGGATGAGGAGTTGCTTCTTATGGAGGAGCAAAGAAAGTGGTTTCTTGAGACGGAAACTACTGGTAAAGATGCTGTGAAGACTGTTCAAATGACAACAAAAGACTTAGAGTATTCATAAACTTAGTTGATAAAGCAGCGGCAGGGTTTGAGAGGATTGACTACAATTTTGAAAGAAGTTTTACTGTGGGTGAAAAGCTACCACATGGCGTTGCATGCTACAGAGAAACCATTCGTGAAAGAGTCAATCGATGTGGTGTACTTCATCGTTGTCTTATTTTAAGGAATTTCCACAGCCATCCCAACCTTCAGCAAGCAGCACCCTGATCAGTCAGCAGCATCAACATCGAGGCAAGACCCTCCACCAGCAACACGATTATGACTTGCTGAAGGCTCAGATGATGGTTCCCATACTTTAGCAAGAAAGTATTTTTTACTTACGTACATTATTTTTTTAGACATAATGCTATTGCACACTTAATAGACTACAGTGTAGTATAAACACAACTTTTATATACACTAGGAAACCAAAAAATTTGTGTGACTTGCTTTATTGTGATATATGCTATATTGTGGTGGTCTGTAACTGAACCCACAATATCTCTGAGCTACACTTGTATTGTTCTACATATTGTGATAGCTAGTTATGTATCAACTTGACTAGACCACAGAGTGCCCAGTGTTCAATCAAACATTATTCTGGGTGTGTCTGTGAGGGTATTATTGGATTATTTTTACATTTGAAATTGAAGTAAATCCTCTCAAACCCTGCCAATTCTTTATCAACTAAGTTTATGAATATTCTAAGTCTTTTGTTGTCATTTGAACAGTCTTCACAGCATCTTTGCCAGTAGTTTCCATCTCAAGAAACCACTGAGTATACTGAGTAAAGCAGATTGCTCTTCCTAATATGAGTGGACCTCGTCCAATCAGTTGAAGATCTGAATAGAACAAGACTGAACCTCCCCTTATAAGAGGGAATTCCTCCTACCCAACTGCCTTCAAGCTGGGACACTGATTGTTTCCTGCTTTCAAACTCAACTGAAACACTGGCTCTTCCTGGGTCTTGAGCCTACCGGCTTTCACACTGAAACGACACCATCAACTCTCCTGGGTATCCAGCTTGTCAACGGCAGATCGTGGGATTTTGATCCAATTCCTTATGCTAATTTCTCTCTCTCTGTCTCTATCTGTCTCTCTCTCTCTCTCATATACTCACACACAGTAGAGATGGTGCCTCTCTGACCTTGGATGGCCCCAAGGAGTTGTTCTCTGGTTTGGGGTATAGTCAGGAGCATTGTGTGTGTAGGAGAGGAATGGAGTCAGCACCCCACAGGCCATCTTCCACACTGCCCAGAGATGGCTGACATAAACTCCAAAGTTCCATGACCTATTTCACAGGGTAGCATAAATTATCTGTAGCTTCACTGAGGCATAAAACATTGCCCCTACATATGGAATTGGAGGATAGTGTGAACTGTGAGTTCAGAACCTGGTCTCACTGCTTCCCTTCTACCTAAACATGCAGTCATTGCTAAGCGAGGCCCTGGATCACCACACAGGAAGCTAAGCATAACTTTATATAAAGGGTTGACTTGTGAAAGAAGAAACAATGTTAGAAAATCACTTTGTGGAAATATTTCAGAATGACAAAGAATTTTTTTTCTCATATTCAGGGCTTTGCTTTGATTAAATGTGTACCCTAGAGGAATTAAGAATTTTATCAATAAATTCCTTAAGCATGAGCCACAAATCTCTTGGTAGTGAATATATATAAAGTATTCAAATGGTATTACTTTAGTTAAATTCATTTCTGTAATAGTAGCTCCAACTTAAATAATGACTCAAGCACCCCACCTCCTACTCATGCACACGCACATACACACATCATCACCATCTCTCTCTAAAAGCAGATGTTTCTCACAGGCAGATTATTGTTCTCAGTGTGGTGATTCATGGGCAGGGTGCCTCTGTGATGTGGCTCTGCCATTCCAAGGGCCCTGTTAATCATCATCCTCTCCCAGAATTGAGGGAGAAAAAGGGGCACATTCTCCTTAGAGAATGCTGTTACACAGCAGACCTCACTTCCACTCACATTTCACAGGTTAAAACTCAATCATATAACAATGTTTAACTTCAAGAGAGATTGTAAAATGAGGTTAGTTATAGTTAAGAAAAAGGGGAGTAAATAGTATTTGCCACACCAGACATGGATCATTCATTTTCTGGATGATCATAGATTCCCCTTTTATGAGTCTGTGTGCCATGTTTAACCTAATGATTATGAACCCATTGACAATATATTGGTTAGCAATGGATTATAATTATAGATTTGCTATGAATAAAAATTAGTCCTGTGAAATTAATCTAGTTTTTAAAAAATTTTTATTTATTTATTTTTGGCTGTGTTGGGTCTTTGTTGCTGCATGCGGGCTTTCTCTAGTTGTGGCAAGCAGGGGCTACTCTTCGTTGTGGTGCACAGGCTTCTCATTGTAGTGGCTTTTCATTGTAGTGGCTTTTCTTGTTGTGAACATGGGCTCTAGGTGCATGGGCTTCAGTAATTGCAGAATGTGGGCTCAGTAGTTGCGGCACACAGGCCCTAGAGTGTGCGGGCTTCAGTAGTTGTGACTTGCAGGCTCTAGAGCACAGGCTCAGTAGCTGTGGAGCATGAGCTTTGTTGCTCTTCGGCATGTGGGATCTTCCTGGACCAGGGATCGAACCTGTGTCCCCTGCATTGGCAGGTGGATTCTTAACCACTGCACCACCAGGGAAGTCCTAGTTTTTTTTATAATAGTGTATTAGATTATAATTTTGGGGACATAATGTAAACATTGTGTATCTACTTCTGTCAGATGTTTGGCAAAGTTTTTCAAGAAATTATTTGTCTCGGAAGTAGAAATGTGAAGTAGATATCAGCTGGGCTAGATAATTAACACCTGTTACAACAACCATATCCAAAGTGTACCAGTAGATGTATCAATGTTGGTCTCTTGGGGTGTCTCCAGTGCTGTGGCTCAGGACTCAGACTTGACCCCATACTCATTAAATACTTTAAAGGCCAAAATACCTAGTTTATCATCCTTTACCATCAAGTAAAGCAAAAGAGTATGGTTATAGAAGCAGAATTTTTAAAAGTTCTATTCAGTCTGGAACCTGTTACAAAAATAAAATAGTGGGACTGTGTATGGACAACTAGAAACTCCTATCCTAGTCTGTTTGCACAGCAATTGAAGATACCTATGAGTGAGAACCTTGGCCTGATTATGATTCATGAAAAAACAAGTTCAGTAAGCCATCAGTATATCATGGCTGAAAAAAGAAAAGGAAAGAAATAGTTCCCTTTGAATTCTGTACTCCTATCAGAGCTTATTTGGGGTGACTTTTTTTCTGGGCACTGTATTTTAAGAGAGACAATGACCGATGTATTGTGTCCAGAAGAAGATATATAGGATGATGAAGGTAAGAAAACAAGTCTTACAAAGAAGAATTGAATAAACAGAAATTTTGTTCCTTGGAAGAATAGAAGGTAAAGAAATAAATATCAAAAGCTGTTCAAGTGACACAGGGATTGGGTATAGGACATCTAACCAGGAGCTCGTGAGCAAATGCTATTTTAGAATAACTGTATGACAAAGAACACTTGTTAATATGGATTGTTATTCTAACATTGTGCTTAAGGCTTTAGGTGGGGTGTCTCATTTGAAAGGGGTTGAAAATAAAACACTCAGCAGTCACTAGTTTCTTTCTTTCTTCCTCTCTCCCTCCCTCCCTCCCTCCTTCCTTCCTTCCTTCCTTCCTTCCTTCCTTCCTTCCTTCCTTCCTTCTTTTCTTTTTCTTTCTTTCTTTCTTTCTTTCTTTCTTTCTTTCTTTCTTTCTTTCTTTCTTTCTTTCTTTCTTTCTTTCTTTCTTTCTTTTCTTTCTTTTTCTTTCCTTCTTTCTTTATCAGCAGTCACTAGTTTCAATTTGGAAATCCCACTGGGCAAATGTTGCCAGATCCTTCCACCTTCAGGTAATGTATATTTCTTCATTAAGATTCAGTTCTGCTCCTTGCAGGAGCTCCCCAGTTCATTTTACTCAAGGGTTCTGCTGATCTTTGCAAGCCCCATTCAGGTTGGCTTGCTCTCTGTGATTTGGCTGGTTTTGGATGGCCTGGTTGGAATGGCATGGCTTAGTTTCCCATAGTCTCCCATCCTCCTAACCCAGGCTTGTTTACAAGGCCTGGACCACAAATGCTATGCTGTCACTCCTGCTGCCTTCTATGGGCCAAAGCCAGACACAGGGCCAGCACAGATTCAAGCAAAGTGACATTGTAATTCATATAATAACAGGGAAGTATGGAGAACTGGTATAATTTTTAGAATCTATCAATACATGCAACAAGAAGTATAAGAAAATTATTATAGCTAAGAAAAACATAAATTTTGATTGTCATAAGTTTAAAATAATTATTTGGAGCTCTAACATTCCAGTTTTGGTTTCACTATTTCTTATTGATTTGGAAAGATGAGAGTAAGTAAAAACTGTTTAATCTGTACTTGTAGCATTTCTCATGAGAAACACTTTTCAGAAGTCACTGGTTCCTAGGGACATGAACATTAGTAAAAAGGAAGAAATAATTTCGAGATATGTAAAGTGTACTGAAAGGAGGTTTTCATGGAAAAATATAAGTACTTATATTTTGTACAAATCCTATGGTATATTTAATGTGGGTAAACATAAGATTTTCTTTCTCTCTCTGATTTATTTAAAATCCAATTTAAAAATAAATCTTATATGCTTAAAAAGAAAATCAGTTGTACCAAACAGTAAATTATGTGTCACATTAGTTGTACATAAAAAGAATTCTGTAGAAATTCAAAGGGAGATTGTTTAATTAGTCTGTCTGTGTAATTAAGAGAATTTTCTTGTCAGATAAATAGCATAATCCAAGGCTTAGAGAACAAATGCATAGGTCATGGCCAGAGGCCACTGAGAAATCTAATTGGAGTGTGGGAAATTAAAGAAATGGAAAAAGGTTGCCTGAAATTTAGATTAATCAAGTTTGAGAAGTTTTAAATGAAAGTTAGAATTGTTAAGCATTTAAATTACCAAAATGTGAAACACTAATAAAGTTATTCAGGAGAATTAAAAAACAACAACAACAAAAAAGGTATTTTAAGAATATTTTAGTAGGGTTATTATTATTTTTTAATAATTTATTTAAACTAAAAAAACAAAAAGCAAGAACAGTTGACCCATTCCTCATCCTTTAGCCCCAACTTTGGAAAACACCAATCTCTTCTATGTATATATGAGCTTGGTTTGTTTGTTTGTTTGTTTTAGATTCTACATATAGGAGAGATAATACAGTATTTGTCTTTCTCCATCTGACTTATTTCATTTGGCATAATGCCTTTGAGGTCCATTCATGTTTTCACAAATGACATGATTTTACGTTTATGGCTGAATAACATTTTATTATATATTTTTACCACATCTTTATCCATTCATCCATCTATGGATGCACAAATTGTTTCCATATTTCGGCTACTGTAAATAGAGGTGCAATGAACCTAGAGGTGCTTATGTCTTTTCGAATTAATGTTTTTGTTTTCTTTGGATAATTACTCAGAAGTTAAACTGCTAGATCATATGTCAGTTCTAATCTTAATATTTGAGGCACCTCCATACTGTTTTCCATAATGTTTATACGAATTTATATTCCCACTAACAGTGCACAAGTTTCCCTTTCATCCAAATTCTAACAACATTTGTTATTTCTTATCTTTTTCATAATAGCCTCCTAACAGGTATGAGGTAATATCTCTCTGTGGTTTTGATTTGCATTTCCCTGATGATTAATGATGTAGAGCATGTTTTTATGTATATGTTGATCATATATATATCTTCTTTGGAAAATATCTATTCAGACATTCTGCCTATTTTTTAAATTGAATTCTTTATATTTTTGCTATTGAGTTGTATGAGTTCATTATATATTTTGGATATTAGTCCCTTATCAGATATATAATTTGCAAATATTTTCTCCCATCCAGTAGGTTGCCTTTTCATTTTCTTGATAGTTTCCTTTGCTGCACAGAGACTTTTCTCATTTAATGTAATTTCAGTTGTTTATTTTTGTATTTGTTGCTTTTCCTTTTGGTACCAGATTCAAAAAGTCCTATGACCAAGACCTATGTCAAGGACCTTACTGCCTATTTTTTTCTTATAAGGAGTCTGAAAGTTTCATGTCTTATGTTCAAGCCTTTAATCCATTTGGAGTTAATTTTTGTATATGGTATAAGAAAGTGGTCCAGTTAAGCCTTTTGCATGTGGTTGTCCAGTTTTCCAAATGTCATTTATTGAACATTATTTATTGACTGTCCTTTCTCCTTTGTAGATTCTTGGTTCCATTGTCATAAATTAATGGACCATATATATGAATTTATTTCTGGGCTTTCTATTCTATTCCATTTATCTATGAGTCTGTTTTTATGCTAATACCATATTGTTTTAATTACTAAAGCTTTATAATATAATTAGAACTCAAGGAGCATGATACCTCCAGCTTTTTTTGTCTTTCTCAATATTACTTTGAATATTTGGAGTCTTTTATAGTCCCATACAAATTTTAGGAATATTTCTTCCATTTCTGTGAAAAATGCCATTGGTACTTTCATAGGCATTGCATTGAATCTGTATATTACTTTGGGTAGTATGGACATTTTAACAGTATCAATTTTACAATCCATGAGCAAGGACTACCTTTCCAAATATGTTTGTCTTCAATTTCTTTCATCAAAGTGCTATAGTCTGGGGGGTCCAGGTCTTTTACCTTTGTGGTTAAATTTATTCTGAGGTATTTTATTCTTTTTGATGCAATTGTAAATGGGATTATTTTCTTAATTTCTCTTTGAGAAAGTTACTTATTAGTGTATAGAAATGCAATAGATTTCTGTATATTTCTTTTATATCATGCAACTTTACTGAATTCATTTATTAGCTGCAATACTTTTTCAGTGAAGCCTTTATATTTTCTATAGATAGAGTCATGACATCTGCAAATAGTGAAAGTTTTATTTCTTCCTTCTCAATTTGGTTGCCTTTTATCTCTTTTTCTTATCTGATTGTTGTGGTAAGACTTCCAATACTATATTGAATAAAAATGGTGATAGTGGGCACCTTGTGTTTTTCTGATCTTAGAGGAAAATCTCTTAGCTTTTCACAGTTAATTATGACTGTTAGCTATAGGCTTGTTATATATGGCCTTTATTATGTTGAAGTATATTCCTGTATACCCTCTTTTTTGAGAGTTTTTATCATAAATAGATGTTGAATTTTGTCAAATGATTTTTCTGCATGTATTGAATTGATCATATGATTTTTATTTTCTGTCTTGTTAATATGGTTTATCATATTGACTGATTTATGGATGTTGAGCCATTCTTGCATTCCTAGAACAAATCCCACTTGATCATGGCATATAAGTCTTTTAATGTATTGTTGAATTTGGTTTACTAATATTTTGTTGAGGATTTTTGCATCTGTGTTCATCAGGGATATCGGCCTGTAATTTTCTTTTCTGTGGCATCCTTGTCTGGTTTTGGTATCAGGGTGATACTGGCTGTGTAAAATGAGTTTGGAAGAGTTCCTTCCTTTTCTATTTTTTGGAAGAGTTTGAGAAGGATTAGCATTAAGTCTTCTTTGAATTTTTTGTAGAATTCACCAATGAAGCTGTCTGGTCTTGGACTTTTGTTTGTTGGAGGTTTTTGATTACTCATTTAATCTCCATACTAATAATTGTTCTGTTCAGATTTTCTATTTCTTCTTAAGTCAGTCTTGGTAGGTTGTATCTATTTGTTGTATATTTCTAAGAATTTATTTCTTCTCGGTTGTCCAATTTGTTGGCATATCATTGCTCACAGAAGTGTTATAGTCCTTTTTATTTCTGTGGTATCAGTTGTAATATCTTCTCTTTAATTTCTGAATTTAGTTCAGTCCTCTCTCTATTTTTCTTAGTGAGTCTATCTAAAGGTATGTTAATTTTATTTATCTTTTCAAAGGACCAGCTCTTAGTTTCCTTGATTTTTTTCCTATTGTCTTTTTAGTCTCTACTTCATTTTTTTGGTATCACTTTTTTGTTATTTCCTTCCTTCTAGTAACTTTGGGTTTCATTCTTCTTTTTCTAGTTCTTTGAGTTGTAAAATTAGGTTGTTTATTTGAGACTTTTCTTGTTCCTTGAGATAGCCATTTATCACTATAAATTTCTTCTTACAATTGTTTTTGCAGCATGCCATAAATTTTGATTGTTAAATGCCCATTTGCATTTGTCCCAAGGTATTTTTTTCATTTCTCATTTGACTTCTTCTTTGACCTATTGATTGTTCAGTAGTATGTATTCAATTTCCACGTATTTGTGAACTTTTCAGTTTTCTTTGAGTAATTAATATCCAGTTTCATACAATTGTGATTTGAAAAAAATGCTTGATATGATTTCAATCCTCTTAAATTTAAGATTTGTTTTGTGGCCAAATGTATATTCTATCTTGGAAAATGTCCCATGTGCTCTTGAGAAGAATGTATATTCTGTTGCTTTTAGATGGAGTGTTCTATAAATATCTGCTAAGTCTATCTGTTCTAATGTGTCATTTAATGCCAATGTTTCTGTATAGATGTTCTGTCTGGATATAAATGGGGTATTATTATCCTACTGATGTAACCCATTAATGTAAGTGGGGTATCAAAATTCCCTACTATTATTGTATTGATGTCTATTTCTCCCATTAGGCCTGTTAATATTTGCTTTGTATATTTAGGTACTCCTATGTTTAGTGTATAAATATTTACAAATGTTATATCTTCTTATTGAATTGACTCCTTTATCATTATGTAACACTTCTTTTTCTCTTATTACAGTCTCTGTTTTAAAGTCTACTTTGTCTTATATTAGTATAGCTACTCCAGCTTTCTTTTAGCTTCCATTTTCATGGATTTTAAAAGTTCAGTTCCTTTGCTTTCAGTCTGTGTGTCCTTACCTCTGAAGTGAGTCTCTTCTAGGCTGAATATAGATGGATCTAGTTTTTGTTTGTTTGTTTGTTTTGTTTTGTTTTAATCCATGCAGTACTTTATTTCTTTTAATTGAAGAATTTAGTCCATTAACATTACAAGTAATTATTGATAGGTATGTGTTTATTGACATTTTATTAATTGTTTTCTGGATGTTTATGTAATTCTTCTCTGTCCCTTTTTTCCTTCTCTTGATCTTTTCCTTTGTGTTTTGATGACTTTCTTTAATAGTATGCTTATATTCCTTTCTCTTTATCTTTTGTGTGTTTACTGTAAGTTTTTGCTTTGTGGTTACCATGAGGCTTACATATAACAACTTATATTTATAACAGCTCACTATTGTTACTCTCCCCCCAAATACTATGTTTTTGATGTCACATTTTTTATCTTTTTTATTTTGTGTATCCCTTAACTAATTATTGTATAATTGTAGTTATTTTCACTATGTTTGTCTTTTAACCTTTATACTAGCTTTACAAGTGGTTAAACTACTACATTTACTATATATTTACCATTCCTGTGAGATTTATTTTTACATATGTGTTCTTGTTACTAATTAGCACCCTTTCTTTTTAGTTAAAAAAGTCCCTTTACTATTTCTTGTAAAGCCAGTTTAGTGGTGGTGAACTCCTTTAGTATTTGCTTGTCTGGAAAACTCTTTCTCTCTCTACTTCTGAGTGATAACTTGCCAAGTAGAGTGTTCTTGATTGAAAGTTTTTTTTTCCTTTCAGCACTTTGAATATATTGTGCCACTCCCTTCTGGCTTGTGATGTTTCTGCTGAAAGTCTACTTGTAGTCTTATAGGGTTCCCTTGTATGTAACAAATTGTTTTTCTCTTGCTGCTTTTTTTTTTTTTTTTTTTTTTGCAGTACGCAGGCCTCTCACTCTTGTGGCCTCTCCCGTTGAGGAGCACAGGCTCTGGATGCGCAGGCTCAGCGGCCATGTCTCATGGGCCCAGCCGCTCCGCGGCATGTGGGGTCTTCCCGGACCGGGGCATGAACCTGTGTCCCCTGCATCGGCAGGCGGACTCTCAACCACTGCGCCACCAGGGAAGCCCTCTCTTGCTGCTTTTAATATTATCTCCTTGTCTTTAACTTTTGACATTTTAAGTATAATGTGTCTTGATGTGGGCCTCTTTGGGTTCCTGTTATTTGGAACTGTGGGATTCCTCAATCTGGATGTCTTTCTTTTCCCAGGTTAGAAAAGTTTTTAGCCATTATTTCTTCAAATAAGATCTCTTCCCCTTTCTTTCTCTCCTCTCCTTCTGGGAGCCCTGTGAGGCAAATGTTAGTACATTTGATGTTGTACATAAGTTCCTGAAGCTATTTTCACTTTTTTCCTTCTTTTTTTCTTTTTTTTTTCCTTTTTTGATGTTCTAATTGGGTGAGTTCCACTGCCTTGTCTTTGAGTTGACTGGGTCTTTCTGCTGCTTTATCTACTCTGCTATTAAAACCTTTAGTGTATTTTTCTGCTCAATTATTGTATTCTTCACCTCTGTGACTTATTTTGGGTACTTTCTTATATTTTCCATCTCTTTGTTGAATTTCTCACTGCGTTCATCTATTCTTCTCCCTAATTTGGTTGAGTATCATTATAACCATTACTTTTAACTCTTTATCATGTAAATCATTTATCTCTGTTTTATTAAGCTTTTTTTCTGAGGTTTTATCTTGTTTTCTCATTTGGAACATGGTCCTCTGTTTCTTCATTTTGCTTAACTCTCTGTTGGCTTCTATCTCATCAATGAAACAACCACCTTTCCAAGTCTTGAAAGATTGGCCTTGTGTAGGAGATGAACCTTGTCATTAAACTCTGCCTCAGCTCTTGATGTTTTGCAAACGTTTGTGCTTGTCCTAGCAGGCTATTATATTTTTAATAGCTCCCAGTACTTGAGGATGTGACAAGTCCTGTCAGTGTCTCATACGGGAGAATCTCTGCACATTGATTTAGGCTGGAAGCAAGATTCAGGCAACAACTTTTATAAGTATGCAAATATATACAGTCCTGTAGGACTATAAGCATAAGTTCTGCTGTCCACCAGAGCCAGGCAATCTGGAGGTGTCCCTGAGTGGCAGTCACAGAGATCAGGGCTCCAGATGATTATATATGCTCTTTTCTGGGTGATACTGGTGAGCTGGAGAAAAGCAGAGGGAGAATGCCAAGCTGGCATCTGCAGCCTATGTTCCTTGAGAGCAGGTCCAGAGGCCACGAAATATGTGCCAAACCTGAAGACTGCCCCTCAGGCCAAAGCTCCAGGACAAGCAAAGCGGCCTCTTTCACAGAAAGATTGGAGAGTATGCCTCGGTCTACTGTCTGTGAAGTGCCTTGGAGGTAGTCGCCTGCCAAGAACCATCTTTATGATTGCCACAGTCCTGTGGGACCCAGGAATGAAAGCTCCCCCAGCCACCAGAGACAGATGATCAAGGAGTATCCCCTGGGCAGAAGCTGCAAAAACCAAGTTTCCAGAAATAAAAACCAGGGCACCAGATGTGTGTAAAGCTCCCCTCCAGGAGGCATGGGTGCCCTGGATCATGGCAGAGGATGAGCATGAAGACAGTTCCCACCTTCTGAGGTCTCTGAAAAGGATTACAGTCTGCCCCTAGATGAAAGTTTTACTAGAAGCCTGCCCCTTAGGCCATAGTCATGATGATTACCTAATAGACCTCCTTCACAGAAATACTGAGTTCCTGGGTCTGTTGCCTTTTGCGGTGCCCTGGGAGTGGTAGCTGTTTAAGAATCCTTTCTCCATTGGTTACAGTCCTGTGAAATGCATGAAAAGAGTCTCACTAGCCACCAGAACGAGGCAATGTAGAGGTGTCCCCTGGCAGCAGTCACAAAAATTGGGGTGCCAGGCAGGACTATGAGCTTCTTTCTGGGTGACACCAATTATTACAGTTTGCATGGGACCAGGAACACAAGTTCCCCTGGACTCCAGAGCCAGGTAGCCAAGAAGCATCCCCTGGGTGCACAAGTAAATATCGGGGCACTAGATCCATGTAAAAGCTCTCTTCTGGGGGATGCTGGTGTTCTGGAGCATAGTAAAGGGAGAGCACAAAGATTGCACCAGCCAAGTCTCCATCCCCGGAGAGAGTTCCAGCAGGCTTCTAGAAGTGTGTGTTAAATTAGATTCCTGCCCCTCGGGCTGATACTTTAATATAAGAATGAAAACCTCCTTTACTTTTAGTCTAGATGTGATCAGTTGCCTCTGAGCTGGGTGGGTGAACCTGAGTGCATGAGCCCTATAATAGCAGTTTCTCAGATTGCTACAGTCTTGTGGGTTTCAGGATGTGAGCCCTACTGGTTTTCAAAGTTACACGTTTTGGGGACTTATCTCTCAAGTGTATGTCTTAAAAACTGTGGTGCTTGATGTGGGTTTGGAACCCTTCACTCCTCAGGGAAAGGCTCTGGGTTCTGAGTTCCCTCTTATTGTGGAATGCTGTACTAGGGGTAGGGTTTATGGTGAGATTATGTCCCACCTTATCCTATCTGCTTCAGTGTGGTTCTCTTCTCATTTGCCTAATGTATAGTTGCCACTCAGCCAGCTTCCAGGTTTTTCTTTTCTTTTCTTTTCTTTTTTTAAGAGGAAATATATGTAGCTATAGACTCAGTGTGTTTGTGGGAAGAGGTGAGTTCAGGATCTTCCCATATCACCATCTTGAACTGGACCCATCTAATTTTGTATTTAAATTAGAAGCTAATGAGCCAGAGAGATCAGTTGGAAATTGTTTCCATAAATTTTGTAGCCTTTGGTATTAAATATTGGGATTACAGTTTTTATGGTGAAATAAAGTGATTTTATTTTGGAACTATCATAAAAAGGGAAATAATAGGTAAATACTATTGTCAGTAAAGTTACTCCTATGCCTCTCAGTTGTTTAACTGGAACATATCTGCTGAGACTGCAGTGTGAGGAGAATGGTGCCAGCATGGCCTAACTAGGAGAGACATTAACAGGAAGTTGCCTCCAGAGAGAGCAAGAAAGACTGTCAATTCTTCCAATTTGAAACCATACTGGGAATCCCACAAAGAACGCAAGCTACTTCCCCTGATAAATCTGTTGGCTTGCTGAAGAGCAAACTGCCTTCCCTGACAGTTTTCTGCCAAAAGTTCATCCAGAAACAAAATATAAACTCCCTTTTCCACAGACTGAATTTTGCCTTTAAAACATTACATTTGCCTATGTCTACAGATATAAACTATATCTAATTGATGTCTTTAGGATGTAAAGATACTCAGCTGCACTCTCACTTAACATCTGTGAATTATTCTTTAACATTGCTGAACAAAATATGGCCAATGATATTTTCCACAAAAGATACTACCTAGTATTACTTTTATTCCCAAACCCCAATGAATTTTTTAGACCAACTGTAACTCACATTTCCATCAAGCAGTTCAGATTCTTAGTGGTTGGGTGGAGATGGAGGTTTTTCAGGACAGAATTCACCACATGAAGACAGTTACCTATTATATCAAAATACTATATAAAAAAATACATCCCCAATAGTGAGTATCCCAGGGATAGTAAAATATTTATCTATCAATGACATTTTTCTCACATTTATCAATGTTACTCTAGCTATATATAACTACATATTAAACTGTTTTAACACCCATATTCTCTCCCTTCTTCATTATAACTAGAACAATAAAATGCTGACTTTGAGAGTGTTTGATTTAAATATTTAATATTTTATAACATTTTTCTATAACTTTATTAAGTATTTATAAAAAGTCAGTGACCAATCTAGGTGTTGTGGACACAAGATGATAAAGCTCCTGCCTGTGAGCTTCCCACAGTCCTGGTTGGAAGCCTACATCAAAGACCTACTGGGAGTTATGAGAATAGAGATTAGGGGAGGGGGCACTTATGTACATACAGAAGTGAAAAGAAGCCTCCCAGGAAAGGTGACGTTTGAGCTGGATTTTAAAGAATAAGTAATTTCTCTAGGCAACAGTAGGAAAATAATTCTGGATGGAGGAATACTGTATTAAATATTCCTTAAAGCAAACCACATTTTTCTTGGACATAATATATGTGCACTATGTATAACTATTATAGCTAGTTTTAGCTATTACAGTTAATCTATGTTACTTAAAATATTTAGCCAGATCTGGTATTTGGAAATTACTGAGTGGATTGGTAGGAAAAGGTGTGCATTAGGGGAGGGAACATAGGTTTTAGGTATGTGTGAGAAGAAAAGGGAAGAGGTAGATCACTATGGTATGTTTATAGAAGCAAATAGGATGCAGATGTTTTCCAGAGATTTAGCCCTCAAAACATATTCTCTTTGTATGGCCTATGATAAAGAGAGTATAGAAACTTTCTTGTATGACCTGATGTATATTTTTCTTAGTTAATATAAGCATAGATATATTGGGTTTAAATGAACTGCTTGTTCAATTGCCAAATATCCCTTTATAATCATTTTCTTAATTTAAGCTCTTGTTATGCAAAACACTATATAGGTTCTTACTGAATTCCTTTTTCTTTTTGGAGGTTAAGAGAATGTATAAAACAGAGTCTTAAGGCATATGCTAAGCCTCTACACCTGTCCCTCTTTTTAGTTTTACATTTAGGAATTCACGACCAAGCAAATGGTAGCTATGAGAAATATCTACTGTGAACCTAAATTTAATTGTAAACTAGCAACTTAAAACTTTAAATTTATTTTTTTATAAAATTCATAAAATGTTTTTTTAAATGAAATTAAAGCATGGATTATATTTTTCTACATGATTTAACAAATACACCTGACCGGTTTCTGATGAAATAAATGTATTTGACCAATTGTTCTGTATTGCTGTCAGATTTTAGAAGACACACATGTTTAATTGTTGGCATATTCTAGATTAAAATAGATTCAATCTCTAAATAAGATTATCTGCTAAAGTGTTACAAACACAGTGCAGAGTATCTCCAATTTTCTGATACGTAAGGGAAAAATGAAACACAATTAGCCACCATACTACCTATTATTTTATAAAATTTATCAAGATTTCCCCTATTTCCTTTGTTAAGTATACAAGGGGGAGGAGATATGGGGATATATGTATATGAATAGCTGATTCACTTTGTTATAAAGCAGAAACTAACATACCATTGTAAAGCAATTATACTCCAATAAAGATGTTAGAAAAAGAATCATTGTGTTTACTTTATAACTAAGATAAATTAAAACCAAACCCAAAACTCCCAGTGAACTTATTTTATAGAAAAATTTTTATCCCCATATTTTATTATTCCCCATCGAACAACCAACTTTCATTCCTTACTTTACAAATTTGCACTGATAATTATAAATGCCTAAACTATCTGCTTTAATACATATCAAAGTGATAGGCACAGCCAAATTGTGTCATATAAATGAAAGGTATCTGCATAGCATTACACTACTAATAACATTCTGCTTTATGTTTAGTGGCTGTCTTAAAATGAAATTGTTTCCTAATTATACCCTAATGTTTTTCTACCTTAATATTTCCATGTTATTAAGGCATGTCTAAAAATGACAGGGGAGTCATTGCAAATCTCATTAGTTTTTATATCGCTAAAATTCCATTTCATAAGAGAACTCCTGTATTTTAGGATGCATCCTTAATTTTATTCCCTTAGCTGATTTTAAATATATAATCACACATTTGGAAGAATAAATGTTTGCAGTTTGAGCCTAACATCTCTTTACCTTTTGGTGTATTTCATAATCTGCAGCAATGAGTGGGATGCTGGTCATATGAAATATTTTAGATTAATTAGAATAGTTAATGAAAATTTTTGTTTCAGTATGGGACAATGTAGTGAAGTGGTATACCTGCATGAATTTTAAGAGTTGTTTTCATTGGTGAATTATTCAGTGCTTATTGCATGCTGGGAACTGTTGTTTGAATCTAGTAAAAATTAGTCATATTAATCAATTGTTAATTTTATTTATGTGGTCACAAATACGGAGAGGGGAACTACATTTTGCAAAATATAACTGTCATAAAGTTGTGAGAAGCATCTGTCAATCATCTATTATGGACCAGGTAATATAAAAGTGGTGGAGAGTCCTACAAAGAATTATCCAGTTTCTTTACATTGAGGAATTCACTGAATTACTGAATCTTGATGACTTTTTTTCATGCGCATTTTCTATACCAGTTTCTCTCTAAATATGGCAGCAATTAATTCTGATGGGGGAAAAATAATTATCATACATGCCAACTTTGTGTAGCACCAATCTCTGCTTGATGTTTTTACCTACTCACCTTTATTTTGTTAACAGGGATTGTGACAATTTAGTGTTCCCTTAGACATCAAAGAATGAAAATAATAAAAGTAATAATACAACAAAGATATATAGGAATTTCCATAGTAGAAGAGATCAATAGTTCATCTAGTTGGATGTATTTCTTCTGAGTATTTATTTTCCAGAATAACTAAGACCGGATATTTTAGAGAAAAGCATAGCACTGACATAACATAACCTAATTTGCTACAGGGAAAATCTCTTCTTTATTTGATTAATGATTATATAAAGAAGAGTGATGTACTCAAAATTATGGTAAAATTTATTATTCTATCTGAATAATGAATAAAAACACTTGATTTTAAAATATATATTCCTTTCTTCAACTCTTGAAGAATAAATTATGGACTTTTAATCACTTTTTGTCATATATGTGAATATACTTGATAGAATTTAAAAGTTTGAATATGGGGACTTATATATTTTTATTAAAGCAAAAAAGCCTCTGATCATCTGCTAAATGACTTAGGTGTATGATAGAACTACTCTGAACATTATTTTGTTCCTTTGTAAGTTATTTATGATGCTGAATTTTGTCTTAGCCAAAGTAGGTAGAAGCACTTTCAAACTACAGAGAAAGATTTAAATATGATCACTATACTATATAGAGTAACAATCTCCATTTCTTCCATAATAAATTAATAATGTCTAATAGCTAACAGAAGTTAGATTCTGAAAAAATGAAAAGCTTTTGAATTTTAATATGCTTTTAGATAGTGGAACTAGAATTAGTTTTCCAAAGCAATAGGAATTTGGTATAAATACAATGTATCCTGTGAGTCTGAACCTCAATCTTTCAATGTCTGTCATTTCATGTAACACATATTTAGTAGTCCATGTCACCCACATCAGGCCAGCTGTTTATTGGTGGGGAATATGTGGTTATACTAATGAATTCAATCAGTTTAATACCATTGTCTGAATGTTGATTCAAAATGACTTTTTTAAAATCATAAACATTTCTTAATCAGAATCAGTCATTGATGATTAACATGATAATCAAAAAAGTTAAATTCGTGGATAGAGGCCCTGGGAGAAGTATGATCACAAGAAAGGGAAATATATATTTTAGTGGTATGTGAACAGTTGTTACATGATACACTCTAGCCTTCCTATCTACATATGCCTTTGGATGGCTTCTTCTACACTATAGCAAGGAAGCTCTGTCATATCATCTTTATTTAGTATAGACTACTTTTGGTTCTAGGATTCAGTCAATCATCCAGTCAAAGTGATTCAGGCATTTCTATTTAATTCTACTACATGGAATACAGAATTTCTGTTTAGTACATGGTGTCAACAAATTTAGGTTGATCCAAGATTATTTTTTTTCACCTTGATCCAACACACTAAGAATTCACTCTCATACATATTCCCCATAATTTGTCTACATTATTAGCTAAATTTTGCAATTCTTTTGATGAGTATGGTAAGTCTGGCTGAGTCAGACTTAGTACCTGAATCCGCTGGGCTTGCATGGTGAGGGAACGGGTTGAATCAGCAGTCTCCTGTTTGAAAACTACCTTAGAGGAGGCTGTTACCCTTTCTTCAGGCAAGAGTAAAGTAATCACCTCAGATAAGGGAGGAAGAGCTGCTTCTATTGGCAAAGGCTTGGTAGAATTAAAAGTTTCAAGGTCTTTACCTTCATCAGAATATACACACATACAATCTTGATTTTTAGGTTCTTTCTTCTTCCCAGTCTATGTCCTATGGTAGTGCCATATTAGTGCTCAGCATTTTTCTATCCTGCTAATTACTAAGTACTGGCATTAATTAGATCAGCCTGGTTGAAAGAAAGCCCACGTTGTTGAACTCAGACATGATCTTTATTTCTAATATCACTTTTTAAATTGTAAACCCCCTGAGTAATGAGATCACTCAGAGAAAAGGCTGATGGACATGCATAAGTTGGGTTACCGTATCTACCTGATTTTTGACAATCTTCTGTTTTTGGTGAGCATTCACATGGAACAGACTCAAAGTCCATTCTGGGTGGTTCATCTACATAATTTTTCCTTCATTTACTTGTCTTCAACCTTCTGTTCTTTTCAAATCTGCGAACATCTATATGTGTGCCCCAATAGTCTGTGCTAAGAGTACAGATCTATGATTCAGGCTGGAAGTTCCTCAAAGGCAGAATAAAAACAAAACAAAGCAAACAAACAAACAAAAAAAACAGATATACCACTCCAAGTGTTGCCCACTGCGGAGTTTTCTTTCCTTAATGTCTGTTGAGGGTAACCCAATGGGGCTATGGCAGTTTATTTCCGGTAGGTGTCATCACATCATGAAAAAACAACTGTAAACCATTAACCTTAACATACTGAAGTCTCTGTGAAGACTTAAGTGGACTAAGGAACTGTTAATGGCATAAAAGGAACACCCTGGGAGTAAGAACCATTTATTCACACAAGTTACTTGTGCTTCTGAGAACCTGCTTAACTTCAATATTGAATGTGATTGGTCTTAGGTGCCAAGTAGCACGTCAGCTTTCTTCCCAGTCTGACTCAGCCACATACCATTTTTTTTGTTTTTGTTTTTACTTTGTGCTCCACTCAAATATGTAATAAATACATAAGAAAATACCTATTTATATTCTCTCATCCCTTATTTGGTACCATCAGAATCTGTCCCCCATTTCAGGATCACCAATGTAAATAAGCAAAATCTTATAATCCCTTTGGCATGTATCTCTTTTGTTCTTAGGCTTGATTTAGTAATTTACTCCCGGAGCATAACTCATTCTGATTTTAGTTTTTAGTCAGGAATCATAAGGAAAATTGATGTCACCTTGCAAAGAAACTACTCCATGTGATGTCTCAACGATCCTCATGGAAAACAGGACCAACCTCATATGACAGGAAGGAACATTGCTTCTGCTTGTCAAGAACATCCCACTCTTTCCCAACCTACTGCTCTTATTCCCCATAATAGACTGGTGTGGCTATGAATTTGATCTATTTTGTGACTCAGCAGTACATAATATTAAATTCTGTATCTGATTTTGGTATTTATTGGAAGTTAAGCAGCCATTTAACCTCATATTATTTTTTATTTTTTTACATTCCAGTATATTAGACCCATGCCTTACAATGCACATTATTTCAAGTGGACAAGGCAATGATTTAAATAAGGTTTGCAATGCCTGTTATTTACTCTCCAGGCCTCATTTTTCAGTGGTAACTGCATAGGTTCACTACCTCCAAACATTTTTGGAGTGGATAAATTCTAATTTTGGATAAATAGATCTAGAAGACTTATTGCCCCAAATCACTTCTGGTACCAGATATTAGATCAAAATATAATTGGTAGTAAATAACAAAACCTTTCTAGCTATTTTAAAGAGAAAAAATTTTTGGACAAACAATTGTTTAGTTGGAGGATCTGGAAGGCACTGGCTCAAGGGTTAACTCCAGGGATACAGCGGCTGTGATGCAGAAACCAGGGAGTTTCCATGAGAAGTCTTGTATCCAACTTTCTGAAAGACTTCTGATGTGTAGAGTTTTTAATAATATTTGCTACAAGTCAAAGTCATACATTTATTTTTTTCTTAATTTCTTTTCAACAGATTTGTTATAACTTGTGCAGTAAGATTAGAGAATTTTTGTGTGTCCATTTTTCAACATAATGGAATGTTAAATTTATGAAAACTCAAGACAGAAACTGTAGAATCAAAACTGAACTCACTGGACTATAAATCTGTAAATAGCTACAAGGTAAAAAATTGAGTGAAGACCATTTTTGTGTCTTAGGAAAATAAGTCCTTGCTTAAAGCCAAAGAAGAAATACATTCAAATACAAAGGACCAGTTTCATGAAATGCCTAAGTTCGAACACAAAGGTATTGTACCAAAGATACATAGAGAAAAGACATTGATCAAAACATAACAGAGAAAGTCATGGAAAAGCTTAGTATATCGAGATAAGGTTAAATTTCTATTTAAAAATAAAGTTACAACTTACTTCTTTTGCTTCCAGTAAGATATTATATAGCAGTATTTTGTCAGGAGAACTGTCATCTTGAAACACTGTATTTCTAACAGAAAGGAAAGGAACAAAACCAGCTGTTACAATCATATACCACTCTTTCATAGAAAATAGCCAGTAGGTCATTAATCATCTAGTCCTAATCTTATATTATTGCTTGCATTTATGTAAATTAAGAAAGAACAGAAATAAGAAAAGAGGAAGAGGAGAAAAAGGAGGATGGGGAGAAGAAAGAGAAGAAAGAGAACAGGGAATGGTAATGACAGAGAGATGGTGAGAAAGAAAATCAAGAGAGGAATGTGCCCTGTTCTGATTTGCCTCAATGGACATTTGGAAGAGGATACGTTTCAGCAGTAGAATGTGTGTTTTTTTAATCTGAATATTTTAAACACAATATTTTTCTTATTTACGTTGTGAAGATTGTGAAGATTGTCAAGATTGTCTTTTCTTTCTCTCATACAGTTAATAACTATAAATTCATGTTCTTTTCCATTGAATTTCCCACCATCCCGAATTGTCCTGGCAAGATTTTGAGTTTGCCTTTGCAAGTTCTGAAGGTTTCACTTATTCTAGGCTGACATTATGTTAACTTCTTATATTACAGTTCTGACACAATGTGGGTAGTGGTTTATTAGTGGTCACAAAAGACATGCCCAAGCCCTTACCTCTGGTACTCGTGAATGTGACTTTATTTAGAAATAGGATCTTTGCAGGTGTAATTAAGGTAAGAACCTCAAAATGAGATCATCTTGGATTTAGGGTGGGCAGCATTATTCACAGTAGCCAAAAGCTGGAAGCAAACCATAGGCCCACCAATCAACGAATGAATAAGAAAATGTGGTACATACATACAATGGAATATTTCTCTTCCTTATAAGAAAGGAAAGCCTGTCATAGGCTACAACATGGATGAAATTTGAAGATATTACACTAAGTGAAATAAACAGCCATAAAAAAATACTGTATGGTTCCAGTATATCAACCAAACTTATAGAAGCAGAAAGCATAATGGTGGTTGCCAGGGGCTTGGTGGTGGGGAGGGTAGGAGGAATGGGGAGACGTTCAACAGATACAGAATTTCAGTTTTGCAAGATGAAAAGTTCTAGAGGCCTGTTGTACAACCATGTAAATAGAGTTAACACTACTAAACTGTACAGTTAAAAATGGTTGACTGTGATTTTTAAAATTAAAACTAAATTAAAAATAAACAGATCTAGGGGTCCTATCAGGCCTCTAATGCAAACAGAGCAAGGAAAAGAAAAGAATTCTGTATACTTGGACAACATATTAATTAGTTAATTCCAACTAAATTATTTGTAATTGGCACACTTCATTAGATATTCTAAAGAAAAGACAGAAGGGCACACATGAAAGCAGTGTGAACAGGTTTATCTAAAAACCTTACAATTTTTATATCAGTACCTGATACTCCACTAGATGCAGAAACAGAAACCACTGACTCTGAAGCCAATCCGTAAACTCGGCATCTGACGCAATGTGTTATGTTAAACACAGCCATCCGCTGCTGCATCCAACCTTCCTCCAGGTGATGTGCGCCAACGTCGCTACCCTGAGCCACCTCCCTAGAGCTGTGCGCATCTGACAGGTCTCTAAGTCACAGCGCTTCACAGCACAACCCAGATCCTCCTTGTTTATGCACAGCCCAACAGTTTATGCACGATGCAGTATGTGTTGGGCAGCTTGCCGAACGCATGCCTGTTCTTGTCTTTTTTTTCAGACAGAACACAGAAACACTGCACATCCTTTTCTTTATAAACATCACTCATGATTTTCTATTTATCTCTTCTCTTCCAGCCTTGTAAAATATATCTGCTATAACAGCAGGGAGCCTCTGATTGTGATTAGGATTGTGACATCAACTGATAACAGGTGTGGGAGTGCTAAGATACTGTTAAGAGTTCAACTCTTTCAAAAATTTGGAACCAAATGGGCTCCAGGACACGTTTTCCTTGCCAGGAAATGTAGTCTTGGAGTCTGAACCTCTGAACAAGTATCGCTGTCACCTACTTCAGGACCAACAGGCATCTGGAATGTGTCTTTCTTATATTTTGGTGACTCTGTTAGCAAAAGTGTTCTGCCAGCATGTGCTGCACAGCATTTGTGTGAGAAACTGCATCTCAAGGTGCTGTAATAACTAGCGCTTAGACACTTTCAAAGGATTTTTATAATGGTCAGAGCTGTTTCAGAAACATTTAGAAAGTGAAAGACTTCACTATTAACTACATGTCAAAGGTAATACTGTAGGATATCTCAGTTGTATCATTTTGATAAAAAGCAATATTGTAATATAAATAGCAACGTTGTCTCCATCAAAGGATAAGTCTAGTTTGGAAATTTATTTATTGCTACTGAGAATTACATAGACAAGATTTCTACAATTTTATTGTCAGTGAGAAATCATCTTATATTTGCTTGGGTTCCACTCATAGGCCAAAACACGGCACAATCTTTTTTTCTCTGTTTTGCCTGTTTGGAGCTAGATTGAATGTTTTAAAACATATGAATCCCAAGAAGAAGGAGAATTGACATCAAACTCTTCAATTAGCCCCAAGGAAGCTATTTTAAACAACTTTGGTTTCCAAAGTCAAGAACATGTTTAATTGTTCAACCGTAGCTTTGGAGAATGTGCTTCTACTTTCTGATGTTGTCAAAGTTGGCTTTTATTAGAATTCTAACCTCACAGCAAAATGTATTATTAGTAGGAGCAAAACAATCCAGGAATCAGCAGATTTTTGACACAGAATGCTGTCAGGATCAGTTACGTAATTTGTGGGGCTCAGTGAGAAATGAAACTGTGGAGCACCTTGTTCAAAATGCAGGAAAAATGTGTTGTTCAAGGTACTAACACACAGAGGTTTTCCCATTTTTTTCTGCGGTTTCTCTCTGACTTTCCATTGTGTTTCAATTTGCTATTTAATGTCAGTCTAAGTAAAGAAAAATTAATGTTTTAAGTTACTAACATGAATTTTACCATTCATTTTTATCTTGTACAATGGCAGTTTTACATGCAAATACAAGAACATTCTACTCATATGCAGTACCCCCAAACTACATAACTTGTATGTCTTAGCTTGTATGTATATATGTATGCCATTCTTATCTGAACAGTGGAAACACTAAACAAAACAAACTCAAGTGTTTTTATTTTATTTCTTTATGCATGCACAGTCAACCACCACCCTCTAGCTTTGGCTTGCTGATGATGAGTAAGGAAGAACTGAAGGGGAAAGGAGTGATGGGTTGCGATATCTTTCCTTTTCCTTCTATGTCATCAATTTCAGGATAAGTGGTTGGTTAACACAGGGAAGTAATATATGAGTAAGAAAGGATACAGAGGGTTCCTTGGCTATCAGTGTTTCTTAGAACCCCATTGCCTTCGTTGTGAGTTCAAAGTGAGTTCTGTTTCAGGTGGAAAGCATGGCTTCTTGGCATTGTTAGTACCCAGGCTTACTCAGTCCTAGAACTCACGCACACTTACCTTGGACTTGCTTTGAATCTTGCTGAACTCCTTTCCTATGAATCATGGGTCCATAGGAATCCCGTGCTCGTGGGGCCTCCTGAGCACATATGCAAGTCAGATGACAGGGAATGCCTGACGCACATATTGAATGTATCTCCTTTGCTCACAGCTACTCCACTGCCCCATTAGATTCACTTGCAAAACAGCAATTCTGAGATAAAGAACATTATTAAGAACATTAAGACAGTGACAGAGCTTTAATCAGGCCTGGGGCCCTTCTCAGTGCATGGCTTTATGCTCTTGCATTTTTACTGGTCGCATGCCCATGAATTCAGCCCTAAATGCTGTATTAATGTAAAATGATTCCAGAGTAATTTTATTTTGAAATCACTGCAGCATATGATTTTGACAATAAAAATTAATGTTACTCATAATAATTGTTAGTAGCTCATGTATACAAATGGAAGGAAGGAAGCTTGAGCAGAACACTAGCAGGTAGTTATAAAATAATATAAGTTCAGCTCCTAGCCCTGAGCCTGGCAAGGCATGGGCATCAGTAATTATTTATTTCAGTATTTTTATTATTTAATTGAATCAAGTATATCTTGGCATGGATCATTTTCATTCCTTATTAGTTTTACATTATTGTATACTTTAGAAAATAACTTCTGTTAAATAACAAGATACTAGAGAAAGGCATACACCCCAAATATTAATAATTACTTAACTTTTAAAAAGTATAAAGGTTGTCCTTGTATTTCTGATTTAGTAAGACTTCATTTTAGTTTAATTCTTTTTCTCTCTTTGATTCCAGAATGCTGCATATGTTGCAATTTAAAAAATACCCATTTACATTGTGTATTCTATTCCTATATATATATGTTTTTCTTTCTAGATGGCCCCTAGCTTTAAGGGAAGGTTACAAATTGTCATTGGAAGGGAGCTCTGGTCCTATACTCTTCTCCAAATCCTTACTGATATCCACCAGGGATGTAATGAGTGTGAATCTGCCTCTGGGTGTGTGTAGATCTCCACTCCCAGTGTATGTAACTACCCCAAATGCCCCTAATTTTGAGATCTTCATGTTTTGGGCTCTTCTTGTCCAAAGCCCAAAACTTTTTAGATACACATGCCTATGCAGTTTGTCTAAGACTTTTTCTCCCAATGAGGCATTAAAGAACATTTAAGTTTCCTGCAGACCATAACCAGGTCATGAGAAACAGGAGGTATTATCCTGGACTTTCTCTCTGTCTATCCCAGCCATTCCACCTCTCCTGCAGTCACTACACACTGGCACTGTGTGTTTTTCAAGATTCTCTTCTCTCAGAGTTTCAAATGGGAAGCAAATTCTTTCTCATTGGAATGCTCTTGAAAACGATCAGGTTTTTCCAATTTTGGCAGAAAAGTGTGGGTGGTGGTCACTGGAAACTCACTCAAAAGAGAAGGATCTTCTCTCAACTAAATTTCCCCAACTAAATTTATCCCAACTATATTTATCCCTGAAATTCCACTCCCACAGAGGAAGGACTTTTATTTCCTTTTGTGAGAAAAAGAAAAAATGTTCTTATGGCCTTTTGATGATTTGTTCTATTTTATGGCATTTAGGAAAAATTTGCAGTTCAGAAAGAAAGGTCTCATCTCAAGCAGATGATTTTTGCAGTGGAACACCATGTTATTTTGCCTATAGTCTTTTTACAAGATTCTATTTTGAAAGACAAATATAAACACAAGTTTTGTTTCCTTTGCTGGGTTCTACCATTCCAGCAAAGTATTTGATCCCTCTTGTTTGGAGCTGGGAGGAAGCAAAAATAGCAAATTCCATTTACAAGTATGAATCCATTACACTTTTTGAGCATTGATCAACTTGCCTTAATATTTTTCTTAGATTAACTAAACTTTAGACAAGTTTGTTTCTGACTATAGATCACTGGCCTCTCTTTTTTTAGAGCATTTACTTTTAGAAAACTTGTAAATGTTAATTCTTTCTCTGCCCCTTTTAAATATATGTAACATTTCTTCTAGCTACTTTCCAGTTTACAACCCAAGACTGTCTTTCTCAAGAACCTGAAATCATGTCTTTGAAATGTAAATATTAAAGGATGTAGCATTCCTATCTCCCAGTCTCTATGAAAGGATAAGTGTCTTGATGGGTGCAGATCAGCAGACACACCTGGCTTAATCACATTAATGAGAAAAACATTTGCCAGCTCAGGAATAACTGTGTGCTCACATCACATTTGTCAACCTCCCCTTTAATGTCCTCCAATACTTTTCCACCAGCTCACCCCAGCACTTAAAAATCATCCACATTTTGCTTTAGCAGAGTGGTGTTCAGTCTCTTTTCCCTATTGCAATAGTCTTCCTTGCGTGTTTAACTTTATCTCACGCAGTTTCGATTTGATAGCATCATAGAAAGACTTACAAATCTTATAAGTGAAGAGCATGAGTCCCCAGTTCTTTTATTCAAAAGCAACAACCATTGCCAGATTTCAAAGAGGAATATGGAAAAGATCTTTCAGGACTGAAATCTGTTTACTGTGCAGAGATAAAGACCTTGGCTTTCCACAGCTGTTCTACCCTACCATTTTGATCAAACCATTGCCTAGCAACAGCTGCTAAACTGAAAAAGAATTCCTCCCTCTTCTGAAAACCAGCCTTGACCAACTATTCCTGAAAGCAGCTGAGTCATCCTCACGATAAAGCTCTCCAAGTACTTCACCTTCTTACCCCAAGGAAAAACACTTCTTTGGAATTGCTTCAGTATTTAGAATGAAGGCCCATGTTTAATGATGCACTGAGTGATTTTGTTGTTGCTCTACTGTAAGTTGTCTGAGACATTTCTATCAAAGCAAAAGTTTGGTAGAGGTATCATTACTGTGATTACATATCTTTTTTTAACTTTTTACTTTATATTGGAATATAGTTGATTAACAATGTTGTGCCAGTTTCGGTGTATAACACATATCTCTTAAAGAAAAGATGAAAGCATGCTGAAAGTTGGCAATATATATTCTAAAAGCATATTTTATAGGTCATATATGTTCATGCTATTTTAAAATATTATTTGTCCTTAAATTATTAGTCTAATCCCAACTCATATTGTGTTACAAGTTTAGATGAGCCTAAACAATTGATTCTCTACCAGGGATGATTTTGTCCTCATGCCCCTGGAGACATTTGGCAATGTCTGGAGTTTTTTTTTTTTTTTTTTTTTTTTTTTTGCGGTACACGGGCCTCTAACTGTTGTGGCCCCTCCTGTTGCGGAGCACAGGCTCTGGACGCGCAGGCTCAACGGCCATGGCTCACGGGCCCAGCCGCTCCACGGCATGTGGGATCTTCCCGGACCGGGGCATGAACCCGTGTCCCCTGCATTGGCAGGCGGACTCTCAACCACTGCGCCACCAGGGAAGCCCCCGTGGAGATATTTTTGATTGTCATGATTGGGAGGGGTGGGACCACTAGTATCAAGTGGATAAAGGTCCGGTATGCAATTCAACATTCTACACTGCATAGGACAGCCTCTTACAGCAGAGTTACCTGGTGAAAAATGTCAATAGTGACAAGGTTGAGAAAGTCTGGCCTAGAAAGTAGATACGGTATTTTTGTCAGTAACCTATGCAACTCAATGAAATGAGTAAATTATTTTACCAGGCACAGTAGTTCTTTGAAACCACTATAGTAAGATTAGTGGCTTTCTTCAAAGGATTAACACATTAATGGGAAAATTCCATTCTATTCAGAAGTAGATTAGAGTTTATATGTTGAATCCTAGTTCAAGATTATGGAGTTTCTGATAGCTGTCAAGGGGACATGGTACCTGATGAATGGAAAGGCTAATAGAAGCTCTGCACCTGTTTTACCCAAATATTTATATGGTGCATTCTGTAAGCAAAAATCATCAGCAGTGTGACTCAGGATTACTCAGTTAAAAATTCATAGTAAATTTAAATGTAAAGTGATTTCCTTCTTTTGTTGAGAGAATTATGTTTCAGATTGATATGTCTAAAGTAAATATAAATCTCCCAGGAAAATGTTTCAACATTGAGCCTTCCATAGACTCAGATTTACCCTGTGATACTGTCATATTTTACAAGTTTCCTAATTTCAGTTTCCTTTTCATAAAAGAGACTTTTCTCTGTTAGAAGTCTCCTTTTTGATCCCAGAAGAAAGTCACAGTGCTAAAATAGCTTTTAAAGGATATTTTTCACAAAAGAGGGAGGAGTTATAAACACTTGAGAATTGAGTGTAATAATAGTCAGATAAATAGGGGAACAAGCTGGAATTTAGGAGGTAAACAAACATACTTTATTAATAGCATGGGAACACGTGTAAGATTCACTGACTGATTGCACTCAGTTTCCCTTAAGCTTTCCATAGTCTGGTTGTAGATTATTCCAGAATGTTAGTTTTGTGCACTGAAATAAAGGGGCCATTAAGAAGGAGCTCTCCTTTCTGTATGTTATCTTCCTTAAGTAGAAAAGTTTGAATGAGTTAGATGATTTAGTTAAAAGTGAAGAAGAATATGTGGAGTTTTTAAAAAATATCTGGGCTATTTAAAGTAACATATTTTTTGAAGAGATGATATTCATTATTGATGAACTCCTACTATTTACATTCCATTCAGTTAGAAAGACTTCAAAAAATTAATATTTATAGTAAGACTAATTTTTCTAAAGCTTTCTAACATTTTAAGGAAACATTTCATTTTCCCTCAAATTGAATGTTTATAACTTTTATAGAAGAACATCCTGGGAATTGTAGTGTATCTCTTAATGACAGTAAGTAACAGTATTTTCATTGTTTGTCTCACCTCTGTTCTGTAATGTATTTTCAGCAATCAGAAGCCAGAAAGAATAAGACACAAAAATAGATAATGGGAACTTCTATAGCAACAAGATCTCAGACAATAGAAATAAAGACTACATGTACAATAAGCCTGTTTATTAGGATGTGAACCACAATAAATTTTCAAAGACTTATGTTTAATCTATTGATAAGTAAGATGTCTTTAAAGGTATTATATAAGTCATATGCCATTAATAAAGATTTGTTTCTGGTTTTGCTTTATGGTCACATATCAAAAAATGGCAAGCTTTTCCTGTGGACAATTGAACTCAGCCATTTGTATGGATATGGTGAAGATCTGCATATTACCAGAAAATAAGTAAAGACAAAACATTTATATTCAGTCACTGCAGAGTCGAAAGCAATTTGGTTGAATTTACAAATATATTCTTAGTCACTAATTGTTTTCATATGTGTAAGTAACTTGGGAATGGTTTTATAGCATTTCAGTTTTTTGTCTCTTTTTCTGATATATTTTTTTATAATTTTATTTTATTTTTTTTATAGATTATCATCAACTGATTTTAATTAATTTATTTATTTTTGCTGTGTTGGGTCTTCATCTCTGTGCAAGGGCTTTCTCCAGTTGTGGCAAGTGGGGGCCACTCTTCATTGCGGTGCGCGGGCCTCTCACTGTCGCAGCCTCTCTTGTTGCCGAGCACAGTCTCCAGACGCGCAGGCTCAGTAGCTGTGGCTCACGGGCCCAGCTGCTCCGTGGCATGTGGGATCTTCCCAGACCAGGGCTCGAACCCGTGTCCCCTGCATCAGGCAGACTCTCAACCACTGCGCCACCAGGGAAGCCCCATTTCTGATATTTTTAATTTAGTTTTCTGTCAGGTTTTTTTTTGTTGTTGTTCTACTTGTTTTTATGAATTTAAAATTTTGTCCTGAGACTTCCCTGGCAATCCAGTGGTTAAGACTTTGCCTTCCTATGCTGGGGGTGTGGGTTCGATTCCTGGTCGGGGAGCTAAGATCTCACATGCCTCGTGGCCAAAAAACCAAAATATAAAACAGAAGCAATATTATAACAAATTCAGTAAAGACTTTAAAAATGGTCCACATCAAAAAGATCTTTACAAAAATAACAAATAAATAAGTAAAATTTTGTCCTGCCTCTTAGTGAATTGTCTGAGAGCAAAAAGCTACCAATGATTGTTTTGAAATTATTCAAATATGTATTTTCATAAAAATGGATGATTAAGAAATTTAAAAACCATTTGAAAGAATTTTTACTTTTTCTCAAGTATTTTTATTTTAAAAGTATAATTTGTATTTGATTAATGGTGGCTATATTACCTCTTTAAATATGTTTTCACCATTTTCTTGCATTTTTAATTCTACAAAAGCAGGATTTCAAGTAGCATTTTAAATATAATTTCTGCCACTCCTTGTAGTTGCTATAATGTAAAACAATTTCTCCTTTTAAGCCTAAAGCTTTAGAGGGAATCATGTGCAATCTCAGTCACATTCAGTGACAGGTTTAGACATAGAAAATGGAACTATGATGTTTTGAATCATGTGTAAATTTTCAAAACCATCTCAGAGTTTGTGAAAAATTTTCCCCAGATTTAGATGAAAAGATGAAAATGCTCAAAGGTGAAAAAGGTGACAAAACACCCCCACTGTGCACAGTATTTCAAAGTATTGAAAGTAAGTGGCTAGAAATCATTATTGACCAATTTGACTTTTTTGAGTAATGTGGCATAATTATCAATTTTTGAGTCAAAAATGTCTTTTTCAACTATTTTGTTTTGAATTAAATACAATAGGCCTATGTTTGCCAGTGCCAGCCCTGGAATTTCAAATCCACTAGGAGAGAAAATTCTGTTTGAGGCAATTGCTCATAAAAAAATTCTCCCAGGGGAATTAACCTTTTTTTCACTTTAGTCACTGAGGTATAGTGTGGAATTACCTCAGAATTCTCAATTTAATTGTACTTCAGAAATGAAAGATGTCTAAGAATTGACATTGTTGGGCTTCCCTGGTGGCGCAGTGGTTGAGAATCCATCTGCCAATGCAGAGGACACGGGTTCATGCCCCGGTCCTGGAGGATCCCACATGCCACAGAGCGGCTGGGCCCGTGAGCCATGGCCACGGAGCCTGCGCGTCCAGAGCCTGTGCTCCACAACGGGAGAGGCCACAACAGTGAGAGCCCCACGTACCACAAAAAAAAAAAAAAAAAAGAATTGATATTATTGATATTGTTGAGTAAAAGTAGCACTTTTCCAGGAAAGTATGGTTAGTGTGACACTGCTTTCATACAAGAAAAAAAAAAAACTTTAAAACATCTACATGCAGTTGATTATCATTTTTCAGAATAGTGAACAGTAGTGATAGAAGGGTTTTACCAGGTCTCTGGGCATCCTTTAGCCCCATCAAGTTGACACATACAACTGACTACCACACAACCCCATATAGCTGGCTACTAGATGCAATTCTGAGGAAAAATGATCTGCCTAATGATTGAACCTTAAGACCAAGATATTTAGTATCATAGTTAAAAAGTCTCAAAAGGACAAATGAACAAGTGGAATGGCATAGAAAATAAAATGACCTTTAATTATTTTAATACATATTTCCTTTCAGAATTTAAATAATTTAGGGGGTGGGTAAAATTATGTAAAGTGATCTTGAAATTAATATAATAATAAATGTTAGAATATCCAAGAATATTAACAATAAAAGCCCAGTGAAATGAACTTACTTCCTTACCAAATCTCACAATATGTGATAAAGAATTTGTAGTGTAATCAATGTGAGTTACAAATAGCCAAAAAAATGAGTGAAGCAGAGTAAGGCAACCAGAAAGAGATTTCAGTATAAAAGGGAAATTCATACTCAGTATAGTTGTTAGTTCATTCAGTGAGAAAGAATGGGTTAGTTAATACATGTTGCTGGAAAAACTCGCAATCCATATGTAATTATATAAAACTAGACCTCCTCTCAAGTCTTATACAAAAAATACATTTACAGTGGCTTAAATAATTAAATGTTAAAAATCCTGATATAGTTTTGTGGCAATAGTTTTGAAAGTTAGCTTTTACCAAATGAGAAAACCCTTTATTTACCAGGACCACTATTTTGGTATCTGACTATAAACACACAAAGTAGAAAGAACTCAGTGGGGCCTCCCTGGTGGCGCAGTGGTTGAGAGTCCGCCTGCCGATGCAGGGGATACGGGTTCGTGCCCCGGTCTGGGAGGATCCCATATGCCGCGGAGCGGCTGGGCCCGTGAGCCATGGCCGCTGGGCCTGCGCATCCGGAGCCTGTGCTCCGCAACGGGAGAGGCCACGACAGTGAGAGGCCCGCATACCGCAAAAAGAAAAAAAAAAAAAAGAAAGAACTCAGTGTATGATCACACCAGTTTCTCCTTGTCTAAGAAGGAAGAGGGGCATCCTTACAGATGGCAGGGCTGGAGACTGGAGTGTGAAGATAACTGACCTGGAGAAAAGAGAGATTAGCAAGGACCCAGCGCACCCTACATAGGGATGGTTTGGGTGTTGAGATAGGGAGGTAGCAAAAGGCTACAGGAATACTTGTACAGTTTTCCTAGTTCCCTGCTGACCACAAGGTGGTACAGGAGAGGAGAGCAGAAAGAGCCGAGGTAAGTGTCTGCTCAGAAGGCCAGGACAGCACTCCTCAATTTCTCCTGCTCACTAGAGGCCAAAAGACTTCAAAAAGTTTCATGTGCTGCCAGGGACCGCATACAAGGTAGCTGACTTGACTGGTGAAGTACAAGGGAGGTCCCATCATCAAAGGGCTAAAGGATCCTTTTTTGTTTTTGTTTTTTAATTGAAGTGTAATTGATTTACAGTGTTAGTTTCTGGTGTACAGCAAAGTGATATATATATATATATTTACATATGTATGTATATATATATATATATATATATATATATATACATTTATATTCTTTTTCAGATTTTTTCCCTTATAGGTTATTACAAAATATTGGAATAGTTCCCTGTGCTATAGAGTAGATCCTTGCTGGTTATCTATTTTATATAAAGTAGTATGTATATGTTAATCCCAAACTCCTAATTTATCCCTTCACCCCTTTCCCCTTTGGTAACCATAAGTTTGTTTTCTATGTCTGCAGGTCTATTTCTGCTTTGTAAATAAGATCATTTGTATCATTTTTTTTAGATTCCACATATAAGTAATATCATATGGCATTTATCTTTCTCTGATTTACTTAGTATGATAATCTCTAGGTCTGTCTTTGTTGTCGCAAATGGCATTATTTCATTCATTTTTATGGCTGAGTAATATTTCCTTGTATATATGGACCACATCTTCTTTATCCATTTATCTGTATACCACATCTTCTGTCAATGGGCCTTTAGGTTGCTTCCATGTCTTGGCTATTGTAAACAGGGCTGCAATGAACATTTTCTGTTTTTGGTGGTATCTTTGTCTGATTCTTTAACTTAGAGCTGTAAGGAGGATCTTCAAGCCATGGTCTCTAGTATTTGCAGCCAGACATCAGAGGATCTGCAGGTCAGTGAGAGGCTGAGTGGTGTCATGGTGAGAATGAGCTAGAGCTCTGCTTCCTGGGAGCTATGGCCCTGCCCAGAGAGTAGACTGAAATTTCATTTTACTGCAAACAAGAGGAGAGAGCTTGATCCACACACCAGCTTAAAGAGGTCAAACACAACTGGCAGTCAGTGGCAACTTGCATAAAGTGAGTGAGCCCTCTTCTTGAAGAAAAATAAATATTTCTCTGTTTTCATGCACATCAGGAAATGAGGAGGGTGCAGGAGTACCCAGGGGACAGATTGCATAGGGAGTTTGAATATTATAATTGAATGAATAAATTGCACCAACATAACTCATTTAGACTGAGAAAAAAAGGGGGGGGGGGAATACTAACATGTTTAAACCTCTGGTTTTTTTTTTTTCCCTTCCATCAGTGGAAATTAGAGTTTGTGAGCAAGATGATGTTTATCACAGAATATAAGTTTCCTTATAAATATTTATATTTTTCATATATGGATTCTACTGTGTACATTCTAATCTCATTAAAACTTATTGGTGAATTGTTATTGCTTTTATTTCACATTTTAATTTGTACAGAAACCCTGAACAAAAGCTATTAGACACCAAAAAGATAAAAAATCTTATATACCAAATAAAAGAATATTGCATCCTAATCCCACTAAATGTACAAAATGTGACAACAGAAATACTTGTTTAATTGTTAATTTCTATTGTTTGATATGAACTATATCACAGGTTTTGCCATCATTTTAAAATGAGAAATATGTGGGCTTCCCTGGTGGCGCAGTGGTTGAGAGTCCGCCTGCCGATGCAGGGAACACGGGCTCGTGCCCCGGTCCGGGAAGATCCCACATGCCACGGAGCAGCTGGGCCCGTGAGCCACGACCGCTGAGCCTGCGCATCTAGAGCCTGTGCTCCGCAAAGGCAGAGGCCACAACAGTGAGAGGCACGTGTACCGCAAAAAAAAAAAAAAAAAAAAAGTAAGAAAGCCAGAAAAATAAATATTATACATTAAAAAGAAAGCAAAATTTTGGTTTTCAGTGAAATTTGAAAAATCATTGAAAGTCATAGAGAAAATCTCCTTTGTCATATTTAGGTGACACTTTTCTGTACTTCTGCTCTTTCCTTAGTCTTTTATATTGCTGATCATTCTCTTCAGTGTTCGTCTCTGTGTTTAGCAGGAGGTGGGGGTAGGGGTTTCCTTACGTCATGCTTTCTCTGTTACTCTTACAGTTTTTCTATTTCTGATTGATCCTTTCATGTTATTGTTCCTGAGGCCTCTATACATTGAGAAATGTAGTTGGTCAGTATTGTTAGGCAAACATGAAGCTTGGAGGGAGTATTTGATTTTTTTAGGATAGCAGAGTCTTAAGAATTTTTGCTTCCTCAGGAAGGCACTTAGTGGTGCACAAATAATTGAAGAATCATGCAAGAAGGAGCAAAACTGAAAACAATTAAAAACCTGCATCATTAAGGAAGAGATGGAAACACAACATGGGCCCCAAATCCCAGGTGAGAGGAAAAGTCTGGAGGAGAGAATGCCCACATTTTTCTTTAACCTGAAGGAAGAAATAAATTGAAATGTTATTAGGTAGCATGAGGATAGGCATTTATGTGCCTCACTCACACTTAGCAAACAAACACTTAGGGACAACATTAAAAAATGATTTGATATTCTGGATTTTAGCTCAAATCTAGACTCTTTCATATGCCATTATAAAGAATTAATTTCATGTAATTAAATAAGGAAATACATTTTCCCACAAGAGAACAAAAGTAGGTGAATTGTAGGGCTTCCCTGGTGGCACAGTGGTTGAGAGTCCACCTGCCGATGCAGGGTACACAGGTTCGTGCCCCGGTCCGGGAAGATCCCACATGCCACGGAGCGGCTGGGCCCGTGAGCCATGGCCGCTGAGCCTGTGCGTCCGGAGCCTGTGCTCCCCAATGGGAGAGGCCACAACAATGAGAGGCCTGCGTACCGCAAAAAAAAAAAAAAAAGGTAGGTGAATTGTAGCTCCTAAAGTCTTAATGGATGACGTTCCTGAGTAATTACCTAATATTGACATTAACTTGCTCAAGTATCTGGCTTTTTAATACCCTTATCCTAACACAAGATCTAATTATAGTCATCCTAAGCATAATTTTGAGGAAAAAAGTCCGTTACTTGCCAAATCCCTATTTATTTGTTTGTTTATTTATTGTTCATACAAATTCTGCAGTGTAAGAATAATTACCTGATTTTAGAGATGATAAATTTGAGGACCAGAGAGATTAAATAAGCTACTCAAGGTCACACACACTGTATTTGATGGAAAAGAGATTCAGTGCCTGTGATTTTTCCTAAATCACAATGCACTTTGGGATAAAAGCTTTACTCCTTAGGCAAATAGTGTAAGATTTGTAATTCACAAAACTTTATTGATTGATTACATAGTAAGTTAATGATTTATTGATGTACTCCATTAGATTTTCTTTGATATAATAATTCCATACTTTCTATATAATGTACTTGTTATTTTCATAACTTAATATTTGAATAACAGCAACAAAAAATAATACCCTAATGGATAATCACTTAGCTTCCCCAAATAGAGAAGTTAATTTGTATTTAAGACACTTGGAAATATTGTTTCCACTTATTGGCATATTTATTCATTGACCTTTTTTTCCTAACCAGCTTCTTCTCTATTCCTTCCACTTTCATGTTTGGCTATAGACAGGGCTAGTAAATAGGGAAATTCCCTTTTTGTAATTGCAACCTTAATGCCCATTTCATCCCTCTCTCCTTGGAACAACAAATATAGTTTTGGAAACCCACCTCAGATCCAGGAGTAGGTCCTGATTAGTTAAGCCAAGTTATGATAGCCATCTCTCTTGTCTGTGTTTGGGTCAGTGGTAAGAAAAGTATTAACTCAGCAAGCCTGGCTTGCTCCAACCCTGCATATTCCAAAGAAGGGCCTTTGGTCAGCTCCCTTTAAGATAACCTCTGAGTCTTTGGAATATTCCACCTGATAAGAGGTTTGCCTGAAGCCTTGGACCTTGCTGTATGAGTGGATAAGTATATCCTAACAATATGATAGACCATGGATGCAGGTGATGGTGTGTGTGGTGGGGTTGGAGTCTGAGTAGCTGAGATCAGTCATGTGGGCACTGCCCCTGTGACACGGAGGCTTGGGTGAGCTTTCTAAGTTGGCAACATTTTGAATGTGTTGTTACATGTTGTTGCTGGGAGAATTAAAGGCATTCCCAGGTGACTTTGATGGGAGCTATTTCCAGAGTAGCTGGAAACATGTGCTGCTATTTCCTGGACTGTTCCCCATGAACTCCTTCTTTTTGCTGATTTTGATTTGTACGCTTTCAGTGTAATAAATTGTAGTCATGAGCATAATAGTTTCTGAGTTCTATGAGTTCTTCCACAGAATCATCAAAACTGAGCATTGTCTTGTGGACTCCTGACACATTCAAGAATCCAAATTTAGCTAATCATTGCAGTGTTTTCTCCTTAGAAATAAATAAGCATGTAGCCTTAGTTGACCCAATCAGAATAAATCAAACTTAAGTATCAGACTACTTCTGGATTTTCTGTTATTTCCATATTAAGCCAGTAAGTTCCTGTTTTGTTGTTTGTTTGTTCTTACAGCCAGAAAGCATTCTAAGTGAAACACACAGGATATATTATGTTCATACCAGAAGCAGTTCCTTTTGGGTTCAATGTTATTTCAAATGGAGGACTTATATTACCTTTAGTATTACCAGAGTTTAAAAGGCTATAAGCCCATTTTTAAAATAACATGTTGGTAATTGGATTGCCTTTTTAATTAGAGTTAAACATTTTGTAGCTATTACCAAGAATATCAAAATTGTGTGTGTGTGTGTGTGTGTGTGTAATTAACAAATATATGTATTTTCCCCAAATGAGGAATTGTGGCATTGGTAAGGTATCTTCTAAATAATAAAATCTGCACAGGTTGCTTCAGCTATAACACTTTTGAAATTTAAAAAAAAATATTGCTTGTTAATGTTATTAACCCTGTAATTTGCATCCCTGTTACCAACAACAGTAACAACAGCAAATGTATTACTTCTACAAAATATCCTTTGTGGCATTCAGATTTAATGAACAAACTGAGAAGAAATAATTCAACAGGGCAAACTTCAAAAGAAGAATGTTGGAAAGAACATTTTTTATGAATACAATTTATTTAATATTTTATGTAAAATATACATTTTATTATTAGCAAAAGTTTAGTTTCCTTTGGACAGGGGAAAATAGAATGATCCAAGTGCTCATTCTCCTGTACCAGCAGAGGAAATAATTAAACATATGTTTACTGAAATATTCTTTTATTTTAAAATACTTTTTCCTTTGATCTTTAATATTGAATTTTTAAAGACAACCCCAAAAGTTGTGTAGCAACTTGCTGATGATTATTTGTATATTATATCTTATAAAGCATAATGTATTGTGATACTTGTAAAGTATCATATTAGATAGTATGTTAAAATGAACAGATTCTAAAAGGATATTTTATTATATTCTCTTGACATTAATAGTTTAAAGTTAATTAAGCTTGGCATTTAGATAATCCAGCTAAAAGACCACATTTTCCCCCTCTGTTGTTATAAGCTTTTCTTTCTCCCACCCCTTCTTCTCCTCCTCCCCACCTCCTCTTCTCCCTCCTTTTCCTTCTTCTCTTCTTCCTTTTTCTCTTCCTCATCTTCTTCTTGAACTTGCATTTAAATACACTATGTGCCCGAAGAACATATCTACATAGTCAAAGCAAAATCTTAGTTATAAGATTTTTATCCTAATTTCTAATAGTTCCCAAATGCCCATTTAGTATCAGCTTCAGACAGTTTCTTGATGTCATTTTGAGGTTGAAGAAAATACTGTTTCCTTTTTCTCTGTTAGAATAAATGCTGTTAAAATATACTCCTAGAAAGGAAAGGAAAGTTGATCCTATTTGAAGAAAGGCAATATCCATACATGAGAAAAACACAAAACATTTATGAAGCAAAGTAAAACATGTGAGTATAGTATCAGCAGAACTTGATTCTACTCTAAACCTTATTAGTAAGTTGTTGGTTTGGTCATCCGTTTAAGTCTATAAAACAAAGACTAAAATAATATATGTGTGGTTTCCTACATATAAATGATTGTATTATTCTGATATTATATAAATATAATATAATGAAAACTATACTAACTCTTAAATTTAAGGGGGTGGTAACGAAGACTCTCTCCTTGGCAAACTTTAATCATGTTCCTCAAAGCATTAATTTTGACTAGGCTTCGACCTTGGCCTTTGTCCTTTCCTTGGGCTGTCCGTCCAGTCTTAGCAAAGGATCCTACTAAGTCATCCCACACCACCCTTGATATCTGATCCACCACCCTTGATATCTGATCGCTCGTGGTATCTTATCAAGTTCCTCATCCCCCACTTTTGATGTATAAATGTTTGCAAGAATCCTATTAGGCCAGTTTAGCAAGAATCCTCTACACTAAGTATTTCCTTTTAGTGATTTTCCATGCACTGACCTTCTTATTATGTTCATTGCATATAAATCCTCACCTATATTTGCTGTAGTCACATTTGAGCACAATCTCTCTCCCCTATTGCGATAGTCATGACCCCTACTGCAATTGTCTTAAAGTCTTCCTTACCGTCTTTAATAAGTGTCAGAATAATTTTATTCTTTAACAGTAGCTAATGTTGAGAGCGTTCAGCGAGGGAGTAGCAAGTAAGAAGTCCTGATTTTTATGCCAAATGTTTTCTATAGCATAGAATTCACACTCTACTACTTAGTTTAATATCTTCAATAAAGACCATCTGATTTTCCCCCTTGAATTTTTTACAAAATTGAAAACCCAGTCTCACCTTCCATTCTATCTGTAAAGTATCATAAATTAAATTTTCCACTGCCATAGTATTTTCTAAAATGTTGCCCCTGTCAAACATTGTAAGTAATTTTAACAATAATTATAGTTTAACCACTGGCTAAGCTAAGAATTTTAGACAAATATTTAATTTGGGCAAGTCTCCTTCTGGGTCTGAATTTCCATTTTCTTATCTGTGAAATGATGGGGTGAAGGGCTTGGATAAAATTATTCCTGTAATTCATTCATTTGAACTCTGAAACTTAGTGACTTTTAGACAAATAAAAAATACTGCTAAAAAAGGATGTTTCTTCTATGAAGGGGTCTGGAGTCAGGAGATAAAAAACCCTTCTGCAACTTAACATATGTAGCTGGCAGAGAAAAAGTCAGGAATATATATTTTTTGTAAGCAATTTGTTTAAAATAAACAAATACAGCTGTGTGCAAGGTGACAGCTTTTTCACAAATCATCTGAAAATTGGGGAAATTTTGAACTAATTGAGTAGTCAGCTTACAACTAGATTTGTTCTGACTTCACAGAAATAAAAGGGCTCTGGAGTTAGGTGTGGGTTAGAGGGAGAGAAAAAATGTTAATTCTGCCTTTGGAACTAAAAGCTACTTCATTCTAGGTTTATTTCCTTTACCTGTGTGAATTACTGTTTAGAATGGGGCCTTTTGTCTTAAAATATCAAATTCTTATCAATATTTTTCATAAATACCAAAGCAGTACAAGAAGTAAAATCAAAACAAGAATATAAATTTTATATATACTAATATGGTTATATTATTTATTCCCCTTGAAACTAATCACAGTGTTACTGAAAACACAATTACACGTGAAGTGTAATAAGTAATAAGAATGACAATTTGCAAGATGTATCTGAAGTTATACAGCTACTGCTTATTGTACCCTTCCCAGTAGTCAGCTTTCAGGTCTGTACACTTTATCCAACTGGTATGTAATTGTGGTGCTTTTAGATTGTGAATAATATTATTTTTACCAAGTAAAATGAATCATCTCAATAGATTATTTTTTTGGTTATTATTAAACAAAAATGAAATTGATCAACATGGTCAACTACTTAATCCTCTAACACAAATCCCCAATGACTTTGGGCTATTAAATACACACAGACTTACAGACACATACACACACAGCACATATACATCAAACTTAGCATCAAAGAATTATTGATATCAGTGAGGATATTCAGAAGAATAGGTTGTGAGTTGTCACTGAAATTGCAAAACCAATTATGAAACAGTTTTAATCAATGAAGTCATGTTGAAAGAAATACAAAAACTACTGAAGAACTATTTCAAGGTAGTTACTGTTTATTTGGATAAATAACCTAGAAAATTATTCAAAAAAGCTGATATACAATATAGTTTCAGAAATAATGGACACATAATTATCATTTAATATATATTCCTTCTTTAGAATATATGCTCAATTCTTTTTTTTAACTTTTTATTTTATATTGGAGTGCAGTTGATTAGCAATGTTGTGTGAGTTTCAAGTGTATAGCAAAATGATTCAGTTATACATATACATGCTCATGTATGCTCAATTCTAAAGGTCAGATTTTTCATTCTTTGAGGTTTGTCTTTAAGGAAAATAATTCAAATATGAACTCTTGAAGACAAAGGAGGTTGGTTATTTGTCACATGAAAATACAAAACAACTTGTTTGCTTGTAGAATATGATTAACATAAATACTTGATGTCTTAGTTCTTTTGAGCTGCTGTAACAGAATACCATAAACTGGGTGGCTTATAAACAACAGAAATTCACTTCACATAGTTCTGGGGGCTAGAAGTCCAAGATCAAGATGCCAACAGATTCGGTGTCTGGTGAGGGCCTGCCTCATGGTTCATAAAAGCCTGTTTTATTTTTTGTTTCTTTTGGCTGTGTCATCACATGATGATGTGCGGGAACTAACTGGGATTTTTTTTTATATGGACACTAATCCTATGCATGAGTGTTTGGTTTCACAATGTCCAAGATCTTATTGAGATATCCTAAATTTGAATAAGTAATGTCTCTGCTACACATGCTCCTGACATCAGAGATTTGAAAGTATCTATTAAGTTTTTGTATGGAAGTTCCTCCAACTGTGCTGTCTCTCTGATTCTAGCTAACAGAGAAGATAGTCTCAGAAAAGTAATTCCTGAACTCAGCAGCTTAGGGAAGCAGTGAGGCTGAAAAAAATTCTTGATAATTTTCCTCCTTTTTCTCCTTCTAAAGCTTGTATCCGAGATTTTGCAGTTGGTTTGTCATCATTTAATATATGGCATTCTGTCTTGTTTTCCTCTTATGGCACTTTAAAGACCGGATTATCTCTTCATAACATGATACCTTAAATGTATGAATTTATCCAGTCTAAAAATTTTGTAGTTTGTCTCATAAGCACTGTATATTTTTCAAAACCAAACTACATTTAAATAATATCTTTCCTATGAATTTATGAACATCAGAAATTACTTAAAAATACTGAGGTACACCTATGATAACTGATTTTTGCAAATTGAAAGGCCATTAAAAACTTCAAAGCAATTTCTGAATAATATGTTTTATTACATATTTTCTTTCATTTATATATTAAAATTTTTATTTTATAATTTTGTATTCAAATTTTTAAAACTAGAGTCATCCAAATAAACTTACATGTTAAATTATTGTCTTCATATTATTTAAATAAATAATTCTACTTTCTAACTATATGAAAAATTGTATATATAAGCAACCTGACTTATTGGCAATCAATGTTATCAATGCATCAACCCAATCCTGAATCCAGCAGAGAGTATTTTGCATCTTTAATCATATACAAAATATTATAGTCCAGTGAATAACCAACTACTTTGGTTAAAGCTCTCTACCTACATAAGAAAATATGAAAATTCAAAATCTTGTCCATTAGTAGGTTTATAATTTCTTGATGATTATTAACACATCTTCTATTCTCAATCAGTGTAAGGTTTCTAAGAGTAATTGCCTTCATTTTCTGTCTTTAAGTTCCTTCGGGTGTTTTCCACAAAATTTCCTTTAACACCCTTACACCATACGTCACCAGGAACAGAACTTATACCACAAACAGATTTTTTACCAGCTGTTAAATAATTCATCAAAGGGTAGCAACTGCTAGTCACTATGAAGATGGCAGATGTGGAGCCACATGGTAACTGGTGAAAAAAACTCCGCATTTCATTTGTCCTTGATGGTAACTATGGTTCTGTTTTGAATAAAAGTCCCACACAAGGATTTCATTTTCTATGAGACATTTTATTGATATCAATAGGCTACCCACTAATATAAATTAAAATCTGTGAAAAGGCTTCTAAACCCGTGACATAACTGTGCAGATATCTGTAAGAAAATCTCACTGCTTTACAATTTGCCTCAAATATAATCATTGGAATCATTGGATGTGAAATGGTGTGAATATGTTTATTATATTTGCTTTTATTTTCATTCCAAGTTACATTTTGGGGCTAAAATATACATATTTTAATTGTTCTTTAAGTAAGACCTAATTTCATATGGAAAGAAAGAGAAAGGGAGAGACAGAGGGAAACTATAAAATTTTACCCAGTCATTTATTTAATTATCTCCAACCCCCTCCAGTGTCCAGAAGAAAAGCATGTATCGTAGGCATTCTTATAATCTTTTATAGTGACAAGGTTTTAATTTTTTTTGGATGCAGAAGAACACAGTTTTTTTTGTTTTTTTTTTGTGTGAATTTACCTTAGATGAAGAACAATCTATGCTTCAGATGTCTAGTGTATACAATAATGTGCATAAAATTATTAAGGCAGAATAAACTTTTAATGGTTTAATATTGTCTTCATATTGAAATTTAGACTTAATAGTTTTTATTTTTATTCTAGAAAGAAAATGCTGTATCAACAAATTTAGATGGATTTGAAACAATCCCCAAATCTACAAAACTGTGGACTATTATTTAAAGTATATAATACCCCCTGGTTCACAAAGCAGAGGTCATAAAATAATTTTCAAGCTGCATTGTTAAATTCCATCATAAATATTTTTTTGATAATTTAAGAAAAGTTGCATTGTACTAGTGCTGGGTTTTAAACTGGTATATAGATGCCCTTTGCTTAAACTAGGTTGGGAGTCTCTAAAGATATAACTTATAAAACTGTCCTGTAATAGAATTGCCACAACTGAAACAGAAAAAGGAAGACCAAAGTTTGAACAGAAAGACTTTTGTGATATAAAAACTTTCATTCTATACTCTGTTGGTAAATAAAGCTTCTAAAACAGATTTTGATTATTCTTTAATCACATCAGCAGTCTAGAGACACTGTGTCTAAATCCAGGGAATGCCTTAACATTCTCTAGGCAAAGAGTAAATTGAACTCTGCATCAGGTCCCTAACAGATGGATGTGGGCTGTCATACATTATGTCAGCATCAATGCCATTTGGCTCTGTCACTTTCTGGGCAGTAAATATAGATTTCTTTTGCAAGTGATGCTTATCTAGGATATTTTATTCTTTCAGCTATAAGTGGATACCATCCTATTAAATATTTACTTTACAACTTACAAAATAGGTTGTTTGAAAGAGCTAATAAAAAAAAAGAAACCTGGCCTTCCAGGAACAATATATTCACATTTTATTTGATTCACTTGGGGAAGTAATAAAATATCCTTGCCCAGTTTTCATCAGGGATTCAACCCAGATTGTTACAGTAAAGACACACAAGAAAGTAACTACATGATGGCATCTGGAAATGCTCCGGACAAAATCTTTTATAATACACAATCCATCTGGCACTTGCCTGGGAGGAAAGCTTCAAAGAGAACCAGATATAGCCCAAATGTTCTCTCACAAAAGATTTTTAACCTACTTACACTTTATTTCATGTAACTTGTGTATTTTGTAAACTTATATATTTCCGGAGCTTAGGCCTAAAGGTCTTGACATCACAAAGACTTCTCAAAAGTACAGCAGAGTCATACCATTTGGGCTTCTAACACCCAAAACTTGCATATTCTGAATTTCTATAAACCATTGGCACCATGATTAGGATCTTAAATATGGATAATACATTTCACTTAATAATAATGTCACTTATTGAGCACTCATGAGGCAAATATTCTCTAAACTCCTTATGTGAATTATCTCAAATTATATCAGAACAATTTGAGGCTACTACTGTTATTCTCATTTAAATTTTTTTTTTAAATTTTTACTGCAGTACAGTTGATTTAAAATATTATGTTACTTTCTGCTGTACAGCAAAGTGAATCAGTTATACATATACATGTATCCACTCTTTTTTAGATTTTTTTCCCATATAGGTCATTACAGATTACTGAGTAGAGTTCCCTGTGGGAAAAGTAGGTCCCATAAGGACAGTAGGTCCTTATTAGTTATCTATTTTATATATAGTAGTGTGTATATGTCAATTCCAATCTCCCAATTTATCCCTCCCCGACTTTCCCCTCTGGTAACTGTAAAATTGTTTTCTACAACTGTAACTTTACTTCTGTTTTGTAAATAAGTTCATTTGTACCTTTTTTTAGATTTCACATATAAGCAATATCATATGATATTTGTCCTTGTTCTGACTTACTTCACTCAGTATGACAATCTCTATGTCCATCCAAGTTGCTGCAAATGGCATTATTTCATTCTTTTTATGGCTGAGTAATACTCCATTGTATATATGTACAACATTTTCTTTATTCATTCCTCTGTTAATGGGCATTTAGGTTGCTTCCATGTCCTGGCTATTGTAAATAGTGCTGCAGTGAACATTGGGGTGCATGTATCTTTTTGAATTATGGTTTTCTCTGGGTATGTGCCCAGGAGTGGGATTCCTGGATCATATGGTAGCTCTAATTTTAGATTTTAAGGGACAGTATGGAATACTGTTTTCCATAGTGGCTGTACCAGTTTACATTCCCACCAACAGTGTAGGAGGGTTCCCTTTTCTCCACACCCTGTCCAGCATTTATTGTTTGTAGATTTTTTGATGATGGCCATTCTGACAGGTGTGAGGTGATACTTCATTATAGTTTTGAGTTGTATTCCTCTAATAATTAGTGATGTTGAGCATCTTTTCATGTGCTTTTTGGCCATCTGTATGTCTTCTTTGGAGAAATGTTTATTTAAATCTTCTGCCCATTTTTTGATTGGGTTGTTTGGTTTTTGATGTTGAGCTACATGAACTGTTTGTATATTTTGTAGATTAATCCCTTGTCAGTTGCTTCATTATGTGGGTTATCTTTTCATTTTGTTTATGGTTTCCTTTGCTCTGCAAAAGCTTTTGAGTTTAATTAGGTCTCATTTGTTTATTTTTGTTTTTATTTTCATTAATCTAGGAGGTGGGTAAAAAAGATCTTGTTGTGATTTATGTCAGAGAGTGTTCTGCCTAGGTTTCCCTCTAGCAGTTTTGTAGTATCTGGCCTTACATTAGGTCTTTAATCCACTTTGAGTTCATTTCTTTTGTGTGTGTGTGTGTTTTGTTTTTTTTTTGCGTTACGTGGGCCTCTCATTGCTGTGGCCTCTCCTGCTGCAGAGCACAGGCTCTGGACATGCAGGATCAGCGGCCATGGCCCACGGGCCCAGCCGCTCCGCGGCATGTGGGATCCTCCTGGACCAGGGCATGAACCCGTGTCCCCTGCATCAGCAGTCAGACTCTCAACCACTGCACCACCAGGGAAGCCCTTGAGTTCATTTTTGTGTATGGTGTTAGGAAGTGTTGTAGTTTTATTCTTTTACATGTAGCTGTCCAGTTTTCCTAGCACCACTTATTGAAGAGACTGTCTTTTCTCCATTGTATAGTCTCACCTCCTTTGTCATAGGTTAATTGACCATAGGTGCATGGGTTTATCTCTGGATTTTCTATCCTGTTCCACTGAACTATATTTCTTTTTTTGTGCCAGTACCCTACTCTTTTGTTTTGTTTTGTTTTTCTCAACTTTTTATTTTATATTGGAGTACAGTTGATTGACAATGTTGTGTTAGTTTAAGGTGTACAACAAAATGATTCAGTTATACATATATGTGTATCTATTCTTTTTCAAATTATTTTCCCAATTTTGTTGTTACAGAGTACTGAGCAAAGTTCCCTTGTTGGTTATCAATTTTGAATATAACAGTATGTACATGTCAATCCCAAACTCCCTATCTAACTATACCTCCCCCCAGTAACCATAAATTTGTTCTCTAAATCTGTGAATCTCTTTCTGTTTTGTAAATAAGTTCATTTGTATCATTTTTTTAGATTCCACGTATAAGTGATATAATACAATATTTTTCTTTCTCTGTCTGACTTACTTCACCCAGTAAGACAATCTCTAGGTCCATCTGTGTTGCTACAAATGACATTCTTCTTTTTAATGGCTGAGTAATATTCCATTGTATATATGTACCACATCTTCTTTTGATGTACTCTTTTGACGACTGCACCTTGATTCTCCCAGCTTGGTTTTTCTTTCTCAAGATTGCTTTGGCTATTCAGGGCCTTTTGTGTTTCCATACAAATTTTAAAACATTTGTTCTAATTCTGTGAAAAATGCCATTGGTAATTTGATAGGGACTGCATTGAATCTGTAGATTGCTTTGGGTAGTATAGTCATTTTGATAATATTGATTCTTCTAATCCAAGAACATGGTATATCTTTTCATCTGTTTGTTTTATCTGTTATTTCTTTCATCAGTATCTTATAGTTTTCTGAGTACAGGTCTTTTGTCTCCTTAGGTAGATTTATTCCTAGGTATTTTATTCTTTTTAATGTAATCATAATGGGATTGTTTCCTTGTTTTCTGTTTCTGATCTTTCATTGTTAGTGTATAGCAGCAGTCCCCAACACTTTTGGCACCAGAGACCAGTTTTGTGGAAGGTAATTTTCCACAGACTGGGGTGGGGGGATGGTTTCAGGATGATTCAATTGCATTACATTTATTGTGCACTTTATTTCTGTTATTATTACGTTGTAATATATAATGAAATAATTCTACAACTCACCATAATGCAGAATCAGTGGGAGTCCTGAGCTTGTTTTCCTGCTACTAGATGGTCCCATCTGGGAGTGATGGGAGACAGTGACACCTGAAGTGTGTTGCTTATGTCCAGTCTACTCCACGATCTCATTTTGGTTGCTGTCACTGCAGAAAACCCTGCTTCACAAAGATAGGATGTTGGAAATGGAAGCAGGCTTATCAGTGCTTTTGCAGCAATCTCAGGATATTCCGCCTTGTCTTTAATCCAGAACATATGGAGATCTGAAGTTGTCTCAAACATACTTTTAAGGCCACCGTCATTTGCGATCTCAAGCATTTGATCCTCTTCTAGCATGGACAAAGTTGACTCACCTGGCTTATTCACAAATGGGTTGTGGATCCATTCGTTCCCGGTTCAGGGGTATTTTGTGGTTGGGAAGTAATGCTCAAACTCTTTTGAAAGCTGAGATAGGTGATCATGCATCAGCTGGGAGAAAGAAGGCCCTGGCTCGGTCTCTTTCCAAATCTCTGCTAATGTTTGAAACATGTCAAAAATCACAGTGTTCACTTGTTGTCCCCATAATTCCAGTTTGGCTTTGAATGCAGCCATTTATCTGCTGACTTGAACACAGTTTTCATTCTCCCCTGAAGTGACAGACTGAGTTCGGCAAGCAGGTTGAATATATCACACAAGTAAGCAAGTTTTGCAACCCATTCTGTGTCACTGAAATGTGCTGCCAGTGATAACTGTTTTTCTAAAAGAAATCTCTGGAGCAGCTCTTGTAACTCAAAAACTCTGGCCAGTGATCTACCTTTAGAAAGCCATCTCACTTCTGTGTATAAGAGACGACATGTGTGCTCTGCATTCATCTCCTCACAGAGCTGCATGAACAGACTGAGTTAAGGGCATGTACTTTAATGTGGTTAGTAATTTTAATCACATCCTGCAAAACATTGTTAAGTTCAGGTCACATTTTTAGGCTAGCCAGCGTTTCTCTATGGATGACACAGTGCTTAGACTTACATTCAGAAGCGACCTCTTTGACCCGAGTAGTGAAACCAGAAAGCTGTCATGGCAACTTCTCAGTCCATGCATATACTGACACAAAATGACCAATTCAGTTTTCCTGATATGTAATCATTCAAAGACTCAAATAGTTCTGCAGTCATGGTGTTGGTTGGCAACAAAAGTGCACATAACGTATCCTCATGCACATCCTCCTGAAAAATGTATTGCACAAAAACAAGCATCGTTGCCTTGTTGTCAATATCAGTATACTCCTCAACCTGGATTACGTACCATGGTCACTCATTAATCCTCTCTAACAATTGTGCCTCAGTACCCTCTACTGTTTCATCAATTTGTCTAGTTATGGTGCTAGCTGAAAGAGGAACACCTTGTCTTGTTCCTGATCTTAGAGGAAATGTTTTCAGTTTTTCACCATTGAGAATGATGTTTGCTGTGTGTTTGTCATATATGGTCGTTATTATGTTGAGATTGGTTCCCTCTCTATGTCCACTCTCTGGAGAGTATTTATCATAAATTCATGTTGAATTTTGTCAGAAGTTTTTCTGCGTTTACTGAGATGATCATATACTTTTTATTCTTCAGTTTGTTAATGTAGTGTATCACATTGATTTATTTATGTATGTTGAAGAATCCTTGCATCCCTGGGATAAATCCCACTTGATCATGGTGTATGATCCTTTTAATGTGTTGTTGGATTCGGTTTGCTAGTAATTTGTTAAGGATTCTTGCATCTATATTCATCAGTGATATTGGCTTGTAATTTTCTTTTTTTGTGATATCTTTGTCTGGTTTTGGTATCAGGGTGATGGTGGCCTTGTAGAACAAGTTTGGGAGTGTTCCTCCCTCTGCAATTTTTTTGAAGACTTTGAGAAGGATATGCATTAGTGCTTCTCTAAATGTTTGATAGAATTTATCTGTGAAGCCATCTGGTCCTGGGCTTTCATTTGTTGGAAATTTTTTAATCACAGTTTCAATTTCAGTACTTGTGATTGGTCTGTTCATATTTTCTGTTTCTTCCTGGTTCAGTCTGGGAAGGTTTTACCTTTCTAAGAATTTGTCCATTTCTTCTAGGTTGTCCATTTTACAGGTGTGTTGCTGCTTGTAGTAGTCTCTTATGATCATTTGTATTTCTGTGGTGTCCATTGTAACTTCCCCTTTTTCATTTCTAATTTTATTGATTTGAGTCCTCTCCACTTTTTTCTTGATGAGTCCGGCTAAAGGTTTATCAATTTTGTTTATTTTCTCAAAGAACCAGCTTTTAGTTTCATTGATCTTTGCTACTGTTCTATTCATCTCTATTTCATTTATTTCTGCTCTGATCTTTATGATTTCTTTCCTTCTACTAACTTTAGGTTCTGTTTGTTCTTCTTTCTCTAGTTGCTTTCGGTGTAAGTTTAGGTTTTTTGTTTGAGATTTTTCTTATTTCTTGAGATAGGATTGTACTGCTATAAACTTTCCTCTTAGAACTGCTTTTGCTGCCTCCCATAGGATTTGGATCATCATGTTTTTGTTGTCATTTGTCTCCAGTTATTTTTTGATTTCCCTTTTGATTTCTTTAAGTGATCCATTGGTTGTTTAGTCACATATTGTTTAGCTTCTATGTGTTTGTCTTTTTTACAGTTTTTTTTCCCTGTAATTGATTCCTAATCTCATAGCATGCGGGCAGAAAAGATACTTAATATGATTTAAATATTCTTAAATTTACCATGGCTTTATTTGTAGCCCAAGATGTGATCTATCCTGGAGAATGTTCCATGTGCCCTTGAGAAGAAAGTGTATTCTGCTGCTTTTGGATGGCCTTTCCTATAGATATCAATTAAGTCTATCTGGTCTAATGTGTCATTTAAGACTTGTGTTTCCTTATTAATTTCCTGTCTGGATGATATGTCCATTGGTATAAGTGGGGTGTTAACATTCCCACTGTTATTGTGTTCCTGTTGATGTCCCCTTTTATGGCTGTTACCATTTGTCTTATCAACTGAGGTGCTCCTATGTTGTGTGCATATATATTTATAATTGTTATTTCTTCTTCTTGGATTGATCCCTTGATCATTATGTAGTGTCCTTCTTTGTCTTTTTTTAAAACTCTATCTTGTATGAGATGAGTACTGCTACTCCAGCTTTCTTTTGATATCCATTTGCATGGAATATCTTTATTCATCCACTCACTTTCAGTCTGTATGTGTCCCTAGATCTGAAGTGTTTTTAGGTAGGCTGTCTACAGTTGGGTGGGGCTGTGTTCCTGTCTTGCTGATTGTTTGGCCTGAGGTGTTCCAGCTCTGGAGTCTCTAGGCTATTGAATGCGGCTGGGTCTTTGTGCTGAAATATGGACCTCTGGGAGAGCTCATGCCAATCAGTATTCTCTGGGACATCTGCCACCAGTGTCCTTGCCCCCACAGTGAGCTACAGTCAACTCCCAACTCCCCAGGAGACCCTCCCAGACCCCTAGTTAGGTCTAACCCCAGTTCCTATGGGGGTATTGCTTTGTGCTGAGTCCCAGTGCATGTGAGGTCTTGTGTGCCCTTTCCAAGAGAGGAGTCTCTGTTTCTTCCAGCCCTATGGAGCTCCTGTACTCAGGTCCTGCTGGCCTTGAAAGCAAATATCCTGGGGGTTCTTCCTCCCAATGCCTGACACTCAGACTTTCTTGGAGGGCTATTTTTATGTAGGAAGGTCCCTGTATAGTCTCTATGTGTTTATTATTTTTTGGTGTGAGGACTGTTTTTAGTATGGATATCTGCCACATCTTTTCTCGGAGTATGATGGCTGTTATCCCCTTGATTGGATGTGTGACTGATGTGGTGACTTGAGCCTGCCCTGGATATTGAGTGGGGCCTCCCCTTTGCTCTGTGATTGTTACTGACCTGTCAGGGGCAAGGTCTCCCCCTCCCCTAGTTGTTGGCGTAGAGGCCTCCAGATCTGTTTCTTAACTGTGTTTCTGATCTGTGGTGTGAGGTAGGTGGAACTAGAGCACTCCCACTGGGAGAGAAGCCACTGAGTTTTCCTCCTCCAGCACTGTTCACCTGTGAGTATACTCTGTTGTGTCACATTTCACCCATTGTGCTGGCTCACAAATTACACTGATGTTGAAACTGCTCTCAGCTCCACCTTAACCATGGGTATGCCAGCAATTGTCCCTGTTGTCTCACAGGTGATGTTTTCACCAGGCCACCAGCACAGATCCACTGAAGCAGGTCCCTGGACTGCAGTAGTAATGTACCTGATGAACCTGCTGTGGGAGTTATGGAGGCAGCTCAGATTCTGACCTTGTCCAATCCCCACCCGTGCATGCCCACAGAGTCCACAGCTGCTAAAGCTTGACCCATCTCAGCCGCAGGAGCATTCTTCTGTTCAGATGTTCCACAGGTGCCGAGTTCACAAAGCCAGCAGCAGGGGTGTGAATCCGCGTTCATGCAACCGCGGGGAAAGATTTCAACTCTTCTTCCTTAGTTGCATGGCCCCCGGGGCTCAGCTGTGGTTTTAGCCCCACCTCTGTGTGTGTTCCTCCCACCATCATCTGCTTCCAAGGTTGTCCCGGAGCACACATGCCTGCTCAGGCAGGCAGGGGCAGCGGTGGCGACAGCCTGCTGAGGCCGAAGTGGCAGGAGGAGGCTTTGGCGGGAGAGGAGGGTGAGCCTGCTCAGGCGGGCACCCCTTCTAGTGCCCATAGCAGCAGGGAACAGTGCGTGGGGAAAGGGGCTGCAATGGTGGCCCCCCTCTTTGCACATCACTCAGTAATGCACCCTGCATCTATGGTGGCCTGGGCTTCTTCCACAAGCTTTCCCGGTTGTGGAGCTCCTTACTGCAGTCCCTTCAGGCTGTCTCTTCACATCCAACAGTTGTCCCCTGCCTGGGTCCACTCTCCAAGCCTCACATTCCAGCACGCAGCCCCCGTCTACACCAGGAGACACACCACTCAGGATGGGGTGCAGGGGCTGTGGCACGGACCATCTGCAGAAGTCTTACTCTGTCCTGCCTGCCACGGACTGGTTGCCACGCCCTTGATCCTCCAAAGCTCCTCTCTGTCCCAGGTGATCTCCCTGCCAGAGAGGGGGCTTCCCTGAGTGAGGGAACCTCTCCTCTCTTTCAGCTCCCCCCGTCCAGGGGTGAAGGTCCTGTTCCATTTCCTCTTTTCTATTTTTCTTTGTTTCACCCTACCCAGTTGCATGGGGATTTTTCTTGTCCTTTTAGGTGTCTGAGGTCCTCTGCTAGTGTTCAGCAAGTGCTCTGTGAGAATTGTTCCATTTGTAGATGTATTCTTTTTTTGGGGGAGTAGGGGGGTTCACAGGCCTCTCACTATTGTGGCCTCTCCCGTTGCGGAGCACAGGCTCCGGACGCGCAGGCTCAGCAGCCATGGCTCACGGGCCCAGCCGCTCCTCGGCATGTGGGATCTTCCCGGACCGGGGCACGAACCCGTGTCCCCTGCATCGGCAGGCGGACTCTCAACCACTGTGCCACCAGGGAAGTTCTGTAGATGTATTCGTGACATACTTGTGGGGAGAAGAGAACTCCACATTTTCCTATTCCTCCATCCTGACTCCTCCCCACCCTGTTAGTCTCAATCTACACATAATGAAATGGAAGTACTAGGGTTTCATAAGTCCATATTCATATAACCAGTAAATTGTGAAATTGGGGTCCAATTTGAAAAGTGAGTTAAATAGTCATGAAAAGCATCCATCAGGAGTAAATATTCATCTCAGAATTATTCATATTAATGTGAATTAATGAATAAAATCATTAATGTCTGAGACTGAAAGAGATTTTATAAAGCATTTACTTCGCTTGAATGTCAGGACCCCCTCAATAATAGTTTTTCTTTTTAGTGCTGTTTATTTCTATAACATTCATCTTCATTTAATCTTATTCAACCTAAATCCATTTATCTTCTTGAATGTTTATATGTGAATGCCAGTTTAGTTTGAAACTACTTGATCTTTACTTTTCTCACTGAGGTCTGTTCCAGACACAGAACACTGCAATCTCTGCTTTGCAACACCTGCCTTTGAAATCATTAATTTCTGTCATGACAGAAAGCACTTATATGCCCAAGAAGAAAATGTCACAAGAGTGTCTGAAACCGTTGACATTGAATCTAGAATCTTGACTTAAAATATGCATGTTCCCTAAGACATCCTCATCATATTCCTGGTCTTAAAACCACACTGACAGCTTACTTGCACTGTCTTTTTGCTCCAGTAGTTGCAGGTGCCACAAGTGCTGCATGTGAGGTCCACAAAGACAAGAGGGTGGGGAGAAAGTTGCATCATTTCCCTGCATGAGGAAAAGAATAGCTGGGGCAACAATAAAATAATCCTGTGGGAAGTAAGATTGCCTGTAAGGGTTATATTTGATGGACAGTACTGAAAAAGATAAAAAGAAATTTTATTAGCAGTAAAAAGTTTTTCTTAGTCAATAGGTAAAGTCCCACCTTGGGTTAAAGAGAGACATTTTTCCAATACACACACACACACACATACACACACACAATTACTCCTTGTTCAATTACTCTTTACTATAGGGATAAAATAGAACAGATTTCTGAATACATTGGGCAGGTGTTACTGAAAGAGATACTATGAATGATCAAGTCTAAGACTCAGAAATCTCTATCGAAAATGAAAACAAATTAGACTATGTCTGGGTGCTTTAAGCTTGGCCTATAACTACCTCTTAAAAGAGGATTTCTATTTGGATTTTATCATTTTATAACATAGGGCAATTTACAGTAACCTGGGTGAACTTTGTTCCAGTCATGATAAAGATCCTTACCTCAACTCTTTGTTTTGAGGGCTAATATGTTTCTTTGTAGCAGTACCTGATTAAATAAACTTGAAATTTTAATGTCAGCTAATTAAGGTGGCATCTTCCAGTTGGCTTATGATAAGACAATATACAATTAGTTTTAACTGGATGATTTTTTTATCTGGATGCTTTTTAAATTTATTCATTTCCCAATTTTTTTCAAATGAACATTTATGATGTTTTATTACTATCCATGTTCTTAAAGAGCTGTTTGTAAGTCAGTGGAAATTTCCGAATATAGATATTATTACTATTAAAGGATTGGGGGAAAAGACACTGAGTTAAATCAATGATCTTACTTAATAGTTGATGCAAAGAATATTTCAGCTGATTCATATTTTTACAGGTTATATTAGTGAGTCCAAATTTAATATTGTAACATATGGGCACACACAGTCCTATACACACACACAAACACACACACGTGCTGGCACAAATTTGGAAATTTTGACATTCCTCTCTTTTTGTCTCCAAAAACATTGTGTTTTATCCTGTGTGTAGGACTTTTGTTTCAATTTATCTGTACATAGAGTCAAAAATGTTTCTAGATTTATGACAAAGATCTAGAGATTTCAATGGACACTTTCAGAATCCAGAATCTATGAGATGTGGAGGCCAATAAAAAAAGTTAAAAAAACAACAACCCAAAAGCTGTAGTAGTAAATGTATACACCTAGAACAACTGAGAAAATAGGTGGATTCTCCTGAAAAACCTGGCAAGTATCTGCACTGGTCACACCCAGGTTTACCTTTGGGCACTGCTTTCAAACTGAAGCTTATCTAGAGGAATATGTAAGATTTGGGGGGAAAATGTTGAAGGACCTGGAACAGTGTTCAAACCTAAACTGATCAAAAGGAAGATGAAAGATTTGGAAAATGTGTTGACAAAGTTGAACTTTTAATACCAAAGGGGAAATATTTGAGTGGGTACATGACATTAGAGATGTATATTTCCGTTCAGAAGAGCACTCTAATAACTAAAACTATTCCACTGGGCTACACTGTGAGAAAGATGTGTCTTAAATTGTTGTAATACTTTACAGTTTCAATGTCTTTTTACATTAACGATTTCACTACACTCTTACAACTTTATTGAAACAATGCAAAGCAGACATTTATAGAGGAGGAAACTGAGGACAAAAAAATCAAAAAAGCCGTTACAGGCTCAAATTTCAAATACTGATTTTATTATGCTAACCATCTTTCTATTCACTGCATCATCACGGTGGTCTCTAGTGCGTTCAATGGCTTATGTAATATGTCATAATTGTGTGAGAGCCCATAGCTGAACCTAAAAGGCATTAGAGTGGAATAAAGAGGAACACAGACTCTGGAGCTAGATAGTGTCAGTACAAATCCCAGCTCTACCAATCCCTAGCATTTTCCTCATTTGTAAAATGGTGTCAAAAATTTTGCATCCTGGGCTTCCCTGGTGGCACAGTGGTTGAGAGTCCGCCTGCTGATGCAGGGGACGCGGGTTCGTGCCCCGGTCTGGGAAGACCCCACATGCCACGCGTGGAGTGGCTGGGCCTGTGAGCCATGGCTGCTGAGCCTGCGTGTCCGGAGCCTGTGCTCTGCAATGGGAGAGGCCACGGCAGTGAGAGGCCCGTATACCAAAAAAAATAAAATAAAATAAAATAAACAAATTTGCATCCCTTAAAATATTGATTGTGAGAATTAAGCAAATTAAGGTATGGTAAGTGTTTAGCAATATGTAAGAACTCTGTGTTAGCTAAAATCATCATCATCATCATCTGGCATGTGAAAGTTACTCCATACATGTTAGCTTCTCTATATAGCCTCCAAAATTTTACTTTGGAGGACAAATATATACTTTGTAGTAGGAATTCTAGCAATACGGGAGTTGAGAGAGTGGGTAGTATGCTTGAAAATGTTAACCTCTAGAGTTCCCTTTTCGCTGTGATGTTCTGATATGCATATTATTGTATTGTAGGTGTCAATCAGAAGTCATCTCCCAAACCAGATAACACAATCCCACAGATTTCTTGATTTTTTCTTTTCCCATATAACACAATCCCAAAGATTTCTAAACTAGATCTGAAGTGGAAGGAATGGGGGATGGGGTGGCTGATATGCATTGGAATGCTAATACAAGCCTTAGTAGAGAAGAAGTTTTCAAAATCTTATTTGGTAGTATCTATAACTTGTACTAACTGGAAGAATTTTCCTGAAATATTCAGTTTTGTTCTTAATAGTATTTCCAAGCTTGCAATTTAGTAACTTGGTAAAAATAAAATCCTCTTACTTGCCTTATTGTTCCCAGGGCTGAAATCCTTAGGACATAACCAAATTTACATATTTGCTTTTATACTCTAAAGTAAGGTGAAGTGAATGTATCTTTTCCTACAGGTGATGGAGCAAAATGTAGGTATAATGTAGTCACAACAAATTGAAGGGAAATGTCAACTGTTAGAATGTTATAAACTGTGAAAAAATGGATACACTGTATGTGTAATACTATCTTCTTTATTTTCAAATGCATGAACTCTTGATAGATACTTAGCTTCATCTGTATTACAAATTTATCTCAGTATTACCAGGAAATAATTAGACTGAATAGAATACTTTCATCCAATACAAGCTACTACCCACTGCCCATTTCAATATTTGTGCTTCGAACTGTATGTGTAAAATTTTGAAATAGGTTTAATTATACTGTTGAATGGGGAAGGTAATATTTTAGCCAACATAAAAAAAAAACAGTCCTTTGAAATAATGATGATGGGTGGATGTATAGCACCCAATATGGCTCTCCTAGTAGAGAAAGGTGTAAATATTCTAATAACCACAGACTGGAAGGCCACCAAGATGAATCAAGAAAGAAAAAAAAAAAAAAACATGGAAGAAAAGCTGATAGGATGGCACAGAGACTACCATGTGGAAAAAAATTTTAAAGGTAAAAATGATTGATTTAATAATCATTTTGTAGGAGAGGTAAAATTTCTCCTCTACCTTCCTTGGGTCCCCAGCAGGGAGACATACACAGATTAAAAGTAAAGCATAGGGCTTCCCTGGTGGCGCAGTAGTTGAGAGTCTGCCTGCCGATGCAGGGGACACGGGTTCGTGCCCCGGTCCGGGAAGATCCCACATGCTGCGCAGTGGCTGGGCCCGTGAGCCATGGCCACTGAGCCTGCGAGTCCGGAGCCGTTGCTCCGCAGCGGGAGAGGCCACAACAGTGAGAGGCCCGCGTACTGAAAAAAAAAAAAAAAAAAAAGTAAAGCATGCACATCTTTAGTAATTTTTACATTACATGAGAGCCCTCACAAGGAAAATGAAGCCCCCAAGGACGTAGTTAGAGCAGAAGACTTTCAAACTGGGGCTTTTCTAGAGGAAGAGGTAAGATTGTGGGGAAAATTGTTGAAGGATCTGGGACGGTGATCACAACCTGAATTTATCAAGAGGAAGATGGACAAAGAGTAGTAAATTGTGAGAACTTGACAAAGGGGTTTGGGGAAGCAAAGTTAATGGAGAGAAAGTTACTAGGAAGATAAGGGTTAGAGTAACAAATTTGCTTGTACAGATTTCTCTCAGCCTCGACTCTTCATCTCTAGTTACAAGAATGTCTTCCTTCCTCCTGGTGTAGGGAGGGGACCTTTCACATAGGAATTTTGTCTCCTGCTTTCAGGGGAAATAGCGTTCTTCTTGCACCTGCTATTTCTCAAGTGCCTTTAACTCAAAATATTCAATATGTTAAAGTGGCATATTTTGGGGTGACATGCTCTGAACCTCTGCACTTTCAATTAGAGTACAGTAGAAGTACTATCCAGGGTGAGACCTATCATTTTAATAATAGCTAATAACTACAAAGACTACTTTAATTGTAGTAATGGGAATTAAGCAACAGCAAGAATAATGTTAGAATGATAAAATGCTGTATTTCCTCAAATGAGAGTATCTTTCATAACTTTATTATTGTTTAGTTGACAACTCAGAGACCATAATATCACTAGCACTAACAATGAAGGGGGGTAATGTAAAACTAGACTTGTTTTATATAAGAATTAAAACTCATGCTAATTTTGTGGTTTCTCACTCAATTTGCCACCTGTAAAATATGACAAAATTCATTAAAGATGGTTAAATATATGCTGAGAGACAACTTCTGGAAGAAAAGTGATGTTTTAAAAATATTGATGTGTCAAAGCATTCTGACATTTAGCATCTGGATGATTGTTTATTTTCTTTTTTAAACTTTTAAACTTTTAAAATTTTTCCAGTTTTATTGAAATATAATTAACATACAACACTGTATAACTTTAAGGTGTACAGATTAATGATTTGACTTACATCATGGAATGATGATCACAGTAATTTAGTGAACATCCATTACCTCATATAGAAACAAAATTAAAGAAATACAACAAAATTTTTTTGTGATGAGAACTCTTAGGATTTATTTTCTTAACAACATTCATATATAACATACAGCAGTATTAACTGTATTTATCATGTTCATACATTATACCCCTGGTACTTATTTATCTTATATTGGAAGTATGTAACTTTTGACTACCTTCCTCCAATTCCCCTTCCCTCCACCCCCTGCCCCTGGTTATCACAGACCTAATCTCTTTAACTCTGAGTTTGTTTGTTTTTGAAGTATAATTGACCTACAATACTATGTTAGTTCCTGTTACACAACATAGTGAGTTTTTCTATACATTTCAAAATCATCACCGTGGTAGGTCTAGTTAAGGTACATCACCCTACAAAAACATTAATTATCGACTATATTCCCCTCACATTTCATACCTGTGATTCATTTACTTTGCAACTGGAAGTTTTTACCTCTTAATTTCCCTTACCTATTTCTTTCTTCTCCCCGTCCCCATCCCCTCTGGCAACCACCTGTTTGTTCTCTGTATGTATGACTCTGTTTCTCTTTTGTTATGTATTTTCACTGGTTTTGATTTTTAGATGTCCCATATAAGTGACATCAGATAGTGCAGGACTGGAAAGACAGATGTGGGGCTCGGGCCACTCACTCCTTGGGGAAAACATCTGCAATTGTAATTATCCTCCTGTTTGTGTGTTGCGTATCTAGGGGCATTGGTCTGGACTATGTGACATCTCCATCCCTCCTACCAGTCTTGTGATTCTTTCTTTATACCTTTAGTTGTAGAAGATTTTTCTCCTAGTCTTACGTTTTTTCTCATCAATAGTTTCTCTGTAAATAGTTGTAATTTTGGTATGCCCATGAGAGGAGTTGAACTCAGGGTCTTCCTACTCCACCATCTTGGCCACTCCCTGGTTGTTTAGTTTTTCACTATTCAGTCAGAAATGTGTATAAATTATTGGTAGGCATTTAGTCATTATAAAAATTAGATTTTGTCTGTATGACAGTGTTTTGTTTTTTCTGGTGATTATGGAAAATTTGAATCAAATCTTTAAAAATGACAACTTGTGGTTATGAATTAGTCAGTTTTGATTGCTTTTCATCTCCTGTGTCAGGGGAAATGTTTGGAAACAGAAGTAAAGGAGGTGAGCTGGGGCGTATTTTGCCATAAATGAAACTTCAGGTTTTGGAATATCTGTATGTGGAGGATCTTCTATCATGTACAGGGGAACCAAATACAACCATAGTGAGAATTCACTTCTGTTTAGAGACAAGGCTAATACTGCAGATTTCACTACTGTCTTTTCAGAGTGCCGGTAGTTCATGTTCTTGGCATCAGACAGGGAAACAAACTCAGTAGGAAGAAGAGGAAACAGATGAACAGCTATGTAGGCTATAGCACTTTGGCTGTGGGGAAGCTAGATCTGTGTGGGATCTGCTGTTGATGAGATGGCAGAGCAATAATGGCAAGTGGAAACACGCAGGAAATTAACCTTGATAGACCAATAATAAAGAAACCATTCAAAAGACACATTTAATCCACAGTGGTCTCTAAGGATGCAGTTATGGTCCTTGTTAAAATAAATGGCTTCTTTTTGTCTAAATACTTTTCCAGGGAATCCTATTTAAACGTATTTTATGTAGATTTTCTCACAAATGTTAAATTGATAATCTGTTGTGATCTTTCATCATGTCCTGTTCCCTATTGTTTAATACTTATTTTTTATTATTTCATTAATAGTGTAGTAGTAGTATTTTATTAGTAGTATTAATCGAATTTTTTCCCTTACTAACGAATTAGCATCAAAGAACCATCACTGAGCTTTTCTCCCAAATTACCCTAAATTCACTTTTCTATTCTTGAAAATGCTTAAGAAAGGGGATTCTACAATCTTACCTGGTAAAATACATATTCATGAAGTATTTTTGCATTCATGTCCTTCTTTGTTAAAATGCTCCTATTACAAATTATGCCCATTTCCTGTAGATCACCGAGTATAAATGCAGTAGATGATTGACATTTGCTGTTTACTGACATTGAGGATGAAACCTGTTAGGGAGCAGTATCTTTGTAATAAATGGAGCTAGAATGATGAAGAAAAGATGAACGTTTATTAATATTTTTCCAGTCAACATCAAATCATTTCAAAAAGATTCACAGATTTTCTGGAATGATACTCCCTAAACTCAGTAACCTATTACAATTCTTGTGGTCAGAAATTATGATAAACTTAATAGAGCAGAGAGTGTAACAGAGTTCAATACACTCTTTAGCCTTCTTGTATTTTTATGGATTAACGTTTTAGTTTATTCTTCTGCCCATTTAGTTTATTCAGTGTCATCTGCACTTAGCAATCTCCTTCTTATATACAACATAGCTAGGAAACAAATCACTTAGAAATGTTATTTACATTGGTTCTGTATTTTTGAATGTCAGGCCTTACATATAAGTATATAAAGTGATCAGAATTAGTTGAAACCATTTTTAGTTTATTCAATAAACATATACAGAAGTTGCCTAATTTCTGTGTGTGAAGTTCTTAACAAATATTCCTCACTGAATCCTCCCCAAAACATCATGGGATAAACAGCATTATCGTCCCATTTTATCTTTGATGAAAATGAAAAGTGAGGACTGTTTGAATAAGCTGTGGCATTGCCACTTAATGACATACTATGTAGCCAGAAAAAGGAATGAAAAAGATCACATACATAGACTTTTAAAGATGTCTTGCCTTATAGTTTTGGCTTTGAAAATTTATGGATGATTTTTTTAATATTTTTAAATTAAATTAAATTTATTTTTTATTGAAGTATAGTTAATTTACAATGTTGTGTTAGTATCAAATGTACAGAATAATGTTTCAGTTATACATATATATATATTATTTTTTGGATTTTTTTTCCATTACAGGTTATTACAAGGTATTGAGTATAGTCCCCTGTGCTATACACTAGGTCCTTGTTGTTTACCTGTTTTATATATAGCAGTGTATAGATGTTAATCCCCAACTCCTAATTTATTTCTCCCCTCCCCATCCTGGCAGTCTCCTTTGGTAACCGTAAATTTGTTTTCTATGTCTGTGAGTCTATTTCTGTTTTGTAAATATGTTCATTTTCATCATTTTTTTTTAGATTTCACATATAAGTGATATCATATGATACTTGTCTTTATCTGACTTACTTCATTTAATATGATAATCTCTAGGTCCATCTATGTTGCTGCAAATGGCATTATAGATGCCATGGATGCCAATGGATGATTTAAGTATACAAAAATAAAATTAAAATGGAAATACAATTCCTAAAAATTGAAAAAATATAGTAACATAACCACATTAAAAATAACTTTTCAAATGATTTTAAATAGTGATTGTTGATTGTACCTTTTTAAAAGAATGTAATCTGAAGATAAATAGATCTTCAATAAAAACTTAAAACTGTGTCCAGTGGTTTAACTAGTGAAGTTATATTGATATTATGAATTATGATATTATAAAACTCTGCATACATTTCATAGAATAATACAAATATTCAATTAATCTTTTCAGCAACCAAATATGCAGTGTGACAGAACTGATAAAATTTTATAATAAAACATTTAAAATTCTATAATATTTAGTATCAGTTGGGAACGCCACCATATGTATATTTAATACTATTTTTTGGCCTTGCTAGCTGAATTTGTCTAGCTGTAATTCCAATCCAGTAGCAACAGACAAACCTAGTATTTGAATTGTGGTATCTAAATTCTATTCCAGGTCTGAGGAGGAAAAATATGCAAGAAGATTCTGGGGCTCTTCTTTGCCAGAAAGTAATGAAGATGTCAGAAATGAATGAACATTAATGGACTTTTGCCAAGGGGGGCAAAGACCTACATTGAGGTCCAAAGGTAAGTCACTTAAGCAACAGAAAGAATCATGAATGTAATGAATAGAAACACATTGCATTTATAAAAGACTGTGAGCTTACAATCATAGTTATATATAAAAAGAGGAAACCACAACAGCAACAGTAGATGATTTTAAGCCATTTGACTAGAGTGTGAACACTTTATTCTCAAGATTAGCTATTTAGGAGGAAAAACTAGGCCACATCTAATTTTATCCAGCATTTCCTCTGTAAATTGCATTTCAGCTTTGATGATGAAAAGTTCTTCTTTATAGTAGTTTTCCATTGAATAAAGGTAGAAAATGTGATAGAAAAAAGAGAAATACCTGACCATCGTGCAGTTTTTTTTGGAATAATTGACTCAGACAAAGATTATCTGTAGATGAATAATTAGATGACAGGTTAGCAGAGGTTGTGCAATGAGAGTATCAAGGGTCACAAGGTGAATCTCTTGATCAAACTAAGTATGGTTAAAAAAAGTTAATCTTTCACTGTCAAATGAATTTGCTGAGTACCTTATTAAATTTGCTTATCCTTGACTTTTTACCTACTTTTTATAACTTAAATATTTAATCTTTAGTGTTGTTGAGAAATTAACTGTAATTTATTATCTCTGAATTAATAGATGTCATAGATTCAAAATTTAAGGTAGAACTAAACACTGACTCCTTCATTGAAGTGATTAGGGGAGAACATAGGACATCTCTTTCATTACTCAGAAGCACTAAATTTGGTCTTATCTACTGTGTTATGTTATGTCATCTACTAGGTAACATGTCATGATATGTTACCCCATATTAATTTTTCTTTTTTTTTTTTTTTTTTTTTTGCGGTATGCGGGCCTCTCACTGTTGTGGCCTCCCCCGTTGCGGAGCACAGGCTCCGGACGCGCAGGCTCCGGATGCGCAGGCTCAGCGGCCATGGCTCACGGGCCCAGCCGCTCCGCGGCATATGGGATCCTCCCAGACCGGGGCACGAACCTGTATCCCCTGCATCGGCAGGCGGACTCTCAACCACTTGCGCCACCAGGGAGGCCCCCATATTAATTTTTCATCTCTCTTTTCATCTTAAAATATTTTCAGTACAATTATTTAAACAGATTGTTGCCTTGCAAACTCACTTATCTTATTTATTCAATTTAACCATTAAATTAAGTTCAGTCTTAGATGATAAATAAAGCATGGATAAAATGGTATAATATTTTCAGAAATTGCTTCCCCCCCGTCATTTGCCAAACAGATGTCATAGAGATTTGAGAACAGGAAGGCCACATGCCGACACTGTCAACTGTTTCATACCTATAGTCTCTAAAGCTAAGTCAAATTTACTCTGACTTTATGAGACAGTTACAGAATATACTTTTCAAGAAGCATTTTCATTTTAGCTGAATTCATAAATTTTTCATTTATGAAAGTTGCCATGCACTTGTATGCAAATATTGTCTTCCTTTGATGTCTCACTTTCTGAAGGCAAAAGGGATGTGTTTTACTATAGGCATATCGTTTTCATGAAAAGCCATATGGAATCAGACAGTAATATCAATACATCATACTACTCTTAAAGAATCCTTCTAGCTGGAGCAAGATTAAAGTTAACTACCCTATAAGCTTGTTCCCATTTATGCTACCAGTGTGAAAGCCTATTTTTAAGAAGTTCTTACTAAGAAAGTTAATTTGAAATAGGACTGTTTGTTTTTAAAAGCTAAAAGGTGAAAATTTCGAGAAACATTTATTAACAAACAGGATATTTAGCATAGAATATATTTTTAGAAGTTTATGTTAAGTGGTAAAGTTTATTTAACACATTAATGAAGGTAATATATTTGGAGCAATTTACATGATACATTTATACAAAAAATGTCTGACTAACTTCACATAGAATGATAATCTCTAGGTCCATCCACATTACTACAGTTGGCATTACTTTATTCTCTTTTATGGCTGAGTAATATTCCATTGTGTGTGTGTGTGTGTGTGTGTGTGTATACCACAACTTGTATTATATATTATATATTATGGTATATATACAATAATATATACTTATATAATACATATATGTGTGTGTGTGTGTGTATATATATATATATATATATATATATATATATATATATATATATATATATATATATACACCACAACTTCTTTATCCTTTCCTATGTTGATGGACACTTAGGTTGCTTCCATGTCATGTCTATTGTAAATAACTGCTATTGGGGTGCATATATCTTTTTGAATTAGAGCTTTCATCTTTTCTACATATATACCCAGGAGTGGGATTTCTGGATCATATGGTAATTCTATTTTTAGTTTTCTGAAGAACATCCGTACTTTTTTCCACAGTGGCTGCACCAATCTACATTCCCACTAACAGTGTAGGAGAGTTCCCTTTTCACCACACACTCTTCAGCATTCATTATTTGTAGACATTTTGAAGATGGCCATTCTGATTGGTGTGAGGTAATAACTCATTGTAGTTTTGATTTGTATCTCTGTAGTAATAAGCAATATTGAGCATCTTTTCATGTGCCTATTGGCCATTTTTCTTTGGAGAAATGTTTATTTAGGTCTTCTGCCCATTTTTTGATTGGATTGTTTGGTTTTTTGTTATTGAGTTGTATGAGCTGTTTGTATATTTTAGAAATTAAGCCCTTGTTGGTCACATCATTTGCAAATATTTTCTCCCATTCCATAAGTTGTCTTTTCATTTTATTTATAGTTTCCCTTGCTATGCAAAAGCTTATAAGTTTGATTAGGTCCAACTTGTTTACTTTTGCTTTTATTTCTATTGCCTTGGGAAACTGACCTAAAACAACATTGTACTACTTATGTCAGAGAATGTTTTGCCTTTGTTCTCTTCTAGGAGTTTTATGGTGTCATGCCTTATAGTTAAGTCTTTAAGCCATTTCGAGTTTATTTTTGTGTGTAGAAAATTACTTTTGAAGTGAAATTACCAACATGAAAAAATTAATGTGAGTTGCATATATGACATGATTAATCAGGGCTAATATTTTTCTCTTTAGCATTTTACTATGTATCTTTTGCCATTCAAATCGAAGAATATTGTATCTGTTTATTTACGAATATTCACTGAGTGCCTATTTTATGCACTATAATTCCCTTTTAATACTGTTCCTTTAAGGGAAACAGAGTGTGGCTGGAAGCTAGTGAGCAAGGAGAAAAGAGCTCAATATGAGGCTGAAAGTCTTGGCTAGTGCAAGATCAAAATGGGCTATGAAGGACGCAGTAAATAAATTGTTGGAATCTTGTTCCAACATGAAACAGTTTCAAACAAATGCATGAAATGACATGACCTATGTTTCCAAAGATCATTCCAGCTTTTGTGTGGAGAATATTTTAAGATTAGAAGCAGAAGCCTGTTTGGAGGCTGTTGTAACAGTCCAAGTACCAGTTATGATATGAGATGAGAATGGTGGAGAGAGAGAGGCACGTGTGTGGTTTGAGAGCAATTGGGAGTGGGAGCTGCTGGTGTGGAATAAGGACTCCTAGATGGACTGAAGTGGGTGCTGACTGAAAATGAATACTCATAGCTGCTGACTTATAGGTTTCTGGGTTGAGAACCTGTGTGATTTTCCTAATACTTTATATTTGAATAGTATCAAAACTTCAGAGTTTATATAATACGTTATTTCATTTTATATATACAAAAAATCTTTGATTTATATGTTAACTTTTCTATACAGATAAGAAAACTGAAGTTCTGAAAAGCAGTGTTTGTTAAAGTCACATTGATATTAAGTAGCAAAATCAAAACCTGTGTTTGAGTTTAAGCCCTCTGTACCATCCACAGTCCTACAACTTTTCTGGTCCCAATACAATCCCAATCAGTTTTCTTCTTCAACAACAAAAACAACAACAAAATAGCCCTCAAGTTGGTCATATAAGGAACGTGGGTGGGGAGTGGAAAGTATATGGTAGCTCAAGAAATTCAATGAAGAACAAGGGCAAGAAAACAGGGAGCAAAGTCACCTGAGTTGCAAACTTTTTGAGTTATTTATTGATTATATTTTCTTTTCTTTTTTTAAAATAAATTTATTTATTTTATTTATTTATTTTTGTCTGAATTGGGTCTGTGTTGCTGTTCATGGGCTTTCTCTAGTTGCAGTGAGTGAGGGCTACTCTTTGTTGTGGTGCCCGAGCTTCTCATTGCGGTTGCTTCTCTGGTTGTGCAGCATGAACTCTAGGTGCATGGGCTTCAGTAGTTGTGGCACGTGTGCTCAGTATTTGTGGCTTGTGGGCTCTAGAGCACAAGCTCAGTAGTTGTGGTGCACAGGCTTATTTGCTCCACGGCATGTGGGATCTTCCTGGACAAGGGCTCAAACCTGTGTCCCCTGCATTGGCAGGTGGATTCTTAACCACTGAGCCACCAGGGAAACCCTGTTTATTGATTATATTTTCTGTAAAAGCACAGTGTCTAAGGCACATTTAAGTCTTACAAACAATTTCAAAAAAAATCAAGGCTGCTAGAAGACAGTTTAGTTGTTAAGATTTATTTCTGTGTCCTCCTTGACTTTTATCTTCTGTAAGCATATTAGGACCCCCTGCTGGCACAGTAATACAGTTAAATAATATATCTAAACATGTCTGGTATTGGAACATTTTACCAGAAGTAGACTTTTTTTAAATGCCAAAATTTCTTCTTTCAACAGAAGAAATGAACATATTACTACATAAAGTAGAATTCAGGGCTTCCCTGGTGGCACAGTGGTTGACAGTCCGCCTGCCAATGCAGGGGACACGGGTTCATGCCCCAGTCCGGGAAGATCCCAAATGCCACGGAGTGGCTGGGCCTGTGAGCCATGGCTGCTGAGCCTGTGCGTCCGGAGCCTGTGCTCCTTAACGGGAGAGGCCACAACAGTGAGAGGCCCACGTACTGCAAAATAAATAAATAAATAAATAATTCCTTAATACAACCAACATGTACTTGTTCAATTTCAACCTCCCTCATTCCATGATTATTTTTTAGTGTTGTTTTTTTTTTTTAAATCAGGAACCTAACCAGATATAATTCTTTTTTGGTATTCTTCTTTTACTCACCTTTAGTAGCCTACTCTCCTCAGTCCTTTTCTCTCCTACCTTTATCTTCATAAAACATGATTTACAGCTTTCCTCATTTTACTCTTCCACCATTCTAAGACTCCATTCATCCTAGCAAAATGTTGATGAATTCTTTTTTGATGATCTGACTAACTTGCTGTACAGTTGGCAAGTACCCAGCCAATGTACTCAGGCTGGAAGTATATGATGTCACTGTAACAGAGAATAAGGGCCTGGGGGAGAAGCAATGTGCATTTTGGTGACTACTTTTAACTATCACTAAATGAAGTATAAATTCCTATGATCTTTTTCATAACAGTAAAACATTCAGTTCCTTTAATCAGTCCCAACAGTATGTTCAATGGAATTTAGGGTATTTTACATACCATAAAAATATTATAGAAATTATTTTAAATGCACAAAGGATAAATAGAAAAAATAAAGATTATCTTTAATCATTCCACAGATCTGAGATAACTACAATTAATATATTGATATATTCTATTTTCTTTCTTATAAATTTGTGTAAAATACATTCAGCAAGATATAGATACATTTAAGAAAACTGAATGAATTACAAGATGGGGGAAGATTCTGGATTCAAATAGAATTAGATTCAATCTGCCAATTCTACTTTTTGAGATCCTCAGTAAATCTCAGATTTATTACTACTTCTCTACACTGTAAAGTGGGACCATTATTAATACTTGTTTTCTGGAGATAATATGAGATAATACAGGAAAGTGCTTAGAACAGACTATGACAGTCATTGCTGAGAAAGGTTCACTATATTTACCATGATCCTTATTATTCTAATGTGAATATTTAAATCAAATTATTTCCCAATAGAAACACTGGAACACATTGTAGATGAGATATAAAAAGTTCTCCAACCTTTCGTCAATCTCATACTTACTTACTCTTTTCTGAAGGCATCATATCACAAGTGAGGGCTAAGTATTTTGCTTGTCATTCAAATTGTATTACACTCAGGTTAGGAAAAATAGTGTAAGATTCTAGGAATGTATTGATTATTAGTCCTTTTAAAATTTTATTTTATATATATCTATAAGTTTAGCAGTTGATAATTTTATGTTTCCCCATCTTGAGCATATTTTATGAGGAATTTGAGAAAGGTCATGAGAATGACAACTAGCATTGTAGAAAGCGTTAGTTAAGAGGCTTTAGTTTTAAAAATTTGATCCTGCTCCTGTTATCAAATTTAGGACATTTTAGCCATGACTAAGCTTACATTGTGGATACAATCATATAAAAATACTCGGGCCTCCCTGGTGACGCAGTGGTTGAGAGTCCGCCTGCCGATGCAGGGGATAGGGGTTCGTGCCCCGGTCTGGGAGGATCCCATATGCCACGGAGCGGCTGGGCCCGTGAGCCATGGCCGCTGGGCCTGCGTGTCCGGAGCCTGTGCTCCGCAACGGGAGAGGCCACAACAGTGAGAGGCCCACATACCGCAAAAAGAAAAAAAAAAAAAAAAAAAAACTCAACAAATATAGCAGCCAAGAATAATAATATCTCCCCTTGTTAATTCTATTCATGTCATAATATGTTTGATTATTTTTTCCACAAACTCGTGACAGAGTTAACCTCCTAAAATATAACTTGGCAAACATCATCAACCATATAATGATTATAGCCCACGAGAGTTATGAATGTCTTTCACCAGGATCTCAGGTGGTAATGTTAGATGCAGTTCTCCAATCTTGTAACAACCTGAATATAAGCAAAATATATGCATTTATGTTCATCTCTGCTCAGTTTCAGACCTACAGGGCACAGAATGTATCAATAGCCAAACCACCTAAAAAATAAGCAGATGTTGGTTTATTTTTCCAGTTTCTATTAAATATCCAACTTACACACAACCAAAAGGTAAATGTAGAACCAAAAATAATTTAACAAATTCCATGAAAATTATCTTTCTTTGGGCTTCCCCGGTGGCACTGTGGTTGAGAGTCTGCCTGCTGATGCAGGGGACACGGGTTTGTGCCCCGGTCCGGGAACATCCCACATGCCGCGGAGCGGCTAGGCCCGTGAGCCATGGCCGCTGAGCCTGCACGTCCGGAGCCTGTGCTCCGCAACGGGAGAGGCCACAACAGTGAGAGGCCCATGTACTGCAAAAAAAAAATAATAATAATAATAAATAAATTAAAATTATCTTTCTTTAAGATTTTACCACTTTGATTTTTTTAAACAAAATATATTTAAATGTGAAGGAAAATACCTATATTTATTTTTGGAATGCAGGATTTTCAATATATATAATTACCTTTGCACTACACTCACCCTTGTCACCCAGGCAGAATAACATAAAATAATCCTGAAAATATTTACTAATGCTCAAATATTTTGGGTTATATTCTAGATTCTAGAAGAAAAAGGACTGATTTTAACAAGAAAAAAATTTTTAGGCTGGACTTTAAATGCATTGAAGATTTAAGAAATGTATCCTGAGGAAGCAGAAACACAGGAAAGAAAAAAAAAATTGTTGCCCCCAGAGACGAGTCCCCAATATGAGATTTCCTGTCTGCATCTCAACCAGTTCAGTTAATGCCCTGGAAAACATGAGCTTCTACACAGACTAGAGGCATCATACTGTTTCTTTGACTTCAGGCTTTCTGTCTGACAGATACCCTTCGGAATTTAAGACCCAAATTGTGTCTAAAAGACAACATATTAACTCTGGTAGTATCAAGAATGTGCTTAAATTAGTTAAAATGTGTAATATAATCAAGCAAATATCATAAATCCATAAAAGATACAGAAAATAATTTGAAATTGCAAAATTCAACCAATCCATGATTAAAGTAAGCCATGTCCCAGAAAATATGTAGGTACATATGACAAAATTGGGCAACTGGCTTGCACGGAAGGTGGAATATGGAAGGCCTGGTAGATGAGGGAAAGAGGAGAGGCTGTTAGCCAGGTCAGTGGGATACCTGCAGAGATAGAAGGCAAGCAGATGGTACTCCCAATGATGTAGAGATTACATCATCCCACTTAACTTGGAAAACTAATAATTTAATAACTTGTCCAAGGTCACACAGCTAGTGAGTGATATGGAGCTGGAATGTGATCAAATAGACACTCTGACTCCAGATTTCATACCATCAACAGCCAGACCTTGCTGCAGATGTTTAATGTCATTTATCTAGGATATTCCTCCTCATTTTCCCCTTTATCATCTGAAGAGAGAAAAAAATGCACATTCTACCTTACCTTTCCTTTGAGTCATTTTTTTTGCCCAATATTTAGGCTTTGCCAGCAAAGATTATATGTTAAATATGATACTCTGAAGCTTTAAATATTGATTTGCTCATAGGTAAAATATAATTTACTTAGAAGCAATAACTTTAGAGACATCTTTTCTCTTGTAAGGAATATTGAAATTTAATACAAAAAATAATCAGTAAATGAAACTTTTCTCAGTAGAGAATAATAATAGAAAATAAGGCTATGGTGATGATTCATGTTTCAGTTCCAACATATAAAAAGCTTGGAAGTCATCACTCTTGTCCTACAACAAGAAAAAGCTGGGCAAACTGAAAATCAGTGATCTTTCCTGGACCCATCAGAAAATTGAGGTCACAGGCAAAAAATTACTTCCAAATCTTGGGAGATAGGCACACCCAGAGATGTGCAGTAACTGAGCTTTGTCTACTTGGAACAGAAGCTGCTGCTGGAACTGCAAATAGGTAGAAAAAGTAATTTTGAAGACTTGCTGCGGACATTGTATGGACTAGCATGAGAGTGAGAAACTCCTAGGAAGCCATAGCTTTAGTGAGGCCACAGAAGTTTCTTGGGCTTTCTCTCCAGGAACCCTGCAAGGTTCTCACAGTGAGGAGTCCCTCATGGCCCTGGCAGGAGTGCAATTCTTTCATGTATTTTGTGTGACTTTTTTTTACTAGGTGTGTAAATCTTATCCTGGTTATACTATCTTGTCTGGAATTGGACATTTCATCGCATTTTAATGAGCTATGATTTAAAAAATAGTCATTTTGTCTTCTCAGCATAAAGTTAATGTTGCAGGTTAAATTGCTTGGAAAGCAGTCTCTGCTATGTAGTTTAGTCTCTTAATAAAACAGCATTTCTTACCTTTCTTTTCCTTTTAAACCTTAGCTCAGTTAATATCATTCTCCCTTTCCCTGGGTGTAAAATTTCTCTTTAGATGGTGGAGGGAGGAAAAAAACTCCCAAATTTTAAACAAGTTTCATCTAGAAACATAAGCATTTGAGTTGACTTTTGTAGTGAGTTTGGGATGAAAGTTAGCACACTTAAATGTATGGCTAACCTAATTTGTATGCAAATCAGTGTCCCATGAATTTTAATGCCAGTGGAGAGTTCCATATTAATATAGGTTTTACAATACATTGTATTTTTGAAATTTACTCCTGTGGAAAGATTTAGGAGAATAAGATGGTAACACTGAGTGTGGGGATTTAAGATACCATGTGCAAGGGCTTCCCTGGTGGTGAAGTGGTTGAGAGTCCGCCTGCCGATGCAGGGGACATAGGTTTGTGCCCCGGTCCGGGAGGATCCCACGTGCCGCGGAGCGGCTGGGCCTGTGAGCCATGGCCGCTGAGCCTGCGCGTCCGGAGCCTGTGCTCCGCAACGGGAGAGGCCACAACAGTGAGAGGCCCGCGTAACGCAAAAAAAAAAAAAAAAAAAAAAAAAAAAAGATACCATGTGCAATTGATTTTACATAACACTACTCTTCTTCCATTTGAGGAAAGGTGCTCAAGTTGTATGTGGCAACATGTCCTCAGGCTCCAAGAGCAAAAGTACCTGCAGCAGTTTATAGAATTAGTCATCAGTCTCACTAGAGTTTTTTTCCCAGTGGGCTAGAGCTGTGGAAATTTGAGACTTCTCACAAACCACAGATTGTGCAGGAGCACTTAAAATGTTAATCTAGGCATATTTTAATTTGCATAGAATACAGAAAGTCTGTAGAGAAAAATTTAAATTTTGTTTCAGTCTAGTTTAAACCTGTCCTTGTTTGAATGCCAGAGGGGTGAGAGGTGGGGAAGAGCTCCAAAGAAGGCTGTGCTGGAAGGAGGAATGAGAAGTCCCTGGGAACCTATGGTTGGAGAAAGACCTAACTGAGCAAGAGACCAGGAGGCGAAACACAGCATTGCTTCCATGGGCTGTGCGAGATCAAGATACACTGAGGAGAGGAGGGAGGACTGCATCTGAAGGAAAGAAGCCTGTCAGTGAGGCTGTAATGGTAAGAGGAGCCCCTTAACCCGGGACCTGTACCTTAGAGTTTCTTTGTATCAAACACACACACAGGCCGCACACACACACATACACACACAGATACTAGATACGTTTAATCTAGCACTTTCAGGTTTTTCTGTAACTCAGGATCTGACACAAAAGTGTGGCACAGCAAAACCTGCAACCATCGATACCTACTTTACAAATGATTGCATTCCAGCTTCAGGGAATTGAGTCTCCCTACCTCTTGTGTTTTGACATTAAAACAAAAGACCACTATGTCAGATACTGAGAGCTTTGTGGCTTGTGCCCTGGTCAACATCACAAATAGACACTTATTGGAGTTCAGGGAGGGCTTGAGCAGGAGAGGTGCTTAGAAAGAGAAGTGGCAAATGATTGACATGGCACACCCTTCCTCTTAGGTCACATTACAGCAAACAATTCTTGCATGCTGAAGCATCCTTTCTGAGTAATGTCAAGGGCCTCTTCTCTAGTCCTTTGAGCTCCAATACATGATTCCAGTGAAATTCACAAATTAACAAGACATTTCCAACAGCTGCACACAGTGACAGCAGCAAAGTTCATTGCTGACATTGCATACAGTTTATTCTCTCTGAACGCATATCGACTTAGTAGGATAGAACACATTTTCTTTAAGTTCATTTGCTGATTTGTAACTGTAAAATATTTAAGTGTATGTATGAAATACTCCATTTGTATTCATACACCACAAATAGAAGAGGATGGTCTGGACTACTTGCCCAATATCTTAGCCATGAGAAACCATCTGATAATAATAAAAGTACTCTTCTGTTAACTTAAAAGATATGAGAAGACTCAACTTCAGAGAGCAGTGAGCAATGGAATTGTCATGATTGAAAAGAACCTGGATCATTCAGGCAGTCAGGCTAATCATGTATGAGACAATCCTGTCTTATTATAGTCTCTTAAAAAAGAAGTGACTTTATCTAGGACCTGAAAGCTGTTAGAGACTAGGGGCTTGGGGGTAACACATATAAGTTCTTCTGGGATTTCCTTAAAATATTTTGGGAGAAGATACTGGGAAAAGTCTAGAAATTCTGCTAATGCAACACGTGAAGAAGACTCAGATTAACATGATTTTAGATCTTGCTGTAAGTTGAACATACTTGTCATCCTCAGCAGATAAAATGGAGGCGTACATACCAGTTAGGGTAATTGGTTGGGATCATAGTGGAAATACCTGTATTGTATAATTTGTACAAGGAAATATAAACACTTTACATAAGGTTTCAGTTATGACTCATATTGTTCATGTGAAATAAATGTGAAAGAAAACAATTTTTTTTTTTTTTTGCAGTAGGCGGGCCTCTCACTGCTGTGGCCTCTCCCGTTGCAGAGCACAGGCTCCGGACGCACAGGCTCAGCAGCCATGGCTTATGGGCCCAGCCGCTCCATGGCATGTGGGATCTTCCTGGACCGGGACACGAACCCGTGTCCCCTGCATTGGCAGGCGGACTCTCAACCACTGCGCCACCAGGGAAGCCCAAACAAATATATTTTTAATAGAAATCAGACCAGAGTATAATAAAATGGAAAAACCCATACAAGATAACCCAATTAGTTAGTGATTTCTAAATTTCAACCCACTTTTTTCCATTAGATCATAATGTATTACCCATGTCAATCAATGAATTATTAAGCTTTTCATCTTTTATAACTAATATGTAGTGAAACATATATATGAAAGAGTTTTGAAACCTTTAAATGTTATGGAAATGTAAAGTATTGTTTATATATATGTTATTAAAAAAACCCATTTCCTGCCTAATGCTGATTGTTTTGTTATTTTTGTAATTTTTGTGAACCACCAGAAGTTATTTCTTAAGGCTGCAAAATACATCGTAAAAAAATGGCACCCTTTCCCTGATTCACTCCTACTCCAAACCCAAGCAACCTAGACTGTTCACTGAAAGAAAGCTGTAACTTAGATCGGTCCTTCTCTTAGTACTAATCAGTATTATTTTGACAAGGTAATGTACAAAGAACAATAAGGTGTAAGGTTCTATTTTAATACTAATTGGTGCTCCTGGGGAAGAAAAGAACTGATATTTAAACTGAGCATAATCTGACTAAATTGAGCAGACTAGAAAGAAGTGATTTTTTCATTCCAAGTCATTTTTTTTTTGCAGAAAATATACATCATCTCAGTGCAGTACAGTAATTGAACAGCTTCAGGTAGTAAGTAGTTTCCAAGAACCCTTCTTGGTGTCAGTGTGCAGATGCAAAATTAAATTCTGAAGTCTTGTTATGTAACAAACTGTTAGATTCTGTGAAAAGTGAGATTTAAATTTCACTCAAAGAGAAGAAAAGGAAATGGTCAGCTGGATTGGCTTCTTCTAGTCAAATGACTATTTTATTCAAGACCTAAAAAGTGCTCCCTGCCATTACATTTGAATTTCTAGTGAAATGACATCACTTTGGTAGTTCTAAATTGTTTAAATCAAGGAGTCTAATAACTTATAGAGTTTCTTTTTCGTTTTACTTTGTCACCTTTAGCATTTACAGGCTGTGACTGTCAAAAAAGACAACTAGTAACAGCTATGCATAACTTTGTATTGAGGCCAGAAGAAATTTAAATGATATGTGATAAAAATAACAATAAAAGTAAAAAAAAAGTCACCCCTAATGAAAGTGGCTGGCACCGGTACAGCTGACTGTCAGCTTAAATGATATTAGCACCTTTCTCAGGGTGAAATTTAATTTTCTATTATATGCTAGCATTGTCTAGTGCCATTTCTTATAAACTGCTTTGTCAGAATTTGGCAGCAAACATGATGAGAGGCATTCTGAATTTAACCAAGGGGAAGAAAAAGTATGCTAAATCTCAGCAGCATATAGATACCAGGAGACCTTATTCTCTACTGTCAATAGGTCTAAAGTTAATTAATACATAAATTATGTCCGTTTCATCATGAAAACCCTCCTTTAACTTCCTGAGGCAAAGAAGAAAGTATCTGTTGAAATTTATAAAACTAAGAGACAAGGGAATGAAAAATATAGCAGGAGCTGTTGTATGCCCATCCGTTTTACCTAAATTTGGCATGATTAGAATTAATATACAGCCCTAATATGTTCCATCTTCAAGATGCCAGTCCTTAATGAGCCACTTCCTTACATTCCACCCGAAGATAAACTACATGACAGAAGGAAATTTTGTTGATTTTTTTTCACTGCTGAATCTCCAGTAACTAGAATAGTGACTGACTACATATAGTACTTGTTAGATAATGATCGATTGTATAAATAAATGAATGAATGAACAGCATGGTGTCAGTTGAAATGCCAGTTGTGAAGATGTCCCCAACCGAGCAAAAATGAAATACTCAAAAGACTAAGCATCTTTATTAAAAACCTTGTAAATATATTTTAATCCTATCCTCTCTTCTCCATCCCCACTGCCTTAGAGTTTAATTATTTTCCACCAGGGATCTTACTTACAGTGCCTTCATGCACCTTCAGAGTTTCATCCTCCATACTACAACTAAAATTATATTTTTTAAATGTGTATGTGATGCTGCTTTTCCCCCTGCCATGCAGTCCCATTAACAGAAAGATTACGATGAAATTCCTTATCATGACATAAAATGTTGCAATTTTCTGGCTCCTGCTTAGTTTTCAACCTCATTCTAGCCATGGAGTCATTTCAAAAATATCCAATGCTCTTTCACATTTTTATACTTTTGCATGAGCTATTCCCTCCTCTAGAAATTTCTGCCCCATATGTAAAATGGCTATTACATTTGTCCTTTAAATTCAAATAATCCCTCCTCTGGGAAATAATTCCTGATAACATTTCCCCCTTCACCTCAAGGAAATTCAACATTTTCCACTCTCTGTTTCCAAAGCACTTTATATAAATATTCAACACACTGCTATATAGTCTAGGTGTATTATAGGCACAATACACTATGAAATGCTAGAAGGTTTAAAATAGATCTTATTCATTTATCTGTCCCCAGGAATTTATACATAGCACCATACAACTGCTCAAAAATATTTATTGGAATAAATAATAAATCTATATGGTCATATATTTAAAGTACTTATGATATTACACAAATCTTCCTAAATACTTCAGATATAAAACAATAAAAAGACACATTTCCTGTCCTCAAAGAATTTAGAATCCAGGAAGAAGATATTTATGCAAATAAGCTATCATAACATTATATTTGCAGAAATACAGAAAGGTAGTTCAGTAGAAAATAACATGAATAGTCTCTTAAATCTATCTTGGAAAGAAAGAGAGCTTCACATTAATGGTAATACTAAAGTTGAGATTTGAAGGATAAAGGAATTTACCTATTGGGAAAAAAAAATTCCAAGTAGATAAATCATCACCCAAAGAACTCCACCCAAGGAGGAAAGTGACCTTGAGAAGCTTCTGATTAGTTGCTGCAGTTCTTATTTCAATGTAAAGAGATAGATATTTGAGAGAGTATCAATGGTTTTATAATAGTATCCTTAGCCTTCAAATTATTTCAGAATGACCATAAGTCAGAGATCATCATTTAGAAAATAATGAGTTTCAACACTGGCACCTATGATATAAATTGGTAAAAATATTCAGACACCATCACCAGCCTCTTGCATTTTTAGGCTCCACTCATTTGTTGTGAAATAATTCATTTTCTTGTAGATACTGATTAGCTTGGTTATGACTTTGAAATTCGACATATATAGTTAAGAATGTTAAAATGTAAGTGTATTTTATATTTATTATCTATCAACAGTCATATGTTATGAAAATAAATTAACAAATTTAGAGTTGATATTTTAATTTTGCACCCAAAATTATAAAATCAAAAAAATTAATGTCACATTGCAGAGTAATCTTGATTCATATCCTTGATGTGTTTGGTATTTAAGAGGAATTTAGGTTTATTTTTTATCCTCTTCCTACCCATTCTCTCAAGTGTCTGAAAATAAAAGCATTCAAAAATACATTTAAAACAAATAGCTTAAAAAGTTTTTTTTTCTATGACACAATGGAGAATTTTAAAGTTGACTAGAAATCAAAATTCTTCATTATTCCCAAAAGCATATTTTCAGTTATATTGTCATTCTCGTGATATTTTAATAACCTGCAATTCCCTCTTGCTAGCTCAAATATTTTGGAATTATTGTCTCATGAAATAAAATTAGAAAGCACTCATTCTGTCTTTTTTTCATTCCCAAATTTAGTTCTTGCTGAAATAGTCAATGTTCTCTCTGTCAACACTACATGTTAGCATGTTTCTTGGAATCAAAGAAACAAGGGTATCAGAAACAATTATCATGCATATTGATCTGGTGAAGCCTAGGCAAGGATTCCTGCAGAGCAATAACTCTCTGCCCTAAGAACATCCAGCTCCTCTGGAAAAGGAGAAATGCTAAATCTTCACGGAGTTTTACAGAAAAAAACATAGTAACACTAGGCAAAAACATGTGCCTTGGTCTCCCCATTCTTACTCTGTTAACAGAAAGTTAAGAAGCAGTTAGAGACCAAAATGGAGTAGTGAATTGAGACTAAAAAAATAATAACAGAAGTGTGAGGAAAACTTAAATAGTAGGGTTATAACACTCATGGGCAAAATTGTTCTTTTTAAGTCTCTGTAAATAAAAGAAAACTTAGCAAGTAGAATTCAATCAGAAGTTGAACAGGACTGGGAGAAAAAATAGGACTGGTTGTTAGGTTTGGTCATTGATAACACCTGTGTAGGAGAGCAAAGGAGAAAGGGAGATTTCACTAAGGTAAAGGGTAAAGAATGAAGAACGGAACACATATGTTTTACTCTTCTTCTTAGGACCTGAAATTATCAGATCTATGTATCATCTATCTATCAGTCAATCTATCCATTGATCCATTCATCCATCTGTCATTTCTCTATTCAATATCTATCTATCTATCCATGTATCTGTCATCTATATAATCTATCATCCATCTAGAATTAGAGAAAATTAGAGAGGGAATGACCATCAGGGGAGAGGTGAGGTGTCAGAATATTTTAGATGTGGAAAGTAGATGGATAAGCAGTAAATGACTTAAAACACAGAGAAAGCTGGAAACCAAGTACGTGTTGAGGAGGATGGCAAGATGAAACAAGCTATCTGTGCTGCAGAAAAAATCCCTGAAGTGGAGGCACTGTGGGCAGGGTGAAGGGTGGACCTAATTAACTGTTGGTGTTAAGGAAGAGTTTAAATGTCCAGATTTGCCCTCACCTCACCCCAGACAGACAGGTGAATGTGTCTTCAAGAGTAGGCAAGAACTGAATGATTTATCTTCTGGAAAAACTAAGTGAGAACAAACCAAGATCCAGGAATGCCAAGGGTACCTAAGGGTGAGGGTGAAAAACTGCCCTGCACCACAAAATTAAGTGAAATTCTAAAAATTAACCTGTGATTCCAATCCTGGTTCTCTAACCAACTACTATTGTGTGGCCACTCAGATTATAAACACAGAAAGAGATCAGAAAATTTATCTCTGAAGAAACTGAACAGTCTGAAGGAGAAAAAAACAAAGCAAACCTAGAGACGTGGACCATTAGAGATCCAAATAAAACTTCAGTATAGAGTAAAGCTGCCATTCAACAAGCCCCTTCATACGCAAGCACACACAGAATGTCAATAGGCTGTTGTATTGTGTTTTAACTGCCTTGTTGAGATATAATTTACATACCATAAAATTCACCCACCTACAGTGTACAATTCAGTGATTTTTAGTGTATTCACAGAGTTGTGACACCATCACCACAGTCAGCTTTTAGAATATTTTCTTTACCCCAAAGGAAACTATACTCATTAGCTTTCACTCCCCATTTTCCCCCAATTCCACCAGCCCTTGGCAACCACTAATCTACTTTCTGTTTCTCTAGATTTACCTATTCTTGGTATTTCATAGAAATGAAGTCATATATCATGTGGCCTTTGTGACTTGTTTCTTTCAGTTTACTGTTTTCAAGGTTCACAAATAAGCGTTTTAAAATATACATAACAGCTTTATTGAGATATGATTCACATATCAAACAATTTGCCTGCTTCAAGTATAAAATACAATGCTTTTAATGTATTCACAGTTTTACATCCATCACCACAATCAATTTTAGAACATTCTATTACTCTAAAAAGAAATTTTGTTCCCATTATCAGTCACACCCCATTTCTCTCTGACACCTCAAGGCCTAGGCAACCACTAATCTAATTTCTATCTCTATGGATTTGCATATTCTCAACATTTCATATTGAATCACACAATATATGGTATTTTGTGACTGGCTTCTTTCACTTAGCATATGTTTTCATGGTTCATCCATGTTGTACTATGTATCAACACTTGAGTCCTTTTTATTTTCATCAATAAACTTTTTAATACTGAATTCAATTATCATTCAACAGCCAAAGGTCAATAAACAGTTGATGAAATCTTATGATAATGTGGAAGAAATCTTTTAGAAAGGAGTACAAAAGACAAAGATAGAAAACGAAAAAGAGGAAAAAATATGTAAAATGTCCAATATACTACTAACAGGAATGGAAGATTAAACCAACAAAAAGTGGGAAGAAATTATCAAATATTTTGATATTCAAAGGAATCAAAGGAAATTTAATTCCATATTAAAGAATCACAATAATTGCCCATTGTCACAATTGGAAAAATGATCTTCCCAGGGGCGATCATCCAGTAATTCAGAATATAGTGGTATAGAAAAAAATCCTAAGGAGAAAATAATAAGCCAGTCTTATACAATGCAACATAAATTAAAATGTAATCAGACTGTTCGAGAGTAATCCCACGAGTCTGAATAATGTGGTGCAGACCTTCAGAAGGCTGAAACAAATTGATTTACAATCCAAAACTCCATACCCAAATATCAATTAGGGTTGAGGCCATTATCAAGCTATTTTCAGACATGTAAGTACTTAAAGATACATTTCCCATACATCCCTTCCCAGGAAACTATTGTGGGATGAGCAGACTCCAAAGGATAGCAGGCTAAAAGAGAGGAAGATGCAGGATCCATGAATTTGGGATTAGACATAAGAGAGAAGACAAGGACAGAAGGTACACAGTTGAGGAAGGACACCCTAAGACCATGGCTGTGGCTGGAGAGAGATCACACAGGATGGAAGCAGCTTCAGGAGAAGGAAATGGAAGAAAAAATTCCTTGATGTGTTTAACTGCAGGGAGAAGAGTTTCAGAGTTCCTTTGGATATACTGTTAGGATGAAGAAAAGGGAACCCTGCGGGTGGAAAAGGGCTGGAAGTTCGGGGCTACTAAGTTAATTTTCATCTTCCATAATGTAAAATAAACAGGTGATTTAAAAATTAAAAAAATAAAATTAAGAAGCAGCAGTATTAGATCATTATTTAACAATAAAGAAGTAAATGCCATAATAAAGAGATAATTTGCAAGAGGTTGCCTTTGGGACTCAGAACTCAAAGGACAGGATAGAGTGTTTACTGTAATTTTCTTTTCCTCCCTCCTGCGTCTCTTCCTCCCTTCCTTCCTTCCTTCTTCCTCCCTCTTCCTTCCTTCTTTCCTTCCTCCCTTCCTCCCTCCTTCCTTCCCTTCCTCCCTTCCTTCCTCCCTTCTTCCTTCCTCCCTTCCTCCCTCCCTCCCTCCCTCCTTCCCTCCCTCCCTTCCTGCCTACATTCCTTCCTTCCTTCCTTTCTTCTTCCTCCCTTCTTCCTTCCTTCCTTCCTTACAACTCAACCTTGTCCTTCTCCTCCTCCTTTTCCTCCTCCTCCTCCATTTCTGTCTCCTTTTTGTTTTGGTTATTAAATACTTTTAATTATTTAATTTAAAACATATACTACTTTCATAAAAACCACATTGCAATTATTTTTTAAAAAATGATGTGTAGTGAGAAAGTGATTCCTATTCAGATTTCTATTATTATAGGTTAACTTGTTAACTTTAGCAGATAAGAAAGGGCACAACAATGATTTGCAGTGTGTTGCAAAGTTTTGGGGGAGAGGGTTTGCTAATTATTTATTTTAAATGTCTAGATATTTTTATTTGCTTGTTTTTGTTTTCTTTCATAAGGATAGATGAAATGAGGACATGTTTGTAGTCTGAAGGTTAGATTCTAGTGGATAAGGAGAAATTGATGAGAGAAATGAAAGGAGACGTAAATTATGGAGAACTTTCTGGGCACAAAGTGGGCGCAAAATCACGGGTACAACAGTTAGACACTATAATAGTAACTACTGTTTATTAAATGCTCATTTTTTACCAGTCACAGATGACTTCATTTCAACATCCTGATAATCATATCATACAGGCATTATTATTCCTATTTTACAATCAGTAATCCTAAATGGGTTAATAGCTTGCTCAAGATAACATGGTTAGTAAATGAAAAGGCAGGGATTTGAACCAATGTTCAAACGAGGGATTTGAGCTTGTGAGCCAGAATTATGAGCTTCAGTTTCTTCACGTGTAAAATGTGGGCAGTAATGTCTCCCTAATCTGGTTATTTCAAAAATGAAATAGGTCCATAAAGGGCATATTATTGCAACTGCCCAAGAGTAAAAAATGTCATTAGGTATCATTAACATTACTATGATAGCTATCAATGAGCAAATAAGAATAAGATTAGTGAATAAAAGGAAGTAATTTTTGAATATTATTTTGTGCAGCTAAATTCTCTTTACATGCTTGTTTTTAGTGGCTAAACATAATTACCAATACAATGAATTACTTTAAAAATAATACCAGAAACATCAGAAAACCTATTATTCAATTAAAAAAAGAGCAGCATGCACATTTTTCAGATAAAAAAGTTTTATTGATTGAAGCAATAAAAACTGTTTTCACGTACTTGCCAAAGAGCAATAAAAGTTTTATATAAATCCAGTTAGAGTTGAGAAAATAGAATTCCAAAAATTAGCCTAACTTCCAACCTAAAATGCTCTGTCTACTTAAAATGAATAATTAAGATGCTTTTTATATTTATGCATATTTATAAACCTCAGCTATGCAATAAAATATGTAGGAATACACATCAGATTCACTGGTAATTAAAAAAAGAAAAACCACAATATTACTGCTGCATATTAATTCATCTTTGCCTAGCTGTAACAAAAAAAGCAATGGCACACTAATTTGCCATGCCCTCCACAAAGACAAAACTACATTCGTTGAAGTTGCTCTTGATTGTTGGGTTCTTGACTATTGTATAGTGTTTTCCACTTCTACAAGCCAGTTATCAGACTCAAGAAACCTTCAATAGTTCAGGATTCATTCTTATTTCATCTGAATTTCAAGTAGGAGAAATCAGGTACTATAGTAAAGTATATTCTCTTAAACAGGATGACAAGTTGGAACAGAAAAAAATAATAAAGAAAGAAAAAATAAATGCAATTGTTGAATAATAGCATAGCTCTGCACCTGTGATTGAAAGCAGATAATATATAAGCCTGTGTTTTGACCATGTGGCAGTCAGCTGACTAACCTCTTCAATATCTCTGAAATCATACACTATTACTCTTTTAATTTTAATATATGTGCTTAACTGCCATTTATTTCTCCTTAATTTCTTTTCAACTGTCAAGGTGTCAATGTCATGAAGAATGAACCTATACTTAGAGAACAAAGTGACACAAAAACATACTAATAAGTTACTTGATGTCTGCAATCAGCAACTTCAACTTTAACTTATTTAGTATGGAGATTGAATTCACCTCCTATTGATGAATTAGCAACATTTACAAATACATGGCTAGACACAGGATGCTAAATTAAAACGACTAGACTGCAAAAAATAAAACTGGCAAAGCCAAAGCTATTTTGTTCACTAAATGAATTCTTCTGTAACTGAAAAAAAAACTAACTAAATTAGTCACATTAATGTAATTCAATCTAATTATTGCCCTAAGAGTGCATTTAAATATTTATGAACAGTTCTTTCCAAATGCCTTGTCAGCTCTATTCCATTAAACAGCATTCTGTCAGTTGTAGTTTTTGAAAATAACTTTGGTTTCTTCATTACACTGCGACTCTTGTCACTTAAAAATTTGTACCTAGGAGCCAAAGGCGTCTGAAGCTGGGATCATTTAGAAACCCAGATCCTCGTGGTTCCTGAGACTCCAGCCAGTGGCTCTTGGGTTGCGATTAGGCATCTCACAAAAGCTAGGAACATATGTATAAACCACTTAGTTCAGCAGTATTTGTGCTTGGGTATTGAGTTGCTCTTCTTCTGCGCAGCTGAAGGTCACTTACTAAGCTGAGGTCACTTGTCTATTTCAAAACAGAAAGTAAATGCGTGGAGAAGTGAGAACCAATACATCATCATGCTTCCTATGGAAGGGAAGCTGAGCTAATACAACTGACAGCTGTGTCAGATTCACCTTACAAAATGTAACATTATTCCTCTTCCCTCACACTCTTGGAAGAAAATGAGAGGAGATTCTGGCTGTCATATATTTGAGATTTATCCCATTTATTTATCAGGACCTATCATACATATTCAGTTGTTTTTACCTGCATGAAATGAATTATATCATGTGTGTATCAGAGCATATCAGCCACCATTTTCCTAAAGGTCATATTTCCTTCTTACTAATATTATCTGCACATCAACACTTCTCTCTGTGTACATTTAAATTTACTATCACTTCCAAAAAGTGATAGTAAAAGTTCACTTCCAAAATTGCAAAAAAAGAGTTCCATTCACTATGCAAAGCAGAAAAACAATCTTTGGAAGAGTACCAACTCATTGTGTATTTTGTTCATCCAGTGCCTTGGATTTATAGATACAAAAGAGGTAAATGCTCTACTTAAAAAAAAAAAAATGTTGGAAATGCCTACCTATCATAAGGAAAGTATGAGCAGCTATTTAAAAAGCAAGTTTTTTATGAGTTATAGACTATCAGCAATTTCTAATCCTGCTCTTATCCAGTATGTCTAGCAAATAAGGAACCAATTTTTATTTATAGTCTAATATGAGTAATTACAAGTTTAGGTCTGAATTTGTTTAGTCTGTAAAACACCAGGTTACAGATAAAAGAATGAAGCTGACTTATTCACTGCTTTTCTCCTACTTTGATTTGTTTTTCCAAAGTAATTCCCTTTTATTCAACAAGGGAATTCTTTTTTTTTTTTTTTTTGGCGAGAGCCCCTCCTCGTTGCGGTGCGTGGGGCCCCCCATCGCAGTGGCCTCTCTCGTTGCAGAGCACGGGCTCTAGGTGCGCGGGCCTCAGCAGCTGTAAAACGCGGGCTCAGTAGTTGTGTCTCGCGGGCTCTAGAGCACAGGCTCAGCAGTTGTGGCACACGGGCCCAGCTGCTCCGCGGCATGTGGGATCCTCCTGGGCCAGGGCTCAAACCTGTGTCCCCCGCACTGGCAGGCAGACTCTCAACCACTGTGCCACCAGGGAAGCCCAACATGGGAATTCTTAAGAAATAGAAATTCTTTGATGAGGAAATAAATTTTTAAAATCCTACTCTAAGCAAAAGAATTCCACCTTTGCCTCTTGTTTGACTATAGGGAAACAAAGGTGGAAAATCCATTTGGTCAAGCACATTTTCCTACTTTCATGTCAAGTGAAGAGTAAGAAAATCACTGTCAAACCCTCACAGTGGACTCATTCTGACATGACTCTGACACATCCCCACCAGTGATTCAGGCTTGGCCAGTGAATATCTCCATGCATAAATAGATCCATGTTAACTTAGTCATGCCCAGAGCACAAGAATTCCAAGCAAGTAACAGTGACTCCTTCCCTCTTCTGTAAAAGCTGAATATTTGGAATGAAGGTAGGGGAAAGATGTCTTACCTAGCTTTCTCAAAATCATTAATATTTTACCTTGACTAGGTGAAAAACATAATAATCCAGTTATTTCAATACAGTGAGTTAGTGCTTGAATAGATATAAACACAGCATATGTAAAGTCCCTTTTATTTATCATACCCACAGAGCATCATTAAGAGACACAGAAATTATAGCTAACTGTGTCTGATCTCAGTCCAGTTTTGTCCAACCAAACTTCTGCAGAGAAGCCATCAACCTCTCCTGGGAATCAAAAACCTTCTTTTCATTGTTAAGCCTGTGATTTTATGCAAATATGTATCCACCTTCGCCCCCCCCAAATTACGGCCTGTATACAAATGTAGCCAAACTCTATTACACCACACAATGGAATGCTAAATGTGTCATAATGACTTCCCATATGCACTTCCTTCTCAGCATTTTAAAAGTTCAACTTAGTTTCTTGTATTTTCAACATTTGGCACCAGAAATAAATATTCTCTAATCAAAACTAAACTGACTTAGAAATTTTGTCATTCTAAGCATTACATGAGGCAGATTTTAATTCAGTTTCAAATCTCCTCAGCTAAATTCATATATATGGTTGAGAGCTCTAGAGATATGTTTTGTCAGTAATTTAAACATAAGTGACCCAGAAAACAAAGGATGCAGATATATATATAAGCCTACACTGTTTTTTAATACATAATCAGTTTTCTGCTTGCATAGATTATAATATATTTTAAACAGGTATGAAAGTACAGACAAAAGAAAGGGCAATATTTATACTTTAAATGGAATTTGAATATCAGATTTAAAACATTTTAGTACCTGAGCAAGTTAATTTATTGTTATAGTCAATTATGAAAGAATTGAATATCATTTTTAAAAGTGGAAATCAGTATTAATTATAGAATTTCTAACATATGTTCTACCCCTTGAATGGATTGTGAATGATGTTTCAGTTGTATATTCTAGGTGTTACTTGTATTATGTATTTCAGTTTACAAAAAAAATTATACACATTAGTTAAAACAACCATTTCACACTAAGTCCAGCATCATTTTTCTTATTATGCAGATGGGGAAATTGGGTGAAATGTTGAATACAAAACAACAAAACCAAAGGCCCACAATGCCAAAGCTCAGTGTCCTACAATAATGTTAATAAAGTTTTTTTCTTACTCTTAACCTTACAAAGTGGTAAAAGTTTAGATATTATAAACTCTAGAACAGATGTTTCAGTAAGAAGTGGAAATAAAGCTACGGCGCACAGAGCAGTGGTCAGGAATCATCATGTAGATTTTGTACTTCTTTGAACTTTTATGACTCTTGTAACTTTTATGACTTTATGAGTCATAAAAGAGTCTCCAGTATAGAGTCTTTTATGACTCTATCTTGGAGATAAAAAATGTGGGTAATTTCAGTGTATAATACACAGAAATAGGGGGCGGTAAAGGTTTGAATTTAAGGTTTATGGTTCCATACTCAAGTTAAACTGCTTAGAAGAAAATTTCTAAAGGCAGTAATCATAGTCCCTTCCCTTTACACATATGTGAAGTAGGTTTAAAATGAGATGAAAGAAGAGAAGAAAGCAGGAAAGCAAGAGAAAGTGAGGAAGCATATGAATAACAGACAGCTTTCCAGTATCATCAGAAAAGTGTGGGTCTTTTAATTTGAACTGATGTGAATTCATAGAATATAAGAAACATCCATTTTTAATGGTGCTTTCTCCATTCAACTTCTTTTATGCAGTTTTTATTCTGTTTGTATATGAGAAACGAAATTACATTTTTAAATTTAAAAATTTCAATCTGGTTTGTTCAAATCTTTTAATTTTTCATTTAAGTTATTCCTAGTACATCAAATGAGAACAAGATATTAATTATCTACCACAACCAAGGCTCTAAAATTGAATTTCAGATATAAGTTAAGTAGACAACTAGTTGTTACCCTAAAAGACCTAGGTACTTCGAATAGCCTTTGACCTCAACTTCTCTCTCTAGATAATATAGGTACATAATTAAATCTATGTTATTAAGTAAAATATATGCTATCTAAGAAGAAAATATTTACTAAGAAGATGATGGTCAGTCATTATGCAGATGCTTCCATTGTGGTAGACAGTTGCCATCAGTCTCCAACTGCTAGGTCTTCTGATGATCCAGTGAGCTAATCTTGAAATTGGTATGATCTTGCTCATGTCTTGATTACCAGGACCTGAAACAACATATGGCACATGATAGTAGTTACTAAAACTCTTTTGAATCGCACCGAATTAAGAGATGCAGTGGAAGATTAGAAAGAGGCTGATTCCCTGATCTTCTGAAGCAGTTTCTATGTTAAGAATGTAAGTGGCCTAGTCAGTGACCATGCTTTAGAAATCATACTTCCTGGGAATTTGAAAAGGCATAAACAATAAAGAAAAGGAGGAAGAAACCTGTGCTTTTAGTGAAACTGTTGCCTGAGAGGATAACAATTCAGTACCATTGAAGAAGTGAGACCTTGAAGGTAAGAAGTTTCATCTACCACCTTTTCTCCCAGGGACAGTCCAAAGGAAACTACAGAAAAAGTGAAATAGTTGAACAGAGCACATATGTTAAGAAAATGAAAATATCAGGCAGGGAGTCAACTGGGACGAGATCACAAGAATAGCAGTGCAAATAGATGTATAAATGCAAAAGTCAAATGGACTCTGTGGAAATGTCCCAGAATGGTAAAAAATCCAACCAGTAAACCTTGGAGTATTCAAGAAACAAATCACTGTGATCAAAGCTGTCATAGTTTATTAAAGTTTCTTTAGCATAAAAATGACAATATAAGTACATTTAATCCATGAGTGGTGTATCTATGAGGAAGTAATTGTTCCTTCCTGAGCTGCCTGACATTCATAATAAAAAGAATTCCCAACTTCCACTTTCAGCTCTAACATGGAGAGCTTAGACATCACCACTCTGGTCCTTACAACAATAAAGAGCTGAAAAAACGAAAACCAATTCTATTTCTCGGACCACCCTGGAATCTGGAGAGACAGACTCATCCAGAGAGAGATCATTATTGAGATCTGCTTACCTAGAGCAGAAGATACTGGAAGTATTTAATTGGTAGGAAAATTTAACTGGATATATTAAGGAATTGCTGGAGAATGAGTGTAGACTAGTGTGGTAATAAAGTAGATCTTGGGGGCCACAGTCATATGGGTCTCCATATCTTTATGGACATCACCTCCAGGAACCCCAGTGAGTTCTCCCAATGAATATCCAAAAAAAGATCTCCTTGTGACTCTGGCAGGTGTAAGTGGAAGAGTAACCATTGTAGAAATGAACAGAGTCTGTAACACTAAAAGCAAGAAGAACCGTACATAAGCACTGTACTCCTGTTGATGAAGTTGGCTCCTGTGAGTGTACAAGTTAATAATTTTGAAGTATGTATATTTACATAATTGGACAATTAAATAAATGGATGGTGGATGATGAGAGTCAAGTTTCTTAGAGTAGATGGGGAGGTTACATACAAGCTGGGAGATTTCTAGAGTGATCCATGTGATAATGGATTAGAGTTAGAGAACAGTGAGAACTTACACTTAGCTTAATATAGATATAAATGATTACATATAAACATATTTATAGGTATGTGTATATAACACAGATTGTTGTATACATTACATGTATATGTACACATATATTTCCTTGTTCTGTTGGTTGAGGGGACCTAGTATTAAAGTACCCAGTAGCAATAAGCATACTTTGTGCCTGGATCTTGGTTCCTGACACCATTCTCCAATAAAGGAACCAGGGCTCCTTGGAGCCCTAAATTTACCAAAGAAAAGGATGTATTCTTATCCTACTTTAAGGCTCAGTTTCTCTTAGAAAGGAGCTACAAAGAAATTTTTTATCATTGCATTCACAAACAATTTAAATATTTATAAACTATTATTGATAACTTTAGTGTCATAAAAAAGGTATTACCTCCCTTAGCGTGGAGTGGTGTTTTGATGTATAAATAACAAGTGTGGTAAAGTTAAAATAGGTAAAAAATGGGTCACTGAATATGTTCTATCAATTTTTACTTCACCCAGGAAAAAAAGCAAAATTAGACATATAAACATTAAAACTTGTTAATAAATTAAAGAATAACGATCACTCTCAGCAGCACAAATTGTGTCTCCTAGCATTTAAAGATTTGAATACCTTAAGAGAAAATAATATACAAACTCATAAATCTGTTCTTGATATTAAATATCTGCAAAGCTTCTTCAGGAAGATCATAAATGTTGTATATAAACCATTAGTGCAAGTGTGTAAACATAGATAAAGAGTAACTAAATGTATTTTTCTATGAATAATTACACATTGAAAACTATCTTGTTAAGTGAAAAGAAGAAAATCACAGCCTTGGAATTTCTTTAAAATCTTTTTCTTTCTTCAAAACAAAATAAGATGTCTAAAAGCAGTATGCCCTACTAAAAAATCAAAACAGTTCCACTGTGTTGGTCTACAGAATTAATTAAATCTGCTTGTCTAAAATGATGACATTTTATTAGGCAAATCACAAAGGTCTATTTTTCACTCTTCTCCAGAGTTTTAAAGAAATCAAAATGAATGTATTTGATTCAGTATAGTCTAGTTATAGCCTGTTATGTTATTTATATTACTAGCATATTTTATCATACTCCAGTCTTATCAGAAGTTTGAGAAAAGAGTATGTTGACTTAGCATATTCTTGAATATCTGATATTAAGTGTAATGTTCTAGATCTGAACAATTTCTTAATTTTAGACGTATAAGTTTCTCTCACTAGGATCTTTTCAGCTGCTGTCATTAGTAAAAAAACAAAACACATCTAAAGCTCCATCAAGTCTTCTGTTCATTCAGTTTCACATTTTGACATTGTTTTTTGAACCTGATATATCAAGGAAAAAAATCAATTTCTGTAAAAACTATTGCACTTTAAAGAATGCATCTATTAGCTCAGAGTTTAGTACTATTAATGATTTTTAAATTTATTTTCTTTGGGAGGGTAGGATGAAGACACTAATATAACCTTTTTTTAAATTAGGAAACCAAGGTATAACACAACTGTGATTTTATAAATATTGCTTGTTTTTGTGTTGCCGGACTATGTTCAATAGAATAATCAATAACAAAATCTGCATTAAACACCCATAATGTTCCCATCTGTTTAGAAGACTTTGTGATGTAATATAAAGATCTAAAATTTCAAAATCATAAAGAAAAATACAATAGTGAGTATAAATGAGCTCTTGATGAAGACCTTGAAAAGTATAATTTTTTTAAAGCCTATGTTACATAACTAACTTCCTATAAAGTCAAAGTTCTAGGTGTTTTTCTTTACTTTTTGGTATTTAAGTCCAATTTCATGTTTATTTCCAAATAATTTATTAATTTTATTATAAAATAATTTCAAACAAACACAAAATTTGCAAGAATCACTCTATAACTTCTTCACTGACTCATCTGATGTATCATTTTCTCTTTCTCTTTGTGGTTTATAACACACACCATGCTTTCTTACCTCCATAGTTTTCTTAACTGTGTTCTACTTGAGAAGCTCTCCCTCCTGTTCTTCACTTGGATAACTCAATTATTCTTCAACACTCACCTCACTTATTAAATAAATATCTACTTAGTAGTATATATCTGCTAAAATATTATCAGCTCTAAGCGTTAAATACTAGAAAAGTAGACCTAATATAAATTTTTGTGAGACTTACATTTATTTTTTTTGCAAAATAATCAGTTAATCAAGTTATAATTATTACTTCAGTACACCGAGATGAGTAGTGTGCAAAGGGAAGAACCAGGTCCTACATACATACCCTTTGGTAACCATAAGTTTGTTTTCTATGTCTCTGAGTCAGTTTCTGTTTTGTAAATAAGTTCATTTGTATCATCTTTTTAGATTCCACATATAAGTGATATCATGTGATATTTGTCTTTCTCTGTGTTATTTCGCTTAGTATGATAATCTCTAGGTCCATCCACGTTGCTGCAAATGGCATTATTTCATTCTTTTTATGGCTAATATTACACTGTATATATGTACCCCATCTTCTTTATCCATTCATCTGTCAATGGACACTTTGGTTGCTTCCATGTTGTGGCTATTGTAAATAGTGCTGCTATGAACATTGGGATGCATGCATCTTTTCAAATTACTGTTTTCATCTTTTCTGGATATATGCTCAGGAGTGGGATTGCAGGGTCATATGGTAACTATTTTTAAGGAACTTCCATCCTGTTCTCCATAGTAGCTGCACCAATTTATGTTCCCACCTACAGTGTAGGAGGATTCCCTTTTCTCAACACCCTCTCCAGCATTTATCGTTTGCAGATTTTTTGATGATGGCCATACTGACTGGTGTGAGGTGATACCTCATTGTAGTTTTGATTTGCATTTCTCTAATAATTAGTGATGTTGAGCATCTGTTCATGTGCCTTTTGGCCATCAGTATTTCTTCTTTGGAGAAATGTCTATTTAGATCTCCTGCCCATTTTTTGCTTGGGATATTTGTTTCTTTGATATTGAGCTGTATGAACTGTTTGTATATTTCAGAAATTAATCCTTTATCAGTCACATCATTTCCATTATTCTCTCCTATTCTGTAGGTTGCCTTTTCATTTTTTTATGGTTTTCTTTGTTATGCAAAAAACTTTTAAGTTTAATGAGATCCCATTTTAAAATTTGTTTTTATTTCCATTACTCTAGGAGACAGATCCAAAAAAATATTGCTGAGATTTATGTCAAAGAATGTTCTGCCTATGTTTTCCTCTAGGAGTTTTATAGTGTCCAGTCTTGCATTTAGGTATTTAATCCATTTTGAGTTTATTTATTTATTTATTTATTTTTGCGGTATGCGGGCCTCTCACTGCCGTGGTCTCCCCCGTTGCGGAGCACAGGCTCCGGACGCGCAGGCTCAGCGGCCATGGCTCACGGGCCCAGCCGCTCCGCGGCACATGGGATCCTCCCAGACCGGGGCACGAACCCGTATCCCCTGCATCGGCAGGCGGACTCTCAACCACTTGCGCCACCAGGGAGGCCCCATTTTGAGTTTATTTTTGTATATGGTGTTAGAGAATGTTCTAATTTCATTTTTTACATGTAGTCTCCAGTGTTCCCAGCACCATTTGTTGAAGAGAGTCTTTCTCCAGTGTATATTCTTGCTTCCTTTGTCCTAGATTAATTGACCATAAGTGTGTGGTTTTATTTCTGGGCTCTCTATCCTGTTCTATTGATCTGTATGTCTGTTTCTGTGCCAGTATCATACTGTCTTGAATACTGTAGCTTTGTAGTATAGTCTGAAGACAGGGAGACTGATTCTTCATTTGTCTTTCTCATGATTGCTTTGACTATCTGGTTTCTTTTGTGTGTCCATACAAATTTAAAAATTTTTGTTCTAGTTCTGTGAAAAATGCCATGGTAATTTAATAGGAATTGCATTGAATCTGTAGATTGCCTTGGGTAGTATAGTCATTTTAACAATATTGTTTCTTCCAATCCAAGAACACTATATATTTCTTAGAAAGGTATAATCTCCCAAGACTGAACCAGGAAGAAATATAAAATATGAACAGACCAATTACCAGTACTGAAATTGAATCAGTAATTTAGAAACTCCCAAAAAACAAAAGTCCAGGACCAGATGTCTTTACAGGAGCATTCTACCAAACAGTTAGAGAAGAGTTAACATCTATCTTTCTAAAACCATTCTAAAAAATTGCAGAGGAAGAAACACTTCCAAACTCATTCTATATGGCCACCATCACCCTGATACCAAAAGGAGACAAAGATATCATGCAAAAAAGAAAATTACAGGCTAGTATCACTGCTGAACATATATGCAAAAGCCCTTAACAAAATACTAGTAAACCAACTGCAACAATATATTAAAAGCATCATACACCATGATCAAGTGGAAGTTATCCCAGGGATGCAAGATTTTTCAATATCTGCAAATCAATCAGTGTGATACACCACATTAACATGTTGAAGAATAAAAACCATATGATCCCCTCAATAGATGCAGAAAATGCTTTTGATAAAATTCAACATCAATTTATGATAAAATCTCTTCAGAAAGTGGGCATAGAGGGAACATACCTGAAAATAATAAAGGCCATATATGACAAACTCACAAATAATATCATTCTCAATGATGAAAAGCTGAAAACATTTCCCCTAAGATCAGGAACAAGACAAGGATGCTGACTCACGGCACTTTTATTCAACATAGTTTTGGAAGTCCTAGCCACAGCAATCAGAGAAGAAAAAGAAATAAAAGGAATCCAAATCGGAAAAGAAGAAGTAAAACTGTCACTGTTTGCAGATGACATGATACTATACACAGAAAATCCTAAAGACACTACCAGAAAACTACTAGACCTCATCAGTGAATTCTGTAAAATTTCAGGATACAAAATTAATATACAGAAATCTGTTGCATCTCTATACACTAACAACAAAATAACCAAAAGAGAAATTAAGGAAACAATCCCATTTACCATTGCATTAAAAACAAACAAACAAACAAGCAAAAACCCTAGGAGTAAACCTACCTAAGGAGGTAAAAGACTTGTACTCTAAAAACTATAAGATGCTGATGAAAGAAATGAAGACGACACAAACAAACAGGTGGAAAGTTGCTACATTTTTTTCTGATTAAAATTGGTACGGTTTTGGAGGATTTAGGTATATAAATACACATTTATTTTATAATAAACTCTAGAAAGTCATTCTAGCTTCTTTTTGCCCCCATGTAACTTTCCACTTGACTCACTTAATCTTCCTGAATTAACTTGTTTCAAAAGAACCATGCGGAATTCTGTAATGGTGAGGTGAGAAGCTCTGAAGATTTGCCATCATGACAACTGGTGAAAATTACAAACAACAGCAACAACACATACAAAAATTTATATAGTCCTTGAAAATTCTCCTTGGGGCATTTAGGAAATGAAGAGACATTTCTTCAAAAAAACCTACTATATTTCTAAATGAACAGCAGGAGTCTGTGTCACTTGAGCCATTTCCTGCCCCCTGAGCCCCTCAGCACACTGCAAAAGAATCTCCACTCTTCTTGGCAATGGCCAAGATAATGGTGTTCCCTCTCTCCAGCTATGGTATAGTCCTTTCCTGGAGGTGCAGTCCACCAGCATTTCTCATGCCATTCCAGCTCTGCATTATAGAGCCTGAATCCTAGTGAGTGCTATTTAGAGCTCCTTTCCTCCCTCACCACCACCACCACCCTGCCTCTCATAGGATGAAGCTCTACCTCAGGAATGATAAGCTGAGAATCCTGGAGCCCTAATTGCTCTTGCCTTAATGTCCACTTAGAGTAGAGGTTCTATGCTTGTAGAGCCAAGCCAAGACCAGAGGCTAATGCACCCATTTACCTTACTACTCATAAAGCAGGGGTTTTACTGTAAGAAAAGTAGACCATTGTCCTTGACTGCAGCTCCAGAGATACTGCATAGAAATTTTGCTGAAGGTGGACACATGCCATAAGAATGCAGAGCTTTGACCTCTCCCCATAGAACTGAATTTGTCAAACAGAATCTGAGGAAGTTCAAGTCTAAAGGCACTGTCAAAAATAGTGGAGATTTTAGTGGCTAACAATTAAGAGGCTAATAGGTCCATGAGAGCAGCAAACTAAATAGTAGGGTAGTTAGTTTCACAAAGGGAATCTGGGTGATATACAGTTAAAAAGAATCCTACTGGTGTCAGAACATGCTTTGAAGTCTAGCCACAAAAGCACCCCTGAAAAGAAGCCTAAATTTAATTGAATCACACTGTGGACCAATTTATGCCCCAGGCATTATCACAAAAATAGCAAGAAGCCATATTTGGTGAAGTCTAACAGTAGGTGTAACACAAACCCTGGCAGAAACTTAACAGAAAGATCGAGGAGAGAGCCCAAATAGAACCACTCTCATCTCAAGGTGACTGTGCAAGCCCTATTTGCACCCTCTAAGGAATGACACCATAGGCTTCCCATACATTGTATGGGAGATAGACTTTAAAAAAATAGTCCAGCTAAGCCACTAAACAAGTGGGTGAAGAACCCAAGAATAATTTCCAAATAGGTAGGGGTATCCAGAATTGCTGCAATATGTTACCTCAAATTTTCTATTTTCAACAAAATGTTATTAGACATTCAAAGAAGCAGGAACATGTGATCCATATACAGAAAAAAAAAAGGCAAGTAACAAAAACTGCTTGTGAGAGGGCCCAAATGTCAGACTTGATGGACAAATACTTCAAAGAAGCCATTATAAATATTCAATGAATAAAATAAATTATGCTTTAAAAAGTAAAGTATAATGATGTCTCATCAAACAGAGAATATCAATAAGGATATAAGGATATAAATCATATAAATGAACCAAATTAAAATTCAGTATTTGAAATGGAAAATTTACTAGAGATACTCAGCAGTACATTTAAATTAGCAGAAGAAAGAATCAGTGAATTTGAATACAGGTCAGAAAAGATTAGGCAATCAGAAGGACAAAGGAAAAAAAAGCATGAAAAAAATGGATAAACCCTCAGGAAAATGTGGGACAACTTTACATGTTTCAACATACACATAATGAGACTACCAGGCGAGGAGAAAGAGAAAGAAAAAAATATTTTAAGAATTAATGGCTGAAAACTTTACAAACTTGATAAAAGCATTAACCTATACATTAAGAAGTTTAATAAACTCCAAGTAGGAGAAACACCAAGAGGTCTACACCTAGACAAATCACAGTAAAAATGTTGAAAGATAAAGGTAAAGAGAAAATTTTGAAAGCAGCTAGGGACAATCAATTCATTTTGTACAATTGAACTTGATAATATATCTGCCTGACTTCTCAGAAACTATGGAAAGCAAAAGGTAAGGGAATACATCTTCAAAGTGCTAAAAGATATTTTATATCCAGCAAAGAAAGAATACAAATTAATTATTCTGATTATTTAAAAAATGCTTGCAAGTTTAGAATTCAAGGGCATATCAAAGGTTCGATGTTTACAGAAATATATATTCTACTTTTTAGCTTCTTTTTAATGAGCATGTAAACCCTATTGCCACCTAAATTATAAAGGCAAATGCCTTGAATAATAAAACATAGTCTATGGACACTTTTAATTGTTAATGCCTAAGTCTACAGAGAAATAACGAAGTTTGTAATGAGACTTAATGTGGTTGTGAGAAGACATCACAGACAGTTTCTCCTTGACAGAAACATTAAGATTTAATCGCCCAAAGCTGCTTTTGCAGCTGCTGCCAAAGCATGTTAACTTCAATGTCAGGGAGCAGGATGCTTGTCAAGACTGCAGTAAAGCAAACGGAATTGCTGCCAAGGCACTGCCTGCGGACAATGGATGATCCTCATACACCATTTATTTTACTTCTGCACTTTTTGGTCTTGTGTTATCTATAGAACATATTGAGCCTATGTATCACTACAAAAGTACTTCTAGTGGGAAAAGATTGCTGTTAAGTTAGGAAAACCAAAAAGCAAATGCTTCTTCAGAGTTTATTGAAGCAATTCGTCAGAATTTTGCTACTGAGTAGAGCAGATATTCATTTTGATAACAATATCAAAAGTTACTAAGCTTTAGAGGAACATAAGTAAAATATTTTGATTTGAAAATGGATAGGTGACAAAAAGGTTTCCATGGTTTATATCTAATCCTATGTAATTTCTCAACTTCTAATTCATTATCATCATGATAATTCAACAATTTGTTGTTTATTTATTAAATTAGGTTATGAGTGGATGTGTGTTCTGATGCTTATTCATGCTGTAAGGATGGAACAATAGAGACAGAGTCGACAAATGGGACAAATGAAGGAGATTTTCTCAGTATTGAAAAATGACTTGAAATTTGAATTTCCCAAGGGATTCATCTTGATACATTATTGTGTTTACAGGAGTGGAATTATGTGAAACTTTGGCATTCAAATAATCACTGTAGAAGTTATCTTTTTATCTGTTATGAATTTATAAAATAGTAATTATACTAACAGTTATCAAGTATTAACAGTTAAGATGTGTTCATTATAATAGACACTTGATATACTACCTCACTTAATTCTCATAGTGATCAAAATAAGTGGATACTACTATTCCATTTTCTGTATTAAGAAACTTTGACTCAGAGAGTTAAATAATTTTTTCAAGGTCACATAGCTAGTAAATGACCAAGCCAATATTTATACATAGATCACTCCATGTTTTAAACTTATGATTTTTCCTTTATACACCCCACATTCTTCTAATTCCTGTGGCAGATACTGTCTCTCATTGACTGTTTCCTTCACACTTTTTCACCATTTTTTAGAAAAAAATGAAAAATTCATGGTATCTGTACATTAAGATTTAAATCATATTGCTTTATGTCAATAAGTCTCTGAAGTGAGTTGAAGAGGGAGGAAACACTGAAGATCTGTTTAGTGTTAATGAATAAAGTGCTATAAGGTCGTTTTTAAGGTTGGCTTGGCATCTTGGAGTGTAAGGAGACGCTGCTGGCTGACTTTGTATTGTAGGTGCCAAACCCTAGCAGTAGTATGAAACCTCCTAGCTCTTGTTTTTTTATAGTTCTTGAAAGGAGCCTCTGGGTTCCTAGATGATAGTTCCCAAAGATCTCGTTGTTGCCAGATCATCTTTAAGACAACTCTGACCCCTCTAGGAGCAAACCACTGTGTAAAAATAGAGGCCGCCAGGGGATTTTCCCAAAGCAAAGTCAGACCTGCCAATCAGCTCCAGCCCTGGGCATCCATGTCCACTCCCATGAGGTCAGCTGTCACAGATTATTCACAAAAATGAATCTGCAATGACTTCCTCATTCTTTACCCTATTTTTAAATTACCTCCCCCTTCTTCTAACTTCTTATCTTATTTATCTTGTTTTTCTTTCTCTTCTTCCTTCTGTTGGTATTTGTAAGACCTTCATTCTCTTTCCCATTCAAAATTATCTAAAAATAAAGATAGGGAATGATCAGATAAAGAGGAACTTTCTATGAAACCCACTGTGAATTAAAAAAATTTAAATACGGATCTATCCAATTTGATCAGGAAAAAATAATCTGAAGAGCAACATTTAATTTTTACATGTATTGAATGTAAAGCATATTATTTTTTAAACTTTCAGTTAAGTTACATTAAGCTAAAATGAAATCATTACATTGATCAATAATTCTGTTCAGGAAAACCACAAAACCACACATCAGAATCAAATAGGATCTTTGTTTAAATCTTTACCCTAAGAGAAAATGAGACAGTGGCTTATAATTGAAGTATTTGCCAGCAGGGAGAAAAAAATGAATCCCTCATATCAGTGAGCCCCAGAGACCAGAATGTAAAAGTATTATGCTGCTGTCTCTCTAATATGTTAAAAAACTACAACGAGGAAAATTTTTTCCACCCGTTATTTCAATAGCTTCTAAGTATCTACTCAATTTGCAGCCTCAGCAAGGTGATAACTAGCAAATCTGTCCCTCCTTAGCCTGAAAAAAAAAAAAAAAAGGTCACATAAGATATTGACTTAATCATATTTTAGGTGAATCCATTCAAATGCCTATTTTGGAAACATTTTGGAATTTTCAGTGTTAAAATTTGCTTGATTTTGGCAAAGAACATGTAATTTATTCAACGGTGCTACTAGTTTTCACAATTCTCATTGCTGTAGTCTGGAAAGAATGTGTTGTTTTTTTGTTTTTGTTTTTGTTTTTGTGGTACGCGGGCCTTTCACTGTTGTGGCCTCTCCCGTTGCGGAGCACAGGCTCTGGACACGCAGGCTCAGCGGCCATGGCTCAGGGGTCCTACCGCTCCATGGCATGGGAGATCTTCCCAGACCGGAGCATGAACCCGTGTCCCCTGCATCGGCAGGCGGACTCTCAACCAGTGCGCCACCAGGGAAGCCCAAGAATGTGGTTTTTCAGCCAGGAGAATTTGGATTTGATTCCAGGTGCCAGCCCTTACATCTGTACAATTCAGGCCACAACTCTTAACTTCTCCAAGCATCAGTAACTTCATCTATAAAATATAGAAAACAACAGTTCATGTAAACTCTGATTAAGGTTGAAATAAGATATTGCATATGCTGGGCTTGGATATAGTATGTGTTTCATATGTATCGATTTTCTCATTGCTTTCAATCAACCTCTTCATAGAAATAGATACTTAATGACATAATATACTGTATAAACACAATAATTTGTGAGAACTTATTATTAAGATCTTTGTGTATTTTAAATATTGTTATGTAACAAGCAAAAAATGATATATTAATATTTCTTACTTTACATATATAAAACCTCAGACATTATCAGATATGAAGTGCTGAGGGAAATTCCACAAGTCTTGCTCTTATGTTAAAACTTATTTGAATAATTAAATACATGCACACACACACACTCACAAGATCTTACCAATTTACCTAGCTGAAGGTTTAAAAAAAAATGAATCTACATGTGGTAGGCAGAATAATGCCTTCCCCCAATTATCTACATCCTAATCCCTAGAACCTGAGAATATGTTTCCATACATGTCAAAAGGGACTTTGCAGACTTGGTTATCAAGGACTTTGAGATGAAGAGATTATCCTTGATTATCTGTGTGAGACCAATCAAATCACATAGGTCATTTTTGAATTATAATATCACTTGGGACAACAATTTTTACCTCCCAGGTATTGTAAATAATATTATTTTATAATTTACAATTTGGATATGTATCCACACTTTGAGGGGCAGTATAAAACACTGAGCATCTTATTTACTAATTCTCAAGTGTAAAGAAAATGTATCCACTTCACAGTGATGGCCACAGTCCAAAAACTTCGTCAGGGGATAATACTTTACATCCTCTCTTTGGAGAATCCTGGGACTCTTGGTGTTTGGGCTGGCACCACATGGTAAGTGCAAACAAGATTGACACTAGTGAATTCAATGTGGTACAGATATACTGTTTAGTGCTTAAAAACTCCCTCCTGTGAGGAAGAAAATGTGTTTATGCAAGGATTCCTTAAGGAGTTATATCTCCAACAAGGAGAAAAAGAGCTAGAAGAAGAACAACAACAAAACAAACAAACAAACAAGGCCCGACCCAGTACTTGGTAAAGCAATGTCTTTATTAAGAAGTAAAAAAAGTAAAGAAATATCAAAATGTGGATCATTGAATTGTTGATCTTAGCCCAGAAATTAAAGGCACTGGGGTAACATAGAGAGATAGTCTTCCATGGAGAATGGCCTTTCTAAATATGCCTCTCAAGCAGCAGATTCTAAATGGTGTTTTAGTGCACTTAAAAAATAAAAACATTTGGCAGTTCTGTGAGAGCACCTTATTCTAACATGCCCTCGTAGGTTTCATTTCATGAATTTTCTTCATCTTACCTCTAAGGAGTCTTTTCATGAGATATTTGCACTGGACATTCAAGGTAGATCCAAGGAGAGTGAGAGAGAGAGAGGTCCAAGAGAGTAAGAAGAGAAATGGAAAGCTGAGTTGAAGAATCTTTAGGAACACTCATGTGTAATTATTTACTTATTATGATGCATAATATCATTAATGTTTTATACTTTACAAATACAGTCTTATGTATCCTTTAATCTTAAATTTTCAGGGATTTTTTAATAATAAAGTGCATAGCATGCATAAAGATAATTTTATTACCTGTACCCTAAATACCAGTTCAACTTCATCTTTTATCACATGCTTCTCATCCTAAATGCTTAAAGTTTAAAATAATTTGCAGTTCACTAACAAATCTCTTTATGTGCTGTTCCCTCTGTCTGTGATGATCCCTTTCCCTCTTACCATCTGGAAAGCATCACTACTCCTTTATGACTTAGATTTTCCCTCCTGTGGGAGGCCATCTACCCTTAAGCTTCTGTTTCCCTGTACAAATTTTTAACTCTGTATATACAGCCATCAAACATTTTGCAATATTGTATCATGTCATAGTTATAGATTTGCTCATTGGCTTCCTACTGGAAACCACTGTGGGTGTGGATAACATGATTTTTGTAGTACTTTTTATTTATTTATTTATTTATTTTTATTTTATTTATTTTTTTTTTGTCAACTCCTCAAACTTTATTTCTATGGCTCTAGCTGTTTCTATTTCAATTTTTTTTAAATAACAAATTTAATCAGTTATACATATACATATGCTTCCATATCCCCTCCCTTTTGCGTCTCCCTCCCACCCTTCCTATCCCACCCCTCCAGGCGGTCACAAAGCACCAAGCTGATCTCCCTGTGCTATGCGGCTGCTTCCCACTAGCTATCTACCTTACGTTTTGTAGTGTATATATGTCCATGCCGCTCTTTCACTTTGTCACAGCTTACCCTTCCCCATCCCCATATCCTCAAGTCCATTCTCTAGTAGGTCTGTGTCTTTATTCCTTCTTACCCCTATGTTCTTCATGACATTTTTTTTTCTTAAATTCCATATATATGTGTTAGCATACAGTATTTGTCTTTCTCTTTCTGACTTACTTCACTCTGTATGACAGACTCTAGGTCTATCCACCTCATTACAAATAGCTCAATTTCATTTCTTTTTATGGTTGAGTAATATTCAATTGTATGTATGTGCCACATCTTCTTTATCCATTCATCCGATGATGGACACTTAGGTTGTTTCCATCTCCGGGCTATTGTAAATAGGGCTGCTATGAACATTTTGGTACATGTCTCTTTTTGAATTATGGTTTTCTCAGGGTATATGCCCAGTAGTGGGATTGCTGGGTCATATGGTAGTTCTATTTGTAGTTTTTTAAGGAACCTCCATACCGTTCTCCATAGAGGCTGTACCAATTAACATTCCCACCAGCAGTGCAAGAGTGTTCCCTTTTTTCCACACCCTCTCCAGCATTTATTGTTTCTAGATTTTTTGATGATGGCCATTCTGACTGGTGTGAGATGATATCTCATTGTAGTTTTGATTTGCATTTCTCTAATGAGTAAAGATGTTGAGCATCCTTTCATGTGTTTGTTGGCAGTCTGTATATCTTCTGTGGAGAAATGTCTATTTAGGTCTTCTGCCCATTTTTGGATTGGGTTGTTTGTTTTTTTGTTATTGAGCTGCATGAGCTGCTTATAAATTTTGGAGATTAATCCTTTGTCAGTTGCTTCATTTGCAAATATTTTCTCCCATTCTGAGGGTTGTCTTTTGGTCTTGTTTATGGTTTCCTTTGCTGTGCAAAAGCTTTTAAGTTTCATTAGGTCCCATGTGTTTATTTTTGTCTTTATTTCCATTTCTCTAGGAGGTGGGTCAAAAAGGATCTTGCTGTGATTTATGTCATAGAGTGTTCTGCCTATGTTTTCCGCTAAGAGTTTGATAGTGTCTGGCCTTACATTTAGGTCTTTAATCCATTTTGAGTTTATTTTTGTGTATGGTGTTAGGGAGTGATCTAATCTCATACTTTTACATGTCCCTATCCAGTTTTCCCAGCACCACTTATTGAAGAGACTGTCCTTTCTCCACTGTACATTCCTGCCTCCTTTATCAAAGATAAGGTGACCATATGTCCGTGGGTTTAACTCTGGGCTTTCTATCCTGTTCCATTGATCTATCTTTCTGTTTTTGTGCCAGTACCATACTGTCTTGATTACTGTAGCTTTGTAGTATAGTCTGAAGTCAGGGAGCCTGATTCCTCCAGCTACATTTCTCGTTCTCAAGATTGCTTTGGCTATTCGGGGTCTTTTGTGTTTCCATACAAATTGTGAAACTTTTTGTTCTAGTTCTGTGAAAAATGCCAGTGGTAGTTTGATAGGGATTGCATTGAATCTGTAGATTGCTTTGGGTAGTAGAGTTATTTTCACAATGTTGATTCTTCCAATCCAAGAACATGATACATCTCTCCATCTATTTGTATCATCTTTAATTTCTTTCATCAGTGTCTTATAATTTTCTGCATACAGGTCTTTTGTCTCCTTAGGTAGGTTTATTCCTAGATATTTTATTCTTTTTGTTGCAGTGGTAAAAGGGAGTGTTTCCTTGATTTCACTTTCAGATTTTTCATCATTAGTGTACAGGAATGCCAGAGATTTCTGTGCATTAATTTTGTATCCTGCAACTTTACCAAATTCATTGATTAACTCTAGTAGTTTTCTGGTAGCATCTTTAGGATTCTCTATGTATAGTATCATGTCATCTGCAAACAGTGACAGCTTTACTTCTTCTTTTCCAATTTGGATTCCTTTTATTTCCTTTTCTTCTCTGATTGCTGTGGCTAAAACTTCCAAAACTAGGTTGAATAAGAGTGGTGAGAGTGGGCAACCTTGTCTTGTTCCTGATCTTAGTGGAAATGGTTTCAGTTTTTCACCATTGAGGACGATGCTGGCTGTGGGTTTGTCATATATGGCCTTTATTATGTTGAGGAAAGTTCCCTCTATGCCTACTTTCTGCAGGGTTTTTATCATAAATGGGTGTTGAATTTTGTCGAAAGCTTTCTCTGCATCTATTGAGATGATCATATGGTTTTTCTCCTTCAATTTGTTAATATGTTGTATCATGTTGATTGATTTGCATATATTGAAGAATCCTTGCATTCCTGGAATAAACCCCACTTGATCATGGTGTATGATCCTTTTAATGTGCTGTTGGATTCTGTTTGCTAGTATTTTGTTGAGGATTTTTGCATCTATGTTCATCAGTGATATTGGCCTGTAGTTTTCTGTCTTTGTGACATCCTTGCCTGGTTTTGGTATCAAGGTGATGGTGGCCTCGTAGAATGAGTTTGGGAGTGTTCCTCCCTCTGCTATATTTTGGAAGAGTTTCAGAAGGATAGGTGTTAGCTCTTCTCTAAATGCTTGATAGAATTCGCCTGTGAAGCCATCTGGTCATGGGCTTTTGTTTGTTGGAAGATTTTTTATCACAGTTTCAAGTTCAGTGCTTGTGATTGGTCTGTTCATATTTTCTATTTCTTCCTGATTCAGTCTTGGCAGGTTGTGCATTTCTAAGAATTTGTCCATTTCTTCCAGGTTGTCCATTTTATTGGCATAGAGTTGCTTATAGTAATCTCTCATGATCTTTTGTATTTCTGCAGTGTCAGTTGTTACTTCTCCTTTTTCATTTCTAATTCTATTGATTTGAGTCTTCTCCCTTTTTTTCTTGATGAGTCTGGCTAATGGTTTATCAATTTTGTTTATCTTCTGAAAGAACCAGCTTTTAGTTTTATTGATCTTTGCTATCGTTTCCTTCATTTGTTTTTCATTTATTTCTGATCTGATTTTTTATGATTTCTTTCCTTCTGCTAACTTTGGGATGTTTTTGTTCTTCTTTCTCTAATTGCTTTAGGTGCAAGGTTAGGTTGTTTATTCGAGATGTTTCCTGTTTCTTAATGTGAGATTGTATTGCTATAAACTTCCCTCTTAGAACTGCTCTTGCTGCATCCCATAGGTTTTGGGTCGTTGTGTCTCCATTGTCATTTGTTTCTAGGTATTTTTTAATTTCCCCTTTGATTTCTTCAGTGATCACTTCGTTATTAAGTAGTGTATTGTTTAGCCACCATGTGTTTGTATTTTTTACAGCTCTTTTCCTGTAATTGATATCAAGTCTCATAGCATTGTGGTTGGAAAAGATATTTGATATAATTTCAATTTTCTTAAATTTACCAAGGCTTGATTTGTGACCCAAGATATGATCTATCCTGGAGAATGTTCCATGAGCAGTTGAGAAAAATGTGTATTCTGTTGTTTTTGGATGGAATGTCCTATAAATATCAATTAAGTCCATCTTGTTTAAAATATCATTTAAAGCTTGTGTTTCCTTATTTATTTTCATTTTGGATGACCTGTCCATTGGTGAAAGTGGGGTGTTAAAGTCCCCATACTACGATTGTGTTACTGTCGATTTCTCCTTTTATGGCTGTTAGTATTTGCCTTATGTATTGAGGTGCTCCTATGTTTGGTGCATAAATATTTACAATTGTTATATCTTCTTCTTGGATCGATCCCTTGATCATTATGTAGTGTCCTTCTTTGTCTCTTCTAGTAGTCTTTATGTTAAAGTCTATTTTGTCTGATATGAGAATTGCTACTCCAGCTTTCTCTTGATTTCCATTTGCATGGAATATGTTTTTCCATCCCCTTACTTTGTCTGTATGTGTCTCTAGGTCTGAAGTGGGTCTCTTGTAGACAGCATATATATGGGTCTTGTTTTTGTATCCATTCAGCCAATCTGTATCTTTTGGTGGGAGCATTTAGTCCATTTACATTTAAGGTAATTATCGATATGTATGTTCCTGTTCCCATTTTCTTAATTGTTTTGGGTTCGTTATTGTAGGTTTTTTTTACTTCTGTTGTGTTTCTTGCTTAGAATAGTTCCTTTAGCATTTGTTGTAAAGCTGGTTTGGTGGTGCTGAACTCTCTCAGCTTTTGCTTGTCTGTAAACGTTTTAATTTCTCCATCAAATCTGAATGAGATCCTTGCTGGGTAGAGTAATCTTGGTTGCAGGTTTTTCTCCTTCATCACTTTAATTATGTCCTGCCACTCCCTTCTGGCTTGTAGAGTTTCTGCTGAGAGATCAGCTGTTATCCTGATGGGGATTCCCTTGTGTGTTATTTGTTGTTTTTGCCTTGCTGCTTTTAATATGATTTCTTTGTGTTTAATTTTTAACAGTTTGATTAGTATGTGTCTTGGCGTATTTCTCCTCGGATTTATTCTGTATGGGACTCTCTGTGCCTCCTGGACTTGATTAACTATTTCCTTTCCCATATTAGGGAAGTTTTCAACTATAATCTCTTCAAATATTTTCTCAGTCCCTTTCTTTTTCTCTTCTTCTTCTGGAACCCTTATAATTCGAATGTTGGTGCGTTTAATGTTGTCCCAGAAGTCTCTGAGACTGTCCTCTGTTCTTTTCATTCTTTTTTCTTTATTTTGCTCTGCAGCAGTTATTTCCACTATTTTATCTTCCACCTCACTTATCCGTTCTTCTGCCTCAGTTATTCTGCTATTGATCCCATCTAGAGTATTTTTTATTTCATGTATTGTGTTTTTAATCGATGCTTGATTCATCTTTAGTTCTTCTAGGTCCTTGTTAACTGTTTCTTGCATTTTGTCTATTCTATTTCCAAGATTTTGGATCTGGTAAATAGAATCTTGGATCATCTTTACCATCATTATTCTGAATTCTTTTTCAGGTAGAGTGCCTATTACCTCTTCATTTGTTAGATCTGGTGGGTTTTTATCTTGCTCCTTCTCCTGCTGTGTGTTTTTCTGTCTTCTCATTTTGCTTATGTTACTGTGTTTGGGGTCTCCTTTTTGCAGGCTGCAGGTTCGTAGTTCCCGTTGTTTTTGGTGTCTGTCCCCAGTGGCTAAGGTTGGTTTAGTGGGTTGTGTAGCCTTCCTGGTGGAGGGGACTAGTGCCTGTGTTCTGGTGGATGAGGCTGGATCTTGTCTTTCTGGTGTGCAGGTCCACATCTGGTGGTGTGTTTTGGGGTGTCTGCGGACTTTTTATGATTTTAGGCCACCTCTCTGCTAATGGGTGGCGTTGTGTTCCTCTCTTGCTAGTTGTTTGGCTTAGGGTGTCCAGCACTGTAGCTTGCTGGTCGTTGAGTGAAGCTGGGTGCTGGTGTTGAGATGGAGATCTCTGGAAGATTTTTGCCGTTTGATATTATGTGGAGCTGGGAGGTCTCTTGTGGACCAGTGTCCTGAAGTTGGCTCTCCCACCTCAGAGGCACAGCACTGACTCCGGGCTCCTCAATTTGGTATGATGTGTTGTCTATTCATGTATTCCACAGATGCAGGGTACATCAACTTGATTGTGGAGCTTTAATCCGCTGCTTCTGAGGCTGCTGGGAGAGGTTTCCCTTTCTCTTCTTTGTTCTCACAGCTCCTGGGTCTCAGCTTTGGATTTGGCCCCGCCTCTGCGTGTAGGTCGCCGGAGGGCGTCTGTTCTTCGCTCAGACAGGACAGGGTTAAAGGAGCAGCCTCTTCGGGGACTCTGGCTCACTCAGGCCGGGCGGGAGGGAGGGGCACGGAGTGCGGGGCGAGCCTGCAGCGGCAGAGGTCGGCGTGACTTTGCACCAGCCCGAGGCGTGCCGTGCGTTCTCCCAGGGAAGCCGCCCCTGGATCCCGGGACCCCGGCAGTGGCGGGCTGCACAGGCTCCCGGAAGGGCGGTGTGGGCAGTGACCTGCGCTCGCACACAGGCTTCTTGGCGGCGTCAGCAGCAGCCCCAGCGTCCCACGCCCGTCACTGGGCTCCGCGCTTTCAGTCGCGACTCGCGCCCGTCTGTGGAGCCCCTTTAGGCAGCGCTCTTAATCCCCTCTCCTCGCGCACCAGGAAACCAAGAGGGAAGAAAATGTCTCTTGCCTCTTCGGCAGCTCCAGAGTTTTCCCGGACTCCCTCCCGGCTAGCTGTGGCACATTAGCCCCCTTCAGGCTGAGTTCTCACCGCCAGCCCCAGTCCTCTCCCTGCACTCTGACCGAAGCCCGAGCCTCAGCTTCCAGCGCTGCGTGCCCCGGCGGACGAGCAGACAAGCCTCTCGGGCTGGTGAGTGCCGCTCGGCACCGATCCTCTGTGTGGGGATCTCTCCGCTTTGCCCTACCCAGGTATGTGGGGTTTTCTTGCCTTTTGGGAGGTCTGGGGTCTTCTGCCAGCGTTCAGTAGGTGTTCTGTAGGAGTTGTTCCACGTGTAGCTGTATTTCTGGTGTATCCATGGGGAGGAATGTGATCTCCGCGTCTTACTCTTCCGCCATCTTACCCGGAAGTCCTCTTATTTATTTATTTATGTATTTATTTGGCTGTGCTGGGTCTTGGCTGTGCTGGTTACGGCATGCAGGATCTTCATTGAGGCATATGGGATCTTTTTTTTTTTTTTTTTACAACTTTATTGGAGTATAATTGCTTTACAATGGTGTGTTAATTTCTGCTGTATAACAAAGTGAATCAGTCATACATATACATCTGTTCCCATATCCTTTCCCTCTTGTGTGTCCCTCCCTCCCACCCTCCCCATCCCACCCCTCCAGGCGGTCACAAAGCACCGAGCTGATCTCCCTGTGCTATGAGGCTGCTTCCCACTAGCTATCTACCTTACGTTTAGTAGTGTATATATGTCCATGCCTCTCTCTCGCTTTGTCACAGCTTACCCTTCCCCCTCCCCATATCCTCAAGTCCATTCTCTAGTAGGTCTGTGTCTTTATTCCTATTTTACCCCTAGGTTCTTCATGACATTTTTTTTTTCTTAAATTCCATATATATGTGTTAGCATACGGTATTTGTCTTTCTCTTTCTGACTGACTTCACTCTGTATGACAGACTCTAGGTCTATCCACCTCATTACAAATAGCTCAATTTCGTTTCTTTTTATGGCTGAGTAATATTCCATTGTATATATGTGCCACATCTTCTTTATCCACTCATCCGATGATGGGATTTTTTTTTTTTTTTTTTTTTTTTTTTTTTTTTTTTTTTTTTTTTGCAGTACGCAGGCCTCTCACTGTTGTGGCCTCTCCCATTGTGGAGCACAGGCTCTGGACGCACAGGCTCAGCGGCCATGGCTCATGCGTCCAGCCACTCTGCGGCATGTAGGATCTTCCCAGACCGGGATATGAACCTGTGTCCCCTGCATTGGCAGGCAGACTCTCAACCACTGCGCCACCAGGGAAGCCCCGATAATGGGATCTTTAATTGTAGCATGCAAACTCTTAGTTGTGGCATGCATGTGAGATCTAGTTCCCTGGCCAGAGATTGAACCCAGGCCCCCTGTGTTGGGAGCAAGGAGTCTTAGCCAGTGGACCACCAGGGAAGTTCCTGTAGTACTTTTTAAATGTTTGTTGCTCAAGGCTGAATAAATACATGATTGTTAGAGAATGAATGAATAAATTGTTTACTAATAAGGGAAAATAATGGAGGTAAGTTGTCGTGTGTCTTGGCCAAACTAAAAGTCAAATGTCAGAGCCCAATTGTCATTGACTTGTAGTCAGAATTAAATAATAGTAAACTCATTGTCCTTAGGATGCTTAGTACATGGAGGCAGATGAGAGTCACTTTAATAATAATAACACAAATAACTTGCTTTTGTCCCCATATGTCTGGGGAAATTCTCCAGCCTCCTCTGGCATTTGTGCCTAAGTAGTTCTCAGTGATTCCTGGGGATAGCCCACTTGGGCTCTCAACCTTCTTTAAGTTTACCTTGATACTTCTACTCTGATCTTCCTCTCCTGCTCCAGCTTCCCCTTGACAGTATCTTCTGCTCATAAATATGCTTGTGGGTGCCTCACTTCTGCCATTCCTGATGGCCCCTACCATGTGAAGTCACCAAGAATATTGGCTCCAAAATGTCCCAAAGCCATAATCTTTAAGTTTCAGAGAGGTGCAGTGATAAGAATGAACACTCAATTTTTACTCCATTCTGTTGCTTGAGCACTCTAGGCAGAACAATTATTCCTATTTCTCCCCCATATATAAGAGAGTTCTCCAGGAAACAGTGCTTTCAGTCTCTGCTGTTCTTGACATGGGCTGAAAGAATAAGAAAAAGAATAGTCCAGGAAGGTGAGGAAAGTTAACACTCCAATGGTCTCTTTTTTTGCCCAGTAGAGACCTTGAGTTGCTATAATAAAGTATCATAGACTGGGTGACTTAAAGCTACAGAAATTTATTTTCTCTTATTTTCAGGGGCCAAAGTCCAAAATCAAGGCATCAGTAGGGCCATGCTCCCTTTGAAGGCACTAAGGAAAGCTCTGTTCCAGATCCCTCTCCTAATTTCTGAGAGCCTCAGATATTCTTTGACTTTAGATTCTTCATTCCAATCCTCCTTCTTCCCAAGATATTCTCCCTGTGGGTCTTCACATTGTCTTTCCTCTGTGTTTGTTCCTAAAGTCCCCCTTTTTAGAAGGGCACAAGTTATATTGGATTAGGGTCCACTCTCATGACCTCATCTTAATCTAGTTAACTCTGCGAAGAACCTATTTCCAAAGAAGGCCACATTCTGACTTACTGGGAGTTAGGTGTTCAACATATTTTTCTTGGGGGACTCAATTCAACTTATAATGTTTTCCAAACATTCTCCCCTTTCCCTAAAACCACAAAGACCTTAATGTCAGTATTTCTCAAGGGGCCTACAAGCATAAGCCCCAGATAGCCACAAAGGGATTTGAATCCTCCTTGGCCTCAGCCAAGTATTAATCTGTTGGAATATTTTTGGAATATTTAAATAAAAGTAATATCACTCTTTCACACATTCTCTGTGTGAGAAAAATGAACTATTGTAATAAATCACCAATATCTACATTCTATATGTACCAGAAAATCTTTGCATGAAATGAAAGAGATTGATTAGAATGAGGATGTGAGCAGGAAGGGCTATTTAGGGTGGGGAAATACATACAAAATAAAGCTCACCATGTGCAATGGGATGCTTAGGATTCCCCAAAGATATCTGAAATGTAGTTGACATGATTTTATTTTCTGAATAATGTTCGAGTTTTATCAACATTTTACTGCTACAAATACTTTGAATTAATTTCCTATTGGAAATAATATCATTTTTACGTTCCTTCCTTTATTCTAATAATTTTATGGTTAAATGTCATAAATTCAGTATTCAATTTATCTGGAATTGATTTTGGGTTAGGATTTTGTTGTAGCTTTTCCATATGTCTACTGTTTCCCACCAAAAATTATTAAGTAATTCATATTCTTGCTACTCACTTAAAATGCCATCCAGAAATATAATATATTGTTATATATTTGGATATCTATTTCTGAACACTATTATATCCCTTTGACCTGTTTGTCTAGGTCTGCACTACTAGCAATTTGTTTCTAGTTGCTCCATAGCACTACCTCTTTTCTAAATTTGCCAGTATCTTTGTGCACACTTTTCTATACGAATTTTAGAATCAGCTAGTTAAAACACATGTGTGTGTGTAATTCTATTGGTACTTTTAATAGGATCTCATCAAAATTATAGAATAAAATAAATGGAATTGAGCAGCTTTATAAAATATTTTCAAATATTCCAAAAATAGGCTTTATTTTTTCCTGTCCTCATAGCTACAATCATCTCCTTCATAGATATCATTCATATTTTGCTTCTAAGTATTTTAACTCATTTGTTTCCTATGTAAGGTGATTATTCATTTCAGTTCTCCCACTGGTTGTTTATATCACGGGTCCCCAACGGGGCCGCATAGCAGGAGGTGGTCAGTGGAGGAGCAAGTGAGCGAAGCTTCATCTGCCGCTCCCCATCGCTCGCATTGCCGCCTGTACCATCCCACCGCCTCCCATTCCTGTCCGTGGAAAAGCTGTCTTCCACAAAACTTGTCCCTGGTGTCAAAAAACATTGGGAACCGCTGGTTTATATGCTTTATTTGTTGTGTTCCTTTTTCTTTCCCTACCATTCACTTCTAAAGCCTTTGGTGGGGAACAGCAAGGTAGGTGTCCTTGGAAGGATCCAGGACCCATGCAAGATGAGGATAAGATCATACCAGGGTCTGGACTGGAATGGGACATTGGAGCCAAAGCAGAGTGAGGTGTTCTTCTAGGTCTAGCATAGGGGTTAGGGTGCAGCCTGTCCAGGAAAGTGCAGGATGTTATCCAAGCGAAGGGAGGGGTTTGCAGCAGAGATGGGAGCTTAGTTCTAGTCAAGAATATTGATCAAATGAATTAAACAGTAGGGTAATGGAAGCAGGTTTCCTTCTCATGGTGGGAAAGGGAGTTATACATAAGGAGAAGGAGAAAAGAATATATCAGTATTTTATTTTTAGGTTTATTTACTTGTAAGTGTATAGATAAAAATACTCCTGGGTTTCCCTGGTGGCGCAGTGGTTGAGAGTCCGCCTGCCGATGCAGGGGACGTGGTTTCGTGCCCCGGTCTGGGAAGATCCCACATGCTGCAGAGCGGCTGGGCCCTTGAGCTATGGCCGCTGAGCCTGCGCGTCCGGAGCCTGTGCTCCGCATGGGAGAGGCCACAACAGTGAGAGGTCCGTGTACCGCAAAAAAAAAAAAAAAAAAGAAAAATACTCCTTAGCTTTCTCCACTGAGAGGACTTAGGAAAAACAACACTCCAAGTACAAGCTGTGCATGAAATATATTATTATATCAAAATGCAGGTAGATGCTCAAAGAATGAAGGGCACATGTCAGCAAGACTCAGAATCCAGATGGAGTGAATATTTTCTGGGCAAACTGATGGATATTTGAGACTGTTTGGAAATACCATTTATCTTATACTGCATTTTAATCTTATTTTAAGAGACCTTCACCTGCATAGAAATGAGAAAACACTTGTGTAAATGTATTCATTTTGGAAAAATTTCTTAATATTGTTTAACATAAACTTCTTTTTGGATCATTCCTCTAGATATGGAAGTAGTTTCATTGTGTTGATAACCAGGGATCTTTTGTAAAGATGTATTACCTTTTTGTGGACAAATGTGAAACACAAAGACAGAAAAAACTTCTCATTCCACAAAAGCATCAGTGGCAGCTCCCTTTGCTGTCCGAGTTAGCTGCAGAAGGGAGGGGGACTAGAGGGCAACCCTTAAAGCCTCTTTGCATGTCAAACACTCTTATGTACAGTGCATGTTTTGGGTGCTTTAATATAGATCATCTAAGAGCAAAATCCCACTCCACTCAAGTCATATCTGGTTGTCATTACTGAATAACATTTATTAAATGTCACCAATGAAAACTCATGGAGTATTTTTCTGCCAAACAGCAGCACTACAAACCAAACTTTCTTTGCATCTTCACATTCGGTTCTTGTCCCATAGTCATTGTTCACCAAATGCTTACTGCAAAAAAAAAAAAAAAAAAAAAAAAAAAAAAGTAAGGCAGTTGAAAAGCTGCTCTCAGTTCTCCTCGTTGTTGTGTTGGGATGGGCAGTGCCTGGCTATTTTGGGGGGAACTGGTGCCAACCCTCAAACTGCTGTGTAGAACATCTGGGAGAGTATAATCAGGGAAGCAGGGAAATCTTGTTTGAGAAACGTTTGACAGAAACTTTTCCAAAGAGATCTGCTCCAACCCCTACTCCCCATCCCCTGGCCATCACAAGAAAGATTTAATAAAAGAAGGATTTCCTCCAGTGTTGTTTCTTTCTGACTATTCTACATATCTGGCATTTCATTTTGTAGATTTAAATTTCTACAGAAGATCTACTAGGACTTGGATTGTGAATGCATTGATTTGATAGATCAACTCGGGGGGAAAGAGACATTTAACAGTAGTGGGCCCTTAGACCCAGAAACAAGGTATGTCTCTCTGTTCAGGTTTCTTTTTTTCAAAACATTTTTTCCAGTAATGTTTTGTAGTTTTTACTGTATAGTTCTTGAAAAACTTTTGTTATATTTAGTATTTTACATTTTAATGTTATAGAAAATGGTACTGTTTTTAGATTTCAAATGTCTTATTGTTTGTAGCTACTATATATAAAATAAATGGCATTTTGTACATTCTATCCCACAACCTTGTAAAACTCACTTGTTAGCTCAGGTAGCTTTTTTGCAGATTCCATAAAGTTTTCTACATAAAAAAATTATATTGTCTACAAATAAACCCATATACTTCTTTCTTCCCAATCTGGGTGCCTTTTTAACAATTTTTAAAAGGGGAACCCTTGTATACTGTTGGTGGGAATGTAAATTGGTGCAGCCACTATGGAAAATAGTATCAAGGTACCTCAAAAAACTAAAAATAGGACTATCATATGATCCAGCAATTCAACTGCTGGGTATATATGTGAAGAAAATGAAAACACTAATTTGAAAAGAAACATGCACCCCAGTGTTCATAGCAGCACTATTTACAATGGCCAAGATGTGGAAGCAAACAAGTGCCCATTGACAGATGAATGGATAAAGAAGATGTGGTATATCTATACAATGCAATATTACTTAGCCATAAAAAAGAATGAAATATTGCCATTTGCAGTAACTTGGATGGACCTAGAGAATATTAGACTTAGTAAGACAGAGAAAGACAAATATGTGGAATCTAAAAAAAAGTAAAACAAATGGATGTATATAACAAAACAGAAACAGACTTAGAGATATAGAAAACAAACTAGTGGTTGCCAGTAGGGAGAGGGAAATGGGGAGGGGTGAGATGGGGGCATGGGATTAAGAGATGCAAAGTTCTTTGTATAAAATAAATAAGCAATAAGGATAGATTGTACAGCACAGGGAAATATAGCCATTATTTTGTACTAACTCTAAATGAAGTATAATCTATAAAAATATTGAATCACTATGTTGTACACCTGAAACTAATATAATATTATAAATCAACTATACTTCAATTTTTAAAATTCTTTATTTTTTTTCCTTTTTTGTTGCGGTGAGAACACTTAATGTGAGATCAACCCTGATAATGAACTTTAAGTGTACAATAAAATAATCTTAATTTAGGCACCATGTTTTATAGCACAGCTCCAGAATTTATTTACTTTGCATAACTAAAACTTTATACCTATTGAACAACTCCTGATTTTTACCCCATGCCCATGACAACCATTGTTCTACTTTGTGCTTCTATGAGTTAGACTATTTTAGATATCTTGTGTAAGTGGATTCATGAAATATGTGTCCTCCTGTGATTGGCCTATTTCATTTAGCATAATATCCCCCATGTTCATCCATGTTGTTGCATACAGTAAGATTTCCTTCTTTCTTTCTTTCTTTTTTTTTTTTTTGTGGTACACGGGCCTCTCCCGTTGCGGAGCACAGGCTCCGGACGTGCAGGCTCAGCGGCCATAGCTCAAGGGCCCAGCTGCTCCATGGCATGTGGGATCTTCCCGGACCAGGGCACGAACCCATGTCCCATGCATTGGCAGGCGGACTCTCAACCACTGTGCCACCTGGGAAGCCCCTCCTTCTTTCTTTTTAAGGCTGAATAATATTCCATTGTATGCATATGCCACATTTTCTTTATCCATTCATCCACTATTGGGCATTTAGATTGTTTCCATATATCTTGACTATGTAAATAATGCTGGAAAGAACATGGGAGTACAAATATTTCTTAAAAATCTGTTTTTAATTTTTTGAGAAACCTCCATACTGTTTTCCATAATGGCAGTACCATGTTACATTGCCACCAACAGTGTACAAGTATCCAACTTCTCCATGTCCTTGCCAGTACTCTCCATCTTTCTTTCTTCTTTCATTTTGATGATGTACATCCTAACAATTGTGAGGTGATATCTCATTAGTGTGGTTTTGATATGTGTTTCCCTGATGATTAGTGATATTGACCACCTTTTCATACACATTTTGGTCATTGTATCTTTTCTTTGGATAAATGTCTATTCAGGTCTGTTGACTACTTTTTAATCTTAGCTTCCTGCTATTGAGTTTTAGAAGTGTGTTACATATTTTAGATATTAATCCCTAAGAGATTTAGGGCTTGCAAATATTTTCTCTTATTCCATATGTTGCCTTTTCATTTTATGGATTTTTTTTCTTGCTGTGCATAAGCTTTTTAGTTTACGTAGTCCCACTTGTCAATTTTTGCTTTTGTTGCCTGTCCTTTTAGTGTCATATCCAAGAAATCATTCCCAAGGCAAATGTCAAAGGGCTTACCAACTACGTTTTCTTCTAAGAGTTTTGCAGTTTCAGGTCTTTCATTTAAGTCTTTAATCTATTTTGAGTTAATTGTGTGTGGTGTGAGATAAGGGTCAAAATTCACACTTTTGCATGTGACTGTCCAGTTTTCCCAGCACCATTTGTTGCAGAGATTATCCTTTCTCCAATGTTTCTTAGCTAATAACCAAGAATACCCCATTGTATTCCTGGCTGTCTTGTCAAAGAACAGTTGACCTTAAATGCATAGGTTTATTTCTGGGCTCTCCTTTCTGTTTCATTGGTCTATATGTCTGTCTTTATTCCAGTACCATACTGTTTTGGTTACTATAATTTTGTTATATATTTTGAAATCATAAAGTGTGATAATCCAGCTTTGTTCTCTCTCAGGATTGTTTTAGCTATTTGGGATCTTTTGTGATGCCATATGAATTTTAGGATTTTTTTTCTATTTCCATAAAAAAACGTTATTGAGATTTTGATCTTAATTCTTACCTTAGTGTGCTGGCTAAAACCACCAGTACAATGTTAGGTAGAAGTGTTGAAAGGAGATATTTTTGACTTGTTCCTAATTTTAGGAGAAAGCATTCAATTTTTCACCATTGAGTAATATTAAATGTTGGTTTTTGTACATGGTTCAAGAAGTTCCCCCCTATTCCTAGCTTTCAGAAATTATTTTCAAAAGATTTTGGATTTCATTAAATAATTTTTCTGAGTTTATTGAGATGATCATATAGTTTATTAATATGATTAGCTTTATGAATATGGTGAATTACATTGATTTATTTTGGAATATTAAACCATTACTGGGATAAGTCTTACTTGGTGATAAGGTAATTTTTATATATTTTAATGGCTCCCTTCCCTTCCTGTACTCTGTGTATTCTTTCTGGTGCAACTATCAGTTTGATATTGAGCTTTTGGGATTAATATTCTAATTTTCTTATTTTTTTGATGCTAGTTTAGATTTATTTTGAGAAAACTCCTTTAGTTTAACTTCCAACCCTAAAATTATGTCATTTTTTAAAAAACAATCCATCTATCTTATTTTTAATTTCTGAGAACTATTTTATTATTACATTATTAAAAGTATCTGTATTTTCCCTTTTGACATTTTATTGTGTTGTCTACATCATCTCAATTTACTTTATGTTTCTGTTCTATTTGTTTGATTTTGTCACAGTATTTTATAGTAAAGAGTTTTCTAAAATGTTTGATATTCATTTTTGTCTGTTTATATTTAATAATGAGGTGATTATAAGCTGACTGATGCTCTCTATGCATGGGTGGATCTTGCAAACTAGTGTATTTGACCAGAAACCTTAGCCTTTTTTGAACAATCCCTAAATATTAGTAACCACATGTCTTTCTTCTGGGGCTGTTCAAGTTCCTTGGGGGAAAAAAATCTTATAATCTCATGCTGAAAAGTAAACTCTTACCTAGCAGCAATCTTTGGGCCAAGTGGCACAGGCAGAAGGACACCGGCAATTGAATCTCACTATTCAATATGGAAATTTCATATAGTCATCATGTTTTGGCATGGTCACCTAGTTCACATCTTGCTGTGTTACATATTCCCTGGACTGGAGTATCTCTTGCTCACTATCTTCAGAGGGTAAACCTTAATATCCCCCCCCAAATTTAGGGATGGACAAGTGCCTACCTGGATTAGATATGTGGGGAGACCGTGGTGCCTAATTGGTCTAACTGTACTTTCTGAACTTTGAAACAATTCCTTTTTCCAGTACACCATTTACCTTCAGGAACTTTTATTAAAATTATCACAACTGCCTTTTGGAACTAAAGTAATATTAAGATTATTGACATAAATTTTCTATTGATCTTTTCCTGAAACCGAAGGTAGAAGATGTATTTCTTTTTTTTTTTTTTTTTTTTTTTGCTGTACGCGGGCCTCTCACTGCTGTGGCCTCTCCCGTTGTGGAGCACAGGCTCCGGACACACAGGCTCCGCGGCCATGGCTCGCGGGCCCAGCCGCTCCGCGGCATGTGGGATCCTCCGGGATCGGGGCACGAACCCGTGTCCCCTGCATCGGCAGGCGGACTCTCAACCACTGCGCCACCAGGGAGGCCCTAGAAGATGTATTTCTGATTAGTAATTCTCTGTTTATCGAATTCTTCCTTTTCCATACAGTCTCCAACTCTGTACCTCCAAGGTCATTCTGTAATTTTCCTTGGATTCTTCTCACTGACAGTGAAGACAACATTTATGTTTTCATGTTTAGTGAACTCAGGAATTTAACCTTCAATCTCAGTTCCTCTGAACTTGTACTTTATTTTATTTCTTAATAGTATCAGAATTCATCAAGTGCAGTACTACTTTTCTTCATATAAATCTAGAAAAATAATAACAAATTCACATAATGATTTACAGATCTTAAAATATTTTTCAGCTGTATTTTTTCATATGATTACCATGATAACACCTATAATACTGAGAATAGTTTTAGGTATTTTCTTCTTTCTTCCAGATGGAAATATAAAGACTCCTTAACAATCACAAGCACACTAAGTGGTAAAACCAGGATCCAACATGTATTCCTTATCTTTTCCTGCTTTTTCTACTGGAAAAACTCTAAAAGATAAGCCATGTGTTCTTATAACAGGTGGATCTGGGTGGCTTATTAAAATGTCCTTTTTGGTAGAAGTCAGAACTGTGTATGTTCTGTCTGGTATCTCACATTGACCCCTGGGTAGGCTGCATATTTTATGTCATCATCTCTAAAATGATAACTTATCCCACAATGGTTAAAAACTTTTCTTTCTCTGATTGGTCTCCAAACACCAGACCTGAGTTTCTCCTTTGGAACTTCCTAGTGTCTTAAGCCTGAAAGGGACACTAACTCCCTTGTTACTTGGGTGCTTACCCAGCCCAGGGATTGTTTCAATAGCCTATCCTGGCATTGCTGTTCTCCTTCTATCCCCACAGATCATATCAGTTATTCCCCAGATTTCTTCCAATAGGCTTTGGAAGCACACAGATAATATCCTGGAAAGGTTCATGTGTAAATGACACAAATGCCATTTACATTTCAAATAGTTGTGATCCCTGTCCTCAGGAATAGAGCTCTTATGACTTTCAGTTATAAGTCATTTGGGAATAAGTTACTCCTCGGGAACTTAAGTTGTCAATAACAAAGCAACGTATTTTGACTCAGATTTCACCGAGGCAAGCGATAAATTGAAAATATTCTATTCTATTCCATTACCTGTGAACAGCTCATGATCATGTCTTAGAGTCTTGAAAAATGATGTCCCTTTAGCTTTTCTATAATTAAATAGTATCTAGTTTATACAACTAAAAAGTATAATTCATATTTCATTTGATAAGATCAACTTTTGTGGATACGTGCATTAAAAAACACTCCTTAAAAACTGAAAGTGGTGGGTTTCCCTGGTGGCGCAGTGGTTGAGAGTCTGCTTGCCGATGCAGGGGACACGGGTTCGTGCCTCGGTCCAGGAAGGTTCCACATGCCGTGGAGCGGCTGGGCCCATGAGCAATGGCCACTGAGCCTGCGTGTCCAGAGCCTGTGCTCCGCAACGGGAGAAGCCACAACAGTGAGAGGCCCGCCTACTGCAAAAAAAAAAAAAAAAAAAAGCTGAAAGTGGCAAAGTCACTTAAGCAGTAAAGGGAATTTATTGATATTCATAACTGAAAGTCTGGAAATGGCTGATTTTAGACAAAGCTTGATGCAGTACCACAAATAATGTCACAAAAGGCCAAGTTTCTTTCTAGATCTCTACTCTTTCTTGTGTAGTAAAAGTTTGACCCTTAAGTTTCACACAAAAAAAGTCTCCAGTCGTGATGCTAATACCCCTGTTAAACTTTCCTTTCATCTCCTGAGAAGCGGCTGGGGTAGATGCTTATCCCTGGATTCATCACTACTGCCAGTATGAGAACCATCCCTAGTGGCAGATCCTACTGACTTGAAGAGCATTTTTCAGACCACAGATATGTCTTATTAGTGGGTCAGAAAATCGATATATCAATTTTATACACCATTTAAAAATAATATTCTAGAATAGAATAAAAAGAAAATTATCACAGTGAATCATATGTAATGGCAGTAACTGTTTTCTGCTGTTGTTTTCTGAACCGTAAATATATACTGAAACATTGTTTCATGTATGTGTGTGTGTATAAACTTACTGTTCTTCCATAAGATAGGGTGCAGAAAGTTTAACACATGACTTGGACTGAGAAAAGATAAGATAAGGGTGCTGTTTGAAAGGTGAAATGGGTAAGGTGCAAAACAATCAGATATCCACTATATTTATTTATCACTTATTGCTTTTATAATCTTTACTAAAGAAAAAGCTGTGATAATTTGCCAAATATTTATTCTTTTGAAATTAATAATGTTACTGTTGTTTTTAAAATAAATTATTCTGAAAGTAATTCAATGCTTTCCTCTGTATTAAATGAAATACTGTGTATGAAACATCCAGCATATTGTTTGGGTAAGCAAAGAGACTGAAGGACCAGGTGGAAACTACCAGTGTCCTTGAGAGAATGTCTGTTCTTAGGAACAAGGTAAAAATCTAATTATATGCCTTGGGCTGGAGCCATCCTGCCGTAAAACAGATCTGCATCCTGAACTAAGGGCATGATTTATCTCAGAACCGCAGGCACTGCTCAACCTAGATGTAGAGGTTTAAAGCGCCCAGCTATATAGATTGGACATCTAGGAGCAGGGATTAAGAGAGATTGTTATATCACGGAAATCAATATACCATGCAGAACTTGACTCGTATTTACAATATATAAGTAAAATGGAGTTTTGTGTTTTAAAAATGACTGTAAAGTTTAATGGGACTTAATATTTTCTTTTTTGAATTACTTTCAGTTGTAATATGATCTAAAATGTATGTAACCAAGGAAACCAAGTAAAGCAGAGCATTTTCAAAAGAATATCAGTTGAGTGCCAGAGCATTTGTTTCTTTATCAGATTGCAGGTAATGTCTTTCATACTTATTCTGAACTTGTCACATTTTTTTTAAAAAAGCTAAATTACAAAATTTAAAAATTTATTAATGTTGGTTAGCAACACTGCTCAGGAAGCAATCCTGGTGCATGTTAAATGCCAAGAGATGTAGAAAACTTGCAATGGGTTGGTTGAAATCATGAACACTATTTGCACGCTCAACATTCTCTTAAAAAATATTCTCTTATAGGAAAGTATTTTTAAATTTTTTAAATATCAAAACATAAGGAAAACTATAATCACCAAATGAGACCAATATACAGAAAAAAGAATGAATTAAGCTGCAAATATTTAAGAAAACTCTTACAGTAAAGGCATATTCAGTCTCAGCAAATGGATGGTATCTGTGAAGGTGGATACAATATCTTATTCTCCATTTTTGGTTGTGCAAAAATGTAAAGTTATTGTATCCAGATTAAGACTGCAGTCTCTTGAATGCCGCTGACTACTACTCCCGTGCCAAGTTGGACAGGAGAATCTTTGCTTGTACTAGAAACATGATAGAAATCAAGCCATTATTTTTTGAGATTTGTATATCTGTCCTGACAGTATTTCCAGTGGTGGGCCACCTGCCAGTCTCTTTCTCCTCCCACTCGTGGGCTACCCCTCTCTCTTTCACTTTTTTTCTTCCATCCACAGGATAGTATTCTCCCTTCTCTCCACTCAGCCAAATTATGAATCCCACCAGTTTTTTGGCCTTCTGGAAAAAAAAGTCAGGAAGACAGAAAGTCTATGGACAACTTTTCTGCAGAAAATAAGTTCCCTCTTGGCCAAGAAAAAACAAAGGTCTATTGCTTAGAATAATGAAGGTGAATGCATATATATATATATATATATATATATATATATATATATATTGCAGTACGCGGGCCTCTCACTGTTGTGGCCTCTCCCGTTGCAGAGCACAGGCTCCGGGCGCGCAGGCTCAGCGGCCATGGCTCACGGGCCTAGCCGCTCCATGGCATGTGGGATCCTCCCGGACCGGGGCACGAACCCACGTCCCCTGAATCGGCAGGCAGAGTCCCAACCACTGCGCCACCAGGGAAGCCCCGAATACCCATATTTAAAAAGAAAAATTAATCTCTCCAGATATGATTTTGCTATATTTGAAAAAGAATTTGCTGAGAAGTCCAGGAAGTGGAACAAGTGACTAAAAGATTGGCTGGACAAATAAAGATACAATTAATAAATAAATTGTCCATAATTTTAATTTTATTAGAGAAAACATAGAAATGTTCTAAATTAAAATTCAGACTATTTGAAGAAACTTTGTATATAAAATTCTAGGTAACAAGTTTCATCTTAAGGTTTGAGCAGAGGAATGACCTAATTAAAGTGATGTTTTGGGAAGAATCATTCCAGGCTATAATGTGCCATAGATTGAAGGAGGGAAATGCAAAAGGAAGGCAAACTCAGTGGACAGTCAAGAGGCATAACCAAGGTGTTTATTTTTCTGAGTCTTCCTTTTATGATAATTGTTTGGCATGTGTGGTAATTTATTGTAAATGAATATGCCATTGAGTTAACTGACATGCTTAGAAGTGCTTAGATAGCAAAGTAAAAGTGGTTATAAAAAGGAGGACTACATTGAGAAGGCATGCAGGACGCAAGCAAATGCTTAAAGTTAGGCTAGAGGAGATGACCAATTATACATAAGGAATTTTAAGATGTAAATGATAACTGCAAGAAAAGACAGAGGTCAACATTCTGAAATCCCACTACTGAGAATAGACATTATCAAGTTAAGCAGCCAAATATCCCCATGTGAATAATTGTCTTCAAATGCCAATGCCATTTGGGATGTAAAAAAATGGCTAAATTTCCACATTTTTGTGATTTCTGCTTTTAGAGAATAATTTTTTATAGTACTAGTGGGATTCTCCACACTCAGAATTATTTTGTCCTTATTAGGAATGTGAAGGTTTAGGAGAATCCATTTAAGAGAAGCTTTAGAATTTTCAGATATTCTAGAATTATTAGATATTCAGATAAATATTCTCTATATGTGGTAGATCCAAATGGCCAGAAATATTAATAGAGATTTTATTTTTATGCCTGTGTTAAAAATAGATTTTTAAAAATATTTGTAATGACGAAGATTTTCATTAGTATGTGTGTGTGTTTAAGGAATGATCTATGACCTCTCATTGCTATTACCAGCTCTATAACAAAGTAACTGTAACAAAGTATTCTTTTATAAGAAGTATAACTTTTCTAAAGTAAAAGGATTGACACTACAACCAGAAGTCACAAGTAGGCTGACATCATTTTGCTTGGGTCGTAGTGTTTTTTGTTTTACAATAATTTCTAAGTTAAAAAAAAAATCAGGTTCCATCTGGGGTACATTGTCACCCAGAGGCTTTGGTGATGTCTGGAGACATTGTTGATTGTCCCAGCTGGGGGTTGGTTCTACTGGCATCTAGTTGGTAGAAGTCAGGGATGCTGTCATACATTTTCAGTGTGCAGTACCGCCTCCAGACAATGAATAATCGGGGCCAAAATATCAACAGTACTGAGTTTGAGAAACTCTGTTTTATAGATAAGAAAAACTTAGATAGAAGTGGGAATAACAGAGGTTCTCAAGATTTATCTTGAGTAGATAATAAAAATATAGATCCCCCTATCTCTATCAGATATTCTAAAGTATGGTTTTGTGCTGGAATCCAAAATATGTTTTCTAATGAGAATTCCAAATGACTCTTATCCAGGAAGCACATTGGAGAATCAGGGACATGGAAGGGGGCCCCTCACTCAAAGTTCCATACTTTTTCTGCTTCACCACAAGCTCCTAGACTATATATGATAAATGATATATGGTAAATTAATTATAAATTGACTCAGAGTATGCAGTGAATTCTTGATCACAGATTCTTGATATTATTAACTAGAGATGTCATCCATTCTCCCAAAGAGTACTCAGACCCAGCTATTTAGCTACACAGTAGTTACTTTGGCTTTTTCCATATGTTTGTAATTGCGGCTACAGAGAAGGATGACTAAGATCTGATAGGAGCATTCTAGTCAAAGGTATAGCTGGGGAAACAAATATGACCTTTGGGTCATGAATTTACAGTGATTTTCAAGGAAGATTCCTGGCAAGACATTTGTGGCAACAATTGATTTGCTATCATTAAATAAACATTACTAAAAAACATCGTTGATTCTCCTCAATTTTGAAATGTGGAATTATTCTTGAAATGGCAAATCATTGAAATATTTGACCTTATATAAAACCTCAGAGTATAAAATGCATTCAAATGGGTTCTAGAGTTTCTATACCAAAAGTACTAAATGACCTGCCAATGAAAGAAAAAAGCAATAATAGATACTTTCTATTTTCACCAGCTTTCTATTTTACCACAAGTAGGCAGATAAGTCAGCCCACTATCTCTCTTAAGCAGAAAATAAATTTTATCTAAAACTGTACCAATTACAAATAATATTCTGTTTATTTATACTTTTTTCTTCAGAGAAAGAAAACAACTGAGGTATTACAAAAGCCCTATTGTGTTGTTTGAAAACAATAATCTGTTTTCAGAGATTTAAATGGTCAGAGTAAATTTTTATTTTTTAAATATATGAGATGGTATTATTATAATACCTTACCACCACAGTAAAAGTAGTCCCCAAGAATTATGGGTTTTTTAATCAAAAAAAGAATGACGACTCTGAGATGAAAGAGTGGAGTTGAGGCTTCTCTCTGTCACTGACTTACAGGTTGAATAAGTTAGTACATCTCCTAAGCCATGACTACATCACGGGCAAGATGTTTAATAAGGCATAAAACAATCTCAGTGTTCAGTGAGATGACAATCATTAAATATCTTGTAAATGATGATGTCGCTCCATTGATCTTGTTTTTCAGTTTGCTCATTAGAAAATTGAATAATGAGGTTACAAATAAAATTTTATTAATGTTATCAAATAAAAATATTTTGCAACTATATTATTAGATCCCCTAAATATGTGCATTCTGGATCCTTGTTTTTATAGTCTTACAGTATCACATAATATGTATACATCTTATGAAACTTTCCCCCAAAAGAACACTGCTGTTATTTTTTTTAACATTTATGAAGTGCCTCTTAAACATGACAGCCTTTGAGTATGAATAATTATTTTCATCTTGAATTAGAGAGTGCTGATTTATAGAAATGCAACCTTCATAAAATGTTATATTTTTTTCTTGTTCCACACTGTAATGCTCATGTATTTTCATTCACTTTTTGTATTTCCTGAAGGTATATAGTACAATTATACAGACAGGGTTGCTTCAATTCAGAACAATGCATATTAAAGATAATGACAATCAGCCATACCTCTTTAAAAAAATGTATATCAGATATTTTATAGAATTCTGAAACTTATGTTTATATTTTTCTTTTATATATTCTTGTTAAGTCTTTTCCCTATGTATAAAATAAATTCATAAATTTTACTTTGAAAACTCTTCTTCATATTTTAATAAGAAAAATATTGCTATTTATTAATAAAGTTTAAGATGTTAAAAAGTCTATTTTCATCAATTGTCTAACAAAACACATAATAAATCTCTACATAAGCAGATCAGTAAATGAATGATAAGACAGGAAAGTCCATTTACTCATGGAAATTCATTTTGTTGGGATGTAAAGAATGTAAGGAAGTAACAAGTGTGTAATGCCCTTTGAAAAGTGTATACCATGGTTATCAAACTTGGCTTCTAACTGGAATCACCAGCAGAGTTTAAAAACAAATACTGATGTCTAAATTCCACCAGAGAGATTTTGATTAAATTGGTGTGGAGTGTGGCCTCAACAGCAGGCTGTTTAAAATCTCCTTAGGTGATTCTAATATGGTGCAAAGTTTGAGAATCACTAGTATAGACAGAATATGCTGACTAGAAAGAGAAGAATGGTGATCCCAGAGTTCTGTTTTAAACCAGGGAACAGTCCCTGCAGAAGCTGAGGGGTGAATGAACTTGTGCACACAGGGTAGCATTTAGATTTTCTACGAGGTTTAATAAGATACCTCTCAAAGTATGATTTAGCAATTTTCAAACTTTAAGTAGCTTAAGCTAAGAAAGTGGAAATTTGCATTGCCATAATTTTTATCAGCACCTTAAAATATTAATAAAATTGTTGCTATTTTATGGAAAAAATAAGACAAATGATTGAGTTTCACATGAGGAAAAAGAATCTGAATAATTTTTGTTCTTAAAAATAAACTTTGACATTGGGCTTCCCTGGTGGCGCAGTGGTTGAGAGTCTGCCTGCCGATGCAGGGGACGCGGGTTCGTGCCCCAGTCTGGGAAGATCCCACATGCCGCAGAGTGGCTGGGCCCGTGAGCCATGGCTGCTGAGCCTGCGTGTCCAGAGTCTGTGCTCCGCAACGGGAGAGGCCACAACAGTGAGAGGCCTGCGTACCGAAAAAAAAAACAAAAAACAAAAAACTTTGACATTAATACCCACAGCTTGGGGCTTACATAACTCCTGGCATCTCTTCCCATCACTGATACCTCTAATTCCACAGGATTTGCCATGATTAAACAGCAAGCCTGCCTGCTCTGCCACCCAGACCCACTTCAGACTCTTTTCTTACTCTTTTCTCCACACAGCTAGTGGCCTTTAATATTAACTGGTATATGGGTCAAAGCAGTATTCCCAAGCATGGAAAATGCTGCTTTCAGGATTCAGAAAAGCATACCAGGCACTGAACTTCCTTATTAGCTCTGGGAGGTGTGAGATGGATTAATTCATCCTTTACTTTGGAAGGGATATACTAGCATGTCCCAGACCGTAGGGCCCCCAAAAGTTTTTTGATATGTATCTCTGTAAGATTTATGTACCGCCTTTTAGAGTCTGTGTGTTTTACCAAGGCCTCCAAGACACTAGTCGCTTCTTCCACATCCAGTTTGTTTATTATATGGACCACTGTGACATTTTGCTGGATGTCCAGCTGGTTTGGACTTTCTCAGATTCTACTGTAACAGGTGACAGGATCGTTTTTAAAAAGTGAGAGTTAACATAAATGTAGAGTGTGAATGTATACTCTTGTGCATTCCAAGTGAATGAAAACTGTTGATAAGGATAGCTATCTTTCTGTCTCTGGAGGATGTGACATGCCACAATCTTATCTCTGAAAGGACACCTATCATTAGGCAGATATAATGACATCAATGGCAAGTCTACATCAGGTCACCTGCTGTCAGGGCAGGAGTTTGGATCATCTAAAGTGAATGGAAGGAGGGAAGGATGATTGGCCCTTCTGTCCTTTGTGTTACTGGAACCAAAATGAGGTGGAGGGGGGTGATGAGTGAGCCCCCTAATCAAACACCAATGTTGGAGAACAAAACAACAAAATATTATGTCAATTCTAGCCTGCCCTTGCCTGCTAGAGCCTGGGACAAATGATCATTTAAAAAGTTGTCTAATAGAGGGAAACGCTCAGCTTCCCCCCTCGTATAATTTCATCCCACTCCTTCAACAAGCCCATCTGCTGTCGTGTGTCTTCCATGCTCAGGCACACTGCTGGATTCTGAGGACTTAGAAGCAGCGGCTCAGCCTCTTCTTTGGGGAGCTCTCAGTCTGTGGTTTGTATTGTCAGGAACCTGCGACCCTAAGGACTCATGCTGACAGGGCACCAAAAGCCATCGGAGAAAGGTGACATGGTCTAAGTCACTGTCAGGTTAAGTGACAGTCATCCTACTTTGCTAATGAGTTTCTTTTATGTAGTGAATAATGGGTCTCTTCCCACCCACGGTCCTAGGCGTGTAGAGTAAACTATCCTGTGTGTGACTGCGCCCTAACTTTGGGGAGCTTTGAACAGCTGCCCTCTCGGCGCCGTTTCAGGGACTCTCAGCAGACGGAAGTGCCTCCAGCCCCCTTCCCCGGGCAGGCGCGCGCGGGCGGGGGAGCGGCGCGGCTGGCCGAGCGGGGGCCGCGGAGCGCGTCGGAGCGAGCGCGCGAGTCCCCGGCGCCGCCCGCGCTCCCCGATCCGCGAGGCGCCCACCGGCCGCGGCCGCTGGGACCAGGGCGCACGAAGGGAGGGACCCGGGCGCACGAGGGGAGGGGCCGCCCCCGCCCGGCTCCCGGCACCAGGTCGCCCCCGAGCGCGGCCGGGAGGGCGGGGCCGCCGCGAGGAGCCACGGAGGCCAAGGACCCGGGAAGGAGGATCCCCGGATGCCCGCAGCCCTAGGGAACTACTAGGGACCGGGAGGTCCTTGGCGACTTGGAAGGCGGCGTGCACGGTCAGGTCAAGTTTCTCGCAGTTCGAAAAGGAGTCCTAAAACTGACACTCATTTTATTTAACCAGCTTTTCCTTTCCTGTTTTAAACAAGTTTATTTAAGCAACAAAAAGTGAGTCTCTTGGTGACTATCAGGTTCCAAATATAATCCTGAAAGTTTTTGCTTGCTCTGGTTGTTTACGTGTGCCTGCCTGTTAGCCTGTTGATGTTTCGCTACTCTGAACGCTGACATTTAAACTGTTCTTAAAGGCACATTACAACTTGGCTGCTGCGTTTCGAAGTGCTGTTATTTTCCACTTCTGTCTTCATATAGTTGTACCCAATGGGTCCTTTGGAAATGGTTTTTGCATGTGACACTTCTCCTTAGGGGACCTTCAGCAGGTTGACAGCCTTTTGATGGCTAATATTAGTAAGGTGTCAAATAACAGGAATGTACCTGTCAGGGCTGGTGCTGCTACCCCTGTGAAACCTTTTTCCTAAGCTGATGGGAGTGGATGCTGCAATGCTTGGTTCGCATATCCTGTTTCTTAAAACTTTCTTGAGCTCTTTTGCCTTCATTCATTAAGTGTAACTATTTGTGTGCACCGTACACTAATAATGCCTCAGTCTTAGAAAACTGAACTCTATTTTCTCTTAAAGTTAGTCAGTCGAAGACATTCAGGGTTGAGATGGCATCTAATTCTGTTCTCTTAGGTGCAATAAAAACTTTTAAGTAGGTTTTATAAAAAAGGAACTGCTTCTTCTTACTCTGATTTTTAAAGCCTGTCTTTGTAATAAGAGGATCTCCCCCTTAAAATTGTGTAAGATTGCAATCAACTGGTAATTGTTAACTTTTCCTTTACTAGCTGGGTAGATAGTATGAAAAGTTTTCATTTCTTCCTAGTTTCTATATACAAATCAATACAAAATAAATACACATAAAAACAAATACAATTATAAATGCAAATAAATAAAAAGTAGGGTGCATTGAAATGAGAACGCATTTTCCATTTAATGTGTCAAGCCTAGATAATGTCTCAAAGTACATTTTTCTTTTTCCTTCCTTTTTGCGGTACACGGGCCTCTCACTGCTGTGGCCTCTCCCGTTGCGGAGCACAGGCTCCGGACGCGCAGGTTCAGCGGCAATGGCTCACGGGCCCAGCAGCTCCACGGCATGTGGGATCTTCCCAGACCGGGGCACGAACCCGTGTCCCCTGCATCGGCAGGCGGACTCTCAACCACTGCGCCACCAGGGAAGCCCTCAAAGTACATTTTTATTATCCTCTGTCTTAAAAAGTTTCTAGAGGTGGGAGTTTTGTTGGATATACTGCAGGCAAACTTGCTTCTGACTTGCCTACCACAGCAGAGTTAATAAACAACACAATTTCACACATTTCTTCTCCAAGCAAAACATGTTCTGTACTGGAGTATAATATTACTAAATTACTTTCAGCAATTTTATGTAAAGTATTTTGAGACCTCCAAATAAACATTTTTACATTCTTATAGTTAGTTTTGTGAAAGATAGGTATTTGTCAAGAACTAATTAATAGATTTTAATTATTGGAAAGCACCTGATGTTCTTTAGTTATTAATAAACATATTCCAGATGGCATTCTTTTTTTTTTTCTTTCACATTGTTTATGCAACTAACTCCACGATGATTTCGTTTTACTTAGGAATTTTTTTTTTTTTTTCATAAACTATGCCAGGCATAGTTTCAGGCATTGGAGGAACCAAAAAGATAGATTACATTGACAAATAAGTGTGCCCCCTTGCTGATGTTACAGAACCTTGCAATCAATACTTCGCAAAACTTTGCAGAGTGTGCTTTGTGTTACATAAATTTGGTTTTATCTCTGATTATGTGATTTGGCTTGTGATTCCAGAAAATAATTAGTACCTCTAGGTTTTCTTAAACAGCTTTTTTTAAAACAGCAGAAAAATTTTCCTTGGTCAAGTTTTGAGGATGGAGAAGAAAAAAACATGTGTATATATTTAATAAGTAAGTAAATATATATACTAAATATATATTTAAATATAATATATTGACTATATATGGATATAGACAAAGATATAGATATACAGTAAGTAGATGTATATACAAATTTCTGGAAATTCCAGAATAGAAAATTTAGATACTCAGTGAAAGGTACATCCTACATCTGAACAGGCCTGATACATGGTTCTAATAGTCACTACCATTCACAGTGTTGATATTGCCACCCAAGTTTGAAGTGCATGGGATTGATGGAAGTGTCCGTTCATTGAAAGTGGTTCGACTTAAAGACTACCCTAGTGGCTGAACTCCTATTTGTGGATTTTAGTGATGGCTCTTTATTCACTTATGCAACATATGTTCACTGGGCTGCTGTCGTGTAAAACTGTTATATCATGTCCTGACACACTGTTATTTACTATTTAAGAGCATAGAGAGGTAAACGTGACTTCTTTTTTTAATTTTTATTTTATATTGGAGTACAGTTGATTAACAATGTTACATTAGTTTCAGGTGTATAGCAAAGTGATTCAGTTATACATATATATGTATCTAGTCTTTTTCAAATTCTTTTCCCATTTAGGTTATTACAGAGTATTGAGCAGAGTTCCCTGTGCTATACAACAGGTCCTTGTTGGTTTATAGAAGCTTTCCACAGTACACAGATAATCACACAACTACACAATTAACTAAGTAGCTGAAGTACATGCTACAGAGGGAAAGTAATGCTTGATGGGAGAGTATGTAGCAGGGAGAAGTGACTGATCTGGGCAATTGGGGAATATTTTCTGAGGCAGGAACATTTAAACTTAAAGCCAGAGGATTGAGAAGGTGAAGCCAAACAAAGTGTAGGAGAACATGTCTAGACAAAGGAAGTGGCTGTAATACCCTGAGGCAGAAAAGATGGGCTTATTTGGGGAGTTGAAAAAGGACCCCTTTGCCTGGAACTTAGAGGAGGGTGCATCAAATAATCATAGTCATCTTGAGACAAGTTGAGGAGGGGGCAAATTGCCCTATAAGACAGGGTTAGAAATTCAGTTAGCAAGTACAATATGATAATTGTGGGAAAGATACAAAGGAAATATGAAATGACCACATGTTATGACTGGGTCTTACCAAGTTTGGAAGGTCAGAGAAGGATTCACAGGGGAGTTGTGTGGAAGAGCATAATTTTTCACATGTACCTGCTCCCTTAATGAGAGTGAAGGGCGCTTGAGGGGCCAAGACGTTTACCTCTACCTGCTGCTACAGCGCCATTGCCTACAGAAGAAGAAGTAACAGCAATTGATCAGTCTGTGTTGAAGTTTTCAGAGCTAAGAAGACAGAGAAGAAATGAGAAGTAGCTGTCACAGGACCAGGTCTCAGTAGGAACAGTATTTTGGGGGAGCCTACATCAAAGACTAAACGGGGCTACGGCAAAGTACAGTTGAATAAAATAATTGTAGAAAATCTTGACTTTAGGCAAATCTTAATGTATCTATTTAAATACATTGGACCAAATCTTACCTTCAGTTATACTGGTATATGTTTAACCAGCTACTCTCAAGAAAACAGGGAAAAAAACAAAAATAAAAACCCAGTTTGAAACATTCACCAATCTCTATTGTGTAAATATTCCCACCTTGGTATTCCAGTCTACCAATGTAATGTCACTGAATGTGGATTTGGGAAATGATGGGAATTATTTTTTTCTCTCTCTCTCTTTCTTCTCTTTATTGAAATAATTGACATCAACATTATACTGACAATCATTTCTCTTGAACTTCAGTGTACCACTGCATTACCTTTGGCTTCAGAAGTAGACATAGAGTGTTAACTAAAAAAAATATATGATTCAGTATTTTACATCTTCTAAAAGGAAAAAAATGCCTTCAGTGGTTTCCTGATATCATTCGCAAATGTTGAGAGCAAATACATCTCTGCGTAATCACAGGTAATCCACCAGTGACGTGCCTTTCACTTCTGACATTAAGAAACAAACTGTGAAATGCTGGCATCTGAAATGTAAAGTGTTGCAATACATTTTATATTTAGTGAAAAACACTTCACAAAGACATTAAAAAGCTATAATTGTAATACAGGCATAGAAAGATGTGAGATATACCCTGCAGTTATAACCTATGATTTTACTCTAGTAAGTTATATAATATTAAAAGTGCAATACCATTAACTATCATTCATAAGAAGAAACTTCAGTTTCAGTTAGACCCTCCCTTACCTCAGGTTATTTGTATTTGCTTAAATTACACGTAGCTGGGTAGATACAGAGCTATGACATAGCAGTGTCCCTCATATCCATTCCATCCCTTCCCCACATTCTCTATTTCCATATCTAAATCCTATCCTCCTTCTAAGCTCTGTCTAAATCCTCCCTCTTCCTGGAACATCACACTAACTGCCCTGGTTACAGTGCTCTCTTCTTCTCTTATCCCATGACAGCTGTTTATCTCTCCCATCATCACCTTTGCTTTGTAACTGAAAATCCTTTATAGAATTAAATGGCTACATGCACACACACGCACACACACACATACATGTACATATATTCATACACATATACCTATACATATACATTGTGTACATATATACACACGTATATATACACACACGTGTATATAGGTATATGTCCATGGAAACATGTATTAAATACATTTAATATATACATTAAATATTTGTTCAATAAGTCAACTGAAATATATAATTTAAAGGTAAATAATATAATTATATTCATTGAGACATTGAGACATTACATTTGTCTCAGTTACCTATTGCTGCATAACAAACAATTCTAAAACTTAGATGCTTGGGCAACATCATGTGAATATCTCTCATGGTTCTGTTGATTAATTGGGATCCACTGGGTAGTTCTCTTCCTGATCTCACTTGGGCAGTCAGGTGGGCCTGGGGCTAGGTCAGTGGGATTGCTGGGCTGCTCCCCGTCTCCATGTAATCTTAGGGCCTCTCCTCCCCACAGGAGATCTCTGAGTGTTCTCTGCAGCAAGACAGCTAAACTGCTTATATGGAACATGGAAGCTGTGCACCCTTCTTAAGGTTTAGCCAGGAAGAGGCAGTGTCACTTCCTCCACCTCTTATGGTTTAAACAGATATAGGGCCAGCTTTGATTCCTGGACTTCTTGACTAGGGGGATGACAAAGAATTTGTGGCCATCTTTAATTCACCACAGTATTCTTCACTAATAATTCTATAGGTGAAACTCAAGAGAATTTTAGAGCCAAACGTTTCCTGGAAATGATTTAATCAACTCCCACCATTTACAAGTGAAGGTACTGAAGAAAGGTTTGAGGAGGCAGAGATGGGTCAAATGACCCTGGTTTAAAAGTTTTACATTTCATAGCACTTATCAAACTGTGTGGCATTAGGTACGTTAATCTGGGTCCTTAGATAAGCAGAAATCAAAATGGTATTAAACTGTTCAGGAAATTCATTAGGGGAAGAACCAGTGAGAATTGGGGAAGGGGGATAAGAAAGGTTGAGAGAGCCATCCAACCTCTATGCAGCTCTGATCCTGAGTGAAGGAGAGGGAAAGAAGGAAAGAGTTTGTTGGAAGAACCCTTGGTGCAGTACTAGGAACAGGTCATCAAAGCTTTGGGGAATCCTCAGGGAGCCCTTAAACCAAAATCATCACCAGAAGACCCCTGAGTCTCCCAGGAATGGGAGTATCCCCGCCATGTATAGTCACTGGCTGGAAGCAGCCTATGGGAAGTGTGGCCCCTGAACAAACACGATGACATCTTGCAGAGCTCAATGGCTGGGGCTATCAGGTCATTATGCTCCATGCAGTTGAAGATAGGAGAGATGTATTCTCATGGCCAACACAGTAGATGATCTAGAAACACTTGATAACATAGAGATTCACTAATATGAACATACAAGATTCTAGTGTCTTTTCCTTTAAGAAGCATCAAATTACTTGTTAGAAACTTCCCTTAATTTTTAAGTCACTAAAACTTGAAAGGGATTTTAAATTATAGTATAACAGGATGTTTCATGTTATTTTAACTATTTCTGGTAGGTAAAAATATTTCAAATACATTTCACACAAAATCATGCTTTCCCCCCAAAACATAAATGGAATATTATAGACAATGACTCTAATAAATATTTTATGAGGCATATATACCAACCCTGTGGTCTGTAACCAGAGTTCATTTTGTCTCAGGAAGTGCTTAATTTTTCACAGCCACAAGAATATCTTGATATAAAAGAAACATAAATGTATATATTCACATTTCTAAGACAATAAATTAGATTCTGGAACCCTATTTGCAAACTGACCACAGGTTTGTTGATCTAGCGAATTCAAAATGTATATATACTGACTGACAAAAGACATTGTACATAAAAGTTTTCAGAAAAAAAGATCTATTGTTTTAAGTGAGGCACTTAATGAAATATTTCTAAACTTTCTGGACTGTTCGGTAGGCAAAATCAAATATAAATTGCTTAGCTAAGCTTTACGTGATGCCTATGTGGATGATAAAATGGCGGTGGATTTTGCAGATACAATCTCTGTATTAGTTACGGAATTTTGTGCTCAGCTTATTGAGATGAAGGAAACTCCTTGTAAGTCAATCCAAAGTCTTTTCAATAGTGGATATTGAGACACTTAACAAGGGGCCAGTCTTCACTCTGTTCAATGGTTGTGTTCTCAGACGACCTTCCCACCAGAGACGTTTGTTCCTCCCACCCTCTTCAATGTCCACACCCAGATCAAGGAGAAGGAAAGGGTTTTCCTACTCACCAAGAGCAGTTTATCTCCTGAGAGTCCACCACTTCTGCAAGTGGACAGCCACTTCTGCAAGTGGACAGCCAGAATTCATCTTTTTCTCAAGTCCAAACTTTGGTTTTGAAATCAATTAGATTTCAGTATCAATTAAAATGGCTCCAGGAAAGGAGGAGCTTCCAGAAATTAAAAGCTAAATTACATAAATATATATTTCAGTGTTTATGAGATCATCTGAGTATATGTAAATTTGGATCCTTGGGACCAGGATATTTTAAATAACCACATGTAGAACACTTGTGGATGTCATTGGATTCCACAAAACCAACGACAAGAACTTAACAGAGCTTACAGTTGAAAGCTTTCCCTTTTTCCACTTACCGGGATCTTGCTGTAGCAGATGGTTGTTTACTCTCATTCTCTGTTGCTCCTTGTGACCAAATCTTCTATGCTTGATGATAGTTACCTTACTTGAATAGTTTTTCTTAGATGAATCATTATCCAATCATGAACTAATCAATAAATAGTATTTCCCAAAGTAAAGACCCCAGAAAACCCTTCCCTCCCATCTCTAAAGTTATCTTGTTTGCTACTATCACACACATGGAGCTTTATAATGGAATTCAGTGAGTCTTTTTTGTCAACGACTTGATTTTTGGTTGGAAAAGAGCATCTTCATAGATGTCATCTCCCTTTCAGGGAAGTAGCCGGCAATCTTTGGATAGGTCCATTGTTGTGAATATTGACAATGTCCCTCTGAAGGGACAGAGGAAGCTATGATGATCACCAGTCTTGTTAAGGTAGGTGTCTGTTACCTCAAAATTTCGAATCTTACTTCACTTCTCTGCCTCAGATCAAACTAATATACACCTCTCCCTGAATTATGAAAAATGAAGGAAGTATCAAAGCATGTGTGCCATGATCTTAAAACTGTTCTCTGTGTGGATCCACAATTACAAAGTGGACACCATTTTTAAAAAATGCCTTTGAAGAAACGACTATTAATCATATTACTAGTCTAATTAGCTTAACTATGAAATCAAGATCAGTATATCTTGATAATAATTATTTAAATAGTTTTTATGAATTAAAATTTGTACATATGGCAAATTCAGAATTTTTTTGGAAAGCCAATTATACTATTTATTTCTGTTATATTATTTTAGAACTCTGAAAGTTATCTTAAGTAGGGAGAGGTATGCACACAAAAACCATTCATACACATATAAACATGAAGATTTAAATTTCCTATCCAAATTTATGAAACACTCTTAGGTACACATATGAAGACCATTGTGCTGTGTTTGAGTTATATTTTATTTCTCATTGCATAAAACTGCATGTATATAAATGATTATTTAAAGATGTTTAATATTTTGAACGCATTGTATTGTATAAGGACTCATGGCTTATTATTAATAAAATATAAATAAAATTTATAAATAAAGCTACAGTTATTTCAGTTTACATTCAAATCACTGGATGATCTTATCTCTTTTACATTATACACTGATTACTCACAAATGAAGGCAGAGATATTTGATTCCTAATCTTTATTCTGTAGAGCTTTGTCAATTTTGGAGAATATCTAGGATCAAATTGGGGAGCAAAATTATGTCTTGCTGAAGATGCATTATTTTCTCTAGGTATGAAATATCTTCCAAATATCAGTGATGTGAATTCTTTTGTTAAATAAGTTGAGAATACACTAAATATTACCACCTGAGTGTGTGAAGACTGAAAAAAACACTCCATATACTCTGCAATATTTTAGTCTGTGTCTTTTAACATAATAGAAAATAATTAATAATGAAGTTATATTCATTTTTGTTTAGTTATTTTTGAAGTCCAGTACTGTCTATGCAGCTGAAGAAAAGGTTCAAATGCATTACATGCTGGAAAGGACAGAATATACATAATTTTTTGGCCCCAAATTTCCATTTCAAACTATTGTGTTGAAAACTTTAAAATTTTTTATTCATATGCTATTATTTACTGAAATTTTAGAATATGGTATCTTGGCCATTAATGAGTTTTTATGCAAATGGAATTTTATTCAAAGTAGACAGTGCCTTTTTGCTCTTGAATTTAGGCCCTTTCCTAAGAGTATGCAGTGGGAAAAGCCTACCAAACACACTCAGGAGGAATTGAACTAGTGTAACTTACTTGATCACCTGCTCATCATTAGGTAGTAATATATCTTCTAAATTATATGAAGACTAAAAAGATCTGTTTTGAATTACTTGAGCTTTGATCTAATTCTTAACTAATTTTATTAATTGAAATAATTCTAATTATTTGATCTAATTCTAAATAGCATGTTAGATTGTACCTCAGAAAACTAATTCCCTGGACAGGGAGCCTCCAGTGATGGTTGGGATCTTCACAGTCCTGAGCCCCCAAAGTTTAAATTTTCAGCAGTTGTTATTTGCCATTCCATGTGCCAGACACAGAGGCAATTAACATGATACAATAATTAGTAGATGTGACTCCCATTTAAAGAGCTTATTGAGGGAGATGGATTGATGGGTAGATGAAAAATAGATAAAAAGATCAATATATTGCATGTGTCATAATAAAGATATACTTTAGTTTTATTTAAGCACAAAAGATTTGGGGAGCAGAGGATGCTGTGGAAAGATAAGTGTAATTTTTTCTGTGTTCCAGAAACCATACGTATGAAGGACACAATTTGAATACAAGATTACAGTAATATGATGAGTCAGCAATCTGTCACAGAGACTCAGACAAAGATAACTTCTTAAAACTAAAAGAGGGGTAGTAGGAGTGGAGAGTGAAGAAAAGCTAAGGAAAATTTGGATGGTTACATTGGAAGACCACGTTGGTGATTGTGTGAATAGTGTTTGTAATATTTTGATGTTTGACTGCAAACAGCTTTTAAGTCTCACACCTGACTCTTCTTGTGCCTCTCATGTGGGCACGATGATAAGGGAGCCCAGGTGTTCCCCCTTTAGCACATGATTCAAACTATCCAGTCACCTGCCTTCCTATGGGAATCGTCACCCAGGCCCGCCCCCTGACCACAATAAAAGCCCCTAGCCAGTCTGCTTTCCTTGCTTCCTCAAGCTGTTTTTCGGCCTGGTTGTGGCTGCTCTGCTCGTCCCAGAGACCTCACTTATGTAAGTTATAAATCTTTTCATACTTTCTTGGGGTGTGTGTGTCATCTATGTCCACATTCAAACCAACTTTTGAGTGGAGGTTTGTCCGGTTTTTACAAAGTGGCCTGGCTACAAAATTGTTGCAGAGACTTTAAGTGAGAAACTTCCAGATTTTTACGGTAGGTTACTAGATATTGATGCTTTGTTTGGTTCTCCAAAAAACAAAAGTAAAGAATAGTGGAAGGGACTGGATCATAATGAAGCTCATTAGAGGTCATAATTTTTCACTTTTTATGCCTATTGAATTTAAGGTTCCTGTTTAGATGTTTACTTGCTTAGTCTTTTTGGCTTAGGAAATCAAGAAAATATAGAAGTCAAGATCATTTTAATATAAGGGATAGTTGAAAACATGAGAAAGTTCAAAGTCAGCCAGGAAAAGTTTTTTTGTACTAAAAGAAGAGAATTATTCATAATTCATACAGTTTAGCTTTTTCTTTTAAATAATTTTTCTTCATGGAAATAACAGTGAAAGCAAATCACTCATTTTTACCTATTAAGTTGAAATGAAAACGCTATTCAGCATTAAAAGAACTAATCTTAGCAACAGATGAGTTCTCTCATTTTATGTATCTATATAGCACTTCTCAAGTTTTTTTTTGTTAGATGTTTTAAGTTTAGGATAACTCCAGAACTAAACCAGAAGCTTCTCATAGTTTCAGAAGCTGACTTCTACAGCATATCTGGTAATTATAAATATACTTTGGCACTTAAAATGTCTTAATAGTATGGATTATACAGAAGTAAATATTGGTTTCCTCACAAATCCATGTAAACGATGCACCTATTGTTGAATACAGTACGAAAAAATAAAATCATTGAGGACTGTGTTCTGATTTAGGTCAGACTGCGTGCTTATTTCACCAAACCATATTACAAGGTAGAAAAAACACAAAAATTAGGGTAAAACTTTCTCACCTGACATTGCATTGCTGCGTAAGACTAAATACATTTGAAATACAGAGCCCTTCTCCGTGTTGAGTGAATCTCTGCTCAGCTTATTTGGTTCTTCTTTATTCTTTCAGTCACTTATAAGTGTTTTGTTTTAATTACCTTTTTTTTTTAGTGTTTCTATATCTGAGCACATCATCTTTAGATAGTATTATATGCTGTTTATTTGATTAACTCAGTATTGTGCTCTGATTAACCTATTCAAATGGATGGGTAATTAAATTTCTTTGGGCACTAAGGTCATTTCAGTAAACCAGGGAATCACAAAGTAATCTAAAACATATTTTTGTTTATTTAGTTACTCATGATGAATATTCAGAAAAACTATGAAAATGTAAAATTGAATGGTATACCTGGGTAAAAAATGTATTTTTAAAATTAGTTCCCGGGCTTCCCTGGTGGTGCAGTGGTTGAGAGTCCGCCTGCCGATGCAGGGAACACGGGTTCGTGCCCCGATCCCGGAAGATCCCACATGCCGCGGAGCGGCTGGGCCCGCGAGCCATGGCCGCGGAGCCTGTGTGTCCGGAGCCTGTGCTCCGCAACGGGAGAGGCCACAGCAGTGAGAGGCCCGCATACAGCAAAAAAAAAAAAAAAAAAAAAAAAAAAAAAAAAATTAGTTCCCATCAATTATAAAATATTTAGATAATAAAATCTTTTATAACTAAATGACAAAAGAACACATTTCCCATATTTAATGTTAACCCTCATATTGCTTTTTACTTAGAAAAAGTCTTGAAGTTTAGAGAATTAGACTACCTATTCTTCCCTCTCCCCATAAAATTACCATTGAACTTTCATAAATCCATTGCCTCTATTTTTTAAATCTGAAATATTAATGACTTTTTACAAATATGTATATAGAAATTAAGCCAGTTGATTGTTTTTGATTAGATCAGTGTTCCAATCTTTCACTATGCAATTCCAGGTGAAAAGTATTTCTGCCACTAAAGCAGTGCATATCTAAGCCAATACTCACTTTGGTAAATAAGAAGTACTTAAGTTCAATTACTAAGACAATGTTTCTGTTACTCAGAATAAATGAACAGAGTTAGTATACCAGTTGCTCTGGTTTGGAGCTGGCACACGTGTCTTGTATGAATTTTAAAATATTCTGAAAACAACTTTAGAAAACATTGTATACTTTAAAATCACCTGGCAATGTATTCCATCATAATGGATACAGGTAATGAAAATGTGGTTTACATACAATGTATCAGCTTTATTCTGGCTGATTTCTCCTGAGAGAGGCCTTACTGAGGAGAACAGAGTGTTCTGGTGTATTTCAAAGGACTGGGTACCCTTGGCATTTTTAACTGGGTCGCCCACACTGGCCAACAGCAATTTGTCAATTCCAATTCAGGTTTTCCTACCCTAGTGATAGTTAGCTCCAGGAGCTCCCCCAGGTTCTTACAATGAACATTAGAGAAAATTCCCCTTGTGCTTCCAGCAGAAGGGTAAAAGAAACCGTTTTGAAATACACCAGACCACTCTGTTCTTAGCAAGACCTGCCCTCAAAAACTAATTTACTAGACCTTAACCTGCTGGGGTACCATCAGAGTCTAACTGATCTGGGGAAAGGAATATACCCAACCCCAGCCCACTCTAGTCATGTTGTCCCATCTAAGGGGGGGGGAACCACTTAGAGCTCACAGTCCAGAGGCATAGGCTCAATAAAAGACTAGATTTAATCACAGTTTTATGTGTGAAATAAATGATCTAAGTGATGGGAGGAAGGAATTGGGATTATTTGTTACTAAAAGATACTTGTACTACCTGTGAATTAGTATCCTGTAATTTGGAAGTGGACTTGGATTAGTTGTAAATGTATATTGCAAAATCAAGGGCGAATGCTGAAAGCATTTCTTTTTTTTTTTTTTAATGACTTGTATGCTAAGAAATAGAGAATGGAATCATAAAATACTCAAAACCACAAAAGCAAGAATAAAGTCAAATACAAAGAATGAGGACAACAAGTAGAAAACAGTAATGAATATGGTAATATAGTTGGATTAATACCAATCACTTTTTTTAACATCTTTATTGGAGTATAACTGCTTTACAATGGTGTGTTAGTTTCTAGTTTATAACAAAGTGAATCAGCTATACATACACCTATATCCCCATATTGCCTCCCTCTTGTGTCTCCCTCCCACCCTCCCTATCCCACACCTCTAGGTGGTCACAAAGCACGGAGCTGATCTCCCTGTGCTATGCGGCTGCTTCCCACTAGCTATCTATTTTACATTTGGTAGTGTATATCTACCAATCACTTTTAATGCACCAATAAAAATGGTTTTCAGCATGGATCAAAAAACACAAGTCAACTATGCAGTCTACAATAAGCCCACTTTAAGTATAAAGACACATGTAGATTAAAAGTAAATGGATGGAGAAAACTATATAATGCTAACACTAATCAAAGCAGGACTAACTATATTGATTTCAGACAGAACAGAGTTCAAAGCAAGAACATTTATCAGGAATAATATCACATTAGCCAAAGGGTACATTTCTCCTAGAACACATAACAATTCTTAATGTGTTTGCACCTAACAGAGCTCTAACTACATGAGTCAAAAACTGATAGAACTGCAGAGAGAAAGAGATGAGTCCACTAGTAAAGCTGGAGATTTCAACACCCCTCTCTCAGAAATAGATCCAGCAAGCAGAAAATCTGTGAGGATATAGTTGAACTCAATACCATCAATCAATTGGATATAATTAACATCTATAGACCAACAACAGCAAAATACACCTTCTGGCATATAGACATCCATTTTGTTTTATTCCTTTAGGATCTTTTTTCTTTATTGGCTCCTTCCTTCACTATCTGGTAATGACCAATCCTATTCTCAAATGCAAAAGTGAGGTACTAAAATGCTATTGTAATGTTGTTGTGTTTTGTATAATTTCTCGTTGATTTGTTCTGGGATAAAAAGTTATCAGGCATTTCTATTCAGATCTTTATCATACTCCCTGCCTTGGGAGAATAAAATAAATAAAAGAATTGGATTCTTGAGTTTAATTTCAAAACCTACATGTTATTTGTAATAGACTTAAATTCTATTAAAGATTTTTTAATTTGTGTAATTGAGAAAATGAGACTATGTGACTATTGTACTTCACAGGGGTTTGTGAGCATCACTTGTTCCTAAACTTTAATGTCTTTTATTAATCCTACTATATACCCTGTGGCTTCCCTTACCTCATCAGAACCTTACTCAAATATCTTCCAGTGACCCTTCCCAGACTACTATCTACAATTGCAGCTTCATTTTTTTTTTCTCCATAGCATTTCTCACTTTTAAACATGCCATGTACCTACCTGTTATGTATTTGTCCTCTGATTAGAATATAAACTTTATAAAATAATTTTTGTTATTTACACACTGTTGCAACCTAAAGCTGTAGTGGGCATATTAAACATTCATTGACTATGTGAATAATAATAGAAGACATTAATAGTAGCCAACTTCACTGAGCAATTAATTCATATTAGGGACTCTACTAAACATATATATTGTACTATAATGTAAACAAAATTAAATTGACTGTGAAGGAAACAATGAGAATTTTCAACTTGATATTGATAAAACATTAATACATTTATAAATATTTCAGAAACATACTAAAACTCCAAAAAAGTCTATAGATTTCTAAATGAAATTATCTATTACTTGAAATATACCAATATAATTTGAGTCAATATTTATTGTATATTTTGATTATAAAATTCAACTTTATCCTAGTTGTGTTTATGTTCCTATTAGCCAGGCAAATGCATATCTAATTATATCTTGATAAAATCAGAAATATTTTATCTATGCATAAATTCTTTCCCTTCGCATTTGTAATATACATTGTCAATATTAAATATTTTTGTAAATATATTTTAATGGTTCTTTATAGCTATAATGTGTTTACTATTTCCTCTTCCTACATATTTTGTAATTATTAATCTAATTTCCACAATACTACATGTGAAATCCATATGAAGCTATATATACTCATATCTAGAGAAAGATCCCATTTTATTTCAATATGAATAATAATTTTTATACATAACTTATCAGGATATCTTTATTTCTGTAGAATGCTAAAGTTAGAGTTATTCATATAAAACATCATGTTTTTGGGGGCTCAAAAAGGAAATTAGTGGATAGGGAGTTAACTATGTTTTTATTCTGCCTTTAGTGACTACACTTTATAATTTCATTTTCTTGGTAGAAAAATCAACAGGTGTAGTAGGTTTTACAGTTTTAAAAATGTATATCTTACTCTTTTCATTTCCTCTACAAGCCTCAATTTTCCCTCTCCCACTCTCCTTTTATTGGTATTTCACTTTTTCTGAGATGGTCCATGTTGTCCAAATAAAGAAATACCAGATTTTTGTTCAGTTCAGAGATTGAGAAATGGCAGACAATGTCTAGGGAACCCATGCCTCTAGCTGGGAGACTTGAGCGTGCCACATAAACTACTCAGAGTATTATGTACTTTTTCCCACTGTCTCCAATCCTTAGTTCCTACTTTGTATTGAGTCTCATGCAGTAATGTTAGTATCCTGGGGATCCCAGACACTTTGTCTCCTGCGACACCAAAGTAAGTGCCAGGATCAATGAAGTTTACCTGCTTCAACAGTGTTTTAGAAAAGCTCTTTTCCCTTCTTCCACACTTTTATCTCAGAATCTTAGAGGAGATGTTCATTTACTACATCATTTATGCAAAACTGTGTGCCCTTGTTCTTTTATTCTTCACTTTGAAATAGCATTCTCTTTCAGGCTCCCTTGGTGTAGATAAATATACAATTTTGATTTACTTAGAATTTGGGCTCATGGCTGCTTGGTTACCCAGTCTCTTGAGAGTGTGATCCCAAGAAGAGCAAGGATGTCATGCAAATAAACATCATTCATTATACCAAATACAGTAGCAGGTTAATGGAGCTAATGGATTTTAAAAGTATTATTCAGTATTTGCCATCAGGAGATACCTCATTATCACTAAATTATCGCACACAAAAAAATGGCTTCATTAGAAGCTTGTACCTACTCTTCATTTGTTCAACAGTTTCGTGTATAGTTCAGAAAAACAAGATAATTCTCAATAAAATATATGAAAAGTATTCTGATATGGAAAATGTTTTATCTACTTCCTTTGTTTAAAATACTGCACAAGGGTGAATAGTATAGTTATTGATGTTGGACTGAAGATTTGAATGTATAAAAGTACTACAGGGATGATTTTTCTACAGAATAATATTACAGAGTTCTCTGCATTACTCTGTGTAGTTCTGTACATCACTGTTTGACATGGAGCAATTGACTTTATATAGCAAACAATGTTTTATTTCCACTGCTTTATAATCAGCACCATCAAAGTTATATCTTCTGAATTTAATGTTTCAGAATTTAATGGGCTATCTTCTTGATCTTTATAATTTCAACTTTAAAACTATTCTAGGTTATTACTATCTTTAGTAAGCTATCATATTTGAGAATTTTAAAGAACTTTGAGACTCTATGCAAGTACACAATATCCATGTTTATTCATGCCATTTTAGATTTTTTTTGCTGTTTTTATTTACATAGTTACAGATATTAATAAAACAAAACCCCATAATTAGGTCAATATGCAAATTGGTATGATGCAGTCAAAATATTACACATATATATTTATATGAGGCTTGAGGCCTAACTTAAGATATGTGTAGGAAATAAGGAAATATTTACTTCCTCAACAATTCAAAAAATAGAATGTGGTATTTACAAAAGGAAAAAAAAACACCTTCCTAAAACAACTTGTGTCCAGATCCTAAAACCCTAGAAATATCATTCTGTGTCCTCTCCCTTCTGAGGCACTAGGAAGAATGTCAGAATGGAGTCCTATAGGTTCTATACATTTTGGCTTGCCTGATCAACATATTATTCCAGTGCTCATTTTGTGGACATGGCTGTCAGCAAACCTGGAGGCCCCAGTGAGATCCTGTCATGACCTTCTCCCCACTCTAGATTCAAGACCCTTGACTTGAACCAGGCGATTTCTCTGTGCTGATCTAGCCTTGTGCCCAGGGGTCTGTCCAACTCTGACAATGAAGTAAATTTGTTCATTATGCTATCGATCCTCCTTACTTGTTGTGAGTTCATAACAAAACTTATAGGATGGTGAGAATAGATCTATTGAATTTGTCTCTTTAACCAGCCTGAGAGCTGATAAATTCTGAAGGCCTCATCATAGTGGTAACTTGTTGGAATAAATTTACCTGAATCATCTTTCAAAACCTAATGAGAATTTATTCCTTTCTTGTTTTGTCTGTGAGAGCCAGATTTACTCTGCAAAACTTCTGTGAATCAGGAATTGCCCATCTTCAATATATTCAGTCTCTGATGACTGGGTACTAGGATGGGGGCTGAGATAGGAGGTACACATGCAAAGCATTTGAACACCTTTATCCAGACTCATGGTTTTAACTCAGTTGAAGCCTCCTCTAGGCTAGACCTCCATCTTTTCCATATATTGTCTCTAGAAGTTTATTTTATGTATTACTCTTCATGGCAACAGTTCAACAAAGATAATTTAGAATTACCATGACTATTTGGGGGAAACATTTGATAGGAAAAATATTCATTTAGAAAACAACTTGGAACAAGAAAAGACGTATTTTTTTTAAAAAAGCTTATTAGAAGCTTTCAAAAAATTAGATTCCAGAGTTGTTTGCCAAGTCCCATGAAGATGCAAAACAGATAAAACTATACTACTTTAGCTTCCTCCAAGTCACAACCTGAGCCTAATGGGTTTTACCCCACTATTTTCCTACCCTGTCTTTTCCATTACCCTCTGCCTTCTTTCTGATCAGCCTCATTTTTCTTTTCAGTTTAGAAAGCCCAAAGTTCAATTGCTTCTTCATGTTAAATTTTTTGAAGAAGAGACATTTTAATTTTAAACTCTAGTATCATTATGAGCTAAAAGACATTGTCAGATTATTCAAAACTTAGGCAAGGAAGATAATTTCAAAGGAATTTAGAATAAATTTATTATTAAATAATTTTATTAGACAATCTAGAGCTTCCATATCTATATCATTTCCTATGTTATGAGAAGCAAGTTATGGAAAAAATAAAGCAATGTAGGAAGACCCTGAGGGTGGCCTAAGAAAGAACTAATTTCATGAAAAGCTAGAAAGCTTTAGAAAAGCTATGAATGGTTGACAAGCTCTTTGGGAGATTATTTACAAAGGCTTTACTACAAAAATAGATTTTTCTGGTCCTGAGAGGAAAGAAAAAATATGAACCCATTGGAGTTTTCAGGGATAGGTTAACACTTTATACAGTACACAACAAGAGATCCTAAAGGAAGTTCAATGTTCCCCTCACTTTTATGAATAACATTAGTTATTAATAGAAGCATCAAAATCAAAGTAAGAAATAGAATGGAAAGTAGTCCCACTGCCAGATCTCTAACTCATTAGTGTACATTTTGAAAATGCCCTAGAACAAAATGTTAAGACCCAGAATAAACTGATAGTCTCACAGTTTAAGACCTCATTCTGGAGACACATGATAAAAATACTTGTAGATACTTTAAGCAGAAAGGATACTATAGAAACAACTGTGATGTACTAGCTAAAAAAAAAAAAACTAAGAAAAAAATAGGTGTTCAAAGACAGTGCTCTGAGGAATAAGTACCCAATTTCTCACTTTAATAAATAGTAAAAAAAAAAAAAAAAGACTTTTCAAAAGCATTAAAAATATATGTCAACTATAAATCCTGTCATTATCCTACAATCTTTCACTTTCATTAATAAACCATATAGATAGCCACGATCTCCAATAACTGTCAAAATCTCCCAGTCTTAGCTAATAATCTTTATTCTAGGATCCAAACAAGAAAAGAAAAATGCTCTTTCCTTCTTTGGGACACAGCCCTCACTAACTTAATAGGGAAGAATCTAGTGTGTCTACTAGTTGAAAGCCCAGTAGCGAAAGAAGCAGTCATAATGTTAGCAGTTCTTATGTTCTCCTATGCTTTTAGTCAAAAACAAACAATAGACTGTATAGACGTATTCAGGACCTCAGGGCCATGATGTGAATGTCTGACACTGCTGTTACTGTCAAAAAACTGCCATAGCCCACTCCTGCCAATGAAGAGTTCATGGAAAACATAATTAAGCTGTAACTCTAAAATATACTTTATTTCAAAGTCAGTCTGTCTTTCTCACTGACATTTTTATATCAACATAAAGAAGCTGTTAGGAACTTTCAACACAGAACTGGTAAAAGAAAAAAGAATGCCATGTGCTTATGTAACAGGAGATGTTTTTCTGATTTTATTTTTATTGAAGTATAGTTGACTTACAATGTTGTATTAATTTCTGCTGTGCAGCAAGTGATTCAGTTATACATTTATATATATTCTTTTTTATGTTCTTTTTCATTATGGTTTATCCAAGGATATTGAATATAGTTCCCTGTGCTATACAGTAGGACCTTGTTGTTTAGCTATTCTATGAATAATAGTTAGCATCTGCTAATCCCAAACTCCCAATCCATCCCTGCCCCATCCCCTCTCCCCGTTGGCAACCACAAGTCTGTTCTCTCTGTCTGTGAGTCTGCTTCTGTGTTGTAGATAAGTTCATTCATGTCATATCTTAGATTCCACAGGTAAGTGATATTATATGGTATTTGTCTTTCTGACTTACTTCACTTAGTATGATAATCTCTAGATCCATCCATGTTGCTGGAAATGGAATTATTTCATTCTTTTTTATGGCTGCATAGTATTTCATTGCACATGTATATCACATCCTCTTTACCCATTCATCTGTTAATGGACATTTAGGTTGTTTCCATGTCTTGGCTATTGTGAATAGTGCAGCTATGAACATAGGAGGAGATGTTTTTCAACTTCTTGTTTGGATCAGTTCTTCCTAAGATTTTTTAAGAGTCTACATATCCAATTTTAAAACAGTTACTATGATTTAATTGAATTTATGACTTATTATCTTCAGCCTTTTTACAACTTACTTTCACAATTTGAGTATAATTTAATGGTCCCTGAGAAGTCACCACACAATATGGAATAGAACACACTTGGATTTCTCAGAGATACCATATTGTCATAAATATTTTTGAGAGAGATTTGAAATTTAGCACAAGTCATAATCATATAAACAATGTAGGAATAAAAACTGTCAACAGAGCCTTTGTATTTGCCAGTAAGAATGTGGCATTGCTTAAACCTGTGCCATAGTGGACATCATTGATAGGAAACACAAGCAAAGTCCCTAATGTTCTGTTCCCAAGTAAGAGAAATACCTGATGCTGCATTGTAAACACTGTCTCTAAGAGCAATGGAGGGTGCAGAGTAAAAATATTTTTTTAAATCCTGAATGCATAGCCAGTCTCGGGTGATAGATAAATGGTTGGAGAATAATAGTACTGAGTTGTTAAATCAGTTATCATTACCAACATCATTGGATTTGAGTCAGACTCAGGTTTGACTCATGGCTCTTCCAGTCGACAGTGCTGTAACCTTGGTGTCAGGTACAAACTTTACTGTGTGCCAAGTGTTATGCTAAGCACTCCACGTATATCATCTCATTTAATCAGCTCACAACCTCCATTTTACAGGCGGGAAGCAAAGGCACAAAAAAAAATATATATATATATATGTATGTGTATATATATATATGTGTGTGTATATATATGTGTGTATATATATATATATATATATATATATATATTGCAAGTTTTAAGAAAGTCTTCAGTTTAAATAGGAAATTCAGGGTGTTGTGTGTACCTAGCAACATGTCATTTTTTTTAAGCATATGTACTAAAAAAACATATTAAATTGTTACACATTCCTTAGAACATTTCAATAGCAAAAAGGAATCTGTAAACAGTCAAAGAGAGCAAAAGATACAGTTTAGGGTACAATGATAAAAGGATATAGGTTGGACAGTTAATAATTTTTATAACTGGCACTTTTTGATGTACCACATTGACTTTTGATAGTCATTGGTGTGTGTAAGAGAGGGAGAAAGGAGAGAGAGAGAGAGAAAAAAGCATATTGCTTTAAATCAAGGAAAACTAATACGTATACATAACTGTAAACAGTATTCAGAAGACAGGTACACGGTGCTGAACATGATTTAAATATTTTGCTCCTGGCTTGAAAATAAGCCTCAGCACTGAATTCACAGAAGCTGTTAAATCTATCTGGGATTTAGCACTGCAGGAAACTGTTCCATAATTTAATTGTATGCTCAGAAAACCGATTGACAGGTTTGCAAATTTATGCAACTTTAATACCTGGTAAAATGGGTGAGTACAGGTATGGCAGAAAGGAAAGAAGGTTTAATTTACTCACAGGTATAATTCATGGTAAATAAATTGTAACAAGCATCAGTAAATAAACAGAGGCTGAACAACACCAGAGGCAAAATAGGATTATGTTTTTCCATTTTAAATGTACTTAATTAGCACAGTTCCTCCTCTTAGGGATAGAAAACCATGAGACTATGAAAGCCTTTGCCTCTGAATGGCAATAGAGGCAACAAATTAATACAGGTGTAAGATATCCTTCCTTTATGGGTCAAGAATTGGATGGTCACATGTATATGTTCAACTAGAGAGAATAAAGGAAATAAAAGGAGTATTTCTCGAATTCAGTGTATTTCTTTACAACTTTCTTTTTTGAAATCAGCTTTAGGTTCATAGCAAAATTGAGAAGAAGGAATAGAGTTTTCCCATATGCACCCATCCCCAAACATGCATAGATAGGCTCCCTCATTGTCAACATCCCCCATCACTGCGGAACGTTTGTTAGAACAGTTGAACCTACGTTGGCATATTGTAATCACCTCAAATCTATATTTTCCTAGGATTCACTCTTGGTGTTTGACATTCTATGTGTTTGGACATAATGTATAACGTGAACTGTGTCCATCACTCTGGTATCATATAGGGCAGTTTCACCACCCTAAAAATCTTCTGTTCTCCTTTTCAGAGCCCTCACAAACCCTGGTAATCACTGATCTTTTTTACTGTCTCTATAGTTTTGTCTTTTCCAGAATGTAATTTTGATTAACAGTTCTTTATCTGAGGTGTCTTTTGCAAATATTCTCCCCAGTTTGTGTCATGTCTTCTAATTCTCTTGCCGTTGACTTTTGTGGCCCAGAAGTTTTTAATGAAGTCCAGCTTATCAATTATTTCTTTTATAAATTTTGCCTTTTATGCTGTGTTTAAAATGTTATTGCCATACCTAGATTGTCTCCTAGTTTTTATTTTAGGAGATTTATGGTTTTGACTTTTATATTTGGGTCTGTGATTTATGTTGATTAATTTTTTGAAGGGAGTAATGTCTGTGTCTAGCTTAATTTTTGGTATGTGGATGTCATCTGGTTGTTCCAGCAACATTAATTGAACACTGTCTTGCTCCATTGTTTTGCCTTTGCTCCTTCATCAAAGATCAGTTGACTAAATTTATGGGAGTTTATTACTGAGCTCTCCATTCTGTTCCATTTTTCTATTTAGTCTGTACTTTCACCAGTACCACACTGTCATGATTACTGTTTCTTTATCATCTTCAAGTCAGGTAGTGTCACTTCCAACAATCTTCCTTCCCTTAATTATTGTGTTGGCTATTCTGGGTCTTTTACCTTTCCTTATACAATTTAAAATCAGTTTTTTGATATCCAGAAAATAACTTGCTGGGATTTCAAATGGAATTGCATTGAATCTATAGATCAATTTGGGAAGACCAGACATCTTGACAATATTCAGACTTTCTATCCATGAATATGGAATATCTCTTTATTTAGTTCTTCTTTGATTTCACTGATCAGAGTTTTGTAGTTTTTCTCATGTTGATTTTGTACATATTTTGTTATATTTATACTCAAGTATTTAATTTTGGGGAGTGGTATTATAAATAATACCATGTTTTTTTTTTTTTTTTTTTTTTTTTTTTTTTTTTTTTTTTTTTTTTTGCGGTACGTGGGCCTCTCACTGTTGTGGCCTCTCCCGTTGCGGAGCACAGGCTCCGGACGCGCAGGCTCAGCGGCCATGGCTCACAGGCCCAGCCGCTCCGCGCCATGTGGGATCCTCCCAGACTGGGGCACGAACCCGTGTCCCCTGCATCGGCAGGCAGACTCTCAACCACTGCGCCACCAGGGAAGCCCAATACCATGTTTTTAATTTCAAATTCCACTTGCTCATTGCTGGCATATAGGAAAGCAATTGGCTTTTATGTATTAACCTTGTATCTTGCAATCTTGCTATAATCACTTATTAGTTCCAGGAGTTTGTTGATTCATGCAAATTTTCTACATAGACAATCAAGTCACCTGTGAACAAAGGCAGTTTTATGTTTTCCTTCCCAATCTATATACCTTTTATTTTACCCCTTTTTTGTCTTACTAATAATTCCACTAAGGTATTGAAAAAGGCGTATTGAGAAAGGACATCCTTGCCTTGTGTCTGAGCTTACTGAGAAAACTTCAAGTTTCTCATCAACAACTAAAATGTTAGCTGTAGTTTTTTGTTTGTTTGTTTGTTTTGGTAGATATTCTTTATCAAGTCAAGAACGTTCTTCTCTATTCCAAAATGTTAGCTGTAGTTTTTTTGTTTTGTTTTGTTTTTTGGTAGATATTCTTCATCAAGAATGGTCTTCTCTATTCCTAGTTTACTGAGTTTTTATCATGTATGAACGTTAGATTTTTGTCAAATGCTTTTTCTATGTCTAATGATATACTCATGTGATTTTTCTTCTTTTTAGCCTGTTGATAGGATGGATTACATTAATTTTCAAATTTTGAATCAGCCTTGCATACCTGGGATAAATCTCACATCATAATGTATACTTATTTTGTACATTGTTGGATTCAATTTGATAATTTTTGAGGATTTTGCATCTGTGTTCATGAAAGATATTCCTCTGTAGTTTTACTTTCTTAATGTCTTTTTTCCAGTTTTGGTATTAGAGTAATGCCGGCCTTACAGAATGAGTTAGGAAGTAATCCCTTGGCTTCTAACATCTGAAAGAGATTGTAGAGAACTGGTAAAATTCCTTTGTCAAGTGCTTCATAGAATTTACCAATGGATTCAACTGGGCCAGGCATTTTCTGTTTTGGAAGGTTATTAATTATTGATTCAATTTCATTGGTATATATAGGCCTATTAAGATTACCTATTTTTTCCTGTGTGAGTCTGGAGTTTTATGTCTTTAAAGAAATTGGCCATTTCATCTAGGTTATCAAGTTTGTAGGTATAGAGTTCTTTATAGCATTCCTTTAGCAGACTTTTAATTTCCATGGGATCTACAGCAATGTTCTGTTTCATTTATGATATTAGTAATTCTTTTTTTTTTTTGTAGTTAGTCTGGCGTTTTTTGATTTTATTGGTCTTTTCAAAGAAAAAGTGTTTGGTTTCAGTGATTTTGTTATTATTTTCTCTATTGTTTCCTATTTCATTGATTTCTTCTCTAATTCTTATTTATTTCCTTCTACTTACATTGTATATAACTTGCTCTTCTTCTAGTTTCTTGAGTGAAATCTTTGATTATTGATTGTAGGTCTGTCTTCTTTTCTATTATATGTATTCAATGTTATAAATCCCTCTAAGCACTGCTTTAACTGCATCCCACAAATTTTGATAGGTTGTGTTTTCATTTTCAATTACTTCAAAAATATTTAACTTTCCTTTGAAATTTCTCTTTTGACTCATGTGTTACTTAGAATTGTGTTGCTTAATCTTGATGTATTTTGGGATTCCAGTTTTCTTTATTATTGATTTCTAGTTTAATTCCATGTTGGTCTGAAAGGATAAATTGTGTGATTTCCATTTTAAATTTCTTTACATTTTATGGGCCAGAATGTAGTCTGTTTTGTGAATGCTGCATGTGAGCTTGAGAAGTATTCTTCTGTTGGATGAAGTAGTCTATAGATAACAATTGTATGCAGTTGACTGGTATTGATGTGTTCAATATGTTCTGATTCTTTGCCTGCTGGATCTATTTTTGAGAGAGGGGTGTTGAAATCTCCAACTATGATAGTGGACTTGCCAATTTCTCCCTGTAGTTCTATCAGTTTTTGCCTCATGTAGTTAGATACTCTGTTAGGTGTGTGCTCATTAAGAACTATTATGTCTTCTGGAAGAAATGTCCCCTTTGTCATTTTGTAATATCCGTCACTATTCCTGATTAATTTCCTTGCTTTGAAGTCAGCTCTGTCTGAAATTAATACAGCTAGTCCTACTTTCTTTTAATTAGTGTTAGCTTGGTATATTTTTCTCCATTTGTTTACTTTTAATCTACATGTGTTTTATATTTATAGTATGTTTCTTATAGACAATGTATAGTTGACTCATGCTTTTTGATCCACTCTGACAGTCTTTGTCTATTAGTTGGTGTATTCAGACCATTGATGCTCAAGATGATTATTGATATAGATAGATTAATATCTACCATGTTCATCACTATACATGTTGCCATTGTTCTTTGTTCCTATTTTTGTCTTCAACTTTTTCTTCCTTTTGTGGTTTTAATTGAGCATTTTGTAATTCCATTTTATCTCCTTTATTTGCATATCAGATATGCTTTTTTTAAATTTAGGGCTTGCCCTCAAGTTTTCAGTATAGCTTAACAACTAATCCAAGTTCACTTTCAAATTACAGCTTACTACTTGAAGGGTACAGTGAGTACCTTATACTAACCAAATAATTCTCATTCCCCTCTCCCATCCCTTTGGTTACTTCTGGAATTCATTTCACTTTTGTAAACATACATAAGCATGTATATGGTGTACATAAATATACATAATCAAATACATGTTGCTATTATTTTGAATAAGCTGATGTGAGATCAACTAAGAAATTTGTGACCTTCACTTCATCTTCAATGCTCTTCATTTCTTTATGTAGATCCAAGTTTCTGACATATTTTTCTTTTTTTATTATATGTTACAGGTATACAATATAGTGATTCACAAGTTTTAAAGGTTGTGATCCATTTATACTTATTACAAAATATTGGCTCTATTCCTGGTGTTGTACAATATATCCTTGTAGCTTATTGTATACCTAATAGTTTCTTCTATTTAAAGAACTGCTTTTAACATTTCTTGCATGGCAGATCTACTGGCAACAAATTCAATTTCTTGTCTGAAGAGTCTTTTTCTCCCTTCACATTTGAAGGATAATTTCACAGGGTACAGCATTTTAGGTTGGTGGTCTTTCTCTGACCATTTTAAATAGTTCACTACACTCTCTACTTCTTTCATGGTTTCTGAAGAAAAGTCAGATGTAATTCCCATCTTTGTTTCTCTATATGCTTATAGAGTACAGAGGTGCCTTTTCTCCTCTGCCTTTTTCAGGATTTTTTTCTTTATCTTTGATTTTCTATATTTAGAAAATGATATGCCTAGGTGTTGCTTCTTGGGCACTTACGCTGCTTGGTTTTCTCTGATCCTCCTTCAACTGTAGTTTTGTGTCTGACATTAAATTGGGGAAATTCTCAGTTATTATTGTTCCAAATATTTCTTTTGTTACTTTCTTTTCTCCTTCTGGTATTCCCATTACACATATGCTATAACATTTATAGTTGTCTCACTTGTCCCCTAGTCCTTAGAAATTCTGTTCTGGGTTTTTTTGTTTTTGTTTTTCCATTTGCTGTTCTCTTTGCTTTTCATTATTGGAGGTTTCTATTGATATATCTTCAAACTCAGATTCTCTCCTCAGCCATGTCCAAAGTGTACTGTTAAACCCATCAAAGTTATAGTATTTTTTATTTGTAGCATTTCTTTTTGGTTCTTTCTTAGGATTTTCATTCATCTGCCTACATTGCCTTTCTGTTCTTATATGCTGTTTACTTTATCCATTAGAGCCCTTTAATTATGGAGTATGTTAATCATAGTTGTTTTAAATTCCTGATACAATAATCCCAACTTTCCTGCCATGTCTGGTTCTGATGCTTGCTCTGCCTTTTCAAATTTTATGTATTGCATTTTGAAATGCCTTGCAGTGTTTTCTTGTTAGTTAGATGTGATGTACCAGGTAAAAGCAAGTGCTACAAATAAGCCTTTAGTAATGAGGAGGTCAGGTGTGGGGAGAGGGGAATCATCTATGGTCCTGTGAGTAGGTCTCAGTCTTTTATTGAGCTTATACTTCTAGTCTGTGAGAAACACTTGTGAAGTTCAGGTTTTTTCACCCTCTTTAAGTGGGACAGAAGAAGTCAGGGGATTTTTCTGTGATATTTACTGTGGAAATGTGACCGAGTTCCTGGAAGTAAATCTTACAATACAACAAAGATTTCCCAATGACTAGGTCCCCCTGGATTTTTAGTTCTCAGAATTGTCGCACTGAGCCTCTAGCAATTTGTCAATCCCAGTTCAGGTTTCCTCCCCTGGCACTGGTTCCAGAGACAGCTTCCTCCCCTGAGTGTCTACTCTGGTGAGTTTTGGCTCTATATTTGTCTGTCTGTCTCTCCAATCATGAGGGCAGTGGATTGCCCTGTGTTCTTCCCTTTCTTATGGATCCTATAAGAGTTGATTATTTGTTTTGAGTTTGTTCAGCTTTTCATTTGTTAGGATGGAATAGGAACTTCCAAGCTCCTTAGATGTAAAAATGGAAACTGGAACTATCCTGATATGCTTTCATATTCAGAAAAACAGTGAGGCAATGTGGAGGCCATGTGTAACTTCACCAGTTCTTGTCTCATAATGCAGGGTCCCATGGTATGGTCATAGTTTGACAGAAGCTTCATATTTGTCTTATCTACTATATGAATTTTTTCTTGGCTAATACATATATAAAGTGAGAAAATAAAAGGATAAGTCTACTTTTATATGACACTTAAATATTTAAGTAAGAGAACCTTTGTAGATAAAGCCCTTGTAAAGCCTTGTAAAGGCTCAAAACAACAGCAACAAAAAATAACAATTTGATATTTAAAGTATTTTGTCTTTATTTTTAAAATACCATGGAAAAGATTTGGTCACTGTGAAATCTATAAAAGGTTTCCTCTTGATAAGTGAAGTCACTGGATTTTGTTATTGTTCAGGTACACAGTCAAGACATGTAGTGAAATCATGTAGTGATATCTCTTTTGTGTTCTTTTCATGGCTCTCTCAATACATGGCCAATTTAACATAGCTGTGCCTCTAATTTTATTAGAAGAATGGTCAATAACAAAACAATGTGTCTTATATGGCATAATATTTATGTGCATTTGAAAACAAATACCATGAGCCTTTCTTTTTAGTTTTCATATCTTGAGTATTACTAATTTGAATATCCAAAGAAGTTCAGTTGTTCAGTTTAGTTTTGGAAAAAACTTTTTATTTATACAATTATTACTCTGGTTTACCTTTTAAATTGGAAGAGATGACACATTTGATTAAATTTATGACAACTGATTTAATATCAGTTGTCTACCCTCTGTATTAAAGTAATTTAGATAATTTATTTCAAGCAATGCAATTGCACTATTAAAATGAACTTAGAAGTTCATGGGAAAAGATTGAGAGGATAAGTTGAAAAGGGGGAAAACATACATCAGATGTCCTGTTGCCTATATTGCCAGGATCCCAGGACTTGATAATGAGCATATCCAGTCATAGAAGATTGTAAAGGATTAGGAAATATCATAAGAAGTTATTAGGAAATATCATAAAAAGTTATATTAAAAAGAGAACAAGAATAAGCTTCAGGACTTCCCTGGTGGCGTAGTGGTTAAGAATCTGCCTGCCAATGCAGGGGACACAGGTTCAATCCCTGGTCTGGGAAGTTCCCACATGCCACAGAACAACTAAGCCCATGCACCACAACTACTGAGCCTGTGCTCTAAAGCCTGCATGCCACAACTACAGAAGCCTATGCGCTTTCAGGCCCGCATGCTGCAACTACTGAAGCCCACACGCCTAGAGCCCATGCTCTGCAACAAGAGAAGCCATCGCATCGAGTAGCCCATGCACTGCAATGAAGACCGAACAGAACCAAAAAAAAAAAAAAAGCTTCATGCCAACATTATCATTTTTTCTTAAACTAATTTTTTAAGACTATTGTTTTTAGAGCAGTTTTAGGTTTACAACAAAATTGAGAAAACGGTACAGAGATGTTCCATATGCCCTTCTTCTACACATTCATTAGCCCCTTACAACCCCATTATCAGCATCACTGACCAGAATGGTACATTTTTTACCAAGGAAGGACATACATTGACATAACAATCACCCAGAGTCCATAGTTTACATTATGGTTCACTCTTGGTTTTGTCCATTCTCTGTATGGCATATATCATTTATTACAGTTTCTTACAGAATATTTTCACACCCTAAGAATTTTTGTGCTCTGCCAATTCATTCTCCTACCCAACCCCTTGCAACCACTAAAATTTTTATTGGCTACATAGTTTACCTTTTCCAGAATATCATATAGTTGATATCATATAGTAAGTAGCCTTTTCAGTTAGCCTAATTCCACTTAGTTATATGCATTTAAGATTCCTCCATGTCTTTTCATGGCTTGATAGCTCATGGCTTTTTATTACTGAATATTCAGTTGTCTGGATGTACCACAGTTTATCTATTCACCTCCTGAGGGGACATCTTGTTTCTAAGTTTTGCCAATTAAGAGTAAAGCTGCTATAAGTATCCATGTACAGGCTTTTGCACATAGTTTTCAACCCCTCTTGGTAAATACCAAGGTGCATGATTGCTAAATCAAATGATAAGCATGCATTTAGTTTAGCTATTTTTTAAAATAAATTATAGTGTGATATTTACTCCCCAGTTAAATTCAAATACTTTAAATCAAAACAAGTATCAGAGGATGGATGCTTAATTTATATAGCCAAGGATTTAGATTTGTACCACCTTATCTTTGGTCTATATGAGCTATTATTAATGATCATGGTTTTTAAGGCTCTTCTTTTGAAAAAAGAAGTCTTTGAACAGGGAAAGGAGAAGACTGTAGAGTGGGGCTGGTTCAGCAGCGCCTGAGTAATCCCATCAGCTTTCCCACAAACTCACCTGTCTGGGAGAAGCACCTGATTTTTCTGTACCTGTGAGTCAGATGTGGATATTAGCTAAATAAAGCCAATGGACCTAACTAAAAGCAGTCTAATAATTTTGACAGAAGGACACTTGTGCTAAAATCAGCTTTGACTGTATGGCCACTCTCAGATAGGACAGGGGACACTTCAGCAGATGATGGTATGACCGGAAACTCTCCAAGATGAAATAACTGATTTCCCCCATCAAATGCCAAGACACTATATAAGCCACCACATAGAACTCAAAAGCCACCCAGGGTGGGAAAAATAAGTACAACAACAAATGTGGATGGGGAAAATCCTGATTTGACTGAATTCTCACCTAACATGTTAAATTGAACTATATAAATAGTCATATTTCATGTAAAACTTATTGTGCACTGAAATTGTGTACACAATACATAGCAAACATGGAAATCACAACTAAGTAACAGTTTTGTCAAATAATTAAGCAGTTGTTTGTCAGAGTTCATTTAATGCTGATAAACTGTGTCCTGTTTCTTAGTGTTTCCAATTTTCCCTTGGATGACATACTTCCCTTATAATTTGGGAAGCACATCGAATTATTCTACTTAGCTGCCATAAAAAAAAATACCATAGACTGGGTGGCATTAACAACAGAAATTTGTTTCCTCACAATTCTGGAGACTAGAAGCCCAAGATCAACGTGCCCAGTGTTGGTGCTTGGTGAGACCTTTCTTCCTGACTTGCAGACAAACAGCAGCCTTCTTGCTGTGTGTCTTTACCTGGGGTTTCCTCTGTGTACACACACACACACACACACACAGGCACACAGAGCTGTTATGTCATTTCCTCTTCCTATAAGGACACCAGTCATAGCCTTATGACTTCATTTAACCTTAATTACCTCCATAAAAGTCCTATCTCCAAATATAACCACACTGAGGGGTAAGACTTCAACATATGAATTTTGGGAGGACACAATTAAATCCCTAGCACGCATTTTATGACAGACTAGTACATACTCATTTGTAAGCCTCTTGGCCAAAATGTAAGGTAAATCTTGTTCTTTGTACACACATAAAGGTACCCAGTGCTAGGGCAGCCAGTAGCCCTACATCAGATGTCATCAGAGGAACTTATAATTCCAATTCCTGATCAACTGCCACCATGCAGCCTTTCATAAGGAATGTGGTGGCTATCATTTCTGCAATGTCTGGTGTCAGTGGGGAAGTTTGCGATTATAAGGGTCTTTAAAAAAATCTATTTTCATTAGTTTTTAGCTTTTTGTGAGGTAAAGTTCATTCCCTCTAACCCTGTGTGAACTCTTACCAGGAAGTCTGGCAGATGCTCTACTCTGCTAATGGAATTATCCATCATGACTCTATCTTCTCTATATTAGAGTTTCCTTTTATTTATGTTTTAATAAGTGACATTCTCTGAAGATCAGATGAAATTGATAATAGGCCAATAATTTATCCATGACCTCCCCCAAATTGGATTGAATTATATAAAATAGCTTTTATAAAAACCTTTATGATTTTTTCCAGTTGCCTCAAATCCTAGGAATTCTGTTCATTTCAATAAATATTTATGAATATCTGCATATGCTAGCTCTTCTAGACTTTTCGTTTTGCTTTTATTTAGGCTTCTTACAGATGGAAATGAAAACCACTGTAACTAGCTTTTAGATATAGGGATTATTGAGCAATAAAATATGGCCCAAATCTGGGGGTAAAACTGAACAGAAACCACAAAATTCTATCTCTTGTTAGCTCTTTTCTGCATTCCTGCTTCATTCTTCTCTCTGTAAAAAGCTTCTTCCATTTCTTTGGTCCAATTGCTCCATAGAAACCCAAGGTTTACATAGTATAGCTTAAACCTCCAAATATATACACTAATTCAATTCAGTCCCAGCTTCCCAGAGTTTCCGGTCTTCACCTGAGATAAGGTACAACTCCTGGACCAATCATCCCTTGTAGGGTCTTTTAAAGGAGCTGTGATTGCACCACTAGAAATAGTTGCCCTAAGGACGATAAGGACCCTTAGCTGAGAGAGTAAGGCCATCTGATATAACAGATCAAGTGAGGAGACAGGTCCTAGAAAAGGGTGACCAAGGCTGGTCAGGCAACACGTCCTTCAACTATAACCCTGCCCTTGGTTACACAAGCTGAGCATGTGTTCTGAGCTCTCTGTGGAGAGTCTCTATCATTGGATCTATCACTGCTCACTTCCAGTATCCATCTCCAGTATCCTGAGATCAACCAAAGCTAAAATTTAATATATCATTTAAAAATGTTTTCATCTCCCACCCTAAGTTCTCTTATTCTGCCATTGACTAGGCTTTGCTATCACTGAATCTATTAATAGTATGAACTTTACCATTGTCTTGGATTTCTTGCCAAAGCTTTTAAGAAATATTCTGTTCTCACCATGTGGATATCACTTTCCTGAGAGAACAAGCCACCTAGACTGTTTCTGAGCCTCATCCTGAAAGTAATATATGCCCTAAAATCCAGCAACCACCATGAGTTCCAGAAAAAAAATATGCCTTTGAAAAAAAATCTGCAAACATGTCCCCCCAGATTTATAGAAGAACCATAAAAGTCTAACATTGTATCAACACTTAAGCTCCTGGAGAGCAATGCCTTATGTAACATTTTGTATCTCCCAATCCTGGCTTGCTGCCTGGCACATATATAAGCTCAATAACTTTGAAGGAATATGGTATTTTTCTAAACAAATTCTGTAAAAATAATAGCTTCAAAATGAATTGCTAGAATGATTGGAGATAATTTTAAAAGTCTTAAGTAAATGATGTTAAATTTCTCAGCTGTATTGTTGAGTATCATCATCAGTTTTTAACTTTTATTGATTTCTGAATCATACACAAATTTTTAAATGAAACATTTTAAATTCAGAAACTGGATTAACATTTAAGGAGTAACTACCAAAATAATATAAAGAAAACTGTATGTCCTGAATTTTTCAGCTCAGTGATCCTCATATATTCAATTGTTCTACCCAAAACTAAACATAAATTCTAAATAGAATTTCCTAATCTTATATCAAAATAAGAGCTTTGTATAATAAATTGACTAAATCTTTAAAAGAAGATTTAGATATAGAAGAAGATACTAACAGAGCATAGTATGTGTTTTTTCTAAACTTGTTAATTCTTTCTAGTAAGAGTTAAATTTCTTCATTAATTATTTATTCATGAATCAATTACAGCTTGAAAAAATAGCCTTGAGAATTCAAGAGATTTAGTGGACATGTGTGAGGAACATCAACCATAAACTTTACACATCTGGACCATCAAGTGTTGGTTACAATGTAGACCATATGCTAATCGACAGAGGAGGATGAAGCCTTTAAGATTAACTGTGTGTCAAGAGAACACCTGCCCACATTGTGACAAATGTTATTTATTCATCAACAATTCAGACATTTTTCTGCTTTAAGCTTTACAAAAAAGAATCCAGGTTTGACATTTAAACAGGAAATAAGAAACTTAGCACTATTGTGAAATTCATAAATGCTCACACAATAACAAAGCATATGTCCACTTTGAATCAGTTAAAATTTTCAACAACAAAATTAATTATCTCAAATTCATGTCAACTAGAACATATCTATACTGAAAGAAATGATGATTAACCAAAGGGGTCATTCAAAAATTAACTCCCTAGGAAAGTTGACTATTACAAACTATTTACTCTTGCTTTGTTACCCTAATGATACATTTAGTTGAAAAACCACAATCTTAAGAAACATTTGATAATGTAAATCTAAATTAAATACCACAAGTAAGCAAATACAAGAACACTCAGCCCCAAACCCTGGACTCTCTTTCCTGAGTTTCAGCTCTCTGGTGACCTTTTCCTCTAACCCACCCCATCCATGATTACTGTAGTGATACCCAAGATGTTGTCAGTAGCAATAAACACATCACCTTACAGTATTGATTTCAGGCCTCATTTCTGTGAATATCATTTTCTATCTTTACAATTACTTATTCTAGCATGCTTAATCCCAAAGTCTACAAAGCCATAAGATTTTTCAATCCAATTTTCACTCTGGTCTTTATCTCCCTTTCCCATTTTACCTAATGTACATTCCACAATTGCTGAAATCAACCTTCTTACCACTCTCTTACCTTCTTACTTTACTGGAAAAAAAAATTCTCAGTCTTCACCTTTTTATGGCTTCAGCCACACAATGAAGGTGGCTGGAGAAAAGTCTGGAACCTCACTACCTGTGTCACCAAGTCCAAACTCCTTCTGCTTGCCATAGCACAGGCTAATGAATCTGGAGACATGTTATTGGAGCAAAGAATAACTTTATTCAGAGAACCAGCAGACTGAAGACGGCAGGCTAATGTCTTAGACCATCTTACCCAGTCAGAACTAAGGCTTCTTTGATATTGAAAGGGGAGGGGGAGTGGTTGGTTGTTACAAATTTCTTGGTGCAGGAATCCTTTGTTCTTGCAGCCATCCACCTAGGTCAGGTCACGATGTTCCCATGAACCTCCAACAAGACATGTTGTCCTCTGTTCTGCAACTTATTATCTCTATGCGAATGGAGGTTATACTCTTAAAGGTTAGAGCCTTGAGAACAGGCTACCCTGTCTATTTCAGGCTATAGGCAGCATTCTTAAATAGAAGCAAAAACAATAGAATACAAACATTATAGTACAAGAAACAGATCTAATATGGAGTCAGATTTGTTCTTCCCTATTACAACTCTGTTACTTTCTGTTTAGAAAGTTGCATCTCACATTGGCCTTTAGCATTGCCTGATGCATTTCTTATTCTACTTATTTTCCTACTGCCATAGAACTCTGGTACAATTTCACCACTCTGTCCACATCCTCAATACCCTCTCATTCTAAACAGATGACTTTGCTTCTTATTTCACAATAAAATAAAAATAATCAGGAGAAAATTATCTAATTATCTTGTTACAAAACCTGTTAACTGACCTCCATCTAAATATTTATTCCTTGCCTTCCCTTCTGTTATACTGAATTAAATGTCCCTGTTCTATATGACGAACACTTCACTAGCACTTTGGATTCCAATTTCCGAAGGCCCTAGTGAGCTCCACATCAAATAAACGTCTTAACTGATATCTCAGCAGCATAAACACAGTGGATCAATTCTTCCTTCTTGAAATATTTTCTTCTCTGAAGGGATGCCATGCTGTTCTTCTTTTACTGATAGATTAATGTCTGTTTCCTTTGTATTTCCTTTTCCAGACTCAACTTGTACTTTCTGGAATGATCAGAACTCAGTCCTTCATCCTGATCTACTATCTATCTAAATTTAATCTGTAATTTTACTCAACCAGTCCCTTGGCTTTCAATAACAGCAGTAATTTTAATGACATAAATTTACATTTTTATCCATATATACTAGATTCATATCCAATTGATTAGATTATACTTCTCTTGGTTGTATAATTAAGTATTTAAAACTCGTGAAAGAACACCATGCTTCACTTAAATCTGAAAAGCAAAAATCTGAATTGACTCAAGTTCTCGCTCCTGCAAATGACAACTCAGTATGGAAATTCAGTCTCTTAATTAAAAAAAAAAATGGAAAATGTTATATTGGTTTTGGGAGTAGGGTAAAGGATGAATTTACATTAGCTTTCTTGTACATACTCCAGAAAAGTCTCAAGTGTGTTTTAATCTAATTACAGATGGGTTAGATTTCTCAAAAGGGTCTGTTGGAAAGAACTTGCTGCTAAGGCTGCAAGGAGCCTGTTCCTCCAGAAGGACATGACCATTCTGGAGAGAATGAAATGTTTAGCATCCTAACATCTTGTAACCATGACCTTTGAGGGAGAGCAGAATTTTATATTCTCCTATTTTATACTTTCAAAGCCCAAATTCTGACACCTACCTTACTCAGCATGCTTCTTCAGCAGTCATTCCCATCTCAGTTAATAACACCATTGTTAATCCTGTTATTTAGTTCTAAAACTTTAGGATCATTCATTATTAAAGGCTTTTTCATAAATTCATTTTGTATGTAACAGTTGATACTCATTATTTGCAGTAGTTACATTTTATAAAGTCACCATGAACCAGAACACTGAATTAATGACTACTAAATCATTAATTCCAGAGGAAATTCAAGGTTAAGTCCCTATGAGCCTCTGGTTATAACATATTCATCAACCAGTCAATACATAACCTGGTTTTGTGTGTTTCTATTTTATTTTCCATATATATTGATTCCTTATCATTGAACTCATGGCCAATGGCACTAAGCTGTGCCTGAAAGAAAATTAACACACTTCCTCTATAAAGCACGTCACAGCCTTCCTGCACTTAGGAAAATTAGCACTTCATCACCAATAAATAGCACAAAATGTGACACTAGACTGCAGAAGGATGCTTGTTTACAGTATGATAGCTGAAACAGGAAGGCAGAACACCACCTTGTTTGATCTCAACTGGGAACTTGTGTTGAGAAATACTTTTTTTTTGCCACTGTAATCAAGGGTATTTCTGCGAATTACTACCAATGTTTGAGAATACTGACTTTAATATTACAAATATTTAGGAGTAGAAAAATTTGCAAATATAGAATATGTGAATAATGAGCATCAACTCTATATATGAATTTATTTAGAAAGATGTGTTTTATTCAGTGGTTTACTAACATTGTAATTTTTGATAATTTCTATTATGAGTTGAATTGAGTTCCTCCAAATTTTAAATGTTAAAGTCCTAATCTGCAGTACCTAAGAATGTGACCTTATTTGGAAATAGGGTCACACAGATGTAATTAGTTAAGATGAGGTCATACTAGAGTTTGCTAGTCCCTAATCCAATATGACTGGTGCACTGATAAAAAGAAAGTTTGGACACACACGCATACACACACCACACACACACACACACACACACACACACACATCATGTGAAGATAAAGGCATAGATAGAGCTGATGTAGCAGAAGCTAAGGAACACCAAAGACTGCTAGCAAACTCTTAGAAGCCAGGAGAGAGAGATGGGACACATTCTCCCTCACAGCCTTCAGAAGGAACCAACCCTGTGAACACCTTCATGTTGGACTTCTAGCTCCAAAACTGTGACACAATACATTTCTGTTTAAGCCACCTGGTTTGTGATACTTTGTTATGGCATCTCTAGCAAAGTAATACAGCAGGGTTTGGAGAAAATAGGATTGTTAAGCATATATGGTCTGTAGTAGAAAAATGTAACATTCTCAATATAAATTGTCAGTGGCAATCGTATTCGTCTGCCCATAAAGGACTCTTGCCTCAATGAAGATGTCTGAGAATGTCCTTATAAAGATATTGGAGATTAGGTTACTTTCTTCCTTTGCAGACAACAGGCTTAATTTTTATCAATTTAGTAATGAAATCACTTATTTATTATTTATCACTTTTTGTCCATTATGAAATAATGTGGTGATATTGGCATGCTTCTTTCACTTCTGATATTGAAGAGAGTGCTCCTAAGATTTGCTATTGCAAACTACTTTTGATTTAACCCTAATATTCATTAAAGGCCCACAGAGTTTGTTAGGTAAGTATGAGGAATATACTGTCATCTTGCATATAATCAGTTGGAAATAAACCCTATAAATTGTCCATATATAAATATGGGCATTTCTAACAAAAAGATGATACAGTGGTCTTATTCAAAGAGGCAGAGAACAAAAACAAGAGACTTGGAGAAAAATGAATTAGGTTCTCAAAATCAGAAGTCAGAATACAGCCCTACTAAAGGAACATCTTTGTGCACGGATTTGGGAAAACTGGCAGCACGAGCCTCGCTGGATTTCAGAATTGCTAGCAACTAGTGATTCTATGAGCTTCATTTTCTTTCTTCTTTAAAATGAGAGCATCTAATTTATGTCCTCAGTTCATCATTGCATGTAGGGTGGGTGGGAAGTGGGGAGATAATTTAGTCTTAATTCACAGGTCTCCAGCCCAAGAGTTTCTGAAGAGGTTTATCCATATCTGTGTCTGATTTAGATGATGAGATCCTGATACCATATTTAGATGATACTTTGAAGGTCTTGGAAGAAAGTGGGTAAATTTTGCCTCTGGCATACCTGTAAATTATGGTAGACAGGTAACTGTGGTAGAATTTTTCTGAAGTTGACCACCAGCAATTTATCCTATTATCATCCATGTGTGATCATATTGTCTTATTGATCCAGTAGAGTGAATTCTAAGACATACTAGCAGCTGAATGAAAATTTTAGTCCCATAATTCATTAAAACTATCCGTATATATATCATTTAAGAAAAGTGAACTGCATTAAAACATGGATTGAGTCATTTCCCTTTTCCTGTCCAAGAGCAAACTGATTCCAGTTAAAACAAAAGATATTATCTTACTTAAGTCACCATAGACAAAAATTCTAAAACTTAACCTGCCAATATATTATGATAGGTAATCTTCGTTTTCACTAGATAGTTCACAACCTCATCCCATTGTTTTCTTTAAGAATGCTTTTATGTTTTATCAACTGACATTCTATTCCTGCTTGAGAAGCTTACTAATACCCAAGAACGACCAGATCAGCCCTGTTAACTTTCTTAATAGATCTTTTTTGGAAGAGTCTTGGACTTAAAGTATAAGTTAAAAAGATGAGAATTCACATATACCCTGCATACACTTTCCCCTATTAACATACCATAAAAATGATATATTTTAATGAATAATTAATTAATCAATATTATAATTAATGAATCAATATTAATTAATGAATAATTAATTAATTAATCAATATTATAATAATTAATCACTATTTTCAACTAAAGTCCATACTGCATTCAAATTTCTGTTCCAGGATACCACCTTATATTTAGTTCTCATGTCTCTGAAGCTTCTTATGGGTGTGACAGTCTCTCAGATTTTCCTTGTTTTTGATGACCTTAAGCATTTTGAGAAGTACTGTTCAGATATATTGTAGGATTCCCTTCTAGTAGAGTTAGTATAATGTGTTTGTCATGATTAGATGCTATGAGCTTTGGGGAGGAAGATCATGGGGTGAAGTACCATTTTTATCTTATATCAAGAGTAATCCTGATATCAACATGATTTATTGATGTTACTGTTGACCTTTATTACCTAGTTGGACTGTGTTTGTCAGGTTTCTGTACTGTGAAGTTACTCTTTTTTCCCCATTTCCATAGTGTGTTCTTTGATAGAAGGTCTATATGCACAGCCAGCACTTAAGTACTGGGGAGTTATGAGTCCACTCTCTGAGGGTGGAGTATTTGCACATATTATTTGGAATTCTTCAGCATGAGAGATCGATCTTTTCTCCATTTAATTAAGCATTTATATGAATAAAGCAAGTTCTTCTGGAAATGTTAAAACATTAATTCCATTGAAATCAAAGGTTTTTAGGGCTACCATAGATAGAACATCATGGATCTAATCTTTGCAAAGGAAAGATAGAAAAAAAAAGACCAAAGGAACCATATTTATCAAGTAAATTATTGCAAAGTTAGTAAGATCAGTAAACATGAAAAGATTTATATAAATTCATATTAATTTATATTTAATTCCACTTAGCCTAATTTAGCATCTTGCCCCACTCTTAAGTCTTTTAAGTGGACTTGAGTACTTTCCACCTACAACACAATTTTGAATTGAGTTATTAGTGTCCTTATTTGAAAGTTAAGAACTGAAATAAGATATTAACTGAGTTAACAACCTACTAACAGATTTTCAAAATCCTTGTCTTAGACTTTTAGGAGCACCATGTTTCAGTTTAGAGAAGCAGAGAACTGAAAAGAGTATTACTCCCATCTTTACAAAAAAGAAAAACAATCTAGATTAACTACAGATTAATGACTTTTGTGTACCCATTCCAAAACTGAGGCCACAGGGCAAATAACTATCCCCAAGTCCAAAGGGAGATAGGGACCTGCAAGGTGAAAATAGAGCTGAGTGTTTACATTAATTCAAACAGTCCGTGGATATCAAATGCAAAGCTGGGGAAAATATTAAACTCTTAATGAACAGCTAAAGACTGTGTGTGGGCTGGGTAGGAGAGTGAAGCCTCTGGGACCACAGATACGAGGTCTCACACCTTCTTTTCCTCAAGGAACTCAGTAAGTATCAAGAATAAGGATTCAGGGGAATCCTGAGAAAGCTCCTTCATGGCTCTGCCTGGGAAAAGAGATTGGTGGCTACTGTCTAAATTAGACACATCTTCCTTATGTCCTCTTCAGAACAAAAGCCTCAAAATATAGGGGGAAGGAACATCAAAAGTGTAGCCTCAGTGCACAGGTGGAAATACACTGCAGCGGGGAGAGGCTTCAGAGGAGTGAAAAAAAGAAACCCTTTTACTGGGGAAGAGCCACAATACATGCAAGGCCAAGCACTATATCACAGAAATCCTGGTGAGGGCCACAGACCCAAGACCCAGTCATAATGACTGGCTGAGCTTTGGTCACAGCAGCCAGTACTGCCTTCTCCAGTACATGCCCATGATGGCAAGCTTAAGCAAAGTAACAGTGGAATACAGCTGGGAGACTATGAGGGACAGGTTTCCTGGAGAACAGCACTGAGTGAAGACCCAAAGCTAAACAGGGAGACAAGAAAAAGGTATCACTAGAGAAACTCGTAGCTTCTCAACCACTGAAGGTAACCAGACCAAAAACAAACTTTAAATACCCTCTTTCTAGATGAATATAAAACCCCATACCAAAGACCTAACAGAAGGAAAGAGATGCCCATGTCCTATTATTAAATAATGGTTTCAAAAATGTACCACAATGTACCCTCACACAGAATATGTCCACATATATATATATATGTGTGTGTGTATTTGGCACATAAAAGGCAACACATCTGCACACACACAGTTGAAGAGAAAAAGCAAGTACTCTTCATCCAGAGGGCAACTGGGATTAGAGAAAGCATTGCCTACAGAGGAACAAGAATAAAACTCAGAGCACACTTTTCAGAAACCATGTAATCAAGGAGGCAGTCTAAACATGACTCACCTTCCTCAGTCATTTATTTGCAAAATCTTTGACTTAACTCGATCTGGGGTCCCTGTGATTCTATATGTAATCTCATGTCTTTCCCCAAAGGTACATTAGCTATAGTGGAACTTAAAATCAACATACAGTCTGAGTAGAAATGAAAATATCAGCCAACTGGTGGCTAGGAATGTGTAATGTTATGCTCTTAAGGTACTTGGGGATGATCTTCAATTATGAGGTGTTAATCAGAAGCAAATTATGCTTTCTATGGAAGGGATAAATACTTTTCAGTTACTTTTGGGCCTAATGGTAGTTCCATTTCTCCACTTATGGAAACCAGTCAAAGCTGTAGTATCATTAAGAGTCTTATTGCACAGACAAGTGATCATACCAGACAATTAAGTACCTGCAGTACACTGTGTGCAGAGAACTTGACTGCCAAATGTCTTCACCATGCAAATAACATGGTGAGAGATGAAAGCAGAAGAGTCTCCTGCAAGGAATCAGTTTCCAATCTAGTTTGTAGATGTTAAAGGCTTTTGATTTCACTTCAGATTTTTCTTGTGAATAGAGAATGACAGCTATTTCTAAAATGTTTAGGATCTTTTTTAAAAATAAAAGTTAAGCTTTTATGCCAGATCACAGTTCCTAAATTTTTCTAGAAAGTTTGAAAAATATAAAAGTGTCTCATGATTTTAATTTGACAAATATGTGGACTTTTTAATATTTTAAATGATGTTTTGAAATAAAGATGTAATTGTATTTATACTTTGTGAAATGCTATATTACAGGAATCGTTGAAAGTAGAAAAATGGAAAAAAAAGATGAATCAAGTAGATCATTTTTCCCACATAATTACAAGCATTTCATATCATAAAAATAAACTGAGGTGTACTAATTCAGTTTTGCACAGATTTCTTATAACTGACTTGGACATACATAGACAAATGTTCCTTACTATTTTTTTTGTCTCTATCATGGGTATTGAACTTTACTGACACAGGCTATGCTTCAATTCAAAAGATGTTTTAATGGCTCTTTTCCTTAATGTTATCAAATAACCTTTTTTAGTTTTTCTTTAGAGTTCTATTTAGGATTTCTAGTTCTTTGTATGTCTTTTTTCTATTTCCGTTATTGAAGATGCTTTTCCAGTTCATAGTTAATGTAATAATTTGCTTATACAATTGATTTTGTAAAGTATGTTTGCATATCCGTTAGAAATTTTCTTTCATGCTTTTATTAATAATCCTGGTCATGTAGTCTATGTATGTTAAGTAACAATAGATAACATTTGTGAAGTTCTCATTATACACCATTTGTGAAGTGTTTTAAGTGTGTGATGTTATCTCATCCGTCCAGTGGGGAGATAGGTATTACTATTTTTTTGCATTTACAGATGAAGAAAGTGAGACACAGGTATAGAATAACAACCTATTTCTAAGATCACCCACTTAGCAACAGGTGGAGATATGGTTTGATATCAGATGGTGGCCAGACTTCAAAGCCCTTGCAATATTACACCACACATAAGCCAAATTCAGTCAGAAAAGGATCCTTGGTTCATAATATATTCTTGTATAGATTTCCATAATTATAATACAGCACTTTCATATAATGTCACAAGTGACATTCATATAATGAAAACCCTTTTTCTCACATATACCAATAACAGTGTAAGTCTACATTTGACATCTACACACATTTCCTAATGACTTAATTTTTCAATTTTCTTCCAGGTGTTTCATTTGGTTGTAACTAACACACAATTTAAGAAAATTCAAGAATAGTAATGTATTGAGGAAATAGGGTAAAATATCTCTTAATATATTCTTCTGGGGTCAAAAAAAAAAAAGTACAGTTCCCTTTTCCCATTCATTTGGGAGAGTATGTTCTGGGTTGATTTTACAATGTTTAGTAATGTGAACCACAATTTTAGTAATTATAATATTAACTTCATTTTCTTAGGAAATATTCTGCTACATATAGTTTAATATATATGCTTCATTATCTTAAATTATCTTAAATGACACACCTTTTAATTAGGGTTCTTATGAAGCTGATGACAGTTAAAATTCTGTGCCTATTACAGGCATTTTAATGTAACTTAGATAATTTTATTTATGCTCACATCACCCATCTATTAGAGAAATTACTAATCACTTCAAGTGCAGCTTTGATAATGGCATTTATAAGCAGTGATATATTTCATGTGTTTATTGACTGTTTACCTAAGCAATTTTCCTCATGAAATAAATATTTAATGCATGGTTCAAACAATATTTATTTGCTCTATTTTAACTTGTATTTCCATGAAAATACTACTTAACAAAATTTTTTGAAAATAAAATCACTTAAACTTGAATTTAAAAAAATGGCAGTAAATATAATTAAACGCATGGAAAAGTTCACAAATCATGCTTTCAGTTCAAAGTATTTTTCATAACATGACGTACTCTTGTTTCAAGCCCATATATCTGGAAATACAACATTGCCAGTACCACGTGTAAGATTTCCTCTTTTAAGTACCTCCCTTTCCACCAAGTCAATACTTTCTTTGGAAAGTGTTTACTGGAGTTTTATATCATAGATTATTTTCTTGTTTTTTGAAATCTACTTAGATAAAGTATATATACATATATGTTTTAAAATATTTATGATTTTATGTATATTATGTTTATATAATTTTTTGTGCGCAAACACATTCTCCGATGCCTGGCTTATTTCACTTAATATTCATGAATTCATTCATGCTGTTGTGCATAGTACTAATTTAATTATGCATAACTGTATAGTGTTCCAGTGTATGAGTGTATCACAATTATTGATCCATTGAACTGTTTGTGGTGATTCTATTATAAATACTCTTGGGATTTTGGGGGACAGACACATGAACAAATAGGTAGGTTAAATATCTATGAGTGTAATGATTGAGTTATAGGGTTTGCTATGTTTAGTTTCTTTTTAAATGAAGTGTAGTTGAATTACAATATTACTTTCAGGTGTACAACATAGTGATTCAATATTTTTATAGATTATACTCCATTTAAAGTTATTACAAAATAATGGCTATATTTCTCTGTGCTGTACAATATATCCTTGTTGCTTATCAATTTTATATGTAGTAGATTCTCAGTTTCATGCTCCTATCTTGCCCCTTTCCCCTACCCGCTCCCTACTGGTAATCACTAGTTCTCTATATCTGTGAATCTGTTTGTTTTGTTAATATATTTGTTTTTTGTTTTGGGTTTTTTAGGTTTTATTTATTTATTTATTTTTAACTTTTCAGAGTCCACTGTTATATAAGTGATAACAGTATTTGTCTTTCTCTGACTTATTGCGCTAAACGTGATACTCTCTAGGTCCATCCACGTTGCTGCAGATGGCAGACTTTCATTCTTTTTATGGCTGAGGAGTATTCCATTATGTATATATATATATATATATCACATCTTTATCCATTCACCTGTTGATGGGCTCTTAGATTGCAACCACATCTTGGCTATTGTAAATAATGCTGCTATGAACATTGGGAGACATGTAACTTTTCAAATTACTGTTTTCATTTTCTTTGTACATATACCCAGCAGAAGAATTACTGGATCATGTGGTAGCACTAGATTTAGTTTTTTGAGGAAACTCCATACTGTTTTCCACAGTGGTTGCACCAATTAACAACCCCACCAACAGTGTGCTAGGGTTCCATTTTCTCCACATCCACTCAACATTTGTTATTTTGTAGACTTCTTTTTTATAATTAATTTTTATTGGAGTATAGTTGCTTTAAAATGTTGTGTTAGTTTGTACTGTACAACAAACTGAATCAGCTATACTATACACATATCCCCTCTTTTTTGGATTTCCTTCCCATTTAGGTCACCACAGAGCACTGAGTAGAGTTAACTGTGCTGTATAGTAGGTTCTCATTAGTTATTTATTTTTATACATAGTATCAGTGGTGTATGTATGTCAATCCCAATCTCCCAATTCATCCCACCCTACCCTTCCCTGCTTGGTGTTCATATGTTTTTTTCTCTACGTCTGTGTCTCTATTAGCAAATAAGATCATCTATACCATTTTTCTAGATTCCATATATATGCATTAATATATGATGTTTGTTTTTCTCTTTTGACTTAATTCACTCTGTATGACAGTCTCTAGGCCCAACCACATCTCTACAAATGACCCAATTTCATTCCTTTTTAGGGCTGAGTAATATTCCATTGTATATATGTAGCACATCATCTTTATCCATTCCTCTGTTGATGGGAATTTAGGTTGCTTCCCTGTCCTGGTGATTGTAAATAGTGCTACAAAGAACATTTGGGTGTATGTATGTTTTAGAATTATGGTTTTATCAGGGTATATGCCCAGTAGTGGGAATGCTGGGTCATATGGTAGTTCTATTTTTAGTTTTTTAAGGGACCTCCACACTGTTCTCCATAGTGGCTGTATCAATTTACATTCTCCCCACCAGTGCAAGAGGGTTGCCTTTTCTCCACACCCTCTCCGGCATTTATTGTTTGTAGATTTTTTAATAATGACCAGTCTGACCCATGTGAGGTGTACCTCATTGTAGTTTTGATTAACATTTCTCTAATAATTAGTGATGTTGAGCATCTTTTCATGTGTTTCTTGCCCATCTGTATGTCTTCTTTGGAGAAATGTCTGTTTAGGTTTTCCACCCATTTTTGGATTTAGGTTGTTTGTTTTTTTGATATTGAGCTTCATGAGCTGTTTATATATTTTGGAGATAAATCCATGGTCAGTTGCTTCATTTGCAAATATTTTCTACCATTCTGAGGGTTGTATTTCTGCCTTGTTTATGGTTTCCTTCGCTGTGCAAAAGCTTAAGTTTCATCAGGTCCCATTTACTTATTTTTGTTTTTATTTCCATTTCTTTAGGAGGTGGGTCAAAAAGGATCTTGCTGTGGTTTATGTCATAACGTGTTCTGCCTATGTTTTCCTCTAAGAGTTTGATAGTGCCTGGCCTTACATTCAGGTCTTTAATCCATTTGGAGTTTATTTTTGTGTATGGCGTTAGAGAGTGTTCTAATTTCATTCTTTTACATGTAGCTGTCCAGTTTTCCCAGCACCACTGGTTGAAGAGGCTGCCTTTTCTCCAGTGTATATTCTTTCCTCTTTTGTCATAGGCTAGGAGACCATATATGCATGGGTTAATCTCTGGGCTTTCTATCCTGTTCCATTGGTCTATGTTTCTGAATTTGTGCCAGAACCATACTGATATGATGGATGTAGCTTTATAGTATAGTCTGAAATTAGGGAGCCTGACTCCTCCAGCTACATTTTTCTTTCTTAAGATTGCTTTGGCTATTCAGGGTCATTGTGATTCCATACAAATTGTAAAATTTTCTGTTCTAGTTCTCTGAAAAATGTCATTGGTAATTTGAAAGGGATTGCATTGAATATGTAGATTGCTTTAGGTAGTATAGTCATTTCCACGATATTGATTCTTCCAATCCAAGAACATGGTATCTCTCTCCAACTGTTTGTGTCATCTTTGATTTCTTTTATCAGCATCTTACAGTTTTCTGCATATAGGTCTTTTGTCTCCAGTAGGTTTATTCCTAGGTATTTTATTCTTCTTGTTGCAATGGTAAATCAGGTTGTTTCCTTAATTTCTCTTTCTGATATTTCATTTTTAGTGTATAGGAATGCAAGGGATTTATGTGCATTAATTTTGTATCCTGTGACTTTACTAAACTCGTTGATTAGCTCTAGTAGTTTTCTGGTGGCATCTTTAGGATTTTCTGTGTATAGTATCATGTCAAGTGCAAACAATGACAGTTTTACTTCTTTTCCAGTTTGGATTCCTTTTATTTCTTTTTCTTCTCTGATTGCCATGGCTAGGACTTCCAAAACAATGTTGAATAATAGTGGTGAGAGTGGACATCCTTGTCTTGTACCTGATCTTAGAGGAAATGTTTTCAGTTTTTCACCATTGAGAATGATGTTTGCCGTGGGTTTGTTGTACATGGCTTTTATTATGTTGAGGTAGGTTACCTCTATGCCCACTTTCTGGAGAGTTTTTATCATAAATGGGTGTTGAATTTTGACAAAAGACTTTTCTGCCTCAAGATAATCATATATATATTTTTAAACATCTTTATTGGAGTATAATTGCTTTACAATGGTGTTTTAGTTTCTGCTTTATAACAAAGTGAATCAGTTTTACATACACGTATGTCCCCATATCTCTTCCCTCTTGCATCATCATCCCTCCCACCCTCCCAATCCTTCCCCTCTAGCTGGTCACAAAGCACCAAGCTGATCTCCCTGTGCTATGCGGCTGCTTCCCACTAGCTATCTATTTTACGTTTGGTAGTGTATATATGTCCATGCCACTCGCTCACTTCGTCCCAGCTTACCCTTCCCCCTCCCCATATCCTCAAGTCCATTCTCTAGTAGGTCTGTGTCTTTATTCCCATCTTGCCTCTAGGTTCTTCATGACCTTTTTTTTTTTTTTTAGATTGCATATTTATGTGTTAGCATACAGTATTTCTTTTTCTCTTTCTGACTTACTTCACTCTGTATAACAGACTCTAAGTCCATCCACCTCACTACAAATAACTGAATTTCGTTTCTTTATATGGCTGAGTAATATTCCATTGTATGTATGTGCCACATCTTCTTTATCCATTCATCTGTTGATGGACACCTAGGTTGCTTCCATGTCCTGGCTATTGTAAATAGAGCTGCAGTGAACATTTTGGTACATGACTCTTTTTGAATTATGGTTTTCTCAGGGTATATGCCCAGTAGTGGGATTGCTGGGTTGTATGGTAGTTCTATTTTTAGTTTTCTTAAGGAACCTCCATACTGTTCTCCACAGTGGCTGTATCATTTTACATTCCCACCAACAGTGCAAGAGGGTTCCCTTTTCTCCACACCCTCTCCAGCATTTATTGTTTCTAGATTTTTTGATGATGGCCTTTCTGACTGGTGTGAGATGATATCTCAATGTAGTTTTGATTTTAATTTCTCTAATGATTAATGATGTTGAGCATTCTTTCATGTGTTTGTTGGCAATCTGTATCTTCTTTGCAGAAATTTCTCTTTAGGTCTTCTGCCCATTTTTGGATTGGGTTGTTTGTTTTTTTGATATTAAGCTGAATGAGCTGCTTGTAAATTTTAGAGTTTAATCCTTTGTCATTTCCTTCATTTGCAAATATTTTCTCCCATTCTGAGTGTTGTCTTCTCATCTTGTTTATGGTTTCCTTTGCTGTGCAAAATCTTTTACATTTCATTAAGTCCCATTTATTTATTTTTGTTTTTATTTCCATTTCTCTAGGAGGTGGGTCAAAAAGAATCTTGCTGTGATTTATGTCATAGAGTGTTCTGCATATATTTTCCTCTGAGAGTTTGATAGTGTCTGGTCTTACATTTAGGTCTTTAATCCATTTTTTTTTTTTTTTTTTTTTTTTTTTTTTTGCTGTACGCGGGCCTCTCACTGCTGTGGCCTCTCCCGTTGCGGAGCACAGGCTCCGGAAACACAGGCTCCGTGGCCATGGCTCGCGGGCCCAGCCGCTCCACGGCATGTGGGATCTTCCGGGATCGGGGCACGAACCCGTGTCCCCTGCATCGGCAGGCGGACTCTCAACCACTGCGCCACCAGGGAAGCCCTTTAATCCATTTTGAGTTTGTTTTTGTGTATGGTGTTAGCGAGTGTTCTCATTTCATTCTTTTACATGTAGATGTCCAGTTTTCCCAGCACCATTTATTGAAGAGGCTGTCTCTTCTCCACTGTATATTCTTTCCATCCCTTATCAAAATAAGGTGACCATATGTACGTGGGTTTATCTCTGGGCTTTCTATCCTCTTCCATTAATGTATATTTCTGTTTTTGTGCAAGTACCATACTGTCTTGATCACTGTAGCTTTGTAGTCTAGTCTGAAGTCTGGGAGCCTGAATCCTCCAGCTCCGTTTTTCTTTCTCAAGCTTGCTTTGGCTATTCGGGGTCTTTTGTGTTTCCACATAAATTTTGAAATTTTTCATTACAGTTCTGTGAAAAATGCCAGTAGTAGTTTGATAGGGATTGCATTGAATCTATAGATTGCTTTGGGTAGTAGAGTCATTTTCACAGTATTGATTCTTCCAATCCAAGAACATGGTATATCTCACCATCTATTTGTATCATTTTCAATTTCTTTCATCAGTGTCTTATAATTTTCTGCATACAGGTCTTTTGTCTCCTTAGGTAGGTTTATTCCTATATATTTTATTATTTTTGTTGCAGTGGTAAATGGGAGTGTTTTCTTAATTTCACTTTCAGATTTTCATCATTAGTATATAGGAATGCAAGAGATTTCTGTGCATTAATTTTGTATCCTGCTAGTTTACCATATTCATTGAATAGCTCTAGTAGTTTTCTGGTATCATCTTTGGGATTCTCTATGTATAGTATCATGTCATCAGCAAACAGTGACAGCTTTACTTCTTCTTTTCCTATTTGGATTCCTTTTATTTCCTTTTCTTCTCTGATTGCTGTGGCTAAAACTTCCAAAACTATGTTGAATAATAGTGGTGAGAGTGGGCAACCTTATCTTGTTCCTGACTTTAGTGGAAATGTTTTCAAGTTTTCACCATTGAGGATGATGTTGGCTGTGGGTTTGTCATATATGGTCTTTATTATGTTGAGGAAATTTCCCTCTGTGCCTACTTTCTGCAGGGTTTTTATCATAAATGGTTGTTGAATTTTGTTGAAAGCTTTCTCTGCATCTATTGAGATGATCATATGGTTTTTCTCCTTCATTTTGTTAATATGGTGTATCACATTGACTGATTTGCATATAATGAAGAAACCTTGCATTCCTGGGACAAACCCCACTTGATCATGGTGTATGATCCTTTTAATGTGCTGTTGGATTCTGTTTGCTAGTATTTTGTTGAGGATTTCTGCATCTTTGTTCATCAGTGATACTGGCCTGTAGTTGTCTTTCTTTGTGACACCTTTTTCTGGTTTTGCTATCAGGGTGATGGTGGCCTCGTAAAATGAGTTTGGGAGTGCTTCTCCCTCAGCTCTATTTTGTAAGAGTTTGAGAAAGATAGGTGTTTGTTCTTCTCTAAATGTTTGATAGAATTCACCTGTAAAGCCATCTGGTCCTGGACTTTTGTTTGTTGGAAGATTTTTAATCACAGTCTCAATTCCAGTGCTTGTGATTCATCTGTTTATATTTTCTATTTCTTCCTGGTTCAGTCTCAAAATGTTGTGCTTTTCTAAGAATTTGTTCATTTCTTCCAGGTTGTCCATTTTATTCTCATATAGCTGCTTGTAGTAATCGCTCATGATCCTTTGTATTTCTGCAGTATGAGTTGTTACTTCTTTTTCATTTATAATTCTGTTGATTTCAGTCTTCTCCCTTTTTTCCTTGGTGAGTCTGGCTAATGGTTTATCAATTTTCTTTATCTTCTCAAAGAACCAGCTTTTAGTTTTATTGATCTTTTCTATCATTCCCTTCAATTCTTTTTCATTTATTTCTGATCTGATCTTTATGATTTCTTTCCTTCTGCTAACTTTGGGGGTTTTTTGTTCTTCTTTCTCTAATTGCTTTAGGTGTATGGTTGGGTTGTTTATTTGAGATGTTTCTTGTTTCTTAAGCTAAGATTGTATTACTATAGACTTCCCTCTGAGAACTGCTTTTGCTTCATCCCATAAGTTTTGTGTCATCGTGTTTTCATTGTCATTTGTTTCTAGGTATTTATTGCTTTCCTCTTTGATTTCTTCAGAGATCTCTTGGTTATTTAATACTGCATTGTTAAGCCTCTATGTGTTTGTATTTTTTACAGATCTTTTCCTGTAATTGATATCTAGTCTCATAGGGTTGTGGTTGGAAAAGATAGTTGATACAATTTCAATATTCTTAAATTTACCAAGGCCTGATTTGTGACCCAAGATATGATCTATCCTGGAGAATGTTCCATGAGCACTTAAGAAGCAAGTGTATTCTATTGTTTTTGGATGGAATGTCCTATAAATATCAACTAAGTCCATCTTGTTTAATGTATCATTTAAAGCTTGTGTTTCCTTACTTATTTTCATTTTAGATGGTCTGTCCATTGGTGAAAATGGGGTGTTAAAGTCTCCTACTATGATTGTGTTACTGTCGATTTCCCCTTTTATGGCTGTTAGTATTTGCCTTATGTAGTGAGGTGCTCCTAAGTTCAGTGCATAAATATTTATAATTGTTATAACTTCTTCTTGGATTGATCCCTTGAACATTATGTAGTGTCTTTCCTTGTCTCTTGTAACAGTCTTTATTTAAGTCTGTTTTGTCTCATGAGAATTGCTACTCCAGTTTTCTTTTGATTTCCATTTGCATGGAATATCTTTTTCAATCCCCTCACTTTCAGTCTGTATGTTTCCCTAGGTCTGAAGTGGGTGTCTTGTAGACAGCATATATATGGGTCTTGTTTTTGTATCCATTCAGCCAGTCTGTGTCTTTTGGTGGGAACATTTAATCCATTTACATTTAAGGTAATTATTGATATGTATGTTCCTATTACCATTTTCTTAATTGTTTTGTGTTTGTTATTGTAAATCTTTTCCTTCTCTTGTGTTTCCTGCCTAGAGTAGTTCCTTTAGCATTTGTTGTAAAGGTGGTTTTGTGGTATTGAATTCTCTTAGCTTTTGCTTGTCTGTAAAGGTTATTATTTCTCCATCAAATCTGAATGAGATCCTTGCTGGGTAGAGTAATCGTGTTTGTAGCTTTTTCTCCTTCATCCCTTTAAATATGTCCTGCCACTCCCTTCTGGTTTGCAGAATTTCTGCTGAAAGATGAGCTGTTAACCTTATGGGGATTCCCTTGTGTGTTATTTGTTGTTTCTCCATTGCTGCTTTTAATGTTTTTTCTTTGTATTTAATTTTTGATAGTTTGATTAATATGTGTATTGATGTGTTTCTCCTTGGATTTATCCTGTATGGGACTCTCTGTGCTTCCTGGACTTGATTAACTATTTCCTTTCCCATATTAGGGAAGTTTTCAACTATCACCTCTTCAAATATTTTCTCAGTCCCTTTCTTTTACTCTTCTTCTTCTGGGACCCCTATAATTGGAATGTTGGTCCATTGAATGTTGTCCCAGAATTCTCTGAGACTGTCCTCAATTCTTTTCATTCTTTTTTCTTTATTCTGCTCTGCAGTAGTTATTTCCACTATTTTATCTTCCAGGTCACTTACCCCTTTTTTGGTCTCAGTTATTCTGCTATTGATCCCTTCTAGAGTATTTTTAATTTAATTTATTGTGCTGTTCATCACTTTTTTTTTTTTCTCTCTTTAGGTCTTTTAGGTCCTTGTTAAACGTTTCTTGTATTTTCTCCATTCTATTTCCAAGATTTTGGATCATCTTTACCATCATTATTCTGAATTCTTTTTCAGGTAGAATGCTTATGTCCTCTTCATTTGTTAGATCTGGTGGGTTTTTGCCTTGGTCCTTCATCTGCTTTGTGTTTCCCTGTCTTCTCATTTTGCTCAACTTACTGTGCCTTGAGTCTCCTTTTTGCAGGCTGCTGGTTCATAGTCCTCATTGTTTTTGGTGTCTGTCCCCAGTGGCTAAGGTTGGTTCAGTGGGTTGTGTAGGCTTCTTGGTGGAGGGGACTAGTGCCTGTGTTCTGGTGGATGAGGCTGGATCTTATCTTTCTGGTGGACAGGTCCATGTCTGGTGGTGATTTTTGGGGTGTCTGTGGCCTTATTATGATTTTAGGCAGTGTCTCTGCTAATGGGTGAGGTTGTGTTCCTGTCTTGCTAGTTGTTTGGCATAGGGTGTCCTGCACTGTAGCTTGCTGGTCATTGAGTGAAGCTGTGTCTTGGCATTGAGATGAAATCTCTGGGAGATTTTTACCATTTGATATTATGTGGATCTGGGAGGTCTCCTGTGGATCCATGTCCTGAACTTGGCTCTCCCACCTCAGAGTCACAGCCCTGACACCTGGCTGGAGCACCAAGAGCCTGTCATCCACATGGCTCAGAAAAAAAAGGGAGAAAAAAAAAGAAAGAAGATAAAATAAAATAAAGTTATTAAAATAAAAAATAATTGTTAAAAAAATTTTAAGTAATAAAAAAAAGAAAGGAAGAAAGGAGAGCAACCAAACCAAAAAAACAAATCCATCAGTGATAACAAGTGCTAAAACCTATACTAAAAAAACAAAAAACAAAAACAGACAGACAAAATGCTAAGATAAATGGTAAAAGCAAAGCTATACAGACAAAATCACAAACAGAAGCATACACATACACACTCACAAAAAGAGAAAAAGGGAAAAATATATATATATATATATATATATCGTTGCTCCCAAATTCCAACTCCTCAGTTTGGGATGATTCACTGTCTATTCAGGTATTTCACAGATGCAGGGTACATCAACTTGGTTGTGGAGATTTAATCCGCTGCTCCTGAGGCTGCTGGGAGAATTTTCCCTTTCTCTTCTTTGTTCACACAGCTCCTGGGGTTCAGCTTTGGATTTGGACCTGCCTTTACGTGTAGGTCACCTGAAGACATCTGTTCTTTGTTCAGACAGGATGGGGTTAAAGGAGCAGTCCATTCGGGGGCTCTGGCTCACTCAGGCCATGGGGAGGGAGGGGTCCGGATGTGGGGTGAGCCTGTGGCAACAGAGGCTGGCATGACGTTGCACCAGCCTGAGGTGCACCGTGTGTTCTCCCAGGGAAGTTGTCCCTGGATCATGGGACCCTGGCAGTGGTGGGCTGCACAGGGTCCAAGGAGCGGAGGTGTGGAGAATGACCTGTGCTTGCAGTCAGGCTTCTTGGTGGCTACAGTAGCAGCCTTAGCATCTCATGTCCATCTCTGGGGTCTGCGTTGATAGCCATGGTTCTTGCCCATCTCTGGAGCTCCTTTACGCCGTGTTCTTGATCCCCTCTCCTCATGCACCAAGAAACAAAGAGGCAAGAAAAAGTCTCTTGTCTCTTCGGTAGCTCCAGACTTTTTCCTGGACTTCCTCCCGACTAGCCGTGGTGCACTAGCCCCCTTCAGGCTGTGTTCACAGAGCCAGACCCAGTCCTCTCCCTGGTGTCTGAAATCCGAAGCCCAAGCCTCAGCTCCTAGCTCCTGCCCGTACTGACAGTTGAGCAAACAAGCCTCTCGGGCTGGTGAGTGCTGGTTGGCACTGATCCTCTGTGCGGGAATCTGTCCACTTTGCCCTCTGCACCCCTGTTGCTGTGCTCTCCTCCGCCTCCCCGAAGCTCCCCCTCTGCCACCCACAGTCTCCGCCCGTGAAGGGGCTTCCTAGTGTGGAAACCTTTCCTCCTTCACGGCTCCCTCCCACTAGTGCAGGTCTCGTCCCTATTCTTTTGTCTGTTTTTTTCTTTTTTCTTTTGCCCTACCCAGGTACATGCGGAGTTTCTTGCCTTTTGGGAGGTCTGAGGTGTTCTGCCAGCGTTCAGTAGGTGTTCTGTAGGAAATGTTCGACATGTAGATGTATTTCTGATGTATTTGTGGGGAGGAAGGTGATCTCCACGTCTTACTCTTCTGCCATCTTGAAGCTTTGTCTGACTTGTATGTATCTTCCTTTCATGCACTTCTTCCTAATGGGATATTCCACCTAAAAGTTATAAGAAGCTGGACTGCATCATGAAACACACCAATCTTTACTACATATTCAACCAGAAATTTCAAATGAAAATGACAGGTATTATCAAGTTTGCAATTAATGTGTATAATCGTTGAATCTCATTCGCTTTCACGTGGCTGTAGGTAGGAGGCCTCAGTTCCTTGCCACACAGATCTCTCTTTAGGGCTGCTTGAGTGTCCCCATGACATGGCAGCTGGCTTACCACAGGATGAGTGATCCAGCCCGTGGTCCCCAGGACTGTTGCGGCTTTGGCTGCTGGAGACCCTCTGGAGCTGGCAGCCTCAGTAAGACCACCCTCCCCTTGGGCTCCGGGGCAGTTCAGTGACGGTGGAGGGAAGAGACCCTGAGCCAGGAGCTCTGCAGAAACGTGGGCTCCATTCTGGGCACAGGGAGTCGATCATATAGTTTTTATTCTTCAAAATGTTAATATGGTGTAGCACATTCATTGCTTTGTGTAAATTGAAGAATCCCTACATCTCTGGGATAAATCCCACTTGATCATGGTGTATGATGCTTTTAATGTGTTGTTGTATTTTGTGTGCTAGTATTTTGTTGAGGATTTTCGTGTCTATGTTCATCAGTGATATTGGCTTGTAATTTTCTTTTTTTGTGATATCTGTGTCTGGTTTTGGTATCAGTGTGATGGTGGCTTTGTAGAATGAGTTTAGGAGTGTCCCTCTCTCTGCAGGTTTTTGGAAGAGCTTGAGAAGGACAGGTGTTATCCCTTCTCTAAATGTTTTTTAGAATTTGCCTGCGAAGCCATCTGGTCTTGGATTTTTGTTTGTTGGAAGATTTTTAATCACATTTTCAATTGCTTTACTTGTGATTGGTCTCTTCATATTTTCTATTTCTTCCTGGTTCAGTCTTGGAATGTTGTACCTTTCTAAGAATTTGTCCATTTCTTCTAGGTGGTCCATTTTATTGACATATTGTTGCTTGTAGTAGTCTCTAATGATCATTTGTATTTCTGTGATGTCCATTGTAACTTCTCCTTTTTCATTTCTAATTTTATTGATTTGAGTCCTCTCCCATTTTTTCTTGATAAGTCTGGCTAAAGGTTTATCAATTTTTTAATCTTTTCAAAGAACCAGCTTTTAGTTTTATTGATCTTTTCTATTTTCTTTCTATTCCATTTATTTCTGCTTCGATTTTTATGATTTCTTTCCTTCTACTAGCTTTGGGTTTTGCTTGTTGTTCTTTCTCTAGTTCCTTTAGGTGTAAGATTAGGTTGTTTATTTGAGATATTTCTTGTTTCTTGAGGTAGGATTGTATTGCTGTAAGTTTCCCTCTTAGTACTGACTTTGCTGCAACCCATAGGTTTTGGGTAGTTGTGTTTTTGTTATTTTTTTCTAGGTATTTTTTGATTTCCTGTTTGATTTCTTCAGTGACCTCTTGGTTATTTAGAAGCATTTTATTTAGCTTCCATGTGTTTGTGGGTTTTTTCAGATTTTTTCCTGTAGTTGATTTCTAATCTCATAGCATTGTGGACAGAAAAGATTCTTGATACAATTTTAAGATTCATAAATTTATGAAGGCTTGATTTGTGATGCAAGATGTGATCTATCCTGGAGAATGCTCCATGTGCATTTGAGAAGAAAGTGTATTCTACTGCTTTCTGGTGGAATATCCTATAAATATCAATTAAGTCCACCTGGTCTAATGTTTCATTTAAGGTTTGTGTTTCCTTATTAATTTTCCATCTGGATGATCTATCCATTGCTGTAAATGGGGTGTTAAAGTCCCTCCTTATTATTGTGTTATGTCAATTTCCCCTTTTATGGCTGTTAACATTTGCCTTATGTATTGTGATGCTCCTATGCTGGGTGCATATATATTTATAATTGTTATAACTTCTTCTTGGATTGATCCCTTGAACATTATGTAGTGTCTTTCCTTGTATCTTGTAACAGTCTTTATTTAAGTCTGTTTTGTCTCATGAGTATTGTTACTCCAGCTTTCTTTTGATTTCCATTTGCATGGAATACCTTTCTCCATTCCCTCACTTTCAGTCTGTATGTGTCTCAACATCTGACGTTGGTCTCTTGCATACAGCATATATATGGGTCTTGTATTTGTATCCATTCAGCCAGTCTGTGTCTTTGGTTGGAGCATTTAATCCACTTACATTTAAAGTAATTATAGATATGTATGTTCCTAGTACCATTTTCTTAATTGTTTTGGGTCTATTTTTGTAGGTCTTTTTTCTTCTCTTGTGTTTCTTGCTTAGAGAAATTCCTTTAGCATTTGTTGTAAAGCTGGTTTTGTGGTGCTGAAGTTCTCTTAGCTTTTGCTTGTCTGTAAATCTTTTGACTTCTCTAGAAAAATGGTGCAGATGAACCAGTTTTCAAGGCAGAAAATGACACAGATGTAGTGAACAAATGTATGGACACCAGGAGGGAAAGCAGGGGGTGGTGGTGGGATGAATTGGGGGATTGGGATTGACATATATACACTAATATGTATAAAATAGATAGCTACTAAGAACATGCTGTATAAAATAAATAAATAATTTTAAGAAAGCCTTTGATTTCTTTGTCGAATCTGAATGAGATCCTTGCTGGTTAAGTAATATTTGTTGTAGGTTTTTCCCTTTCATCACTTTAAATATATCCTGCCACTCTCTTCTGACCTGCATAGATTCTGCTGAAAAATCAGCTGATAACCTTATGGGGATTCCCTTGTAAGTCATTTGTTGCTTTTCTCTTGCTGCTTTTAATACTCTTTACTTGTATTTAATTTTTGTTAGTTTGATTACTATGTGTCTTGGTGTGTTTCTCCTTGGGTTGATCCTGTATGGGAGTCTTTGTTCTCCTTGGACTTGGGTGACTATATCCTTTACCATGTTAAGGAAGTTTTCAACTATAATCTCTTCAACTATTTTCTTAGACCATTTCTCTTCTTCTGGGACCCGTATACTTTGAATGTTGGTGCATTAACTGTTGTCCCCAAGGTCTCTGATACTGTCCTCATTTTTTTTCATTCCTTTTTCTTTATTCTGCTCTGCAGCAGTTATTTCCACCATTCTATCTTCCAGCTCACTTACCTGTTCTTCGGCCTCAGTTATTCTGTTATTTATTCCTTTTAGTGTATTTTTAATTTCAGTTATTGTATTGTCCATCATTGTTCTTTACATTTTCTATGTTCTTGTTAAACATTTCTTGTACCTTCTCAATCTGTGCCTCCATTCTATTTCCAAGACATTGGATCATTTTTACTATCATTACTGTGAATTCTTTTTCACATAGAATGCCTAGTTCCTCTTCATTTATTTGGTCTTGTAGGTTTTACCTTGCTCCTTCATCTGCAACATATTCTGTCCTCTCATTTTGTCTCACTTACTGTGTTTGAGGTCTCCTTCCTGCAGGCTGCAGGGTCATTGCTCCTCTTTCATCTGGTGTCTGTCCCCAGTGGGTAAGATTGGTCCACTGGCTTGTGTAGATGTCCTGGTGGGAGGTACTGGTGCCTGCACTCTGGTGGGTGGAGCTGGATCTTGTCCTTCTGATGGGTGGGGCCACATCAGGTGGTGTGTTTTAAGGTGTCTCTGAGCTTAGTATGACTTTAGGCAACCTGTCTCTGATGAGTGCATTTGTGTTCCTGTCTTGCTTGTTGTTTGGCATAAGGCATCCAGCACTGGAGCTTGCAGGCAGTTGGGTGGCACTGAATCTTGGAGTCGAGATGGAGACTTCCTGGAGAGCTCTCTCTGACTAATATTCTCTGGGCCCAGGAATTCTCTGGTAGTACAACATCCTGCACTTGGCACTCCCACCCCAGAGGCTCAGGCCTAACCCCAAGCTGGGGAACCAAGACCCCGCAAGCCACACAGTGAGACAAAAAAAATAATAAGGTGGGGGGAAGAGGACTAACAGAACCCAAGACAAATAGTGAAGACACAAACAAACTGTAACAGCAACAGCTTAAAAAATAAGAAGAAAATGAACAAATAAAACCAAAGACAAATGGTAAAAGCAAAACCAAACAAAAACAAACTAACAGAAACACACACACATACAAAAAAAAAGAAACAAAAACAAGGAAAACAAAAAAGAAGAGAACAACCAAATAAAAGAACCCCAAAATGAAACTGAACAATAAAAAACAAAACAAAAACAACAAAAGCAGAATGTGAACTAAAAATAAATAATTAAATAAAAGAAATGCACAAAAACGATCAAAAAAAGATAAAAAAAAACAAGGAAAAACAGAAATCATTGAAAAAGTAAAGTAAAAATAGAAAAATAAAAAGAATAAATAGGGCTTCCCTGGTGGCACAGTGGTTGAGAGTCCGCCTGCTGTTGCAGGGGACACGGGTTCATGCCCCGAGCCAGGTAGATCCCACATGCCGTGGAGCAGTTGGGCCTATGAGCCATGGCCACTGAGGCTGTGTGTCTAGAGCCTGTGCTCCACAACAGGAGAGGCCACAACAGTGAGAGGCCCACGTACAACAACAACAAAAACAAAAAAAAGAATAAATATTTAAAATTTTTTTAAAATTAAAAATATAAAAATAATAACAGAACAAAACAAAACATAAAAAATAAATAGTAATAACAATATTTTTCTGGGGTCTCAGTTTTGAGTGGCCTTGCCCCCATCGTGAGTTACAGCTAACCTCCACTTACCCAGGAAGCCCTCCAATACCTCTAGGTATGTCTCTGGACCCACTGTGGGCACTGTGGGGGCAGCTCAGACTCTGACCTGGCCCAACTCTCACATGTACTTGCCCTCACAGACCAGTTTCAGTTGTGGGAACACTCGTTGTCCATTCAGATATTCCATATATGTAGAGTTTACCAAGCTGATCACGGGGATTTAATCTGCAGCTTGTGCAGCTGCATGGAAAGATTTTTGTTCTTCTTCCTTAGTTGCCCCACCCCTAGGGCTCAGCTGTGGTTTTAGCCCCACCTCCGCATGTGGGCCACCTACAAGGGTCTGCTCCCGAAGCTGCCCTGGAGTACTCAGGTCTGTCCCAGTAAGAACAGGGTGCGGAGGCGGTACATCTGTGGGGTCATGGGAGCCCCAGTGGTGACACGTGTGCAGGGGTGTGGTCAGCAGCTGTGAGAGATCCAGTCCCACTGGTGAGGAGGTGCATGGGGAAGCCAGTGGCCACAGGCACGAGAAACTTGGCCCCAGTGGGAGCCTTTTGTAGTGCCTGGCAGCCATTGTGTGAGGATCAATCCTAGTAGTAGCCTTTCTTAGTGCTGGCAGCAGACGTGCGAGGGCCAGCCTTGGTGGGGACCTTACTTAGTGCCAGTGGCAGGCATGAGAAGGCCAGCCCCGGTAGGGACTTTTCTTAGTCCCTGGCAGCAGACACATGTGTGCCAGCCTTGGTGGGGACCTTTCTTAGTCTATTTGTAGACTTTTTTTTTTTTTTTTTTTTTTTTTTTTTTCTGTACGCGGGCCTCTCACTGCTGTGGCCTCTCCCGTTGCGGAGCACACGCTCCGGACACACAGGCTCCGCGGCCATGGCTCGCGGGCCCAGCCGCGCCGCAGCATGTGGGATCTTCCGGGATCGGGGCACGAACCCGTGTCCCCTGCATCGGCAGGCGGACTCTCAACCACTGCGCCACCAGGGAAGCCCTGTAGACTTTTGATGATAGCCATTTTTACAGGTGTGAGGTGATTTCTCATTGCAGCTTTGATTTGCCTTTATCTGATTGGTGATTTGAGCACCTTCTCATGTACCTGTTACCCATCTATATGTCTACTTTAGAAAAATGTCTATTCAAACCTCTGCCCATTTTTAAATTGGATTGTTTGGGGTTTTTTTTGCTGTTGAATTGTATGAGCTCTTTATATAGTTTAGATGTTAATCCCTTATGAGATACATGATTTGCAACTATTTTCTACCATTTGGTAGGTTGCCTTTTCATTTTGTTGATGGTTTCCTTTGCCATGCAGAAGCTTTTTAATTTTGAGTAGTCCCATATGTTTGTTTTTGCTTTTGTTGCCTTTGGTTTTGGTGTTAGACCTGAAAAAATTATTTGTCAAGACTGATGTCAAGGAGATTACCACCTGGGTTTCTTCTCCTAGGGATTTCATGGTTTCAGGTTTTACATTCAAGTCTTTAATCAATTTTGAGTGAATGTTTGTGGTGTAAGATAGTTGTCCAGTTTCATTCTTTTATATGTGGCTGTCCAGTTTTCCCAACAATATTGAAGAGACTGTCCCCTTCCTATTGTTTATTCTTGGTTCCTTTGTCATAAATTTTAATTGATATATACATATGATATATGCATAAGTTTATTTATGGGATCTCTATACTGTTGATCTCTGTGTTTGTTTTTAGGGCATTCCATACTGTTTTGATTACTAAAGCTTTGTAATACAGTTTGCAATCAAGGAGTGCGATACCTCCAGCTTTGTTCTTTTTTCTCTTAATTGCTTTGGCTATTCAGGGTTACAATTTATTTTTTTATATTGATCTTGTATGAAACAATCTTGTCAGATTCACTTATGATTAATGGCTTTTCTGAAATTCTTTTACACTTTCTATGTAAAAATTATGTTCTCTGTTAATAATGACTTTTTATACATTTAAATTCTTAGAAAACTCTCTCTCCATTATACTTTGTTTCAATAACTAGGACATTCAGAGCAGATTGATTAGAACTGATAATAATGGTCATTCTATTTTTTTGTTAAGGGGAAGAATCTTAGTAATCCACGATTAGTTATCAGTAATGATAATGGTAGATGTAGGTATTTTTGAAGGTATTTTTTTGGCCAATATCTTTTTTTCTTCTTACTTTGCTAAGTGTTTGTATTTTATTCCATAAACAAATGATGACATTTTACCAAATGCTTTTTCTGCATCTGCTGTGAAAACCATGTTTTTTCTTTTTTCTGTTCATTTTATGAATTATGTGTTTTCACATTAACCATTCTCATAGCTCTTTTTTTTTTTTTTAAACTCAGATGTGTTTGATTTCTTTATCTCATGTATTGGCTTCCTTGGAATTGATTGTTATTTTATTGGTTTTCCTTTTATGAAATTTAGTTTATATGGTTGTATTTGTTTTTTATTGCTTCCATAACAAATTACCCTAAATTTAGTACCTAGACAAATAAATTTATTATCTTATAGTTCTGCAGGTCAAGTTCAACACAAGTCTCACTGGGCTAAAATCAAGGTTTTGGCTGTGTTCTGTTTACTTTAGGAGAGATTCTGTTTCTTTACCTTTTCCAGCTTCTAGAGGCCTCTGCATTTCTTGATTCATTATTCCCACCACTCCCATTAAAGCCAGCATCAGCTGGTAGAGTCCTTTACACATCACATATGTCTGATCAACAGAGATGTGATTGCATCTTTTTGACTCTGACCTTACCTGGCTCACCTGGGGAAAGTCCTTCACTTTTAAGGACTCTCTGATTAGGTTGGACCTACCCAGATTATCAAGGATAATCTCCCCATCACAAAATCTTTTACCTTACGGACTTCTTCAAAGTTTCTTTCTTAAGGTAAAATATTCACAATTTCCAGGTATTAGGATGTGGACAACTTTGGGAGTGGAGGGAATTATTCTTCCTACTATGTGGTTAATCTACTGTTCTCTCTGTACATTATTGCCATAAAGTAGTCTAAAACCAATTATTACTTATATATTTCCCCAGTAATGCTAGAAACTTAGAACACTTTAGATGCACTTACTCCTCCAGACTTTTAAGTTTTCAATACTGTGAATTTTAATTCTCCCCTGGATACTACCAGCTTATTTGTTTTCATTTGTTTATAATCAATATTAATTTATATTTATTTATATATTTCCATTTCATTCATACCTTCCTGTATTTCCTGCTTCCCTCTGAAATTGTTCATCTTCTTTTTAAAATTTCCTTTTATATTTTATATAATGCGATTTTGCTGGCCCCAAGTTATTTCATCTTTCATTTTTATGAAGACAGCTTTGCTTCTGTGTGTTTTGTTGTATTTGTGATGTATTTTTTTGGGGGGGTTACTTATTATGTAGCAGCAGTAACTGGAACACACTCTGGTGTTTCATTTATTCCTTTAATAAAGAAGCTGTTTTCTAGATCCAGAGATAGCAAACTATTGCTGCTGGTTAAATCTAGCCTGCCATCTGTATGTTGTTTTTTAAATATATACTTTATTCTTTAGAGAAGTTTTAGGTTAACAGCAAAACTGAGCGGAAGCAGAAACATTTCCCATATACTCCCTCTCCACACATATGCCAAGCCTCCCACACTATCGAAATGTCTCACATTTATTAAAATAAATGAACATACATAGATAACATCATTATCACCCAACATCCATAGTTTACATTAGGGTTCACTCTTGGTTTTGTACATTCTGTGGTTTTTGACACATGTATGACATGCATCTATCACTAAAGCATCATACAGAGTAGTTTCAGTGCCCTAAAAATCCTCTGTATGCCACCTATTTATCTTCTTCCCCCTCCCCCTGGCAAACACTGATCCTTTTACTATCTCCATAGTTTTGCTTTTTCCAGAATGTCATATAATTGAAATCATACAGCTTGTAGCCTCTCAGATTAGTTTATTTCACTTAGTAATATGCATTTAAGATTTCTCCATGTCTTTTCATGGCTTGATAGCTCCTTGCTTATTAGTGCTGAATGCTATCCCATTGTCTGGATGTACTACAGTTTATTTGTCCCCTCACTTACTGAAGGGCATCTTGCTCCCAAGATTTATCAATTATGAATAAAGCTGCTATAAACATCCATGTGCAAGTTTTATGTGAATATAACTTTCCAACTCATTTGAATAAATACCAAGTGGAATTGTCACATCTTATAGTTAGTTTTGTAAGAAATTGTCAAATTGTCTTCCAAAGTAGCTGTACTATTTTGCATTCCCACCAACAGTGAATGAGTGTTTCTGTTGTTTCACATCCTCACCAGCATTTGGTATTGTCATTGTTCTGGATTTTGACCATTCTAATAAGTGAGTATATCAACATTGTGTTAACTTGTATTTCCCCTATGATATATGATGTTGAGCATGTGCTTATTTTCATATGCTTATTTTCTATTTATACATCATATTTGGTGAGATGTCTGTTCAGGTCTTTTGCTTATTTATTTTTTATTGTGGTACATGGGCCTCTCACTTTTGTGGCCTCTCCTGTTGCAGAGCAGAGGCTCCAGACGTGCAGGTTCAGCATCCATGGCTCACGGGCCCAGCCGCTCTGCGGCATGTGGGATCTTCCCGGACCGGGGCACGAACCCATGTGCCCTTCATCAGCAGGCAGACTCTCAACCACTGTGCCACCAGGGAAGCCCTTTTTGCTTATTTTTAATCAACTTTTTCCTTATTGTTGAGTTTTAAGTGTTCTTTATATATTTTGGATAATAGTCCTGTATCAAGTGTGTATTTTCCAAATATTTCTACTATAGTCTATGGTTTGTATTTTATAGAGAAGTTATTAATTTTAATGAATTCCAGCTCATCAATTCTCTAATGAATTATGTCTTCTATGTTATATCTAAAGAGTCATCATATGCAAAATCATCTAGGGTTTCTCCTATGTTATCTTCTGGGAGGTTTATAATTTTGTGTTTTACATTTAGGTCTGTGATCCATACTGAGTTAAAATTTTGAAGGATTATAAGTTCTATGTCTAGATTTTTTTTTTGGCATGTGAATGTCTAGTTATTTCAGCACCATTTGTTGAATATTACTAGGGATGTAATGTACAACATGGTAAATATAGACGCCTTATCTCTGTTCTTCAGGCAGTAGAGGGTGCAGAGTAATCAGCAAGTACAGAGGCACACAGTTTCTCCTAATTTTACCCCTAATCCTTTTGTGATAATAGCTTGAATAATTTCCTTCATTTATGCTGCTCTGAGTACTTAGGAGCCTAATGCTTCTCAGCTGAATACTATACAGAGAAAACAATGCCTGAAACTTCAGAAAAAATAAAACTGCCACCTCAAATTTGTTTTTATGTCCCTTAAACTCATTTTCCCTTTAGTATTTGAACTTTGTAATATAGGTGATAAAGTAGTCAAAGAGTTCGTTTATACAGTAAATGGAAAATTCTTAAAAAGGTCAATATTTAAAATAATTATGTATAAGGTAGAATGAGAACATGAATAGCTTTGTGGCTGAGGGGGAGATGAGGTTGACCATAGACATATACAGGCTAGACTAGGAGTTTGAGTTAAGGCATGGAATTTCTGCAGACCATTTTATTTTTTTATACAAGATTATCAAAACTCCCCCCAAAACATAACAACAACAAAAGTCCTGAAATATCAGTGTTCACATACTTCAAAATCAGAGGATTTCCTTTTGTACAAAGCATAAAATACCTATGGAGTAACAGTTTCAAAAAGAAACTCAGATTTTAATCATAAAACCTAAACTGAAAACAAAACGTTACTTTGCTGGTTAGTCATAATGAAATTAATATGTCTAGTATGAAAATTCTGTAGCAGGGCATTATTTTCACTAAAAATTCACAGCTTAGTAGAGGTTCAGTTATATAGCATTAGGTTGCTTATCCAAAAAAATAATTTTTACATAATAAAAATGAGAAATAGTAGTTTGAGTTTTTTTGGGTTGCTTTGTTTTTGTCCCCTGAAAGCTTTGTTTTACTTTTTTATTCCCATTTTATATCCCCAGTGTGAATGGGTTTTTAACTTACTGTAATGAATTATCTTCTGTTTAGTAAATCAAGCTGAATTTTGGTTGTCCAGTGTAGCAGACAAAATATCAAGAATGCAAAAGATTACCTAATTTATTTATTTGTTTATTCAGATGTTTAAAACATTATGTGTTGGCACTGTATTAAATAGTATGGCTATTACATAATAAATAATATGGTCTGCATACCTGCTCTCACAAAACATAATGTATCTCATATCTAGGTATTTTAGCCATCCATCTACCTAGGAAATAGTTTTTCTTTAATTTATATACACATATTTTTGATGCTATTGTTGTGACCTCAAAGATAACATGCTTATTCTACATAGTAATGATTTCTGAGTACACTGTATTTCCTTCAAACTCTGCTTTTTTTCTGTAAGGATTAAGATTATATTTCAAAAGCATGCTTTTAAAAGACAATACAATCATACATGTATACAAAATAAATCACTGATTTTTATGAAATTTTATTTATCCAGCATGTTAGGGTATCTCTGCCGGCTTTTATAGCCAACAGTCCCGCATCTCACAGTGCACACAACGCAGGGATATTTCTTGCTCACATAGCAGCCTGACGTACATCAGATTTCTCTTGAGGACTTTCTTCTACATAATTTGGTCATCCAAATCATTCCAGTTTGTGACTCTCCATCTTTCAGACCTTCCTCAGGATCCTTCTCAGGGTCCTGCCTCAGGGCCTTCCTCAGGGTCCTGCACAGGATGCTGCACATGGTCCTCTGTATTGAGAGGCCCTGAAACAACAGTCTGTGCAGGGATTATAAGGCATGTGTAGACTCAGCCACATAGCACCCACTGAACTGTAAGGAAACTGGACACTGACGTTTATTGTGTGTCCAGGAATGATGCATCAGTCTCTGTCATATCTGAGACACTCTGTGGCAAGAATTATGTATGGTCACCTTTATAAATCAACCCCTTTGTGAAAAAAAAGTTGTTAGGAATTTGAAATTCAATGTATAAATCAAATATTTTGTGATAAGATTTTATTTTGAAATACTTGTAACTCATAGAATTTTAAAAAATATTTTCTTGTATTTTATTTTTTAAAACACTTATAATTTTGCAAGCTAGCAGTAAAATATTGTCAATATTTTACTGATTAGCACTGTATGCCTTTAAAGCTAACTGGAACGTTGTTTCATTGTAAATGATTGTAAAGTAAAATGATCATTTCAAATGCCAAATTAGTGTCAAGTAACATATGAACCATTAATTATTATCTTTGGCTTTATGCACAAAGATGTATTTCAAAGATGACCTTAATATTAGTATGTTTTGTCAATCTAACACACCAAAGTACCACATTTTAAAGCAATTTTTACTCTCTGAAATTATTATGTAATTTAAAGAGGCATATCATTTGAGAAATCAGCTATAAAAACAAAAGATACTGCATAACTTAGAGTCCCTTATTTTTTAGAAGAATGAGGAAAATAATGAAAAATGTCATGGTACAAGTATCAGTACACATATGGTTTAGTGTATGTCAGTATTCTCATGCTTTACTTATGAGTTTGACCTTACCAAAAAGCTATCAGAATGTCCAGGGTAATTCACAGGGACAGCTAGAAGCCTGAAATAAAATTTCTCAGTGCAAAAGATTCCAAGCCATTCATATAATTTTAAATGGAAACCTAGACATTTAGCTCCTATTTTTGTTTTCATCTGAAAAACCTTTTGAAAATATGGAAAAATATTTAAACCCAATTTTCCCCATACATTAAAAAAAAAGGGATTTTTCATTTCCTGTTTTCAAATAAGAGCATTCTTCAAAGCTATGGGGTTAAGTTCTAAGCTACAATCCACTGCTTATTAGAATGACTGTTTTGTATACCAGTAGAGTCAAGTCCAGTTTTGCCATTTGTGGCTAACTATGACAAGAAAAAAGAGCATGTGTTTGCCATAAATATCTCTGGCTAACAGCAAACTGCTTATATTGAACAGATCAAATTCTCTATAAAGACCACAGCCAAATCCCACTACTAATGTTTGACTACTATATCATTTTTTTCCAATTTGTGAAATATATTAAAAAATAGTAGCTGAAATGAAAGTTCCTAAACATAAGAAATATTATTAAACTTTTTAAGGACAACATTTTACAAATTATTTTCATTATGACCAAATACACAATAAGAGGTTCCTACTTCTTCTACTACTCAACTATTTAGAAATGTAACATGAATTAAAAAAAAAAACTACCCTAATTTATCCAGAGAACAAATCAGATATTGAACAGGATTTATGTCAAAGTGCAAAAACATAATTCTTGATCATCATATTAACACATAAGGAAATAAACTAAAGCTTGTAAAAGTACCCTCTATAAACAATAATGTTTTATATTAGTTGGCTTCAGGATAGAATATTTTTTAAACCAAATTAACCCAACAAACTGGAAAATACCACGCATGAATGTTGTACAAAAAAAATTCTTAAATGACCAGTGCAGAGACTAATATTAGCTGTTCACTCTAGGAGTTGTTTCACATGGTATTTTGCAAAATATCCAAGGAAAACAAGGCAACGTTCTGTAATATGCCACAATTTTTATTGCAACGTGGCCATTTTTGTGAGGCTGGGGAGTTTGTTTCCAAGATCAGTGTTCCATTCAAGGCTCTGTTATACAGAAATTGCCATCATGACATATTCAAAAGGTCTTCAGTGTTGCAAGACTTACATGGTAAACATAAAACTCCTACACTTATTCAGCGGTGTACACTCAATGGAAAATGAAAAGGCCTCGACAACAGCTATTTTTAGAAGATACACAGGTAACAGGAATGAACACAGGGGCACTAGTATAAATTGATGACACAGTTAACACAACTGGAATTCCTTTTGGGTTGGGGGATTAAACTCATTACAAAAAAAGTGCTTTCCGTGGATAGTGTTATATCCGTGCTACCATGTCACCAAAAGTAGGCTTGCCAAGGCAAGTGAGGTGTACAAATGCTCCAGCCTCACAAAACTGCAATCAAGTGCAACTATAAATAATATTGAATAAAGTTTACCATCTCACCAGTGAATTATACTTTCAAGGCGTTCAATTAGCCTAACCCTTTGCGGTATTCTAAGCTATTCACATTGACAATCGCCTTCATTGTAGTGCTTGTTACAAGGGAGACATATAACTAGTTGTTTGGGCTAAAATATAACGGGAAGGCATTCCTTGGGTTCTACATAAAAGTAACAGTTTAATGGCAGTCGCTGATAGGCTGCTTATATGAATGATATTTCCTTCGTTCATTGTGTTGTTAGGACCCAGTGGGAAGAGAAAGGAAAAAAAAAAAAAAAAAAAAAAAACCTTAATACTATTCCAGTTGACTGAGCTGGAGAAACGGAAGCTCCTCAAGATCCAGATGGCACTTGACTTTGATTTTACAGGGTTTTACTTCAAGTGAAACTACTGCATTGCCTTTCAATTTCTCTCCAAGTGTCAAACAGTCCTTTATTATCATCTAAGCCATTTACTTGCCACTCATGTTATTACCTCTAAATTTCTTTTTAGTGGCATCTACAGGGCTAGTGTAAATCATTTTTTTAAAAGTGCACTTTCAGAAGCCCAGAATATAAATACTAGGTCTTCTTCCTTAGACTCTTTTGTTTTCTATGTGGCATCTTATCAGCAGTCATTCATAGGTAGCAACTTCACAAAAGGTGCGTAGGGGTCCTCTACAGTATCACCACTGTCACCCACCAAGATCTGTTTTGCCTTCTCTACAATTACTTGTCTTCTGTCATCGCTTAAACAGAAGAGAACAGCTTTCTTTTTTCGCTGTCTTGTGTAGATTACCTTACTTTCCTATCATTAAAAACTTTGATGACTTCATCATTCACTGTATCTCCAGAAGCCAGTTTCAGAGCGCGCACGTGGAGTAAAAACAGGAAGCAGAGGGCAAAGGCGGCGTGCCGGGCCATGGCGGGGGGAGCTCCGAGGTCCCTTTCGCGCCCTTGGCCACACCCGGACACCAGACCCCCGCCCGGTGCCCGAGCCCTCCCTGCCCCGCGGGAGGGCCGGAGGGCAGGTAGGGGGAGAGCAGAGGGGCCGCAGCGCCCACCTTGGAGGCCACATTCCGGTTAAAATGGCGGTCTCCGGCCCGGGGTCGCGCTGCCCACCTCGGGGGCCCGCAGGCTGCACGCCTGCCTTACCACAAGGCTGTCGGCTGAGGCTGCAGCAGCGGCGGCTGGGGCTCCCCCTCGGTGGCGCCTCGGGGAAAAGGAGGGGCGGGTGGGCTGCAGCGAGTGCGGGGCACGCCCTCGAAGAATGTTTACAGTGAAGAAAATTAGCGTCAGGGACCTCTGGACACTTAAGATAAAGCGCACGTTTTTAATAAACTCTGGTGTTTGTTTATTGATTTGACTGAAAAAAACAACTCCAAGAAGGCAGTTATGTCTGTGGCACCCCAGGCTCTTAAATGTATATTGAAAGAACAAATTTTGCTTCTTAAAATATCTTAGAAGCAGTACCAAGCATAAAAAAATTTAGTGCTTAAAATATACAAGGGTCCAACTCAAACACTTTATTCCTTAAAAATTAGAATGAATATAATCTTTTAATAACAACCAAAGAGCTGTTTGTTATTCAAACCAGAATAAATAGATATATTTTCCATGTTTTTATCTATATTCTAACAAAAAAGAAAACTTAAGCTATTTTTTATTCATATTCTTTGTAATATTTAGATTATTAAAATCATCAGTGAAGCAGGAAAATATTGTAGTTAGATAGGAGATACCACAACACAAAGTATGGGTTAACATTTCTTCATTTCTAATAGTCCTCAATATTTCAGAAGATGTAGAAAATTAATATTTTCATGCTGTGGTTGATGGTCATATGTATGCAGTACACTGTTTCAGAAGAACAGTTTTTAATTCTGTTTATGAAGAAATAGAAAGTTAAACTTGAAAATGTATGTAATAGGCTCGTTGGGTCTTATAAATGTTTAGATGGTTAATGGCACTCTTCTTGCACAATATGGAAATGTATCTTATTGTCATGCATTCAGATAAATAGCGGATTCTCTGAACATGAACTATAAAACTATTCAGAATATTCAACCGTAAGTGGTGAAAAATAAGTAAACTAAAGTCGATTTATTTTTTTAAATATAATCTTGTTAAACTCTTGTATACCTAGTTTTGATGTTTTATTGATTGTAAGCTTCAATAATTAGAATGTATCTTCTATCAAATTTTTTTTTAATTTATATGAAACATGGAGAAAATGAGATAACTAACCACAGAGTAATTTATTGATTCCTAGACATTCTTGTTTCAACTATATCTCTCATTCCCCTGCCTCCAGAAGTCTTAGAAAGTGAATTTGCTTTTTGGATGACAAGATGTTCCAGGTGTTTCTTGTGCTTTCCTACTCCGTCCTGAATTTAACCACTTCTCCAAGAATCCCTAAGACATTTTAATGTTTAAATACATTCAGATACCATCATCTAGGTGCTGGTGAACATCTTCATTGCTACTAGGTCCTTGTTCCTAGGCCCTTTAGGTGGACAGATGAAAGTTTTAAGATTAAAAAAACATGAATTCTAACTGGTATTTCCAAAATAAATTTAGAAACACGGAATTTTTATTCCTTTTCATTAAAAAATTTCTACTACTTTGTTCTAATGTTGAAAATATTGGTTCCCAATAACATCAGCAAAATGTTTTTATACTTTACATATAATTTTTGAATATCAATATCATTAATAAGAATAGACTTACTGAATCAGTATTTTACAATTTAGATTATATATTAGAATATTCCTATATAGTACATACATGAGTATATTTATGTATATATGTTTAAATATTTCATTTTATCTTTATATACATCCAATTATGATTGTAGAGTCAAATTACTGTAACTTCAAATCACTTGAAATGTGCGTTGCTGATAACCCAATAGTACTTTTGCATTAAAAAAATTGCTAATTTTTATACTTAATTTTATTATCATGTTAAACTACTTATAAGTTCTATAGTAAAAACTTACAAGAGTTGCCTCATGGAAGTTTTATTACTATTATGTCCTCTCTATTCTGCTTCTTCCCTCATTGCATAGAGCAATATTCTATTGTTTTTACTATTTTGTTTCATTTTTATAAACTGTAAATCATTGCGTTTCTACATTGTATTCCTTCTTCATTAGGTACACTGAAATATACATACATGCTGATTTACACATATCTTAGCTAAATACATCCTAGAACTAACTTTATAGAAATAAAGAGAAATATTTTCTATTGCTCTGTACAGCTATTATGTAATATAATAATGCAACCTCTAAAAAGGGTCTTTTTTAAAATTGTAGTGTAATTAACTTATAATGTTATATTAGTTTCATGTGTACGACATGATAATTTGATACTTGTATACACTGTGAAGTGATCAACACAATAACTCTGGTTAATATATCTGTCACCATACATGGTTCAAAAAATATTGTTTCTTCTTGTCATGAGAACTTTTAAGATTGATTCTCTTAGCAACTTTCATATATTCAAGAGTGTTATTAATTATAGTCCCCATGCTGTACATTACATCTCTATAACTTATTTATTTTATAACTGGAAGTCTGTACCTTTTGATCCCATTCAACCATTTTTCCCATCTCCCACCCCCCACCCTCCACCACTGGCAACCACCAACCTGTTCTCTGTATCTGAATGTAGTTATTTAGGGCTTTTTTAAAACTCTTTTTTTTTTGTTTGTTTCTCATTTAAGGGAGATCATACATAAAGTATTTCTCTTTCTCTGTCTGATTTATTTCATTTAACATCATGCCCTCAAAGTCCATCTGTGATATCAATATAGTTATATTTCCTTCTTTTTTATGGCTGAATAATATTCCATTGTATATGTGTGTGTATGTAAACACACACACCACATCTTTGTTCATTCATCCACCTACGGACAATTAGATTGTTTCCACATCTTGACTATTGTAACTAATGCTGCAATGAACATGAGGTTCATATACTTTTTGAGTTAGTGTTTTTGTTTTCTTTGAATAAATACCCAGGGGATTGCTGTATTATATAGTAGTTCTATTTTTAATTTTTTAAGGAACCACCATGTTTTTTTTTTTTTATAGTGGCTGCACCAGTTTACATTGCCATCAACCATGCACAAGGGTTCCCTTTTCTTCATATCCTCACCAACACTCATTACTTCTAGTCTTTTAGATAATAGCCATTTTAACATGTGTGAGGTGATATATCATTCTGGTTTTGATTTGCATTTCCCTGATTTTTAGCAAAGTTGAGCATGTTTTCTTTGAAAAAGTTCAGATCCTCTGCCCATTTTTAATTGGATTTTTTTAATTGTTTTTTTTTTGCTGTTGAGTTGTATGAGTTCTTTATATATTTTGGGAAATATACATTTTATCACGTATGATTTCCAACTAGTTTTTCCCATTCAGTAGATTACCTTTTCATTTTGTTGATGATTCCTTTGCTGTGCAGAAGGTTTTTAGTTTGATGTAGTCCCACTACTTTATTTTTACTTTTGGTGTGAGATTCAAAAAATCATTGCCAAGACCAATGTCAAGAATAATACCACCTAGTTTTCTTGTAGGAGTTTTATGATTTCAGGTCTTACATTCAAGTCTTTATTCCATTTTGAGTTAATTTTTGTGTTTAATGTAAGATGGTCCAGTTTCCTTTTTTTGGATTTGGCTGTCCAGTTTCTGAAAACCATGTGTTGAAGAGTCTTTTTCCATTATATTTATTTCCCCTCCTTGTGCCTTTGTCATAAATTAACTGATCATAAATGTGGGGATTTCTGGACTCTATTCTGTCCATTAATCTAAGTGTCTGTTTTTATGCCAATACCATACTGTTTTGATTACTGTAGCTTTGTAGTATACTATGAAGTCGGGGAATATGATACTTCCAGCTTTGTTCTTTCTCAAGATTGTTTTACCTATTCACAGTCTTTGTGAATTGATACAAATTTCAGAATTTTTTGTCCTATTTCTATAAAAAAATTCCACTGAAATTTTATTATGGATTGCATTAAATCTGTAGATTGCTTGGGTGATATGAATATTTTAACAATAATTTTATTATGGATTGCATTAAATCTGTAGATTGCTTGGGTGATATGAATATTTTAACAATAATTTTATTATGGATTGCATTAAATCTGTAGATTGCTTGGGTGATATGAATAATTTAACAATATTAATTATTCCAGTCCTTAAGCATAGGGTGTCTTTCCATTTATTTGTGTCTTCAGTTTCTTTCATGAATGTCTTACAATAATCTGTGTTCAAGTCTTTTACATCCTTGGTTAAATTTATTCCTAGGTATTTTATTCTACTTTGATGTAGTTATAAATGGGATTGTTTTCTTAGTTTCTCTTTCTGATATTTCATTTATTAGTGTATAGAAATGCAAGTGATTTCCGTGTATTAATTTGTATCCCACCACTTTAACAAATTCATTGATGAGCTCTAGTAGTTTTCCAGTACTATCTTTTGGATTTTCTACGTATAGTATCATCTCATCTACAAACAGTGACATTTTTACTTCTTCTTTTCCAATTTGGATCCCTTTTATTTCTTTTTCTTCTCTGATTGCCATGGCTAGGACTTCCAAAACTATGTTGAATAATAGTAGCGAGAATAAACATCATTGTCTTGTTCCTGATCTTAGAGGAAATGCTTTCAGGTTTTCACCATTGACAGTGATGTGTGCTGTGGGTTTGTTGTATATGGCCTTTATTATGTTGAGGTAGGTTCCCTCTATGCTCACTTTCAGGAGAGTTTTTATGATAAATCATTGTTGAATTTTGTCAAAAGCTTTTTCTGCATCTACTGAGATGATCGTATGGTTTTTATTCTTCAATTTGTTAATATGGTGTATCACATTGTTTGATTTACATATATTGAAGAATCCTTGCATGCCTGGGATAAATTCCAATTGATCATGCTGTATAATCCTTTTAATGTGTTGTTAGATTCTGTTTGTTAGTATTGTGTTGAGGATTTTTGTAACTATGTTCACTAGTGATATTGGCCTGTAAGTTTTGTTTTTTTATTGTGTGTGTGATATCTTTGTCTGGTTTAGGTAATCAGGGTGACTGGGGCCTCCTAGAATGAGCTTTGGAGTGTTCCTTCCTCTGCAATTTTTTGGAAGAGTTTGTGAAGGATAGTTGTTAGCCCTTCTCTAAATGTGTTTTAGAATTTGCCTGTGAAGCCATCTGGTCCTGGATTTTTGTTTGTTGGAAGATTTTTAATCCCAGTTTCCATTTCATTACTTGTGACTGGTCTGTTCATATTTTCTGTTTCTTCCTGGTTCAGTCTTGGAAGATTGTATCTTTCTAAGAATTTGTCCATTTCTTCCAGGTGGTCCATTTTATTGGCATACAATTACCTGTAGTAGTCTCTTATGATCCTTTGTATTTCTGCAGTGTCAGTTTTTACTTCTCCTTTTTCATTAATAATTCTGTTGATTTGAGTCCTCTCACCTTCTTGATGAGTCTGGCTAAAGGTTTATTAATTTTGCTTATCTTCTCAAAGAACCAGCTTTTAGTTTCATTGATCTTTGTTATTTTTTTATTAATATTTATTTATTTATGCTCTGATCTTTATGATTTCTTTCCTTCTACTAACTTTGGGTTTTGTTTTTTCTTCTTTCTCTAGTTGCATTAGGTGTAAGGTTAGGTTATTTATTTGAGATTTTACTTGTTTCTTGAGGTAAGGTTGTATTGCTGTAAATTTCCCTCTTAGAACTGCCTTTGCTGCATCCCATAAATTTCCCTCTTAGAACTGCTTTTGCTGCATCCCATCCCTTTTGTTTTGAGTCATTGTGTTTTCATTGTCATTTATTTGGAGTTATTTTTTGATTTCCTCTTTGATTTCTTCAGTGATCCATTGTTTATTTAGTAACATATTGTTTACCTTTTTTTCCTGTAATTGATTTCTAATCTCATAACACTGTGGTCAGAAAAGATGCTTGATATGATTTCAAAATTCTTAAATTTACTGAGGCGTGATTTGTGATCCCAGATATGATCTATCCTGGAGAATTTTCCATGTGCACTTGAGAAGAAAGTGTATTCTGCCGCTTTTCAATGGAATGTCCTATGAATATTGATTAAGTCCATCTGATCTAGTGTGTCATTTAAGGCTTGTGTTTCCTTATTAATTTTCTGTCTTGATGATCTGTCCATTGGTGTAAGTGGGGTTTTAAATTCCCCCACTATCATTGGGTTACTGTCGATTTCCCCTTTTATCACTGTTAGCATTTGCCTTATATCTAGAGGTGCTCCTATGTTTTGGGTGCATAAATATTTACAATTGTTATATCTTCTTCTTGGATTGATCCCTTGATCATTATGTAGTGTCCTTCCTTGTCTCTTGTAACAGTATTTTAAAGTCTATTTTGTCTGGTATGAGTATTGCAACTCCAGCTTTCTTTTGATTTTCATTTGCATGGAATACCTTTTTCCATCCCCCTCACTTTCAGTCTGTGTGTGTCCTTAGGTCTGAAATGGGTCTCTTTCAGACAGCATATATATGGGTCTTGTTTTTGTGTCCACTCAGCCAGTCTGTGTCTTTTGGTGGGGGCATTTAATCCATTTCCATTTAAGGTAATTATTGATATGTATCTTCCTGTTGCCATTTTCTTAATTGTTTTCAGTTTATGTTTGTAGGGTTTTTTTTTTTTCCCCTTCCTCTTTTATTCTTTTCCCTTGTGTTTCTTGCCTAGAGAAGTTCCTTTAGCATTTGTTGTAAAGTTGGTTTGGTGGTGCTGAATTCTCTTAGTTTTTGCTTGTCTGTAAAGATATTGATTTCTCTGTCATATCTGAATGAGATCCTTGCTGGGTAGAATAATCTTGGTTTTAGGATTTTCCCTTTCATATCCTGCCACTTCCTTCTGGCCTGCAGAGTTTCTTCTGAAATATCAGCTGATAGCCTTACAGGGATTCCCGTGTATATTATTTGTTGCTTTTCTCTTTCTGCTTTTAATGTTTTTTCTTTGTAGTTAATTTTGTTAGTTTGATTAATATGTGTCTTGACCTGTTCCTCATTAGCTTGATCCTGTATGGAACTCTGTTCTTCCTGGACTTGGGTGACTCTTTCCTTTCCCATATTAGGGAAGTTTTTGACTGTAATCTCTTCAAATACTTTCTCAAGCCTTTTTCTCTTTCTCCTTTTTCAGGGAACCCTATAATTTGAATGTTGGTCCATTTACTGTTGTCCCACAGGTCTCTGAGACTGCCCTCATTTCTTTTCATTCGTTTTTTTTTTTGTTTGTTTGTTTTTTTGTTTTTTTTTTATTCTGTTCATGGAAGAGATTTCCACCATTCTGTCTTCCAGGTCACTTATCTGTTCTTCTGCCTCAGTTATTCTACTATTGCTTCCTTCTAGTATATTTTTCATTTCAGTTACTGTCTTGTTCATTTCTGTTTGTTCTGTAGTTCTTCTAGGTCTTTGTTAAACTTTTCTTGTATCTTCTCGATCCATGCCTCCATTCTTTTTCCAAGATCTTGGATCATCTTTACTATCACTACTCTGAATTCTTTTTCAGATAGATTACTTACCTCCTCTTCATTTAGTTGTTTTTGTAGGTTTCTGTCTTGTTCCTTCCTCTGCAACATACTTCTTTGTCATCTCATTTTGTCAAACTGTGTTTGCGCTCTCCTTTCTGCAGTCTGTAGCATCGTAGTTCTTTCTTCTGGTGTTTGTCCTCTGGTGGGTGAGGTTTGTCCAGAGGTTTGTACCATTAGCCCTTTGATAGGGGGTTTGATTGGTGTTGGGGTGACCAGTGCCTGCCCTAGATATTGAGAGGAGTCTCCCCTTTAATTTATGGTTGTCACTGTCCTGTTAGGGGTGGGGTCTGCTCCCTTGTAGTTGGAGCAGAGGCCCTCAGCTCTGCTTCTTAGCTGTGCTTCTGATCTGCAGTGCAAGGTAGGTGGGATTGGAGAACTACCACTGGGAGAGAAGCCACTGAGTATTACTCCTCTGGAGCTGTTCACCTGTGAATGTGCTCTGTTGTGTCCCCTTTTGCCCATTGTGTGGGCTCACAAAGTATACTGTTGTTGGCACTGCTCTCAGTCCTGCCTTAACTGTGGGTATGCCAGCAATTGTCCCTGGTGACTCTAAGGCATCATTTTCACCCAGCCACCAGCAAAGATCTACTGAGGTCAGGTTCCAGGACTGCAGTAGTCATGCTCCTGGACTTGCTGTGGGAGCTATGGAGGCAACTTGGGCTCTGGTCTCACCCAACCCCCACATTGGCCCCTGCTGACAAATTTCCTAGAGGGGGGAGATATCTGCACCCTCCTGGGACAGCAGGGCAGGTTCTGGCACCCACTGATGGATTTCCTAGTAGCAGGAGGTTTCTGCATGCTCCCAGGAAAGCATGGGCAGGTCCTGGGAAGTGCTGGTGTAATTCCTAGTGGCAGAAGTTGTCTGTGCCCTTCCACGTCAGTGGGAGTGGGTCCTGGGGCCCGCTGGAGGAATTCCTAGTGGGAAAGCTGTCTGTGCCCTTCTGGGTCAGCAGGGGTGGGGCCTGGTGTCTGCCTGCGGGTCTGGAAGAGGCGGCCAGTGCCAGTCTCTGGAGCCCAAGGTGGCGGCAGTGACTCATACCCATGCCTGGACCTCCTGCAGGTGATGTTTTGTTTTCTGGGAGCACTCACAGGGAAAGAAGTTCATATGGTGTTCATGTCCCCGTCCTCATGCACCTTCAAACAATGGTAATTTGCCTCTCTGGTTGGTCCAGGCTTCTTCCTATTACACACTCAGTTGTCATGGCCCAACCTCTTCAGGCTATTTCTGCACCTAACCCTGGTCCTCTCCCTGGGACTCAGCTTCAGGGTCTGAGTTTCAGCACCTGACCACTACCCTCAGTGACAGAGGGGTATCTCAAGGTGGGGAATGCAGGGTGGTGGTGCTGACCCTCTGGGCAGGTTTCTTTTCAGTTTGCTTTCCACAAACTGGTTACTCCTCTCCCCTTTGGGGCTCTAAAACTCCCCCTCCATGCAGTTTAATCTCTCCCATAGTGGGGAGCCTTCCCAAGGTGTGGGAACCTTTCCTCCTTCACAGCTCCCTCTCTGGGGCATAGGCCCCATCCTGATTCCTTCTTTTTCTTTTTCCTTTTGTCCTACCCAGTTACGTGGAGGCTTCCTTGTCTTTTTGGATGTCTGAGGTCTTCTGTTGGCACTCAGTAGCTGTTCTGTGTGAATCGTTCCACTTGTAGATGTTTTTACAGTGTTTCTGTGGTGGGAGGTGAACTCTGCTTCCTACTCCTCTGCCATCTTGGTCCTGACCATTCCCCTTCCCTTTTCGAGTTCCTCTCCTCATTTCCCCCTCTGTTTCCATATTTCATCACTGAGGTATTCTAGTGGCATTTTGTTTATACCTCATTTGTATCTCAGTTTCATCCCTCAGGAGATGTGGCTTCAAACAAAGTAAGCTATCCTTTCAAGATGCTTGGGAAATTCACTATCTTGCCACATACGTTTGGACAAAATTTTTTTCTGAACATAGTATGTGACTACTAGTACTGATTCCTCTTTTGCTGTTTTTACCTTTTCTAGATTTGCATGGGTTACTCAAAGTATGTATGCCTCCCTTCAGGCTGGAATATGGCAAAATCCATATCTGTAATTTATAGATATATAGCAGCTAATGGAAAAATAAACAGACTCCTTCCACATGTTTACAGAAAAATAACTAGCTACCTTGTCAGGCAGATGTATACCCAACAGAAGAAAGTGAACATACATACATATCAAGAGAAAATCTGAAAATTAGAAATATGAAAACAATGGGTAACACAGGCAAGTTACCAACATTACTTGGTGGTCAAAATGTATCTCACATTCAGAGAAAAAAAGAACATGGATTTGGGGCAACACATCAAACTAACTATTCTTGCTTATTGAGAGATTGGGTACTACCTATAGAAACATATCCAACTTTTATAAGCCCTGATATAGAACTTTTAAGTAGAGCAATTAATGTTGCTTACTCTTATGTTTAACTATGCTTAGAAGCTTGGAAAACCTAGAGCAATTTCAACAAGGAAACTTGCTTACTAATTGGCTTTGCTCAACTTCTCACAAATTATAGTTACACCAAATCATCAGTACTGATAATTCAATTCAAAAGGAAAATAAGAAAACCATAGCAGTATATAAGGTACTTTAGTTTAACATTTCAATAAAATATTTACTATGGAGTAAGAGAAGAATGAAATTGATTTCATATTCTCCTATTTTTAAAAAAAGTTTTAATTGAAGTATAGTTGATGTATAATATTATGTTACAGGTGTTCAATATACTGAATAACAATTTTAAAGGTTATATTCCATTTATAGTTACTATAAAAATACTGGCTATATTCCCCATGTTGTGCAATATATTGTTGTAGCTTATTTTATACATAATAGTTTGAGCTTTTAATCGCCTTGCCCTATATTTCCACCCCCCCATTCCCGATCTCCACTGGCAACCACTAGTTTGCTCTCTACATCTGTGAGTATGCTTGATTCTTCTTCACTAGTTTGTTGTAATTTTTTTTAATTCCACATGTAAGTGATATCATACATATTTGTCTCTGTCTGACTTACTTCACTCAGCATAATTCCCTCCAAGTCCATCCATGTTGTTGCAAATGGCAAAATTTCATTCTTTTTCATTGCTGAGTAGTATTCCGTTGCATATGTATACCACATCTCCTTTATCCATTCATCTGTTGTTGGACACTTAGGTTGCTTTCTTATCTTGGCAGTTATAAACAATGCTGCTATGAACACTGGGGTGCATGTGTCTTTTTGAATTAGTGTTTTTGTTTTTTCTCAGATATATACATGGGAGTGGAATTGCTGGGTCATTGGGTAGTTCTATTTTTACTTTTGTGAGAGACCTCCATACTGTTTTCTACAATGGCTTCACCAGTTTACCTTCCCACCAACAGTGTATAAGGGTTCCTTTTTCTCCACATCCTCACCAATACTTGTTATTTGTGTTATTTTTGATGATAGCCTTTCTGACAGGTCTGAGATGATAGCTCATTGTGGTTTTGATTTGCATTTCCCTGATGACTTGTGACGTTGAGCATCTTTTCATGTGCCTTTCAGCCATCTGCATGTCTTCTTTGGAAAAATGTCTATTCAGGTCTTCTGCCCATTTTTTAATTGGGTTGTTTCTTCTTTTTTTTTTTGATGTTTAGTTATATGAGCTGCTTATATATGTTGGGTATTAACCCCTTATAGGTCATATCATTTGCAAATATTTTTTCCCATTCAGTACATTGTCCTTTTGTTCTGTGGGTCGTTTCCTTTGCTGTGCTAAAGATTTCAAGTTTAATTAGGTCCCATTTCTTTATTTTTACTTTTATATCCTTTCCTTTTGGAGACAGATCCAAAAACATATTGGTACAGATTATGTCAAAGAGTGTCCTGCCTATGTTTTCTTCTAGGAGTTTTTGGCTTTCCAGTCTTACTTTTAGGTCTTTAATACATTTTGAGTTTATTTTTGTGCATGGTGCTAGAGAATGTTCAAATTTCATTATTTTACATGGAGTGGTCCAGTTTTCCCAGCACCACTTATTGAACATACTATGGAGGAAAGACAATATATTCTTGCCTTCTTTGTCATAGATTAATGGACCATAAGTTCGTGGGTTTATTTCTAGACTCTTTATTCTGTTCCATTGATCTATATTTCCATTTTTGTGCCAGTACCATACTGTCTTGATTACTGTAGCTTTGTAGTATAGTCTGAAGTCAGGGAACATGATTCTTCCAGCTCCATTCTTCTCTCTCAAGATTGTTTTGGCTATTCAGGACCTTCTGTGTTTCCATACTGATTTTAAAATTATCTGTACTAGTTCTGTGGAAAATTCCATTGATGTTTTGATAGGGATTGCACTGAATCTATATATTGCCATGGGTGTTATAGTCATTTTAACAATAATAATAATTACTCCAGAAAGTGGTCATAGAGAGAACATAACTCAACATTAAAAAAAAGGACATATATGACAAACCCACAGCTAACATCATACCCAACAGTGACAAACTGAAGGCATTTCCTCTAAGATCAGGAACAGGACAAAGATACCTACTCTTGCCACTTTTATTCAACATAGTATTGGAAGTCCTAGCCACAGCAATTAGACAAGAAAAAGATATGAAAGGAATCCAAATTGGAAAGGAAGAAGTAAAATTATCACTGTTTGTAGATGACATGATACTATACATAGAAAATCCTAAAGATACCACCAGAAAACTGCTAGACCTCATCAGTGAATTCTGTAAAGTTGTAGGATATAGAATTAATATAGAAAAATCTGTTGCATTTTGACACACTAACAATGAACTATCAGAAAGAGAAATTAAGGCAACAATTCCATTAACCATCGCATGAAAAAGAATGAAATATCTAGGAATAAACTCACCTAAGGAGGTAAAATACCTATTCTTGGAAAACTATAAGCCACTGATGAAAGAAATTGAAGATAACACAAACAGATGGAAAGATATACTGTGTTCTCCTACTATTTTTAATATAGAATTATTTGCAATAATGGAGGGTCAGTACAAGGATTTTTATCAAAAATCAGTACCTTGAGAAATATTAAAATACAGCATAGTTATTTAAGGTAGCGGTAACAAAACTGCCACTTTAAAAATGTAATTTTAAGTCCTAGAAAATAAATTTGAGAAACATTTTATTTTCTGGGAGAAGTAGATTTTGATTATTACACTTGTATATTGTGGATGCATTTATATAAATTTTCTTTGTCTTTTTTTCTAATGAATTTAAGTGAGACCAACAATAATTGCAAAACAGTATAGAAATTCTATCTTCTTAATTAGCATCTTATTTCTTATTCTAGAAAGCATGTCTCTTTTTTCATACATGTTATGAATAAGCATATATTGTCTGATACTTAAATAATTTGGAAACTAATTAAGGGATAGCACATATGAAGTTTCTATTCTACCAACTGAGGTTTTTCTATTTAGCTAGCTGCACTCTATATTGATTGCAGCATTTAAAGTACTTATGGGGGTACTTAGCTAGCTAAATAAGAAAACGTCTATCATATGATAGAAAAATATATATATTTTCTTATTTTATATATGTAATTTTTAGAACATGTAGCAGATGTGAATAGAATACACTTAAAATATATTAAATGAAATTACATTTAATAGTATATGAAAAAGATTTCTTGCATTTAAAAAAGCCCTTTTTAAAATCTAATTTCTTTCACAAATGTTTTCTTATTTATAGAGCATGTTTTAATAATATTTCTGATGTCCTATACAAAGTTTTCTTTTGCCTTTGTTAGAAAAAAATTGGTGTTAAGATAGTATCATTAATATTTACAAGTTGTGCCTAAGTAATGATTGCAGCATTATTTTTCAGTCAATAAACTTATTTTTAGGAGAATTTTAGGCTTATAGAAATTTTGAGCATATTGTACAGAATTCATGCACACACACAGTTTCCCCATTATTAATAATATCTTGCTTTTGTGTGGTACACTTATTACAATTAATCAACCAATACAGATGCATTTTCATTAACTAAAGTCTGTAGTTTACATTAAGATTCATTCTGCGTTGTATGGCTCAATAGGTTTTGACAATTCATTAATACGGCATATACCTCTGTATGAATGGTATATGAGTATATACCACTGTAGTGTCATATGGAATACAAGGATTCCATAAAGTACCCAGGATTGCTAAAATATATGAGAATTAAGAATTCTAAATTAAGAATAGGAATCTGGATATTATTTCCTTCCTTTTACTAATTTTGGGCTTAATTTGTTTTTCTTTTTCTAGTTTCTTGAGGTGTTTGAGATCTAATTCTTAATATATTAATTTATTGCCATAAACTTTCATCTCAGAACTGCTTCTGTTGCATTTCATAAGTTTTTAATATGTTGTATTTCTACTTTAATTTGTTTTGAGATTTTTTACTTTCCCTTTTGATTTCTTCTTTGAATCATTGGTTGTTCAAAAATGTGTGTTTAGTTGCCACATATTTGTAGATTTTGCACCTTGCCTTTTGTCATTGATTCATAGTTTCATACCGTTGTAATCAGAAAAGAAATTTGGTATGATTTCAGTCTTATTAAGTTTGCTAAGACGTGGTTTTTGTCCCATTGTATGTTCTATCCTAGAGAATGGTCTGTGTGCACTTGGGATGAATGTGTATTCTGCTACTGTTGAGTAAAATGTTCAAAATAGGTTAAGTCTATTTATTCTAAAGTGTGGGTCAGTTCCATTGTTTCCTTGTTGATTTTCTGTCTGGACGATCTATCCATTGCTGATAGTAGAGTATTGAACCTCCCTACTACTATTGTATTGCTGTCTACTCCTCCCCTTAGATCTGTTAGTATTTGCTTAATATAATTTGGCATTTTGATGTTGGGTGTATACACATATATATTTATAGTTGTATCTTTTCAATATCTTGCCCCCTTTATCATAATATAATAACCTTCTTTGTTTCTTGTTACTGTTTTTGGCTTGAAGTCTATTTTTTCTGATATAAGCATGGCTATCTCTGCTTTGTTCTGGCTTCTGCTTGCATGGAATACCTTCTTCCATCACTTCAATTTGAGCCTCTAAGTGTCTTTAGAGCTAAAATTAGTCTCCTATAGGCAGCATAGTTGAGTCTTATTTTTTACCTGTCTGCTCTGTGTCTTTAAATTGGTGAATTCAATTCATTTACATTTAAAGTCACTGTTGATATGTAAGGTCTTATGAATGTCATCTTATTATTTGCCTTCTGTTTGATTTGTATCTTCATTGAATGATTCATGATGCCATGGTGCTGATGTCATTCTCCACATTTGCTATCTTGACCTTCAGCATGGTGGTTGGGATCCAAGAGTAAGCATCCAAACCTTTTTGTTTGTTTTGGTTGTTTGCTTGCTTTAGACCTCATATGCAGAGTGTCAAGTTTAACGTGCTTCTCAGTTTATGATACATGTTTTAAAATTACTGGTCCACATGAGGCTATTCATTTATTATAATATTATGGTTTTAAATCAAATTGTGACTTTATTTGTCTTTCTCTTATTACTAATGAGTTTGGGTATATTTTAATATAGTTGTTATCTCTTGGATGTAAAATTCCTAGTCATAACCATTGCCCATTTTTAAATTGTCTTTGGGTCACGTTTTTTGTTTCTTCACATTTCTTGCATTTTTACAACATTATGTACTGAACATTGTGGTGATATGTTGTAGGTATTCTTAATTCTGTTAACTTCTTCTAGGTATATATAATTTTAGTTCAAGCAGTTATTTATATTATTTGCTGTTCTACTTGAACTTATGCAGTAATGATTTTAGACATTTATTAGGAAGTATTTATTCTTATTATAAGCATATATTAAATCCACTCATGATGAATATGATAATAAACAACATATGAGAGTATATTGAAGGTAAAAATGATTATCATTTGAGGAATTAAGGAATGCTTAACAGTGGATGCTACTTTTCAGATATTTACCTTCTCTTCAATTATAATTTTCTTTAAATCATTAGCTCATAACCCTGTATCATTAAACTATATATAATGATTATTGTCACTTTCTCATTACCTTCAATTCTACCATGTTTGGATATCCTCCCATCAAAATATAAACATAAGTATTTCCAATATGAAAATAATCTAACACATATGCCAAAATAAAGTTACAAGAATGATTAGTATTTTAATTATTGATGGCCCTCTACTTACCATGTTTTTTTTTTCCCACTGTTAAATATCTTGAGACTTGTGTAAATTCTATCTACCTGTCTATCCCCCATTCTCACACTTCTCAACCCATTAGATTTGGTTCTTTATGCTTTTGCCAATATCACTAAAGAAGATCATATTCTGATTTCCATATATAGGTTAATGTTACTGGGACTATGTACATTTGATACCTATTTTACTATGAACATAAACTGCTCTATAAAATTAATGGGTTTTTTTCCCCAGTTTTATTGAAATATAATGGACACACAGCATGTATAAGTTTAAGGTGTACAGCATAATGGTTTGACATATATATTGTGAAATGAATACTGCAATAAGTTTATTTAACATCCCTCATCTCATATAGATACAGTAAAGAAAATTTTTTTTTTCTCCCTGGGATGAATACTCTTATGATTTACTCTCTTAAGTTTTATATATATATATTATATAGAAGTGTTAACCGTAGTTATGTTGTACATTACATCTCTAGTACTTATTTATTACTGGAAGTTTGTAACTTTTGACCACCTTCATCTAATTCCCTCTCTGCCCCCCAACCTCTGGTAACCAGAAATCTGATCTCTTTTGCCATTAGTTGTTTTTTTTCTTTTTAAGATTCCACATATAATTGAGATTGTACAGTATTTGTCTTTGTCTGACTTATTTCACTTAGCATTAATGCCCTCAAGGAAGGTCCATCCATGCTGTTGTAAATAGCAAGATTTCCTTCTTTTTATGACTGAATAATATTTCTCTCTCTCTCTCTGTGTGTGTGTGTGTGTGTGTGTGTAACACCTGCTTTATCCATTCATCCATCCATGGACATTTAGGTTGACTCCATTTCTTTGCTATTGTAAATAATGCTGCAATGAACATGGAAATGCATATATCTTTTCAAGTTAGTGTTTTCATTTTCTCAGATAAATACCCAGAAGTGGAATTGCTGGATCATATGGTAGTTCTATTTTTAATTTTCTGAGGGCCCTTCATACTGGCTGTACCAATTTACATTCTCACCAACAGTGTACAGGTGTCCCCTTTGCTCCACAGTCTCACCAACATTTATGTTCTCTTGACTTTTTTTTTTTAACATCTTTATTGGAGTATAATTGCTTTACAACAGTGTGTTAGTTTCTGCTTCGTAAGAAAGTGAATCAGTTATACATATACATATGTTCCCATATCTCTTCCCTCTTGTGCCTCCCTCCCACCCTCCCCATCCCACCCCTCTAGGTGGTCACAAAGCACTGAGCTGATCTCCCTGTGTTATGCGGCTGCTTCCCACTAGCTATCTATTTTACGTTTGGTAGGGTATATATGTCCATGCCACTCTCTCACTTTGTCCCAACTTACCCTTCCCCCTCCCCATGTCCCCAAGTCCATTCTCTAGTAGGTCTGTGTCTTTATTCCTGTCTTACCCCTAGGTTCTTCATGACCTTTTTTTTTTTTTTTTAGATTCCATATATTTGTGTTAGTATATGGTATTTGTTTTTCTCTTTCTGACTTACTTCAGTCTGTATGACAGACTCTAGGTCCATCCACCTCACTACAAATAGCTCAATTTCATTTCTTTTTATGGCTGAGTAATATTCCATTATATATATGTGCCACATCTTCTTTATCCATTCATCTGTTGATGGACACTTCGGTTGCTTCCATGTCCTGGCTATTGTAAATAGAGCTGCAGTGAACATTTTGGTACATGACTCTTTTTGAATTATGGTTTTCTCAGGGTATATGCCCAGTAGTGGGATTGCTGGGTCATATGGTAGTTCTATTTGTAGTTTTCTAAGGACCCTCCATACTGTTCTCCATAGTGGCTTTTTGATGATAGACATTCTAACAGGTGTGAGATGTTATCTCATTGTGGTTTTGATTTGCATTTCCCTTATGATTAGTGAAGCTGAACGCCTTTTCAGGTATCTGTTGGCCATTCATATATCTTCCTTGAAAAAAATGTGTATTCAGGTATTTTGCACATTTTTAATTGTTTTTTTTTTGTCTACTGAGTTGTAGTGTTCTTTCTGTGTTTTCAAAATTAACCTCTTACCATGTTTATGATTTACAAGTATTTTCTGCTATTCAGCAGTTTGTTTCTTCATTTTGTTGGTGGTTTCTTTTGCTTTGCAGAAGCTTTTTATTTCCAGGCATTCCCACTTGTTTTTGTTGCCTTTGTTTTTGGTGTCAAATCCAAAAAAATTATTGCCAAGATTGATGTCAAGTAACTTAATGCCTATATTTTCTCCTAGAAGTTTTATTGTTTTAGGTCTTACATTGACCCATTTAGAGTTAATTTTTGTGTATGGAGTAAGATAGTGGTCCAGTTTTATTCTTTGCATGTGAATATTCAGTTTTCTGAACTCCATTTATTGAAGAGACTGTACTTTCCCCATTGTATATTCTTGTCTCCTTTGTTAAAAATTAATTGTGGGCTTATTTCTAGGCTCTCTATTCTGTTCCATTTACCTATGTGTCTGTTTTTATGCCAGTACCACACTATATTATAGCTATAGTAAAATGCTACACTCACTTTGATTACTACAGCTTTTTTTTTTTTTTTTTTTTTTTTTTTTTTTTTTTTTGCTGTACGCGGGCCTCTCACTGCTGTGGCCTCTCCCGTTGCGGAGCACAGGCTCCGGACACACAGGCTCCGCGGCCATGGCTCGCGGGCCCAGCCGCTCCGCGGCATGTGGGATCTTCCGGGATCGGGGCACGAACCCGTGTCCCCTGCATCGGCAGGCGGACTCTCAACCACTGCGCCACCAGGGAAGCCCGATTACTACAGCTTTATAAAATAGCTTGAAATCAAGAAGTGTGATGCCTCCCACTTTGCTCTTCCTCAGGACTGCTTTGACTATCCAGGGTCTTTTTGTGGTTCTATATAAATTTTAGAATTTTTTTCTACTTCTTTAAAAAATAAAGTGCCATTGGAAGCTTGATAGGGATTGAACTGAATCTATAGATGGCTTTGGATATTATGTGAATTTTAACAATACTAACTCTTTTAATCTATGAATAGAAGTACCTTTCCATTTTTGTGTCTTCTTCAATTTCTTTCATTGATGTCTTACAATTTTCAGTGTAGAGATTGTTTATCTCCTTGGTTAAATTTATTCCTGAGTATTTTATTGTTTTTAATGCCATTGTAAATGAAACATTTATATTTGTTTTTCAGATAATTTGTTTTGGGAACATAGAAATGCTATGGATTTTTGTTTGTTGATTTTATATCTTGCAAATTTACAGAATTCATTGATTAGATCTAACAGTTTTTACGTGTATAGACTCTTTAGGATTATCTCTATATAACATCATGTCATCTACAAATATTATTTGTATAAGAAAACAAGAAAAAGAAGATTAAATAATTTGGCAATTATTAAAATCAGTTTTCTTAAAAAGTCTTAGTTATAAGAATTCTGACTTTAGAATAATTTCTTTGATAAAATTTAGTACTGAGAGATGTAAATATTTTGTCAGTTAATCATTCTTGTTAAATTATAGTTTTATATATAGTGTAGTCTAGGGATGGAATGTTGTAATTATTAACAGCAGAGACATCAGAGTCTGACTTAAAATTCTGTCTTTGACATTTTCTATTTATACAACTGTATTTGTGATCCCCAAGATTACTCTTAAGCTTGAATATTCACTTGATTATGACTCACACTACTCATAAAACTTGTTCTATTCTTGGATATGGTTTATTATAGTGGCAGTAAACAAAGAGGAATAGTGCATGAGGTGAACTGTTGGAAAAACTAGGTACAAGAGTCCAGGTGTCCCCTCCTAGTGAATTTGCATGGAGACATGCTTAATATTCCCATCAATGGTGTATGACAACACATGTAATTATTCTCAACCAAAGAAGCATGTCTGTGCCTTGGTGTCCAGGGTTTTTATTGGGAGTCAGTCACATAGGCCTGTGGTGCCCACATGACTGACCTCAGCTACTTAGAATAGGCACTATCGCTTACATTCTTAGAATAAACTTAACCTGTCAATTGGGACAACATGGTCCAAGGTCTCAGACACACCAAAAAAAAAAAAAAAAAAAAAAACTATTAGGCAGAATGCTCCAGTGTCTCAGAGGTTATCTCCTAGGAATCAACCAAGACATGCCATGCTTGGGAATGTGCAGGATTTGAGCAACCAGGGCCTGCTGAGTCAATCCTTTCCTGCCAGCAACACTGGCACATTTTATTATTTCAATACACCACTGTTTCTCATATGTTAAAATGGGATCATTAACTGTAGTGTATGTATTATGTATGTTGTATACTATAGTATATGCATAATTTATTTAAATGCATTATTATGTAAATAATGAGTTGGCTCATGTAAAACAGTTTGCATAATAATCTGACACACTGAAAACAATAGTAGCTATTAGATACTATTATTAGTATTATTATAGCTATCATTATTACTGCTACTATCTCTATAAAATGTGTAATAGACTCATTTCAAGGCCCTAATGGATCCTCCTGTATTCAAAATTATTTGTGGAAAAGTAGAACAATAAGTAACTATGAGTATTTAGGAGAAAATTGTCCTTGTATATCTGAAAAACTTTGGTATATAAATTGCTGTGAATATGTTCAACCCAAATGAATGCTGTTAAATCCAAAATATTTACACACACACACACACACACACACACACACACACATATATATATATATATATATATATACATACATACATACTAGTGCATATATTTAGGCATTAAATACCTAAGCTCTATCATGTTTAATGAAAATAATCTTAAAATATGTTTGCTTCTAAAGATGTCAATTTTGTATAGTAAATTTAGTATGGTAATAATAATAATGAGGCACATTTAGCACAAAAGTGTCATGTTTAAAAAAATTACTGAACTAAATTAAACAATGAAACCTAATTCTATGAGGGAAAAAAAAGTAGAAAAAAAATTACCTCCAGTGTTTTTGTGGTATTTGGTACAGACACAAATGTAAATAAATATGAGGTAACAATCATTCTAAAGTGTATCCTTGAATATATCGATTCACTTTTTATTGTAATCAAATCAACTGACAAGAGCTCACAAGGTGCCTCCCTTTTCTTTTCTCCGACAGTGTAAAAGATAATCTGTGATAGGAATTGTGTTCTGAGAGCCTAACTAATTTGTAAGGCACTTGAATTATGATTTCTCAATTGGTGAGTTGACATTACACACCAAATGCATTGTCTGAATCTGAATTTAGGATGTTGGCAAGTATATCAAGTATATATATATATGTTAGTCTTTATTTTTAAAAAATGGTACTTTGATGTTATCAAAGTTAACTGTATAATATCCATCTGTACTTAAGGGTGTCAAAAGTTGTGAGATACTATTATTAGTATTATTATAGCTATTGTTATTACTGCTACTATCTCTATAAAATGTGCAATAGACTCACTTCAAGTCCCTAATGGATCCTCCTTTATTCAAAATTCTTTGTGGGAAAACAGAACAATAAGTAACTATGGGTATTTAGGAGAAAATTGTCCTTGTATATCTGAAAAACCAAAATGTCAAATGCTTGGCTGTCTTTTTGGGATATATGTAGTCAGATAGAATTGTATTTTAAAATGAAGCAATTGTGCAATTGATGCAAATTCATTCATATTCACATTGCAAAGCGGCATGCTCCCCAATGTTCCTTTTATACTAAGTCCTATTTCATTATGGTTATAACTGACAGATAGTGTTAAACAAGGCAGTACTACGTTTTTGGAAGACATTTTACACTACTAATTCATTATTTACAACTCCAGAGAGAGCAAAATTTCTCTCTAAAAGCATACAGAGTTTATCAAAGCTTTAGCTGTTGAGGTTGCTAAAAGAAGTCAAGCAGAAGACAAGTTTAATGTTATTATAAACCTAAATTATTATAAACTTAAACTGAATTGGAAGAATCTTGACTTTTTAGAGGACATGTTTTTAAAAGTAAACTAAATGTTACTTTAAAGTTTAATTAATTGAGGGAGCAATGGTATGTAATGAAAATTAAGAATCCGTATTTACATCTAGCTCTAAAGTATTTTTAGTCTTTAGGTTTTTTAGCCAAACCAATAGTCTAAGAATATAATTGAATTTTTCATGTATAATATATAAAACAACGTATAATATTATATATAACATACAATATATTCAGAGAGAATGCTGTTTTCCAAATCTAACTTACATGTTAATGATGACTTCTCTAAACTAGCATTTATGAAGTGAATGTAATGTTAACTGAAATAAGTTTACGTAAATAAAGTTTGTAAAATTCTACAAATCCTGTAATTATTTTCTGTCCAGAAAAACAGATAATGGAAAGATCAGATTTTAAAAACTTGCCCATGACTGTAGAACCCTCTCTCATAGCTGGCATTATTGACTGGTTTATTTATTACAGTAACCAATAATAGAAAGGGTAATATTCTCTATTGGAATATGGTGTATAACCATTTGATAAGAGGTTGATCAGTGTTTTTCTTGAGGGTAAAACATTATAGACATCAAGGACACTGGAAATTTTTCAGGTTTTTTCATAAAATGAGCAATTCCTGAAATATTTATGTTGCATTAATATTTTATGTATCATGTTGAAAATTAAGAAATAGTTACAGGGGCCTCCCTGGTGGCGCAAGTGGTTGAGAGTCCGCCTGCCGATGCAGGGGATACGGGTTCGTGCCCCGGTCTGGGAGGATCCCATATGCCGCGGAGCGGCTGGGCCCGTGAGCCATGGCCGTTGAGCCTGCGCGTCCGGAGCCTGCGCGTCCGGAGCCTGTGCTCCGCAACGGGGGAGGCCACAACAGTGAGAGGCCCGCATACCGCAAAAAAAAAAAAAAAAAAAAAAAAAAAAAAAAAAAAAAAAGAAATAGTTACAAATTATTTCTACATCTCTATTTTTATAAATGAAATATAAAATCTCTGTAACTTTTCCAGTGCCCTCTGGGAAATTTTAAGGCATCTTAAGTATGATAAATGTCCTGAGATTTTTATTTCATTTTTTAAAAATTTAAGACTTGATTATGGGAAGGCAGAATCAAGACTCATCAAAGGAAAGCTGGGCATTTGATTAAGATTGTGGGTGCTTGAGAAAGAATACTTAGCAACCTATTTTGAGAAACAAAACCCATTCTGTTACCTTGCACACACAGTTTGTATTTTCCATCAGTCTTGCTCCAGCCATATTAATTTTAACTTTTTAACTAAAGTGGCTAACTTTTATTTCATAGAAAGGACAAGAAAATAAATAATTCAACTTTCATACATAGGCATTTAACAGATGAACAAAGCTCATAAAATCATATAACACAATTTTCAGCAACAGCACACATCCTCCTTATACCTTAAAAGTATAAAGTAGTAAAAGTAGATACACGCATAAGGTGACCAAAAGATACTGACACACCACAGCATTTAAAAATAAGAAGGAATAGTATGTATATTTAAAATCATGCTTAATTATAAATATTTCAGTATTGATTTTCACATAGCTTTTCTTTCCTGAATCAAAACTATTAAACCAATCTTACTTGTTCAAAGATTTACTTGAAATATTTTAAGAATCTAAGTTTATATATTTCTAAGTTAGAAGTCCCTAGAAGAAATTTTTAGTAATTTTAAAGTACCAAAAGTTTGGTTTTCTTATGTTCTTTAAATTTGTGAGATGTTACATTATACAAGCACTGAGTCATCAGTACATCCCACTTAGAACTGAGTTCCCTTAATTTAAGAGACTTTATATTCTAATTTGTTAATATCTTACAGGGGCAGGAAAACATTTCACTCTAGCAACATGAGAGGTCAAGGATTTTCTGAGTTATAGACACACAGACACTTGGAGCACTTGGAGTGTCACTTCTACAATTCTAGCCATAATCAAAAACAAATTCTATAGGTTCAGATATTAAAGAGCTGTTCTTCCAATGTGGATGGAAATTTTGCCTTTTATTTTTTAATTGAAATATAGTTTATGTACAATTTTATGTAAGTTAAAACTATACAAATAGTGATTCATAATAAAGGTTATATTCAATTTATAGTTATTATAAAATATTGGCTATATTCCCTGTGTTGTACAGTATATACTCGTAGCTTATTTTTTTATTTATTAATCTTTGGCTGTGGTGGGTTTTCGTTGCTGCACGCATGCTTTCTCTAGTTGTGGCGAGCAGGGGCTTCTCTTGTTGCGGAGCACAGGCTCTAGGTGCATGGGCTTCAGTAGTTGTAGCATGCGGGCTCTAGAGTGCAGGCTCAGTAGTTGTGGCACATGGGCCCAGTTGCTCTGCAGCATGTGGAATCTTCCCAGACCAGGGCTTGAACCCGTGTCCCCTGCACTGGCAGGCAGATTCTCAACCACTGCACCACTAGGGAAGTACCTTGTAGCTTATTTTATACATAATAGTTTGTACTTCATAATACCCTACTCCTATCATGCCCCTCCCTCCTTCCTTCTCCCCATTGGTAACCACTAGTTCATTCTCGATATCTGTGAACCTGCTTTATTTTTGTTATATTCATGAGTTTGTTTGATTTTTTAGATTCCACATATATGTGATATCATACAGTAATTGTCTTTTTCTGTCTGACTTATTTCATTTACCATAATACCCTCCAAGATCATCCATGTTGTTGCAAATGGCAAAATTTCAATTATTTTTATGGCTGAGTAATATTCCATTGTATACATATACCACATCTTCTTTATCCATTGTTCTGTTGATGGACACTTAGGTTGCTTCCATATCTTGGCAATTGTAAATAATGCTGCTATGAATACTGGGGATGTGTGTATCTTTTCAAAATAGTGTTTTTTTTTTCTTTTTTCAGATATGTACCAAAAAGTAAAATTTGCTGGGTCATATGGTAGTTCAAATTTTAGTTTTGTGAGAAACCTCCATACTGTTTTCCACAGTGGCTACACCAATTTACATTCCCACCAACAGTATATGAGGGTTCCCTTTTCTCTACATCCTTGCCAACATTTGTTCTTTGTGTTATTTTTGATGATAGCCATTCTGACAGATATGAGGTGATATCTCATTGTGGTTTGACTTGAACTTCCCTGATGATTAGTGATGTTGAGCATCTTTTCATGTGCCTGTTGGCCATCTGCATGTCCTCTTTGGAAAAATGTCTACTCAGGTCTTCTGCCCAATTTTTTTATTGGGTTGTTTGTTTTTTGATGTTGAGTTCTATGAACTGTTTATATATTTTGGATATTAACCCCTTATCTGTCCTATCATTTGCAGGCATTTTCTCCCATTCAGTAGGATGTCTTTTTTTTTTTTTTACAACTTTATTGGAGTATAATTGCTTCACAATGGTGTATTAGTTTCTGCTTTATAACAAAGTGAATCAGTTATACATATACATCTGTTCCATATCCCTTCCCTCTTGTATCTCCCTACCTCCCACCCTCCCTATCCCACCCCTCCAGTGGGGCACAAGGCACTGAGCTGATCTCCCTGTGCTATGCGGCTGCTTCCCACTAGCTATCTGCCTAACGTTTGGTAGTGTATATATGTTCATGCCTCTCTCTCACTTTGTCACAGCTTACCCTTCCCCCTCCCTATATCCTCAAGTCCATTCTCAAGTAGGTCTGTGTCTTTATTCCTGTTTTACCCCTAGGTTCTTCATGACATTTTTTTTAATTCCATATATATGTGTTAGCATATGGTATTTGTCTTTCTCTTTCTGACTTACTTCACTCTGTATGACAGACTCTAGGTCTATCCACCTCATTACATATAGCTCAATTTCGTTTCTTTTTATGGCTGAGTAATATTTCATTGTATATATGTGTCACATCTTCTTTATCCATTCTTCGGATGATGGACACTTTGGTTGTTTCCATCTCCGGGCTATTGTAAATAGAGCTGCAATGAACATTTTGGTACATGACTCGTTTTGAATTACAGTTATCTCAGGGTATATGTTCAGTAGTAGGATTGCTGGGTCATATGGCAGGTACATGTTAAAGTATGAGATTAGATCATTCCCTCACACCATAAACAAAAATAAGCTCAAAATGGATTAAAGACCTAAATGTAAGGCCAGAAACTATCAAACTTTTAGAGGAAAACATAGGCAGAACACTCTATGACATAAATCACAGCAAGATCCTTTTTGACCCACCTCCTAGAGAAATGGAAACAAAAATGAAAATAAACAAGTGGGAGCTTATTAAACTCCAAAGCTTTTGCACAACAAAGGAAACCATAAACAAGACCAAAAGTAGGTTGTCTTTTCATTTTGTGGATGGTTTCCTTTTCTGTGCAATAGCTTTTAAGTTTAATTAGGTTCCAGTTCATTTATTTTGGCTTTTATTTTCTTTGCTTTATTAGACAGATCCAAAAAAATATTGGTATGATTTATGTCAAAGAGTGTTCTGCCTATGTTTTCCTCTAGGAGTTTTATGGTTTCTGGTATTATATTTAGGTCTTTAATCCATTTTGAGTTTATTTTTGTATATGATGTTAGGGAATGTTCTAATTTAAGTCTTTTACATGTAACTGTCCAGTTTTCCCAACACCACTTATTTAAGAGATTGTCTATTCCCCATTGTAAACTCTTGCTCCTTTGTTGAAGATTTATTTCTGGGTTCTCTATTCTATTACTCTATGTGTCTGTTTTTGTGCCAGTACTGTACTGTTTTGATTACTGTCAATTTGTAATATAATTGACACTAATAGATAGCAAAAAAACAAACAAACAAAAAACCCTCTAATAAATCCATTTCTCTGTCATTTCTCACTCAATAGAGAATAGAACCATCTTACAAACCTCAGCGAAATCAGGCCACAAAAGCAGTTTCACAATCATTGTTGCCATCATTGAAGAATAACGTTTCTGCTGTATGCAAACCAGATATAAAACAACACAAAATCAGTAGAAAAAATAAACTGCAGAGGCAGCAAATTTAAAGTTCTATTAATGCTTATATCACTCTGGTAGTCAAGTAAGGGCAGGTCTTAAACAGCCTATCAGGTATACTTCTCTAACAGCATAGTTTACTTGGCTCCACCAGGTGCTCCCACAAGGATATCGTACTGGAACCTCCAATAGTATAATTTTTAGAAAGTAAAATCATGATTTTAAGGAAAATATATTATCACATCAGATATTTTATTTTACTGGTTAATTAATGACTGAAAAAATAAGATGTTAAATTTGTTCCAAATGGCATTGGAGAAGTTATGCATATATAGGCAATTTTTAAAAAGAAATATTAAGTTAACATTTCTAGATTAGATACAAAATTGGTTAATGTCTAAAAAGTCCATAGGTGTCACTCTTTGAGGTTACTTATTCCGCTGGACAGAATTTATCTATCTCTCCAGCTATCTAAAATCTCCAAGTTAACCTCTGTTTTTACATGGTTCAGACAATAAAAAGTTAAGCTCAGCATGTCATGAAGAAACCCTCAATAATCTCTTTTTCTTTATTTCCAAGATTTGAATAATTATTTTTTTACATCAAACTGAGCTTGCCTTGAATTTTTAAGGATCTCACTTGAACACCGCTTCAGCTCAGAAATATCCAAGCCTTAAACTCAACTTGATACATCTTTAAAATCTAGCATATCACTATGGGCCAACTATATTAACTATAAAAATGATCTTTCCCTTATTTCCATTACATCTAAATTTATACACTATAAAGAGAGTCAGACCTCTGATTTTATTATTTTCAACTAATTATCAGCAAGGAACTAACTTTATACTTTCTCCATACCCAACCTAGAACCATGGTTCAACACTTCAATCTCTGTTGTATCTTTATCTTCAACTCCTTCAAATACTTAACTTTTGCATATCCTGGAACACTTTTTGGTCTTATCTGCTTTTATTTCTTTGGTGTATAAAAAAATTGATAGTGTAAAACTCACCCATGAAACTCAGTGTCATAACTATTAACCTTTGACCAGTTCAGATACTTCACTGTTCTTATTTTGTTGCCCTATCAGCAAGACTGTCCAATGTTGTTCAAATAAAAATCATGTTTGGTTGGCACAAGACCACAAACTCATTCATTAGTCAAAGTACACATGCTTTTCCTTCATGGGATTGTAGTGAAAGGATTAGATTCTGACCATCTTTTATTCATTTTCCAATGGAATGTTTAGTAACTCCATCACTGAAATCATTCAGCTCCTATAAACTTAGATGAATCTAACCCTAATATTTTTTAGACTCTAATTTTTAAATGATTCCATGAGTCAAGTGGTCATAAAAATACTGTTGAATAAATTTCAAAGTGATAAACAGATGCCAATATAAACACTACTTTAGACTATAATCTAAGCACCAATATCTAATAATATGCATTTTAAAATTCCCAAGTAAAGTCAGGGACAGAAAGTAAATTAGTAGTTTTCAGGAGCTGGGGCAAGAATGTTTCTTGGATGCAAAAATGGAAAGTAACTACTAATGGGTACAGGATTTTTTGGGGGTGATAAAATTTTTTCTAGGTTAGTAGTGATGTTTGTACAACTTTTTGAGTACACTAAAGCCTTTAGAAGAGTGACTTTTATTGTACATGAAATATACCTCCTTAAACAGGAGAAAAAAAGAAACACAGTAGTCTCAGAATTTAAAATCTGTACTAATCTTGATCTATATTGCAATTGCCAGCCAGATAAAATCTAACCTTAATGTGCTACCTAGCAGAAAGTACTAAGTAAAGAAAAGCAAATAAAGGAAAATGAAGGTTTCTTGCTTTCAGTTTGTTAGGAAACCAGAAAAATCTGTTTCAGTTGTCTGCAATGTAGAATCTATGAATGAATAGTTAATTAGGAGAATTCTTTTGTTTTGCTGTTAAGTTCTTCTCACTAATCACTTGATAAGGCCTACATTTTCTTAGTTTTGTCCTGTATTTACCAAATTTTTGCCTTCAGGGAACCAGAAATGATAAATAATATATTGGCTGTTGTTCTAATATTTGCTCTTCCTCATTAATATTTCCCAAGTCATTAAAGAACAATGACAAATTCCCTTGTTCCCTTTTCCCCTGCTGAAGTAGTATCTATTCTCATAAGAAAAAAAAAAAAAGTAATTCAGGCCTTGATGAAACAGAATAAAGATTTTATTTAAAAAGGCCAGGGGAGCCCAAGCTTTGTCCAGGAATAGTAGGAAATATTAAGGTATGCACCATTAAGATAAGTGGCTTTATCAATGTTACTAAAGTCTATGATGACAGTAGAATTATGGCCATACCTTAGGAAAATCTGCAACAAACACTATGAATAAATCTAGATCCCAAATCATAGCTTCCTTAAAACACCTCCATTTTACTATTTGTAGGCATTTTAACACTATATTTATTGGGTTTTTGGTAAGTATGATTATAATTCAGTTTTCATCTAAATAAAAACTCTCTCAAAAAGTATGATGTTGGCCTAAATTCAAAAAACACCAAGCTTCCTACCCTTTTGCAGAAGATGCAGATATAATTGCACCATCTCTAATCACCCTTTTGCAGAAGATGCAGATATAATTGCACCATCTCTAATCACTGAGTCACACTGAAAGAATTCGACACTTCAAGGATTCTTGCAGGCACTAAGTATCATTACCATGAGGAGAGGTTGGGAAGTTGAAAGGTGAGTCAGGAAAAAAGAGCAAAAGTACAAGAAGTAGTAAGGAAGGGACCAAATCACGGTCTTAAAATATGCAAAGGCTTTTCCCTTTTCTTTCTAGTAAAGCATTCTTTTCATTTGAAAAAACAGAAGGCATCCCCACGTCTGGTTAAGTGTGAGTTATGTGTCCTGTAAAGACAAAAAAAAAAAAAAAAAGTGTCTAAATCACTTTCAATTTGAAGATTCAACCCTCTTAGACACATCATATTCCACATTCCATTTCATTTTAAAACTTAAAATCTATAAATTTAACATTTAATTTTAAACAAGTTTTAAAGATGATGATTGAAGCATGTATATTACTTATTATTAGATAAGATGGTCTTAGTATTGTGAAATTACCTAATTTATATCACAGTGCTATTAGAAGTTAATTGTATTTATCTTCATATATAGGGATACTGCTACCATATGGCACACATATGACGAGATAAGTTTGTTACTATGAATATTTATATATAAAAAAGAAAAATTTGTTCCATTCTTAATACTATGACTTTTTATATTTTGGAGATCCTGCACTATATTTTAGGAATATAAAAGAAAGGTAAAGAGATTATACTCAGTAGCGTTGCTGTACCAATCAAAATAATAACACTAAAAGTGTCTTTTCAACCATGTCAGATAATTCAAGCTTTTCTATATAATCTTCAGGAAGGCAAAAGACTGAAAGTTCAGTGTGTTTTATAACTCGTCACTACACATTGGTGAACTGACCACATCTCTGACAGGCAGTGCACTAAGCAGGGACACAGATTATCTGCCATAGTCGGGGCTGGGTATTTTCCAATTTTCTCATCTTTGAAAAAAGAGCAACATATACAGGTTCAGGTTTTTCGATATGACACATGCAGTGACATCATATCATCCTGTGGGTATGGTTATTCATTGACATTTCTTAAAGATACCAAGATCTATATCTGTGCCTAAGATCCCTCCCAGGATGGGCAAAATCAACTCTGTTTATCTATCTTTTTAAAATTTAATTAACTTTAAATTTTGTTTTACTTGACATAGTAGGACTATAATATGTGTACTTATGAAAAATTTTTAAAGGACTTGAGATGGCATTTAAAAAATATTCTCAAAAATATATGCATACTTGACAAGGTGAGCATTATTATGTTGTTAGTACTTTATAACTGAAACACCAAAGTAAGTTTCATAGGCACCATAGGACAATTTTCAAATTCTCCCTTAATTTATTTTAAATAGATTTTATTGTAGAAGCCTTGCTTTTAGAAACGTCAGCAGAAATGTAAAAAGGCTAGAGGTCAGCTACAAACTAGAGGTCTTTATTTGTAGTTATTAGCATATTTAAACTAAATTGAAACTCTTGTGTGATTTCTGAGGATTTTCATGTTTTTCAGAAGAACACTATAATATTTTAGAGAAAGAATCTTCCTCAAGCATCCGTGTTTTCTAAGTAAGGGAATAATTCAAAAGCAGGGTTTAGTCTGCCGTGATGAATGAAAACACACGATATATGCATTGGCTTTAGTAACATGTAAATCATCAAAGATGCTTTTAGGAGCCATTTCAACGGAAGAGATCTCAGACTTTAGCTTACGCTCTATTTCCCATGCTGTCATCAGCTTTTATCTTCTAGACATTTGAAACTTTAATGCCGAAGTTTAAAAGCACTCCTTAGATACCAGTTAGGGTGAACTGTGAATGTTCATTTTTTTAAAGTAAAGCAAGTGCATTTTTTGGATTACAAACATTATCTACTTTTAGGAAAAATGTTAATAAAATAATCCTTTTTACTATAGGTTTGATAATTTAGCTCTCAGGTTGGGTGTGTGTGCATCACAGGCTAGTGTGTGTATAAAAATCAATCAATATAAAACAATCAAGTAGAATCAGCCATTTGAAGTAATTAATATTGTCACCTGATCAAAACAGTTATTCAAAATTTGGTAAGACATAAGTCAGTCAAGCTTTTGTTGTGAATAATTTAGAATCAAGTAAAATATTTTCAAAATATTTGTACTACACACTTCAATGTTATGTTGCTCAGAGAGGAAAGGATTTCTATTATCCTCGGTGATGGCCAAGCTGCAATCCATCCATTTCACTGAATAAACATGATTTTTCACAGTGCTTAACATCTGTTGTTTTCTGTTTGTTTTTTTTTAATGCCAGTTACTTCCCATATATAATTCAGGCAAAATACTTCTTTGATGGGTTAGAAACACTGAAGGAAACAGACTAAAGATAAATACTTATAACTGTGGGTATGAAAAATATAAAAAGTAAAAAATATCAATTAAAAATTTTAAAAGCATTAATTATGAGTCTACATATAAATGAAACTAGACAGTTACTAAAAGTCCTTCACTTTCATTTACTCAGAAAATTAGTCCAATCATCTTTACAGCCATCAGTGAAAGACTGTTTCTGATACTTCTCCAAGATGTGCAAGGTTTTTTTGTTTAAATATACAGTCTGAATTTCATCACTGTCTTAATGTTTCAAGACAGACTGTAAATAATGGAATCTCAATTGTGTCTTGAAAGATCAAAAACAAAACAAAATTCTGTCTATCCTATAAGAATGGTATATTTACAGAAGAGTTTCTTATTAACTAAATAATTCCCTCTTATCCATTCTACCTCTCAGCTATTTATGTTTTATCTACAAGTGTAAGATGATAGCCAAATTATCCAACATCGTCTTTTTTCAAAAAAATGTTATCTAAAGGAAAAAATGAGAGGTACCATATAGCAAGAGACTTACAAATGCAAAAATCATTGAAATTTACTGAACACTGGTACTAGATATTACTGAAAACTAAATTTTAAAAGACCCTTGGATTTCTGTAGTGTTTTTTACTTTTCAAAGACTTCTCACCAGTACCATCTCATTGCAATTACCACTATACACCAAGGTAGGTATGGAAATGATTATCTCTAATAGATGAAAACCAAGAAATATAACATTTGCCGTTACAATAGAAAAAAATAAAAACAAGTAAAGAAATAATCACGAAATAATTCCAAGAGAAGCCTTATAGGTCTCAAATCAGATTTGTTGATTTTACTATTTCTTGCTTCTTGACAGCTTTGGTGAGCAGGATAGAAAGTTCATTTCCTGTTTCCCCACTGAGTATTCTCTAGAAGGATGTAAGATTCATGGGGTCTAAAGACAATATACACTTCTAAGATGTTCATGTTTAGTAGAGAGCTCTGCAACAACCAGAGATAGTCAGTTTTAGAATAAAAAAATAGGGCTATATTATGAACACCATTAACACCACATAGATTTTAACTAGAGGTTCACTCTAACCAATGTCACTGACATGTTGGAATGTTGGGTGAAACTGACACACGAAAATAATCCTGAAGCTTAAAAGGAGTCTCACACAGTGATATCTAGTTACTATCTTTCACAGTCACGGGAACAAAGTCCTAGAGAGCCACTGGGTCTTAATCCATGACATAAAAATCATCCTCAATAATGTGATATCATCAAGTACTTGGACACACATATCTAGTTGTTGCAGTTTGTTTCTTATGTATAAATACATAAGAACCAAAAATATTAGCAGCACCACAGCAGAAATACTGATTCCAAAACAGAGTCCCTTCGTGGAGCTCATCCCTGGATTTTGTGCCAGAGACACTTGAGTTTGTTATGCTTAAGGCCATTTGAAGACTCTCACTCTGCCATTCCCATCTGTTGCACAAGGGTGCAATGGTGCTGGTAGGTTAAGTCCTTGATTCCTGCAGTGTTTTAGCCTGGGTTTCTGTTGGCTGTGTTGGAGAATGTGATGTAGTTATTGGTTCGTGGTTTTGTGTGGGTGTTGGCATTGGAGGCACAGAGACTAGATGACATTGGAACAATGGTGTTTCCAGCTGGTTTAATCTCCAGTGATATGGTGTGTTATCATAAACTATCCTTTGAGCTTAATAGGGCAAAACTACAGGCCACTGTTGGCCTCGACTGCATATTCTGTGGCCAAAGACATTTCCTTTTAGGGCTTCCCTGGTGGTGCAGTGGTTAAGAATCTGCCCACCAATGCAGGGGATGCGGGTTCCAGCCCTGATCCAGGAAGATCCCACATGCCGCAGAGCAACTAAGCCCATGCACCACAACTACTGAGCCTGCGCTCTAGAGCCTGTGAGCTGCAACTACTGAGCCTACGCACCTAGAGCCCGAGCTCCACAACAAGAGAAGCCACTGGAATGAGAAGCCCACACACTGCAATGAAGAGTAGCCCCTGCTCGCCACAACTAGAGAAAGCCGGTGTGCAGCAATGAAGACCCAACACAGTCAATCAATCAATCAATCAATCAATCAAAGACACATTCCCTTTTAAAAGGCAGTCCTTTGCCTTATAATGCCTATGCTTCTGAAAAGTCACATGAGATCCATCAGTCCAAAATAACTGTATCTGAGCATCAAGACCTATGTCTATAGGACATGTCCCTCAGCTCCAGTGCACGGATATGACCACTGCACTAGCTACTGAGTAGGCTCAGGGTAGCACAACAGGCTGATCCACCAACCCTCTCCCTTGTGAGTAAGAAACTAGAACATCTGTTAGGAGCAGTATGAGCCTTGAGATAACTACCTGAGTCACAGTATCCCTGTGTTAGGAGGGAGTTTCTCAGCTTCTTGTTTATAGCCTTTCCTTCCTTCTCATGGACTGTTTGTAAAAGAATCAATTTTTAAAAATTTATTATACATGATTCTTTATATTTCACAATTAAAATGTTAGTCTCTGGTCTTCTGACTGTCAAGTTGTGTTCAAGTCCTGGCCTCAGTCTATATCAGTTACGTGGTTTTGTTTTTCCTTCTCTTTACAGTGGATAATGCATTTTTCTTGACAGGGATGTGAGAACATGTTGTTATATACAGTATACAGAAGTGTAAAATGTTTGGGTCACATAATATAAGTGTACATTATAATATAACATTTACAACAAAAGCAACAACAATATTATCATTGTTAGTTATTGTATCATTGTCTGCTTGACTTGCAAGTTTATCCTATATCCTCTGTTATGTAACATACCATGCTGTTTCTTACATAACAAAATGTGTCGTTACTTTATTTTTTCTATCATTACTTTATTATTATACATTCTTGCAATACTGCTAGTTCGAGTTCTATTTAATTTTCATGAAACTTCAGCTGTTTATACCTAGGAACATTTTGAAAAGTAATAAACTCCTTTATACTTATGCTTAAATGACTCATTAAATAATGCTGTTGTTGTTACAATTTCATAGGCAAAATAGTGATTTTTCTTCTACAAAACTTTACCAAAATTCAATATAGAATTCTTTAGGTAAACACTAATATTTCACTGGGAAGTCATGAGTTACATATTTAGGATTAAGTTTATTTTATATCATATTTTCTGATTCAAGAATAAATAAAAATATATACATACATGTTAAATTGCCATCATTACACTTGAAAGTGATAGATGTAATAACCTATTTGAAGAAGTTAAATTTGCACACATGGTAACATAATTTTCCAGCATTTATATTCTGTTCTATATAGGATATTGTCATTTTCATGTGTCTTTTATTTATAGGTAATTTATTTTGATACATTTTAATCATAAAAATATTTTAATTATGATTTCCATTTTCTTATGTAAAAATTATTTCAGCTACTGAAAATATGGGAGAATAAATGACATAGTTCCAGAGCTCTAAGAGAGAACATTTAAAATTTTTCAGTGCCATATATTTGGAAATCATATTAAATTCTTATATAAAATCAAGCTTCCTATGTGTTATTGAAAATTGATATGTTAAAATTAATTTAAAAACAGCAATAAAAGATTGAAACAAAACTGATGGAGGAGTTGTTTACCTATCAGCAGAACATTAGCAATTTCCTCTTATGTTTTAAAATAAAATTTGCTGTATAGAAGTGATTGCATTTGAAATTACTGGTATATTTGAATGCAATTACCAAACCATGAAAAATGAGACCTCCATTTGCTGGAAAAATAAATTAGGAGGTAATGCTTTGCTAGCAAAGTCATTTGAGCACCTCAGTTCATATCTATTCATGGTACCATTAACAGATGTCTTTGTTAACACTGTGAGCTGCCTTATGATGTTGTTGTATTCAGCATTACTTTACAGCTAAATTGAATGTAGGCAACTTGTTCCAGGATATAATTAAATGAACCCTGATATAGAAATCCTGTGGGAAATTATCCAATAGTTTTACCAACATAACTAATCTTCTTATGAAATCATCATTCCCACTACACTTTTAGAGCTATTGAAAGTATTAACATCATCATTTCTCTGTTCCTATCTCAGAAAATCACAAAAATATAAAACAGTATAGCAAGTGAGACATTCTGTTGGAAAAATGTTTTTACTTCTAAAATGAAAGTAATATAAAGTGAATATGAAACAGGTTGTAGGTTGCTTGTTGACACTAAAAATACCTTTCTTTAAAAAAATCAATTTCTCTAAGCTAATGACATGATACTAGTGACCAGAACACTATAAGAAAGGCAAATTATTCAAGGAAAAATATCAAAAGTGACATGGCCTTTACTAATCATCTCTTGGTATCAAATTCCTAAGAAATAATTAAGAACTCATATGTAGTACATATTCAGTGAAGCAGTCCTGTATATGAGTACCTGCCCACACTTGTGTACCATGCCTGTCGGAAACAGTGTATATAGTAGAAAAAATTCAACAACTGTTAGAGTTTAGGCAATTCATTTAATTTCAAAACACTGATTCTTCACTGTGAAATGAGAATAATAATAGCTACCTTGCACTGTAGTGAGGATTTAACTAGATAAGAACTAAAACATGTCTAGTTTTAGTATTTCTAACGTAGCATTTCTAAAAGTTGGTGAGTATATTCTATTCATTGTTTTGACATTGGTCTTCAGTGGGGGGAGAAAAAGGCCTATAAATCAGTAATACTAGGAACATCCAAAAATATACAGGCTTGTGAAAATGAAAACTAAAAATGATCAATTAAATATCCCTTCATGTACTTCACCCAATATTACATTAAAAGCAATAGTTGATAATTATTTATTACTGAGAGTTCCTAGGCCATGTTATTCACATAGAGATTACAAGGAAACAAACAAAACTCCAAAAGATTAGGTAAACTTTAGGCATGGGAATACAGTTCTTGCCTCTTGCCTATTTTTTTGCCCAAGATATGAATTTTCTTTTTGTAAATTCAGACCACGTTTACTCTACACTATCAGTAGTCTGTCATTATTTACTAAACATAACTGAAATCTTTCTCTCGTAAATATGCCACATAATTTTATTCTTCAACTTGGAATTTGACATTCCTAGGTGTATGTTAATAAAGTTTTAAGAAGTGCATTCATGTATATTCAGTCTCAATGTATACACTAAGTCCCTTATATGCTTATACAGAAGTATCACAACTGGTCCGTGTTGTTAAGGACTGATAAAAATATAGTATACCATGAGACAGAATCTACTGCCTGTAGGAGACAGGTCCTGAATACTGAAGTATTAATGAGTCACAAAGCTACATGAATAAAATATAAAATAATTTCAAAGAAGATGAGGGGAAATATAATTTTAGGCAAAATAATGTCCCAAAGTACTTCTAAAATTAAATAAAGCTGAACTTAAAATTTTGCTATCATTAAAGTTAAGATGCTTTTCTCTTTTTAATATAGCATCCCTTGGTATAAAAAATGTGCTTAACTAATTTATAGAAAAGAAGCTTCTGAATTTTTGTCACAAGTCTGTAATGATTTTAATAATAGAGTTTGTCTTTTTTCTCAATACATTGACTATTATATCTAAAAGGTAAGCAGAAACATGGAAAACGTGTATGTCCAATTATATTTATTTTTGTATCATATATAAAGCTTGTAACTTTAGAATCATCTCAAACTTACTTATAATTAATTTTTGAGAAGGTAATTGATTCTCAGAGCTGGAAAGAAACTTACATGGTATGTAATTCAAGTCTCATATTATACAGTTGAGGAAACTCACGTGGAGAAAGCAAATATTTACCCTGTTCTTTCTGATGTAATTAGTGGTGGAATTGGACTTAAAACCACCACTGTCTAGCTGGAAGTCTAGAATATTTACACTCTAATCTTCAATCAAGAAAGACTTTAATTTTAATAATAAAATCTTATACTGATGATAAAATTGGGATATAATTAAATGTAGTTTCTTGCACTGTATTAAATGTTTAAGACACTAGTATAACTCACTTTACTTGATTTTGAAATATTAACATACTTCTTAATGTTTCTTAATGATATATTGATTTTATCAAATACCAAAAAATTCTGACTGTGAGTTGAAGAATAGTGTGGAATCTGGTACATCAATTAAAAAACTATTGCAGAAAATCCATACAGCTTAGACTAAGATATTACAGTTAAGGTGACTTAATTGTGAACCAAGAAAGCAATTCAGCTATATGTGTTGGGAGAGAGGTGTCCAGAATGATTCTAAACTTTACACTGAGCAATTGGAAGGGTGAAGTTATTGCTAGTTATGAAGAGGAGAACTACAGATGGAATGAGTTTGAAGTCAGAATGGTATAACATAAAAAATGCATCGTTAGACATGTTAATTTTGAGATTAATTGTACCTACAAGTTCCTATGCTGAGAATGTTTTGTGACATAAAACTTCATAAGTTGGCAGATTGGCTAGGGCTTGGAGATATAAGTTTGGGGAAATCAGCACATAAATGATATTGAAATCCAAGAGATAGGATGAAATCCCCAGGGGAGAGGATAAAGCAAAAGATGAAGGAATAAGGAGGGAAACCTGGAATTTTCTAATCATAACAGGTTGGAGTAAAACGAAAGGTGAGACAGAACAGTGTGGTGTGCTGGAGGTAAAGTGTGTAAAAAATGTGCAGTTATTCTTGTGACCTATAGTAGTCTTTGATGAGCTTGATGGAAACAGTTTTGGTGAAACCATGGAATCAAACAAGGGTTAAGAGAGGATGGAAAAAGAAGCATTGAAGACATCAGTTCTTTCAAGGACTTTTTGCTCCAAGGAGAGGGGAGCAGAGAAAAGAGGGGTGGTATCTAGAAGAAGAAATATTATTAAAATAGTAGAGCCAACAGGTATTTATTATATATGCTTGGAAATTATTTAGTAAATAAATAAATAAATGATGTAGATAAGTAACAGGAGAATTGTGAGACTGAGGACTTTAAGTAAAATAAAAAGAATGGACCTCAGTATATATTTCAAAGGACCTGAGATGGGAGCAGCAACAGTTAACCTACTGCAACGGTTAAGGAAGCAGAAAATAAAGGTATGGAGCCTTTAAAACCAAAATAAAGGTATGTGGAGCTCCTTCTAATTGCTAAATTTTTTTTCAGTTAAACATGGAGCAAGGTTATAAATTAAGAAGATGTACAGAGAAAGCGTGGAAATTTCAGGAAATAGGTGTGAAATAGTTGTCAAGGAGAAGGTGAGAGTAAAAATCAAAAGAACCAGTTAAATTGCTCAATAGCAGTATGAAATTAATAGTAACAAATTCAAAGAATAATTTATATGCCTGATCATGTTTCTTTGGGGTTGTTCCCTCAAAAGTTTTTATCAACTCAACATTTGGCAATTACCAAACTAAATTATCTAGCATTTATTTTCTCTTATGTTAAGCACCTATCAGCATTTTAGTTGATTTTCAACATACAGTAAAGATCTTCATTCCTTTAGAGGAAAACCTGAATCTAAACTAATGATTTTCTGTCAATGAAATTTAAGACACAATTATAGGATAACAGAAATCTTGCCTAAGTGCTACATCTTAACTGATTGACACATTTTAATCAGTACCTACGGACATTAATTTTGTACCTTGTAAAAATAAAATGATTTTTAGATTTGAAAAGATTAAAAATACCTCAGTCAAATCATTTTAGAGGTAATTATTATATTTTCCATATAAAATTTTGAAATAGCTTAAATTTATATTGGTGCTTAGCTTAAAATAATAACAACAACAGAAGTTAATTATTCTTGGGTAAAGTCCCATCATCCAAGCTATCAAAAGTATTTATTAGGATTGTTCCTGTCATGATCTTGTCCTTCCTCCATGTAGCCCCACCTCAACCTACACATACATATTCTCTTTGCTAGTTAAATACGATCAAGTTCATCATAGAAAAATATTTCTTATCATTTAAGTATAAAAATTCAAATTTTGAGATCTTGCTAGTGCTAACAAAAGCTCTGTTTGAAGAATATTGTCATTTACTCTTTTTACTGAGTGATATATTTGACAATCTTTGTTTTAGTCACTATAGTAATTAAAGAAAAAGAGGCTATCCAATTACTGACTTTTAGAACCAAGAGTTTTCTATGTTATCATTTGAAAAATTGAATAATGATGTGATATCAGTTACCACTGGGCAAAAAAAATTCTAGTGCCTTTCTAATAACATGGGTTTTAGTCAATAAAATAAAATATTTATGCTATAAGATACTTTTCCTTATAAAGTGAATTTAATAAGATACCAAAAGTTGCTAAGTACTTAATAATAGCATTAATTTCTGAACTATATTTTAAAATATTATTTGAACATATTTAACATATTAAACAGGAAAATACTAAATGTAATACAAGTTATTTTTGTTTCATGCTATGGCTGTTATGGTATATTATGGATATTATGTTCTTTTAAAATTTAAATAGAACATATGAACTCTACAGAATATATACACACACACACACACACACATATACACATACAACTAAGAGAATTAAATATCTGCTCATGTAATAATATCTGAATTACTAATACAGTACCAAGGAAATTGAGGTTCTTATTCCTACCAAATTAAGTCAACTTTCAATTTGCTCTGAAATATCCATTTATAAATATCTAATTTTTCTTGTAGATAGTCTAAGAAAATATTTATTCTTAATATTTACAGCTTAAATAAATTTAGCAAGTTTTAAGTTTTCTGGAGAAAGAAATGACACCACCTAAATTACATTTTTTATTGTCTTTAAGTTCAATTTTTCAGTTATTAACACTTTTAAAAATCATATTAGTTTAACATACTTTCATGATAAAAACACTCAATAAACCAGGAACAGAAAGAGTACCACAATATACTTAAGTCCACCATAGAATAAAAACCCATTGCTAAAATCATACTCAATGGTAAAAGACTGAATGCTTTTCCTCTAAGATCAGGAAAAAGATAAGTATGCCCAGTTTTACCACTTCTTTTCAAGATAATTTTGAAAGTTATGGCCAGAGCAATTAAGGAAGAAAAAGAAAAGTCCCCCAAATTGGAAAGGAAGAAATAAATTTATCTCTGTTCACAGATGACATGATCTTATTTGTATAAAATCTTGAGTCTACAAAAAATAAATAAATAAAACGGTTGGAACAAATAAATGAATTCAGCAAGGTTGAAAGATATAAAACATACAAAAATTCAATTTCTATACACTAACAGTCAACAATCCAAAACGGAAACTAAGAAAACAATTCCATTTACAGTAACATCAAAAAGAATAAAATCCGTAGGAATAAACTTAACCAAGGAGTTGAAAGACTTGTGCACTGAAAACTTCATAATATTGCTGAAAGAAATTAAAGATGGCACAAATATATGGAAAGACGTCTTGTTTCCATGGATTAGAAGACTTAGTATTGTTAAGACGTCAACACTGTGTAAAGCAATCTGCAGATTCAGTGCAATCCCTATCAAAATTCTGTTGAGAATTTAGCTAAACTACTCCATAATATTGCTGCCTCGGCATCTATTTTGCTCTTGAACGGATACCAGCCCCTCCTGTGAGAGCACGTCCTGGGCAACAGTCTTCAAAGTCACAAGAAAGTGTAAATTCCTGATAGGACTCCTCCAAAGCCCCTGGTGAATAGTGTCTCTCCTGCCTCCCAGTTCCTTCCCCTTGTGTACCCTTTAGATAAGCCCACTGTTGAGCTGACTGAAATCTCACCACCACCATGTTCTCAGTATCTATGACTCTGTTTCTGTTTTCTTATATTTGTTCATTTATTTTGATTTTTAGATTCCACATATAAGTGAAATCATATAGTACTTGTTTTTTCTCTGTGTGACTTATTTCATTAAGTATTATACCCTCTAGGTCCATCCATGTTGTCACAAATGGCAAGATTTCATTCCTTTTTATGGCTGAGTAATATTCTATTGTGTGTATATGTGTGTGTGTGTGCCATATCTTCTTTTTTAAATTTTTTTAAGTATAGCTTATTTATAATAATTCATTAGCTTTAGGTATACAGCATAGTGATTCAGATATTTTTTTCAAATTATATTTCATTCTCAGTTATTATATTTAATATAATTCCCTGTACTATACAGTAAATCCTTTTTGCTTATCTATTTTATGTATAGTAGTTTGTATCTGTTAATCTTATAATGGTAATTTGTCTCTGCTTCACCACTTCTGCCCCTGGGTAACTATAAATTTGTTTTCTATGTCTGTGAGGCTATTTCTGTATTGTATCTAGATTCACTTGTATTATTTTTTAGATTCCATATATAAGTGGCATCCTATAGTATTTGTCTTTGTCTGACTTATTCCGCTAAGCAAAATATTCTCTAAATCCATCCATGTTGCTGCAAATGGCAAAGTCATTATTTTTCATGGCTGAGTAATATTCCATTGTATGTATGTATGTATGTGTGTGTGTGTGTATGTATATATATATATATATATATATGTATATATATATATATATATATATATATATATATATATATATCACATCTTCTCAAGCCAGTCATCTGTTGATGGACACCTGAATTGTTTCCAAGTCTTGGATATTATAGATAATGCTGCTATGAACACTGGGCTGCATGTATCTTTTCTATAGAGTTTCTGTCTTTTCCAGATATGTGCCCAGGAGTGGGATTGCTGGATCATATGGTAGCTCTTCTTTTAGTTTTTTAAGGAAACTCCATACTGTTTTCCATAGTGGCTGCACCAGTTTACATTCCCACAAACAGTGTAGAAGGGTTCCCTTTTCTCCACGGCCTCTTCAGCATTTATTATTTGTAGACTATTTTATGACATTCTGACAGGTGTGAGGTGATACTTCATTGTAGTTTTGATTTTCATTTCCTAATAATTAGTGATGTTGAGCATCTATATATAGAGTATCATGTCATCTGCAAACAGTGACTATTTTACCTCTTTCCTTCCAATTTGTATAATGTTTATTTCTTTTTCTTGTCCTATTGCTGTGGCTAGTACTTCCAATACTATGTTGAAGTGAACAGGTGAGAGAGTGGGCTTCCTTGTCTTGTTCCTGAATTTAGCAGCGAGGATTTTGGCTTTCCACCTTTGAGTATAATGTTGACTCTGGGTTTGTCATAAATGGCCTTTATTATGTTGAAATATGTATCCTGTATAAACACTCTGGTGAGAGTATTTATCATAAATGGATGTTAAATTTTATCAAATGTTTTTCTATATCTGTTGCGATGATCATGTGATTTTTTCTATCCATTTGTTAATGTAGTATATCACATTGATTGATTTGCATATGTTGAACCATTCTTGTGCTCCTGGAATGAATCCAACTTGATCATGGTGTATGATTCTTTTTATGTTTTGTTATATTTGGTTTGCAAATATTTTGTTGAGGATTTTTGCATCTATATTCATCAAAGATATTGGTCTGTAATTTGCTTTTTTGTACTTTGTCTGGTTTTGGTATCAGGATGATGGTGGCTTCATAGAACGATTTTGGGAGTTTTCCTTCCTCTTCAATCTTTTGGAAAAGTTTAAGAATAGGTATAAGTTATTTTTGTATGTTTGGTAGCTTGCCTTAGTGAAGACATCTGGTCCTGGACTTTTGTTTGGAGGAAGTTTCTTTATTACAGATTCTAAATATTTCACTTCTAGTGATTTGTCTCTTCAAGTTATCTGCTTCTTCTTGACTCAGTCTTGGCAGGCTATATGATTCTAGAAATTTGTCCATTTCTTCTAGGTTGTCCAACTTGTTGGCATATCACTGTTCATATTATTTTCTTATGATTTTTTTTGTATTTCTGCAGTATCAGTTGTTATTTACCCTCTTTCATTTCTTATTTTGTTTATTTGGGTCCTCTCCCTTTTCTCCTTGGTGAACCTGGCTAGAGTTTTGTCAAAATTTTTATCTTTTCAAAAAACCAGCTCTTGGTTTTATTGATCTTTTGTTTTTTTGGTCTCTGTTTTAATTATTTCCACTCTGATCTTTATTATTTCCTTCCTTCTGCTGACTATGGATTTTGTTTGTTCTTCTTTTCTAATTCTTTTAGGTGGCAGGTTAGGTTGTTTATTTGAGATTTTTCTTGTTTTTTGAGGAAGGCCAGTATTGCTATGAACTTTCCTCTTAAAATTGCTTTTGCTGCATCTCATAGATTTTGTAAGTTTGTCTTTGTCATTTTTCTCAAGGTATCTTTGTATTTCTTCTTTGATTTCAAGTTGACCCATTGTTTTTTTATTAGCATGTGGTTTAGTCTCCATGTGTTCATTCTGTTCCTGTTTTTCTTTCTGTGGTCGATTGCTAGTTTCATACCATTGCGGACAGAAAAGATGCTTGAAAAAGTTACTATCCTCTTAAATTTGTTGTCTTATTGTGATCTTGTATGTGGTCTATCCTGGAAAAAGTTCTATGCATGCTTGAAAAGAATATGCATTCTGGTTTTTTCTTGCTCTCTTTCTCCCTTTCTCTCTCCCTTCTTCCCTCCCTCTTCCTTCTTTCTTCCTTTTCCTTCCTTCCTTCTTTTCTTTCCTTTCCTTTTCTTTTTCTTGTCCTGTAGTATCAATTAAGTTCAACTGCTTTATTGTATCATTTAGGACTTCTGTTGTCTTATTGATTTCTGTCTGGATGATCTGTCCATTGATGTTAGTGAGGTGTTAAAGTCCCCTAATATTATTTTATTATTGTCAATTTCTCCCTTTATATCTGTTAGTATTTGTTTTATATATTTAGGTGCTCATATATTGGGTGTGTGTATGTTAATGAGTATAATATCCTCTTTTTGTATTGATCCCTTTATCATTATCTAATGTTCTTCTTTGATTTTCTTTATGGCCTTTTATTTTTAAAAAGTCTATTTTGTCTGGTATGAGTATTTCTATCCCCACATTTTTTTTTTTTTTTTTTTTGCAGTACACAGGCCTCTCACTGTTGTGGCCTGTCCCATTGCGGAGCACAGCCTCTGGATGTGCAGGCTCAGCGGCCATGGCTCATGGGCCCAGCCACTCCGTGGCATGTGGGATCTTCCCAGACCGGGGCACGAACCCATATCTCCTGCATTGGCAGATGGATTCTCAACCACTGTGCCACCAGGGAAGCCCCCCACTTTCTTATTGTTTCCATTTGCATGGAATATATTTTTCCATCCCCTTACTTTGAGTCTTGGTGTGTCTTTTGCCCTGAAGTGAGTCTCTTGTAGGCGGCACATTGAAAGTTCTTGTTTTTGTATCCAATCTGCCACTCTCTCCTTTGATCAGAACATTTAGTTCATTGACATTTAAAGTTATCATTGATAGGTTTGTACTTATTGCCATTTTACTCCTTGTTTTCCAGGGGTTTTTGTAGCCTTTCTTTGTTCATTTCTTCTTTTTCTTTTTCCTTTTGTGTTTTGATGATTTTCTTTTGTAGTATGCTTGATTTTCTCTATTTTTATTTTTTGTGAGTCTATTGTATGTTTTGATTTGTAGTTACCATGGAGTACAAGTATGTTGACCCATAACTATATCTACTTAATTTAAACTGATAGTTATTCAAGTTGAAACACATTCTAAAAGATTTACATTTTAATACTCCCCTCCCCCATATTTTGACTTTAATGTTACATTTTACATCTTCATGCTTATCCTTTCACTGTTTATTGTAGTTATAATCACTTCTGCAGTAATTTTATTGTTTTTAATCTACATACTTGCTTATTTAAGTCATCCTCAATCCTCTTATATGTTTGCCTTTCCTTTTGTGATTTTTCCTTACCTGTATATCCTTGCTTCTTTTCTATTCAGAGAAGACTGTTCAATATATTTTTTTAGGGTAGGCTTAATATTGTTCAGGACTTTGAATATATCATGCCACTACCTTTGGCTTGCAAATTTTCTGCAGAGAAATCAGCTGATAGCCTTATGGGTGTTCCCTTGTAACTGACTCTTTGTTTTTCTCTTGCTGACTTTAGAATTCTCTTTTTATCTTTCACTTTTGCCATTTTAATTATGGTAAGTCTTGGTGTGGATTTGTTTGTGTTCATCTTATTTGGGATGCTCTGTGCTTTCTGTACCCTGATACCTGTTTCCTTCTTTAGGTTTGGGAAGTTTTTAGCCATAATTTCTTCAAATACATTTCGATCTCCTTCTTTCTCTTTTCTCCTTCTGGAATTTGTATTACGGGCAGGTTGTCAAGTTTTATATCATCCCATAGATCTTGTATGTTGCTTTCATTTCTTTTTCATTTGTCTTTCTACTGTTCTGATTGGATGATTTCCACTATTCTGTCTTCCAGATTACTTATTCATCCTTGGCTATTCATTGTTTCTAGATTAGTTTTTATCTTGACAAATGAATTGTCTATTTTTGATTGGTTCATCTTTTTTTTAAATTAATGAATTAATTTATTTTTGGCTGTGTTGGTTCTTCGTTTCTGTGCGAGGGTTTTCTCTAGTTGCAGCGGGCGGGGGCCACTCTTCATCGCAGTGCGCGGGCCTCTCACTATCGCAGCCTCTCCTGTTGAGGAGCACAGGCTCCAGATGCGCAGGCTCAGCAGTTGTGGTGCACGGGCTTAGTTGCTCCGCGGCATGTGGGATCCTCCCAGACAAAAACTGGAACCCGTGTCTCCTGCATTGGCAGGCAGATTCTCAACCACTGCGCCACCAGGGAAGCCCTGGTTCATCTTTATAGTTTCTAGTTACTTGTTAACTGTGAGCTACATTTCTATCTATAGTCTGTCTAATTTGTTAGCATTTTATTACCACCTTTTGAAATTCGGGGATAGCAGATGGGTGAACTATGTTTTATTATTCTTTCAGGAGATTTCTCCTGTTTTTATTGGGAGTAGTTCCTTTGCCTTTTCATTTTAATTAACATACTCTATCTCTATGAATTGAGGAGAAATAGTTACCTACTGTGGTCTTAAATGGGTGTTTTTATGTGGGAGCATCCCTGTTTAGACTGTGTATGAACAGTGTTTTTGGTGTGAGGGCTGGTTTTGATATGGACACCAGCCATGTTTTTCCTCAAGGTGTGCTGGCTGTTTTACCCTTGCTAGGGAATATGGTTGGTGCTGGAGTATCCATAGACTGTGTGGGGTGTGAGGCAGAGCTTCCTCTGCGCTTTGTGCCTGTTGCTGTCCTGTCAGGTGCAGGGTCTTCTCCCTCAGTTGGAATAGAAGTGCTGAGGGTTGGGTTGCCCTTGAGTTCATGTCTTGCCCCAAAGGAGAAGGTTGCTGAAGCAAGTGAGGCCTGTGTACTCACAGAGGACCTATGCCCCACCTGTGTAGGCATCTGCAGTTCATCTTAGAAGCAGCCCAAGGTTGTGTCCCTTTCTCTGTTGTATTCATCCCAGGTCCCAGATCTATTGCAAGGCTGTGGTGTGGAGTAGGCTGGGGCTGGAGGTCAGGGTGCATGGCAACAGGAATTTAGGTGGCCGAGCTGCTGCCAGAGATCTGAGGCTGCCTCTATGGCCTTATTTTCCAAGTACTTTCTGGTCCAGATATAGTGCTAAGCCACAGTGTGGAGTGGGTGGAGCTGAGACACTGTTGCTGAGAGACAAACTTCTTTGTACTATTAAGCCTTCCAGGTTTTCTCTGCATAGCTAGAGTGAGCTCTCTCCCGTGCCCTGTCTGCCAGAGTTTCAGTGCTTAGGGGTGGTACTGCCTTTTGTGTGTGCTGACAATGTCCAGCACTGGTGCCCCACCTGCTGCCCCATGTATGAGCTCTCCCTGGCTGCCTTGGCTCCAGCCAGATCACATCCCAGGCCCCTGGTCTGTCTTTGCATAGCTCTACCAAGTCTTTTCCCACGGCTCAGTTGGCCTGCATCTCACACCAGGCTGTGGTGTGGTTAGTGGGGCTGGGGTGTTCACCCTTCACACTGGGAAGTATGGTGAGGCAACAGCCACCAGTGTGAGGCTCTCTCTACCCTGTTAGCATGTGTGCACTCCTAGAGAGGACAGTCTGGGCTTCTCCAGCCTCTCTGTCTGTCCTAGTGGTTTTCCCAGCAGGTAAGGGTGCTTGTCTCCTCTGTGCAGCACCCCAGGACTGGGATGCCCAGATTGTGATTCCACCTGCTCACTCCTTAGGGTGAGGGCCACCCATGCAGACCCTCTCTTCCTTACAGATCCTTCTCAGAGGCACAGGTCCCAAACCAATGCCTTTTATTCTTCTGTCCTTTTAGATTACATAGAGATTTCTTCTTGTAGCTTTGGTTGTAGAGGTGTTCATCTGCCAGTTTCCAGTTAGATTTCCATGAGAATTTTCATATAGATTTATTGTTGATGTGTTTGTGGGGAGAGTGCAACTCTACCATCTTGATCCCCCTCTCTATACCACTTCTTTATTGTGATTTTTAAAAACTTTTTCCATTGAAAATAACAACAGCACTAACTATAGCTAACATTTAATGAAGGTTTTTACTATATGGATCTACTCATTTAACCTTCACAATAACCACATGGTGTAGGTATTATTATTATTTGTTGATAAGAAAATTGAATTTCATATAAATTGTCCACTGTTACCTAGAAACAAGTAGAGATAAAATTTGAATTCAATCAATGTGCTTCTTGAACTATACTTATATTACCTTTATTCTGGGTATATCCTATGAAATGTCCTCTTTTAGTTATATTCAAGAGTGTGTCCAGTTGAGAGGTTTTATTAGAAGTTTTATGGAGATTATATACCTTATAAATTGTCATTATTTTTTATATACTCTAACTAGTTTTGCACTGGTGAAAAAAAGCAATATGTGTACATACATTAAATGTTCACCAATATTAACTTACATTCATAAATTGACCTTGCTATTATACCACATTTTCAAAAATAATTCTTCAATGATTAAAATGTTTTATAAAGAACTGATGATTCACTATATTGTAAACCTGGAATCACAATTGTCTGTTGGCATTTTATTTGTATATATATCAATTTTAACCAGATTATTTGTCTTATTATTTTAATAAGGATTGAGTTTTTGTGATGAATGTGGGACTCTTTAAACCCAGACAAAATTAAGGCATTCTGGTGTATTGTACAGGTTGTCTAAAATGACAAAATAATATCTCTGAGAGCAACTGTTAAGAGACTCTCTTGTCTATTATATTGATAGTAATTAATATATACATAAAGTAACTAATATCTCAGACATTTTCTCTTAGAAATAGTGTATATACCATTTTACATTTCCCAATTACATTTGGGAAAAATAATTTTTAATTTTCTCTAGTTTATAGGTATCTTCCTCTAGGAGTTGGAAGTTCTGATGCAAAACAAAGCAAAATACAAGAAAGAAACATAAACTGTAAGATCTTTTATCCTTTCATTCATTCATTCATTCACCATGGTGATTGGATAAAAATCCATGGGATATAACATATTTTAAAAATTAAAATTGAGATTCAATTTTGGCTTTAGTATTCTTGGCAATTAAAGACAAAGAAACATGATTGGGAACATAATTTGTACCATCATTAAGTAAGAGAATACTCTGCTTTATATATCAGACTTTGTACTTAGGTCTTGTATAGTACATGGTGATATAATGATTAATAATATAAACCATCAGACTTCTAACTGAGGTGTGCACATCTCTAGGGATAACACAAGGCTTTCAAAAAGGTGGCTGAGCAAAGAATTTTAAGGAAAGCAATTTTCAGGTATTCAAGTTTCATACACATTGCATACTGCTTGAACACGTTTGTAAAATAACAATTAACTTATCAGAGATTAGATAATGAGAAAATTATGTACAATAAAATAGGCATATGTTGGAGTATGAACCATTTTCTGTAGTAAAGAGAGCCAGAATATCATAAATAGAATTGTAATCTTCAGCCAGAAAGGAGAAAGCTGGGCTACTGCCCAGGGAAGAGTCCTACTAGCTTTACTTTATTTTAATGATAAAATGAATGTCTGCAGAATGTCCTTTCATGAAGATGTACATCCTGAGCTTTACACAATTCTAGGTTCGTGACATGTTACAACTCCCCCCCAAGTGTTCTCTTTTAAGTAATTTCTTCAGCCAACCAGAGTTTGAATATGAAAAGGGATATAATAAGCAAAACTAATGAATGATGAAGATATGTTTACTGTAGTATACATATATGGATAAATATCTAACATGTGGCTAGATAACAGATGAATTCCCATAAACTTTGTCCAAATATTTCTTTTGATGGCTACAAAATCATTGAGTTATCTAACCAGTCTATGAAAATATGAATACAGACATTAAGCTTTCTATTCTAGAGAAATTATAAACTTCCAAGTCATTTCTAATATTCTGTTTCATCTCTTATTTTTAAAGGTCTGCTAAATGTGTGTGTGCACACATGTTACATAAAAATATTCTATATAATATACTTTTGGAGGCATTAACATAAAACTTCATCCTTATTATATGGTACAATATTTGAAATCAGTAACATTCTTCTTCAATGAAGTCTGAATACATTTTTTTAACCAAGTTATGGCTTATTTCTCAAAGAGCACTAACATGTTACATCCATTTATAGGATATATACACCTAAACAATAAATATGGACTCCTCTACATGTAGTGATATCTGAATCTAAGAAGGTGATTAGGATATGATGGGAAAAAAATGGACAAAGAAATATTCAGGCCTACCTGTCCTTCTCAGGGAAGGAAGATGAGGTGAAAATGTATCCTCATGCCAGAGAGAAATCAGCTAAGGTTTTTTTAAAAACTGGAGAGAACTGTCATAGTAACAAGTTAGACAAGTCAAGGTATTTACTCGTATTTGTGTACGTTTATGTAACCAATACAGAAAAAAATTTCTATCTTGAGGGCCTATGGTGGCACAATAATGATCCATTTGCCATTAATATTGCTCTAAATTTTAAAAATCAAAACCAATTTATCTAAAGTCAAAGGATTTATATTTATTCACAATAGATTAACTATTTTAAAATTATTCCTATTATATCTCTTTCTCTGTACTTTGAAAAGCAAAATAAGTAGTTTCTAATTAGAGAAAATATGTAGTTAGACTGAGCTATCTATGCTCCAGATATGAACCTTTCATGCATTACACATATTTCAAAAATAATATGAAAACTGGGTTAATCTGTCTTTAATATCTTCCTTTGTTGATATTAAGGCATCTCATTGAAGCCACCAGGATTTATATGCCAATGTGGTGTGTTATCCTTTCCCCAAATTTCCTTAGAAAATGCAAACCCCAACTACTGCAGCAGGGACCATCTTGTTTAAAGAATAGTTTCTAGATATTATTTTCTGGTTTCATTAAACACTTTCTCTTCTCTCTTTGGTTTTCATTTTTGGGGTCAATCTTATATTAAGCAATATATTCGATATTTCTGAACTTAGTTTCAGAAGATTTTTTTCTGAGGCACAGCTACCAATAAAAGTCAGCAAACCTGGGGCTTCCCTGGTGGCACAGTGGTTGAGAGTCTGACTGCCGATGCAGGGGACACGGGTTCGTGCCCAGGTCCAGGAAGATCCCACATGCCATGGAGCAGCTGGGCCCGTGAGCCATGGCTGCTGAGCCTGCATGTCCGGAGCCTGTGCTCCGCAATGGGAGAGGCCACAACAGTGAGAGGCCTGTGTGCCGCAAAAAAAAAAAAAAAAAACAAAAAAAAAGTCAGCAAACCTTTGTGTTTTCTAGTTGCTTTATATTTTCTTTGCATACTGACATATTTTGATAACAGAATTATGATAGTTTCACAAAACAGTGGACGATTTTCTTTTCAGCCTGTGAAATATACAGTTATGGAAAATTTATAATTCACCTGTAATGAACTCCAGATCTGGCAACTTTGTTTAGGCAAGATTTACTAACATTCTTGATCTGAATATTCACCAGGTTGCTTGTTGAAAATACTGATTCCAAGGTCCCATCTTCCTTACTAGGTCAGAATCTCCAGGAGAAGATTTATAACAGGTATGCCAGAAGATTCATATGATCAGGATACTCTGGGTATTTCTTAGTCAAAAATTTACATTTTTTCGTGTTCATATAAACATTTATGTTTTCTTGGAGAAGTGTTACTTCTTTTAGATTTTCAAATATTTGACATATTTTATATTTTTCTAGGTATGTTTTGATTTCCTCTTTGATTTCTTCAGTGATCTCTTGGTTTCTTAGCAGCATATTGTTTAGCCTCCATGTGTTTCTGTTTTTTACAGTTTTTTTTTCCTGTAATTGATTTCTAATCTCATAGCATTGTGGTTGGAAAAGATGCTTGATATGATTTCAATTTTCTTAAACTTACCAAGGCTTGATTTGTGACCCAAGATGTGATCTATCCTGGAGAATGTTCAATGAGCACTTGAGAAGAAAATGTATTCTGTTGTTTTTGGATGGAATGTCCTACAAATATCAATTAAGTCCAAGTTGTTTAATGTATCATTTAAAGTTGTGTTTCCTTATTTATTTTCATTTTGGATGATCTGTCCATTGGTGAAAGTGGGGTGTTAAATTCCCCTACTATTATTGTGTTACTGTCAATTTCCCTTTTATGGCTGTTAATATTTGCCTTATGTATTGAGGTGCTCCTATGTTAGATGCATAAATATTTACAATTGTTATATCTGCTTCTTGGATTGGTCCCTTGATCATTATGTAGTATCCTTCTTTGTCTCTTGTAATAGACTTTATTTTAAAGTCTGTTTTGTCTCATATGAGTATGGCAATTCCAGCTTTCTTTTGATTTCCATTTGCATGGAATATCTTTTTCCATCCCCTCACTTTCAGTCTGTATGTGTCCCTAGGTCTGAAGTGGGTGTCTTGTAGACAGCATATACACAGGTCTTGTTTTTGTATCCATTCAGCCAGTCTATGTCTTTTGGTTGGAGCATTTAATACATTTACATTTACATTTAATCCACTTAATTATTGATATGTATGTTCCTATTACCATTTTCTTAATTGTTTTGGGTTTGTTTTTGTATGTCTTTTTCTTCTCTTGTGTTTCCCACCTAGAGAAGTTCCTTTAGCATTTGTTGTAAAGCTGGTTTGGTGGTGCTGAATTCTCTTAGCTTTTGATTGTCTGTAAAGCTTTTGATTCCTTTGTTGAATATGAATGAGATCCTTGCTGGTTAGAGTAATCTTGGTTGTAGGTTTTTCCTTTTCATCACTTTATATATGGCCTGCCACTCTCTTCTGGCCTGCAGAATTTCCACTGAAAAATCAACTGATAACCTTATGGGGATTACCTTGTATGTTAGTTGTTGCTTTTCCTTTGCTGCTTTTAATATTTTTTCTTTTTATTTATTTGTTAGTTTGATTAATATGTGTCTCAGTGTGTTTCTCCTTGGGTTTATCCTGTATGGGACTCTGCACTTCCTGGACTTGACTATTTCCTTTCACATGTCAGGGAAGTTTTCAACTATAATCTCTTCAAATATTTTCTCAGGCCCTTTCTCTTTCTCTTCTTCTTCTGGGACCCCTATAATTCAAATGTTTGTGCACTGAATGTTATCCCGAAGATGTCTGAGACTGTCCTCATTTATTTTCATTCATTTTTCTTTATTCTGCTCTGTGGTGGTTATTTCCACCATTCTATCTTCCAGCTCACTTATCCATTCTTCTGCCTCAGTTATTCTGCTATTGATTCCTTTTAGTGTATTTTTCATTTAAGTTATTGTATTACTCATCACTGTTGGTTTGTTCTTTAGTTTTTCTAGGTTCTTGTTAAAAATTTCTTGTATCTTCTTGATCCATGTTTCCATTCTATTTCCAAGATCTTGGTTCATCTTTACTATCATTACTCCGAATTCTTTCTCAGGTAGACTGCCTATTTCCTCTTCATTTATTTGGTCTTGTGGGTTTTTTGTTTTTTTTTTTTTTTTTTGGTTTTTTTATTTGCAGTACGCGCACCTCTCACTGTTGTGGCCTCTCCCATTGCGGAGCACAGGCTCTGGACACACAGGCTCAGCGGCCATGTCTTATGGGCCTAGCCACTCCGTGGCATGTGGGATCTTCACAGACCAGGACACGAACCCGTGTCCCCTGCATCGGCAGGTGGACTCTCAACCACTGCGCCACCAGGGAAGCCCAGTCTTGTGGGTTTTTACCTTGCTCCTTTGTCTGCAAAAAATTTCTCTGTGATCTCATTTTGTCTAACTTACCGTGTTTGTGGTCTCCTTGCTGCAGGCTGCAGGGTCGTAATTCCTCTTGCTTCTGTTATCTGCCCCCTTGCAGGTGAGGTTGGTCCAGAGGCTTGTGTAGGCTTCCTGGTGGGAGGCACTGGTGCCTATGCTCTGGTGGGTGGAGCTGAGTCTTTTCTCTTTGATGGGCAGTGGCTCATCAGGTGGTGTGTTTTGGGGTGTCTGTGAGCTTAATACAACTTTAGGCACCCTGTGTGCTGATGGGTGGTGTGTGTTCCTGTCCTGCCGGTTGTTTGGCATGAGGTGTCCAGCACTGAAGCATGCAGGCAGTTGGGAGGAAACAGGTCTTGATGTCAAGATGGTACTTCTGGGAGAGCACATGACAATAAATGCTCTCTGGGCTCAGGAATTCTCTGGCAGTCCAGCATCCTGGACTCAGTGCTCCCATCCCGGAGGCCAAGGCCTGCCCCTAGGCTGGGGAACCAAGAGCATGCAAACTGTGCTGCATGGGCAGAGAAAAAAGAAAGAAAGGAAAAGAAAAGAAACAGACAAACAAAACCCAAGACAAAGAGCAAAAACAAACAGCAACAATGACACAACACACAAACACACAAAGAAAACAGACACACGAAATCCAAGACAAATGATAACAACAAAACCAAACTAACAAAAACAATGAAGCAAACAGAAAAAAAGGGCACAAACAAAAGAATTAAAAAATGAGAACAATCAATATGAACTAAACAAAAACAAAAATATGAAAAATAAAACAAAAACAGAAAGCAAACAAAAAAGCAAGAAAACATAAACACATAGAAACAATCAAAAATAAAAACAAAATAAAAAACAACAAGAAAACCACAAAAAAAGTAAAATAGAAAAATAAAAATGTAAAAAATAAAAATAAAAACTAAAAACAATAACACCATCAACTGAAGAATACTAAAGAATAATGGTAAATATTTTTCTGGGGCCTCTTCTGTTAGTGTCCTTGATCTCACAGTGAGTCACAGCCAATCCCCACCTCCCAAGGAGGCTCTCCAATACCTCTAGGCAGGTCTCTGCTATGGGCACTGTGGGGTCAGCTCAGACTCTGACCTGGCCCAACTCCTGTGTGTACTTTCTCCCAAAGTGCACTGCTGCTAAGGCTAGACCAGTAATGGTTGTGGGAACACTCCTTGTTTATTCAGGTATTCCACAGACACAGAATTTACCAAGCCAATCACAGTGATTTAATCTGTGGCTTGTGCAGCTCCATGGAAAGATTTCCATTCCTCTTCCGTAGTCGCACCACCCCTGGGGCTCAGCTTTGGTTTTGCCCCCACCTCTGCGAGTGTGCCACCCTCAGGCAACTGCTCCCTGCCCAGGTGAGAGGGAGTGAAAGCAGCTGATTGGGGCACACTTACTCCCTCAGGCTGGGGAGTGTTACAGCAGCCACAACTGGGGTGTGCATGAATTGCCTGTGGCGGTGGGGACCAGCAGGCAGTTGCAACAGACCATGGCACGCTCACTCCGATGGGAGTCCCTCCCAGTGCCTGCAAAGGCCAAAGAAGCCGGCGGGTGGGGAAAGGGGTTGTAGTGGAAGCCCTGCCCCTTATGCACCACTCAACAGTGATGCCTTCTATTCCCAGGCTTTTTCTGCAAACTTTCCCCGTTGTGGAGCTCCTTACTCCGTCAGGCTGTAAGCTGAAAAGACATCTCCTTCAGGCTGTCTTTTCACAGCCAACAGCTATCCCCTCCCTGGGTCTGCACTCCAAATGCCACTTTCCAGCACCCAGCCCCCCTCTAAAACAGGAGATTCATGACTCAGGCTGGAATGTGCAGAGCCACAGCACAGACCATGCACAAGGTTCTTTGTCCTGCCTTCCACAGGCCATCCACTGTGTTCTCCTTTGAACTTTTGCCTTCTCCTTTGATCACCTGAAGGTCCCTTTCTATCCCAGTGGATTTCCCCACCATGAGGGAGTTTTTTCTGAGTGTGGGGACTTCCCCTCACCTTCAGATTCCTGCCAGGGTTGCTCATCCCTTTTTTGATTCCTCTTTTCTTTTTTTCTTTCTTTTGTCCTACCTGGTTGTGAGGGGATTTTTCATGTCCTTTTAGATGTCTGAAGTCTTCCACTAATGTTCAGCAGGTGCTCTGAAAGAACTGTTCCATTTGTAGATGTATTCTTGATGTACTTGTGAGGAGTGACAAATTTTGCATCCTCCTGTTCTGCCATCTTGACTCCTTATTTTATATTTTTCATGGTTTGTTTACCCTTCTTAGATTTGTGATTGTCTCTTCTTTCATTTGATACATCTTTAAACTGTAGTATGTTTAAACTACTTGAGATTATAATTCTCCATAATGTTCTTTTTATACTTCAGTTTTGTTTACTAGCATATATTAGATCTGTCTTAGTTTTCCAAAAAATTTATTGTTATCTTTCCAATTTGCATGCATTATATGCATATGTTTTTTGTTTTATTTTAAAAACTGCAAATAGTTAATATTCTTTATAAGCCTCATAAATGTCAATAGGTTGATTTCTCACTATCATTATTTTTTAAATATTACAGCAGTACTATTTTGATTTGATATGGACTTTGTTACTCATAAATATCTCACTGGTTTCAAATGGTTAACATTTTAAATTTATTGTTCATTTTTAACTTTATGATAACATAGATTAAAATATTTTCTTAAGGGAATTCCCTGGTGGTCCAGTGGTTAGGACTCAATAGGACTCCACACTCTCACTGCTGACAGCATGGGTTCAATCCCTGGTTAGGGAACTAAGATCCCACAAGCCATGTGGCCAAAAAAAAAAACACTCCTTAAATTTTTTTTTATTTTGGGGATTCATATATGCATCAATTGTAGCTTCATATGTTCACCATGTACATACATATGTATTAGCATACATATATATGTGCATATACATCACACTATATGCATAGTATATATCATATATATGTATATGTGAATAAAATAATAGTGATAGTGGGTCTAGAAATTAAATTGTATATGTAATAGAGTAGTATCTGATACAAAGTATTGGTATTTAATTAATATTTTATTTGGATTCTGATTATATGCCATATTTTCTCATTGCATATATAATCTGTGACTATGTGTTCTCATTTTGTAACTGGTGTAAATTAATACATTATGAACAATTTTTAGTTTATATATTTAATATTTTATTATTTGGTGTATAGTTTTTCATAGAATAGTCTATGCTGAAACAGTAAATTGAGCTCCTCTCTTGTTATATTGTACCTATTTTTTTTAATTCAGGATTCAACTTTTTCCTCTGTGGTTATTTCCCAGCAATTGATTATCTAATTTTCTTGAAATTATTTAGTGTGCTTCAAAACTAGTTGATTTGTCTGTGGAAAAATCTCTCATCACCATTCTGACTTTAGGTATAGATCTCTTTCCTGGTGGCACAAAATCTCCCTGTGTGTTAATAATATGCCTTTACTTATCTTTAACTGATCAAGTAACTATGCTTTAACCAATCAAGTTACTATAAAGTAAGTATACTGTAATGCTGATTGTCTTCTATGCTTTTTTTTTCTTTACCAGTCATACCCAAAGCAAAGAAAATGAGTGTACATATGACTTGCAAAGAAATGAGTATACATGGGACCTGCAGAGAAAATGAGCATGCATATGGCTTCACTGAGCACCATATCCACTGCCACTTGGCCATGTGTACATACATATAACTTCCTTTATCACCATATTCACTGTCATTCTGCAGTGGCACATAGTTTCAGGGAAACTTCTGTAGCCAGCTCAAACGTTCTGTTTGTATTATACCAAACAAGGAATCTTTGGTTTTATCCCTAAGTATGCAATCTATTCTGTAAAATTAATGCCTCTGCTAACTTGCCCAAGATCAACAGTAATCAGCACTCACTCCCTTTCCTTAACTTAGCCAAATTGCAATGCAGTTAGCAGCCTTTCCTTATATATGTTGTAGTTTACATAGTACATGTTATTAGTTTTATTAGGTATGGAATTTTATTTTCTCATTATTGTTTGCAATTGGTTTCAGAATGTTCAAAAGACTGAGACTTTATTTTATTACATTGGAAGTGGAGTCTTGCACCCTTATTTACACAATAGGAATTCTGACATGCTAATTTAAAGAGGAGGAGGAGAAAAAGCTACTTAGTTTAAGATCGTGGACAAGAATTCAGATTTATTAGCTCCACATTCAAATCCAATTACTTCCTAATGTGGCACTCTGCTGCCTTGAATACCTGTGATCCTTTCCAAGTTTAAAATAATCTATTTTTTCTGCTTATCTTCATTAAATGGTTATGCATTTAGTTTCTTATATTAATAGCCGTTGAGATATTGTAACCCATCACTAAATCTCTGGGGATAACTCAAAGTCAAAAGTTTATCTTTCAAAAAATATTCTGATATCTCTGATCAATGATTTTAATTTTGCAATTACAATAGACATTTTGGTTGCCTCCAAAAAACTATTTCCCACTTTAATAATGGCTCCCCAATTTTCATTCTGTTATGTAATCTCTGGCCCAGAACTCACGTCCTTCAAAAGAAAAGCGAGTTTCTCCCCCACATCCAGAGAGAGACCTGATTCTTGAGGATAAACCCATCCCTTTGCTAGTGATTCATTCAGAATTAAGAGAATTGGAGCATAACATCATACTGAACAAGGAACTATTTCAAGATAATTACATGCCCAGTTCAGGTCAATGAGATATGAGAAGTATTCTAGGGAGAGATTGGATTCTTCATCTATGTTATATTAAGAGATTGTTGCTGCAAGAGATAGGTTTTTCTCTCAATAATGACATATATTTATGTGAAACCTGCAACCATTTTACTGCCAGACTAAGACTGAAAATGTAAGGGAAGGTTGGGGGACAGAGCTGAGAGATTGGCAGAAAAAGGAGCTGAAGCCCTGACTGACTGAACATTGGCAGCCATCTATTTAAAATGTAAAGTTTTTCAGTTAAATATGCCAGTTTACCCTCTTTATTGTATGAGCCAGAGTAGTTTTCTGCTACATGCAACCCAAAACATACTAGATTAAATGTAAATGCATGGGGCCTCCCTGGTGGCGCAAGTGGTTGGGAGTCCGCCTGCCGATGCAGGGGATGCGGGTTCGTGCCCCGGTCTGGGAGGATCCCATGTGCCGCGGAGCGGCTGGGCCCGTGAGCCATGGCCGCTGAGCCTGCGCGTCCGGAGCCTGTGCTCCGCAACGGGGGAGGCCACAGCAGTGAGAGGCCCGCATACCGCAAAAAAAAAAAAAAAAAAAAAAAAAAAAAATGTAAATGCATGTTCATTAAAAGATCAAATATTTTAAAGTATACATTTTCTTGAAAATTATTCTCCATACATATTGTCAGAGGCCCAGTCTTTAAAGGACAAAAATATTTCAAAATACATAAATGTTCTTTTTTGGACTGTAAGAAACATTAAAATTAAGCAAATTATTTAAAATCTGTTTTAAATCTTTCCTGGGGAAAAGGAAATGTCTAAATTATTCACTTGACATTTTTTCAAGTTCTAGGGTAACTATAGCCAACATGTAATTTAATTGTCTCTTAATTGTAACAAGAAATTTCTGGACATTTTTTTAATCAGTCTAATTTCATCTAGTTTAATCTTTTTCATTAACTTTCTATAATTTTTAGACATATATTTAAGACATTTTTATGAAAGTAAGATATTGTTTTCTTCCTGATTATAAATGTTGCTTCAAAGCAACTCTAACACTGTGGTGAATCTAAATCTCACAGCATAATATTTCCTCTTACTTCATTTTAACATTAATGCCCATCTCCTGCTTACATGCCCATAAGCAGAGGTGAAAAAAATAGCAATATGAAATTGACTTTACTAGTTATATGACTGAAGAGCTGAACCTAAAAACAGAAAGACAATTTTAAATCAAAATTAAATAGCAGAAATTATAAGTTGAGAGAAAAAGTATATTTAGATGAAGTCCATGGACAAACTTGTAATTATGTTTAAGGTATTTTCTTTTAAAAATAAATCCCTAAAACCTCCTTAGTTTTTCACTATGAACTTTCAAAATGTAATCAACTAAGGAAGAAAACTACTCAGCCTAGATTCAAACTAAGTTAACTGGGTGTATGTAGCAATTTGAAAAATTTATATTTTTAAAATCTGAAAATGATTGAGACTGTTGTTTTTCTTTTAACAACATCACTTATTTTTAGATACCACTATGTTCCTCATTTCTATTTTAATTTTCTTTAAGAATTCCTAATATTTCTAAAAATACTTGAAGTATTTAGGCTTATCTTTGTTTTTAGCTGAAGAAAGTATTTCATTTTACTATTTAATAAGTTGGTTTGGATATCACAGTTGATGTCTCTGAAACTTAGAGTTTTCACACTTTTATATGAAATTAAAGTGTTTGCTTTAACTTACACACATGAATTTTAAAACTACATAAAATAATTAATGTATGAGAGCAGTATAAATGTTTGATTCTTTATTCATGTAAATATTATATATTTTCCTCATTGCTTACAAAATTTAGCTTTCTTATTTAATACTTTGTTATTAGTATTTTGATTAAATGTTTTGGAAAATGTGTTAACTGTCCAATTGAATTGATTAATGGATTGAAAAGCATATGCCTGACAAAGCAAAAGTTGAGAAAATGAGGTTAATAGAAAATTCCTGTGAAAGTTCTGGAGTCATATGTTCTAGATTAAAATGAAGAGAATTTACAGTTTTAAGAATTTTCACTTAAGTAATATGACAACACTTCAGTTAACTGGAATCTTCCACTGACTAAAATATAGGTTAAATAAAGTGTTTATTATAATGTAGAGACATACCTATTCAACAGTGCAACTCTTTCCTTCCAATAGAATTTACTACACTGTTCTTTATGGTAGCTACTAGTAGCCAAATGTGAGCACTTGAAATGTAGATACTGTGACTGAAGAAGTGAACTTTGAGTTTCAATTAAATTCTTTTGAAATAATTATATATCCATATGAAATAAATAATACTGAGATCACACTTATCTTTTATCCAGTTTCTCCCAATGGTCACATATTGCAAAACTACAGTACAATATTACAGGATATTGACTGTAATAGATATAGTCATGATACAGAACATTCCATCACCACAAGGATCCCTCCTGTTGTCCTTTTATAGCCACATCCACTTCTTTCCTACTCCAACCCCTGCTAAACTCCTGGAAGCCACTTGTCTGTTCTCTATTGAAATTTTGTTGTTTCAAGAGTGACATTAAAAATGAATCATATAGTGTGTGAACTTTTGAGATAGCTTTTTTAATCATCACACTTCCCTGGATATTCAAGCATGTTGTGTGTTCGCTCTTTTTATAGTTCATTCTTTCTACTGCAGGGTAGTGTTACAAAATATGTATGCACCACAGTTTGCTTAACCATTCACATAATAAGTAGCATCTGGGTTGTTTCAAGATTATGGATATCACTAAAAAAGCTACTAAAATCATTTGTGTATAGGTGTTTGTGTGAATATAGTCCATTTTCATTTCTCTGGACTAAATTCCCAGGAAAGCAATTGCTGGGTCTTATAGTAGTTTATTTAGTCTATAAGTCTATGCTGGGTCTTATTTAGTTTTTTTTTAAAAATTATTATTTTTGCTTTTGTTTCTTTTTTTTTTTTTGAATTGCCAAGCTGTTTTACAGAGTGGCTGTCCCATTTTCCACTCCCACCAGCAATATGAGTGATCTAGTTTCTTCAGTCTAGCCAAGTTTGGATGCTGTCACTATTCTTTATTTTAACCATTATGATAGGTATGTAGTGATATCTTGTTGTGGTTTTCACTTGTATTTTTCTGAGGCTACTGATGTGGAACATCTTCTCATAGATTTGCCATCTGTATGTTTTCATCCCTGAAAAGCCTGTTCATGTCTTTAGCCCATTTTCTAATTGGATTGTTTGTTGGTTTTGTTCCCTATTAGGTTTTGAAAGTTCTTCATATATTCTTGATACTAGCCCTTTATAGAGATGTCGCTTGGAAATATATTTTCTCCAGTCTGAAGGTTGTCTCTTGAGCCTTTATATATGGACCTGCACAGAGGAAAATATTTTCATTTCAATGAAGTCAAACTTATCAGTTTTTCTTGCTATGGACTGTGCTGTTAATGTCAACTCTAACAGCACTGTGTATAGGCTGGGATTGAAAAGATTTTCTATTTTTGTATCATTTTATAGTTTTTTATTTACATGTAATATATTCATTTTCATTTAACTTTTCAAAGATTGAGATTTAGATAAAAGTTAACTTTTTGCCTATGAATGTCTTATTGCTCCAGTTAAAAAGGCTGTCCTTCTTCTGCTGAATTGCCTTGCAGCTTTATCCAAAATCAGTTGAGCATAGTGTGTGGTTTTACTTTTATTGTTTCATTGATCCTTGTCTATTTCTTTACCAATACCACACGTTTCTGATTACTCTAGCTATATAGTCTTAATATTAAAGTTTTTTTCCATTCTATTCTTATTGTCAAGATGGATTTAGCTATTTAAGCCCTGTGCCCATGCAAAAATTCTTAGTGATAGTTTGACAGGAATCTCATTAAATCTGCACAGCAATATGCTGTAATGAACATAGGGTGCATATATCTTTGGAATTCGTGTTTTTGTTTTCTTTGGAAAAATAACCAGAAATGGAGTTGCTGAATCATATGGTAGTTCTTTTTAATTTTTTGAGGAACCTCCATACTCCAACAATGCACTTGGGTACCCTTTTCTCCACATCCTCACCAACACTTGTCATTTGTTGTCTTCTTGATAATATCCATTCTGACAGGTGGGAAGTAAAATCTCATGTGGTTTTTTATTTGTGTTTAGCTGATAATTAGTGACGTTGGACCTCCTTTCATGTGTGTGTCTGTTGGCCATCTGTATGTCTTCTTTGGAAAAATGTGTATTGGGTCCTCTGCTCAATTTTTAATTGGTTGTTTTTGGATGTTGTGTTGTATGAATTCTTTATATATTTTGGATGTTAAACCTTTATCAGATAATTTGCACATATCTTCTCTCTTTCAGTAGGCAGTTTTTTTCATTTCATTGATGGTTTCCTTTATTTTCAACAGCTGTTTAGTATGATATAGTCTAACTTGGTTCTTTTTGCTTTTTGTTTCCCTTGCCTGAGGAGACTTATCCAAAAAAATATTAAGACTGATGTCAAAGGGCATACTGCCTATATTTATTTCTAGGAGTTTTATGGTTTCAGGTCTTAGATTTAACTCTCTTTAATCCACTTTATTTTTATAGATGGTGTGAGAAAGTAGTCTAGTTTGATTATTTTACATGTAGCTGTCCAGTTTTCCCAACATCATTTATTAAAGAGGCCATCTTTTCTCCATTGTATATCTTGCCTCTAGATTAATTGACCTTACAAGTAGGTGTTCATTTCCATGCTCTTTATTTTCTTCCATTAATCTGTGTGTCTGTTTTTGTGCCAGTACCATAGCATTTTGATTACTATAGCTTTGTAGTATAACTTGAAATCAGGAATCATGATACTCCAGTTAGTTCTTTGTCTATATTGTTTTGGCTCTTTGAGGTCTTATGTGTCTCTATATAAATTTTAGAATTATTTGTTTCAGTTTTGTAAAAAACATCAATGGTATTTTGATATAGATTACATTGAATCTGTAGATTCCCTTGGCTGGTATGGTCATTTTAATTAATTCTTCCAATACGTGAGCACAGTATATCTTTCCATTTTTTGTGTCCTCTTCAATTTCTTACATCATTGTCATAGTTTTTGGAGTAGAGATCTTTAGCCTCCTTGGTTAGATTTATTCCTAGGTATTTTACTCTTTTTGATGCTATTGTAAATGGGATTGTTTATCTTTCTAATCTTTTGTAGTTAGATCATTATGATTTCTTTCCTTATATTAACTTTGGGTTTTGTTTGTTCTTTTTTCTACTTCCTTTGGTTGTAAGTTTAAGTTGTTGGAGATTTTTTGTTTCCTTAGATAGACCTGTATCATTATAAATTTCCCTCGTAGAACTGCCTTTGCAGTGTTCCATTGACTTTGGACCATTGTGTTTTTATTTTCATTTGTTTCCAAGTACTTTTTGATTTCCTCTTTGAGTTCTTTCATGACCCTTTGGTTGTTTAGTATTGTATTGTTTAGCCTCCACATGTCTGTGTTTTTTGCAGTTTTTTGCTTATGGCTGATTTCTACTCATAAAATTATAGTCATCACTTCTCGGCCTTTTGGCTAAGATCAAGTGTAAAATTATAGTCAGAAAGGCTGCTTGGTATGATTTCAGTCTTCTTAATTTGATGAAAGTTGCTTTGTGGCCCAGCATATGGTCTATCCTGGAGAATGTTCCATGTGTAGTTGAAAAGAATGTGTATTCTGCTGCTTTTAGATGGATAGGTTTGTATTGTACTTATTGCCATTTTGTTAATAATTTCAGGGTTGTTTTTGTAGTTCTCTTTTGGTTTTTTCCTCTTCTATTGCTCTCTTCCCTGTGATTTGATGATTATTTTTAGTGTTATGTTTGGATTCCTTTCTCTTTTGTGTGTGTATTATAGATTTTTAGTTTGTTGTTACCATGTGGTTTATATATAGCAATATATATGTGATTTTATACATATGATTTTTATGTTGATGATCTCTTAAGTTTGAATGCCTTCTAACAACCCTCAATTTTCAGCCCCCCCAATTGTTTAATGTTTTTGACATCATATTTTACATCAGTTTGTTTTGTGCATCCCTGTAGTGGGTATAGATGATTTTATTACTTTTGCCTTTTAATCTTCTTACTAGCTTTATACATGGCTGATTTACTACTTTTACCACATACTTGCCTTGCCAATAAGATTTTTCCTTTAGCCATTTTCATGTTTTTAGTTGTGGCTTTTTCTTTTATGTTTAGAGAATTCCCTTTATCATTTCTTGTAAAGCTGGTTTTGTTGTGGTGAATTCTTTTAGCTTTTTCTTTTCTATAAAAGTTTTGATCTCATTCAAATCTGAGTGAAAGCTTTGCTGGGTAGAGTATTCTTGGTTGTAGTTTTTTTCTTCCTTTCTTTACTTTAAATATGTCATGCCACTCCTTTATGGCCTGCAGACTTTCTCCTGCAATGTCAGCTAATAGTCTATGAGAGTTCCCTTGTACATAACTAGTTGCTTTTCCCTTGCTGCTTTTAATATTCTCTTTAACTTTTGCCATTTTAATTCTAGTGTGTCTTGTTGTAAACATGTTTGTGCTGATCTTGTTTGCAACTTTCTGTGCTTCCTAGACCTAGAGGTCTGTTTCCCTTCCAAGTTTAGGGAAGTTTTCAGCTATTACTGCTTCAAATAATTTTGAGACCCATAGCATGGGAATGATAGTACACTTCATGTTGTCTCAGAGTGGGTTTTGGAGTGTGTGAGATTTAACATGTGCCCTTGAAGAGCTGAGTCCCTATTTCCTGCCCTCCAATTCTACCACACATAAGCACAGCTGCCCTTCAAAGCCAGATGTTCTAAGGGTTTATCCTTTGGTCCAGGACCCTTGGGCTAGGGAATCTGATGTGGGGATTGACTCATTTGCTTCTTCTGTAGAACCTCTGCAATTGTGAATATCCTACCATTTGTGGATCACCTACCTGGGGGTGTGGGTCTTGACTATACCATGTCTCTGCCCCTCCTGTCTCACTATGCTTCCTTCTTTAGCTCTGAAAAATCTTTTCTACTAGTCATCAGTTGTTCTCATAGACAGTTGCTCTGTAAATCATGGCAATTTTGGTGTGCCCATAGGAGGAGTTGAGCTTAGGGTCTTCCTATTCTGCCATCTTGGCCACTTCTAATCTGAAGTAATTTGATATAAATTATCTTTGGCCATCTAATATGTCAAAGAACATTGCACTCCTTAGCGGTGATACATTAAAAATACTGTGTCATTTAATATATTCTTTAATATCTGTTAAACTTGATTCAAAATAAGATCTTCAAATCATAAAAATTGTCTTTAAGACTGTTTCAAGTTAAGGTAAGGCTTATATTTTATATAAGATATTTCATAGGGAAAATGTTGGGATTTGGGCTCCACATCTTTGTATTCAAATATAGGCTATGTCACTACTATGCCAAATTTGACTTTGGCAATTTACTTAATTCTTCTGTTGAACACATTTTTATTTATTTTTATTGAGATATAGATGATTTACATTGTTAGTTTCTGGTGTACAGCAAAGTGACTCAGTTTATATATATAGATAGATTTCTTTTTCATATTATTTTTCACTATGGTTTATTACAGGATATTGAATAGAGTTCCCTGTGCTATACAGTAGGACCTCATTGTTTACTTTATATACACTAGTTTGTATCTGCTAATCCCAAACCTGATTTATCCCTTCCCCACCCCCTTTTCCCCTTTGATAACCATAAGTTTGTTTTCTATGTTTGTGAATCTGTTTCATAAGTTCATTTGTGTCATATTTTTAGATGCCACATATAAGTGATATCATATGGTATTTAACTTTGACTTACTTCACTTAGTGTAATCATCTCTAGGTCCATCCATGTTGTTTCAAAAGGCATTATTTCATTCTTTTTTATGGCTGAGAAATATTCCATTGTATATATGTACCACATCTTTATCTATTCATCTGTTGATGGACATTTAGGTTGCTTCCATGTCTCGGCTATGGAAACAGTGTAAACAGTTTGCAAACAGTGCTGCTGTGAACAATGGAGTGCATATATCTTTTCAAATTAGAGTTTTCTCCAAACATATGTCCAGGAGTAGGACTACTGGATCATATGGTAACTATTTTTAGCTTTTTAAAGGAGTCTCCACACTGGTTTTCATAGTGGCTGCACCAACTTACATTCTCACCAACAGTGTAGGAGGATTCCCTTTTCTATACACTCTCTCCAGCATTTATTATTTGTAGACATTTTAATGATGGCCATTCTGACTGGTGTGAGGTTGTACCTCATTGTAGTTTTGATTTGCATTTCTCTAATAATTAGCAATGTTGAGCATCTTTTCATATGCCTGTTTGCCATCTTCTTCATAGAAACGTCTATTTAGTTCTTCTGCCCATTTTTCATTGGACTGTTTGTATATTTTGGAAATAATCCCTTGTCAGTCACATCATTTGCAAATATTTGCCCCCAGTCTGTAGGTTGTCTTTTCGATTTGCTGATGGTTTCCTTTGCTGTGCAAAACCTTTTAAGTTTAATTAGGTCCCATTTCTTTTTCTTTTTCTTTTATTGATATTTCAGTTGCCTTGGGAGACTGATGTAAGTTAACATTCGTAAGATTTATGTCAGAGAATGTTTTCTATGTCCTCTTCTAGGAGTTTTATGGTGTCATGTCTCATATTTAAGTCTTTAACCCATTTTGAGTTTATTTTTGTGTATGGTGTAAGGGAGTGTTCTAACTTCATTGATTTACATGCGGCTGTCCAGTTTTCCCAATACCAATTGCTGAAGAGACTGTCTTTTAAGAACACATTTTTAAACTGCAACTTGATTGACCTTACAAGTTTTAGGTGATGACTTAGCTGTAATTATTTTAAAGTATCCTATAATGCCCAACATATTCATTTAACACTTTGTTATGTATTGGAAGTCCTCTTACCCTTCACCTATGTACTCATTTCGTTAACTGATGCTCTCCATTCTTTCTGTGAAACAAAGTGACAATCACAACTCACGGGGCACTTAGTATTAGTAGGCTAAACTTTAATATCTACTATCCTTACATATCTGCTTCCACCAAGTACCAAGTTATGTTTATTTCCAAACTTATTTGTGTCAGTTATACTATGACTATAGTACCTAATTAAGTATTAAATAAGTTAAAATATGACTGTAAAGAAGAAAAGTTTTTGCATTGAGACAAATGGTTTGGAAAAGCTACTTGAAAATATACATTCTAGCGTTACGTGTGAACACAACAACTGTAGATGTCAGAAAGGCTCCATAAAAAATCATGAATTATTTTTCACTTACATTTTACTTCTAATAATGAACTAAATAGAAAAATGTTCTTGTCTACCTCATCAAACAGTGGTCCAATAGATAAATATTTAAGTTTAAAGTATGTTCATATCAATTTTTAGAATCCCCTTAAGTTTTTTGGTTAATTGCCTACATAAATACAGTTGATCACTCCTTGAAACCCTTTTGCACTTGGCTTTCCAGACATGACCCTCTCCTGTTTCTTGCTGTACCTCATTGGCTCTTCCACACAAAATCTCAGGGCTTGTACTATCAACCCTTTGTTGGAGCCTGTCTCCAGCTCTCTCTTTCTCCCTCAAAGCCCAGACTTGTTATATCAAATTCTGATCTGACATCTTTATTTGCATATATAATACACATCTTAAATTTAAAATGATCTCTTCTTGCTTAACTCGCTTCAGGCACCATGCTCTTTTTGCACTTCCTTAATTTTTTTCTTCCTTTCACCAACTCTGTGGCAGCAATAGGACATAAATTCACCAGTGACGGTAAATATTATTGTGTAACAGTTTTTATAGTCTCAGAATATTATGACTATGCCTAACTTTGAAAACTAACTGGTTTATATTGTTTGCAATTTCTTACCATTTTAAATAAGATGCATATCAAGTACATACAGATTAACTTAGACCTTATTCCTGCCCACCCAGTGAAAAGGGATGTAAATGAGCCTTCTTTATTAAGAGATACAATTTGAGGAGTAGTAATGGTTAAATATAAAGCCAACTGTGATATAGTCAAGATTATGATGAATGAACAGCAGACGTACAAAGTGACACGGTGGCTCAGAGGGAAATTCCACTTTCTGAAGAGAATAGGATAGAGGTCTTTTTAAAGGAGTGAGCTTTTAGGGGAGTCATGACAGATGAGTGATATTTGAAAAGGAAGAAACACGTAGGTTGAGCATTACAGGTATGGGAACGAAAGACAACTAGAAATGCAGACTGAGTAATAGTAACACTCTGTTTTAATTTGAGATTTATTCCAGAAATGAAGAAAAGGTACCTGGGCATAAGCAGCTCATCAGATGCACTTCTCAGGCAATATGCCATGATTTAATTGACTTTGGAAGGTGGTCCACTGAGGTATGTTGGTAAAACCTCCCAAACGGCCAAAATTAATTTCAAAATTAAAAAAAAAATGACTGGCATACAATATTAAGATATGCTTATATTGAAAATTTAGTTAAATCTTTACTGAAAGAACCAGTAGAATAATAATGTTGGTTACCCACGAAGTCTTGTTCTTATTTCTGCATTCTTCTGAGTGTTCTGAGCCAGTTTTTCAAAGCCTCATAGCTTTAGAAAATGAAAGAGAATAGTAGTAAGATTGGTTGCTTTAGATAAGAATTATAAATACAGTGTAACAAATGATCTGAATGATCTGCAAATATTAGATAATCCAAATTTTCTTTTACAAATATTTCTGTGTGTGTATGTGTGTATATATGTGTGTGTGTGTGTGTGTGTGTGTGTGTATATATATATATATAATTTGCTATTAGCCAACCAGTGGTTTCTGTGGGAAATTATAGAGGTACCAGCACGTGACTTATAACTGGAAGTTCAGAACACAACCATCTGTCAGTTAACAACTCCTTTTGTTTGTAGAACTAAACAGCTATAAGTCAAGACTGGTGTCATACAGCCATAAGGTTTTACATGTTAAGTTTCAAGGACTTTTTTCATCTTACATAACCTACACCAGCTTTCAGTTTTTATATTCAAATGGCAGTTACTGTTTTCATGGACTTTCTCATATGAAATATATTCTAGTATTTCTGCTTTACTAATTTTTTATCACCTTAAACCTGCAATGTCCATATATTTGTTTTTTTCATTATGTGTTATTTAAACATTTTTATTATCTTCTTCTAATGTGAAGGTATATAATCCAGTCTTTGAAAGTGGTTTTTGCAGTAGTACCAATTCTTTAAAAGATAGGAAGAATTCATCTGTAGAATAATAATCATAAGACTAGGATTATGCCTATACATATAGATTGCAAAATATTTTAATTAAAATCATTAATTTTACATTTCTGATGCCTTTTGTGTTGTTTCTCCTTCCAGGTTTGAATACATACAAATATGAAAGAATTAAAGTGATTCAAATGCTCATTACTACTATGCAGAACTGAGGAAATGTAACCTCCAGGTAGTCTTAGAGCATTACGCTGTGAATGAAGGTACAATCTGTTAAGAAGAATCATGCATTTCAAAAAGTAATTGGGCCTGTATTGCATTTTCTCCTGGAGAGAATTCTCCATGAGTATTAATTAAGGTATTGTCTCTGAAAAGGTATGGGATTCCTGGGTACTCACGAGTTGGAAAAAAACAAATGTGTAAAATAGGAATAAGTGATTCAGAGGTTTAATAGGGATGTATTTTCAGTGTCACATACAATTCAGGGATTTGTGCAGCCCATTTTACCAGCTACTGTCTCAAAATGTACTAAAGGATGCTATTTAACATGACTTATTTCTGTGAAGTGTGAGACTGATTGATACTTTATAAATTTAAAGATCTTTCTATAACAGGCATAATTAACCCAGAAACTGAGTTTCTTTAACAAATACAAAAGATGTTGCTTGAAAGGAATACATTGAGCATTTAAAATGCCATTTATTTTAGCAGAAGGAAAACTATGATCAGTAAGTAAGCTTTGTAACTAAATGTCTCAACTACACTTATTTACAATAATTCCATGGAGAAACTATTGAAGAAAATGTTGACAATACTGTGGACTATTCAATGAATATGGTACATACATTTTTGTTATTTTAGTATCAAAAATGAACTGAAGTGACTATGGACTAAAAGATTCCTCCACCTTTCTCTCTGATCTCCATAATTAATGACTGAGATTAGACACCATTTATCATCTGAACTAGACAGCAGCACAAAGTATTGTCCTCGGAAGATGTTTGAATTTCAGAAATATTTAGAGCTAGAAATAGATTTGTTATAAGGAAGGGACCAGCAGTTCAATTTGCACAGCACAATACTTAGAAAGCAGTTTAGGATGATTAGCCCTCTCAGTATCTACAGCAATTACAATTTTTAAAAATATTTTGACAACTTGTAATGGATATACTCAGTGGATATATCCAAATGGACATGGATATATCAATAATTTTCAAATTTCATATAGTAATTTTATCATGAATTCTATTCCAAATTCAGAATTTCCATTCTAAATCTTTAAGTTTTGAAATGCAATGTATTCTCAAATCTACTCCTAATTTTTCTCTAGGACATGTTTAGGCATCTGGGCTCACATACAAGACATTCTCCTGTATATATTAAATACATTAATGGCAGAAAATTATGGAAAACTTATTTTCTTCAATGGCAGAACACAAAGAAGTAAAGGTATTTTCACAATTCTTCTAATTTATTGTACTACTCAGAAAAAATAAAATTTAAAGATCCATAGAGACCATTAGACTTTTATCAATGTGAAAATCATAGCTGAGAGAGGTTTGCTGATTTCTTTCCAGAAACACACTGCTAACAGAATAGTTGAGTTTTCCAAAGAAACACCTTTTTCCCTGTATTATATTTCCCTCCTTATCCCAGAGGTATAACAGGAGTAGCATCAGAGACCCTGGACTTATATCTCAAATGCATATTCTATCTCAAATGCATATTCTAACACAGAACTCTATTCCCAGCAACAATAAGCACTGTTGTGCATCGTCTAAGACGCAGTAACTATAGCACCTGTAATAAGCTGCATATATGATCAGAAATTTAATAAGATCCTGAAAAACCATCTGAGACTAATGATAAAAAGAACAGTTGATAATATAAAATGTTAGCACATTGGCCATGAACCTAAATTGGCCCAAAACTCCTCCTAAAAAATGCTACATTAACTAGAATGAAGATCCTTATGCAGTTTACAAATGAAGTGATATCTATGTTCCTTTAAATATCAAATACGTGCTATAAAATTGGAAATGAAAAAATACATTAGAGTAGTCTGATTCCATTTCTTCAATTAAATTTTTTATGATTTATTTTTATAGTAATTTAACATTTTAATTAAATCTGCAACTTTTCATTTCTAAAAGATGTCCTTCATTTTGTAATATTATATAACTAAATCACTAATGAAGTGACTTTCCATCCCAATTAATAGTATCTGGTAATAATTTTAATACCATTTCTAAATGACTTAATTCTATGATTGCACTTAAACTTTGGGGAGAAAAAATTGAATACAACAACCTAAATCCCTGTCTTTGTATAGTTATGTGTGAGAGTCAAAATAAACAGTTAAATATATTTTATACTTTCTATTAGTTTTAGCATCAGCAGGGAGAAGGGGATGGATTGTTGTGTTCATCCCAGCTGGTTTTATAGTCACAGAATGGTGATATCTAGAAATTTGGGTTATAATGTAAGCAAGAAGATACCATAAAAGAGAGCAGATGGAAACCATTAGTGTACCAACATTTCATTTCAAATAGATAGACTGCATATTTTTCAGACTGGATAAATCTCTTAAAATGTGTATGATAGAATAGTCCCTTTAATGCATGCAATACATACCAGGTTAGCGGTATTTCAAATGCTAATACACTTATTAATGATAGTAACTACTGTATATTGACTGCATATTTGATCTTTTCAAAGCTTCAAATATATTAACCCATTTATTGTTGCCTTAATAACCACATAATTCAGGTACTTTTATTAACTGCATTGTACAAATGAGGAAACTGAAGCTCCAAGGAATTGATAACTCGCCCGAAGTCATACAACTAATCAGATTCTACAGGAGTCAAACTCTGGCAGTCTGGCCCCAGATCCTGAGGTCTGTTATACCATCTTACAGGTATTAAACTAAATCTTAATATTACATATTCACAGATATGTATAAACTTTAACTTTCTTATATACTTAATCATGGTATTTATTCATTCCTTCAGGAAATGCACATTGTTTTTCTACATGCCAGGCACTATTATAGATGCTAAGTATAAAGTGATGGACAGGATTGCTAATGAAAAAATTATTCTGACAGTTATTATAAAGCAGTAAGAAAGACCTTATTTAAGAGACCAGGCTCAACTCCAAATATAGCAAAGGCAGTTGGGGATTTATAGCCAGCTCTAGTGAGAAAGTCACTGAATGAAAAATTACTAAGAGGAGATATCAAGGGTAGGGGGACTGGCTAACCGACTCTGAATTCTTGCTACGACTGGAGGTGAAGACAAAGTCCCAAGATGAGGCCGAGTCAGAAAGAGGGCTCAGGAAAGCTTCACTCAAGTTTCATTAAGGAGAGAGTCTTCCTCAAGATAAACAAAGATGCTACGATTTGTAGCTTAAAATTTAGTAGACAGAAACAGTTAAAGGGATAAACACAGAAATTTCTGCTCCTGTTAAGAACTATAAAGAAACTAAATTAAGGTAATGCCTTGGAGAGTTACTGAGGAGGAGTTAAAGCGAGGTAGTGTTTTAAGTAACTCATGGTTTGAGGAAGGCCATTTTCAGGATATGATATTTGAACTGAATTTATTACTAGATATCAAGCCCAAAGTTGTACCTTAAAATAATAGCGAGGGCTTCATAAATATTTTTTTCCACACAGTGAAAGAGGAAATACTAATTTCCCACCTCTATTTTATAAGTTTATATTAATAATGTTCCTTTTAGAAGCAACACAAACATATTCAATATATATGTAATTTTAATATATAAAATTTTAATACATCCTTAGTGATAAACCTCTTATCTTTCTCTAATACATCAAGAGAAGGTTTAGCTTATCGTAAGAAAAATACTGTGAACTCAGAACATTTTCCTCACGAAAGCCTTAAAGAATCCTTCAGAACTTCCATTTTGTCAGGTAATTTTTTGTCTCACATCTGTTTTATTTTACATTACCTGAGAGAGAAAAATAATTTAAAGAGAGCCCTTTGTCCTGACACATTAACCCACACTAGTGGATAACTGTTTTTTCTGGGTATTTTTTCTAGGCAGGGCTCCCTATTGATCTTTATAAATGAGGGGAGGCATATTTTGAAATGTATAAAGAAAGCAATGAAACCTAACAGTCTTATATATAAAAGAAAATTCAATTATAATAGGGAATTGACTTTGAAATTGGATCAATAAACAACTCTGAAGAGGATAAGAGCTGAAAGAGAGAAAGTAATGCTCAATCTTACTTATACCTTATTCACTTACCTAAGAAATAACTTATACAAGGTGAGTCAAAAGAAATATTATCAACTAGTCACAAATACGTCACTTGGGCAAACAAATGAGGGGAAAGATGTTTTAAGGAAAATTAAAGAGAGTGAAAGCTTTCTAGTATGTGTATGATAGGCTGACCTCCTCACAGAGAAGAGCTGCATAGTAAAGTAGAAAAGCTAAACCTTCCCTTGGTATCATTATTCAAAGATTTTTTTTCCTTCTAGATTGATTGCAATATAGTTGACATACAGTACTGAATAAGTTTAATTTCAAAGCTTTCTTTTAAAATAGTTACTTCTATAAAAAATTTCTTTAAGGCATTGATTATGCCAAATTTTGGGTTTTTAAAAACAATTTTTCGATTAATTTTCAGGTATAAATGTGAATATTTCAAATTATTTTCTCATATAGTCTTCTTTCAATGTACTTTCAAAGACCAAAAAAAAAAAATGCGTACATCCAACTCGGAATATAACATGATTTTTCAGTAAGATATAAAGTGGAAGGAACATTGTTACTCAAACAATGAAAATGAGAAGAATACCTGTCCTATTTACTTTAAGGGATTTCTGACTGTTGAAAACATATTCAAAATAATAAATTTAAAGATGACATGAAAATATATAAGCTGTGGAATGGATTAAATGCAAATGACAAGCATGTATATACAAAGATGCATATGTATACACCATCAAGTAAGAAATACATAAATTGTAAAGAGTAGAAGACTTTAAACTTTGTTTTTCAAATGATATTGGATTATATTCATGAAACCTGCAATAGCTGAAATTTATATTTGACTTAGAAATTATATAATTAAGCATTGATTTACTGTGCACTAAACTTCGTAGCCTTCACTTTTTAACATTGGTCATTATGAATTGTAAGTGTCAAATGATGGCAGCTTATAAATGTTGTAGCTATACTTTATAAACTAATCAGCCAAGAGATAACTGATTTTATTTTTCTCAGCATTATAAATCATACATCAGTTTAGGTGTTTCTATTAGATATGATACCAGTTTGGTCCCAGCTTTTTAAAAGAGTAATAACATGGGCAGCCGTAATGTAGTACAAATCATTTTTAACACTATATGAAAAGAAGTAAATGCAATATGTTTCTTTCAATGGCAGACAATTTTTGCAGGAAAAAAAATAAAGCCTGGAAGAAATATTATATAACATGTTCTGTAATTTAACAACAATTATCAATGTGATAGGTTGAAAATCATGATATTGCTTACCTACAAAATGTATTGTGACAACTTATAGATTTGAATAAAATTTAATTTCTATCTGAAGATGATTCTTGCATTAAAAATTGTGGAATTTGGAATCTATTTTATAGAATTGTCATTTACTTTTAGCTATACCTTTAGAAAATAAATCTTTAGAAGTAGCAAGTAATTAATGATTGCAGATGATTGTTGAAAATATGGCTTCATGTTTTATTTTGGATAATAATTTTAAAATAAATATCCTGATCAACTTTCTTTAAAATCTTCTTCATGTTAGTGTGCCTCTTTGAAAATGGTTTCTCAAAGGTGTTATTAAAATCAAACAGAGAAGTAATTTAGATATTAGTTGCTAGGACTTTCGTTAAAAAATTCCATTGGTTAAAATACACCAACTGAAGTTCTAGAGTCTAGAAGTCTGAGAGCAATATTCTGACCAATTACTTTTCTGGTGAGAATGGTAGCCACCTTCTTGCTGTGCCCTCGTATGTCCTTTTCTTGGTTCCTGTGCACATAGGGAGACATTGAGAGTGTGCAAGCTCTGGTATCTCTTCTTAAAAGGACATTAATCCTATCAGATCAGGCCTCCACCCTAATAATCTTATTTAACCTTATTTCCTTAGAGGCCCCATCTCCAAATACAGACACGCCGGTGGTGTGGGCTTCAATATATGGAAGTATGAATTTTGGAGGGACACAAACATTCAATCTCTAACAGATATATATTATCCTCTCTGAGTCATGTTGCCATCAACCAAACCTAGATTGGATAATCTAACAAGTAAGAAGAAAGCTCATTTGTTACATTAAAATCTTTAAATACTGACATACATGGTACTGTAAATAATTTCTAGAGGTTAATGGTAGCTGCTTAAATCAAACTCTATATATCCACCCCTCAAAAATATCTAAATTTCAGAGTAATATAAGTTCATACATGACTTATGACTTCAACATTACTAGGAGACAGAATACCAAAAACTTCAAATTAACAGGATGTGGAGAAATAAATCCAAATTCCATCTGTGATCCTACTCTCACTGTAAGACAAATGGGGAAGGGGAGCCGTAGGAGGCTCAGTTTTTTAAAAAGGGAGGTTTTGGAGTCAAGAATAATTTCAAAAGGACAGGAAAACCTACCACCAGAAAGACACCATCCAGGACTAAATGTCAAATGAAGATATTATGACTTGGTAGTACAGGAAATGTGCTTGAAAGTGTACTGGAGTGAAACACTGATTCTGGGGTACAATCACATAAATAGAAAAGGAATGACGATGAAGGGAATGTAAGCATCCTGCAGAAATAAAAAGGAAACAGGAACAACACAGGCTAAGCCATTCTCTTCACCACCTACCACTAACTCTGTTCAATAAAGAAATTGTACTTCACTATAGAGACCAAAGAAGGCACTCCTGACATGAGACTGTTTCCAAAAGGCACAGAAACAGAAAAAAGCAAACTACAGACTAATCTCCCTTAGAAGAAAACAGAAATGCAAATCATTTCAGTTGATGAAAATGTCTAGAAAAATAAATTTTAAACCTAAGTGCAAAAAGGAACAAACTAGAAGTGGATCTAGTTTTGATCAAACTCAGGGGAAAAAAGTTGAAGGAAAAAAAAAAAACCCATATCAGTATTTTTTAAAATTACAAGAATTTAACTTATTATAGATATGGAAGAAAACAAATAGGAAAGTTATATATATATATATATATATTACCCAAAGTATCTATGTAGGTATATAATATGGGGAGTTAATATTCAGTCATAATTTCACTTTCAATAAACAGCAGGCACGATCTTAAGTCTCTCTTCCTTGTGCTAAGACCATTTGCCTTAAGTGATTTACTAAAATGTATTTTCATGTCTATCATATCTAATAATAAAAGGCTGGCATTTTTATGTCTTAATTTTTCTAATAATTATTTTTTATCTTGCAAAATATCAGTCTACATTACATTGGGGGGAAATAGTCATTACAAGAGATTGAGAAGCTATATAGTTTATGTTACTTAAAATGTATATACAAAACATCCCTACATGTTTCACAAGGCTATTCAAAGCTACATATCAAATATATTAGATTGGTATATGTATAATGTATATGATATACAGAGAGAGATTATACGACCACATTCTGCTTTGTGGCCATGTAGTATCCATACAAATGCACACTTACATAACACAATCTGTTCCTTCTTTTAAGCACATATATGATAAAATGCAAGGATTTCCAGCACTGTGAATAAAACAAATCATTAAAATAAATAGTAAATAAATAAAACTTGAATGGGGTCCTATACTGACCACTGATGATAGTTTCATTAGTTAAGTATGAAATGAGCTAATCTTTCTACATCCAAGACCAAGAAAATTTAAAATATAATATGTGACAATCCAAAATTATGTTAAAATACTATAAACCTTTACCTGTATTTTGAGAACCTCTTGAAAGTGATCCAAATCCTTAGTCAATAACATTTAAAAAAAAATTTACCTCTCATCCATTTAAACACACTTGGTCGTTCTGCCTGTGCTTATTTTTTTCATCCGTATCTCTCTCTCAAACAAAATATAGGAACATTTTCTTTTCACCCTAAAATTTTAGGACTGTATCTTCTCTTTGGTATGATAATGTATAATTGCTTGTGCACTGGGGCTAAGCCCTCTTCCTTTCCTCTCAATTCTGAAATTCTGTTCTTTTATCTCCTTCACCCTGGTTTTACTTGTTTAAGGCGTTTAACTCCGCAAATCCTTATCTAACACAAAATAGACACTTTGTGAGAGTTGGAAAAGGGGCCGAGGTATGGAGGGGTGATAAGGTGGGTGAAGTTGTAGAGAAACTGGGCCCACAAAAAGAATTTCTTTGGCAAGATGGAAAAAAAAGTTGTTAGCTATTCAGAGATGAGGTGTTTATTCTCTCACATATATATATGACAATTCAGTCTCATCAATGCTGCAATATTTAACAACTATTTTTCTTATATCAAATTAGCTGACATTAAGAAAGTCTAAGGGTACTTAAATCTTACATGTTACTTAGGAGAGAAAGGGTCACACTTTTTTTTTTCAGGGGCTTTCAGAGATATAATTAACTGATAAATTACATATTTTTTTGGAAAGCCACAAGCACTGTAGGAAAAAAATAATAAGAGCTTGCCTAGAGTGTTCAAAAAGAGCAAGGGTAAGAGTGAGGCTGGAACTCAGTGAGTGAGTGAAGGAGAGAAACCAGAGCAGGTCAGAGAGTTTGGGGTTAAATGGACAATATGAAACCTGCAGGCCAAGGTATGGACGTTGGCTTTTAGTCTTAGTGAAAAGAAGAATCATGGCAGAGTTTAAGCAGAGGAGTGACAAACTCAAACTGGTATTTTAAAAGAATCACTCTACCATTTTGAGGAAAAAACTGTAAGAGGTCACGTGTAGTAGCAGAAGTATCTGTTAGGAAGCTGTAATAGAAACCTTGATCAGAGTACATTTGGGGTGATAACAGAAGAGGTAGTATAAAGGTATTAGGTAATTCATACATTTTGAGGTTAGGGGAAACAGGAATTTCTGATGTGTTGGGCAAGTGGTAGGAAAAGGAGCAGTCATGGATGGCTTGAGGTGCCTGTGCAACTGGAAAATTATGAATCCTGACTGAGATGAGTAAGGTGAAAGGTGGAATATGTTGTGGGGAGAGACCGTAGGTCTAATTGTGGATATGATAAATTTGAAAGGGTTTCACATTCTAGAAGAGGTTTCAAGTACTCAGATTGATATATGGGTATGTAGTTCCAGACAAAACAGCATAACAGATCTTTTCATATTTACTAAATCAACTGAATGAAAGTCCTACCTTGGTATCAATTTTCATCAGAATATCTTTTCATATGTGCTCCAGCCATTTAGATTTCTATGTGAGAGGATTATCCATTCCTAACCTTTTTTTCTGTCAGTTTTTCTAAGGAGTTGTCTTAAATTCTATGAATTTTAAATGCTTAAATCCTGTATATTAAGGACAAGACTTCTAGTTTGAGATTCTGAATAGACCACATCAAGGGATGCAGGGAGGAGGAGAAGTGGGTGCTTTTGGTGGATTTACACATTTCTAACATCTGTTAAAATATAAAGTACATACCAGACTCAGAAATATTGTTCAGCTAAACAGACGGGTTAGGTTTACATGATGAACATGAATTCTGGAGACAGACTGCTCAGATTCACACCCCAGCTCTGCTAATTGCATGGTGTTAGGTAAATTTCCTTTTTCTTTCTTTCTTTTTTCCTCGGTTTTTTCATTTGTCTGGGTTGCCTTATTAAAAATTTGTTTGATATTTAGGCTGGGGTAAGTGGAATGCGATTGCATATAGGATCACTGGATATTACAGTTGACCCTTGAACAGCTCTGGAGCTAGGGACACCAACTTTCCACACAGTCAAAAATCTGTGCATAACTTTACAGTCGACCCCCAGTATTCACATTTGTGGATTCAACCAACCATGGATCATGTAGTACGGTCGTACATATTTATTGAAAAACATCCACATATAAGTGGATCCACACAGTTCAATCCCAAGTTGTTTAAGTTCAAGGGTACTACACATCTTCTTCATCTACCTTTGTATTTCATTTTGCTTTGTAGTGATCATATCATTCTTTTAGAATTAGAATTTAAGAAATTTTAACACTTCTAGTTTTTGCATCTTATAAGTAATTTATATTGCTATATTTTATTTTTATGTTTTTATTGTATTTATAAAATACATATTTATTCAATTAAAAAATTTGATGTATGCCTAAATTATTCCCTTGTTTATTGAAGTACTCCATTGAAAATATTTATTGTTATGACCTATTCAGTGTTAGATAAACTTTTTGGATTATTCACTCAAAATTCCTTCTGAGAATGCAGAGTATAATCAGTGCCTTCTGGTGGTTACATGGATAGGAATCCACATCTTGGCAGTTTATGTAATTCCACCAGCAAACGATATGTGCTGGCTTAATGCCTTGGTCAAACGTGGGTATGAGCATGCCACAGTTGTCTGCCAGCAATCTTTACTGACTTGAGCCTCAATCTCTGGCAGTGAGGGCTTTTAATGTGGGATTTTGATTCCTGAATTTGATTTTTAAAAATTAAAATGTTTACTTTTCAACTATGACATTTATAAGCCTTTGGGAACATCATTCAGGCTAGCCTAAATGAGCTTATGCTTCCAACAAATAATTCCATCATTTGTCTTTCCATATCTGCTTCAGTTTGACACTTAAATTTAGCAACTTTCCCTAAAGCCAGTTGAAGATTTTCTTTTCCTTTGCATGACACAGACTAAACTTTTATCTATGGAAATTCATATTTTACTGAAGTATTCTTTTTTATTTACTCTTGTGGAGAAATGCCTCAGTCTTTCATTACCTTATTTGACTTCTAGTCATTTCAGTCAGATTTATTTCAAGCAACATTTAAAAAGTATTGTATGCCAAAAATATAATGTCACCATTTTGCAAAATGAAAAAATTTGAACCCTCTTATCCTCAGGTAATGTAGTTCACAAGTATGCATTGTTTCCTTAGCTTTTGGCATCCATAGAGCACTCATCTGGAATTCATGTCCCCATAGGCTAATAGTTTCATGAAACTTTATAAAGATTCAAATCAATTTTAAATAAAACCTGTTATATCAGTAGGAGGAATAAATTTGTTTGCAATCCTCCAGTAGACAAGTAAATCTGGTTTATGATATTAAAAAAAGAAAACCAAGAGTCATAGGGAAGGCTCTACAACCATTAACTTTTTTCTCAATAATTATTTCTGTTAAATTAGAATATGCTAACTTATAATTGTATGCCATAAGAATGCTAGCAAATACTTGAAAACTCATAAATTGTATGTATGTAAATTGAATGTAAATCCAGAAATTATGGAGAAGTTTCTCATTGAAGATTACTTTCAGCATCTTAGAAGCTAAATTAACAAGCCTATTACTCTCAAGTTGAAATATTGCATTTTTCATCCTCAGAGTCAGTGGCAAATGGATTCTCTTTATAATCTTTTCTTAAATTGAGCTCTTTATTTCTTCTTGCCCACTGGAATATGTGAAAGTGTTTGTTAAAACAACCCCAATCATCATTTTATCTTCCTGGTGGATTAAAACAAATCATAAACAAAAATCCAAAAATATATGGAAATTAAACACTACAAACTGCACAATTGGGTCAAATAAGAAATCAAAAGGGGAATTAGAAAATATCTTGAGACACATGAAAATAAAAACATAGCATACCAAAATTTATGGCATGTAGTAAAAGCAGTAATGAGGGAAATTTATAGTGGTAAATGTCTGCATTTTAAAAAGAAAGTATCTCAAATCTACAACCAAAATTTACATGTTAAAAAACTAAGAAAAGAACAAACTAAATCCGAATTTAGCAGAAGGAAGGAAATAATACAGATTAGAGCAGATATAAATAAAATAGAGATTAGAAAAACAGAGGAGAAAGTGTCAATGAAACTATGACTTGATTCTTTGAGGAAAAAAAAAACAGAATTAACCAGACTTTAGCTAGATAACTAATAAAAATAAAGACTCAACTGACATCAGAAAAGAGGAGACATTACAATGGATGCCACAGAAATAAAATTATGAGACTACTATGAACAATTATATACCATCAAATTGGATAACACAGAAGAAGTGGATAAATTCCCAGAAACATGAAACCTACCAAGATTGAATGATAAAGAAAAAGAAAATCTGAACAGACTCACAACAAATAGGGAGACTTGTAATTGATAATCGAAAACCTCCCAAATAAAGGAAAGCCCAGCACCAAAGACATGATATCAGTGAAGAATTCTATGAAACATAAAGAAAAAATAAGCCCAATTCTTCTCAAATTCTTCCAAAAATTTGTAAATGAGGGAACACTTCTCAAATTTGTTTATAAGTCCAATATTACCCTGATACCAAAACCAGACAAAGACACCACAAGAAAAGATTACAGACCAATATCCTTAATAAGTATTGATGCAAAAATCCTCTGTAAAACAATAGGAAGCCAAATTCAACAGCACATTAAAAGGATTATACATCATGAACAAGAAGGATTTATCCCTGGGATGCAAGGTGATTCAACATGTGAAAATCAATAAATGTAACACAACACATTAACAAAACAAAAGACAAAGATCACAAGAGAATCTCAACTGATGCAGAAAACGTATTTGACAGAGTCTAACACTCTTTCAGAATAAAAACATCACAAAATATGATTGAAGAAAATTACCTCAACATAATAAATATCTCACATATGAATATCTCACAGCTAACACAATACTCATTGGTGAGAAACTGAAAGGTTTTTCTCTATGATCAGGAAAAAGGCAAGGATGCCCACACTTGCCACTTCTATTCAATATATTATAAGAATCCCAGCTGGAGAAATTAGGCAATAAGAAATAAAATAATCTTCTATATAGAAAACCCTTAAGATTCCACACACAAAAAATATTAGACTTAATAAATGAATTTAGCACAGTTGCAAGGTATTAAAGAAACACCAAAAAAGATCTGTTGTATTTCTATACAATAAACAATCTGAAAGGGAATTAAGAAAACAATGCTATTTATGATAACATCAAAAATAACAAAATATTGGTAAAAATTGTATCAAGGACGCAAAAAACATACATACTCAAAACTATAAAACATTGTTGATACAGACTTTAAAAGGCACAAATAAATGGAAAGACATCTAATGTTCATGGGTAGGAAGACTTCATAATGTTAAAGTGTCTATTCTATGCAAAGTGACCTACAAAATAAAAGAAATCCCCACCAAATGCCAAAGGCATTTTTTATTTTTTGAAGCAATAGAAAAATCCATTCTAAAATTCATAGGGAATCTTAGAAAACCCTGAGTAGCCAAAATAATTTTGAGAAAGAACAAAGTTAAAGGCCTCAAACTTCCTAATTCTAAAACATATTATATAGCTACAATAATCAAAACAGTATGTTATTTGCTTAAAAACATATATAGACCAATGGGACAGAAAAGAGCTCAGAAATAAACCCATATGTACATGGTCAAATGATCTCATGTTAAGTATTTTTACTACAATAAATTTAAAAAAAAGGGCAGATCAAACTTGTCCTCTGGATGGCAGTAAAGTTAAAGATTGGTAAAGTACAAACTAATAATGTATTTAACTCCCCCAAATTATTTTTAAAGTATTCATTTACCACAAGCATTCATAGTACCATATATGTACAAAATCATATTTTTTTTCAAAATGAAACACAACTAACTCTTGAAGAAAATGTTTATAATGAGAAACATTCTATTGGAACTAATAATCAGACTCCAGACTACTTGTATTACATATCATGCAATGCCTATGTGATGTTTTTCATCAAATATAACTATTTTTATAAATTTCTGACCATCAAAATTTCAGTTTTATCTTTTAAAAATGCTAGAAGAGATTTTATATCTGAATTATCAATTATTTCTATTATCTCAGTCAACAGAAATATATGCCATATCCTCACTATAGAGCATATACAGTTGCCTACAGAGTTGCAGGAAAAGGTATTTTAATTTTGACTTAGGCAGGTAATAAACCAGCATATTGACAATATATGATAGCCACTTATTTTAACTCATTAATGTTCCCATATTTTAAAATTAAGTAAGAATGTATGTTAACCAACACCTGCATGAAACATCATTCAATCCTGTATTTCCTTTTAAGTTTTGATATTTCCCATTTAATTTTCAGGTCTTTCCTGTACTCATCTCTTCAGCGCTATTGTACTCTGATGTGGCATTTTACCCTTATCGGTCATTTTTCTGTATTTTACCCATGAGCAATTAAAATCTCATCCTTCTAAAGGATAATAACTCCCATAAACACAAATACACACCAATACACACAGTCTATGTCTGTCTCTTGAGTTGTTGCTCCAAATAACCATATCCTCCACTTAAAGACTTGGGAAGCCCCTCAAAAATGCTCATATTTAATACTTTAAGGAATAGAGTCCATCATGTCCCTCTTTTGTTAAAAAGAAAATGTAGACTATATATAAACACATGAACTACATTTAGTAACCTCAAAATAAAGCAGTAAATAATCATTTTAATGTTCTACCCAAATCTGTATATAACATGGACTTTTATTAAATATAATCATTAAATGCGTTTTTATTCCAATTGGAGATTCTAAATATATGAAGGGGAGCAAAATTTGCCACCCCAAAATATGTCTCTGTGGCATAAGAAGTACTTTGAGCTGATTATTTTTAAGAGTAGACACAAGAAGAGCTCTGAAAAGAGAGTAGATGTTACTCTGTGTAAGGAACATCTACATTTATAAAGCAAATCACCATTTGTAGATTTCTCTTATGAATATAGAGGTGTCTCCCTCTCGGTATCAGAAAGAGAAGAATGACTAAAAACTCTAGACATTTTTATCTATGGAGAAGGCATGGACGTAAATCATCATGACAAACATACACTGTTTACTGTGCTTTTCCTGGTACCTCTCATAACTGGCCTTCCCCCAACAAACTCAAAACTTTTTAAAATTGAGGTATAATTGACATACAACATTACATTAGTTTCAGGTGTACAACATGATTCAGTATTTTTATGTATTGTAGAATTACCACCACAAGAAGCCTAGTTAACATCTATTACCATACATAGTTACAGAATTTTGTTTTTTTCAACATCTTTCTCTTGTCTTTAGCTTGAGGTGGTATTTAGGTAATGGCTTGGACCATTTCAGGTGGTTATTCACTTTCCCTGTATATCTCCCATGTATACAGGAGGTACAGAACTTATTAAACTTTTGTTTATTTTTCTCCTGTTAATCTATCTTTTTATTACAGGGGGTCTTACAAGAACCTAGAAGGATAGTAAAAATTATTTTTCTTCTCCAACAGTTTGGCAACCCACAATGGGACCACTGGAGGCACCATACTAATTTGCAGCCTACAGAAAGGATCCTGGAAAACTGGCAGAAGCCAGCAAAGGGTAAGACTTCTTATCAAAGTTAGCTCTCCTAGATCTCCCTCTGTAGTGCCCAGTCAAGAGAGGAAGGTAAAAATGTCTTGTCTCTTCCTTTCTAAATTGAAGTTCCTTGGAGAAAACATTTGTGCAAAGTAATTTCTTGAGTATAGCGACTCTGGTAAAGATTTTCTCAGGATAACTCTTGTTTTCTATTGATCCCTTTCCTCCCAGAGATGGTCGTTGTTTTTATTTGTCTTTCTCTACGGAGAAAACCACAGGCTAAATGAGGTTTTCCTTTCATCGTGTTCTGGGTCTTGAGAGCATGGCTTTGTGACCACTGAGAATATTATCTCTAGCTTCTCCCAGCCAAAAGATGTGCAAGGGCTTGGTCACAACTGGCAGCCAGCTGAACAGGCTGGGGACCCAAGATCATGAAGTGACAATCAACATTCTCTTTGTCCAACTGTGCCAGCTCTCAGGGGAGTTTGTATAAAGGGGTCACAGTCCATAAAGGGCCTTTTCCTCTCAAACTTCATTGCCCCATTAGTGCTGAAAAGTCCCATTCCAATAGTGCCTGCCTGGTGTCACAGATGACTAGGTCTTTAGCTGGAGGCATATCACATTCTTGTATGAAACTGAAGACAATGTTTTTACTAACACCACAGTTACAGCCTGTGACAACAAAGGTCTTTGCTTTCTTAGGCTAACTTTGGGAGTGAACTTTCTGGATCTCATAAGGCTGTATCTTTTACACCCTCTTTGGGGATGCCTCTTGCATCCATGTTTAAGTCATAAACAGGCTTAATTCTTTGAATCACCACTGAGAAAAACTATACCATTGAAGATACTATTTGCCAATAGCCAGATGAATTCTTTGAACTGGAAAAAATTCTATGTTTGAAAACATTTTAGAGTTCTCATCCTAAATAACTGTCTTACTGGTACCCATGGAAAGACCAAATTGAACAGAGAACACAAAGGAGTATAGTGGCTATTCTTAGGGACTCCCGTATGATAAATTACACAGCCCTTGGCCTCTACTTGCAGAAGATCCTACCAAATTTAGAGAGGAGTTAGAAAGATCAATGGACATTAATAACCCTACTCACAGGGACCTTGATTAGCTGCTAAGAGATGTTCTTCTCACCCACGATTATACTGTATTCATCAGAGAAACCAGGTCTGCTGCAGAAAATCTCCCTCAAAGAGGAAACAGATGACTGGAATGTTTCCCAGGCCCTCCTATAAATGATCAGTTAATAGATCAGCTGGAGGACTACGTTCAGGACCTGATAGAAGCAAGAGCAGAGGGTTTTCCCTCTAAAGTGAATTTGTCAAAGTTCGAATTGTACACTCAGAAAACAAAAAGAGTGAGCATGTATAACACTTATACAGACTTTACAAAGGCATGCTGTTGTCAACTACAAATTGGCACTTGCCATCTACCTCTACAAGGATTAAATCAGGTGCCACTCCAGCTGCTGACCTTCAACACCCGCTGAAAGGAATTCAGGGTAGAGATCAGGAATGAGGCACTGGGTGCTCTGAGAAAAACTGGCAGAACAGGTCTTCAGATAGTTAGATATTTTCAGAAGCTGATTTTATGAGCCCAATTCTTGCATCTCCTCATATCTAGAAAAACACTAAATTCCTTCATGGTGACATTTACTCCTTGTGACTAGCAGTAACCCTCAGGAGACCTTCTGTAAAAATATGTGCTTGATTGCATGCATTCCCCCCTTCACCAAGATCACACATATATTGATCTTCCTCCCCTGCCTCTCTGGAGCAGTTTCTCAGAGCTATCTGAAATGCTGTCTCCTGGGCTGCAGTCCTCATTTTGCCCCAAATAAAACTTAACTCGCAACTCTCACGTTGGACTTTTTTTTTTTTTTAAGTCGACACTGCATCAAACCCTGAAGCTCCAGAGCATAGGAATCTTTTGAATCCCGTCTTAATTTATTTCCTGACATAAAGAAGCAAATTGAAGAAAATATAGTTGGATGGGCAGATAAGCTCCTTGATATCATTCAGGCTGCAATCCAATTCTTTGAGAAATTAAAAGCAACTGTCTTTGTCTTACAAATCAAGTTTTTACAACAACAGAAATTTAGCTCTAGAAGCTATTCAAAGCCCACATATCCATTCTGCCAAGCCCAAAACCTCCTCTATTCATCTAAAAATATTTGCAGATATTGTTAAAGATCGGGATATTGAAAACAGAACGTCCTCACTTAAGAAAAATGAAAATTTAGATAGTAATTAATCTAGACTTCTGATAATAGGCAAATTTGCTGCAGGACTCCTTGGAGAAAACTTGAATAATTTCTCTGTGCCTTTGAGATGTACATTTTCCATGTTGTTTTCTTTAGAAGCTGAGAACTCTTTTTTTGAAATGCAAGCTTTAAGGAAATGCATCTCATCAGGAAGGGGAAAAAAGCTATTTGGAAACTAGGCAAAGGAAAAAATCTTAAAAGTCTTCCCCACAGGTATTAGTAAAAACCTTTAGCCATCTGAGCAGAGAAACCTAACTTATTCCAACCACCAGAAACAAAATTTGGATTCAGCTGTTATTTATAAACTAGTGAGTTTTGTATTACACTGCCTGTCTCATTACTAAATATTTTAAAGGTAAGCTATAACGTCTCTGTGTCTGTATGTTTTTGTGTGTCTATATACATATATTGTAGATGTGTGATATTTTTTCTACCTCTGGATATCACCAAAATTAATTTATAAGAGAATTCTATTTAATTGGCTTAAAATCAGTGCTAATATGAAATAAATATTTCAAAGCTTTCAGAAATATTGTTTCCAAATGAAGTTTGTGTGCCCAATGCACAGTGAGGCCAAAGAAACTGAAACATGAGTTTGGAGCAGAGAAAGGTTTATTGCAGGAACAAGCAAGGAGAACAGGTGGCTCATGCTCAAAACCCCAAACTCCCAAATGATTTTCGAGGAGAAGTTTTTATAGAAAAATTTGGAGTGAGGGCTGCAGGGTATGTGACTTTCTTCTGATTGGTTGGTAGTAAGGTAACAAGATGGTGTTTCAGAAATCTTGTGCTCAGCCTGAAGTTACCATCCTCCACCTGGGTGGGGGCCTTAGTTACCTCAAAATAACTCACAGATACTGTTGTGTATATTCTTTGATGAGGAACCAGGACCCTGCCCCAAGGCTGCACTATTGTTTCTTGACTGCTCCTCCCTTATTTCTGCATTCCCTCCCTTCCCTGATTAGCAACTGTTCGAATTTTCCCTTTGTGAACTCAAGGAAGGTCAAGGAGGCTGAATGCAGCCTATTTCCCACAAACAAGAAACTGGAGACACAGAAAGGACTTATACCCTGGAAGGCCCCACAGGGTCCTGCTTCATTTCAATATAATAGAAACTAACCCAAATATTTTTCAAGTTCATGTGATTTGGGATAATCTTCTGTAAATAAAAGACAGTTGAAGTTTGTTGGTTCAATGAAAGTAAGACTGTTTTCAGAGTTATCAGCATTAAATATAATGCAGACATGCAACTTTGATTCTATCTGGGTTTGCTAGTCACAAGTTTATTATCTCTGTGGCAAATTTTGTCAGCAAGAAAAGTAATTTAGGATGATGGTTAAGCTTGTCTAATGTCTCATGAATTTTTCTTGACTAATCTAAACAATTTAAGCAGATAGGTTAGGGGGTCTCTGGAGAAGGAGAAACAGGAATGGCTTTCTTGACATAAGAAAACCCATCTTGGCCTAAGCCATTTTTGTGATCTAAGCCTGGCCACAATGCTTGCCCTTGAACAGGTCTCTTAAGGGAGAGAATGCAGAAACAAGGGAGGAGCAGTCAAGAAAAAATACTACAGCCTTGAGGCAAGGTCCTGGCTCCTCAAGTGATATACATAGTAATATATCTTTGAGTTCTGCAGGAACTAAGGCCTCCACTCATGTGAAGGACAGAATGATGATGTTGGCCCTCCAGACTTCAATCAACTAAAGCTTGGACCTTGTCGACCTTTGCCCCAATTCTTTGCTGAATTCTCCTCTGCTCAAGCCCCCTCATGAATATGCATGTACCCTTAGATTAAAACTTCCCCAATTTTGCTGTCTGGGGAGACACTGGCTTGGGAAAGATCCCCTGTGTTCTCCTTACTTGCTGTAAGTAATAATAAATCCTTCCGTCTCCTGTGCTTTGGCTTGGTTATGTCTATTGGCTCAAAACCCACCAAGACGCAGACCTGTTTTCAGGTAACAATAATTGTTTAAAACAAGTGAATTAAATAGATTTAAGAGGGATAAAAGTTCTCAAGTAAACTTTTCAACAATTATTGTGGTTTACAGAATGACAATTGTGAAATAAAGTTCATATTTTATGGCAAGCCAAGAAAAATTTAAATATAAAAATTCTCTGCCGTTTGACCTCCTCTCTCCCCTAACAGTGCATTATGTGTCTGCATTATGCATTGACTAAACCTCTCCCATCAGCAGGAAACCTTCTCAACCAGAAAGAGCAACATTCTCCTAACATCACCAAAACAACTCCTTAAAAAAGAGCATTCCTTTTTTTTTTTTTTTTTTTTTTGTGGTACGTGGGCCTCTCACTATTGTGGCCTCTCCCGTTGCGGAGCACAGGCTCTGGACGCTCAGGCTCAGTGGCCGTGGCTCATGGGCCTAGCCGCTCTGTGGCATGTGGGATCTTTCCAGACCGGGCCACAAACCCATGTCCCCTGCATCGGCAGGCGGACTCTCAACCACTGCACCACCAGGGAAGCCCAAGCATTCCTTTTTGATCCCACCATGATAGCACTTAGATCTGGATTATATAAACTGTCAATAATACATCTTTTGATGTACAGCCTTCTGTCTCAAAAAACTTATATAACCTGGGTCTTGACTTCTAATGAGCGGGACAGTACTCAGGGGTTTCTGAGTCTCTCTTCCCCTGTTATGATCCTCAAATTTGCCTCAAATAAAATTTTCCAATTCATTCTTAGATTGACTGATGAATTTGTCAATGCTACTTAAAATAGTTATCCAAAACCCTTTGGTGATTTCCACTGTTAGAGTTTTACTAAGTTAAATGATAAAAATTCATTGACTATCTAGATAATTTCCAAATAAAATATTGAAACATTAATTGCTGAACATAGTTTTATCTACTTTTGGATTCTTATTACAGAGAAACTAAAGATATTTGGATCTATTACTAAACATGTTCTATGTTACATTTAAAGATTGTACTATGAAGAAGTATATGCTTTTAGAAATTATGAAATATATTTCCCAACCTAAAGAATGCTGATTTAATGGTTCACAATTGCTTTCTTTTTAGTTATCACTGGAAAGTAAGGTTTCTAATGGTTAAGAATTGTAATTAATATATGTAATTAAACTACTAGAAATAACAAGTGAAACAACTTTGTATGCAAGGAGAGTAGGATATGTTTTTGGCTAAGAAAATATGAGACATATTTTTGGTAAAGCAAAGAGTAATTTTTGTCCCGGTTTATTCAGAATGAAAATGAGGAGAATAAAGGCCAAACTAAATAGCTATAGAAATTTGGGGGCAAGAGAGAGAGAAATTTAACTTGTGTAGTCAAGCTGGCTAAAATGTAATGAATTTAAGCTTTTTTAAAAGTAAGTTTAACATCAATAATGAACTAAAACTTAATTTTCTTTCATCTGCTGAAAGGACAAATTATGCTTGGACTGTTTTTCTGCTCTTGATAAGAGACTGTAAAAGGTTTTTCTTTACCTTTTGAATAATCCTCCCAGAAAACAACGATTTTGCATTTTATCAAAATAATTTTATCTGTAAATTGGTGCAGCCACTATGGAAAACAGTATGGAGGTTCCTTAAAAAACTAAAAATAGAGTCACCAGAGGAGGAGTCAAGATGGTGGAATAGGAGGACATGGAGTTCACCTCTCTTCACAAGTACTGGTTTGGTCAAAAAGTTCGTTTGGGGTTTTTCTGTAAGATGTTACACAAAAACCCAAACAAAATTTTTGGCCAAACCAATACATCAAGAATACATCTAGAAGTGGAACAATTGCCACACATCACCTGCTGAACACTAGTGGAGGACCTCGGACACCTAAAAGGACAAGAAAAATCCCCATGCAACTGGGTAGGATGAAAGAGAATAAAAAGAAAAGAAGAAATGTGTTGGGACCAGCACACCAGTGTGGGGAGCTGAAGGAGAGGAGAGGTTCCCACACTAAGGGAAGCCCCCTCACAGCAGGGAGACCAGCTGGGACAGAGAAGGAGCTTCAGGGGATTGGAGGGGAGAGCAGCAAAAAATCTGTGGAAGACAGGGCAGAGTAAGACCTATGCACATGGTCTGTGTTGCAGCTCCATGCACTCCAGCCTGGGTCATGTGTCTCCTGGTGTGGAGGGGGTCTGGGTGCAAGAACGTGGGGTTTGGAGTGCAGACCCAGTGAGGGGACAGCTGTTGGCTGTAAAAAGACAGCCTGAAGGGACAGGAGTAAGGAGCTCCACAACCCAGAAAGTTTGCGGAAGAAGCCAGGGCCACCATAGAAACAAGTTGCCATTGTTGAGTGGCATGCAAGCAGCCCCCTTCCCCACCTACCAGCCCCTGCCTCCACTGGCATGTGGAGGGGCATTCACCTGAGAAGGCTCACCTGCCCCTCAAGACAAACACCCCCCCCCCACACACCCCCCGTCCGGCAACAGTGGAGAGCTGGAGCACTGCCCTAGCCAAAACACCTGTGGAGAAACCAAATGGACAAAAAGTGCTCCCATAGCTGAGACAGGTCTGGCTTTAGAAGCTGTGGGCTCTGTGGGCACATAAACATGGGCGTGGGGCCAGGCCAGAGTCTGAGCTGCCTCCATAGCTCCCACATTGGGTCCAGGTACACGGAGCTGGAGGAATCAGGTTCCCTGCCTTCAGACTACACCACAAAACTCCCTGACTTCAGATCATACTACAAAGGCATAGTAATCAAAACAGTATGGTACTGGCACAAAAACAGAAATATAGATCAGGATAGAAAGTCCAGAGATAAACCCACACACCTATGGTCACCTAATCTATGACAAAGGAAGCAAGAATATACAATGGAGAAAAGTCAGTCTCTTCAATACGTGTTGCTGGGAAAACTAGACAGCTACACATAAAAGAATGAAATTAGAACACTCTCTAACACCACACACAAAAAGAAACTTAAAATGGATTAAAGACCTAAATGTAAGACCAGACACTATAAAACTCTTAGGGGAAAACATAGGAAAAAGACTCTTTAACATAAATTGCAGCAAGATCTTTTTCGATCCACGGCCTAGAGTGATGAAAATAAAAACAAAAACGAACAAATGGGACCTAATTAAACTTCAAAGCTTTTACACAGTAAAGGAAACCATAAACAAAATGAAAAGACAACCCTCAGAATGGGAGAAAATATTTGCAAACAAAGCAACTGACAAGGTATTAATATTAATCAACAAAATACACAAATAGCTCATGCAGCTCAATATTAAAAAAAAACAATCAAATAATGGGCAGAAGATCTAAATAGACATTTCTCCAAAGACACACAGATGGACAAAAAGCACATGAAAAGATGCTCAACATCACTGATTATTAGAGAAATGCAAATCAAAGCTACGATGAGGTATCACCTCACACCAGTCAGTACGGCCATCATCAAAAAATCTACAAACAGTAAGTGCTGGAAAGGGTGTGGAGAAAAGGGAACCCTCCTACACTGTTGATCGGAACGTAAACTGGTACACCCACTATGGAAAGCAGCATGGAGGTTCTTTAAAAAACTAAAAATAGAGCTACCGTATGATCCAGTAACCCCACTCCTGGGCATATATCCAGGAAAAACCATAATTCAAACGGATGCATGCACCCCAGTGTTCATTGCAGCACTATTTACAATAGCCAGGACATGGAAGCAACCTAAATGTCCATGACAAATGAATGGATAAAGAAGATGTACATATATACAGTGGAATATTACTCAGCTATAAAAAGGAATGAAATAATGCCATTTGCAGTGAAATGGATGGACCTAGAGATTGTCATACAGAGTGAAGTCAGTCAGAAAGGCAAATATCATATAATATCGCCTATACGCAGAATCTAGAAAAATGGTACAGATGAACGTATTTGCAAAGCAGAAATAGAGTCACAGATGTAGAAAACAAACTTATGGTTACCAAGGGGGGAATGGGGGGGTGGGATGAATTGGGAGATTGGGATTGACATATATACACTACCTTATATAAAATGGATAGCTAATAAGAACCTACCGTGTGGAACAGGGAACTCTACTCAGTGCTCTGTGGTGACCTAAATGGGAAGAGAATCTAAAAGAGAGTGGATATATGTATTTGTATAACTGATTCACTTTGCTGTACAGAAGAAACTAATACAACATTGTAAAGCAACTGTACTCCAGTAAAAATTAATAGAAAATTAAAAAAAAAGAGTTGCCATATGATCCAGCAATCCCAATCATGGGCATATATCTGGATAAAACTATAATTTGAAAAGATAGATTCACCCCAATGTTCATAGCAGCACTATTTACAATAGCCAAGACATAGAAGTAACCTAAATGTCCATCAATGGATGAATGGATAAAGAAGATGTGGTGTGTGTGTGTGTGTATATATATATATGTATACACACACACACACACAATGGAATACTACTCAGCCATAAAAAAGAATGAAATAATGCCATTTGCAGCAACATGGATGGACCTAGAGATGATTATACTAAGTGAAGTAAGTCAGAGAAAGAAAAAGAGCATATGATATTACTTATATGTGAAATCTAAAATATGATACAAATGAACTTATTTACAAAACAGAAACAGTCTCACAGACATAGAAAACAAACTTATGGCTACTAAAGGGGGAAGGGGGTGGGGGAGGGATAAATTAGGAGTTTGGGATTCGCAGATACACACTGCTATATATAAAATAGATAAACAAGGTCCTACTGTGTAGCACAGGGAACTATATTTAATATCTTGTGATAAACCATAATGGAAAAGAACATGAAGAAGAATATATATATGTGTGTGTGTATATATATATATATATATATATATATATATATATATATATATAACTTAATCACTTTGCTGTACATCAGAAACTAACACATTGTAAATCAACTATACTTCAATTAAAATTTTTTTAATTAAGAAAATAATTTCCTCTGCTTCATATTGTGTTTATTAGGTCTTTGATTACATATGTTAAAATATAAGCTGAGGTTTATTAAACATTTTAAGAGTTTATTTGGGCAAAACTTGATTCAAATAGGCAGCAACCAATATAGAAGATAGAAAGGAGCTCCAAGGAGCTATACAAAATAAAAGACTTTTATAGGCAGAAGGGAGCAGGAAAAAGGAAGTTATACTAGACAAAAAAGTGTGTGGGTTATTTCAAAGTTACTTTCCTGTAGGAGATGGCAGGAGTCTATCTTGCAGATTACTTAACTAGTGCTGATCAGGAAATTCCTAATTGAATTGTTTAAGATTCCATTTCAGGGAGAAACAAAACTGCATCTGAGTCTTGGATTGGTGACATGGGTCTTAGCATAAGTAACTTCATTTTGAGCCTATTGTTTTGTTTTTTAACACTTAAAATCATATGTTCTCAATATTAAAAAGCCAAGTTTTGCTCACAGCTATGTAACCTTTTGTATTTGTTTTGGGAATCTTATTGTAACTTTGATTAAATAGATATTATTCAAAATGATTTGTGATACTATTTAGTCGTGTCCAAGTATTTTGATATTTGACAAACTTTCCCAAAACAAATTCTACATGCAGTCTTTTTGACCTAGAACTAACTTTGAGATATTTCAGAGCTCTGCTGTAACATCTCAAAAGAAATGCTTCTCTCTTCTCTTAAAAAGAGACATTAAATTAGGTTTATTTCATGTGATAAATTACATGAGAAACACTGTCAAATAGGAAGTGATGCTAAATTTTTTAGGTTATATTTGTATGGATATGTGTTATTAATCCAGAAATTTTATAAAATTCAGGTGTAATTCTAGTTATCTTAAAATATATGTCACAGAAAGAACCAAATTACCTTTTTAATTGCATTATAATGAGCTCTCATCAGATCTTTAACCATGGCCATTTTTAAGTCTTTTGTCATTTACAGACAGTTATTGTTTTACTCTGATGCTTTTGCAAAAGTGCTTCATTTTCAAAGAAATTGATAGAAAAGATTCTGACAAGTATAGATTTCTGATAACTTTTGGATCATATCACTTAACTGGGTAAGAATGTACAGAACTCTAATAGAGAAACTGATGGCTTCATAAAACTGCTAACAAAATATCAAGATTAATAAGAATTAATTACATGGGACTGAATGAAATGATGATGATTATAATTTTTATGACATTTTGTTTAAAACATTGCTGGTTCTTCAATGTCTTGTTTTTCCAGATTTAAGAAAATCTTTTCTCTTAAGCTATCTATGACATATAGCAACTTGGTAAAGTATATTTTTTGTTAACAAAGATGAAACAATTACTTTTCTTTCCTACTTCATCCTTCCAGAATTCAGAAATTTAGTAAGTATTCTCATTTTCGTGGCAACGTAATTATTTACATAAGTTCAGTAAGAATCTGTTCTCCTTGTAACAAGACACAATGGGAAATATTGATTATGTTACCAAAGCTTTGACTGGAATGTCTTATTTGAGAATGATGTACCTAGATTCAGATATGACAAGACAGTTTTAAGAAACTAATGTTGACTTTATGGAGCCAATAAAGTCCCTTGGGGAAATAAAAATGCAGTCTAGTACCTTGCTCACAGGGTTGCCAACTGCCTTACAAGGTAAGGAAGGTCACTTTCTGGCAGGATATTTGAGGGATCTTGAGAAACGTAAAATTAACCCAAAGTTATAGGTATTGCAGGTGAAGTATAATAGTGATTTTTGGCTTGGCTTCCTATCCTCAAGAGGCTTTTAAAAATCCAATCTGAGGTTGCTTATAAAAAGTTCTAGCAAAGCAAACTTAAAAGAGCCTATATGGCCAATCACTATCCTTGCTGCACTTATGCAAATAATCAGGCCAAGCTTAAAGCAAACAAATTAGTTTTACTATAATTATCTTTGGTAAAAATGGAAGTGATCATAGAGAGAAAAAGTTATGTTTCAGTAGCACAACTCTGTGGATATCAGATTCTAGTCCTATTGTCTTTCAAGTTTTTTGATCTACCTGCAAAATGGACTGGATCCTGAATTCTTCTAGTGTCCTCCAATATCTTGCTACAACTCTCCACACTAATGTTTCCAATTTACTTCCACCCTTCTGACCTAGAATCACTAAGAACGAAACTTCCCTTTTCCTGAAGTTCTGCAAACTAAATGTGAACAACTTCATATGAACTTCAGAGAAATCACCACAACAGCTTTATGGACAGTCTTTATTCCTGTTGCTGCGTGGGCCACTCAGAAAGATCACCAGAGACATTCAAATTGCAAACCAGAAAAAAATCTGTCAGATTGCCCCTCACTCCATCTGAAGATGCTTCGAGCCTGACATATGCCTGCCCTAAGAACTTAAAAACTGGGTTTATAATTTGCACCAATGATTCAACTTTGTTCTTTTGTTTCCAAAGAAATGCTTCTTATTAAGTACCTGATTGCCTGCACCATATAGGCCTAACTTTGGGATCCAACCTGCATCACCACCTTCTGAAACGAGACTCAACTATTTAACTGAAATGACCTATTCTCAGGACTAAGAGACTTAATTCAATGAAAATGAAATAATGGAGCAATCTACCAACTCAGCTTCTGAATTGTGGAAGTTTTTGGAAGTTTCAGAGGCATTATTGAAGGGGAGCAGGATATACCATCTCTGAAAGTGCCTTTTTAGCATAAGAATTATTTTGAGGTTTTTTAAAAAAAAGAAAAGAAAAACAAAAAACTAAAACAGCAGACACAGGAAAAGCTCTGAAAACAGAATGGAAGTTATTCTTTTAGAATAAGGGCCATTAATATTTATAAAGGAAATCTCCATTTTTAAGGGTTTTTCCCTCTCTGTACCAGGCAGAGAAGGATGACTAAAACTCTAGAAACTCTTATCAATGGATAAAGCACCTGACTTAAATCTGCATAACAGCCATATTCTTGTTACTATGCTTTTCCTGGTAACCTCCCTTAACTGGCCTTTGCCCCATCCCCAACAGCTTTCTTTTGTCTTTAGTTGGAAATGGTATTTAAGGTGGTGCTTGGGCCATTTGAAGAGTTACTCAGTTTTATTGGGTATCTCCCATGTATACTGGAAGTACACGTTATTAAACTTATATTTTTCTCCTCTTTATCTGTCTTTCATTAGGTGGGGGGAATCTTAGCCAAGAACCTAGAAGGCTGGAGGGCCAAATCATTTTCCTCTCCTACCTATGTTACTTATTTCAATAATGTTTTCCATAAATTTGTTTCCAAATTTGAAATTCTATAACCTTTTTTGAATTTCTCTTGTATCAATGATATTAAAGTATCTTGCAATAATGTATTTTGCTCTCTAGTAGATCTTCTTGTAGGTGGCCTATTTTTCTTTTTAACCTACCATTATTACTTATTTTCTTTTCTTTCTTTTTTTTTTTTTTTTAGCAACAGTGGTAGAAAGTCTTTTGTTGTTGTGATCACTAGCTATCTAGTTATATATTGGTGTTAGATCAGGAACCTAAAAATTATCATTAGACATTGCCTTGCAGAGAGTGTTTGCTGCGCAGATTTCAGTTTATTATATAATAGCATATATTTTTCTAATCGCTCACTGATGCAAGTCCCCACTCTTTTAATATGTATGGGGTGACTCAATTGCTTATTTATGCATGTTTAACTTCTGCAGTATTATTAAAGCTGATAACATTTTGTCAGTATTCTTTTAGACATGCATGATAGAAACACATCTATTGAAAATTCATTTGTTTAAGAAATGAATACTTCAAGGGAAGGTTGATATGTTTAGCAGAAAACAATAGTAGGACTCACTTTAAACCAAAGCCATTATCAGCTCTATAGCCTTGAAGCTGGCTTCTTTCTGACTTCTCAGAGAGTCCAAACCCCCTTTTCTCAGCCAAGACAGTCTGAATTTCACAGCCTTATGCCAACAAGCCCAGAAGGGAAAATAGAATTTGTACCTTCCTTATAATGAAAGATCTTCTTCACTCAAATTGGACCAACTTCGTTCACCCAAGAATCATTTAATCACCCACTGTGGCTCAGTGACTCCAATACATTCGTTGTTTCAGGAAACAAGAACTATACTTAGAAATGTAAAAGGGGGAGGTCATTCTTACTCAAATGAAATGTGTGCTACTAATAATAAGAGCAGTTTCCTGAGGGAAATTTTAGACTTCATCTTCTAAAAGTAAAAAGGTAGACTATTATTTCAGGAAACTTCATTGTTTTTAAACCTGATTAGGGAATACGAATTTCTTGAGGGCAAAACCTGTCTTGTCTGTCTGCAGCATCCACTATAATGTCAAAAATAGGGGTTGATAGAATTATTTGTTTTTAATCAGAAGATGGTTGGTCCCGTTTTAAACCACAAGCTTAATCTTTTACTTATTTATTTATTTCTCCTGTCATTGAAAATAGAGGTATGGTTTCTAAATTTTCTAGTATCTGCTACCAACACAGAGTTTGGAGAACCTGATTAGACTCATCCAAGAAAATTTTCTTCCATTTCCTCCCTTAGCTGTGTTTCTTTACCTTCTTTAGATGTATGGCATGAGGAGTGGTAGAAGCTGGGTAAATCTTACAGATACTGATGTTCAGGCTTGAAAACTTGGAGTGGACATATAGTCCCACCTACATATTCATTCAGATATGTTCATTTCAGTGTGTGTGCATCCTTACATAGACAGGTACATACATGCACAAGTAAAGGAGTATCATCCTTCTACTCAAGCCACTGAGGCTGCAGCCCAGCAAAAATAAAGGGGCAAGAGCTCTGTATTTATACAGGTATCCCCTGCTTTTCAAAAGTTCACTTTACACCTATTTTTGCTAACCGAAAAAAATCCAAAGAGGATTTTCACTTTTCCAAGAAGTAAAAATAGCATTCAGCATTTGCTTTGCAGCGAGCGGTTACAGAGGCAGCACACATCTCAAACAGCTAGAGTGGCTCCACCAAGCTCCTTCCCTGGAAAATACACTCAGCATCTCAGCATCAGGCCATCACAGCTCTGAACTTTTCCTGGGAGAATCTGTACTTTATCCCAGTTTATTTTGTGCATCCATTAGCAAGATGTGTCCTAAGATAATTGCTTATTCCCTTTACTCCATTTTGGCTTATGAAAGATTTCATAGAAGGGTCTACTTTTGGATAGCAAGGGAAACGTGCACAATAAATTAACAGTGTATAGCCCCTTTCCTTACAAAGATACTTAGTTTTTTTCCTAGTGATTGATGCTTCCTTTTCATAAGCTTTAAATTATGAATTATCTTGCTATTATAGACTTCTTCATTTAAAAGTTTATGGTTATTCTTTAATTCTCAACTGGAATCAAAACAATTATTTTAACTAATTGATATACACTCCTTAATTGTAATATTATATTTAGTATAATAACAGTATTAGCTCTGCCTCTATTTTTAATTTATTAATACAAGAAAGTTTTAAACCACATAGCTAGTTACATATGGCTTATGAATCACGCATCTGTGCAAGAAACTAAACTTTTCTGGATGAATATTGATCATAGGTCCTGTTACCAAATTATAAATTAACCTATAAATTGTTACTGGGACATGTCCTTTTTAGTCTTTGAAAATTACAGATAAGTATACATATTTTTTCCAAATCTATATTATGGCTACTTGTTTCAGTGATATGATATGTTGCATTGTATACAATAGACTGTCTAAAATCATAAAGATTAAATACACATGTTGATATAGATGAAACTAAATGTATTAAATATTTCCAAGTAGATATTAATACTGTGAGTATATTCTCCAACTTAAATTATACAGGAGATTCATTCCTATTCACAGGTAACAGGAAATCATTTCTGGCAGAAGATTTGTCACAAAACAGACTTGTCAGCTTTTTCTAGCTGTCATGTAAAGAAGGAACAAATTTCCATATAGTGAGTGCATTTTGACTAATTTTACAGTATACTGATAGATTTATGATACTATCTGAGTATTTTTGAGGTGTCTCAACTTTTAAAATGTTCTAGAAATCATATTAAGTAGCAAATTTTGCTCTGACTTTTTGCAATAACCTGCTAGTTACAACAGGAGATATTACTTTGATTTAACAATGCTGTAAAAGTCTCCTTCCCCAATACTGTATTTTACTTTTAATACACAATTGATGTTTATAATAAAAATGTTCTTTGTTTAAAAATAGCATCTTCAGCATAATACGGAAAAATTCATGCAATATTCCTCTGCATTGTATTTCTTCAAATAAAGTTGTTTAGTATTTAGATATAAAAGACTCATATGCCTATTAGCTAAAGAATAGCCGTTAGACTTACAAAAACATTCAAACTCCCTATCCTGACTTAAGTGTTCTGACAGAGGTGGGCCTACCTCTTTCCCCCACTTCTAAATTCCAGCCCCTGGCCTTCATTTTGTTTCTCATATGCAATATGCTTATGCTTATTGATTTTTTTCTCAACTTGGATATTCTTCGTAGAATTCTTTGTTCTAATATTTACATGTGTTTGGCTTTGTTTTGTCAGTCAAGTACCAGCTCTTATGTCACTTCTTTGAGGAGACCAACATTGATTAGACCAACTAAGTAATCTCCGTCATCACTCTGTCACTTTCCGGTCCTCATGGCATTTCTCACTATCTGAAATCATGTCAATTTATCTATTTACATGTTTGTGTCTTCCACTCCCAAATTTAAGTATCATGAAGGCAGATATTCACTACTGTAATATCAGTGCCTAAGATGTAACAGTACAAAATACATGGCAGGTGCTTAATAAAACCTCACATATGCAAAGCATGAATTAGATTTTTTTTAATGTGTTTGGAATGGAATTCTTTAACATTCTGTTTAGGTAAAGTAAACAAACCTGTGCATTTTTTCAATCTGAGAAATTCTTCATTTTTACTTTTCATAGAAACTCCGTTTCAACATAGATCTAACATTTGGAAGCCTCAGAAACATTGTTACTGAAAACGTTAAAGACTTTTTAGATGAATTGGGTCAAGTAGGCAGAAACTCTAAGATGGTAATTCTCTGTTCAAGTGGCAGTTAAAAGTCATGTGATCTGAAAGCCATGATGAACACAGAACAGATAATGGTCTTTTCATCAGGTTAGTGAGGTAGGATAAGAGGCTTATTGAAGGCTTAATTTATATTGAATCCATCATCAGATCTAGAGTGGTAGTTGATGGATTGAGGGCTTACACTGCAGCCTCCTGGGAGAGGACACAGACAAAGTCAAGTCCTGAGGACCCAGAGAAGCAGATTGAGATTCAGGACTGAACCTAATTTTCAGTTAGGAAAATGGAGAGCTAATCAGTTATCCATGGTAAAGGCCACCATATGGTCTGGATGAGGATAGCTGGTGTGAAAAAAAGACTGCTGCTGCTCCTCGGGTGTTCAGGTACTTGGACCCTGCAGACCATCAAGAACTTAGGAAGGCAAGACAAGGTCAACCTTATTTCAGGGCATAAGGTTTTCTTAACCTTCTGATTACAGTGAAAATTTTAATTGGAATAATACTAATAATAATATAAGCAAAAATGTTTTAATAGCTGAAAAATATCTTATCTAGAAATGGATTAAGGGAAATAAAATCATTCCAAAACTTGTGGGACTTTTAATAACATCATATATACTGAAAAGTTATATAATATCTGGCAGCATTTTTAATATTCTAAGTCTCTAGTAAACACTCAAAAAAATAAGTATAATCATATATAATGATATTTAAATGGTTACCAAAGACCAACAGAAAGTTAAAAACTATTCTACTAGGGATAGATACCATATATGGCCATCATTATTTAATATTGCCTACATTTCTGATAAATTTATGCAAACACACAAAATAACTAGTCTAATACACAAAGTCTTTATCCATTTTTAGACCTGACAAATCCAATAGAATTTTTAAAAGTTGGGATAACTTGTAAAATTTATAAAAGTGGCTAGATATGAAAACAATCTACAAAAACAGATTTTGTCTACTTGAGCAAATAGTACATAGAAATGAAAATGAGAATTTCAGACTAAAAAATAATACTTAGAAATGTGTGTAAATGAAAAGTATCAGGACCTATGAAGAGTATAAAATGATACTGAAATATATAAAACAAGATCTGAACAAAGAGAAAGATATACCATATTTCCGTATTCTGTGTGCAGTTCTTTCAAGATATTATATAAATTTAATCGATTATTAGGAATTTTTACTAGGTTCTCTTTTGCTGTGTTCTTCAAAAAGTATAGCACCTAAATGATAGTATTCTTGGAATATGTATATGCATTGGTGTCCAAGAGGGAAAGTGACCTCTGAGAAACAGGGAGGAAAACACACCGAAAATAGCAATAGAAGTATTTGAGGTAAACCCTGCCTCACATTATTTTAGCTGATGCAACTAAATCACCTTGGCTTTTTAATTAGGATCACAAATATTTTTCTTAAGAAATATTCTTCATTTAACTGTATGTGTAACTGATATACACTTTCAGTTTCCAGGAAATGAAATGCATTTGCCTTTATGGTAATAAGCAAGTTGAGATGAATCAAGGCACTATATTCCTTCTGGATTTTTTATTTGTTATGCAAATAAAAATGTTTTCTTCTGCTAGATGTATTTGGGGTGAACTGATTATTCAGATTATCCCTCAAAGACAGCCTAGGCCGCATAGGTTCAAAATTCTATCTGATGATACAGTTTAATTTTCTGACCTTGCCTTCCTCAGGTCTCATTTGACAGCATGGAGGAAACTTGCCCTTTTGAAAAAATATACATGCATGATATCATCTCTTCCTATTTCATCAATATATTTTTCCCCACAGTAAAACAGTGACGTTATCTCTGAAGGATGAACTTTAGATAATGAGAAATGAAATATTTCCTGCCATATCAGTAAACAAAGGATGTCACAGTCATCAGCGCTTGCAACCCTCCAAGGTGAGCTGGTGAACCCTGAGGGAACTCAAGAAGGAAAGAATACCTGCCATCTAGCACCCATCAAACTGCAGCCACTCCCCATGGTGATCCCTGAGGAAACTCAGGATGTGAAAACACAGGACACTGGTTATTCAAGGTGTTTAGAATTTGAGCCCATGATACATAGTGTGAGTTTGGACAAATGGCATAAAATACCTGATTCCTATGACAGGTTTACGTCAACTTGGTAAGGGAGTACTTCCCTGTATGAATCAGAGTATAAGATACAATTGACATTTACCACCACACACACAAAAAAAAAGGAATGTGGGGAATAAACTCCAACTCAAGAGACAAGACACTTAAATATATTTCAATTGACTTTTAAGAAAATTTTGAAAATACAAGGAAAATTGACTTCCAAATTAGATAGAAATATTAATGTTTGTTATACCTTAAAATTTCATTTGGCATGGATAGATTTCATAATGATGCCTAGTTCTCTCATGGTCCTCGATGAGTTCTCCATTTTTATGTTACTTCAGGAGAAAAGGAAGTTCCTAGTTTGACTTTTGCAGAGGAAAGAAAATTCAACATGTGTGTGAATCCAGCAGAGAGAGTTTTATACTTAGTACCCAAATAAAGTATTGAGAAGTGTAAAATTTAGCCACAAAAATAGGTTGATTGATGCCAAACAACTAGTTTTGATTTATTTTCCACTTAGTTTATTTGGTGTTTGATAATATATATGTATATAAAACTATCATCTTGAAGCAGAAACTATAAAATGAACATAAAAGAATGCTTGTCCATTATCTTTTTCAAATACCTTTACAAATGGAGAGATTCATTATATAGTATAAATGAAATATTCAGAAGCATTCTTTTACTTTTGATAATATCCCTTCCTTCGCTCATCTCTGGTATTTTCATGCATTATTTTTTCCTAATCTCATTTTCTTTCTGAAACTCAGTTGGGAAGTTAAAATATTTTTTGAATAATTAAAGGCCTGTTCAGGACAGACTGATAGGTGATTCAACTAAGGTATCCTGAGGAAAAATATCACTGAAAAATTAATACTCCCACATAAGAGATGAAGAGCATTTAGGTCCTCGAGAATGACTTTAGTTTCTAACATAATGTTATATTTTTTCAGGTTCTTGTAGTACCTTTCTCAATTTAATTTATTGTTTATGTTACACATTCACTGCCTATAGACATATCTTCCTGGTGGAATATCATCTCCTCTCCTTACAACTACGTCCAACGATGCAGCAACCACAGCAAGATTGTGTAGGCTTTAAAGAAGATCATCATTTTTTTTTGGTACCAGTTGGTGGAACCAGAGGTGAAGAAGAACAGCTGAAGGTGTTTAGAGAAAGCACGCTCACTGTGTTCCCAAGAGATGGAAAAACACTTTCTATGAGGAAACAAAGAACCAAAGCAAATTCCTTAAGAATCTCTGATGACAAAATCACATTTTCCTATTTCTTGCCTCTTCCACTAGTACAAACTGCAAACAGAAACACATTCTTTTTCTTCATAATTATGTAATTACAATAGTGGTTTTGTTGTGTTTCATCGTGTACATGTAGGGCAATAATACACGTACATGAGATTGTTCGGTACAGAGAATATAAACCCTTGGTCACTAATACACAAATGCATGTGCACACACCCATTCTCCAAAGACTCAGAGATCTGTGAGGGCACTGGCCATGATGAATTCTCAATTTTTTTTGATAGTTCTTTTACATGGTGATTAAAAATAACTTAATCAGGACACTTTCAGTGAAAGCAACATTTCAATTACAAATTGTAATGTGTGTTAAACTACTCATGGAGAAGTTCAAACGTCCTAGAAAAAGTTTTCAATTTTTTGCATGCAAGAATAGTAAACATACACATCATATGGTCAGTAAACAACCATTCAATTAGTAATAAGATTAAAAGGTAATTATTAGGTTCAATTTAAAGATGTTTTCACTATTGTTAACTAATCCCTAGCAAAGAGGCTCTGGACCTAGAACTAGTTGAATGAGTATCTTATTCTAAAATTATTGAATGTAATTCATTTTGGAATGTATCCTTATGAAACTGTACTTTAAATGCACTAGGAACTATCAGCAAAAAGTTTCCTTTAAGTTAAAAAAGAATTGGAGGAAAAAAATGCGGGAGACGTGTCCTTGGAAATTATTCCTTTCCATTTTCTCCTGTGGATATTTTATAAAATTTAACATCTAGTAGATACCATAGTAGATACCTAGTTATAACTGGTGATCAACATATATTTGATAAATGAATTAAGTCCAGTAGGAGGCAAAACTTAATATTCTTAATGACAGGGGCTCATTAAGGTTAATTGATACCTGAAAGTATAGTTGGCAATAATTTGCTAAGATCTATCTAAATTAAAAATATTAGGGCTTCCCTGGTGGCGCAGTGGTTGAGAGTCCGCCTGCCGATGCAGGGGACACGGGTTCGTGCCCCGGTCCGGGAAGATCCCACATGCCGTGGAGCGGCTGGGCCCATGAGCCATGGCCGCTGGGCCTGCGCACCTGGAGCCTGTGCTCCGCAACGGGAGAGACCACAACAGTGAGAGGCCTGCGTGCCGCCAAAAAAAAAAAAAAAAAAAAAAAAAAAAAAATATTAGAGAAAGAAGGCACTTATTTCATAATATGGATATTTATTAAGTAACAGCCAACTGCAAGGCTGATTATTTAAAAATGGTACCATATTGGAGGCAGAAATAAAGAATTTTAAGAGAAGGAAATCTGCCATTATGCTAAACCAGATCACATACTGATCTCTTTAGCAGAACTCAAATTTTAAAATTATGAATCTATACTTTTTGATATTTTATTCTATAGAAAGTTAATGTCTAAAATGGTAACCAAAACAATACTTTGTAAGGGCCAATATTAGCCTCTTTGTCAACTAAAATCTAATACAATGCCCTGGGTAAGAGACTCTCTCCTTCAGAAATGGCCATAGTATTTTGATAAATTCCCTTCCCTTCACAGTAATGATTCCTCCCGAATTAAAAATTCCCTTCTCCTTTTTTATTAAAAGAGTGAAATGAAGTGGAGGTCAGGCAATGTGGAAAAAAGCTAAACAGAAAAGTTGTAGCCCATTACCTAAGAGACCTGTGGCAAATATATATAGACGTAAAGGAAGGTGATAATTCCGGTAGCTCATCATGTGCCCCAAAGACAGGGAAGAGTTTCCTGGACTTGCCTGGGAGATCTTCTGTGTGTAGGGCCAACCCTCCTCCCATCTCAGGTCCAATGGGAAAATAGAGCAAGAATAACCAATGCTATCATTGGCTCAATGATCAAATCCAGAGCAAAAAGATTTAAACTACTTACAAGGGAACACCAAGTGTGTATGTTTGAATAATTTGAATATAACTTCTCTAGGAAAAAAACACATTCATAAAACACTAAAATAAACTATACTGTTGTGTCACATGTTTGGGTTAAATATCAATCTATCAATAAATTTACAGCATGATCAAATGATGGAGAACCATACTTGCAAATTAAACACTAACTTGAGCAACCTAGTTGGAAATGATCCATTGGTCTTTTTATTGATTTGGCTAACAACTTTAAGGGTATTTCATCACTTTCAGCTGTGTAAAGCAATAACAGTCTTTAAAAAATTCCCCTTGAGTGTCATAGTTGCCTAGAATGTTTCCTAAAATAGATCTGTTAAGTGGTCTTATAAATTACACAAATCATTTCAGGTTTTACCAGATCTTAAAGTCATTTCAAGTTTAAGACATGAACTTAAAAAAATTAAAAGGATATTAATAGTGAAGTTAGAGGTTTTAAGAAAAGTGGTATTTTCCCACAAAATCAAGTTAGACATTAAATCTATAAGCAAGGTCATTTAAAGTAATTTCATATTCCAATTTAACTAAAAGCCAGTACTTTCTTCTCATTCTAGTTAGACGCACACACAAAATACAAAAAATATAACTACCACCCCTATAGAAATAAATATTAAACTCAGAGGCAGTTACTGAAACTAAAATTTCTCTTTAACTATTAGTTTATATAGATTAGAGTGTGGGTTATCTAAGTATCTTCATGGAGTCAGCAGAATTCTATGTGCAAAGTAAATTCTTTGTTAACAATAAGGATTAGGAAGAGAAATAAATGATTTGGTAATTTTATCTGCAATTAAGATTATTGCTTCTTTAAAATGGAGCACTGGCATCAAAGTTAAACTCTTATAACTATCTGAAACACTTTACATATCAAAATCCTTTTACTTTAATATGATGTGTTTCTTTTATGTATTGCTAAGTTAGAAAGTAATCTTAAGCACATTTGAAAATTTGCAATTTTTCTAAAACTCAGATCATTACCATGACAGTATCAATTACATTCAAAGCATCAATGTAAGGCAAGATGTTGACTTTCATTTTTTCTGTGAAGAAATTGTAATTATGCTGAGAGATAGATGGTCAAATATTTAAGGAGATTGGACAATTATTGAAGTAACTGATGTGAAAAATGAGAGAAACAAAAGTTTGTTCTGCAACACAGAGGCACAATTGAGGTGAACACTAAAATTAGTAGCGGGAAGCCTTCAAGGTTATGTGATTTCATAGACGAATTTTCAGCTGCCTCAGATTTGGCATAGAGAATGAATAGTATTATAATTCGAGTTTCTCAGACTGTAGTTTTACCAGGTATGTTTAAATAAAGAACACTGGTAAAACTGAGTTGAAATAATATGCCTTAATAGAAAGCTGACAGGTCAAATAAAAAGGTGATTTAAAAAATCTTTTAAAAAACTTAGATATTATAGGATTGGGTTTTTCAATCAAGCCAGAGATGAAATATAGTGGGAATAATTGAATAAGAAAAGATATGGGATTTGAACTTGATTTCAACTATGTAGGAAGTCAGTATTATTTAAAAGAATGTATCCTTAAAGTAGTGCAAGAAGTCCAACAGATACAAGGGTATCCTGTAACTAAGACTAGTTGCTGTTGGATATTCCAGATAAAGCCAGAAGTCAGCAAAAATCTTCAAAAGGATAGAAAAGTTTGATCTAGGAAATCAGCAGAAAATGAACATAAATTTATTTGGGGAAAAATGAGAGTCTGAGTGCTATAGCTTATTGTTTTTAACCTGAGTGCAAGAAGGCTATTTTACAAAAGGTGCAGATAGTTTGTGTAGAAGCAGCAGCAAACAATACCATGTAAGTTTCTGTCTGCACTTTCTTGTTTTGAGGGCCCTGGGTATGCAAGAATAAACACTATATACCTAAGAGGGCAAGAGAAAGTTTCCAGTTTTGGTAAAAGTCAACAAAGGGAATGTTGAAGGAGAAGTTAGGATGAGAATTTGTTTTCCAAAATATGCAGAGGTTCCAGAGTACGTGGTGAAATGATCTGGTAATAAAAGAGGGGGTTTTGGGTGAGAGGAAAGTAATGACAGACCATTCTGTGATGATAGTGTGGGAGATGATACACAACCAGAGAGGAACTGTTTTGGGGAATCACAGATAATAGGAATAGAAAACTAGGTGGTTTTAACTGGTCACAGCATCTTCTAGATTATTAGTTAAAACAGTAGCCAGGTAGATTGGAGCACATGTCACAGACAGTCAACATTGACTTGTTGGGCTGCACCTCTGGTGGATATTTACTGTCTAGTAATTATGGGGACTCATCATACCTGAAAGGAATGTGCCTTGGATTCTTTGTTTTTTATAGATAATCTGTGGGGCCCTTGGTAGAAGCTCAGTGTTTAATGCCACTTGTATTCAGAATCCCAGGGTTAGAGGTGTGAAATATGTAATTTAAAAGAAAAAAAGAGAACATGTTTCACTTGTTCAACTAGAAAGAAAACATCAGTAAATTAAGCATAGGGTTTTATTTTAAGAAATCAGAAACTACTACATTGGAATTATAACTCAGTAATCATGTTAAAACTCAGATTAGAAATAGGAGAGAAGTCTTGGCATTGTAACAGCATAATTAATTAAAGGAAGATAATAAGCCTCAGATAAGTACTTGGATATAGAAAGGAAAAACACAGCTTGATGAAAACGAATACATGATCCATCCCTGTTGGATTCTGAACAAGTTGAGACGTTAAGTCAAAACAGGGGCAGATGGATCCAAACCTTCAACTTTATCGCTGATAGAGGACAGACTAGAGAATAGGCCTTCAGGGTTGCTTGAACCCAGAATCAGGCAGACCTACTCAGCAAGGTACAGACCAGGCTGGACCAGTGAAGCCCAGCCCAACAGGGTAGAGCTTCTGCACAAATGACTGCTTGGAGGGGTGGGGCAGGCTGGCTCTGGAGAGGAGGGTGTGAGCCAATCATGTGTGAGCCAATAATCTCTTCTGAGATTAACACTCAGGCAAGACATAGCCCCTTATCCCTACTTGGGGGGAAAAAATGGGCGAAGGAAAAAGACAGCCTAAGAACATCCTCAGGGATCAGCTGTCCACATGGAAACTAGCAGTAGGGAAAACTTATTTTTAATACAAAGCAGTTAGAAAAAAAGATTAGAAAGGGCAGCAACTGTTGACTTTTTTCATTGAAGATTCAAATAAAAACATGTTAAGGAAATTTTAAATTTCAAAAAAGGTGTTCAAAGGAAAAAAAGAGCCCATTCTTATGCTTTCCCTTCATTATTTTACATTCTTACCTGTTATAATTAAAACTATTTATTTTTGTTGTCTCTTTCAGCCAAAGCTCATAAAAAGATGTGCATTCCAAATAAAAGTTTTGATTATTTAATCCTATTTGTTCTTTTTCATTCCAATCTACTTATCATTAGAGTGTTCATTTTGTATTTTTATCTATTTATTCATCCTATGAATATTCAGTGCCCCTTTGTGCTGCTTAGTTTGCATTTGCAAAGTGTTGTAGATAAAGCGATTTAAAAAGTCTACATCTTCTAAAAAATCACTGTTAATCTGATGAAAAGCAAATCCAAATTTTGACACAGACAAAAAAATAAAATAGACTTTATAACCCAGATGCACAGGACTAAGATGCATGCTGGCTTTATACTTCCTAGCCATGAATATTAAATAGGCCTATGTGTGCCATCATTAATTAAACCAAGGTCTTTCAATTAAATAAAATACCACATCTGTGTTATCCAATTTAACCTTTGCTTGGCTAAAGGAAAAATTATTTTTCTGAACACATTTTACAAGAACACTTTTTACAATTATACTTCAGATTTGAGGGATTAGTTGATTAATTGATGGATGGGCTTGTTTTACTTTCTCATGAACAGGTATGTGATGGAGTGTATGCCAACATGAGATGAGGCTTACAGAGTGCTGATCTGCTGGAGTGGCATTATCACTCTCCATTTTAGACAAATGAGTGATATGCACAGAAAAAATCATGTCCTCCTTAAATGTTGGGAAATAAACTGAGTGTTGGTAAAATAATTTTTCTTCAACAGGGAACTAAAAATTCTTACTCACATTTTATCTTAATATTGAATTATGATCCTCTAGGTCCAAGGTCCTAAACCCCTGGGCCATGGACCGACCGGTACCAGTCCGTGGCCTGTTAGGAACCAGGCCACACAGCAGGAGGTGAGCGGCGGGTGAGCAAGCGAAGCTTCATCTGTATTTACACTGCTCCCCATCGCTCATATTACCGCCTGAGCTCCGCCTCCTGTCCGATCAGGAGCGGCATTAGATTCTCATAGGAGTGCGAACCCTACTATGCTCTGTGCATGCGAGGGATCTAAGTTGCATGCTCCTTATGAGAATCTAATTCCTGATGATCCGAGGTGGAGCTGAGGTGATGCTAGCGCTGGGGAGCGGCTGCAAATACAGATTATCATTAGCACAGAGGTTTGACTGCACAGAGACCATAATAAATCAGTTGCTTGCAGACTCGTATCAGAACCCTATCAGTGAGTGACAAGTGAGAACAAGCTCAGGGCTCCCACTGATTCTGCATTATGGTGAATTGTACAATTATTTCATTATATATTATAATGTAATAATAATAGAAATAAAGTGCACAATAAATGTAACACACTTGAGTCATCCCAAAACCAACCCCCCAGCCTGGTCTGTGGAAAAATTGTCTTCCATGAAACCGGTCCCTGGTGTTGCAAAGTTTGGGGCCCGCAGCTCTAGGTAACCTAATGCCAGGCTTAAGTAGCTCAAAAAATCATATAAAAATAACCATTTTATATTTTTAAGAGGCTCTTTGGCTAACTTTGCTCTAAGTTGTGTGTGTAATGAACATATTACTGAAGAAGAAAAGACACAAAACCTATTATCAACTAGAAATGAAATGGTACAATGGCAAATTACTTTCTAAGCTGCAGCATTTTCTCTTTTGTTATGTTATATTCATTTGTTAAAGATTTACTGAAAAACAATGACTTTCTCCTTTTACTTTTACTACTTATGAGTTCTATGTTTGTTTTCACCACATCTCCATTTTTTTTTTTTTTAATATTTGAGGAACTATTAGGATTATGAGCCTCCACTGACATGGCGAAAGTGTTCTGTATTCTCATCTCACCTATTATTTCAAAACTCTGTCTTTCATGACCTAAAATATCACCCAATCACATAGCTTTTAAAAATAAATAAATCTTGAATAAAATTTCATTCCTTGATGTATAGAACATAATGTATTAACTCTGTACAATTGCGACAAAAAAGCAAGAAGGTATTCAGTTAACACTTTATTTTCTAAATTCCCTTTTGTACTTAACATGTGATTTTTAAAAACCTATTTTAGCTTTATTATATGTCCATTAATTTATGCAAATGTTTCTTCAGCTTCAAATGTTAATGAAGTATCAGGTTTAAGGATCAGCACACAAATTATCTTTCCTACACAAGAAAGTCCATTTAAAAGTTGCCATATTTGTTCAATAAATTTTTTTGAAAGTCAGCATTTTAATCATAGATATATAAGTTTCTATAAAATTATACATGTATGAAAATAGGATTAGGGATCATTCAAACCTATGCAAATGTGTGATTACAGCACAACAATTATCTAAATACATATACAAATGTAGTAAAATTCCTAGTAAATATTCTAATCAACTATGTACTCAGCTGCACACCAGAGTTAGCCTTTCTTTTGTCCCCCACACATAAAAGTTCCAGAAGACAGAAGAAAATTCTCTCTCTACTAACTCAAAATATGGGTTGTCTCACAATATAAATTCCTGGCCCTCAAATATTCTCTTTTAGTAAGTTTGATTCTGAACTTTTAATTCCCTTTACTCATAAAGTTCAAGGCTGCTCATCAGCTACATAGTTCACTGAGTTGGCCCAAGTATCTGCAACAACTTTTTCATACCCTGAGTAAGATCAGTATTTACTTCTGATCCTTATCCAGTAGAGACTTCTACTGGATATATATTATATTATTTAATATAAAACATTTCCAGTGCCAACTCTGAATCTTGGTGTTGGTGCTATTAAGGCAGCACTAAAACTGAACTTATATATCTTGAGGAAAAAAAGTTAACCCTTCTTGTACCACTCAACAAGGAAGCAGTATGTCCCACTCAACAATGAAACAGTCCCTTCATGGTGACACTGTCTGGCAAGATGCTTCTCTGTCATGAATGACCTTTCTCACTGTCCCACTGTACAATGTAGCTCTTGGCAGCCCAATTATCAAAGGTATCAGGCTTACAATGCCTAACAAAAGGGATAAATTCTCATGACTTTTCCCCCCAAAACATAGGAACAGCCTGTCTCAAAGTTTCTTCAAATAACATCAAGGACCAATATTTGGGGGAAAAAAAATTCTTGCTACTCTGAAATGGCAGTTTTTGTCTAAGCCATAATTTTATCAGCTATTTTTTGAGTGGCATATCCTACTTTGGTGTGTTTACTTTGATTCCACAAAAAATTAAGTTGGTTTAAAATACTATGAGTAGGCATTTAAAATTTTTTTTTCTTCTAAATATTAAGACTATTTTTAGGCCAGTTTTATGTCCACAGCAAAGTTGAGAGGAAGGTACAGAGATTTTCCCATATAGACCCAAACCACACACAAATAGAGCCACCCTCATTATCAACATCCCACACCACAGTGGTACGTCTCTATGTCTCTTTAGTGAAGTCTTTGGCCTATATTTTTGTTAGGTTGCTTGTTTTCCTATTGCTGTTAAGAGTTCTTTGTATATTTTGGATAATAAAAGTCAAGTCCCACTGACTTTCTGCCTGCCGGGTATGTTCATTTTGGATAGAAGGTGTTGAAATATCCAAAAGGATAGTGGATTCATCTATTTCTTCTTGCAGCTCTATTAGTTTTTCCCTCACATAGTTTGACACTGTTATTTGTTGCATATATATTAAGGACTGTGATGTCTTCTTGGAGAACTGGCCCATTTATCATTATGTAATGCCCTTCTTTATTGCTGACAACTTTCCTTATTGTAAACTGGCTCTGTCTGAAATTAATATAGCTACTCTTGCAATTTATAATTACACTTAGCATGGTGTATTTCACAATCCATTTAACTGTAATCTGTGTGGGTGTCTGTGGGTGTGTCTCTGTGCCTCTTGTGGGTACCTGGGAGTGTGTGTCTCTGCACCCCTGGGGTGCCTGGGAGAGTGTGTCTGTGTCCCTGGGGGTGTCTGTGGAGATGTGTCTCTGGGGGGTGTCTGGGGGGTGCCTCTGTGTCCCTGGGGAAGGGGGCATGTCTCTGGGGGTGTGGGTGTATGCCTCTGTGTGTGTGCATGCCTGTGTGTGTGTCTCTGTGTCTCTCTCTCTGTGTCTCTGTGTGTGTGTGTGTCTGTCTCTCTGTGTTTCTGTGTCTGTCTGTCTCTGGGTCTGTGTGTGTCTCTGTGTCTGTCTTTCTGTGACTGTCTCTGCGTGTCAGTGTCTCTGACTGTGTCTGTCTCTGTGTCTCTGCATGTCTCTGTGTGTGTCTCTGTGTCTCTCTCTCTGTGTCTCTGTGTGTGTGTGTGTCTGTCTCTCTGTGTTTCTGTGTCTGTCTGTCTCTGGGTCTGTGTGTGTCTCTGTGTCTGTCTTTCTGTGACTGTCTCTGCGTGTCAGTGTCTCTGACTGTGTCTGTCTCTGTGTCTCTGCATGTCTCTGTGTGTGTCTGTCTCTCTGCATGTGTCTGTCTTTGCATTCTGTGTGTATAAAATGGGTTTCTTGTAAGCAGCATATTCTTGGGTCTTGCTTACTCACTCTGACGATCCCTGTTTTTAACTAGTACATTTAGAACACTGATGTTCAAAATCATTATTGGTACAGCTAGAATACTATGTCACATATCCATTACTGTTTTCTATCTTTGTTTCTATTTTTTTCTTCCACTCTTTTTACCTTTAGTGTTTTTAAAGGGATATATATGATCCCATATTCTCTCTTTTAAGTATATTGTATATACATACACACACATATGCACACATACACATATATTTACTTTTTAAATGGTTGCCCTAGAGTTTGAAAATACACATTTACAGCCAATCCTAGTCCACTTCCAGAAAACACTACACTACTTCAGGAGCAGTGACGAGTACCTTAAAGTAACACCACAAAAAAAAAACCCCTTAATTCCTTCCTCCCATCTCTTGTAACACTGCTGTCATTCAATTCACTTATATATTCATACCCAAGCATATATACACATATAAGATGTATACATAAACATATATAATCAAGTACATTGCTATTATTTTGAACTTACATGTTAGATCAATAAGAAAAATAAGTGTATTTTACTTTCACTTATTCCTTCTCTGATGTTCTTCCCTTATTATAGATCTAAGTTTCTGACCTATATTATTACCCTTCTCTTTAAAGGACTGTTTTTAACATTTCTTGCAAGGCAGGTCTATTGACGACAAATTCCCTCTATTTTTGTTTGTCTGAAAGACTCTCCTTCCTCTCATTTTTGAAGGATAATTTCCAGGGTACAGATAGGTTGATGGTCTTTCTCTGACCATTTAAAATAGTTCACTCCACTCTCTTGCTTTTATCGTTTCCAAAGAGAAGTCAGACTTTAATTCTCATCTCTGTTTCTGTATAGGTAAAGTATTCCCCCTGCACCAAATCCTGGCTTTTTATTTTCTCCAGTATTTTATTTTTGATTTTCAGTAGGTAAAAAGTGATATGCCTAGGTGTAGATTTGTTGGCATTTATATGGCTTGGTTTTCTTTGATCCTCCTGGACCTGCAGTTTGGTATCTGACATTAAATTAGGGAAAATTATCAGTTATTGTTTCAAATATTTCTTCTGTTTCTCTTTTCCTTCTGGTATTTCCATTACATATATGTTACAATTTACTCATAGTCCTGGGATATTCTGTTCCTTATTTTTGGGATTTGTTGTCTTTGCTTTTCAGTATAGAAGGTCTCTAATGATGTATCTTCAAATTCAGAGCTTCTTTCATCAGTTATGTCTAGTGTGTTATTAAAACCAAAGTAATTCTTCATTGCTGTTTTGCTTCTAGTAATTTTTTCTTAAGGATTTCCATCTCTGTTTATACTGCTCTTTTGTTTTTGCATGCTATGTACTTTATCCATTAGAGCCCTCTATCATACAGCAAATTAACCATAGTAGTTTTAAATGCTCTATATTGATAATTTTAACATCCCTGCCAGGTCTGGTTCTGATGCTCTATCTCTTCAAACTTTTTCAAACTTTGTTTTGGAGGGGGCGGTATTTTTTTTTTTTTTTTTTGCCTTTCAGTATGCCTTATAATTACTTCTTGATAGCCAGACATGATCTACTAGGTAAAAGGAACTGTGGTAAATAGGTCTTTAGTAATGGGGTGGCGAGGTGTTGGGGGAGGGGAAGCATACTATAGTTCTATGACTAGGTCTCAGTCTGTCAGCGAGTCTATGCCTCTGGTCTGAAAGCTCCACAAGTGTTTCTCATTTTTTCCCCTCCTCCCTCAGGTGGGATGGTATAGCTACAGTGGGCTGGAGTTAGGGATATTTCTTCCCCCAGTTCCATTAGACTCTGATAAAACCCAAAAAGTTAGGCTCTGGTTAGTTTCTCCTGAGGTCAGGCCTTGTTAAAGAGAACAGAGTGTTCTGGTATATTTCCAAAAGGGTCTCTTTTTTCGCCCCCTGCTGAAAGCATGAGGGGTTATTTTCTGTTATTTCCTGAGAGCTTGGTGGAGCTCATGGAGGTAACCAGTGCCAGGGTAGGAAAACCTGAACTATAACTGACAAAATGCTGGTAGCTCAGTGTGGACAATTCAGTTTAAAACCCCAAGGGCACCCAGTCACAGGGGAGCCTGCACTAGTTTTTGAGGTTTATCTCCAGGAGTGCCTGCCACCATGTTCTCACAGTAAATGTTAGATTAAAATCACCTTATGCCTCCAGCAGGGAGAGGGGGAAAGGAAGCCTTTTGAAATACAGGAGAACAACACTCTCAGCAAGTCTGCATTGAGGAGAATCTAATTAACTAGAAGAAAGCAAATATATTTAAGTTATGTTTTTCTTATGATGTTTTTTCCTGAATATATTGCCAGATGATTTTAGTTAAAATATTATACGTTTCCTAAAGTTGTTGTTTTTTTAAAATCCAATTCAGACAGAATACATGTGCCAGCTTCCCTGGGACAGCAACTGATACACTAACTCTGTTCATGTATTCTGAGTTAACAGATAACATGGTCTTAGTAACTGAACTCAAGTACCTTTAATCTCATATACCAAAGTGAGTAATGGCTTAGATATGGATTGTTTTAGTGTCACAAAGATTATGCAACTCAAGATGAAAAATAGTGAAGGATTGTGTTCTCATCAGCTGGCTTGATTTTTATACACAATTTTATTTGTAAAAATTTGATCCTAAATATTTCAGATTAAAAAAAATAGTGGTGGTGGGTTTATAAAAATTAAGAAAGTGAGTTTAAGAAGGAAGAAAGAATAGGGAGTATAATTTCTGAATTTCAAGATAATTTCATACAAGAAGTAGAGAAATATGAATGTTAACATGTTAAGTACAGGCAAAGTGATAGTCATTTAATTATAAAAGAAGTTTAATAAATCTAAATGTTTTATGATAATTGACAGGAATTAAGTTTAAAGATAAAGTTTTATGTTTCTCCCCAGAGTAAACTAATTTTACATTTTCGTGTTCTTTAGAAACGTTCATACTAAGTAACAAAATTAAAAGTTAACTTTAGATTGCTGGTTGTGCTTCCCTGGTTGACAGAAATGAGCTTATGGCCCAAAGAAATTTAATTACGTATCCATCTGAATAACGTAATTAGAGCACAGAATTTTGGGTTACTCAGATAGACTATAATAATGTCTAAAAGATGATGTGCTCTGATATAGAACAGCTGAAATAATTGTTACTGAAATCAGTGACCAAAACAATTAAAGGAGAATCAAATCAGCTGAGCAGAGGTTTACTAAACATTGAGGAAGGCTATCTATTCTAAATGTATTTAGTCTTACACAGCACAGCGATGTCTGGAAAAAAATTTTACCTGAGATTTTTAAGATTTTGTGTTTTTTCTACCGTTTAATATGGTTTGGTGAAATAAGAGCCCAGAAGGCATGAATCAGGAAACAGTCCCCAATGATTTTTTTTTTTCCTTAGTGTATGTCAACAATGGGTGCATCTTTATACGAATTTGTGAGGAAACTAATATCTAGCTGTGCATAAATCCATGCTATTAAGACATTTTAAATGAAAAAGAGTACTTATAATTAGCACGTATGTGGTAGAAGTCAGCTGCCGAAACTACTAGAAGCTGCTAATTTAGTTCTGAAGTCTTAAAACTTAAAAGGCATGAAAAGTGCTATATATATGAGATAATTCATCTGTTGCTATATCTTTTAACCTATCACTAAATGGCATTTTCATTTCGCATGCTTTCAACTATTCCTTATATTAAAATGACTCTGATTTCTATATTCTCTTTTGATTTCCTAAGCCAAAAATGTGCTAGACAACTAAACATCTCAACAGGCACCTTAAATTCAATAAACATAAAAGTGAAAAATCGTGACCCCTAATGAACTTCATTATGATCCAGCCCTTCTGTTTTTTTTTTTTTTTTTTTTCTGTACGCAGGCCTCTCACTGTCGTGGCCTCTCCTGTTGCGGAGCACAGGCTCAGCGGCCATGGCTCACGGGCCCAGCCGCTCTGCGGCATGTGGGATCTTCCTGGACCGGGGAACGAACCCAGGAACGAACCCAGACATGAACCCGGGCATGAACCCGCGTCCCCTGCATCGGCAGACGGACTCTCAACCACTGCGCCACCAGGGAAGCCCCCAGCCCTTCTGGGTTTTTTTTGTGTGTGTGTGTGGTTTTTTTTTTTGAGAATAAAAGAAAAAAAAAAAGAATCAATGTCTAGTAACCTACCTACAGTAAAAATCTGGAAGTCCTACTCCATTAAACTCCTTTCAACGTTGTTGTACCCAGGCCACTTTTTAAAAACAGGAAGAAGCTCCACCCAAAACTTGGTTTGAATGTGGTGACAGATGATGACACACATAAGCCAACAAGGTATGAAAAGATTTATGACTTACATAACTGAGCTCTCCAGGACGAGCAGAGCTGTCACGAGCAAATCCAAAACGGCATGAGAGAAGGAAAGCAGACTGGGTTGAGGCTTTTATTGTAGTCAGGGGGCGGGCCTGGGTGAGGATTCCCAGGAGAAGGCAGGCGATTGGGCGGTTTGAATCGCCTACACGTGCTAAAGGGGAAACACCTGAGCTTCCTTATCCTAATGCCCAGGTGAGAGGCACAGAAAGAGGCAGTGTGAGGCTTAAAAGCTATTTGCAGTCAAGTATCAAAATAGAGTTTAACTCTTTATTACAAACCTCATCCACACAATCACCAACATGTTCTTCTAATGTTACTACACAAATTTTTCTTAAAGTTTTCTTTCCTCTCTTACTATCTTATTTTAGTTTTAAGTTATCCTCTTTTCTGAATATATGTGATATATTTCTGACTCATCAGATTACTGTAATTTTGTATTCAAATTCTATCCTTCACACATAGAGTTTCTAGAACACAGCAAGAATTATACCTTTTTCCCCAAAGCATTACCTCCTCCAAAAACCTTTTGTCCTTAAATGAAACTAAAGGATATCTTTACCATTGCACATGCAATTTGACTGATCTCTTTATTTTCTCCTAGCTTTTAACTATCATCCATCAATCTACCTCCTTCAATAAGTTCTTTAAATGGGAGCCATGTCTACTAGTTACTGTATCATGTTAATCACCTCTGTGTCTGGCAGAGGGAATGACAATAACAACTGCTGAACATGTGAACATTTGGGGCTCAGGACCACAAAGACCCCAATCATCATCGAAGGCTCCCTATCCATGGAATTACATTTCTTTGATACAATCTGAGATTTAGAATTACATTAAATAATTAGAATTATTTTAATTAAGAATGAGATCAAAGCTCAAATAATTCAAAACACATTTTCAGTCTTTATGTAATTTAGAAAATATATTTTCTAGCTAATGATGAGCAGGTGATAAATTAAGTTACACTTCTTCAATTTCTCCTCAATGTGTTTGGTGGCTTTTCCCACTGCACACTCTTAGGAAAGGGCTTCACTTCAAGATCACAAAGGCACTGCCTACTTTGAATAAAACTGCATTTGCATAAAAACTCATTAATGACCAAAATACCATATTCTAAAATTTCAGCAAATAATAGCATGTGAATAAACTTTTTTAAGTTTTCAACATAACATTTGGATATAGAAATATTAGACAGAATACTTATGTATATTCAGTTTTTCTCAACATATAATGCATCTGAACCTTTAACTTAGCTGCGTATACAATAATGGATTTCAAAAGTAACTAAACAGAAACTTGAATATAACTTCATTAATTATTTTCTATTATGTTAAAGGGGAGAGACTAAAGTATTGCAGAGTACATGGAGTGTTTTTCTTTTCAGTCTTTGTACATGAAATTCATAGTATTTAAGGTATTCTTAACTTATTTGACAAGAGAATTCATATCAATAATATTTGGGAGGTATTACCTACAGCAAAAAAATGCATCTTTAGCAAGATATAATTTTGCTCTACAGTTTGATCCAAGATATTCTCCAAAACTGACAAAGCTATACACAATAAAGATTAGGAATCAAATAGCTGTTTTCATTTGAGAGTAATCAGTATATAATGTAAAAGAGATAAGATCATCCGGGGATTTGATTTAAAAGTAACATAATTGTAGGTCATTTTTATTTATATTTTACTAATAATAAACTATGAGTCATTATGCAATCAATTAAAAAATTAAAAATCTTCAAATTGTCTTTCTGTATTTACATGCAGCAGTTTTTACATGATGAGAAATACAGTGTAATTTAAACACAGCACAATGGTCTTCATATGGGTACACAGAGAGTGTTTTATAAATTTGGAAAGTCAATTTAAATCTTCATGTTTATAGTTGTACAAATGTTTTTGTGTGCCTATCTCTCCTTACTTAAGCTGATTTTCAGAGTTCTAAATTAATGTAACAAAAATAAATAGCATACTTGGCTTTCCAAAAAAATCTGAATTGCCATATATATGAATTTTAATTGATAAAAAATGATTTAAGTAATTATTATTAAGATATGTTGATATCTTGATTTCATAGTTAAGCTGATTAGATGAGTAACATGCTTTAATAGAAGATAGTTTCTTCAAAGGCATTTTAAAAAATGGTGTCAATTTGTAATTGTGAATCCACATAGAGAAAAATGTTAATGACTGTATGCTTTGATACTGCCTTCATTTTTCATAATTCAGAGAGAAGTATATAACATACTTCTTTTATCTGAGGCATAAAATAAAATAAAATTTGAAATTTTGAGGTAATAGATACCCACCTACCTTAACATCATGGGTGATCATCATTGCTTCCTTCTTCCCTTCAATCACCAATATCCATAACCATGCACTTATCTAAAGATGATGCCATCTTCTTCCTGAGAGGGAGGAGATGGTACATATGGAGATGCACTTTTCCAACAAAAAATCAAGTTGCTGCTAAAAAAGTTGACCAAATGCAGGCAGGAATTGCAACATATCCCTCCGAGCTAATGGAGACTGTGGAAATGCTCATCACATATAGGCCCGTCATGGGTCATTGTTACAGACCTTCAGCCATAGAGTAGTTGGGTACAGTGTAATACCCAACGTATAGATTAATAATTTAATTTAGCGTTATAGTTTTTGAGTGAATTTTTTAAGCAGTAAGACTCAGCTTCTATGTTTATATTTCATTCAAACCCAGGCAGACTGTTTGTATCCTAGCAAGAAATATTTATTCTTTACCATTCCTACTAAGTCCATTAAAACTTTCAAAAAGGCCTCAAGAAATTATATTCCTTGGAAAGTCTAGGTCTGAGATAAATGCAGGTGTAACTTCTGATAATACATATTTACAGTTAGTGGTCTGTTTTGTCCTGGAGAAAAATGCTCTGTCACTGAATTTTATTCATGGTTCTTGCACATCCACATGTGTTGATGGGCATCCACATGGCCCTAGCATTTATAGAGAGCTGATATGGATTCCTCTCACCTTCATAATAGGGGATTTTTTTTCAGTTGAAGTATAGTTGACTTATTAGTTTCAGCTGCCCAACATAGTGATTTCACATTCATGTGTTACACATTGTTCACCATAAGTCTAGTAATGATGTCACTATACAAGTCATTAAATATTAACTATATTCTGTATGCTGTACATTACACCACCTGACTTATTTATTTTATAACTGGTAGTTTTTACCTCTTAATCCCCTTCACCTATTTGCCCAATCCACACAACCTCTCCTTTGCTGTCTCTTTTTCTTGTCTGATTGTTGTGGCCAGGACTTCTAACACTACATTGAGTAAAAGAGGCAATAGTGGGTATCCTTGTGTTACTCCTGATCTTAGAGGAAAAGTTTTTAGCTTTTCACCGTTGATTATTATGTTAGCTGTGGGCTTGTTATATATATATATATATATATATATATATATATATATATGTGTGTGTGTGTGTGTGTGTGTGTGTGTCTGTGTGTGTGTCTGTGTGTGTGTATGGACTTTATTTTGTTGAGGTATGTTCCCTCTATATCCACTTTGTTGAGAGTTTTATCATAAGTAAATATTAAATTTCATCAAATGTTTCTGCCACATCTATTGAAATGATGATGATTTTTGTGTATTTTTTTAAATTAGTGTGTCACACTGTTTGATTTGTGGATATTGAACCATCCTTGAATCCCTGGAATAAATCCCTCTTGATCACAGCATATGGTCCTTTGAATGTGTCGTTGAATTTGGTTTTCTAATGTTTTGTTGATAATTTTTGCATTTATGTTCATCAGGGTTATTGGCCTGTAATTTTATTTTTTCACAGAGTTTTTATCTGGTTTTGATATCAGGGTAATGCTGGCTTCCTGGAATAAATGTGGAAGTTCTTTTTCTTCTTCAATTTTCAGAATAGTTTAAGAAGGATGGGTTTTAATTCTTTAAGTATTTGCTAGAACTTCCCTATAAAGCTGTCTTGTCCTGGGCTTTTGTCTGTTGGGAGAATTTTGATTACTGATTCAATTTCATTACTAATGATCAGTCTGGTCAGATTTGCTATCTCTTCCTGATTCAGTGTTGGAAAATTATGTTTCTAGGAATTTATCTATTTCCTCTAGGTTGTGCAATTTGTTTGCATATAATAGTTTGTAGTAATCTCATATGATCCTTTGTATTTCTGTGGTGTCAGTTGTAACTTTTCCTCTTTCATTTCTGTTTTTATTGAGTTGGGTACTCTCTCTTTTTCTTCATGAGTCTGGCTAAGGTTTATCAATTTTGTTTATCTTTTCAAAGAACCAGCTCCCAGTTTCATTGATATTTTCTATTGCTTTTTTAGTCTGTATTTCATTTACTTCCACTATGATCTTTGTTATTTCCTTGCTTCTACTAACCATGAGCTTTGTTTTCTTTTTTAGTTCCTTTATGTGTAAGATGAGAGTTTTGAGATTTTTGTTTGTTTGCTGAGGTAGGCTTCAATAGCTATCAACTTCTCTTTTAGATGCAGAAAATATAACCCTGTCCCATGCTCAGCATTAAACTTGAGACTTGAATTATTAAGCCATATCAAAGTTGAAACAGAAACTATGGTTTCTTATTCTGATTAGGTATCGTATATGAATATGGTAATGTTGTATTTAGAATACACTTTCTTGTCTTTTCAGATGTTCTAGTTTACTAACTGTAAATGGTTAGAGTAAATGTTCTACTCTGAAAATTTACCACTTGCATCTTGAGTTTGGAAGGGATACAGTAAATTTTAAAACTCCTAAAATTTTTTCTCATAGATGCATGAGAATGTTTTAATAGTATTTCATAATATTTATCATTTCAACTTTTAATTTAGTAAAAACAACTACATAACTTACATTTTATTTGAATGCAGAATGTCATGTTTTAGGAAAGCAAACAGTTCACTACTGAGAATATCTGGTGATGTTATTAAATTTCTTTCATTTGTCATTTAATTTACCACTAGATGGATAGAGTCGGGAGTAATATTATAGGTATTAAAACTCCAAAATTCTAGGAGAAATAGAGGTTACACTGCAAACAAAATTGTCACTGGTATTGGCCTCACAGTCATGCTGAGAGTTTTAAAATACATCAGCATCAGTGTATCACTAAAGGAACATGAGATAAATTTGATTCTTTGCTTTGAAAGATTTATTCCTTTAATCCTGAAACTACTTTCCATTTTTTAAAAAAATTTGTTAATATTTTTAGCTTCTACAGCTATATTGGGTGATTATCCAGGGTTAACTGGGTTATGAGTGACTGATTATTTTGGTCTCTCCATTAGGCAACCTAAAAGGTATACAATCAATTTCTGACTTTGAATCACCCATGAAAAAGACTAATACTAGCTAAGAAGTACTTAATGCAGAAGACAGAAGTGGAGATTCAATAGTCCCTTACAATTCCAGTCCAAGTGTCTACTGAATTAGAGAAAAATCTTCAAAACAGAACACATAAATGTATCAAATTTTTAATTTTCTATTGATTATATACAATTATGTTTATTCTTGAATATAAAGTCATTTAGTTGTAGACTATAAAGACTTTAAATATTCATGCTTTGAAAATAAATGTCATTTGTCTGGGATGTTTCAATTATTTTCTCAAAATTTCAGACCTTTTATATACAGGTATTTCAAGTAGGTCTCAAGCCATTTTATGAAAGCAAATATTCATGTTTGATTTAAAATGTATGAATATTTAAGTGCATAATATTATATTGAAACTGAAGTAATTTTAACAGATGTAAACTTGCTACCAATGGAATGTGAAAATCCCAACAGAAAATGTGATTGCAGCTTAAAATCTAGAAGTTTATTTAGATATTATAATTGGCATTTCATGGACTGAAGTAACATGATTATGCAGTGTGGCTTAAAGGTAGTCTATAATAAAATAAGGGTTAATATTCTTTTCATTTTCTTTCTGAAAATTTTAAAATCAATATTTCATTGGTATATCATGTATTACTAGAAGCAAACTAATTATTTCTTTAATATAGCAAAAATGCAGCTTTGACCAGCTTTATTATTCTTCCTTGAAATTAAAACTGTCTTCCTGTGATAAAACTATGTCAAGTTGTTATGAAGATATATTGTGTTTCAGAACCTAGCAAACTTAAGTAGAATTGAAGTTTTTTTATGCATGTGAAGGTGTACATTTGGAAAAAAATGCTACATTTTGCAATAATAACTATCTTGTATTTCCTTTTATATGATATGTTTGAATGTAGAATTAGACAATGAAAGAGTTACAATATAACCTGTCCATTATTTTATAATGTATAATCTCAAATGTTTCCATAAAATAATAAAATTGACTAAATATAAATTATGTATCTATGTGTACTTTTGTGATCTGTATATACTAAGGATGAACTAGCATGTTATTGTCTTGAAGTGTTAACTAACAAAATGGATTTGTAAACTTATATAAATATTTTCTAGCTCGTGTTGGCAAATTTTACTTAAAAAACATATTTTCCAAACTCAACTTAACTTTAGTAGCCACTGGCCAAAAAAAAAAAAGTGGAAACCTCAACAAAATAAATAAGCCCCATGTGTCAAAAAATAACACAGAAGTTACCCTCCCCCCCAAAAAAAAGAAGTTGGAAATACTAGATGACTTTTAAGAATGAAATAAAGGAAAGCTATGGTACCTATTGCCCACCAGCTTACTGAAGTATTATTTGATAAAGCACTGCTTTGGAAAAGTAAGACAGCAGAATTTATCCTACAGTATACTAAGGACTGATATGAGTCAATTCTAGTCAGATTGAATCAATATTCTTACGTCAGACTAAATTAGACCCTGCTGTAAGAAATACCCAGGATAAAACTAAGGGTTACATACAAAACCAACACCCCAAAACTACAAAACATTTTTGAGAACAGTTAAAAGAAAACTAAATAAGTGGAGGGATATTCTTTGTTTGGAACATTTCACATTTTAAAGATGTCAATCCTGTTAATGCATTCTCTGCCAAAATACCAAGAGTGCGCACTCGCTCTCTGATTAAAATAGGAAAGTCAATCTTGAAAGAGCATAAAGATGCATGATTTCATCTACCAGTTATGAAGAGTTACTAAAAGAAAAACCCTCAAAAAATCTACAGAAACCAAGAGAGGGTGGTATAGATGCTAGGGTAGCAGACTGGAACAAAATAGAAAGTCTCAAAACCAACCTACATGTACAGTTAACTGATAACATTTCAGTGTAGCGAGGAGAAGATGGTCTCTACAATAAACTCTGTTGGGTCAACTAATTGTGAATATGGAAAAATTAAATATTATTTTACCTGACACACAAATATTAATTCTTAATGAACTGTATATTAAACTATGAAAGTTAACAAATTACTTAAAAATAATAAAATATTTCTATTAACTTGTAAGCAAAGATTTTTTAAACAGGACACAAAAGTGCTAATCATGAAGAAAATATATTGATAAATTTGACAAGATTACAAGTTTTTTATTCAAAAAGAAACTATAAGAGAATGAAAAGGCAAACCACAGAGTGAGAGACAATATTATAATATATATATATCAAAAAAAGGCCTGTATACTTTTAAAATTAAAAGTAAGAAAATAAGTAAGGGGCTTCCCTGGTGGTGCAGTGGTTGAGAATCCACCTGCCAATGCAGGGGACACGGGTTCGAGCCCTGGTCTGGGAGGATCCCACATGCCGCGGAGCAACTGGGCCCGTGAGCCACAACTACTGAGCCTGTGCGTCTGGAGCCTGTGCTCCGCAACAAGAGAGGCTGCAATAGTGAGAGGCCCACGTACCGCGATGAAGAGTGGTCCCCGCTTGCTACAACTAGAGAAAGCCCTCACACAGAAACGAAGACTCAACACAGCAAAAATAAATAAATTAACTAATAAACTCCTACCCCCAACATCTTCTTAAAAAAAAAAAAAGAAAGAAAATAAGAATTGGGTAGGCTCTACCTGATGAAGTATCCCCAAATAGCAGGTAAATATGTAAAGATGTGTTTAAATTCACTAATAATTATGGAAATATAAATTAAAACCTCAATTCAGCATCACTACAGCCCATTAGAGTGGTTAAAGTGAGAAATACAGACAATACTACACGTTGATGAGAATATGGTAAAAATAGAATTCTTATACACAGCTGATGGAAGGGTAACTTGACATATATCCTTTACAAAACCATTTAGCAATAATTAACCCAGACCAAACATCTGCAAACAAAATGGTACAGTATCTCCACCTTAAGGTGAAAATACATTCATGAGCACACTAAAACACATGTTGAAGATATTCATAGTAGCACTAATCCTAATAGCCAAAAAATGTAGAAGTAAAATCACGTGTCCATTGATAAGTATTTAGATAAATGTGACTGAGATATATTCATACAACTTAATAATATACAGCAATTAAAATGAGCAAATTATATCCATACACAACAAATTGGATAGGTATGAAAAACACAGTATTACAAGCAAGAAGCCAGTCATAAAAGAATATAGATTATATAATTCCTTTTATCAAAAATTAAATTACAAGGAAAATTATTAAGAATCAGGACAGTAGTTATACTGGAGCAAACAGCAACCAGGAGAAACAAACGGGGCCTTTATGGGTGTGCTTATGTTCTATCTCTTTATCTGTGTGCTGGTTTTATGGATTTATTCAGTATGTAAAAATTGAGATGTACAATTTTGGTTTTTAAAATTTTTTCCTGGTATACTATATACTAATAAAACTTTGCTTAAAAGATAATACAAATGTCTACTGGCTGTTATAAATATACATCTCCATTATTATACTCTATTCAGGGCTTTAAGTGAAACATGACAAGTATTAATAACAACAGTAAAAAGCTGTGTCAAGGCCTCTGAGTGCTGAGATGAAATCTTATAGCTTTGAGTAAAGATATTAAAAAGAAAACAATATTGTAAAAACATATTGTTTTCAAATCAAGAAGTGAAAAATAAAAGTAATAACAAAATAAGCCTGAAGAAAATAGAAAATAACAAGGAAATAGTTAACAGGGACATGAGTGCTTCCACTTTCTCTGTGTATGTGGTGTTTTTTTTTTTTAACATTTATTTTTTCCTTCCAGTTTTCTTGAGATATGATTGACATACAGCACTGTATAAGTTTAAGGTGTACAGCATAATGGTTTGACTTACATCACGGAATGATTACCACAATGAAAAATAGGTCAGTGAATATTCATCATCTCATGTGAATGCAAAATTAAGGAAAAACTCTTCCTTGTGATGAGAACTCTTAGGATTTACTCTCTTAACAATGTGCATAGATAATGTAGAGCAGTGTTAGTTATCTTTATCAGGTTGTACATTGCATCCCTCGTACTTATTTGCCTTATAACTGTAAGTTTGTGCCTTTTGACCGCCTTCATCTTATTCTCTCTCCCTCCACCCCCTGCCTCTGGTAGCCACAAATCTGCTCACTATGAATCTGTTTGTTTTTGATGTATACTTGACCTAAAACACTATGTTAGTTCCTGGTTCACAACAAAGTGATTTAATATTTTTATATATTATAAAATGATCAACAGGATAAGTCTAGTTACCATCTGTCACCATACAAAGATATTACATTATTTTTGATTATATTCCCCACACTGTACATTTCACACCCATGACTCATTTATTTTGTAACTAGAAGTTTGTACTTCTTAATCTCTGTCACCTATTTCTTTGTTTATGGTTTTTTTTAAATAATTAAAATACATGAAATAAATATGATGTAGTATTGAAACTGGCTATATCTAAGGAATGGATTTATAGATGCCCTTTTTAATTTTTTTCTTTTTCTAATGTTCATTTTTATTTTTTTAATATCGTTTTTTGTTTGTTTGTTTTTTGGTTTTTTTGGCCATGTGGCGCGGCATGCAGGATCTTAGTTCCGACCAGGGATCAAACCCATGCCCCCTACGGTGGAAGCGCAGAGTCCTAACCACTGTACCACCATAGAATTCCGTTAATATTTTTCCTTGTGTGTCTTTGAAATGTTTTATAATAAATTATTAGATGAATAAAAATGTAGATTTGGCTTAGCTCTCTATCATAAATCATAAACATTTCTGCTGAATTTTTCTGTCATTCAATCAAACGACGTAAGGACTTTTTCTCCACTAAAATGTTTTAAATACAGAAAACTTTTACCCTTCAGAATTACACACCTTTAAGTTTATATAGACATCATAGAATGGCAAATATTTTTAAATGGTCACAGGAGTCAGGGAAACATAGTTACTATGGGGATAGTGCCAGCTCATAAATTGTACTTATTGTTCAAATGTCTCTGAAGTCACGATTAACTGCATGCATTTTTCACCTAGAGCTAAAACTTTGCTCCCTACACCAAGATCAAAACGTTAATGTGCTTTCTATCTTATGTAACAGTAGTTCTGTCTGTTTTCTCCTGAAAGCAGCTTATACAGCTTAGAATTAAAGGTGCCTTGGAATTTTTCAAAACATAAATTAAAACCTGAAGCTATACTTATGCTCCAACGATAACTTTGAATAAAATGTCTCTTTAACCTGAATAACTTTGATGTAAATTTCCCCATTTTCATTATTTTTCTGCACTTCAGGCTCAACTTTGAAAATAAATTTTTGTTCTAGCATGCACATTCAATCTAGTCCAGATGGAAATTGACACACACACATATAATACAAATGAATGCTTCATGTGTGCATGTGCATCTATATCTATCTATCTTCCCACCTACCTACCTATTTGCATGTCATACTTCTAAAATTAGTATTGTTTCAATTTGTTTAGTCCTATCTACTTTGAAATATCTAATAAAATTAAAAGAATGTGAGATTTTAAAATGTACTAAGAGATGCATTTTCTAAAATTTTAAGATAATTTATAAATATTTCTTATTCTTTCTATATTTTCTATCTACATTATATACTTTGTTCAGAATTCCACCATATGTGGTAAAAAATGGCAATAGTCATCTTCCTATTTCTAAAATTAACCTATCAAATCCATTATCTACCTATCTATAACAAGTATCTTTTAAAGAATAATTTAATTATTTAATAAATACATTGTCCCAATAGATAAAGTCTGAAGTCTCTTTCATAACACACAAAATCTGCCACTCATTTACACCCTCAACTAACCTGTTCCCTTCTTGCTTAATCATCATCAACAATAAAGAAAAAGTGCCTTCTCATTTACACAATCTAATTTCACTCTTCTGTGTCTTTCTTTATGCTTCCTACATGAATGACCATATTCCTTTTTACCATAGTTTTTATTTTTCACTTTATTCTTAAGTTCTCACCTGTTTCTAAAAAGCCTAGCCATATCCAATCCGTGTATTTTTTTCCAAATACATCCTTCACTCAGCTCAGATTGACTCTCATCTGTTCTCTGTAATACCCTACATTTCTATATACTTATCACTATCTCCGAAGGGTAGATAATTTATATATATTCCAGTTATTAAATATACAAATAGAAATATACAAATATATTCACATACATATGTACATATATACAATATTATAAACATATATGCACATATGTATGTATATATATAACTGCACATAAATGTATACACATATCTACATGAATATATAATTAAAAATGTTTCAATATTAATGTGTGGTGGTTTTATTACCTATTTAAATGCCACTGAGGAAACTGAGCTCATTAATTTGTCTCTGTTTAGCTATATAATAGAGAGCATAGATTTGAACCCAAGAATAACTGAGCTAAATAAGCTAGTGTTTATTTCACAATGCTACATGCTTCTAATTGATGTATCAGAACTAAATGAAGTGAATCATCAAAAGATAAATGGCTCAGTATCATATTTTAAACAAGAAACTTGTTTTTCAACTTTTTTTCCTCTGAAAGTATTTTAATACTCAAAATACATAATTATTATACATTCCAAAAATTATTAAATATGTCAGTATGCTTAATTTAAATTATTTAAACTGATATATAATTATGGAGTTGGCAGATAATATCCATAATCTTAATGAAAGCTAATACATAGTTACTAAAGAGTTCAAATATATTATTAAAATTGAATATAATTAGAAATAAAGAAGCTGATTTCTAAATATGAAAGATATTTTTTTACTTCAAAAATTTTCTATGTAAAATGCATAGATCCATGAATGAAGCAATTAATTCATATATCCAAAATTATACCAGAGTACTGTAAAAACATTTACTATTTGTAAAAGGAACTAAATTCACTTTTCTTTATATTGACATCCATTACATCATCAGGTTTTCTTCCATATGCATAAAACATAATTTGGTGTCATAAATCTAGACGCAGCCAAAAATACAAGCGCACATATAACATCCTACTTATGCAAATAGTGCATCTGTTGCTGTATAAGGATGTCAAATACTTTCTCCAACTAGACTCAGAAATCCATAATAAATGAAAGGTAAAATCAAAGATAAAACCAAATTCTATTCGAAATATTTTAAATGGTAATACATTCATACAATATCATTATGTGCATGGAGTCACTTTAAATTTCATAGGATATTTGGACATTAAATCATACTTTCATAATCCAATACCCATTGTTCCCAACAAAGAAAAGTTTCCTTCACATTTTAATCAGCATAATTATTACTTCTCAAACTATTTTACATTATCATATTAACAATTTCTTTTCTGGTTAATATTAAAATCTTCCCAATAGTCATCTATAACAGGAGGTTAAAGCAAGGGTAAAGTAACATGACATTTTTCTTAAATTTAAATATTATATAGAATCATTTTCTCTGTATAAGGAAATATTGCTTGTATACTCATGCTTTTATTTGCATTAATAATATGTATGACTTAAACATAAATAATGCTTTATAGTTTTAGAAACATGTTTACATAACTTTTTTTTTTTTTTTTTTTTTGGCTGCTCCACAGGGCATGCAGTAATTTAGTTCCCTGACCAGGAATCAAACCCGCGTCCGCTGCAGTGGAAGCGTGGAATCTTAACCACTGGACTGTCAGGGAATATATTAAAAAGTCTGGCTCCAGGCCCAGATCCTATGTGTGATCTTTCAATTCTGACTGTAGGCCATCACAAGGCTTCACCTGACCAGTCTCAAAGGGGAAAGTAGCCCTCTGTGCACCAGACTGAGTGCACATCTAAGGCATTACAGTTTTCTGGAGAGAGATGTAAACCCAGATCCACTGGCCTCCTCTAAGTCCCTCCCTGTCCAGCCATGCTCTGAAGCCTGTTTCTATTCTTAGCCCAGGTGCCTTCATTCAGAGGCCTCCTGGTGGAAGGGATGGAAGTTTAGGCTGAAGCACTGTTCAGGAGCTCCTGCTTAGACATCCTTTTGAGGTAGGGGAGCCTTGACTAAGATAATTCTCCACTCTAACTCAGTACTTTTCTACTCCTAGCCCTTCCCTCTCTCCCACCCCCAAGCTCCCTGGGTCCACAAAATGTCAGGAGTCTGCGGAGCACAGGCTCCAGATGCACAGGCTCAGCGGCCATGGTTCACGGGCTCATATGGGATCTTCCCGGACCGGGGCACGAACCCGTGTCCCCGGCATCGGCAGGCGGACTCTCAACCACTGCACCATCAGGGAAGCCCAGGAGTCTTTTATTCAAGTCTTCTCAGCAGTGAGAGTATTACCCCCACTTGTGCTATGTGTCATCAGACTGACACTTCCCAATACCAGTCCAGGGGAAAAACAGAACATTCCTGCCTCTCTTTTTGGCTTCCTGCCTACTCTGTTTCAGTAAAGGAATAAAGGCTTGATTCTCATTTTCAGTTTGGCTCCTTGTCCTAACTGATCACTTCTACACCCAGCAGTTCAAAACTTAATCTTATGTTTCTCACAATCACTCTGTGAAGACAGTTGATCAACTATTAATCCCAATATATCAAAGAGAAAATCTGAAACTCATGTAGAAAATTACGTGCTTTAAATATAAGACATGTTTTTGGGGCTTCCCTGGTGGCGCAGTGGTTGAGAGTCCACCTGCCGATGCAGGGGACACAAGTCCGTGCCCTGGTCCGGGAGGATCCCACATGCCCCGGAGTGGCTGGGCCCGTGACCCATGGCCGCTGAGCCTGCGCATCCGGAGCCTGTGATCCACAACGGGAGAGGCCACGACAGTGAGAGGCCCATGTACCGTACCACAAAAATAAATAAATAAATAAATAAATAAATACATGTTTTACTGAATTGTGCCAATGACATTTAAGATTTGCTAAATGTGCATTGCTACTAGGTTTGTACTTCACTAAATACTTTTGAATTTATTATCTTCATATTTAATAAGAACTGAGTGATGTTAGGTATTACATTACTCACAGGAGAAATAAAATCTAATACTTATGTTGCCCATGGATAGAGTTCAATACAAAAGTAATGATCTCCAGAATATACAATTTATGAAACAATTACTGATACCGACCTCTCTTTATGAAATGATTTGTATTTTATTCTAAAGATGTTTCTGAGCCTATCTATTGCAATTGTTTGTTCTCCTAAGGGTATGATGCACTTGCATCAATATCAGTGACCAGAGATTCACTATAAATAATCTGTAATGATGAGGCAGGGGAAAAGGATGTAATTAGAAGGATTCATGACAAGGGGTTCTCTTCCACCTCCCACAAGGGTGTCCTGACACGTATTGTCACCAGTGTTTTAGAACACTGATAAAACAAATGAAAACAAAATCAACAACAACAAAAATAAGTGAAAGCCAAGAACTCTGCACCCCTTCTCAAAAGTATATTTTTTTAAATGTTTATTTTGTATAGTAATATAATAGTAATATATTTCTTGTTTCCAAACAAAATTCTCAAAACAATACACTGTAAAAGTCTAGTTTCCATCCTTGGGCCCCAAATAAGTAGTCCTGAATCTAAACGCAGGTAAAAAAAAAAATAGCGTTTTGAAGAAAATTCTGAAAATACTGTATGCATATTCAAAACAACACATATGTTCTGTTTTTCTGCTTTTTTTACACTAATGGCATTATAGTATTAACAATATTTAGTAATTTACTTTCTTATATTTATATCTATTTCATATATTTATGTCTGTATTCTTAGTGGTCAATTCATACCAGTGCATATACCCATTCCTCATTCACATTTCAGTTACACAGAAACTTGACTGACATTACTTATTTACCCAGCAATAAATGGATGAGCATCTTGTTTCAACATTATTTTGCCATCAGCTATAATGGTGCTGTCAGCAATAGTGCAATAAATAACCCTGCATATATTATTTTTTGTATGTACAAATATATCTGTAGAATCAACTACTTGAATGAAAATTACCAGGGAAAATGATTGTAGAATGGCATCTTTGAAAAATATAGTTTTAAAGTGATTTATTTGCTATTAATTACTTAATGTCTGTGACCACCACTAGAATATTAGCTCTGTAACTGTCTTTGATAAAATTTAGTGCCACTCCAAAGTGTAATAACACTGTTTTGCATCATGTCCTTGTTGCTGTTATTGAATGAATGAATTCTATGGACATTATGAAATGACAGGTTACTTATCTAATAGCTGCCTATATATCCTTAAGCTATATACTCTCTCTCTGGAACACTTGGCATCATAAACTATTTTTTTCCATTTTGAAACATTTTATACTACTATTGGCTTCTTTTGGCTTACCACTCTCTCCTAGCTTATACCTTTATACTATTGGCTTAACCTCTTATGCTACTGGCTTCTCTTTTTCATTTTTTTGCTGTTGTTCTCTGGGCCTTGTTCAAATACCTAAATGTATTTGTTGGAGTGCCTCATGGACTCATCTATACTTATCTAAATAATCTCATCTGGTCCCTTGTTTTTACTTACCATGCTGTGCCTTCCCACAGACATACCTTCAGCATTGATCTTTAGATATTCATGTTAAACTGCCTTCCTGGATGCTTGAAAACATCCCAGTTTTAAGTGCATCACACTACCACTACCCACTCTGTTGCAGATGCTGGAATGCATTACTAATATGCATGTCTAGGCCAAAATTCTCTCTTAACTACATTATTCACTAGGCTCCTAACTTTTCTTGAATCTTTTTCCCCTAAAAATCCATTCTTCCCACAGCAGACACAGTGATCACTTACCATGTTAATGCAGGTACTGCAACTTCTCTTCTTCAAGCCATGGAGTGACTGTACACTGTTCTTGCTTTCCTTTCTTATGTCATCCACTCTTCTTCCTGATCATCATTCTCTGTCAGGCACAATGGTCACCTTTACATTCTACTATTCATTTGTCAAATATTTATTGAACAACTATTATATGCCAGTCTTTACCTTCACTGACAGGAACACTGCTGATAAAAAATGGGAGGTAGTCAAAAGGTACAAACTTCTGGCTATAAATAAATAAGTCATGAGGATGTAATGTACAGCATGTGACTATAGTTAACAATAGCATATTGTGTATTTGAAAGTTGCTATGAGAGTAGATCTTAAAAGTTCTCATCACAATGAAGAAAACAATTGTAACTATGTATGGTAATGAATGTAGCTAGACTGTGCTGATCATTTCATAACTTATACAAATAATGAATCATTATGTTGTACACCTGAGACTAATATAACATTATGTCAATTATATCTCAATTAGAAATTTTTTAAAATGGAAAAATCCCTGTTTTTATAACGCTTAATTATTTTCGGAGGAAAACAGGAAATAAAACACAAATAAATACATAATATGGCAGTGGTAGAAAGTACTAAGAATGACGAAAAATAAACAGGTTAAGGTTAAGGGTCATAAAGTGATGAGAGATGCAGTATTTACAATAGGGTTGCTAGTAAAAGTCATAGCTATAACTGAGGAACAGAACAGGAGGATGAAAGAGGAGCATTTCCAAAGACCTGAAGCAGGAACATTTTCTGTGCATTGAAAGAAGAATGTGACCAATGTGGCTGGACTGGTATAGGTGAGTGAGCAAGGAGAAGGAACTGAGGATAGCTTATCAGGAGGGTAAGATTATGTAGAGCCTTGTTTGATATGAAAGTTCTCTGGCTTTCATTGTGACAGTAGAACCACAGAGATATGACACGACCTAACTTCAGTTTTGGAAAGATCATGCTCAGGGTAATGTGGAAATACAGTGGGTGGATATGGAAACAAGGATAAAAAGAGGGAGACTTTTTGGAGGCCAATGGAAAAATCTAAGTAAACGTGATGGTGCCATGAACAAAGGCTGAACAGTGGAGTTATTCAAAAGTTATCTGATTCAGAATGCATTTCAAACTAGATTTGCTAAAGAATTTCATGTGAAAGATGAAATAGAGGCATCCAGGATGGAACTGTGCATTTTTTGCTGTTGTTTGTTTTTAGCTTAAGCAATTAGAAGATGCAGCAAACTGACCAATTTTAGAAAAAGCAGCTTTTGGGGGGTGGAGTCTTGCCCTGTTCACAGGTCAGTTATCTGAGGTGGATCCAGAAAAGGGGAAAAAGGGCCGGTGCCCTCCCTTCGTCTCTGCCTGTGCTGGGCCTGCGGCAGGCTCTTGGTGCTTCAGCCAGGCGTCAGGGCTGTGCCTCTGATGTGGGAGGGCCAAGTTCAGGACACTGGTCCACAAGAGACCTCCCAGCTCCATGTAATATCAAACGGTGAAAATCTCCCAGAGATCTCCATCTCAACACCAACACCCAGCTCCACTCAACGACCAGCAAGCTAAAGTGCTGGACACCCTATGCCAAACAACTAGCAAGACAGGAACACAACCCCACCCATTAGCAGAGAGGCTGCTTAAAATCATAATAAGGCCACAGACACCCCAAAACACACCACCAGACATGGACCTGCCCACCAGAAAGACAAGATCCAGCCTCATCCACCAGAACACAGGCACTAGTCCCCTCCACCAAGAAGCCTACACAACCCACTGAACCAACCTTAGTCACTGGGGGCAGACACCAAAAACAACGAGAACTACGAACCTGCAGCCTGCAAAAAGGAGACCCCAAACACAGTAAGATAAGCAAAATGAGAAGACAGAGAAACACACAGCAGATGAAGGAGCAAGGTAAAAACCCACCAGACCTAACAAATGAAGAGGAAATAGGCAGTCTACCTTAAAAAAAATTCAGAATAATGATAGTAAAGATGATCCAAAATCTTGGAAATAGAATGGAGAAAATACAGAAAAGGGGAAAAAGAAACAGCCAGTGAGGTTGGAGGATGGAGTTAGAAAATATTTCAAGGAGGGAATGATCAGCACTGTCAAGTGCTGCCAAAAGTTCAGGAAGATGAGGAAGAAAGCGTGAATATTGGATTAGGCAATGTAAAGGCTCTGATGACCTTGAGAACGGCCTTTTTTTGTGGAATTATGGGTATATTAGCCTGATTAAAGTGCGTTCAATATGCAATTAGAGGAGTGCAAGTGAAGACAGGGAACACAGACAACTATTTCCAGGTTTTTAGTGTAAAAGAAAAAAAGAACCCATAGTTTCTACAGTGATGTGAGGTCAAGAAAATATTGTTTTAATTGAGATGGGGATAATATAGCATATGTGGATAACAATGGGAATGATCCAGTAGAAAGTGAAATTTTAAAACACGATGTGACACTGCAAGAGAGAGAGGTGGCAGATGCAATTAAGAATGGATGGGGGGCTTCCCTGGTGGCGCAGTGGTTGAGAGTCCGCCTGCCAATGCAGGGGACATGGGTTCGTGCCCCGGTCTGGGAAGATCCCACATACCGCGGAGCTGCTGGGCCCGTGAGCCGTGGCCACTGAGCCTGTGCGTCCGGAGCCTGTGCTCCACAATGGGAGAGGCCACAACAGTGAGAGCCCCCCCCCCCAAAAAAAAAGAAAGAATGGATGGGCTTCCAGGGTACTTTCAGTTCTTTCAGTTTCTGCTTTGGCTAATTTAGGTACTATTTTTAGTGTATAAACATTTAAGATTGTTATTTCTCCTTGGTGAACAGACCCTTTTAACAATATATAATATCTTCTTTTTTCCCTGGTAATTTTCTTTGCTTTGAGATTTACTTCTGATAGTAATATAGCTACTCAAGCCTTCTTTGATTAGCTTTTGCAGAGTATAATTTTTTCTATCTCTTTGACCTTAAACTATCTATATCATTATTTTATTTTTATTTTTTTTTTGGTCATATTTTCTTAATACGCTTTGACAATCTATGTCTTTTAATAGATGTTTTAAAATAATTTACACAAATGTAATTATTGATTGATTTGGACTTTTTTTTTTTTTTTTGGCTGCACCACGTGCTATGTGGGATCCTAGCTCCCCAGCCAGGGATTGAAACCACACTCCCTGCATTGGAAGCATGCAATCTTAACTACTGGACTGCCAGGGAAGTCCCTGGACTACTATTTTTCGTTATTGGTGTTCTTTCTTTTTTGTTCCTTTGTTTCCCCTTTTCTGTTTTATTTTGGGTTATTTGATTATGTTCCAGCTTAAGTTATCATTTGTAATTTTGAGTATATCTCTGTATAATTTTTTTTAGTTGTTATCCTAGGACTTAAAATGCATACAGACGATTTAAAATCAACATTTTTCTACTTCAAGTGAAATTATATACATATATATATATACACACACACATATATAAACTATACATATATACTATGAATATATTCTCCTCTAGAGTTCTTAAAGCATGTTTAGCAATTGAAGCGTGTGTATGTATATAAATAACATACATATATATGTGTGTATATATATATTATGCAATTGCCAAACATTTGCAAATATTGACTTACATATTTATCATTTCTGTTGCTCATCCTTCCTTCCTGATATTCCAGTCTTCTAGGTTTCCTTCTGGTATCATTTCCTTTCTTTCTGAAGAACTTTCTTTAGTAACAATTTTAGAGCTTATTTGCTGGCTATGAATTTTCTTAGTTTTTCTTCATCTGGGAATGTATTTTCACTGGCTATAGAATTTAGCATTGACAGTTCTTTTCTCTCAATACTTTAAATATGTTGTGCAACTCCATGACTTCTGATGAGAAATCTCTAATTATCTGAATTATCGTTACCCTAAAGGTAATACTTTGTTTCTCTCTCTGCTGCCAGGGCAGTTACCAATGCCATGGCACTGTCTATGATCCGGGGCATGAGGAAACAGAAAAAGGCAGAAGAAAAAAGAGTTACAGGGGTTTTTCTCGACTCACTCTGAGCTTTAGAAGTTGAGTTTCCTGCTCCTTAAGCCAGAAGTAGAAAGCTTCTCCTGGAGCTCTCTGTCTGCACCATCACATTCTACCCAGGTTTCCAGCTAAGTTCATGTGAGGAGGCTAGAGGCATCAGAGAGGAAAATAAAAAATAAGATCACGTAGGTTCAATGGTACTTTGAATCTGGTCAGGCAGTTTCTGTTTACTTTTCAATCCTCAAATACTTTCCCCATGCATTCTGTCTAGATCTCATTGTTGCATTCCATGGGAGAGTCAGGGTGGCATATGTGGACACCATATTACCTGGATAGAATCCTAAGGAAATTCTTATGTTTTCACTTAGGATTAAGGAAATAAAGGATCTACAGGAATAATTTAAATGGAAAATGAAAGCAAAGAAAGTTTTCCTGTTTCCACCTTATTTTCTTCTACATTTCAGTTAATACACAGACTATTTCAATACACCAAGTGTACCTACTTTATATCTGCTATCATATGCACTGCTTCTCCCATCTTGTACACAGGTCTATTATGTTTTGTATCAGTCTTTATCCTAACCAAAAGACATTGATTTGAAACGATTCTGTTATCCAACCTACCCAACCTACTCTGGGAATGATTTGATCAGTATGTCTGTGGTTTGTATGTCCAAAGCCATTGTAAAAAATGTTTGAACTTATAAAAAAAAAACATGATGGATAAATGTGTTGGGATATGTTCATATGTCTGAGACAATTTGTAAGAGTATTAGGTCTGTCTAAAATGCTTCTGAGTCAAATAACTGAAAGAGGATATGTCACCAAAACCCTGTAATGGAGTTTCCCTACACTGACTACTACTCAAATTCCAGTTCCTCTATCAGAGTCATCATAGTCATTCTCATGCAATGGTTTCATTTTCTGTGAAAATCACAAATACAATCACTCAAAATTATCTGCAGTCACTACACTATGAGGTTGTAGACAATTTGGAGTAACTGTCTTAAAAAACTGATGAAGGTTAAAATGTCATTTGTGTTAGTTACAGGATGTGCTTACAAGTGAAATTACAGTCATTGGAATAGCTGATAGTTTCAAGAAATAAAATCACCCATTTCACAATATTTTCACAACTAGAAACCACAGAACACAATTTTGTGATGTGAGGTGTAATGAAAAAAATGTTATCATCAATTCAAACTATTTATATTTTTTATATAAAGTGAAAACCTGTAACTTTAAATCTAACAGTGAGGAAGTGAGAATACTTTGTGCTTGTAATGAGATTTCAGTCAATCAGTGGAAGGATAAGCAAGCTGAAACTGTCAGCTTATATAACTACCTTGTGGGAAAACCACTACTAATGTTCGAGAATTCCTAATGCCTTAGAGCTCTCTTCATGTGCTATGACATGATAATAAGCTATGCCAGGCTGTGTGGGCTCTGTCTTTGCCAACTCATGAATATATTTTTCAAAAAGTTCCATAAACAGACGGGAGTCTAAGCTGCTTCTGTCTTCAGAGCCTTCTGTCAAGAATTTATAAGCTCTCTTGTTGGAAAGACAAAATTAAATCGAAGCCAAATTGAAAATGTCAATCCTTACCAAGAAAATAACAATTAGGTCATAGTCAACTCCAAATGGTCTTAACATCATAAGAAATTGTAATTTCTAATCCAAAATATTTGAATATCTAAATTATATATTAGTGAGGCATATTCCAAGCTCTGTAAAGTCTGTGAGAAAGTATCCTATTACTCTCCTGCTTTGCCAAAGCACTGTTACGAGTAACCTGTCTGTTTCTTTGTTCTTTAAGGTTTACTATTCTACTTTTTTCACCTGGGTTCCTTATTTCTAGACGTCTTTTAAATTGATGTTGAGGGGAGAATAAAGTTAATTTTCATCATGAAGAGTAGAAATATATGCTTGTTTGTTTGTTGTTTTTTACTTATGCTGCAACTTGCAGAGTCATCACTATATTGGAATCATAATATGGTAGATTGCAAAATTTGCCACAAATCCATCCTTTCTTTGTGCCCATATCCTTTGTTAGTGCATCACTTTGCCACATGATTTCCTTTGACCAATGGGATTTTAGCAAATTTGACATAGTGGGGTTTGTTTATTGGTTGCTTCAGGAAAGGTAATGGACTTGGAGAAGCATCTCTCAGATCCTCCTTTATGGGAGGATGCATTTTCCAGCTTCAGGGAGTGCGGTTAGCAGACTACCTACAGTTATCAGCTCCCTCAGAGTCTACCTCAAAGATTCACGTTGCTGGAGGTGAAGCCTTTCTGACAGTCACTACTCAACCTAGAGCTCCCAGATGGGCTGGAGTGAGTATTCACTGGAGCTATTTCACAGTTTGACTTCTCTCTCTCCCTAAATATGCTTGTTTTTGTTTCTTTTTATAGATGTTGGTCACAAATAAACATCATGCACCCCACAGTCCATCTCCAAATTTGATCCTGAAAAATCCATCCTGAGACAGAACTCCATCACCATGTAAAGAAGGCTGGGTTAGTCTACTACAAGAAGAGATAACATGCAGAGAATAGATGAGCTATTCCAGCTGAGGCTCCACTGAACCAACCAAACAGTAGCCAACTGGTTAATAGATTAAAGACACGGGAGTGAGTCCAGATGAGATGAGCCGGAGAATCACTCAGCTGAGCCCAACCCTGGTACAGGTTAGCAGTTTGTGATGGGATTAATGGTTTTTGTTTTAAAACACTTACTTTTGTAGTGGTTTAGCACAGAGGAAAGGTAACATTAAAAAAACTTTTGACACCTGAAACTGAAGGACTGCTGAACAGTTGGGAGTTTGGGATTGACATGTACACACTGCTGTATTTAAAATAGATAACCAACAAGGACCTACTGTATAGCACAGGGAACTCTGCTCAATACTCTGCAATAACCTAAATGGGAAAAGAATTTGAAAAAGAAAAATACATGTATATGTATATCTGAGTCACTTTGCTGTACACCTGAAACTCACACAACATTGTTAACCAACTATACGCCAATATAAAATAAAAATTTTAAAAAAGGAACAGGCAGTACTGATTCATTGATTTGAATGAAATTTAAACTAGCAAAAGGACCAGCAACTTGGACTAAAGGGGTACGAGTTACTTAAACTGTGAAGGGGCCTCTGGACCCCCAACTGTCTACAAACAGAAAGCACATGGGCAGAACTACTAAGCTGCAAACATGGACCATTTCTTAAGAAAAATAAAGGAAGTCTTGGGAAAAGGAGTAAATAAATTGGAGGGCAGAGCCAAGAGACTCAAAGAACGTTGAATGGGGGAGGAATTCCCAGATGGTATCAGAGAAAGAATGACAGAGGAGACACTTCCAGGGTGCAAAATCTAGGCATGATGAAGGTATATTCTCTGTCACCAGAGAGCTGGATTTCAGAATGCTATGGAGCAGCTGCTCTGATGGGAAAAGAAGTGTCCAGTGTAAGGAACCCCTCTCTCAACACTACATGTTGGGTGAGTCAGCAGCAGAAAACAACTTTTAGTTCATTAGTTTCTAGATCAAGAGTAGCTGTATTCAAGGAGCTGTCTCTATATATGATTAAAGCTCATGAAATCCTGGACTTCATGGCTGATACCATTAATTTTATGAGATTTTTGGAGGTCCTAGGATGGCAGTGAGGATAATCCTTTTTCTCAATTATTAAATTCAGGAAATTTAATATTGACACAATACTATTATAAGTTCTATAAATCAGTCTATATTCTAATTTAGTCAGTTGTCTCAATAGTTTCCTTTAGGGCATTTTTTGCCGGTACAGGTCCCAGTTCAGATCATGTGTTGAACTTAGTTGTCACGTCTCTTTAGTCTCCTTTCATCTGGAAAGGCAAATCAGCCTTTTTTTGTCTTTTAGGAAACTGAGGATAATTTTTATGTGAAAAGAATGTGCAAAATTTGTAGCCAGAGGGAGTACTATAGATTGTAAAAATGTCTACAAAAGTTTCCTCTCCTTTAAAAAAAAAAAAAAGCTTTCTCTCCCTAGTTCCATGTCTTTCAGTAATGACTTCTCACACTGAGAAATTATATTGGCCATGTTACCTGCTTTGCCAGTGGGTCAATAAGCAAATGTAACACAAGTGAAGGCTTAAAAATGCTTGTGCTTTAAGGTAGGTTTGCTTGCTGATTGTGGGGAAACACAGCAGTGCCCTGTGAACTGGCTAACCTGCTGGCCAATGAGAGACCTCAAGGAACAGAGAAGAGCCTAAACAGCTGATGCTTCCAGGGAGCAAAATCTAGGCCTAATGAAGGTACATTGTCACCAGAGAAGTAGACCTTGTAATACTTGCCTAGCCAGATTTCAGAATTCCCTACAGTGTCCCCTTCCTTAGCTGACTGGCAGCTGGCAGCAGACACACACAAGGGTGAATCAGCTGAGATGAATAAAATTGCCCACCTAGGTCAACCCCAATTACAGCCACAAAACTTGAAGCCAAATACATTGTTTAAAACCACTAGGTAGTTTATTACACAACAAGAGTTAACTTAAACAATCAAATGTAAAGGGTACCCTGAATGAATAATTTCATGAATATTAAGCCACAATGTAACATAAAATGGACTTTTAAATTCTTTAATGTGATACAATCCTTGAGCTGCTATATGCATTAGGTACGATAATATTTCAAATTTAATTCCTTCTCACTACTTCACCATAGTTCAGTTTTTTTTTTGTTGTTTGTTTGTTTTAGTTTTTACCGTATGCGGGTCTCTCACTGTTGTGGCCTCTCCCGTTGCAAAGCACAGGCTCCGGACGCACAGGCTCAGCGGCCATGGCTCACAGACCCAGCCGCTCCGCGGCATGTGGGATCTTCCCGGACCGGGGCATGAACCCATGTCCCCTGCATCGGCAGGTGGACTCTCAACCACTGCATCACCAGGGAAGCCCCACAGTTCAGTTTTTACTTGAGAAGACCAGCATACTGTTATGAGAAATATTATATTGCACTGATATAAATGCATTATAAAAATAAAATTCAAGTAATATTTACTTCAATTAATTTTAACATGATTGCTTATTGGCTCCTGAACATAAATATCAATCATTTTTGATAATTTGACATTTTAAGTATATAATTTATTAAAACAAAAAGTCTTAAGTAACTTCGTAGTTTTCATTTTGAAGTAGTGTCTTCTACTTTATTTTTAATTAGCAGTGCTGAATTTTGAACATAAATGTACTGTTAACCATATATATTTAAGGGTTATATATATTTAAGGATTTCATCATGGACTGTTTAAGAAAAGTAAAAAAACAAAATCATCAAACTATCATATTTGTTGAGAATAGAGAACCTGGGATGGGGGTTGAAACTACGGCTCTGTTACACAGTCCTTTTATGTGGCAATCAACTTTCCATTCTATCTACAGTAAGCAGCTTGTCCATGGCCAAGTCAAAAATTATAGAATCAAATGGTACATCAACTTCCTTCCAAGGTTTAACTTGGCACACAGTGCTTTGAAAATAAAACCATCATAAAATATTACAACTCTTGAATCTAATATCCTACTAGTGTTTCTGACCCAGTTAGAGGAAATAAGTTGAAATTCTTTCATTAATATGTTAACAGAATCATTTTAAAATTGAACTTTGATAGTAATCTCCTTGAAATTTCTTATAAAGAATGGTAATATATTGCTGAGTTTCTTAAGCTACTTTTAAACAGATAATATCTTTTCTATCTTAGGACCTTAAAATATCAATGTCAGGTTCTGTGTTCATCAATTTCTTGGCAACAAAATAACTTTTAATCAGATTATTCTTGATTTGAACATTTGCTAATTCTTTTGTTTAATTTGTGAAGAATAAGTTTGGTAGAATGTTTAGATTCTATTCAAATATAGATATCTATTCAAGTATAGATACCCTATAATTGTAGGAGGTGAAAACGATCACATTTTATAAATATTGCCTAGGTGGTGTCATACTTAATCATGTTGTTTTTAAATATTGATGGGTTAAAAAAAATCAGTGGGCAATTTATTAAAAATTCAGATGGCAGGACTTCCCTGGTGGCGCAGTGGTTAAGAATCCACCTGCCAATGCAGGGGACACGTGTTCGAGCCCTGGTCCGGGAAGATCCCACATACTGCAGAGCAACTAAACCCGTGTGCCACAGCTACTGAGACTGCACTCTAGAGCCTGTGAGCCACAACTACTGAGCCCACAAGCCACAATTACTGAAGCCTGTGCACCTAGAACCCGTGCCACAGCAGAAGCCACAGCAATGAGACACCAGCACACCACATCGAAGTGGTCCCCTGCTTACCGTAACTAGAGAAACCCATGTGCAGCAATGAAGACCCAATGCAGCCATAAATAAATAAATAAATAAATAAATAAATAAATAAATAAATAAATAAAGAGATGTATTTCTTTAAAAAAAAAAAAAAAATTCAGATGGCCAAAGGACCATGTTGGTAACGTTGTATTGCTAAATAAAAGCTAGGAGCTCCAGTATTTGTGAACCATAATTCTTTTTTTTTTTTTTTTTAGTTTCTGCTTTATAACAAATTTAATCAGTTATACATATACATATGTTCCCATATCCCCTCCCTTTTGCGTCTCCCTCCCACTCTCCCTATCCCACTCCTCCAGGCGGTCACAAAGCATTGAGCTGATCTCCCTGTGCTATGCGGCTGCTTCCCACTAGCTATCTACCTTACGTTTGGTAGTGTATATATGTCCATGCTGCTCTTTTGCTTTGTCACAGCTTACCCTTCCCCCTCCCCATATCCTCAAGTCCATTCTCTAGTAGGTCTGTGTCTTTATTCCTGTCTTACCCTTAGGTTCTTCATGACATTTTTTTTCTTAAATTCCATATATATGTGTCAGCATACAGTATTTGTCTTTCTCTTTCTGACTTACTTCACTCTGTATGACACACTCTAGGTCTATCCAACTCATTACAAATAGCTCAATTTCATTTCTTTTTATGGCTGAGTAATATTCCATTGTATATATGTGCCACATCTTCTTTATCCATTCTTCCGATGATGGACACTTAGGTTGTTTCCAGCTCCGGGCTATTGTAAATAGGGTTGCTATGAACATTTTGGTACATGACTCTTTGAATTATGGTTTTCTCAGGGTAATATGCCCAGTAGTGGGATTGCTGGGTCATATGGTAGTTCTATTTGTAGTTTTTTAAGGAACCTCCATACCGTTCTCCATAGTGGCTGTACCAATTCACATTCCCACAAGCAGTGCAAGAGTGTTCCCTTTTTTCCACACCCTCTCCAGCATTTATTGTTTCTAGATTTTTTGATGATGGCCATTCTGACTGGTGTGAGATGATATCTCATTGTAGTTTTGATTTGCATTTCTCTAATGAGTAAAGATGTTGAGTATCCTTTCATGTGTTTGTTGGCAGTCTGTATATCTTCTGTGGAGAAATGTCTATTTAGGTCTTCTGCCCATTTTTGGATTGGGTTGTTTGTTTTTTTGTTATTGAGCTGCTGTGAACCATAATTCTAAAGGAATTCATTGATAATAAAATCACCTAAGTGAATATATTAGATAGTGTAAGAAAAACATACCAGTGATCCTTTTCCATATGACAGAAAAATGAAACATTTTGAAATAACATTTTTTTCTATGTCTATCTTTTTTAGTCTTAAAGAAATGATAAGAACTGGGTTACCATAAACATAAAATAGTCTCAGAGATATTTGTTCAAAATACAAAATCCTATTCTACTACTTCCCATATGAATCAGAATTTTAAAAATCAAAGCCCAAGGAATCAAGCCCAGAAGTTGATTGAATAAGTGCTTCTCAGAGTAATTCTTAAAATAGAGCACTTACTAATGAATATTTTTATGTTGATATACTATCTACTGCTTAGTAAGTATCCACCTTCGACATGCATTGTATGCAAATGCCTCTCAATCTCATTTATTTTACTGCTCAAAACAAGCATATGATGTAGATATTCTCATACTTATGCTCCAGGTGTAGAAACTGTGGTGAAAAAGTATTAAATAATTAGCCAAACTCACATAAATATTAAGGAATAAAGCCAGGATATAACTCAGGTCTGTCTGACTTCAAAGGAGATAATAATAATTTCTCATCTAAATACCCTAACATTTTACTTTGATTCTTCAGGTCTTAAGCTGACTACAGCAACCAAATTCAGTAAATGAAAGCCACTATAAATGTTATCACTGTGTATTCAGAAATTGATATCTAAATTGTATGATAAACAGACACTGAAATTAGAAGAAATCACTAGGATAAACTTAGTGGTATCTGAATTTAAATTTGCTTTATTTCTTGAAAGCTTCTGCTGTACTCCAAATTCAGGAAAGGCTGTGGAAATAGCATAAAATAATAAATACATAAACAGTATCAAAGGGTTATAAGGTAGGTGAAATAAATGCTAACAGACAGATAGACTGGAGTAGGTAAGATTCTTGTAGGAACAAAACACTTACGAAGTATTCATCACCTTGTTGATGGATGCTCTCTTTCTACACACACACATATACACACACACATATATTTTTTTCTTGTGGTGTCTTTGGTTTTGGTATCAGCATAATATAATACTGGCTTCACAGAATTCACTGAAAAATGTTTCTTCCTATTTTACTTTTTGGAAAGTTTTGTGAAAGGTTGGTGTTAATTCTTCTTTAAACTTTTATAAAAATCCCAGTGAAGTCTGGGATCTGGTTCTGGGCTACTTTTTTCCAAAAAACTTTTTTTTTTTTTTATTAAAAATTCAACCTATTTTGTTGTTATAGGTGTATTCATATTTTCAATTTATTTTTGAATCAGTTTTGGTAGTTTGTGTCTTAATAGGCATTTGTCCATTTCATTAAGGTTATCTAATTTTGTGCATTAATTTATTTATGATGTTCCCTTATAATTATTTATTTTATTTTTATTTTTTGCAGTACGTGAGCCTCTCACTGTTGTGGCCTCTCCCATTGCGGAGCACAGGCTCTGGACGTGCAGGCTCAGTGGCCATGGCTCACGGGCCTAGCCACTCCGTGGCATGTGGAATCTTCCCGGACCGGGGCATGAATCCATGTCCCCTGCATCGGCAGGTGGACTCTCAACCACTGCGCCACCAGGGAAGCCCTATAATTATTTTTATATTTCTGTAAAATCTATAATAATGTCCTCTCTTTCAAACTTGACTTCAGTAATTCAATTTTTCTCTATTTTTCCTCTTGGCCAGTCTAGCTAAAACTTTGTCAATTGTGTTGATCTTTTCAAGGAATCAACTATTGGTTTTGTTGGTTTTCTCTATTGTTTTCTTTCCTAATCTCTATTTTATTTGTTTCTGTTCTAACCTTTACAATTTACTTCCTTCTGCTTGCCTTAGTTTTAGTTTGTTCTTCTTTTCCTAGTTTCTCAAGGTGGAAACTTGAGTTGCTAATTTGATGTTTTTCCTTTTTTTCATATAGACTTTTACAAATAATGTGTTTAAAGCTGTACCCCATAAGTTTTGGTATACTGTATTTCATTTTCATTTATCTCTAAGTATTATTTAAATTCTCTTGAGATTTATTCTTTGATACATTGGTTATTTAGGAGTAGATTTTTTTTTTTTATTTTCTATCTTTACTTTCCCAAATTTGTTATTGTTTACTGATTTTATTCTCTTATGGTTGGAGAACATACTTTGTATGATTTAAATGCTTTAAAACATATTGAGGCTTGTTTTATAGTCTAGCATATGGTCTATCCTGGAAACATTCCACATGCACTTGAAATGAATGTGTCTTTTGTTGTTATGGGTAGAATGTTCTATAGTTGTAAGTTAGTTGTGTTATAGGTGGAGTATTCTATAGTTGTACTCCTAATTGATCTATAGTATTGTTCAAAACCTCTATTTCTTTATTCATCTCCTAATTAGTTGTTCTAATCAATATGGAAAGTGAGGTACTGAATTCTTTTATTACTGTACTGCCTATATTTCCATTCTGTTAATTTTTGCTTTATGTATATGTTGTTAAGTTCATATATATTTCTAATTTTTTTGTCTTCCCGATACATTAACACTTTCATCATTATAAAATGTTCTATTTGTTTCTAGTTACAATTTTGTACTAAAGTTTGTTTTGCCTGAAATTAGTATATCCAATCCAGCTCTCGTTTGATCTCATAAAAAGATGGTAACCCAAATTTTACTTGTATACCTAGGAGTATAAATATCAATAAAAGACAATTCCTGAGGCAGTTTGTTCCATCTTTGGAAAGCTCTAATTATTATAATTTCTTTACCTAAATGAAGTCTACTTCTTTGGAATTTATATGTTAGTTCCTGTCTGAATTCTGGAATAAAACAGAACAAATATTACTTTTCCTGCATAGAAGAACCTCACATGGTGAATATAATGAAAATACTACACTTACATTTCTCTCATGTAAATGAACTAATAAATAACATAAACCCAAGAATTGTAAAGCCTGCCTTTCATGTGCTCCTGTTGAGCTCTCAGAAGATAAACTTAGCAGAATCAGTACTGAAAACATGGTTGGAAAAAACACTAGGAGTTGTAAGAAATCAAGATGTCTGCACATCCCTTGCTATTCCTCCCAAGAAGTGGAGGTTAATTCCCTTTGAACTTTGGCTATCCTTAGCAATTTTCTTGATGCATGATACCGTACAGAAGTGATATTCTGGAACTTTTGAGAATGAACCCTAAGAAGCCTTGAAGTTTCTATTGAAGTCCCTTGAAATGCTCTTTCTTAGGGTGTTCCTTCTTGGAATGTTTCCTCTCAAAACTTAGCTTCCATGTTGCAGAAACCCAAACCACATGAAGAAATTATATATAGGTATTCCTTTTGAAATTTCCAGCTGAACCCCTAGCCAATTTCCAGCATCAACTGCCAGCCATGCCTGTGAGAATGAAACAACTTGGAATTCTAGACTGGCTGGGTCATGAAGTAACTACAGCCTCAATGCCATCTGATGCAATCATATAAAGAACTTGAGGCAAGGAAACCCTAGCTGAAACTGTCAACCAACAGGATCATGAAAGGTAATGATGAATTGTTTTAAGCCTTTAAGTTTGGAGCATCTTTTTTTTTTTTTTTTCTTCAGTAAGAAATAAGTGGGACAGAGAAATAATCTCTTGCTCTGAATAGAATTGTTATATTAATGCAGGCTCTTTGTACGAATTTATGTTTTGCACTCCTGGTTAATTTTAACTATATACTTAAACTCCTAATTGAAAAATTTAACTAAACTACTAAACTAAGTCTTACAGATTTTTTAATTGTAAAAAAATAAACATTAGCACATTGTAAGTTTAGATCTTACTTATTAAGTTAACATTTGCAGAGAGATTACAAATAATTTGCTTACTTTGAATGAAAAATAATTTCACAGGTACCATACATTATTAATCAGCCTTTAATGATTGGCCTAAAAACCCTCTATATAGAGCCTCAAATATTAAATATGAGAAATTGAGAATTATTTTTTTTACACCTCATATTGGAGAAAATGGTTAAGTATTAAAAAAGAATAACTGAGTAATACTGAAAATGTCTTATAAACCATGTGAACTGAATATTCAAAGAATAGGAAAGATCTATGACAAAATTGCTATTATCTCTAAAATTTTAGAAAATAATTACCTTTACTTTTTATTTTCTACTTCCCCTACCAATGTTGACTTTATTATCAAAGTTCTCCTTTTTTCCCATACAAGTTAAGAAAGAAAACTAACATGGTGATAAGGACCAGAAGAAACAACTAAAATTTCAAGTCATCTGTAGATTTAGTATATTATAACATTCTTTATAATGTGCATGGTGTGGATTCTTTTAACATTTCAATGTTCCCTTAGAGTTAAAAGAGTGCTGTTTTTAAAAATAGCAATTTGCAAAACTTAGAATTCTTAGAATTCTTTCCCTTAGAATTCTTTCTCTTAAAATTCTTAGAATTCTTTCTGTAAGACTTGCTTATATTTAACCTATTTATATATTTTATGTGAAAATTAGTAATTTTATTTTAAAAAGTAATTTTCTAATATAATTTCCTGAATTTAAGTATAAGAAAATACCAGTTGTTTCAAACAACAAAGTCTTCCAAATTGTTTCACTGTCACAGGCATGGCTGGCAGTTGATGCTGGAAATCGGCTAGGGGTTCAGCTGGAGATTTCAGAAGGAACACCTATGTACAATTTCTTCATGTGGTTTGGTTTGGGTTTCTACAGCATGGCAGCTAAGCTTTGAGAGGGAACATTCCAAGAAGGGACACCCTAAGAAAGAGCATTTCAAGGGACTTCAATAGCAACTACAAGGTTTCTTAGGGCCCATTCTCAAAGTTTTAGTCTTGAGGTCTTTTTTTTTTACTTTCCTAATGACCATAAACTGATGGGTTTGGGCAAAGTTCATATTAGGAAAAGGATGCTAACATGACCTAGTCGGTAAGCCCTTTTGGGCCAATTCAACGTACTGTTGTTTTAGATTTCACAACTAAATGTATAGTTGGGATATATTTGTTATATGCTTATATATCACTGTCCCATAAATACTGGGTGGGGGGGGAGTCTACAGATTGGAAGGAGCTGCAGGTAGAGAAGTGTTAGTACTTTGGGGTCTACAGAATTTTAATATTCCTTTGAGCTAAAAGTCTCTGTGATTGATGATTTAATGTTTGGAAACAAACATCCTCTCTGGGAAAGAGAGGCAGCTTTACACAGAAGAGCCTCTTGGGGTACTGTAGTCATCACGTCTCTGATACAAATACCAGGAAAACCCATTTAAACAACAGATTGCTAATGAACTCTAACTAAAACTTAATGTCTCACCCATGGAAACCATGTGATTCTCGCTCCTGACCTTCCCACTTTGGGAGTGGGTCAACTCAGACTCAACAACTAACAAGATTGGAAGTGCCCCAAAACCCTCACTAATCAAATGAAAATAGTACCTTTAAGATGAGAGCTGATAACGGTGATCACTTTGTAGTGTATATGAATATTGATTTATAATGTTGTATACCTGAAATTCATATAATGTTATATACCAATTTTACCTTATTAAAGAAAAAAGAAACATTAAAAGAACGGAGCTGACAGGTATCTCACAGCATCTAGGGTTTAGATAAAAATGTTAAATCTATCTTTCGGAAAGAAATTTCATTTCCACTAGCTATCTGAAGGAACACTGTTGGCTCACTGGGGCCCTTGACTCAGAGGATTCCCTAAATAGTTGGGTCTGGTTTACTCATGGTTCAGCTAACCTGGAAAACAGTGGTGTCCACTGGGCTGCTATGACTGATCAACTTGAGTGGCAGCAAAGCAGAACTGAAAATAGACAATGATTGTTACAATAAGTGGGCAGAAATCAAGGCCGTTCTCAATTTGGTTTTGACCTTGATGAACCTCGTTACATTTTTACTGACTCTTGGACTATTGCCAATGACCTAGCTATTGGGACAGCCACTTTGAAAACTACAGACTGGCAGATTAAAGATCAATCTACCAGGGCTCTGGACTATGGAAACAAATCATTGCTGCTGTTCAAACTGTTCGGGTCACTGATATAGATGCTCAGAATAAGGGCAATTCTCTGATGAGAGAACTAGATCACCACCGTCGCTCCATAGATCCATCATCATATCTGATATAACAACGCCATCTACCAGTCAAAATTCTATGTACAAAGTAAAGACTCTATCTCTGTTGCAGAGGCTACCACTGCACTCCAGACTGTTGTTCCTGTCAAAACCTGACTTACCTGTCTTTAGGTGAAGGAGACTATACTGCATGACCCCCTTGCCCTCTCCCTGCCTGCTACCACTACCAGCAATCTGACTACCTCAGACCTTTGACCCCCATTGGTGGCGCCTCACTGCTGTCGATGCATTTTGGGTTATGCTATTGTTGCGCTAACACAAAAAACTGACTGTGGTCCCACTACTGTGGTCCTTAAAGCTAATCTGTGTTATGTTTTTGGCTTTTTAGACCATTTTTAGTCTAACAATGGTGCATTTTTTTATTGCAGAAACCACTCAAAAATGGACTCATGATCAATGGATTCCATGTACTTTCCATGCTATCTATAATCCAGTCATCTGATATTGTTGAGCATTGGAACAGTTTGCTCAAAAATTAACTCAAAATATTACTGACATACCTCCCTCCCCTCCTCCTGGTACATACTCCTCAGAAAGACAGTTTGGTCACTGAATGTAGTTGTCTCCAGAAAAAAAATTATCTCCTCTTGCCACTTCCTGTGTCATTATCAGGATGACAGTGGTGAAGCGTTATATAATCCTCATTGGAATATTCCGGACTCTTCACTGATAATTTCTTGGCATGTTTTTTTCTTTCCCTTAATGGGTCTGCCTGATTGGCATGCTTTCTGAATAGCAATCTTTCCAAACAGGAGCCTAAGAAATTTAATCTCATTCAACTGCCTGGATTATTTTGTGGATTGATATATTCCTAGATAATAAAGAAAATGACCACTTGGTTGAGAACACCACTGACAATGGATATGATTTTATCCTACTATGCAACACTAATTAATAAAATGAATCAAGGGGCTTCCCTGGTGGCGCAGTGGTTGAGAGTCCGCCTGCCGATGAAGGGGACAGGGTTCGTGCCCTGGTCCAGGAAGATCCCACATGCCGCAGAGCAGCTGGGCCCGTGAACCATGGCCGCTGAGCCTGCGAGTCTGGAGCCTGTGCTCCACAATGGGAGAGGCCACAACAGTGAGAGGCCTGCGTACCGCAAAAAATAAATAAAATAAAATAAAGTAAAATAAAATAAAATGAATCAAATAACAAACGTAACAACATGTAATAATCTCAAAACTTTAGGCTAAGTTAAATAAGAAATGAAAGGCCATGTTATTTTTAATTACCTTTATATGAAAGGCTAGGAAACAAAATTTCTGTAGTAACAGAAAGATTATGGTTCTGGATCCATTTGTTAAAAGAAGGGAACAACTGAAAATAGGCATGAGGAGTCTTTTAAAGGTGATGATATTGTTCTATATTTTATTATGGCAGTGTTCACAGGACTATATCATGACCAAAATTCATCAAAAGTTACCCTTTAAACTGATGAATTTCCTAATTCAAGTTATATCTCAACAAATCTGGAAAACAGTATTATTCTTCTACAACGTGATTTTTCACAGTTAAAAAAAAAAAAAAAAAAAAAAAAAAGTCCATCACCAAGATCCAGATTAGCTTAAACAAGTCCCTGTACTCTCACAACTACTAAATTACCAGATATTTCAGAAATTGTCATAAATGTCATTTTCTGAGGAAAGCATTCCATAAATAGCTTCCTAACTAAGCTTTAGCCATTTGTGATTATTTAATAACATCTTTCCTTTTATTTAATGCCAGTTTACTATGACTTTAAAAATTATATTTACAGGGCTTCCCTGGTGGCACAACGGTTGAGAGTCCGCCTGCCGATGCAGGGGACATGGGTTCGTGCCCCGGTCCGGGAAGATCTCACATGCTGCGGAGCAGCTGGGCCCGTGAGCCATGGCCACTGAGCCTGCACTTCCGGAGCCTGTGCTCCGCAATGGGAGAGGCCACAACAGTGAGAGGCCTGCATACCGCAACAAACAAACAAACAATATATATATATATATATATTTACATTTTATGTTTATTTTGGGGTTTAATGTCTATTAATTGTTAAGCTCATGAGAACAGGGCCCATACATTTAAAATTTTATCTTTACATGTCTAGCATTTTTCCTGAATTCTTGGTTATTTAAGCAATAGTTAAAACTCAAACCTAAAGAAAGCACCTCCTGGCTTCTCTTTCCATATAGCCTCTGTTTATTACAGAGGCTTTTCACGTTAAAAGTAAGCCTTTATACTGGGGAAATTTCAAGACTACTACATTGAAGGTAGAATACTTTGAGATAAGGTGACAGTAAGGATCCGACGGCCTCCAAATCTTGACTATAGAGGGGTCACCACAGAAACTTGTAAAAATAGTCCAGTATTGAGTAGATTATGAGTCAAGCTCAGATAAACTATTCTATTTTTTTCTCCCCAAACAGTTCTATTTCCCCAAAAAGAGGATTTCAATTACATTGCTGCCAAACAATATATCTCACCCCTGTGAGCAGAGATCAGGCCAAAACCTTAAACTGAGAACGGGTCTTTCTTTCACTTAACTCACTTACTTATTTTATGGATGCTTTTCAGGACCAATCTCCTTTGTGGTTCCCATGCTTTTTCCACTGTTTGTGCTCTAGAGAAGTCCTACCAACTATGGAGTGAATAACTCTGTGGCACCTCTTTACTCAGAAAGGGGAAATATGACCTAAGTCATCTTCATATTTAGTGAGTTAAGAGCAAATTGAAGGATAGATTTGGAGCCACAGAGGAACACGATTTGGATGGAAGATCTAAGTGTAGTTGAAATGAAGAAAAAAAAGTTCAATAATAGTAGTAGACATGAGGTGACTCTTTTCCTTCTCTCTCCCAAATCTAGAGTCATAATCTGAAAATCAAGGAGATGCAATCAATGTTGAACCTGGAGAGAGGAGGAGAGGGATTGGAGTGCAAGCTTACACTACTCTGTCTACGCTGAAGGAAGAAACAAAACAAATGTCCAGTTCAGTTCACCAAGACAGAGGACTGGATATTTACTGTGGAGAGAAACATCCAAAGGAGAAAAGTACCTAGATTATCCTTTAATATTTAATGCCAATAATCATACCAAGAGATATTACTAACACCATTTGATATTTTTGAGCACTGTACTGGGAAATTTCAATAAACTACTAGATCTAATGCTCAAAACAACTCTACCTGTAGGTTTAGGTAGAAGTAATGTCACATCTGCTGCCATTCAGCATATTAAAGCCAGCAACAGAATTCTCCCATATTTATCTGACTACAAAGTTTGTACAGTTTCCTCCACACAACTTCCTTTGGGTATCAACTATATCTCAATAACTAACCACAACTTTAGTGTCTAGACATCAACTCAAGGCATAGCAGCCTGTGATGAACACAAATGTCATCTTTCTATAGTAAATGAACCTGCACCTGGCAGTTTGTCAGTCTGGGAGGGTTGGGGTGGAATCTGCAAACATTGTACTGGCAGAACAGGTCTGATGTCTTTGAGCTATCAGAGAAATGCTTCATAGCACCTTGCATGGCTCTGTCTGTAGAGTGAGTATTGAATGAATAAGTAATTTAAGCAAGGAATCATTCAAGAGAGCAATGAAGCAGTAACAAAACAACCAGGAATTATAACCTTGAATGAATGAACATATATTGTAACTTTTTTAAACAATCAATCAAAAGCAACAACATTCGATTTTTCAGGATTGCCTTTGCTGGGAAGAGTAAACAGTTTTAATTTTTCTGAAACAACATTATAAGGAAAATTCTATTAATGTTATCAATCAGCAAATGGTATATAAAATAAATCCAGAAATAAATCATTATAACTGAGATTTTCCTAGCAACCTCTGCAGATGTTTAAACAGAATAAATGTGGCCACCTGTGACTGTTTATATACAAAGACCATTTCAATAACTACATATAAACAAAACAACCAGGATTTTCATCAGCCCTACCAGGTGCCCAAGTGCATGAGATTCATTTTACTCCCAGGAATTTTTTTTGAGAAAAGAACCTGATGAAAGAGATCATGAAGAAGCTGCTTATGACTCATCATTCAAAATACACAGATGAACTAGTGCAGAAAAGAATTTTCAAAATGCCAGAGGCCATATTGATATGTTGTTGCTAAGTGGCTTATGGATGAAATGCTGAGTTGTAGACAAGCATGATCAGATGTTGGCATCCTCACGACACCTCCTGCAGTGAAACTTGTAGTAGTGCTGACCAAATCCCAGTGTAGGAATTTTCATTTGTATAAAAATTGTAGTGAAAGAGGGAGCAGTAAATCATGATAATGTCTAATTTTAATCAAGTATTCTAATTTAAATATTCTAATTGAACGATTTTTATCCCTATCTGTACATTAAAGCCATATTAAAATCACTTAGGGGGGCTGTAAAAACTCTCAGAAATGAAAATAGTCTAATTCTATGATTCTCATCACTGTCTGTACATTAAAATGATATTAAAGCCACTTAGTGGAGCTTTAAAAACTGTCAGAAATTAGATTTCCTAAATAAATCATATATCTGAGGATGGGGTTAAATACCACTCACAGATATTCCCCCCAAATATGTAGCCAGAGTTGAGAAATTACTGCTGTATAACACACACACACACACACACACACACACACACACACACACACACAAAATGTAGGAGTTTTATGAGAATAATTTAAAACCTAAAATATTAGCTATGAATAATTTAAAGGAAACAGATTAAAATGCAAATTGGGTACATAATTAGAATGGGAGAATTTCAAGAAAGCTTTTAATAAAAAGAAAACTAACATTCACTGCAAAAGGAAAATGTTTTATCTTCTATTGTAGACACAGATTAATGGAAAAAGGATTACAGAAAGGGAAAAAACACATAAACAGAAACTATAAGATGGGTTGTAAAATCCTAAGAATAAACTGGAAGCTCAAATATTTGTTGATGTTATCCATATTTCTGCTCCATACCAGCCTAAGATTTTTTTATAAAGTGACAATGTTTTTAAAGTTCTTGACTCACGCTCTCCTGTAAGATCTAAAGCTCCACTTCAATGTCATCCTCGTGTCCTTCCCCACCTCTTTTTCTCCCACCTCACCACCAACTGTTACTAGGTATGAGCAGCAATGTAATCCACGCAGTTTTCAAATTGCAGCTGTCATTAGCTCCCTGCTCCACGTTAACTCTCTATAATAGGAAGATGAAGCAACTCATGTTAATGAGTGTGATGTCAAATTCTGCCATCTTCCATGGCTGTGCTTCAGTTCTACCCAGAAATCAAACCGTAAAGGACAATTGTGTTTATTCAGTCTGCAAAACAAACTACACATTCAAGCTAAATACCGTGTTAAATTGTTATGATTCTCAAGTAAGACCACTGTACTCTGCCATTCGTCCACATGTGGCACATAACACAGCTTCTGCATAATAGCACCTGAACTCTGTATGCCAAGCCACAAAGCTCTTATGGCCAGACTCCAGCTGCTGCCTGCTGCTGTGAGTACCCACCACTACGAACAGAGTGAAAAGGAACACCAACATACACTACAGAATCATCCAAAGCCCCCAGTCCCTGGCTGACCACCGCGAGTCATGAATGCTCACCAGCCTCCAGGTGACCACAGTACTACATTCATTGTGCTTCACATCTGATTTACTTCAGCACCATTTCCCCTCGCCGAGAATTTTCTCCCTTGCATTCTCCTATTTATGGTGCTCTGTGTCCTCTTCCTACCCTAACATAATGCTTCTCTTTTCTAACACAAACCTGTGCCCTTTAAAACTCCTGCTCCGTTAACTTACAACACCCTCTTTTTCATGTCCAGAATTTTGTCTTTCCAAAGTTCCATTCGCAAGACAACGGAGTCCTCTATCATTTTTATGTCCAAGTTTCTCTTTCTCTTGACCCCTTTTCCTGTTCAGATAAGCTATATCATCCTTGTTTCCAGCATAGTCTCTTTTTTGTCTGATAATTCTGGGATGCAGGTATAAATTTACCACATAGATGATACTTGAAGATAAGGGACTAGTTGAGATCTCCCAGAGAAAGGGGAAGATGCAAAGAGAAGAGAGAATGTGTGCACCTTGGTTACCATCTGCAGCTATTTCTATTTCATTCAATCTTTTACATATATATATATATATATATATATATATATTTTTTTTTTTTTTTTTTCAGTTTTGTACTGTGCTAGACATTTTACGTTTACAATCTCATTTATTATTCAACAACATCTACCTCTGTATGATGGGTTTACTAAACACATTAAATAAATATGCACTTTCAGATATGGGAAATAAATGGCCCTGAGACACAAAACTATTAACATGAAAAGAAAAACTGTTTCTCTGTGGCTTCAAAAATTCATGTTTTTTCCACTATGCTCATTGTGAAAGACAGATTTTGAACTACTGTGTGCATATTTTTACTTTCCCACTTGAGGTACATTAAGAACAAAAGAAGTCTACCCACTGAAAGAAGAAAGCAGAATCAACTCCCCATTTTCTTCCCTCTTTCTCGCTACAGGGAATTTTCTTTCACATAGTAGCCATTCTCTCCCAGGAAAGTCATGATTTTGGACTCCTGGACTTTGACTTTACTGCCACTGATTCCTACTAATCAAATCAGAGGGGATTGGTGATCTCAGTAAAAACACTGAAATAGGAAGGATGTGCCAACCAAACAGCTATAACCTATGACAAGGGCTAAGACCTTTAACTGTGGTCCCACTTACCAGCTCATGTGATCAGGGATGGGCAAACTCTTGGTTGTTCTAACCCCAAGATATTGGATCTGATTTCCCATTGGTAACTCTACTATTAAGACCAATTTAGAACAATTGTTAACTTAATAAAATTGAATTAAATGGTTTATTTAGTGAGACAAAGCCTAATACATAGACATAAATTAATTTTATGGCCAAGTCTCATGAACAGTAAAAAAATATATATATATCTGATCTCTTATATATCTTATTCCAAGATATACCCACTTCTTTAAAAATATTAAATATTATTCCAATTATCCAATGCTTTATAATATATTACTATAAAACTTACTGGCACAAAACAGCCATTGATTCTGTGGTCAGGATTTCAGACAGGGCACAGCAGTGATAGCTTGTCTCTGTTCCACAGTGTTGGTGAAATCCCAGAGACTGGGGCCTGGAATCTTTTGAAGAGTAATTTACTCACAAATCTGGTGATTGATACTGGCTGTCATCTAAGGGTCTCAGTTCCTTTCCACTGTGCCTGTCCACATAGTCTCTCCAGATGGGCTGGTGCAGGCTTCCCCACATCACAGCAACTGGGTTCTACAGTCATGTAGCCTGACAGAGAGATAGCCAGACAGAACCTGTTAACATTTTTAAGACCTAGCATTAAAATTACACAGAATTTGCTTCCACTATATCCTATGGAGTCAAGCAGACCCCATCCCAACACAGATTCTACAGGAGGGAATACAGATCCCACCTCCTGGGTGGAAGAGTGTCAGTCATTCTGTAAGAACAGCATAAGAGAAAGGATATGTGGCCATCTCTGAAAAATGCAATCTACTACAAATATGGACATGAAAAATGCAATCCACTACAAATATGGACATGAATTTACCATTCACCAGCGAGAAGGAGGAAATTCTTCATGTCCTTGTTCTCATTTCTTCATCCTCTGTTGTTAGGTATTCACAAACAATTAATTTAAAAATTTCCTATATACTAAACCATGTCTCTATAAGGAATATATAGGTATTTATAAGACTTAATGATAAAATGTTCATATTTTAGGAATAAATATCTAATTTCAAGAAATTTCAGCTTTCATTGATATGAAAATGATGGTATTGAACAAACCTGTAAGCAATCTTGTTGTGAGATGTACTATCATATCTATGTAGGGATCAAAAATGCATTTGGGGCTTCCCTGGTGGCGCAGTGGTTGAGAGTCCGCCTGCCGATGCAGGGGACACGGGTTCGTGCCCCGATCCCGGAAGATCCCACATGCCGCAGAGCGGCTGGGCCCGCGAGCCATGGCCGCGGAGCCTGTGTGTCCGGAGCCTGTGCTCCGCAACGGGAGAGGCCACAGCAGTGAGAGGCCCGCGTACAGCAAAAAAAAAAAAAAAAAAAAAAAAAAAATGCATTTGGAAGAAAAGTAAGATAACATTTTTAAAAGATCTAAATCACAATAAATGTAGGAAAAAGAAACTATCAAATAAATTCCCAGTGACAAATGTCTCATATAGCATCATAGTTGTGACATAATGGTACACATTATTTTCTATATATTAGAGTTTACTTATAAAGACACCTTTAAGAAAATATGACAGCGCTATAGAAAATATCTGGAAAAACAGACAAACTAGATAGTGTGCACCAACCCTTACAGTTTTATTAATGCTATTTTTCCAGGTAAATTAATTCTAAGTAATTTTACATCATTACTAATCTCTCTACATTATTACAGTTCTCATGATTTGATTTGGCTAACATAATTCCCAAAGGGAACTATACTGGAATACGTATTTCTTGCAATTATGAGACCATGAATGGTCAAAACTTACTTTAAGAAAAATAACATGCAAAAACTGCCACCTTTGATTAGAATTATTGGTGATATATTTAATTCAATACACTGCCTTTTCCTAAGATGATTTTACTTAAAGTGTTTTGGACTTACCTAAAAATTTCTAAAATAGAAAAAGCTCAACATAAAAAGGAGGTGGATTTTTTTGTTGTTGTTGTTTGGTTTTTGGTTTGTTTGTTTTTTAAACCTACCAGTACCTTTATTCTCATGTATAGCCATCACTGTGGAAGGTAAAAGCCTAGGAGAAAATCTATTAGAATTAGGTTAGGCTAAGATTTGTTAAAAAACACAAAAAATAAACTGAGTTCAGAACCACACAAACACACAATAAGTTTCAGAAAAAGATGAGTGCAGGATTCATCTAAAATGGTTGCAGCCTCCACATCCACTAATTACCTAAATAACCTTTGGAAAGTTACTCAAGCTTTCTAAATCTTAGCATTTTTCTCCTTGAAGTGCTAAAAATGGAAGTATTTACCTTATAGAGATGACTAAAAAAATAAAGAATATAAAGCATTAAACACAATTCTTGACACATGTTAAATATCAATAAATATTGCCTCTTGTCATTTCCATCCTTACTCCATTGCTTCTTTCCACTAATATCCTATAAAAGTGATAGCACTCCACTAAAGAGGAGAGTATTTCAACATTACTGATCCACTCTCTTTTTAAGATGCATGTCTTTCCCTACTTCCCTGGCCATTTCCTAGGTTTGCTGCCTCCTTGATCTGATCCCAAACCCTCCACTGGTAACATGGGGACCCAGCATGTCAAAATATGATGTTAAGAGGAAGCCACTTTTACATGAGTTTTGGTTAATAATTGCAAAAATCAGTCCAAAATTTGCACACAGTACCAAATAGAATTACCTGAAATACCACCTCATTAGAAAAAACCTGAACTAAATTAAGGCTGACCATTATACAATACTGATTACCAGGTTTTATGAGGCATATAAATGTGTATATATATTTCTGACTCCAATTTGAGAACAAATGCTTATTTTTAATAGGAAAATATAAATTATTATATACAAAATACAAATATAATGTTATATAATATTATGATAGTATAAAATGTAAGTGTATTTAAAGAGTTAATCCTGAAAGACTTTTATGAAAGTAGCTGTGGTGATAAGAGTTTTTAAATCTTCCTACATCTCTGAAACCAACCCCATTCTAAATTAACCCACTGCCTTACAACTTGTCATAACTTATCATTTGTCATTTATTTTTCAAGTATGTAGTACAGCCTGTGAATGAATATTTATTTGCATAATTATTTGATTTTCCCACTAAACAGTAAACTGACAGTGTGCATTTGTTTTGTTTGTTCCTACAACCCCAGTTCTTAGTCAATAGTGAGCAATAAGTAAACATTTTTGAATAAACTGATACCATAACTGCCATCCCTTGTACTATTGTTCCTTTATTCAATTTTGTCAGTAAAAATAAACTGTCAGTCTCCAGGATGGATACTCGATAACTCACAGAGGAATTTTAATATTTGTATAATGAGTACCTTTAACCCAGTAGCTGAATTTTTCATTTTATCACATAAATTATAATTAGTTTTTATGCATTTATAAGTTTAAACTAATATACAAAATTAAACATTGCATAAAATTTTTCTAGATTATGAATCAAATATCAATAGTTCCTAAATAGAGTATACATGACCAATACAATTTTATGAAATAAAGATGCTGTTTTCTGTTAATGTTTGTTAATATTCCACAAAAGAAAAAAAGAATCAATGTTCATCATTTACAAGCAACACATTAAGCCTCATTATTAAATAAGTAATTTTTGTCACTATCCTTACTAACTTTGGGGGGTGGTGGCTTGAATTCATGTTAGTAATAAGATTAGTACTTTAACAATTTTTTTTCATTTCATACTTTTGAACAAGAAAAACGTTTTAAATTTTTACTGATGAATTTAACACCTATTGAATATTTCAGTATTTTGTATACAGGACAGTCTGCAAAAAAATGTAACTTGAAAATCCCTACAATGATGGAAAGTTTAGCAGATTCACTGAACTATATAAAATGAAAACAAATCTAAAATAATCACTTTGGTTAGACTGCTCCATTTCCTAAGAATAGGGGAAATTGAAATTCATGTCTTGTTAACAATCTCACAGTATTGACAATTTACATTTACATGATCACCAAATAGAGTTTTTAAATGTTTGCATATTTTGATACAATTTGGAGTTGAATACAGATACAAGTAATTTTGCTTTGATTTTCAATGGGGCTTCTCCAAAAGTGATGGCATTTGAATCAATACTTCATATTAAAGAACTACATATGTAAGAAAATACATTTCTCCAGAGACTGGCTGCACGGGGTGGGGATGTGGAATGCATGTTTGACAAATTAAATTAGAGCCTTTAGAACATAATACACACATAAACACATATACACATCCATGTGTGTGCATGCTTGTGTATGTGTGAATGCAAACAGTACATGAGGGAAATAATCAACTCATGAAAGCATGTTTTAAGACAATGTGTTTCCTAAGGGGAAACTGTGATTGGTTATACACATTTCACTTTATGGGAAAATGTGGTAACTCTGACACCTGGGGAGGGAGGAGCCCTGAAACAACGGTTGTGATCTGGGAAGATGAGGTATGGCGGTGAGCGCCCAGCAGGTAACCAGATATAGAGTTGTCATACAAAAGAGGCTAATCTTCATCCAGAACAAAATGGAAAAATAGGTTTTTAATCTATAAAGGTACTATAAATTTGATAACAAAATGGTTGTCTTATATTATATAAATGGAATAATAAAATTATTACTTTAGGAGATAACAGCTGAATTATTTAAATAAAATGAGAGAAATCCTGTTGGACAAATTCTTTAGAAATCAAAAAAAAAGTACAAGGTTAGTTAAAAATCTGGCACTGATATTGAAATAGAAGTGAGAGGATGTACAAGTGGGGAAAATATACAATTCTTTCAGCAGAGAGCAGGACGCCAATCAAGACTAGAATATGGCATAGGACATAAATCTGGGAAAGACATAAAGAACAGAGCAGAGGTTTCTAACAGGGTACCAAAACAATTTGAGAAAAATGGGACAAGATCGAAACTTAATGAATAGACCCAGGGCTTAAGGTCCAACTGGGTCACAAAGCAAGAATGACACATTACTAAGCCTTATATGTAGAGAATTAAAACTCCTTCAGTGCAGCCTGCCTCGAGAGCCTGAAATGAGGCAGAAACTAGAGATGGAGCCAAGTGGCCTCATCTGCATAGAGATGGGACCTCTGTTTGCCTCTCCAGTTATTACTGAATGCAATCCTCTTGGGAAGGATGCAGAGCTGAAGATTTTCATGGACATATGGGGAAAGCAAAGGGCTTGGAAATCTAGGCTAGTGAAAAATAAAACACTGAGCATCTGACTGTGGAAGGAATCCAATGCAAACACAAGACGGTGAGGGAGAAAAAAACTGAGTGACTGAAGATCTTGGTATGGCCATAAAGAGCAAAATTATTTTCTTCCTTCTCTTTGATTAAATAGTTGAATCCAATACACATAAAATTTTCTTTTTTAAAATGGTAAACAGTCGTAAAATTTTTAAGTCACTATGCTAATCATATTTCTATTCATTTGACTATAATATTATATTAAAATACCAAATATTACATAATATTATACTGTGTAGTATATATACAGTAATATATTTCATGGAACACTCATTTACTTCATATTTGAAAATATTACAAAAGATCTATAAACTATTAGAGATATTCAGACACTACTATCCTTTAGCCTTTATTTTAATTTGTAACTTCTAAGGAAAAATTGTTTAGGGAAGAGTGTGTGCAATTTTCATTGAATCCTCCTTAATAACTTGGTCATTAATTTCAACTAAATCTAACATGCCTTTAGGAAAAGAGCTTTACAAAACTGAAACCGATAGGCTCCATTTACCTAAAACTCTCTAGCTGGTAAACAAAGTAATTAAAATATTATCATAAAGTCCTTAATGTCAGCAAGTCGTTCAGCATATTTCAAATGGCATTTTGATGCTATAATCTTTTGGTTCTATGTTAGAAAAGTGAATGTGCTCAGTAATCTAAAAAAAAAATGCAAACTGAAAATAGACATTCCAGCTATTATATATTATCACGTTCTGCTGAACTTGGAAATGAGCAAGAAAGAACATTATTTGAAAGAATGATGATAAAGCCATCAAAGAGTAGGACCTTTAGTAAGCTTTTTTTTTTTAGAAACATTGCTTTATTTCTACTAACAACAATAGTGTTGACATTAAAGTTTATCACTTGATATCTGCAAAGTTTTTATGATTTTAAAAACTCTACTATTTGCCAAAATTTAGGTAGTGTTTCAATTGAGAATACACTTTACAGATGATATTACTTGTTGTTTAAATCTAATGTTATTTTATTTCCCCATTGATATTCCCTCTTATATAAAGTTACAAAAGACAGTAAGAGATAGGATTCTTGAAGTAAGAGGTTGAAGTGATGTGAAGAAAGGGTCATGAACCAAGGAATGCGGGCAGCCTCAAGACTCTGAAAAAAAACCCAGAAGAACTATGTCCCCAGAGCCTCCAGGAGGCATGCAGGTCTGAACAACACCTTGGTTTTAGACTTCTGAGGAATTAAGGGGGTGTGTCCAAGATAGTTTAGTTGGAAGAACCTGAGCTCCCCTCCTCTGTCACACCAAAATTCCAATCATTTACAGAGCAAACGTCAATGAGAAAAATGTGAACACTAACAGAAAACTTTTTCCACAACTATAGATATAAAAAGGAACCACAATGGGATGGGTAGGAGGTACAGAGATGTATTATAGTCAAGATCCAAACTTCTGGGAAAGGTGACCCATAAATGTGAGGATAATCATAATTGCAGAAGTTCTCCCCAGGGGGTAAGGGGTCCAGGCGCCACATCAGGCTTTCCTGACTGGGGTACTGGACCAGGAAGATGAGCTCCTAGAACATCTGGCTTTGAAGTCCAGCAGGGCTTGCATACAGGAGAGTCTGAGGGCTGTAGGAAACAGAGATTCTGCTCTTAAAAGGCACACACAAAATCTCACACACCCTGAGACCAGGTGCAGAGGGTATAATATGAAAGGAATATGTATCAAACACACTTGCTGATCGTGGAGAACCTCCAGAGAAGCAAGAGGCAACTGGGAATCCCCATGGGGACACAGATGTTGGCAGCAGCCATTTTGGGGAGCTCTTTCTACCATGAGGACACTGGTGCTTGCAAGCACCACTTTGCAGTTCTTCCTCTAGCTTATTAACAAGGAGTTTACTTGCCCACCAGCAGGTAGGCACTAGTCCCTGGACACCCTAGGCTCAGCAGCCAGCTATGTGGGAACCCAGTCCCACCCACCAGGAGACTGACTCCACACTTGGGCTCCCACAGGTCCCCCAGTAAACAACCTCGTGACCCGACACTGCATACCAGTGGGCAGGGACTGGCCCAGACTCCCCTGGCCTTGCAGCCTGCTGTACTGGGATGACTCCAGGCACCAGTGGACTGGCACCAGCCCCAGGTCCTAGAGCTAGCTGCCCCAGGACTTGGCCCCAACAACTAGCAGGCCAGTACCAGGATGCCCCAGATACCACAGCCAGATGCTCAGGACATGGTCATGTCCACCAGTGCACCAGGACCAGATCCAGGACCCCATGGTCCCATAGACAGCAGTGCCAGGACCCAGTCCCACATACCATCAGGCCAGCAGCATCCCACATAGGGGCACCCCTAGATCATACTGCTCTGATGACCAGAAGGGAGTGTGCTGCTGGGCCTCACAAGACATCTCCTACATAAGGCCACATCTCCAAGATTGAGAAATGTAACCAACCCACCTAATAGAAATAAAAAGAGACTCAGGCAAAATAAGGCAAAAGAGGAAATGTTCCAAATGAAGGAACAATATACAACTCTAGAAAAAGAACTAAGTGAAGTGGAGATAAGCAATCTACCTAATAAGGAGCTCAAGGTAATAATCATAAAGATGCTCAACAAACGTGGGAGAAGAACACTGGAGAAGAATGGATGAACACAGTGAAAAGTTTAACCAAGAGTTAGAAAATATAAAGACGAACCAAACAGAGTTGAAGAAAACAATAACTGAAATAAAAAATACACTAGAAGGAATCAACAGCAGATTAGAAGACAAATAAATAGATCAGTGAACTGGAAGACAGAGTAGTGGAAATCATGCAAGCTGAAGAACAAAAAAAAAAATTAAAAAAATGAGGACAGTTTAAGAGACTTCTGGGACATCATCAAGCATTCAGATTATAGAGGTCACAGAAGGAGGAGAGAGAAAGGAGCAGAGAAATTATTTGAAGCAATAATAGCTGAAAACTTCCCTAACCTGGGGGATGAAAATGGATATTCAGGACCAGGAAGTACAGAGAGTCACAACAACATCAACACTAATAGGCCTATAACAAGACACATTGTAATTAGCAAAAATTAAAGATAAAGAGACAATCTTAAAAGCAACAAGGGAAAAGGGAACTCCCACAAGACTGTTAGTTGACCTTTCAGCAGAAAATTTGCAGGTCAGAAGAGAATGGCACCATATATTTAAAGCAATGAAAGGAAAAACTTATAACCAAGAATACTCTATCCAGGGACGTCAGCAACATGGCAGAGTAAGACAGTACCTTTCCATATCCCCTTCAATCTATAACCAGTAAAACATCCAAAACTCTAAAAGGTGCCTCTACCCAAAACAACAGGATGCCAGAGAATTCCACAAATCTATACATTTAAAGGTGGGTGGGCTGGAACACATAGAGGAGGTGGAACTGAGGGAACAGCAGAGTCAGTGTCTGTAATCCCAGCACTCTGACCATGGCACAGAGAACCCAGTACCAATAAGGAAGGTGGCACACATGACCAGCGTCCCCTTCACAGCAGCACCCATGGCCATGGCCATAGGTAACTGGGCAGAAGAGGCAGTGGGAACAGTGACCCAGTCCCTCCAATGCTGAGATGACCATGAACCCAGCCCCTGCCCCACCACTTGCAGTGGCAGATCCTGTGAACCTTATAACACAAGACACAGAAGAGGCAGCTATGTAATATGGCTCCCTCTGACCATCCTCCTCCTGCTACAGCTGCAGAGTCTCTGACTCAGGGGATCCTGGACACAAGGGAGGAGCCCACCATCCCAGTGACAACAGCAGCTCTGGCAGAAGCAAGGCAGAAATGACCTCAGAGGCAAAAGAAGCTATAATGAAGGCATAGAGCCACAGTTCATATAGAGGCTGTGGAGGCTGGAATGTGCCAAGTCTCAAATATAGCCAGAGGCAGCTCAGGTAGAAGAAACCAAAAGTCTGTGTTATAGCGCCACCTACCAGAAAACAAAAGAAAGACTCTTAATATCTAACTTGTCACTTAACTTCAAATGCAGAGACAGAGGAACAATTCATCAAGTATCGTGAAGAACCACAGTAACGCTATACCACAGGAAGAAAATGACAATCCTCCAGAAACCAACATAGTTGATAGAGAATTCAAAATAACTGTCAGAAAAGAAACTCAATGAGCAACAAGAAAACTCAGAAAGGCAATTTAAAGAGCTCAGGAATAAAATTAATGAACAGAGGAATACTTTACCAAAGAGACTGAGTCTTTAAAACAGAACCAAACAGGGCTTCCCTGGTGGCGCAAGTGGTTGAGAGTCCGCCTGCCGATGCAGGGGATACGGGTTCGTGCCCCGGTCTGGGAGGATCCCATATGCCGCGGAGCGGCTGGGCCCGTGAGCCATGGCCGCTGAGCCTGCGCGTCCGGAGCCTGCGCGTCCGGAGCCTGTGCTCCGCAACGGGGGAGGCCACAACAGTGAGAGGCCCGCATACCGCAAAAAAAAAAAAAAAAAAAAAAAAAAAAAAAACAGAACCAAACAGAAATTTAGGAGCTGAAGAACTCAATACATGAGAGGCAGAATATTTTAGAAAGCAGTGGACATTGAGCAAACCACATGGAAGAGAGAATAAGCAGGCTTGAAGATCAAAATCTAGAAATGATACAAGTAGAAGAGGAAAGAGAAATAAGATATAAAAAAATGAGAAAATTCTATGAGAGCTACCTTACTCCTTTAGAAAGGGCAATGCTAGGGTAATGGATATTCCAGAAGGAGAAGAGAAGAAGAAGAAAGTAGAGAGTGTATTTAAAGAAATAATAGCTGAGAAATGAGGAAGGAACTGGATATACAAATCCATGAAGATAAGTGAACACCTAATTACCTCAATGCAAAAATATCTAATCCAAGAAAATTTATATTAGCACTGTCAAAAGTCAATGACAAAGAAAGAATTATAAAGGCTGCCAGGGAAAAAATGGATGGTAAACCACCAAGGAACCCCCATTAGTCTCTCAGCAGATTTCTCATCAGAAACCCTACAGACCAGGAGAGAATGGAATGACATTCTTATTAAAGTTTAAAGATTAAAACTGTCAAACAAGAATACTCTATCCAAGAAAGTTATCATTCAGATATGAAGGAGAAATAAAGACAAATAAAACCTGAAAGAGTTCATCAATACTAGACTTGCCTTACAAGAAATGTTGAAAGTAGCTCTTCTACCAGGAACATATAGGCAAAAGTACACAAAACTTTGAGTAAGGTGATAAACAGAACCAGAAACTGCAACTCTTTATAAGAACAGCTTTTCAAACACTTTATTATAGCCTATAGGTTAAAGGGAGGGCTTCCCTGGTAGCGCAGTGGTTGAGAGTCCGCCTGCCGACGCAGGGGACGTGGGTTCGTGCCCCGGTCCAGGAAGATCCCACATGCCGCAGAGTGGCTGGGCCCGTGAGCCATGGCCGCTGAGCCTGCATGTCCGGAGCCTGTGCTCCGCAACGGGAGAGGCTGCAACAGTGAGAGGTCCGCATACCGCAAAGAAAAAAAATGTTAAAGGAAGAAAAAAAGAAAGCAGAAAAATTACTATAGCTATTGCAGTTTGGTAACAAACAATATAAAAAGGAATAATTTGAGACAACAAAAACATAAAATTGGAAGAGGAATAGGAAAAAAAACTCATAGAAGTTGATGAAGATAAGATGCCATCAACAGAAAAAAAGACTACTGAATCTGCGGCAAGTTTTATACAAACCAAAAGATAACCACAAAACATAAGCACAGAGCAAAGACATGAAACATACAAAAAGAGGAAACTGAAAAAAATGTCATAGAAAACCACCAGACCAAAATGGCAGACAGAAACACAAGGAAGAAGAAACAATGAAGATATAGAACAACGAGAAAACAAAAGATAATACTGCAGTACTAAGTCCTCATCTATCAATAATCACCCTAACTAAATGGACTGAATTAACCAAACAAAAGACACAGAGTGGCTGGACAGATTAAAAAAATATGACCCAACAGAACTCAGCTCTGAAGACAACCATAGGTTGAAAGTGAAGGGATAAAAGATGATAGTTCAAGGAGATGGCAGCCAAAAGAAAGTGTAACTATACTTATATCATGCAAAATAGACTTCAAGATAAAAAGGTAGTAAAAGGCAAAAATGGTTAATATATATGCACCTAGTTTAGGAGAACCAACATATAAAAACTAATTATTAATAGATCTAAAGTGAGAAATTGACAGCAACACAATAACAGTAGGAGACTTTAGCCCCCCACTTACATCATTGGATAGATCATTCAGGCAGAAAATCAACAAGGAAACATCAGCTTTAAATGAAATATAAGACCAGATGAATTTGATAAATTTTATAGAATATTCCATCCAAATGCAGCAAAATATACATTCTTCTCAAGTGCACATGGAACTTTGCCAAGGACAGACCATATGTTGGAACATAAAACAAGTATCAGTAAATTTAAGAAGACTAAAGTCATACAAAGCATCTTTTCCGATCACAATGGTATGAAACTAGAAATCAAGTACAAGAAAACAATTGGAAAAATCACAAACATGTGGAGACAAAACAACATGCTACTGAAGAACTACTGGGTCAATGAAGAAATCAGGGGAGACATAAAAAAGTTACCTGAAGACGAATGAAAATGAAAATACAACATACCAAAATCTATAGGACAGGGCAAAAGCAGTACTAACAGGCAAATCTATAGCAATACCTCAAGAAACAAAAGAAAAAAAGTAAAAAAAAAAAAAAAAAAAATCCAAATTACCCCCAAAAGAACTAGAGAAAGAAGAATAAATGAAACCCCAAGTTAGTAGAAGAAAGGAAATAATAAAGATCAGAGCAGAAATAAATGCAATAGAGACTAAAATGACTATAGAAAATATCAATGAAATTAAGATCTGGTTCCTTATAAAGATAAACAAAACCGACAAACTGTTAGCTAGATAGCCTCACTAACAAAAAAAAAAAAAGATAAAGTCAAAAATAGAAGAGGAGAACTAATAAGGGATACCACATAAATACAAAGGATTATAAGAGAATATTAGAAACAACTCTATGTGAAAAACGTGGACAACCTAGAACAAATGTACAAATTCTTAGCATCATGTAAACTTCCAAGACAGAATCACGAACAAAGAGAAAATCTGATAGACCAATCACTAGACTAGTACAGAGATTGAAACAGTAATCAAAGAGCTCCCAAAGAACAGAAGTACAGGACTAGATGGCTACACAGATGAATTTTACCAAACAATCAAAGAAGATTTAATATATATCCTTCTTAAACTATTCCAAAAATTAAGTCATTTATGAGGCCAACATCACCCTGATATCAAAAGCAGACAAAGAGAACACACAAAAAAAGAAAATCATAGGTCAATATCTCTGATGAACACAGATTTAAAATTCCTCAAGAAAATATTAGCAAACTGCATTCAACAATATATCAAAAGGATCATACACCATGATCAAGTGAGATTTATTCCAGAGATGCAAGAATGTTTCAACATCCACAAGTCAATCAATGTGATACACCACATTAACAAAATGAAGGTTGAAAACTATATGATCATCTTAATAGAAGCAGAAAAAGCATCTGACAAAATTCAACACTTATTTATAATAACTCAATAAAGTGGGTATACAAGGGAGGTACCCAACATAAAAAAGGCCATATATGACAAACCCAGAGCTAACATCATATTCAAAATTTAAAAAAATGAAAGCTATCCTTCTAAGTACAGCAACAAGACAAGGATGCCCACTATCTCCACTCTTATAGTATTGGAAGTCCTAGCCAGAGCAATTAGGCAAGAAAAAGAAAGAAAAGGCATCCAAATTGGAAAGGAAGAAGTAAAACTGTTTCTATTTATAGATGACATAATACTATGTATGAAAACACTAAAGACTACACCAAAAACTCTTAGAACTGATAAATGCATACAGAAAAGTTGTAGGATACAAAATCAATATAGAAAAATCTGTTGCATTTCTATATACTGGGTTGGTCAAAAAAGTTCATTTGGGTTATTCCATAACATCTTACAGAAAAACCCAAACAAACTTTATGGACCAAACCAATACTAACAATGAGATGGGAAGAAGAGAAATTAAAAAACATTCCAATTATAATCTCAACAAAAAGAATAAAATACCTAGGAATAAGTTTAATCAAGATGAAACACCAGTACACTAAAAACTATAAGACATTGGTGTAAGAAATTAAAGAAGATATAAATAAATGGAAAGATATTCCATGCTCATGGATTAGAAGATGTAACATTGTCAAAATGTCCATATTACCTAAAGCAATCTACTGACTCAGTGTAATCCCTAACAAAATTCCAAGGACATTTTTTACATAGCTGAAACAAAAAATCCTAAATTGTATATGAAGCCACAAAAGATACTGAATAGCCAAAGCATTCCTGATTAAAAAAGACCAAAGCCGTAGGTATCATACTCCCTGATTTCAAACTATATTACAAAACATAGTAATCAAAACAGCATGGTATTGGCAGAAAAATAAATACATAGATCAATGGAACAGAATTAAAAGCCCAGAAGTACACCCAAACATATATGGACAATTGTAAGAAGGAAGCAAAGAGCATAAAAGAGAAAGGATAGTCTCTTCAATAAATGGCATTCCGGGAACTTCCCTGGTGGCCCAGTGGTTAAGACTTTGCCTTCCAATGCAGAGGGCATGGGTTTGATCCCTGGTCAGGGAGCTAAAATCCCACATGGCTTGCAGCCAAAAAACCAAAACATAAAACAGAAGCAATACTGTAACAAATTCAATAAAGAATTTTGATGGTCCACATGAAAAAAAATCTGTAAAAGAAAAATAAATGGTATTGAGAAAACTGGACAGTCACATGCAGAAAAATGGAATTAGACTACTATCTCAAACCATACACGAAAATTAACTCAAAATGGATTAAAGACTAAGATCTGAAACCATAAAATTCCTAGAAGAAAACATACAGTATGCTCTTGGTAATATCTTTTTAAATATGTCTCCTCAGGGAAGGGGAACACAAGTAAAGATAAACAAATGGGATTATATTAAACTAAAAGTTCTGCACAGCAAAGGAAAGAATCAACAAAACAAAAAGACAACCTACTTAATGAGAGAAGATATTTGCAAATGATATATACAATATTATATATACAAATGATATATACAATATATACAATATATACAATATATAAAGAACTCAAACAACAAGAAAAAAGAAAATAAACAATGCAATTAAAAATTAAGTGGAGGGCCTGAATAGACAATTTTTCAAAAAAGACAGAGATGGTCAACAGGCACATGAAAAGGCATTCACCATCACTAATTATTAGGTGAATCAAATTAAAACCACAGTGTGATATTACCTCACAGCTGTCAGAATGGCTATTATCAAAAGACAATAAATAACAAGGGTTGAAGCTACAGTAATCAAGACAGTATGGTACTGGCACAAAAACAGAAATATACATCAATGGAACAGGATAAAAAGCCCAGAGATAAACCCATGCACATATTGTCACCTACCTTATTTTTGATAAAGGAGGCAAGAATATACAATGGAGAAAAGACAGCCTTTTCAGTAACTGGTGCTGGGAAAACTGGACAGCTAAATGTAAAAGAATGAAATTAGAACACTTCCTAATACCATACACAAAAATAAGCTCAAAATGGATGAAAGACTTAAATATAAGGCCAGACACTATAAAACTCTTAAAAGAAAACAGGCCGAACACTCTATGATGTAAATCAAAACAAGATCCTTTTTGACTCATCTCCTAGAGAAATGGAAACAAAAACAAAAATAAACAAATGGGACCTAATGAAACTTAAAAGCTTTTGCACAGAAAAGGAAACCATAAATAAGATGAAAAAACAGCCCTCAGAATAGGAGAAAATATTTGCAAACGAACCAACTGACAAAGGTTTAATCTCCAAAATATACAAGTAGCTCATGCAGTTCAATATCAAAAAAACAAACAACTCAATTGAAAAATGGGCCTAAATAGACATTTCTCCAAAGAAGACAGACAGATTGCCAACAAACACATGAAAGGATGCTCAACATTACTAATCATTAGAGAAATGCAAATCAAAACTACAGTGAGGTATCAACTTACACTGGTCAGAATGGCCATCATCAAATCTACAAACGATAAATGCTGGAGAGGATGTGGAGAAAAGGGAAGCCTTTTGCACTGTTGGTGGGAATGTAAATTGATACAACCACTATGGAGAACACTATGGAGGTTTCTTAAAAAACTAAAAATAGAATTACCATGTGACCCAGAAATCCCACTACTGGGCATATACCCTGAGAAAACCATAATTCAAAAAAAGTCATATACCGCAATGTTCATTGCAGCACTATTTACAATAGCCAGGACATGGAAGCAACCTAAGTGTCCATTGACAGATGAATGGATAAAGAAGATGTGGCACATATATACAATGGAATAGTACTCAGCCATAAAAAGAAATGAAATTGAGTTATCTGTAGTGAGGTGGATGGACCTAGACTCTGTCATACAGAGTGAAGTCAGAAAGAGAAAAACAAATACCGTAAGCTAACACATATATATGGAATCTGAAAAAAACAAACTGGTACTGAAGCACCTAGAGGCAGGACAGGAATAAAGATGCAGATGTAGAGAATGGACTTGAGTACACAGGAAGGGGGAAAGGTAAGCTGGGATGAAGTGAAAGAGTGGCACTGACATATATACACTACTAAATGTAAAACAGAGAGCTAGCGGGAAGCAGCTGCATAGCACAGGGAGATCAGCTCCACGCTTTGTGACCACCTAGAGGGGTGGGATAGGGAGGGTGCGAAGGACATGCAAGAGGGAGTGGATATGGGGATATATGTATACATATAGCTGATTCACTTTGTTGTACAGCAGAAACTAACACAACATTGTAAAGCAATTATACTCCAATAAAGATGTTAATGTTGATTAAAAAATAATAATAACATCAAAAATTATCAAAAGAAAAAAAATAACAAGTGTTGGTGATGATGTCAAAAAATGAGAACCCTCATGCACTGTTGGCCGGAATGTAAATTGGTGCAGCCACTATGGAAGACAGTATGGAGATTCCTCAAAAAATTAAGAATACAAATACCAGCTATCCCACTTCTGAGTATCTATCCAAATATTAAGAAAACACTAATCTGAAAAGATATATGGATCCTCATGTTCATCACATCACTATTTATAATAGTCAATATATAGAACAACTTAAGTTCCCATTACCAGATGAATGGATAAAGAAGATGTGGTATATATATTTTGAAATACTACTTAGCCATTGAAAGAGATGAAATCTTGCAATACGTGACAACATGCATGGACCTCAAGGGTATTATGCTAAGTGAAATAAATCAGATGAAGAAAGATGATTATGGTATCAAATACTATATGATTTCACTCATGGGAAATATAAACAACTAATAAACAAAAATAAATATATGAACAAACCAAACCAAACAAAAACAAACACATAGGTAGAGAGAATAGAGTAGTGGTTACCAGACTGGTAAGGATTGGGGTGGGAGAGTGAAATGGGTAAAGGCGATCAACCATATGATGATGAATGGAAACTCAATTTTTGGTGGTGGGCACATTTCAGGGTATATAGTAGTAAAATATAATGTTGCACACAAGAAACTTATATAATGTTATAAATCAAAGTTACTTCAATAAAATAAATTAAAAAACACTCTATTCAGCAAGGCTATCATTCAGATTTGAAGGAGGAATAAAGAGTTTTACAGACATAATAAAGGCCATATATGACAAACCTACAGCCAACATCAAACTCAATGGTGAAAAGCTAAAAGCATTTCCTCTAAGATCAGGAACAAGACAAAGATGCTCACTCTCACAACTTTTATGCAACATAGTATTGGAAGTCCTAGCTATAGCAATCAAGCAAGAAAAATAAATAAAAAGAATCCAAATTGGAAGGGAAGAAGTAAAGCTATCATGGTTTGCAGATGAAATGATACTATGCATACCTCAAGATGCCACCAAAAAACAATTAGAGTAAATGAATTCAATTAAGTTGCTGGGTGAAAAATTAATATACTGAAATTGGCTGTGTTTCTATACACTAAAAACAACTATTAGAAAAATTAAGGAAACAATACCATTTATAATTACATCAAAAAGAATAAAATATCTAGGAAGAAATCTAACTAAGGAGGTAAAAGACCTGTATTTGGGAAACTATGACACTGATGAACAAAATTGAAGACCACACAAACAAATGGAAAGAGAACAATATTCATGGATTGGAAGAATTAATATTGTTAAAATGACCAGACTACCCAAGGCAATCTGCAGGTTTAATACAATCCCTATCAAACTACCAATGGTATTTTTCACAGAATTAGAACAAATAAATCTAAAATTTGTATGAACACACAGAAGACCCCAGATATGAAAAAAACCTTGAGAAAAAACAACAAAGCTGGAGGTATCACACTTTGCTTTCAAACTATACTACAAAGCTACAGTAATAAAAACAGTATGGCACTGGCACAAAAACAGACAAAACATCAGTGGAACAGAATAGAGAGCTGAGAAATAAACCCACATTTATATGGTCAATCAATCTATAACAAAGAAGGCAAGAATATACCATGGGGAAAAGACAACTTCTTCAATAAATGGTGTTGGGAAAACCAGACAGCTACATGTTAAAGAATCAAACTGGACTACTTTCTTACATTATACACAAAAATAAACTCAAAATGGATTAAATACTTAAATGTAAGACCTGAAACCATAAAACTCCTAAAAGCAAACATGGGCAGTACACTCTTTGATGTCAATCTTAATATTTCCTCTTCAGGCAAAGGGAACAAAAGCAAAAATAAACAGGGCTACATCAAGCTAAAAAGCTTTTGCAGTGAAGGAAGTCATTAATAAAAAGAAAAGACAACCTACTAAATAGAAGACATTTGCAAATGACATATTCAATAACGAGTTAGTATTCAGAAAGAACTCACACAACTAAATATCAAAAAAACAAACCTGATTAAAAAATGGGTAGAGGACCTGAATAGACATTTTTCCAGACAAGATATACAGATGGCCAACAGGATGAAAAGATGCTCATCATCACTAAGTCATGGCGGAAATGCAAATTAAAACTGCAATGAGATATAACCTCACACATCAGAATGGCTTTTAACAAAAGGACAATAAGTAGCAAATGTTGGTGAGGATGTGGAGAAAAAGGAAACTTCATTCACTATTGGTGGGAATGTAAATCAGCGCAGCCACTATGGAAAACAGTATGGAGGTGCCTCAAGAAAATAAAAACAGAACTATTATATGATCCAGCAATTCCACTCCTGGGTATTTATACAAAGAAAATGAAAACACTAATTCAAAAAGATACACATACCCCTATGTTCATCACATCATTATTTACAATAGCCAATATATGGAAGGAATTTGAATGCTCATGGATAGAGGAATGGATTAAAAAGATGTGGTATATATGTACAATGGAATGCTACCCAGCCATTAAAAATAATGAAATCTTGTCATTTGTGACCACATGGATGGACCTGGAGGGCATTATGCTAAGTAAAATAAGTCATATAGGGAAAGAAAAATACTGTATGATTTCAGTTATATGTGGAATCTAAGAAACCAACAAACAAAAAAAAGAGCAATCATGACAGAACAGAAACAGTCATTGATATAAAGAACAAACAGGTGTTTGTCAGAGGGGAGGGTGATGGGAGTCAGGTGAGAAATGGATAAGGGGGATTAAAAGGTACAATAAAAACTTCCAGGGACAAAATAAATGAGTCATGGGGATGAAATGTACAGATTGGGCATATAGTCAATAATAATGTAATATCTTTGTACAGTGACAGATGGTAACTAGCTTCATCATGGTGATAATTTTGTAATACATAGAAATGTCCAATAACTAAGTTATGCGCCAAGAACTTACAAAGTGTTGTTGGTCAATTATACCTCAACAACAACAAACAAACACACTAAGAAAGATCAGATTTGTGGTTACTAGAGGCAGGGTTTGAGGGGAGGGGGAAGAATGTGGTAAACTTCCAGTTATAAGATAAACACATACTAGGCATGTAATGCACAACATATTAATATAATTAACATTGCTAGATGATACATGTGAAAATTGTTAAAAGAGTAAATCCTAAGTGTTCTCATCACAAGGAAAATGTTTTTCTTTTATTTTGTATTTGCATGGGATGATGGATGTTCACTGAACTTATGGTAATTATTTCACAATGTATGTAAATCAAATCATCATGCTGTACACCTGAACTTTATACAGTGCTACATGTCAATTACATCTCAATAAAACTGGAAGAAAAAAATAAAGTTACAAAAGAGGTTGGATTTTCTCAAATTGTTACAGCTCAACATTATTTTTTTCAATATATGGTTTCAAATATTTATAATCCTTCTAAATACAAAAAGGTGCTCTTTATTCCTTTATTCATTTGTCAATTCATTTGCCAAGTAATTTGAAAGCCTATTATGTTGCAAACCCTCTTCTACTCCATGGAGAGATAGCAATAAATATCATTTATTTCATTTATTTCAAATACTACAGTGATAGGGTACAACCCCTGCCCCCTACCCCAATAGCATTAATTCCTCCCTCACTTCTCATTTTGATTCCTATGGTATTTACAGTTTCTTCTCTCCAAAATTCTTTTTTTTTCCCACATTTTTTTAAACATCTTTATTGGAGTATAATTGCTTTACAGTGGTGTGTTAGTTTCTGCTTTATAACAAAGTGAATCAGCTATACATATACATATATCCCCTTTCCCACAGTTTTGAGAGTTAAATATAAAATCATTTTCTTCTCCACACCCTCAAATTGGTTGTCATTGCCTATAGCGGCAATCTTAGACCTCAGAAGAGGGAGTATGAAAGTTTTCTGATCTAGGTAGAAATTTTAATGCTCCATATTATAATGTAGGGCAATATTTACCCAGATTTACTATCTAGAGAACTAATATTTATAGATCATGCCTATTATTTTTGGGAAAAAAAGGTCTCCTTGGTCTCAGAGGGTCTGGCAATGCATAGCAAAGGTACACTTGAAGCTATGTGTCTATATTTAAGGATAAAGTGAAGTTACTGCTCCTGGTGCTACCCATAAAGTAACAGTTTTCTGTTTCTACAAGAATAAATAAACTTTTAAAATTCTAACTGTGTTTATTATAAGTTTGAGTAAGGTATAGTGAGGGTCAACTGCCCAAACATTCCAATTCTATCAATTTCACACAGAACGCCATCACACTTTAGTGGGCATCAGTGTTCTTTACAATATTCAGATCAGCCAGAAACAACAAACAAATAAAACCCAAAGCATCAGCTGTACAGCCAGTTAGCCAGACATAGGCAAAATGAAGCACTGCTGATATTTCCATGGGTTAACATGGCAAAACCCCTATATTTTTTAAAGTAAAATGTACTAAGTGCAGGTTCATGAAGAAATGGTATATTTTAGAATTTGGGTACTTGATTTGGGGAAAGAGCATATATATCATGGAGGTATCTCCAATTAATCTCCTTTACAGGGCTTCCCTGGTGGCGCAGTGGTTGAGAGTCCGCCTGCTGATGCAGGGGACACGGGTTCGTGCCCTGGTCTGGGAAGATCCCACATGCCACGGAGCGGCTAGGCCCGTGAGCCATGGCTGCTGAGCCTGCGCATCTGGAGCCTGTGCTCTGCAATGGGAGAGGCCACAACAGTGAGAGGCCCGAGTACCGTAAAACAAAACAAAACAAAAAACAAAAAACAAACAAACAAAAAATCTCCTTTACAAATAATCAAGTGGAGCAGACATCAAATTGGTCATTTCTAGAAGAAATAGCAACAGGGTATAGTGTGAGAACTTAAATCTCAAGTAAAACATTTTCTGTCTATCAAGGAAATTTCCATATTTAGTTTTTCCAAGTCATGTTCAAATCAATCAGAAGATATTTCAATTTATTTAGTCCTGGACTAAATCTATAGGATTTGCCTGGAAAATATGACTTGTCCATTTTGGACTTACTGAAATTCCTTCAAAAAAACACTATATAAAATAAATAAGCCACGGGGATATAATGTACTATATAGTGATTGTAGTTAATAATACTGAGTTGTATATTTAAGTTGCTAAGAGAGTAGATCTTTTTCTCTTTTTTAAAATTTATTTATTTTATTTATTTTTGGCTGTGTTGGGTCTTTTTTGCTATGCGCCGGCTTTCTCTAGTTGCGGTGAGCGGGGGCTACTCTTGGCTGCGGTGCATGGGCTTCTCATTGCAGTGGTTTCTCCTGTGGTGGAGTACAGGCTCTAGGTGCACGGGCTTCAGTAGCTGTGGCACACAGGCTCAGTATTTGTGGCATGCAAGCACTAGAGCGCAGGCTCAGTAGTTGTGGCGCATGGGCTTAGTTGCTCCACGGCATGTGGGATCTTCCCGGACCAGGGATCGAATCCATGTCCCCTGCATTGGAAGGTGGATTCTTAACCATTGTGCCACCAGGGAAGTCCCTAAGAGAGTAAATCTTAAAAAAAGTTCTCATCACAAAAAAAGAAAATTATAACTATGTGTGGTGATGGATGTTAACTAAACTTTTTGTGGTGATAATTTCGCAGTATATACAAATGGGGAATCGTTACATTGGACACCTGAAACTAATATGTTAAATGTCAGTTATATTCCAATAAAAATAAAATTATTAAAAAAAGGAACATTATAAAGGGTGTGTTCAAGATAATGTGTTTTCCCCTTTGCTTTTCCCTCTTCATCAGATGTTCTTGGTAGCACAGTGTAGTGCAAAAATACAGTTATTGGAATTGAAAAATTGTAGCTCATTTGTAAGTTCCACCACTCTTGTTTCCTCATATCTATTCCAAATCTCCTTGATTTTGTCACTACCTCTACCCTTCAGGGTGAGAGGATATAATCTCTGAGTGTTATATGGCAGAGGGGACAATGGGTTTATTGATTGAGCAAATCATTATGATGACCCCTATGCTACAATTAATGAGTAATCCACTCTCACATTCCTGGGACTTGCCAGTGTTTATTTTACAGCTCAGGGAAGCCACCCAGTATGGAATGCCAAGTAAAAGGAAAATGCAAAAGAGTGTTTATAGTATCTTTTCAAAGCTGAATCCAGGCAGGGCTTTGGGTTTTGCTACCCTTGGGGGATAAAGGAAGAAGGGTCTAGTAAGTATGTGTTTTGTAGATGTGCTTGATAATGTTTAGAGACATGGTAACAAGAGGGTAGTGTTTAGTTTCCTCATAATTAAATATCTCCACTTAGGTCCATGTTATCCTCCTGTTGATGGACTTTTTTTTTTTTTTTAATTTCCTCAGAACACAACAGCTAGCAGGAAAATCAGTTACCTCCTGCATTTTTCTTTCCCAAATTGTAAACAGGCAGAAATCTCATAGTGGAGGTCCCACAGTAACCAGGTACTATAATCACTTTTTTCTGATTTTGCCCTTCCCTGCAATATGAGTATGATTAACATGGGCTGAGATTTATGAACAGTCACCATCCCTGATGTTCTATTCCCAGTCAACTAAACTTTCATCTTTTCCTGCATCTTTCTTCCCATCTCACCCTCATTCATTTTTCCAGTTGTCCTTTGTATAAACTTTATTTATCAACACACAGATCTTTTATGTTTGCCTGTTTTTAGAAAAAAAAAAAAGTGATTCAGGCATCTTTTTCCCTTTCCAGAATATCATAGTTAAATTCGAGGCAAAAATATCCATTCATTTGAATCATGCAGGAGTTCAATTATGTCTGCCCTCCTTGATTCTCCACGGCTCTGCCTTATTTGATTTCCTTAAATCTGACTTTGGGGCTGTTTCTATTTACATCAGAATTGATTATAATCTTTACAAGTATCTATCACTTATTACTTTACACATAAATGATAAAAAGAAGTTAAAATTTGATTGTTCATGGCTGGATTATCCTGGTCTCTTGTGGTCCCTTCATTTCTCCATTTTCCCCATACTTGTCAGAAATAGAGGAAGACATAAGGGACAGAACTCAAATTCCTCAATTTTAAGTGTTCTCACTTGAGTTATTAAAAGACTATGTTTTCAATATAATTGTAAATTATTACTAATATTACATAACTTTTTATGACATCTCTCTTCAGTATTTCCTACTCTGATATTATATAAAAACTATCACTGATTGTAAATTTACCAGTCTCAAGCATTGTGCTAAGCACTATAAAATTATCTCATTTAATGCATACAAATCACCCCATGTGGTAAGTCATGGTTAGCCCCATTTTACAGATGAGACAAATGAGTCAAAGAAAACAGAAGTAATGTGCCCCAAGTTAACAGAGCTTATGGGGAAGAACTCAGATTCAAATCTAATTTGAACAACTCTAAATCTGTGTACTTCATATGCCATAGACTTTAGAAATATGTTTGCATTTTTAAATTAACTATAATTTTATTCAAATTGTCAATTACTTCCATGACTCTATTTAGAATTTACAAGTACTATTGGTACTCAGTGGCTTGGGAGAAAGTATAAATCTAAAAGTAAAACACAGATAAGAGTGTAGTGTAAGTGTCTGACAATAAGTTTTTTCTTTTGATTGTAACGTGTCTGACAACCATAAGGCATCCATTTCCAAGACCTCCATCTTGAATAAACATATTGCCAGCATACGATATAGCTACTAATAAATGAGATAATAAACCAGGCCTCCCAGCGCATGAAGTTCCCCTTTTAGAAAGCCCTGAGTAACCTAGATAACTGACTGCTTGAGAGACCCCATTTGTCCCCTCCTGTGCCCTAATTTCTGTTCTTATATTTTAAATTTGCCAATAAAGAGTGAACTGGTGAAACCCTAGGCACCTCACTCATGACCCCAATCAAGTCAGAACCCCAGGTCTGTGTTCCCTCTCCTTTTCTCCACCCAAGACTTCGCCGTGTGGCCCCTGATGTGCTGGGTACATCCACTGGGACTTGTGAGTAACAGATTTTTTTTTCAAAATTCCCTGATGGTTGTTGCTGAGGTGCGTCTTGCATTCATTATAAGAATGACAAGGGCTGATCCAGCCACAACATTGGCTCCAAAAGGAGAAATGTCTGTGGGGACTTGCCATAGGTAGTAGGGACCCATGTGAGTGCCACAGGTATTCTCAGCCGATAGGTTGAGACCAACACAAAACAAAGGGGTAGCAACCTCTTGTATTTCATCTCCCTTAGTCATGGATTGCCTTCTAAATAATAAAAGAAAAAAATTTCAATTTCCTAAATCAACAGCCATAGGCTCAGAATGAAATAGGGTTAAGACTGTCCTTCAACAGTTCAACTGTCCTTGGGCATCCCTGAGCCAGTTATTTAGATACAGAGTTTCTTGACATGGTCTCTATCCTAGATTCCAAAGACATAGAACAGGAAAATCACTCGGCACAGTGTCTGGAACATAGCAAGGACTCAGCAAAGGGCAGCCATTATTTTTTCCCCCATCTTTATCACAATATACACAAACTTTTCATAATTCAAGAGAAAAAAATAAGCACTATGTAACACACCCAAAACTCTTACAAAATAAATCAAATGTACTGTTTTGACAGTGCTATTGTTCTCACTCCACTCTGAGTTAAATGGATGACATTTCCAACAGGAAAAGAAAAGTATTTATTTTACTTTCAAGTTTTACAATTTTTCAGTTTTAAAAATTTCAGAGTCACTATTACATTTACTAACAATTCTCACCATAATATATATATTTTTTCTGTTCTCAGACAATGCTGGTGGTACTGAGGCAGCTGCATATGTTATACAGATATATTATGAGGCAAGACCCTCCCCGCCTGAGTGCAGCATGCTCCAATGCTCCAAGGTCTCCTGGGTGGATCAAGAGTATTATCATCATGAGCTCTCGGAAAGACAGAAGAAGGATCCTTTGGAAGAAGGAAGAAGAGAGACTGATATTTGTGATGAGGGAACAAGAAATAAAGAGGGCTTCATTTTTCAGGACTTAGAGTTGAACAGAAAAATTCAGTTGCCATAAAATGTTTCCTGAATAACTTTAGATAGTCAAGGGTTTGTTTGTACTGGTCTTCCCATGATTTCCCCTCTCTCTCCCACTGCTGCACAAATACAAGTGGTCCAAGTGTCCAGAACCCACGTGCAGGTCATTCTTCAAGCGCTCCAGGACTCCTTACAGTTTAGAATTCTATCTACCACCTCCCCCCAACATGCACACACAAAGAACACGAAGGCATCCGTGATAATCACCCTGGATTAGGCCAGGATTAAGAGGATGTTATGGACAATCTCTACTCCTCATTGTCAATGGTGATCCCCATGCTGGGAATTTAGCAGTGCTGTGGATATAACTTTGTCAGGGACATTGGCAGCACTATTATGCATAAATGGAAAACTCCCATGTATGAATATCTGCAAAGATGGCAAAACAATCCTCCAAGCAAGAAATTTTAAGAGATACAAGGGGTTGCATCTTTTTTCTTCTGAGAAACTACACTGCAAAGTCAAAACAAGGACCTAGAGTGGAGATGGTGAAGAGCAGGTAATATGAAGAGAAACTGCACACCAACATGATTTGGCTTAAAGACCTTTCACTTATTATTTACTTTCTTTAACAAGCCAAGCAGCAACTCGGAGCAAGCAGGTGGGGAAGGGGTGGATGCTGGATGCTCCCTGTGTAGAGATTGACGGGTATCTTTTATAGCCTTGGCTGCTGATTACTCTCGGCTGGCATGTCTATTTCTTCTAGCAGACGTCTTTGCCCTATTGGTCCCCTTATGGTCAGCATGTGACCCACAGAAAGCAGCTCAGCCCACTCAAGAAACACAGAGCGAGTCAATTTCAATACCCGTCAAGTCTGGCAGGCCAGATGGGCCTTCATGCTAATGAGGACCTGGGTGATCTGGGTTTGCCTTGCATTCTACTGTCTTGAAGTTGCATCTGGCATATTCTGACTGGTGACAAAGACTCTCTCCATGAACAAACTTTAGATAGGCTCTTCTGAGGCTCTTTTTTTGTCTAAGCCTCATCCTTTGGCCTCAGTCTTTGCTGGGTCAGCAAAGGCCAGTTGTAGCAAGGTTTCTACTAAGCCTGTTAAGTGAGAATCCACCAACCCTTGGTATCTGATCAACCTTGATATCTGACCAAATTCTTTATTCCCCTCTCTCAATATCTGATCACTCTGGCCTGCCTTCAGCAAGAATCCCGGTAAGTTGGTTTAGCAAGAATCCCCCTAACTTTGACATTTCCACTTAGTAATTTTCCATCCGCTGACACTGACCTGCCCCCCACTCACATGTACACAACTTGATTATAAATTCCCAAGAGAAAATAATATACAAATAATTTCTTAAAACAGTTTTTAATAGCAGGCATGATTAAAAAATAACAACTCTTAGGAAACTAGAAATAGACTGGAAATTCCTTAATCTGATAGAACACATCTATAAAATACCTAAAGTGAACATCATACTGTATTCCTAAGAGGTTTTCCCCTTAAATAAAAAAGAGCACTATCCTTCTGCTAGCACCACATTTACTCAACATTGAACCAAACCCTAGTCATTGCAAGGGAACATAATAATGAATTAATTAACATTGGAAAGTTAGGAATATAAGCCATTATTCTCAGGTAAAAATGTATTTAGAAAATCATATGTATACTCAGAATATTCTGAATATATATAAAAGGAATATATATATACAAAAACATTAGAAATTATTAAGTGATTTTAGTAATGGCACAGGATACAAAAGCCATTTTATTTCTATATATCAGTGTTCCAGTTATCTACTGCTGCCCCAAAACTTAGTGGCTTATACAGCACAACCATTTTCTTAAATTTCAATGTTGTGTGGATCAGGAACTCAGGCAGGGCTTGGGTAAGAAATTCTTCTGTGGTGTGGGGCATGAGCAGAGGTTTCTGTGATAGATGGGCTAATCTGGAACATTCAAGACTGATTTATTCACATGCCTGCTCTCTTGATAGAAATGGCTGGAATCCTAGGCTCAGCTAAGGCAGTGGACCATAAAGCCTACACATGGCCCTTCCAGTGTCGCAGACTCAAGAGTAGTCAGATATTTACATGTCAACTCAGAGCTCACAGACACAGCAAAACAAGAGATGGGAGGAAATTACCTGGGCTGGGTAAAGAGTCATTTCTATTAGCAAAAGCCATAACGAAGCCCATAAAGACTCAAGAAGACGTATCAAGGACCCCATCTTTTCATGAAGTAACTGCCACAGCCAGGGCCAAGAGTTAAACTAAGCTCTGTGCTAAGTATTATGCACAAATTACCTCCTTCAATTCACTCATACAATCCATTTTTTAGGTGAGAAAATCAAGGCACAGAGATTAAGTAAATTGGATAAGTCTCAAAAAACTGACTCTTCATTAAAAAAACAAAAACCAGAGAAGTTGGGGGTATCTCTTTAGAAGACAAATACATGTTTTCACAAATCCACAAATAAAGGATAAGTCAATTCACATGTCTCGACAACAGTATTAATCTGTTACGCAGTGTATTAAGAGAAAAAAAAACCTCTAGTGACAAAATGACAACTTGTAAACAGCCACGTACAGCAAAAAATCCAGTTTATTTAAAGTACCAATGAAGCAATGGTATGGAGATGAAGGTGGGAAAAATAATCATGCTATAAAATGTCACAAAAAATGCACCATATTTGTAATAAGGAATTGTGTGTGTGTGTGTGTGTGTGTGTGTGTGTGTTGTTTGCTAGATACAAAGATACAGAACAGGAGAACAAAGAAAACATGCAGCTCTCAACTGGAGAAAACTAATAAATATACGTGACTGTAACCAGCTTTCCAAAGACAGGTACACTGTGCTGCACATGATTTATATGTGTAGCTCCTGGCTTGAAAATGAAAATCAGCATTGGCTCCAGAAAAGCTGTTGAATTTTTCTGACATCCAGCACTACTAGAAACTGTTCAACGACAACTTTATTCTCAAGAAGCTGACTGACTGGCTTGTAACTTTATGCAAATTTCTACCTGGTAATTTCAGTCTGGGGAGGGGAGGCAGGAGCAGAGAAGAAAGGTTTCACTTACTGAGATGTATAATTCATGGTTAATAAATTATAACAAGCATTAATAAGTAAAGAAACAGTAGTAGCTTAAGGAGAACATAGGCAAAGAGGCATTAATTTTCCTCATTAAATGTACTTAATTAACACAGCTCTCCTCTGGGGGCCAGGAAATAATGAGACCATGACAGCCCCTGACTATGAATGCTGCTAAATCTCTTTAAAAAAAAAAAAAAACTACAATTATAAAAAATCCCTCCTGGGGCTTCCCTGGTGGCGCAGTGGTTGATAGTCCGCCTGCCGATGCAGGGGACACGGGTTCGTGCCCCGGTCTGGGAAGATCCCACATGCCGCGGAGCGGCTAGGCCCGTGAGCCATGGCCGCTGAGCCTGCACGTCCGGAGCCTGTGCTCCGCAACGGGAGAGGCCACAATGGTGAGAGGCCCGCGTACCGAAAAAAAAATAAAAATAAAAAAAAAATCTCTCCTATTACATTTGAAGAACGATTTAGAAATAATAAGAAAAGTAATTTATGTCTGTAAAAGTAAACAGTACATTCCTGTAACTCTAATTTTATAGCCACAAATACATATTCACACATACACTCACTACTTAAGGATGTATGTATGCATCCTTTTCAAAATAGGCTGAATTTATGAATTCAATGAATTGATGAAGAGTGTATCTGTAGTTGGTGCACACAGTTAAATGGGAATTTATAAACACCCACAACCCTTCCTGAGGCAAAGCACATTTTGCAGGATAGAAAATAAAACAATCATTTGAGGACATATCTCATTCAGCACCTTCAAGCATTATGAGGTAGGTGTCTTCATCTCCATTTTTTATATGAGACCACTATGGTTCAGAATGTTATGAAACTGGCAAAGGTTCTGCTCTAGTGAGTATCTGAAATTCCACCATTGGTTTGTTCAAACCCCAAACCCATTATCTTTTCACTTTCCACCTAGGCTGTTGTAGGCGGCAAAAGATAATTTCTGGATTCTACATGCATAAATTAAGATGTATCCTGAAACTTGACCACTGAGCTTTGATCAGTTTTCCAAGGTCAGTCACTGAGGGTGAGGAGCTGGGGCACGGCAGGAAAGTGAGCTGTCCACTTAAATGCCTTCCTCAGACAAAATGATTCAGGCCCCAGTAGCTAAGGAAAAGATATGTCAGTCACCACATTAAATGATTAATTTAAAAGGTATTTAAAGTGAGCACTTTCTACTACATTCCACCATGCCAGGGGCAATGACATACCAAAAGAAATACACCACACATGTGAGCCACAGAAGCCTACAATCTAATGTGAAGACATTAAGCGAAATGTTAAATGAAAGATAATTTGTGGTATAGATCTTCCAATGAGACTTGTTTCATGAGTTAATTTAGGAATTAGTTTTTCCCTAAAAATTAGTGAGGTATACAATTATTTCTGACTCCCTGCTACTTCCATGTCATCTGAGTATACCTGAGCAATGACCTTAATTGTGAAGTGCTTCTCATCTTTTCTTTTTTTCTACTTTGTTGGATCATTCTCCCTTTAATAATAATCAGTACACACCATGCATTAGTTTTGCAATCCATAGACTAAATCTGTGAGATTTCATTCAGTCCTTGAGCTTTAAGAACCATCAGTACGCTGACAAGTGCCTAGTTTATACCTTGAGCACTGAGTCTTCGTGATCTCTGCACTCATTCATTCAACACATCTTCACTTGTATATTGAAAACCCACTTCAGCAAGTAAAATGTGACTCCTGATCCTTCATCCTTAATATCTGGCACATACCATACATTTGATATATTAGATTTTTAATCCTTAGAACCAAACTAGGAGATAGTTTCCATTAGGCTTCTCATTTCAAACATGAGGAAACTGAGGCACTCAGGTTACAACATATGCCCCTAGCTAGTAAGTGGTGGAGATGGGATGCAAACTGCAAACCCAGTCTGTCTTCAGAGTCCATCCAATCAACCATGACCCTCTATTGCCACATCGCTTCGGACCTACCTCCAACATAAATCTCAAACTGGATCACTTCTTTGCATCTTCACTGCCACCATCCTATGACATAAACATGCATCTCTGCTCAGAGGTCCAACAGGTATCTCAAACTATACATATCAAATTTTTTTTGTTCTCCATTCAGTGAGATAAAACTCACTATGTCAAGCACTGTTCTAAATAATTTTAATGTAGCATCTTCTTCAATCCTTAGAGCAAGTGATGAGACAGGTATTATAATTCTCATTTTATACATGAGGAAACTAAGGAACAGAATTTAAGAAACTTGCCCGTGGCCAGTATGTGATGAAGATGGAAGCAAGCAAACCCTTTCTGTCTCCAGCGCCCATGCTCTCACATCCACTGCACTATACAATCCCTTCTCTCCGGGTCTTCCCTGCCACAGGAATTCACTTCTATCCACATGCCAGGCCAAATCCCTGGGATTTATCCTTGATTTCCCCCCTTTTGCTACTTCAGTTCTTCCCAACATACAATTATTAAGCAGATTCCCCTCAGTACTACTTCCACCATGTATCTCAAACCTGATTACTTCTCCCCATCTTCACTGCTATTATTCTCTTACAGTCCAGTAGGTACAATACACTCTGTGTCCCCTCTTCTTGTTTGTAGAAAGAGCTTTAGCCTCCTAGGCCCTCCCAGAGTTCCAAAGAGCAGACCCAAACAGCTAATTATGAGAGAAGTGGAAAATGCAGAAACAAAGGAAAGCAGTCAAGCAAGGAATAATAGCTTGAACAACAGAGTCACAGGACTCCTAGTTCCTCCTGAAAGGGGTATAGGTAACAATCTAATGCATATCTTTGAGTTGTTCTGCAGATGCTAAGACCCCCACTGGTAGAGGATGTTGACTACCCAATGACCACAAGCACATAGAGCCCAGACTGGTTGGAACCAGAAGACTGATGATCAAGATTCCCCAAACATTACCCTGTTACCTCATGACTAACCAATCAGAAGAATGTCCATGAGCTAATCAGGGACCTTAAAACCCTCACCCATAATGTTGCCTTTAAAAATCCTTGCCTGAAAGCCATCAGGGAGATCAGGTCTTTTGAGCATTAGCTGTTCATTCTCCTTGCTCAGTGTCCTGCAATAAATGTTGTACTTTCCTTCACCTCAACCAGTGTCAGTAGATTGGCTTTGCTGTGTGTCAGGTAAGTGAACCTGAGTTCAGTTCGGTAAGAGTTTCTCACTCGAAATCTCAAGCCCTTTCAAACCTATCTGGTTATGAATCTGACAAGGGTAAATAAATAACTTTTTAAAAAGGAAAGGGGAAAAATGTTTTTCAGTATGCAAGTGTGAAAGACAAGAAGAAAATAGTTGCATTCTACAAGGGTACAAGGAGAATGATGTCATATTTGGTTAAGGGCGAGGTGCTGCTAAGACCATGTTATACCAGAAGCTTTTGGAATTTCTTTAACAGATGACAGAGAGTAATTACATAAATATCTTCAAATATTTTAAATGTCACATTACAGATAGATAATAAGTTATTCAGGGAAACCAGAGTGTCTTAGAATTATGTCCATCACATAATGAAGAGGGTGAAGTCAGGGAGGCCAACCACACCTTGTCACAAAACGCCCTTTGTTTAGGCAAAGCTTAAAAGGTAGACAGATGATGGGGATTCTAACTCTCAGAGAGGATGTTCTGTGCACTCAGTTTTACCACACAATTATTAAGTTCAAATGAATGTGTGTTGGGTCTCCCTTAGTAACAGTTTAGAGAATTTCACACAGTGCAAACTGGTAGAGACTTTAGAAATGATTAAATCGAATTTTCACATCTAATAAAAAAAGGAATTGAAAACAAGATAAATAATGATCTATAATTTATAAAATGCTTTCCCGACCATGGGCTCATTACATTCTTATAGTAGTTAGTACAGTAGCTCCTCAGTACCCACGGGGGATTGGTTTCAGGACGCCCTGAGAATACTAAAATCCACACATGCTCAAGTCTCATATATAAAATGGTGTAGTATTTGCATATAACCTATGCACAACCCCCCCATATACTTTACTTCTCTAGATTACTTATATCTGATACAATGTACGTGCTCTGTAAATAGTTGTAAATATTGGGTTGGCCAAAAGATTCATTTGTGTTTTTCCATAAGATGGCTCTAGTAGCACTTAGTTGTCTTTTACTTCATTTGAAACAATTTTGTTAGACTGTATTGTGACAGCTTTAAAAAAAAAAAACTTATCGAAATTGGTGAATTTTTGTATAGCCATTTTAATATTGAAGATGGGGGAAAAAAGCAACATTTTTTGCATATTATGCTTTAGTATTTCAAGAAAGGTAAAAACACAACTGAAACGCAAAAAAAAAAAAAAAAAAAGATTTGTTCAGTGTATGGAGAAGGTGCTGTGACTAATAGAACATGTCAAAAGTGGTTTGCAAAGTTTTGTCCTGGAGATTTCTCGCTGGATGATGCTCCAAGGTCGGATGGACCAGTTGAAGTTGATAGTGATCAAATTGAGACATTAATAGAGAACAATCAGCCTTATACCACAAGGGAAATAGCCTACATACTCAAAATATCCAAATCAAGCATTGAAAATCATTTGCACTAGATTGGTTAAGTTCATCGCTTTGATGTTTGGGTTCCCCATAAGTTAAGTGAAAAAAACCTTCCTTACTGTATATTTCCGCATGTGATTCTTTTCTTAAACGTAATGAAAACTTTCTGTTTTTAAAACAAACTGTGACAGGTGATGAAACGTGGATATTGTACAATAATGTTGAATGGAAGAGATCATGGGATAAATGAAATGAACTACGATCAACCACACCAAAGGCCAGTCTTCATCCAAAGAAGGTGATGCTGTGTATATGGTGGGACTGGAATGGAGTCCTCTATTATGAGCTCCTTCTGGAAAACTAAATGATTAATTCCAAACAGTACTGCTTCCAGTTAGACCAACTGAAAGCAGCACTCAACGAAAAGCATCTGAAATTAGTCAACAGAAAACGCATAACCTTCCAAGTGGAAAGTGTTAATGGAAGACCACATGTTTCTTTGATGACCAGGCAAAAACTGTTACAGCTTGCCTGGGAAGTCCTGATTCATCCGCCATATCCACCAGACATGGCACCTTTGGATTTCCATTTATTTTGGTCTTTACAAAATTCTCTTAATGGAAAATATTTCAATTATCTGGAAGACTGTAAAAGGCACCTGGACCAGTTCTTTGGTCAAAAAGATAAGTTTTGGGAAGATAGAATTATGAAGTTGCCTGAAAAATGGCAGAAGGTAGTGGACCAAAAAGGTAAACACTTTGTTCAATAAAGTTCTTGGTGAAAATGAAAAATGTGTTTTTTATTTTTACTTAAAAACTGAAGGCACTTTGTGGCCAACCCAATACAATGTAAATGCTACATAAATAGTTACTTGTGTGCAATAACTTTGTTTTGCTTTTTGGAACTTTTTCAATTTTTTCCAGATATTTTCCATATGCTGCAGATGTGGATCCATGGATACAAAGGGCAGATTGGAGGAGGTAAGGCTATTTAGATTCCCATTTTAACAAAGGTATCAGTCCCAGCGTTATGAATGTCTGAAAAGTCCCATGACCATTAAACTGCCATCAACGGTCTCCTGCCACACAGGAACAAAAATGGAAAAGGAACATAAGATGCTGAGACTTAATATTTCTAAAAGAGGTTGCATAAGTCTTTCTCTATAACATCAGTGAGATTTCCTTACATCCAGTTTATAAGCAGCTTTATGCAGTTCTCTGAAGGCATAGACATTAGAGCTTCATTTATTAACAAAATCCTAACATTCTATTTACAGTATAAAACAAAAAAGAAACATTATTATTGACAGCAGAATCTGAATTCATAAGAAAATATTATTCCCTTTACTTACAAGAATGAAGAAAAATACTAGAAAAAGTAAGCAACTACTATTATTTCCAATTAACACATTATCTTCTTCATGAAGTAATAGACTAACAAATCAATAAGAAAAAGAAAAACCCCAATAGAAAAATGGACAATTAGCAGTTCCAAAAATATAAAAGGCAATAAATATATTTTTGTTTTTTGAGAAACAAATGGAATACAGAAAACATTTATAAATAAAGAAGATGAGTCTAAGCAGAAAGGGAAGAATAACTGTTATCAGAATTAAAACACCTAGGAGGGAAAGAAGGGAGCTAAAAGAGAAAACATAGAGAAGGAGTAGAATTCCACTGGTGCCTTTAAATTGGGGTAATTGATGTAAAAATTAGAAGATGATAACACTAGTTTAAAAAAAGGGGGGTGGGGGGAGCTAAACTGAGATGGATAGACATACTGAAGGTCAGGAAAGTTTGAAAACAGTTCATTATGTGCCTCACTTAAAGCAATAGATTTTTTTTCCTGTTATGTTGTACATATAATGAGTTTTTTGAGTACATGTATTTTTTAATTCAGGCATGAAAGAATATCATCCTTTCATTAGGAGAGTAACCTTTTGTTAATAAAAACAGGTTTCCTCATCCTAATTTATTGTGTAAGAAGTGCACATTTACACAGTAAATGTATATTTACACATTATTGACAAAAATGTCTCTTAAGGACACTTTTGGAGTGAGGTGAATGTGAGGGGTCAAACATTACCTAAGGCACAATGAACTTGGTATTAGACCATAAGGATGTCATATATTCCTTAGGAATAGAAGATTTATCTTAGATTCACTGTCTTGTAAAATTCCATTTCTCTGTGTTTGTGTGTGTGTGTTTGAAGAAGTCACAGTAATTATTTTAAAATAGTTAAACTTCCTTGATATCCAGAAATACCTTGTTCTGCTATCATTTAAAATAATTCTCAAGTCTTAGTGCCTTTTGGAAAATGCAAGCATGTTTCTAATAAGTTAGTTAGAAACACGGGTGCTCCTTTATGTGGAATATTATCAGAAGCTTAAGTTTTATTTACTAATGAATTTCTATGTCAGCAAGTATATATTTATTACCTACCATATCCCAGCAGATTTTCATGGGTTATGAGAAATTTAAAACAATAAGAGAGGGTTATAGCTCCAGTTCTTTTATTGTGTTACTTTGCTCCTATACCCTTTCATGTAAATTGATGATGTTAGAGTAAATGATTGCTAAAAATCTTCTGGCTCTGAAATCTTACGATATTCATCTAAAAAACTGTTAGTGAAGAATACTGCGGTGGATTAAAGACAGTCACAGATGCTTTGCTATTTTCCCCATCAAGGGATACTGCTGATTTCTCATCTCTAGAGTCAGGGATGCCCTGTAACTGCTTAGCCTATTGGAGGTGGGGAAAGTGATGCTGTGCAGATCCAGGTCTAAGGCTTAAGAATGCCCGACGGTTTCCACTTTTATGCTTCTTGATGACCCTGAGTTTCCATATAAGAAATGTGGCTACTCTGTTAGGGATAACACACGGAGACACCAGATGGAGAGAAGAGGCCCTGGGGCTACTTGGAGAGAGAGGGACACACAGTCATCATAACCTACCAGTTGACCTCAGACGCCTCCAGCCCCAGCTGCCATCTGATTATAACCACATGAGACCCCAAGTGAGGGCAGCAGCAAACTGCCCAGCTGAGCCCAGTCAAGCCACGGAACCATGAGAGATATTAAAAGCTACTAAGCTTTTCATTTAAGCTTTTAATTTAATTTTAATTTGAGTTACCACGTTCCAGGATTGTTTGATATACAGCGATAACTGAAAGAGATATATCTCAGCATTGCAATAGGCATAATTACATTACTTATCCCACAAATGATACATTTCAGAACATACATAATAAAGTACCTATATAAACATATACAGGCAGATATACAGGAAGTTCTGCTATAATCTAACATATGCAGTGCTAAAAAAAAAGTCACCAAACTGAAAAATCTTGCAATATAAACTACAAGGCCTATGGAAAACATGGAGTTAGGCAGACATCACTCAGAAACTGTCAGTGACACATAAAAAATAAAGCTAGGGGCTTCCCTGGTGGCACAGTGGTTGAGAGTACGCCTGCCGATGCAGGGGACACAGGTTCATGCCCCGGTCTGGGAGGATCCCACATGCCACGGAGCGGCTGGGCCCTTGAGCCATGGCCACTGAGCCTGCGCGCCCGGAGCCTGTGCTCCGCAACGGGAGAGGCCACAGCAGTGAGAGGCCCGCGTACCGCAAGCAAGCAAGCAAGCAATAAACAAATAAATAATTAATAAAATAAAGCTAGGAACGGAATTAATATGACAGCACAGTTTTAAACATGTTAAACAACTGAAAAATACATAAAGATTACAATAAAAATGGCACTTTACCTTGAGAAAGACCTGAAGTTTGCGGAGTGGGTGTCAGAAGAGTCGCAGCTGTAAGTTATTGTGAATTGGCCCTCATCACCAAAGGGCAGCTAAGGCACACCCTGACTGCAAGAAAGTTAAACATTCCCCTAATTAAAAAAAAAAAAAAAAAATCTAAAGTTACAATTTCCCCAAACCCATCTCAACCATTGTATATTTCAATTCCAGCTCATAATAAACTTCATCTGTATGATATGATCCAGTAAAAAGATTAAAATCCTTTCTCATCTATCATTAAAACTAACTTTCAATTTTATCAAAATTACTCAGATATTTGCCATAATTTTCAGAAATACTATTTCCCACCCACAAGAAATAGCTAAAAGGAAATGCCTTATTGTAAATCAACAAAATTAAGTAATAACAAATCTCTTCACAAAAATGCAAGTGTTGTTTTAAGATTTTATTATTTTAAAATCCCTTATTTTTAAAGATGCTAAATAAAAATTTAAAATAATGAAACCAGTTTTGGGTCAAGATTTTACATATGTGAGGAGATGGCCTCCTATTTTTCCTGTTAAGAACATTTACGTAAAAATAATTAGCATATCATGGGGAAGGTAGATACTGTGGGAATAGGGGAAAAAGAGATAAGCTTTGTTAGAGAAGCCTCTTGGCGTGTATAGTCCGGTTTTTAAAGATCTCTACTTTATATTTGAAGTCCAGGAAAGTTAAAAATGCATGTTTTATGTAGATTTTCGAGAAATCCTCTGAAAAGGTATTCTGCTCCAGTATGTCTTGCTAAGGGCAAAGAAAGAATGCTTAAGTGTTTGATCAGTTTCACTTGTCTCAGTATTTAAATATTAGTATTTCAACGTAGATATTTCCAGTTTTTAAAAGTGCTTTTCTCAAAATCCTTCCAGATTGCGTATGTTGCTATATTACAATTGTTTATAAAAGAAGTAAAACCTCAATCCTAACTAAATTTGAGATTCAAATAAGTTCCCAGTAAAAGGAACTAATTGAAAAAGATATTAAAATACATTATGTCGAGCAGGAATCCCTGATATGTTACACAGTTCTAGTCCCTCAAGCAACGGAAGACTTAGCTTGTTTAACAAACCTATTGAAGAGGCAATAACAAGTTTCTGATGAAGATCAAAATTAAAAGGGGTTGCTCCCCACTCCTCAACGCTGGAATGTTGCAAAAAGAGACACAGATAACTCACACTGATAAGAGGTGTTTGTTTTGTTCTGTTTGATTTAATTTAAATGATTTCAACTAAGAGAACAAAATTAGTTACTTGGTCAACTTTGTCTCAGTAACTAAACTTAAGAGAAACAAACGTGTTTCATTTCTTTTAAAGTTAACATGTTTACGAGTCATTATTTTTGGATAGGCACACTTACCTGAAGTTAAACTTCAAGCAGCTAATATCGGCACGTGAGAAAATTTTCAGCCAGGCAGGACAGAGAACTGCACGATCCATCCCCACCTGTTTCCCTTTGGAAACAAACTTCACACGCAGGTGCACTGGTAGAGGCCCCATAACCTCGCGGTAGCACGTTACTCAAATCAGCCACACAAGATCTAAGAACCTGGTGAGACTCAGAGCGCAAAAGCCTAATAAGCAAAACCATCCGCGAGGGACTGGCTTTGATCCCACACCTGGAAGGCAGATTCTAACTAACTTGATAACAAGATGCTCAAGCGCCACAGCGATCCTGTACTGTGCCTTTAAGAATATCTTAAGGATTTCTAATTAGATAGGAAGTTAACAAATATACATACAAAAATAACCTCAGGATACAAAAACTTTCAGGACAATGTTCCCAACCCCAAATACTCCAGGGAAGCATTTCCTCTTGGTCTAAATAAACTTATTTAAATAAGAGAGGAAAAGCTAGTTAGTAAAATGAGTGTCAGTTGCAGGACTACTTCTTTTCGAACCGCGAGAAACTTGCCCCGACCGTGCGCGCCGCCTCTGGAGTCCGCATTCCAAGTCGCCGAGGACCGCCCGGTCCCTGGTGGTTCCCTCGGGCTGCGGGCGTCCTCGGCCTCCGCGCGCGGCTCCTCGCGGAGGCCCCGCCGTTCGGGCGGCTCTCGGGGGCGACGCAGAGCCAGGAGCCGAGCGGGGGCGACGTGAGGGCGGCCCTACCCCTGGCGCTCCCTGGTTCCCTCGGCTGCGGCCGGTGGGCGCCTCTCCGGTCCGGGAGGGCGGGCGCGCCGCGGGTCTCGTGCGCTCGCTCCGACGCGCTCCGGGACCCCAGGACCCGCCCAGCCGCGCCGCTGCCATCGCCGCCCTCAGGCCGCCTCCCTGCTCCCGGCCCGCGCGCGCTGGCCCACCCGGGGAAGGGGAGGAGGAGGGGGCGGGAGCCGGGAGCCGGAGGCGCCTCCATCCACCTGCCTCGCACCTGGGTCGTCCCCACCGGTGGGCTTGCCCTCGGCCTGGGCGTGGGGTCCCGGGCGTCCCACTCTGGTCGGCCGGACCCGGGCAGGTTGCGGGCAAGTTGGTGGCGGTCGCTAAGGAACAACCCGGTCTCGCCGCCTGGGAAGTGGGTGCGAGTCTCTGAGGCGACGACGGAGGGCGGGTTTCGGAGCGCTCCAAAGTTGATTATAATCACACAGAAGGGCATCTACTCCCAAGTTCTTAGCACAGTGCGTGGGAGTGGTCACCGTTACTCCTACGCTTCATGTAATGATATTATTAGCACAGCATTACACTGTCATTTGGCCTCGGCATAATTTGTCCTTAATCACTGCCACCTGTCCACTCTCACGGTCTTCCTGGAGTTTCTTTTCTTTCCTCATGCTTACCCTCTGGACTGCCTGAGAGCTCTGCCAGCAATGGGACTGAGATTATGAGTCTAGATCTACATATTCAGCTCGGCGCCGCTATCACATAGTAGGTTCAAAGTTGGTTTCCTTGAACGAATGGATGAACCACTGGTGAAAGTCTTTCTATAAATGAGGCTCTTCCCTCCGTTCTCCAGTTTCCCGAAGAGTCAGGTGTTCTAGGCTCTGGAAGACAAATGGAAGGACTGCAACTGAAAGAACATTTCTGGGTCTAAGGCATGAGGTTTGGCTGCCCCAAATTTGTGTTCTATTAAGGGTCTTTCTTTTTTTAATGCTCATTTTGATTCCAAATAACTCAGAATGTATAAATATTTTAATAAATAGGAATCAATCTATGGTAATGCTTTCTTTTGATATCTGTAGGTTTGCTACTTAGCACTACCTTCCTTTTATGGAAACAGTACCTGGATTTTGCCTGGAAATAAGGAATCGTCCCCCACTCTCCGCACATGTGCTTCAAGTGATGCCAACTCCTGCTGTGACTCCAATGTGCATGACCCTGACCTGTTCAGTGGAAATATCTTGCTTTCCTGGTAATGGGGATTATTTCAGAGATATTCATCTACTCCAAGTCAGGGCAATTAGATACAAAAACTTAGTTCTGGAACTTTGTGAACCCTATAAGTTAGAGTCAAACAGAGATGTTTAAATCTTAGCCACTGCAGGTCTGTTACAGTAACGTTAGGGCACCAGGAGGGAAAAAAACTTGGGACCCTGTAACATGGATGCTGATATGCAGATGGTTGCTCCTGAGGATACTGGCTTTGTAAACCACCTGGCCCCTCAGATCTTGGAAAGGTGCCCACCACCTCCTGTTTCTAAATAAGAGATAGCACATCTGTACTGGAAAATGATGCAGAGTTTCCCCTCCACAAGTGAACATGTATCCCCCTCAGAAGTTTCACCCACCTACTCTTTTGGCTGTTAGACCCTTATCTAGGACTAGGTCCCACCATAACCTGATGGGGCACATGTTGCACTTGATATGAGAGGAAAGAGGAATTGAAAGAATCAGCACCTACAGGCAGAAGCCAGGTGAGTTTACCTGGTAGGAAGCTCTGCAGGTGCTTGATCAGGGTGGCCAAAACATTTAAGTCTGCTGGGGTGAATTTGAGGCCAGAACACCCACCAATGGATTGTGTTCCACCAGAGTGCCAGACAAAGTGCTATTCAATGAAGGCCATCAGGAGTGTACTGGTGAGAGGGACACTGGCATCACTAAGATGTTTATTGGAGATTCTCCTCTACGGACATGAGTTAAGAGTGGGAGAGGTGAACACAGAGCTGAGCTCATTGATATCCATGAAAATGATGGCCTGGCCAGGAGGCCAGGAGGTGGTATTTAATCACCAGAAGGTAGGAAGCTACAATTACCATAAAGACCCACAAGGTCAGAGGGGCAGTCAAGAGGGATTGACACACAGGGAGTTGAAACTGTGAATAGAACATGGTTCTTTTTTGGCCGCGTGGCATGCGGGATCTTAGTTCCCCGACCAGGGATCAAACCTGTGCTCCCTGCAGTGGAAGCATGGAGTCTCAACCACTGGACCACCAGGGAGGTCCCAAGAACATGGTTCTTAAGAACAGAAAAGATCAACAGCCAATATAGAGCTACATAACATCTACAACCAGAAAAAGGTAATAATAACTGAAAGAAGTCACTTAGATAAAAAGGCATGATCCTAAATCTATTTCCCCGGAAGCTTACGGCTCAGAAACACTGTTATGGGTTTTCTTCTGGCACTCAGACCCAGGTCTCTGGATGCCCCACAGACTTGGAGGCCTGAACTTGGCGAGGGTCCATATTTAGAAGAGTGTGGAGGAACAGGGTATTCTTCCAAATCATTGTAGCCAGCATGCCCTCTAGTTCAATTAGATACAAAGAAGCCTCATGAATTGAGCAGCACCCCCTAGCTTGGCTCATTTGTTCAGTTACCTCAATGAGAATATTTACCATCACTCAGTAGGACTTATCTTACAAACTCTTAAACTCTGGTTGAATCAAACTATTAGATAAGAAAATGTGACCTCTGCTACTAGTAGAAAATCATCCATGACTATCAGAATTTTAAGAGTGAGAAGAATTCACAATTTTGTCAAAACTTTGAAGAACGCATTCTAGTTTTGAGACTTAATTTCCGAGAAGATGCATAAAATTTCTTGGAAAAAAAACTATTCATGCCATTTATCATCATCTCTAGTCTCATCTAAACAGCATAAACTTCAAACAGAAGCTTAACTTCCTGTAACATGCTGACTATTAAAACTTTGTTGAAAAAATAAAAGATATAGAATGAGGGGAGGAAGAAAAATCTGTTCAAAAACAGATGGTATAGGCAAGATGATGTCCTGCATGTACAGCACCCTAGATGTTCAGTTTGCTTTTTGTATAACTTCCCTGAACTTTGCAATTTTAGACAAGAATTGTAAAGACCCCAAATGCTACATATCATATTGTTTCATTCACGTGGTCTTCTGGAAAAGGCAGAATTGTAGGAAAAGGAAATATATCAGGGCTTTCCAAGAGATGGGGGAAAGGGAATATTTCTATGCAAAGGGACCTCAAAATGGAATTTGTAGGGTTATGGGACTATCCCATTATATTACTGTGTAAATGTGTCACTATTCTTTAGTCAAAACCCATAGAACTATACACTATAAACAGTGACTTACTGTATTCAAATTGAAAAAAAAAATCAGGTTGTAGGGAAGGCAGGATGAAACGCAGATTGTGACAAATCTAACCCTATTGCAAATATATGACATAAGCTCACAGAAGTGGGTGGGGAAGGAATGAGCTAAACTATGCAACTCTGGAAAAGTTTTCTCAGATCTTATAAAGGCTAAAATCATAAAGAACTGTGAACAAAAACTGTACTCTAGTTGGAAAATGTCATAGGGCTACCATTTAGCAATTCTGATTCTACTTTATATGTATAGAATGTTTCAATTAATAGGTAAAAAATATTATAGATGAGAGCCAGATTTCTCTTTTACAATAAGGTACGATAAAATAAGCAAGTTGGGAATGCTGGAATAGACACGAATGTTCTGGATTAGAATCAGACATATCAATATGAATGTATGTTTATTTTTAATACATACAGAGATAGATATACATTTAAATATATGTGTATATGTGAGCTAGTATATATATATATATATATGGTGTCTAGCTCTGTTGACTGAGAGGGTCTAGAAGCAGTGATACCCCAGTGGTAAGGACACATACACATACCCAGATATTTCTTTCAAAATACCATTATTGAATAAAAAGAACCAGAGATCTTTGGAAAATTGATGATTCTAGTGTTGTTGGCAGGGGAAATAAAAGATATGCCTGAAACATCTTGTAGTGCCAGCAAGTACAGAAAGTACTGAAAGAAAGAAAGAAAAGAAGGATAGAAGGCAGGAAGAGAGGGAGGGGGACAGGGACAGTGGGAAAAGAGAAGGGAGGACACAAAGGGGTAGGTAGGGCAAAAGGACAACGGAGCCTACTAGGAGAGCCTCCAATGGCTAAACCGGAAACGATTTGAGGAAAAGAATAACAATAGTATTGGATAATGACAAAAAACAAAATAAACGTCCATGAGTCCCTACTAATATAAACGATTAAATAAATAAATACATAAATAAATAAGGGAGAAGAGATAAATCATCCTCACAGAAGAATTCTAATCAATAAATATAGAAGAAATAAGAGAGCTAGAAAAGCATCATTAGGACACCACAGTAATAATGGCTAAATGCAAGATCCAGTGATGAATGTTCAAATTAGTGTGAAAATATTTCAGAAGCAAGATACATGCATAGCCTCACAGTATATTCCACAATATCAGGGTGTAATATCTTTCAAACTTTTACATTTCTTCCAGCTATAATCATTCCAGTAGTCTTCAAATATCTTATCATTGGGGCAATATTTGTTTCATAAAACTTTCAAAATAGTTCATTAAATTAAACACATATAAACTGGAGTTATATAAAATAATAGTCTGTTTATGGTAAAGATATGTAGGCACAAAACATTACTTGTATATTTAGTGCACCACTGGTGACACAAAATATCAGAATAATTTAGTGCTATGTTTTTTCTCTTGCTCCTGGCTTTTAAACTTGCTGTCAACAATAGCTTCCCATAAAAATTATGCTAGTACTTAATATCTATCCTCGGAAAAAGATGTATAATGAAGATGAAGGAGATGTTCTCACAAAGTTAGCTTATAGTCTGCAAAAAGTACTATAATAACTATAGAATCAGGTTTTCTTTGAACAAGATTTTGGTACAGAAGAAAAGCACTTTATTTCTCAGCTTCCAATATAGGCAAACATTTTTTCCATCACCTGATAAAATTCTTATTAAAATAATAAAGCTTTAAAATCTGAATATAGAATATTCCTAACAATATTTCAAAGTATACTTTTCACTGCTTAAATGTTGGCTTATAAAACAAATATTAAGAATACAAATAATTCTAGAGTTATTACAGTACCGAAAGTCAAAAGTAAACAGATGGGGGGATAATTATTTTTTAAAAGAATCATGGAATTCTTTACACAAACAATGCCTATTATTTGTAAGTATGCAGGACAGGTTAAAGAATCACCATAGTTATGGTAGATTTTCCAAATACCCTTTTTAAAGTGCTAATCAATCTATGTGACCTCTTTATCAGACATAGGACACCTTTTACAGTGTATCTGCTTCTAGTTATCATAATAGCTTCAAAACAAATCTCCAATGAGTATGCTATCCAAAAGCAAGAAGTATAGTAAAAGAAAAATAAGAAAGGCAAAAGGTACTTAATTTACAGTTCCAAATAAATTATCATAGAATCTATTAATTTCTGATCTTTGACTGTATGTGGAAGTCAGAGAATATAATTTAAACTTTTTCCCCAGAGAAAATAAATGAATTTATCAATGCTGTTACATTATCTGATAAAAATATTACTCGATACATTTAGAACAGCTAGAGTGTGAAACAATTTTCTTTTATTATGTTTACTCAGCCACATTGTATACTACATTAGGCATTTACTGAGGGTGCATTTTTTAATGTATTTTCTATCTTGTCATTGATTTTTCTATTCTAATAATCATTGGAGTTTGCTCTCGATCATAGTTTAATATAAGTCAATACCCTGCTTTTGTCAAATAAATATCCCCTTTTGTTATTTAACTACTGTAATATTTCTTTTGGTTAACATAAATACTGTCCAAAGTACTCCCATCCTAGTAGATATAATAAAGATGAAACAGCCACAAAAAGATTTATGCACTCTTGAGTATGCCCTTTATCTTATTAGATGAAGAAGAATTACAGTGCTCTGTCATGACACATTCATCCCCCTAGAATCAGTCATTGGTGATTCCCAGGGCTTGATCCACTGAAAATCTGTTTTAACATATTGTCACTGTTTATCAATGGACTGATGTCTGAAATATAATTCATGACCTTAGTGGCCCTGGGGAAACTTCATTTGGATTTGATTATGAATAGAATTCCGTAACTAAAGGCTTCAACCTTCTGTTTATATTTTTTATTCAAATGTTGTATCTATACACTTCTTCCAATGACATATTTCATTTTCAAGTTTATGCTATATATGTCTGAACTTCTCTAAATGTTAATTTCTCCTTGTGTATATAATTTTATATGGTAGATAATGAACTTCTTTTTAATGAACTTTGTGTTAAGTACTTTAGAAATGAGAATGGCTTTTCAGAAGCAGTAATAATAATAATCAGTAGAACAAAACAATCAAAACTAAATAGAATATTTGGCATATAAATTCACAGACATACTCTCCTGTGGTTTAATTAGAGAATCACAGTTTACTATTTTATCAAAAAGTGACAAAGCAAAAATTAAATGTTTCTAAGAAGCAGAAGAAAGATTGTGATGCCGCACATTTTTCTCCAAGACAATTTGGAGGTAAAGTTTGTTTCTTGATGCTTTGAAGTTTAGAGTTATGGAGGTCCTTTGTATTTCTCCTTTGTTCATGCTAAGGGTCACATGTAATGAAAGTTTAATAATGTGAATGCTGAAAGACTTATTTATTCCAAAATTTAAATAAAATATATTTCATTTCTAGAAAAGTATGATGTGATTCATATCTATCTGTGATTCAAAACCTTCTTTGGACAAGAAAATATAAAACTGTTTTATAAACAAGGAAGAGTATAATAGTGTATAGGATCCATTTATTTGATTTAAAGAATGTTATATACCATTAACATAATTTGATAATGCATGGCTCAAAAAATGGTATTTGTAAACACAGAGAAAAAGATATAGACGTTTGGAATTTTTGCTGGATCAATAAATTCAGTTTAATTATTTTTACCAGCTTTGTAACAGAAAGGAAATTATTAATTACCTGTAGGCCAGTTAACTAATTATTGTCCTCATTTAAAACATAGTGAAACACAAAAATGCATAAATTAACAAACTTGTTAAATGTATAATTATATAAATTAAAACACTTCAATTATTCTGATTTAAAGAGATTGTGAAAAGAAATTATAAATAATCCAAAATTTTTAACAGAAAAAACCTAAATACAGTGCTTTTATATTCTAGAAATTTGGCTTCTTAATTATTTAGAACAAACAGGAGATCAATTTTCTTATTTAATTATTGCATCCTTTCTCAAATGAATAAATAAAATGTAACTAAATTTAAATTTATTTCAAGTTTAGGTAACTTTTATTGTTTTTCTGAGACAAAAGTAATCCATAATCTTATTAGAAATATTGAATTATATATCATAATATGTGATACTTATAGCACTATATTATAAATATTTCTAACAATATTAGAAACATTGAACATCCCATTATAGGGAGTATCCTATGAACATTTTGATGTAATTCATTCAGATATTTTTCCTATTTGTACACATTTTTTTAATATAATTGAATGGTGCTATGTTAGTATATGTTGGTTATTTCCAATATTTTGCCATCATAAACTGTAATAAGCAAAATGGCATACTTGTGTATACAAAGTTTTTCATATTTCTGATTATTTCCTTTGGATAGATTCCTAGGATTAGAATGGTGGCATTAAAGGAGATGAATACTTTAAAATATTTGCTAAATAATTTAAAACTTGTTTTTGAGGTTAGTTCAACCAATTAATATTCAGAGAATGTTCATTTTACTTGTCCATACCATCTATGAACGCGATGACTTTAAATCTTAGAACACTTTATGGGTGAAAAATGCCATTTAACTTGTATTTCTCTGAATATTATTGAAGATTAAAAATAATTAGTTTGTATTTTGTTTTCTATGGATTGCTTGTACATTAGTTTGTTTTATTCCTTTTGAGATTTTTCTTACAAATTTCACAAGTATTCTACATATTTTTATTATCAACCAATATTTTGCTATATTTTATTCTATTGATTTTATCTTAATATTGTTATTATTATTCTTATGTGCATTTGAATAAAGTAACAATTTTATCTTTTTAATGATTTTTTGTAATTCATTTAATGTTTATTATATGTACCCCATCCAAATGTTCCCTTATAATGTATACTGGTGCTCCTTAATTTTTTATTTCATGTTGCTTTTATCTATTTTGAATTAATTTTGATAGGTGATGAGAGATGAGACACTTTCCTGTTTTTATATTTCACCCCCAAAATGCCAATGATCTACATATAATTTATTGAAAATGCCACTCCTTTTCTACTGGCTTGTGATATTTCCTTTTTCATATGTGAAATGTTTATACATATTAGGGTCTGCTTCTGATTTGTCTGATATGAGTGTCTTTTCATGCATCCCTACAGCATTGTTTCACTTACCATGCCTTATAACAAGCTTGACTATCATATAGTAAGAAAAACTTTCCTATTTCATATTTTTCAAAACAATTTTCATTTACTTTGCCTATTGTTTTTCCTGAAGAATGTTCATATTTTTCATAATTATTCAGGTTCTAAAATAACCACTGTAATTTCTATTAAAAATCTATTATATGTATATATTATTTAGATATTGTAAATTTATATGAACTCACCATAGGAGCACCTCCATATAGGAGCAAATGATAACAGACATAAAAGGAGAAACTGACAATAACACAATAATAGTGGGGGACTTAAACACCACATTTATATCACTGGACAGATTGTCCATACAGAAAATCACTAAGGAAAAACAGACCTTAAATGGCAAGTTAGACCAGATGGACTTAATTGATATTTATAGATCATTCCCTCCAAAAGCATCAAAATACACATTCTTTTAAAGCACACATAGAACATTCTCCAGGATAGATCACATGCTGGGCCACAAAGTGAGCCTTGGTAAATTTAAGAAAATTGAAATCACATCAAGCGTATTTTCTGATGCAAAAAACACAAACAGGTAGAGGCAAAATAATGTGCTTCTAAGCAACCAAGGAATCACTGGAGAAATCAAAGAGGAAATAAAAAAGTACCTAGAGACAAATGAAAATGAAAACACTATGATCCAATACCTATGGGATACAGCAAAAGCAGTTCTAAGAGGGAAGTCTGTAGCAATACAATCTTACCTCAGGAAACAAGAAAATCTCAAGTAAACAACCTAACCTTACACCTTACATCTAAAGCAACCAAAGAGAGAAGAACAAATAAAACCCTAGTAGAAGGAAAGAAATCATAAAGATCAGAGCAGAAATAAATGAAATAGAAATGAAGAAAACAATAGAAGAGATCAACAAAACTAAAAGTTGGTTCTTTGAAAAGATAAACAAACTTAATAAACATTTAGTCAGACTCAGCAAGAAAAATGGGAGAGGGCCTAAATCAATAAAATTAGAAATAAAAAAGGAGAAGTTAAAACCAACACCACAGAAATACAAAGGACCATAAGGGACTAAGCCACTACATGCCAATAAAATAGACAACCTAGAAGAAATGGACAAATTCTTAGAAAGGTATAATCTCCCAAGACTGAACCAGAAAGAAATAGGAAATATAAGTAGAACAATCACCAGTACTGAAATTGAAACTGTAATTTAAAAACTCCCAACATACAAAAGTCCAGGACAAGATGGCTTCACAGGCAAACTCTATCAAACATTTAGAGGAGAATTATACCCATCCTGAAACTATTCCAAAAATTACAGAGGAAGGAACAGTTCCAAACTGATACTATGAGGCCACCTTCACCCTGATACCAAAACCAGACAAAAATGCCACAAAAAAGGAAAATTATGGGCCAATATCACTGTTGAACATAGATGCAAAAATCATCAACAAATACTAGCAAATTGAATCCAAAAATACATTAAAAGGATCATATACCATGATCAACTGGGATTTACTCCAGGGATGCAAGGATTTTTCAATATCTGCAAATCAATCAGTGTGATATACCATATTAACAAATTAAAGAATAAAAACCATATGATTATTTCAATAGATGCAGAAAAACCTTTTGATAAAATTCAGTATCAATTTATGATAAAGACCCTCCAGAAAGGCTCAAAGAGGGAACTTACCTCAACATAATAAAGGACATATATGAAAACCCACAGCTAACATCATACTCAATGGTGAAAAGCTGAAAGCATTTCCTCTAAGATCAGGAACAAGAAAAGGATGTCCACTTTCACCACTTTTATTGAACATAGATTTAGAAGTCCTAACCATGGCAATCAGAGAAGAAAAAGAAATAAAATGAACCCAAATTGGAAAAAAAGAAGTAAAACTGTCACTGTTTGTAGATGTTGTGATACTATACATAGAAAATTCTAAAGATGCTACCAGAAAACTACTAGAGCTCATCAATGAATTCAGTAAATTTGCAGGATACAAAATGAATACACAGAAATCTATTGCATTTCTATACACAAACAATGAAAGATTAGAAAGATAAATTAAGGAAACAATCCAATTTAACATTCCATCAAAAAGAATAAAATACTTGGGCATAAACCTACCTAAGGAAGCAAAAGACCTGTCCTCCGAAAACTATAAAATGCTAAGAAATTGAAGATGACAATAACAGATGGAAAGATATACCATGTTCTTAGACTGGAAGAATCAGTAATGTTCAAAATGACTATACTACCCAAGGCAATCTACAGATTCAGTGCAATTCCTATCAAATTACCAATGGCATTTTTCACAGAACTAGAACAAAAAAATTTTAAATTTGTATGGAAACACGAGAACCCTGAATAGCCAAAGAAATTTTGAGAAGGAAAAACGGAGATGGAGGAAAAAGGCTTGCTGACTTCAGACTATACCACAAAGCTGCAACAGTATGGTAGTGTCACAAAAACAAACATATAGATAGATCAATGGAACAGGATAGAAAGCCCAGAAGTAAACCCATGCACTTATGGTCAATTAATCTATGACAAAGGAGGCCAGAATATACAATGGGGAAAAGACAGTCTCTTCAACAAGTGATGCTGGGAAAACTGGACAGCTACATGTAAAAGAAAGAAATTAGAGCATTCTCTAATACCATACACAAAAATAAACTCAAAATGGCTTAAAGACCTAAATGTAAAACCAGATACTTTTAAAACTCCTAGAGGAAAACACAGCCAGAACACTCTTTGACATAAATTGCAGCAATATTTTTTTGGATCTCTCTCCTAGAGTAATGGAAATTAAAACAAAAACAAAGAAATGGGGCCTAATTGAACTTAAAAGCTTTTGCACAGCAGAGAAAACAAAAAGACAACCAACAGAATGGGAGAAAATATTTGCAAATGATGTGACCGACTAGGTATTAATTTCCAAAATATATGAACAGCTCAGACAGCTCAGTGTCAAAAAAACAAAAAACAAATCAAAAAACAATAAAAAAAATGGGCAGATGATCTAAATAGACATTTCTCCAAAGAAGACACACAGATGGCCAAAGGACACATGAAAAGATGCTCAACATCACTAATTATTAGAGAAATGCAAATCAAAACAACAATGAGCTATCATCTCACTCTGGTCAGAATGGCCATCATCAAAAAGTCTACAAATAACAAATGCTGGAGAGGGTGCAGAGAAAAAGGAACCTTCCTACACTCTTGTTGGGAATGTAAATTGGCTTAGCCACTGTGGAGAACAGTATGGAGGTTCCTTAAAAACAAAAAATAGAGCTACCATATGACTCTGCAATACTACTTCTGGGCATATATCCAGAGAAAACCATAATTTGAAAAGATACATGCACCCCAATGTTCACTAAAGAACTATTTACAATAGCCAAGACATGGAAGAAACCTACATGTCCATTGACAGATGAATGGATAAAGAAGATATGGTATATTTATACCATGGAATATTACTCAGCCATAAAAAAGAATGAAATAATGCCATTTGCAGAAACATGGGTGGACCTACAGATTATCATACTAAGTGAAGTAAGCCAGACAGAGAAAGACAAAAATAACATGAGATCACTTATATGTGGAATCTAAAAAAAAAAGATACAAATAAAATTACTTACAAAACAGAAAAAGACTGACAGACATAGAAAACAAAATTTTACCAAAGGGGAAAGGCAGGGGGAGGGATAAATTAGGAGTTTGGGGTTGACATAATATACACACTACTATATATAAAATATATAACCAATAAGGACTTACTATACAGCACAGGGAACTATACTCAATATTTTGTAATAAACTATAACAGAAAAGAATCTAAAAGAGAATATATATATATTCAGCTATATATAAATGTATATTGGGTTGGCCAAAAAGTTCGTTTGAGTTTTCCTTAACAGCTATGGAAAAACCCGAACGAACTTTTTGGCCAACCTAGTATAACAGAATCACTGTGCTGTACACCTAAAACTAACACAATATTGTAAAACAACTATAACAACTAAAGGAGCTATACCTCTAGATTTTCATGAAAAATTTTCTTTGATGTTGGATTTTTTTTTAAATTAACACCATGGGCAAAACAATATCACGTTTTTCATGTATTATGATCTGAATGTGTTCCCCCAAAATTCCTTTGTTGGACCCTAATCCCCAAGAGCGATAGTATTAGGAGGTGGGGCCCTCGGGAGGTGATTAGATCATGAGGGCAAAGCCCTAATGAACAGGATTAGTGTTCTTATAAAAGAGACGTCACTGAGATCCCTCAGCCCTTCAACCATGTGAGGATAGAAGTCGGCAACCCAAAAGACGTCCCTCACTCAACCATGCTTGAACCCTGATCTAGAACTTTCAGCCTCCACAAGTGTGAGATATAAATTTCTGTTGTTCTTAAGCTACCCAGTCTGGGTATTTTGCTGTAGAAGCTCTAACATACTATAAGATCCATCATATCTGGCTTATGATCTTTGGTTCTAGATTAAATGTTTTTATTTTGGAATATTGGAAAATAATAAATAAGGCTTATGAAGTGAGGCTAAGATACAAGAAGCTAAGATCTAAGAGCTAAGATCACAGAGTTGAGTGGTCGCAGAGACACAATGGTACTCAAAGCTTCTGGACTGTCATTCCTACACAATATATTTGTCTATTAATTAAGAACTCTTTATTATGCCAAGTTTAGAAAGCAAATGAAGTTTTAATTTCTACATGAGTATTATAATAAGGAACCTTTTAAAATCCCTTAGCATTTAGGTGTACAGAATATAAAGTTTATTGTCCTTTCTTTGAATAAGTGCTAATTCTACTACTAGGCTTCTAAAACTCCTTTTTTAATGCAATCTCCTAAACCCCACTTGCTTCCTAAAGATTCAACAACAACAAAATGTGACTTATTCTGCCAATATTAAAGCAAATGACTTCTTTAAATTAAAGTTAATTAAATTTTGCCCAATTGATTTGCATCTTGCATAAAAATGTGGAAACACTGTCATCATTCAACACTCCAGTGGCATTGGCATTTGAGACATAATTTATTTAAAGAGAGCTTTTTGTGCTGCCTTGCTGATTTTTCAAATATCTCCTCCAAGCAGTGGGTTTCAGTGTGACGACCTCTGTGTCTCTTGGAGTTCTCAGAATAATGAATGATTTGCAATATCATTTATATTTTAAATTTTCTTATGAATAATTGTTCATATTCTTCATATTAATTCCAAGACAGCACTTGCATTCTAAATTCCTTCTCAATGTCATCTTTTTAATTTCTCACTCCTTTTTCTCATTAACTTACTGCCCCTAACTTTGCCAATCAACTCAATGGCACTTTAATTTACAATAAGATTTCACATTCGACACACAACTATCATAAATGAAATATGCTAAAAAAGTAAATACCTCATTTCTGTGTAGGCTGTCTACTCACCCTTCCTTCTTTCTGTCTTTCTCTTCCTCAATCTAGTCTGTTTTCTTATCTTCAATAATCAAAGTATTGCTTTGATTAAATCATTCTTCTACTAAAATTCTAATGATCTTAATTAGCTAAAGTGTTATACATAAATCCTTTATCCTTGTATTCTTTAAATTTTGTAATGTTTGTTAAATTTTGCCCAACTTAACTTTAATATTAATTTAAAATATTCATAAAAAATATTTTCCTACTTTAATTCTCTTTTCTATTTAAATTGATCATCTCTAGATATTAGACTAATTTGTTCATTGTCTCTCAAACCTTACTGTCCAAGTCAGTCCTTTGGGTATTTGTTCCCCAACGTAGACTTTCCAGCACATCCTTTTCTCACAAATTGCAGGATAATTTGTTGAGACATTGCTTACATTTTGTTGTGCTTTTAATTTCCCCTCACTATTCTAAGCTGGTTTCCAAACATGTAGAATCTTGACTAAGGAAATTTTTATTTTCCCAGAGGGAAAGAAGAAACTTGTCATAGAACAGGTTTTCCTAGCTTTGTTTTTTTCCAGAAGGCAAAACACCTTGAGAGGGATTTTTATTTATTAAGGGAAGTAAAGGGAGAACAGGGCGGGTGGGGAGAGAAAAAGAAAGGAAGCCCATGAGTGGGAGGGGAAGGAGATTAGCAGGTAACAAGAATATAGGGGGCCACTACTAACTCCCTAGCGGGGCCCAGGATAGGTGGCCACACAGCAGAGGGTAATGAGCTGATTTCTGGAAACCTCAAAGAGGAGACAACTTAGGTAATAGGGTTTCACCAGAAGCAAATATTCTTCTATGTAAACTTGACATAGAAGCAGTAGTTGCCTGGAGCTGATGGACTGCATTGACGTGAATAACATAATAAATTATACATTTTTTGCACATCTAATGTGTAAAGTAAGATCCACCCCTACGACCATCCATCCTCTGAGACTCAGTTCAAATTCTATATTGTTGTAAAATGTTTTTTTCTGAAATACCCACAGTTTAAATAATTTCTTTACTTCTGAATTGACTGTTCCTTTTGTTTGTACTTTACCATGGACTTCACATCTTATCCCTTTCATTTAATACACAGATTATTTATAATTTCTAGCATGTATCATTATTTATAATTTGATGTTTTATATCCTTTCTCTACTAGATTAAAGTATAAGCTAAAGCAGGTACTATGATTTATAGTCCTAGTAGCCTTCAAAATTCCTATTGCTGTGCCTCACATGGAGAAAACACAATTAATATTGATTCAATTTCATTCATTCCTATTTAATTTTTGGCCCTGATGGCCATACATTTCCCCATTTCTCCTTTGACATTTAAAGTATAAATATGTATATTTCAGAAAAGATTTTTGTCTAATACCTTTCCAATGCAATCAGATTACTTGAGTTTCATAAGAGAGAGTTCAGCCTTCAAATAATATTTATGACTTCAACAAACCCAATAAGATTTCAGTCTTTTCCTGATATAAATGACAAGTGAAAAAGTGGGTTTTATTTTCTAATCCCTCAGTGTCTCAGGTGCATCAGGATTGCTTCCTCGTGTTTAGCAGTGTTGCTAAGCTAACCTTGGCAGTTTCTGACTTTCACAATTTAGTTTGTTTTATCCGAAGTGAACACAGTCAGCGTGAGATGTGTTACCATCTGGTACACAAATAAATCCTCTGAGACTCAGTTGATATTCTTACAGGGACGCTCTGTTCCACTTGATTCAGTTTCCTTGGTGTTCAAAATTATTATTTTATTGGAACTGAAAATAAATACAGGCTTAGGAAAAATTAAATAACATAAATTTTGCTGTCACTTTTCAAAGAAAACTCAATTAGTTCTCCATTTTGGGACAAAGGAGCATGCTGTTTTCTTCTGTCTGAATAGAAAGAATGACTGACTTAAGCAAAAATGAAACTCCTGATGTTAATGAAACTTTTCTTCAGTTCACAGCATCCTTTGCTCAGAAGAGCATTGAATAACTCCCAGAATTCTCTAAGGATTTATTCTTTTGGAAAACTGTCAGATTTCTGGCGTGATCTTTGACTTTAGATGGATATTTTCTGTTTAAATTAGTGAAAGTAAAGAGATACAATTGAATAATTAATTCTTTTCTAACTATACTGACAAAATAGAACTTTATAAATCAAGTCATAAAAACAAGGGCCCTTATATATTCTTGCCGTATTATATGTTTACTCTTACATAAAAGCAAGTATATTTTCCAGATCCTAATGTACAACCCAATTACAAACACAAATCAATTGCTGCATATTCAGTTGATGCTTGTGATTTACTGACTTCCTTTAATCCCTCCTCCTGGATGTTCAATCTATATAGCTGGGTCCTTCAGACCTCTGTTATTAGGATGGAAATATCCCCAGGCTCTGCAATAAGTCAGGTACTGACTTCAGCACTCACGTGTTCTTTCTGCCAGGCTTGCTGTGTCCCACAGCAGGGAAGAAGGCTTTTGTCTTGTTTCTAAGAATAGTTTTGTCTTTGAGTGCCATGATTATACTAAGTGCTTTCTGCCCTCATAATTTGCCTGGTTCTTTACTTTCTTTTTTTGGTTCTCCTGTAATGCCAAACATTGACCACTGAGCTCAATTCATGTTCACTGGACTTCCCTTCTCCCCAGACCTCTGCCCCCTGCATACTTGGATCTCAGGCCACACACCCACGGCCCTCTGCTTCTTGTGCATCTCCTTCATAGCAATTTTTAAAAAAAATCATATCTCTTATTTTCGGTCATAAAGTTGACCTTGCAGTCCAGCTAAACTTAGGCAGGAGACAGGGGAAAGGAAAGCTAAAGAAAGGCAATAAGTAAAAGCAGAAGTGACAGGGGATGAAAGCAGAACAAGGGCAGCAAGAGCTATTCCTGGATACAGAAATCATGAGTGGGCACAGTAGAGTTGAAATAATGGTGACCTTCTGTGGGTGCTGGCATCCTGGGCACCAATACTGGCTTCCACAATGTTCATTCCTTCTTTCACTTGACCAGAGATTGCACGGGTCCCATAGAGCCATCCTTCGCACAACAGATGAAAAAAATAGATCATATGAGAGGGTCCAACATCTGTCAGAAACAAGATATCGGGACCAGTGTGATTCTACATGAAGTTATCTGTGTGGGTTTTTTGTTTTTGTTTTTGATTTTCCTGGTTGATGATTTTCTGCTACTGTCATTATGGCATGTGAAATTGCCACCCTAGCATGAAAACCCAGCAATCTTTCTGTAAATTTAGGACTTCTTATATTATAGTACTTTCTCTCTGGTGTTTAGAGCCCAAGCATTTATCCTGTTTTTGGAACTATATTCGAAAATAACTCAAAGGAAACAGTGTAATGTTGAAGTACACCACAGAAGTTGGCTATAGCTGGAATCAGTTCAGAAACCCAACATTATAGCTCCAGTAAGTATAATGTGCAACGTGCCCTCATAATTTATTTAGGCCTCCACCAAAGTCAATCATCTTCTTTGGATAGTATGTTACCCATAAGAGGCTGAGTCAGCATCCTAAGCATTGCTACTTCCTCAGTGGGGGAGTTTTGTCCTCAGGCCTGGCCTTTTCCCATCTGTGGTAAACTGCTATGTTATCTACCCAGCTGGGTCATGGGATTTAAAAAGCTTTACATATCCATGGTCATGCAGCTGGGTGTGGGATGCATCACTATTGACTATTGACTATGGGAAATGGCTGTTTGAAGGGTGGATAGTGTTACAGCATGAATCTGAGAGTAGAGAATAAAAGGACTCTATTTAGTTTTGTTGAGTTGGACAGCTTGTTTGCTATAAATGAAACTGATGTACTTTGAGGCCTAGAGGGCTTTCTTCGGTTCATTGACTCAAGTCCTGTTCAATAATATTCTACATTAGGATACCCTGCACCAGGGTATGTTTAAATGGAAATGAAAATCTTTTTTAGGACAGTACATGGTTCGATATATATAAATGAATTTTTCTTGTGCTTGTGAATATGATAGTACAGATGAGTCTATAGTGACAAATTTTCACACTAAACTAGGAGAGTGGCTCAATTTCTGTATCAAATTTGGTACAGACACGCTTAATGCACTATTCTGCTTTCAGTCACCAGGCTCATTCTAATTTATAATGTTTCTGCAGTACAGTGTAAAAGAAATAACATGGACTCTTAAAATAAACATACTCTAGTTTACTCTCTGGCTCAGTAAAACATCTCTCAAGTGAGCAAGAGTGTATACACACACAAATACAAACACACAGGTCATATAGAGAGAGCTATATATGAAAGTTTAGTTATGAAAATTAAGTAAGATAGTATATTAAAGTAAAGCATATTAAAATATCTATTATACAGAGCACATTGTAATTCTCATGCCTGATAGCTAATATTATGAATATTATTTGACTTTATAAACCTTTAAAGTAAAAAATATAACCATTCTGGTAATTCTAGGCACTGAAAATTTCACATAATTCTGCATTTATCAAGATGAACTGAGATATTAATGAAAATCCTAAATGTAATCAGCCTTCTTTCCAATGCTGTAAATGGGCTCCTGCTTCTGCCCTCTTTTGTTGTCTGGCTCCAGTGCCACATTTTCCCAGCAGAGGTGAGCACTGGAACACACAGTTGTTCATATATTACCTTAATCCTGCAAGTACTTAGCAAACAACTCTGAAGATTATAATAAATAGATGTTGAGACCCTGTATAGGAATGGATAATCTGGGGTTTAATTCTATGAAATGGAAGGGGACCTCATTTGTCTTAAGTATCTTTCATATGTTAGGGCCTTTACATAGATGATCTAATTTACTTTTCTATTAAGCAGTGAGAGAGAGAGGTTGTTTTCCCACTTTCTAGATTGGGAAACCAGCTAAGAGGTGAAATTACTTATTTAAGGTCACACAAGCAGTGTGACTTAAGGGCTTGCTTATATTTGGAAGTATTACAATGTTGCATAGACTATATAATTCTTACCATCACCTCTCCATTACCAAATGAAAAATTTTTTTTTAATCTTTATTGGAGTATAATTGCTTTACAATGGTGTGTTAGTTTCCGCTTTATAACAAAGTGAATCAGTTATACATATACATATGTCCCCATATCTCTTCCCTCTTGCATCTTCCTCCCACCCTCCCTATCCCACCCCTCTAGGTGGTCACAAAGCACTGAGCTGATCTCCCTGTGCTATGCGGCTGCTTCCCACTAGCTATCTATTTTACATTTGTAGCGTATATATGTCCATGCCACTCTCTCACTTTGTCCCAGCTTACCCTTCCCCCTCCCCATATCCTCAAGTCCATTCTCTAGTAGGTCTGCGTCTTTATTCCCGTCTTGCCCCTAGGTTCTTCATGACCATTTTTTTTTAGATTCCATATATATATGTTAGCCTATGGTATTTATTTTTCTCTTTCTGACTTACTTCCCTCTGTATGACAGTCCCTAGGTCCATCTACCTCACTACAAATAACTCAATTTCATTCCTTTTTATGGCTGAGTAATATTCCATTGTATATATGTGCCACATCTTCTTTATCCATTGATCTGTTGATGGACACTTAGGTTGCTTCCATGTCCTGGCTATTGTAAATAGAGCTGCAATGAACATTGTGGTACGTGACTCTTTTTGAATTATGGTTTTCTCCAGATATATGCCCAGGAGTGGGATTGCTATATCATATGGTGGCTCTATTTTTAGTTTTTTAAGGAACCTCCATACTGTTCTCCATAGTGGCTGTATCAATTTACATTCCCACCAACAGTGCAAGAGGGTTCCCTTTTCTCCACACCCTCTCGAGCATTTATTGTTTGTGGATTTTTTTGATGATGACCATTCTGACCATTGTGAGATGATATCTCATTGAAAATATTTTAATTGTATTCCTGTAAAGCTTAAAAGTTCTTGATGTATGATCAATATAGATCTTTGCTTTACTTAGGGGCAAGATTCTAACCATCAGCTTAAACCCTGAAGGAGCATTTTCCTCCTTTCCATAGATTTAATGGCAAACTTTTCCCCCAGATCTCCCTTTGTAGTAATACACAGGCTCTGTATTTTCTGTAGATAACACAACACACGATCAAAATGTGCGGAAGGGAAATAAACGGCTTGTGAGCATCTTCCGTTTTCCGCAGGCAGCGCGTTGGCAGCGATTCGTTTGCTTCACTGCGGGCTTGACAGGCATTCTGCTCCCTGACAGCGAAGCCAACGCGCCTCGGCAGCGGCTGCAAAAGCAGCTTCGGGTGATTAAATCTCAGGCTTCTGTCAGGAAACTGCCTGTGATGTCTTTTCTCACAACTACTTACGTCTCATTACAAGCCTCTTTTCTTCCCTGCAGATTCAGCTCTGGCATCGCGAAGAAGTGTTTTCATGTGGCATGTCTTGCTTTCAGATCCCTTACGTTCATACTTATGAATTGATATATGAATTGATACTTATGAATTGATATAGTACTCATGAACAAAAAAAGCAGAAAATTGAGAAAATGTATTTCTGAAAACATTAAAGATTGCACATGCCTTTTAATGTAAATATATATTCTTGTGTATGCTTTTAAACATATGAAATTGCACTACACTGTTTTCACTGATATTTTCTAACAACTAATTTATTTCAAATAACATCTTAGCATCTTATCACTGTGGGTTGTGCAGTCTAAATAAAAGGGTGTAGAATTTCTTAAGCTTACAATCTAATTTACACAAGCATGGGCAAACAAAAAAAAATGAGTGCATTCAGACGGATTGTTTGGGTGAAGATGGTTTATTATGAAAGAAGTGAAGACTATATAATACTCAGGTATGTTAGTTCAAGGAGGAAGCTATTCCAGGCCTGAGGTGCCATGATTCTAGTTAAAGAAATGCAAATAAAACAGAACTGGGTACATGAATATAAAAATAAAGGAGAAGCACTAGGTCACATACATATTAACATGCTTCTCCCATCTACTCTTTTTCACTGTGTCCTCTTATTGGCCTATTTCCATTGATGAGTGGATGTATGCTTCTTCTCAGATGAAGTACTTCAAGAATGTTAATAGACACAATGTCAAGTTACTCTGGGAAAAGAAGCTAGTCCACCTTACTAGAGTCTCTTAAATATTAATGTGTGCTCACACCTACACCTCCAGAACTAATGCTAGAAAAATTGTTGCTACTAATCAATAACTTGACCAGGAAGGACCATGCTTCTTCTAATACCTTACATAAAAATTTGCCATTTCAAACCATTTATTATGAGCAAATAAACTCATCATTTATAATGCTGATACCTTGGGGGTAGGTTACAAGTCAGTTTCTCACAATTCAGCACTGACCAACAGATTGCTATTTTCTTAAGGAGGTAGATAAATTCAATTGAGATAAATGTGCTTTAGTTGTATATTAAAAATGTTTTAGTTGAGCTTGATATATAGGGACTGAAATATACCATATTGAGAATCTTTGAATAGCTGCAAAGCAGGATGAGAATCCTGGATACATGGCAGATGCATGTCAAAGGATGAGAAGCAAAACTGCCCACCTTTATTGGTCTGAGTCACGCCGTTCAGTACATGGATATATAAACATACTTGAAAATTTATCATAAAGCCATAAAATAATATGGAGCCAAAAAATTACTTGGCGGGAAATGGGTGATGAGACAATAAGGTAGGAAACTTGTGAAATGTGTAGAAAGAATGTGAATATAGGAGGATATTATAAAAGTGGATGGGGAATACTATAAAAGTGAATCTCTAGGGAGAAGATATTTAGAATTGCTGACACTTTTCGAGTAACAATTTCCCACTCCAAAATATCCCTCTCAAGACACCTTCAAAATATTTAGAATCCTGTTTTTAATTCTTTTGAGAAACTGACTAAAGGAGTAGTCAGTAACTTAAGTAACAACCCAAACCTCATTTCAGCTAGTAAATTAGTATGCCTAAATTATCCAAAAAACTTCCTGACTTCAAAGTTCATATTTTTTCACCTCTGTACTACTCATATTTTGAGCAGCCTAATCTAGAAAACAGGTGAAAACATCCTATTAGCTGAATATTCTTGTATATGTGTCATGAACTATATATTTTATAAACTCTTATCTAATTAAATAGCATCTCTTTAATAAAAATATAGTAAAATGTAATTAGCCTATGTTAATTTTCATTAAGGTTGGCAATGCATATGAAAAGTCTTTCGTATTTGTAAAGCATCATACAAAAGAAAGGTTTTGTTCTGATATTCAGTGGGCAGTTGTCATGGTCTTTGAGATGAAAATACAAAGTCGACATATTCAACATAAACTTTAAAAATAGTCATTTACTATCTATTAACAGTGAGTTATTTTATAATTAGTAACTGGAGGGCTGATGTTAAAGCATGGTGTGCTAGTAGTGAAACGGGCATTGCACTGTGATTCAAGAGAAGTAAGTTCTAGTCCTGGGTTTTTCATGTGTTACTCAGGGAAAGTTATTCTTTGAAACCCACATTCATCATTTCTGTAAATAGTGATGCAAAGATTTGATGAACTGGATATATGTAACCAGGACACTAAACAAGCATGATTCACAGAGTATAATCAAAACAAAATTTGAGTTTTTTGTTTTTCACCGTCCTAAGTAAATGTATTCAACAGAGGAAGGGTATTTTCCATATCTACCAGGGCTCTGACAAACCATGTCAGATTGCTTCCCATGTAGAATCACTCACTCAGGCTCCAACACCTTGTATTAAGCTGTCTTTTAGAGAGGATGCCCATCATGCTTCATTTAGGCTTCAATATCTCATGTTGGACAGCTGTCCCACACAGACACTACATCTGCATCCTTACTACATCTGCATCCTCGTCACCCTGCAGGCTTGACTACTTACTTAAACTGGTCCACTCTCCCATGTCGATCTCTCATCAACTGGCTCACGCTCCCACATCTCAAGTCATGTTGCCACACAGGTTCTTCTCTTTATGTTCTTCAGATTGGATTATTTCAATAGATCTGCCTCGAAGTTTAGCTTTCTTCTGCTCTCTCTGATCTGTGATAAGCCTATCTTGTAAACTATTTCAGTTTTTGTATGTTTTAGTTTTAGAGTTCCATTTTTGTTTTGTTTTGCTTTCTGTGTTTTATAGATTCCCCATTAAGTCAATTTTATTATCATATTTTCCTTTGGTCACTATATACATAAGGTTAACCTCAGGTTCGTAGTCTCTCAACTACTTTTAATTATTGGCGACTTTTCCCCATTCCTTTGCACATCTGGAAGTGTTTACTTTTCTAGCGTCTCTTATCTTCCTCTTAATTGTATTGATCTTTGTTTAGTAATTAAATAATTTATTGAACTAAAAAACCAAAACAGTCATTGTGCAGCAGCTCTAAATATTCACTTCTTTTAGACTACTTCTGTGGCTTTTTACTGAGAACTTTGAAGTTTTACTCATGTATGCACAGTTTAGGTGTAATCTAAGGATTTGGGCAGGGCTTGTATGTATATTTGTGGGCTCCTGCTACAGCTCCTTCCTTTATGGGATTTCTCTTCTCAACTCCCTGCCACTCTGGTTGCTTTCTAACTCCATCTTCTGACAACTCAAGCCAAAGTCTGAGGTTTTCTGCTTAGGTTATATGTGCACTGAGCAACATGGACTGTGGAGCGCCCTCTGAAGGTGTCATGTATTAGTAGATCTCACTCAGTGCAGTTCCCTTTTGTCAAGGGTCTAATACATTCAAGTTTCTGCCTGTTTGTTGTCACTTTCTAGTGCCTTCAAATATTTCTTTTTAAGTATTGTTCAAAGTATATAACTGTTTCCTCTGCAAAGGTTGGTCTAATATTAACCCTCTGTTATGATCAAAATCCCCCTCCTTATCTACTGGTTTTGACTTCAATAAACTTAGTTATTTATTAAACTCCAAACTATTAACATTAATAATAATAATGACTAATACTACATTATTTTTTATATTCATTTAGTTCTGTATTTTAGATTCTTTCACCTGTATGATGTCATGTGGGGATGTACACTGTAATAAAGAAAGTAGTTGAAAGAGAAAATCGTTTTTATATTTTTTATCTTTATGGTGTTAAAAGGTCAGGCAAAGTAAAAATGATTTTTGTTTAACTCTTGGTACTAAACCAGGGAGTGGAATACAGACCAACAACTAAGAATGCAAAGAAGGATAGTCATTAAAGAGAAATCTGGCATTTAAATCTTTGAGGCTGCTGGAGTCCATGACAACTCCACTGGGGACCTGTTGAAAATACATTCTATTAGTTCTTACTAATAAGAACCTGCTGTATAAAAAAATAAATAAAATAAAATTCAAAAGAAAAATAGAAAGAAAATACATTCTAGTCTTTGCATTGAACTCAAATCCTTGCTTTCCTTTATCTGGACTCATTAGTGACTATTTATTTATTTATTTATTTATTTATTTGTTTGTTTTTGTGGGGCAGGTTAGACTTAAAAAATTATGGTAGACCTAATCAATCAATAATGAAAGTTTAATCCTTTGGACAACACCATAAAATTTCTATCTTCTTAGCACATATTGTTATGCTTATACATATGTGAGAAACATATAGGGTCAGTGGTTTTATAGGTAGTATTTTTGCTATTTTAGAATTCCTAAGTTGAATAGATCATTAAATAAAATTTATATAAGATGGAAAACTTATTTAAATTGCTTTATTGAACCCAGCATGTGGTATTCATTCTCTATAAATTTAAATAAAGCTTCCATCTTTTCTTTAATTCAGACATCTCTGATTAAATCTTCACACAAGGGCTTCCCTGGTAGCGCAGTGGTTGGGAATCTGCCTGCCAATGAGAATCCGCTTGCCAATGCAGGGGACATGGTTTCGAGCCCTGGCCTGGGAAGTTCCCACATGCCATGGGGCAACTAAGTCTGTGAGCCACAACTACTGAAGCCCATGCTCTGCAAAAAGAGAAGCCAATGCAATGAGAAGTCCAAGCACCGCAAGGAAGAGTAGCCCCCACTCTTGGCAACTGGAGAAAACCCACGCACAGCAATGAAGACCCAACGCAGCCATAAATAAATAAATATTTCTTAAAAAATCTTCACACAAAATACAAGTAAACACAATATATTCATGCACAATATCAAAGTTCCATTAAAAGTTCACCTTCCCAGGGCTTCCCTGGTGGCGCAGTGGTTGAGAGTCCGCCTGCCGATGCAGGGGACACGGGTTTGTGCCCCGGTCTGGGAGAATCCCACATGCCACCGAACGGCTGGGCCCGTGAGCCATGGCCGCTGGGCCTGCGCGGCTGGAGCCTGTGCTCCGCAGCAGGAGAGGCCACAGCAGTGAGAGGCGGCCCGTGTACCGCAAAAAAATAAATAAAAGTTCACCTTCCCATTCAAATGTGATTTTGAAGTCGAAACTCAAGAGTTTTTTTCACAAGAGCAAGATTTGATTCTAATTTCAGAGCAGGCATCCTGTGACTCCAAGCTGTATAGAATATCAACCAATGTTTGTGGCAATATAAGGTTCACAACTGTCCACCTGTACTATTCTCAAAATGTCGTTATTTTTTAAAGTATGGGCTTAGGGGGAATTAGTTATATTGGGAGCTTTTGGTTTTGCCATTTTAAAAGTTTTTTATACTTTCTCAACTTCAGGAGCACCAATTTAATTTTTTTCCCATTTAAAATGGTTGCATGCCCAAAAGTAACCTAAAATAAGAATGAAGATTGTCTTTTTTATATTTTGGAAAACATCTCCAGAAAGGTTTACTGTCTAGGAAATGACCTTACTGATCTCAATTATCATCATTTGGGAGGATTGTTTTCAAATAATAATTGTTTTTAAGAATCAATAAAGTAAATTTCAAACAAAATAATGATATTTGCAATTTTTAAGGTCCTCCTTTGTTTGACTTACTTAACATAGTTCACTTCTTAATCTTATAAAAATAAACCTGTGGTAATGTTTTTTTATGTCAGTTTTACAGAGTATGAAAATCAAGTTGTTGAGAGCATGTAACTGGTCCAAAATCTCATAATGCAAAAGTTTTTAAGTTGGAATTCAAAGTCAGGCTTGTTTAAATTCAACGCCAAATGTTCCGTCCATGATTTCATATTAGATAACATACTAAGAACAGTCTCTCTGCTTTGACAGGTTAAGTTAAAGCAGAATACCAAACAAAAAGTAGTGGTTGTGCTTCTAACACTTTTTTCCTACACTGTTATTATTTCTGTTGAAGAGTGAAATGGAAGAAACTGAGAGAAGAGATTCTAGATTTCTGAGTACTTGCGTGGAATGACCTTTTGCTTATGGAGTTAGGGATCTGGCAGTTTTCTTTACCGAAATGCCAATAATGTCTTTTTTTCTTCATCTTTGTTAGCACCCTAATCTACCTAACACCCACTGGCAGAGAGTTGAAAATTTTCTATATACATCCTTGTAAATGACAGGATGATTTGGTACCATGGTAAATTCGATGCTTTTTCTTAGCTGAGTGACATGCCCTGTAAGTTGTGGCCTATAAGAAAGAGAATAGGCTCTTTTTGTGACTAAATACAATGTAACCATGTGATACTATTAACTTCTGTTTAGCTTTTGGAGATTTATGTATGAGAAGTAACATTTTCAAAAATGACCATGGAATAGGAAAAGTAGAATACATGAAAATTTAAATGTTACTATATGTAAGTACAATGAGTTTTGCTAGTAATATCAAACTGTATATACTGCAGAATGGGTTTTGTGTTTCAATATAGTTGAATTGGGAGACTATAGATTTATCCTAAAAGTGGAGCCATCTATTAAAAGACTACTGAGTGACCTTAAATGTCATTCTGTTTTCCTTAATCCTATCTTCTTTTTATGACTGAATAGCATTACTATTTCTGATCCTTGCCTTACTCATCAGATTTAATTCTAAGAAAACTATTAGCTATTTCTGAAATCAAATTGTAAGAAGTCTCTGGCTCTAACATTAACTTGAACAATCTAGGATATTTTAAAAAAATCATCTGAGGCTCTGGGTTTATTTCCCTTTCTTCCAAACCATCTACTGCGTGCATTTTCTATTGGGAAATATATCTAGCCAACTCAATTAAAAACTTAACACTCCCTATGCCTAGAGTGATGCTTTTGCTAAATTCTGTTTAACTGATGATCTTTAATGGTCCTTTTTCACTCATCAGTTATAGAATGTCACTATTCTTTTATAGATAACTGATTCCTTACTTAGTCTCTCTTTTTCCCAAGGAACTGATACAGAAAGATAATAAATTCTTTCACCATGAGGAATTAATTGACTAAGCAATACCTTACTCTAGAAAGCACACCTGTCCAGCTCTGCTGCTGTTTGTCTGTAAGAGTTATGACCACTGTAGTAGATAGGCAGTAGTGATTGTTGTTTCTGTTGTCATACTAGCTTTGAGACTTTAGATGAGCAAATGAACTCACTTAAGTCTGTTGCCTCGTGTGCAGAAAGTGAATATTAACAGCATTTACCTCTGTTCAGAATTTATTAAATTTGATCATTTATGTAAAATGTTTAGCAAATATTGGGCACATTGAAAGTGTTTAATAAATGTTAGACAATAATATTGTTCTTTTATTGTTAATTATTATTTTATTATTATTTTACTATTATTATTACCTCAAGTTCCAAAGTTCCCCATATCCAAAGGTATATCTCAGATATACCTTGAATTTACTAAAAACCTTCCATAATTTAAGATATTAAACTAAAACACCATGATGTAATAATTTTCTGAGCTTTAACATCATTTACTAAACTCCTGAATTTTCACTATGGTGCAGATGTTTAATATTAGTTTAAAAGTATGTAATCAAAATTTTAGGTATTTAAACATATTTAATATATTTAAAGGAGATGTTTGAATACATTATGATATAGCCAACTACAAACTCATTTACATAAAAGATGACAGATTTTTTTTCTGAAATGTGCCAGAACTGATTCTGCTTGAAAGCAGGGCTGACAGTGAAATGGTATCTGGGATTCTTCCAGCATTAAACATGTAAACATATGCAATTTCTATGCACAAATTAGCAACACTTCTCATTTGAGTGTACTCCAAGGTTAAACAGGCATTTTGATTATTTAGAGAGTTTTTTTTTTTTTTTTTTTTTGCGGTATGCGGGCCTCTCACTGTTGTGGCCTCCCCCGTTGCGGAGCACAGGCTCCGGACGCGCAGGCTCCGGACGCGCAGGCTCAGCGGCCATGGCTCACGGGCCCAGCCGCTCCGCGGCATATGGGATCCTCCCAGACCGGGGCACGAACCCGTATCCCCTGCATCGGCAGGCGGACTCTCAACCACTTGCGCCACCAGGGAGGCCCTATTTAGAGAGTTTTGAATGATGAATTATATGAATGCTTCAGGTCATGCTCTAATTATATCTCTATTATTTCGTGAAGAGCAGGAAGGTTTGTGCAGGGATGTGGAATTATAACAATATTAAAATTAATAATAAGATGATATAAAAACATGTTTATAACACTAAATACATAAGTATGACAAATGGATAATTTTCTACACAATTTACCAAAACTACCATGAGAAGTAAAAATGTTGAATATTCCTATACCTGTTAAGGACATCGAATCCATAATTGACAAATCACCTGCACCACAAACAAAATAAACCCTTCAATGGCAAGATCACATTTCACTGATAAATCTTTCCAAACATTCAAGGAAGAAATAATGCTAATCTTACACAAATTCAAACTTAGTTCATGAGACCAATAAAAGATTTGATACTAAAACTTAAAAAACAATTATAAGAAATTATAATTAAATACACACTAACTCTCATAGATATAGATGTAAGAACCCTAAATAATAACAAATAGGAACTAACAGTATATAAAAAGGAAGATTAATTATGACCAAGAGCAGACAATTCCAGGAGTGTGAGTGGGATTTACCACTGGAAGATCAATCAGTATAATGCACCACATTTATAGTATAAAGAAGAGAAGAACATTATTTCTTGTAGATGCTGGAAATATATTTTATTAAACTCATCACCCATTATGATAACTATTCTCAATTAACTTGTAATAGAGATAAACTACCTTATCAGATGAGGGGTATCTATATCTATATTTACCTATCACACTTATTGCTAAATCTATCTATGTTTTATAAATTACAGATATTACAGTCAATAGCAAAATATTAATGCATGTCTTCTGAGGTTAGAATGAAATATTGTACTCAAAAACCACTGCCAGTCAATAGCACAAGGGGAAAGAATGGCATAAACATTGAAAATAAATGGTAAGACCTATCTTTATTCACAAATCATTTATTTTTAAAAAATTCTATAAAGAAACTATCAGAATTTAGATGTAAATTTTGAAAATTCATCAAACTTAATATCAACATACAAAATCAATTTTATTGCTATACATAAGTAAAAAACTGAAATTAAATATGAAAACACCAATTATAATAGCATCAAAATTACTTGCCATACATATACCCTGAGAAAACCACAATTCGAAAAGAGTCATGTACCAAAATGTTCATTGTAGCTCTATTTACAGTAGCCAGAAGATGGAAGCAACTTAAGTGTCCATCATCAGATGAATGGATAAAGAAGATGTGGTACATATATACAATGGAATATTACTCAGCCATAAAAAGAAACGAAATTGAGTTATTTGTAGTGAGGTGGATGGATGTAGAGTCTGTCATACAGAGTGAAGTAAGTCAGAGGGAGAAAAACAAATACCGTATGCTAACACATATATATATGGAATCTAAGAAGAAAAAAAAAAGGTCATGAAGAACCTAGGGGTAAGACAGGAATAAAGACACGGTCCTACTAGAGAATGGACTTGAGGATATGGAGAGGGGGAAGGGTAAGCTGTGACAAAGTGAGAGAGTGGCATGGACATATATACACTACCAAACGTAAAATAGATAGCTAGTGGGAAGCAGCCACATAGCACAGGGAGATCAGCTCGGTGCTTTGTGACCACCTAGAGGGGTGGGATAAGGAGGGTGGGAGGGAGGGAGACGCAAAAGGGAAGAGATATGGGAACATATGTATATGTATAACTGCTTCACTTTGTTATAAAACAGAAACTAGGGTTTCCCTGGTGGCGCAATGGTTGAGAGTCCGCCTGCCGATGCAGGGGATGCGGGTTCGTGCCCCAGTCCGGGAAGATCCCACATGCCGCGGAGTGGCCGGGCACGTGAGCCATGGCTGCTGAGCCTGCACGTCCGGAGCCTGTGCTCTGCAACAGGAGAGGCCACAACAGTGAGAGGCCCGCATACCACTTAAAAACAAAAACAAAACAAAACAAAAAAACAGAAACTAACACACCATTGTAAAGTAATTATACTACAATAAAGATGTTAAAATAAAAAAAATTATTTGCCATAAAGACAAAAATTTCAAAAAATGGAGTTATAGAAGATCTCTAAACTTAAAGCAACTAAATATTTCTAAGAAAAATAACCCTAAAATTGGAAATAGATACCTTGTTAACTGATTAAATAATTGTATGTTGAGATCTATATTATATATTGTTAATATCCTTAAATTAATATATAGAGTGAATACAATCTAAGAAATATTTCAAGCCCTATTTAAATAGAAGCTGAAATACAATGCTACTACTCTATTCTGAGAAAACATAGAAAATTAAACAGTATTCTACATATTAAGCATATTAATTATGTAATTATTCTCTCCCCCAAAAGTAAAATATTTTAAGGCCAGATGTCATAGTCTAAAATTTAAGGACTGCAAAAGCCAAAAAATTATATATAAAGGCAATAGACTTAGAATAGGTAGTACAAATTTGAAGAACAAGCACAGTATTGGAGGAATTATAGTACCATATTTCAAGGTTTACTTTAAGCTTTGGTAACAGTGTATAATTAGTGCAAGCTTAGGCAAATTGAGAAATGGAAAAAATAAAGAAACACTCAACTATGTTCACTTAATTTATGGCAAAAGAGACAATGAAGTTCATTTAAGGAAAGAATGATCAGTTTAGCAAATTTGGCAGGAGTAAAACTGACAACTACCATACAATATACAAATATTAATTTTATATGTATCATGGACACAAACATGAAAGCTAAAACAACCAAGATTATAGATTATAGATATAAAATTTAAAGATTATAAATATTATAGAAGTTTACATAAGAGATATCTTTGTGATATTGTATAGTCCAAAATACATTATTCAGGTCACAGAGAGTATTAGACATAAAAGTTAATAAATTGGGCTTCATTAAAATTAAGAACTTCAGTTCATCAAAATACAGTCCTCAGAAGTAAATCAGCAAGTCACAGACTGGGAGACGATATTTCAAATTTATATATGAAAAAAGATTAATATCCAGAATATGTAAAGAACCACCACAAACAAAGAAGGAAAGAAAAGGTATAATTTACATATTACACACATCTCTGGAAAATACACTTTACTAAAAAGAATCTCCAAATGGGTAATAAACTTATAAAATCAGTCTTAATACCATTATTCATTGGATAAATGAAAATGAAAACCACAACAAAATAGTACTAAACATCCCAGAATGGATAAAAATTTTAAAGTTGACAGTTTTAAGTATTAGCAAGAATGTGAAGCCAGTGGAAGTCTTGTACTTTGAAGGAGGGATTGTAAACTGATTTTAAAAAGCACTTTCGGAAACCTCTTGGACAGTACCTACTAAAACTAAGCATTTTCCTATTCCATGAGCTGGTAATTTCATTTCTATTTATATGTCAAAAAATAAATTTACACATTGGCTATAAAAGGCATGTAACTGTTCATAGCAGCTTTCTTCCTAATAGTACCAAACTATTAATAACTACTTGCTGTCAAAAGAAAAACTAAAATTGGAAACAACCCAAATGTCTGTGAAAAGAAGAATCAACCCTGGTGTATGCATACAATGTCATCTTACACAATTTTTTTTTTTTTTTTTTGCGGTACGTGGGCCTCTCACTGTTGTGGCCTCTCCTGTTGCAGAGCACAGGCTCCAGACGTGCAGGCTCAGCAGCCATGGCTCACGGGCACAGCCGCTCCACGGCATGTGGGATCTTCCCGGACTGGGGCACGAAGCCGTGCCCCATGCATCGGCAGGCGGACTCTCAACAACTGTGCCACCAGGGAAGCCCCACAAAATTTTTTAAGATGCACTTTTATACACAATAACCTGCCTGAATCTCAGGGACAGTATGTTGACCAAAAGGAACCATATAAAATGAGTCTATCTTGCATTGTTCAAATTTAAATAAATTTCAAGAACAAGTCACTAATATATGATGACAGAAGTCAGAACAAAGGAGTCTGGCAGGTAAAAAAAATGAGGAAACATTCTGTAGTAGTGAAATATTTTATATCTTGATAGGTGTGTCTGTTACACACGTGTGTGTGTGTTTACTTCAGATTCTACATTGTAATGCATATAAACAGAAAATCAATAAAAATGTAAAACATTTATTAATTAAGGATATTTTTTACATTGCTTTAGATGAAAACATTAAACATGCAGTTGTCCATTTTTATCCATCTTAAAGAAAAGTCAGCAATGCTGATTTGGAACTACTGCTTATGTAACTAAGGATATTTGATTATAGAAACAGGACTGCAAGGAAACTCCCTTCTTGGTTCTGTTACATTCCACCATGTTCAGAAGTTTCCTTTCTTGACTCCAAACCCAAAAAAGGAATTCAACTCCTCTTTCTGTAGGATTTTACAAGCCTCCTAGAATATTGGACAGTATGTTGTCCAGGGACAAGCTGGAGGAAGTTTCCACTATTAAGACCATCTTGTTACTACAATGTTGTCTGCTCCTCCCCACTTTGAAAACTCTGCCCCCTCCACACCTTACACTCCCATCTCCAATGCTCTTCTGAATTCTCCTGTCCCTCCTCCACATCCAGTGCTGCTCTTCGCTGGGAGGATAAACAGTGGATCCCCAATCAGCATTGGATCATCAGGTTATATCTGATTTATAGCAAGTACAAATGCTTTCTATGTATTTTTTGTTGTCTTTTTTTTATTTTTGTACTTATTTTTCCTTTGCTATGAACCAGAGTTGCCATCAAAGTCCCAATATGGGAGTTAAATGAAAACAACATAAGTTTAAAAATCAGTATAGAGGACGAGGGGAATATGGCGCAAGAGTAAGACGCAGAGATCACCTTCCTCCCCACAGATACATCAGAAATACATGTACACGTGGGACAACTCCTACAGAACACCTACTGAACGCTGGCAGAAGACCTCAGACCTCCCAACAGGCAAGAAACTCCCCACGTACCTGGGTAGGGCAAAAGAAAAAATAATAAACAGAGACAAAAGAATAGGGATGGGACCTGCACCAGTGGGAGGGAGCCGTGAAAGAGGAAATGTATCCACACACTAGAAGCCCCTTTGCGGGCGGAGACTGTCGGTGGCGGTGGAGTGGGGGGGGAAGCTTCGGAGCTGAGGGGGAGAGCAGAGCAACAGGGATGCGGAGGGCAAAGCGGAGAGATTCCTGCAGAGAATCGGTGCTGACCAGCACTCATCAGCTGAGAGGCTTGTCTGCTCACCTGCCGGGGTGGGCGGGGCTGAGAGCTGAGGCTCAAGCTTCGGTTGGAGCGCAGGGAGAAGACTGGGATTGGCGGCGTGAACACAGCCTGAAGGGGTTAGTGCACCACGGTTAGCAGGGACGGAGTCTGGGAAAAGTCGGGACCTGCCGAAGAGGCAAGAGAATTGTTCTTCCCTCTTTGTTTCCTGGTGCATGAGGAGATGGGATTAAGAACACTACTTAAAGGAGCTCCAGAGATGGGCGCGAGGCGCAGCTAAAATTGCGGACCCCAGAGATGGGCATGAGACGCTAAGCCTGCTGCTGCCACCACCAAGAAGCCTGTGTGCGAGCACAGGTCACTATCCACACTGCCTTTCTGGGAAGCATGTGCAGCCTGCCACTGCCAGGGTCCCGGGATCCAGGAACAACTTCCCCGGGAGAACGCACAGCGTGCCTCTGGCTGGTGCAACGTCATGCCAGCCTCTGCCGCTGAAGGCTCGCCCTGCACTCCACACCCCTCCCTCCGTCCGGCCTGAGTGAGCCAGAGCCCCCCAATCAGCGGCTCCTTTAACCCTGTCCTGTCTGAGCTAAGAACAGACGCCCTCCAGCGACCTACATGCAGAGGCGGGGCCAAATCCAAAGCTGAGCCCCGGCAGCTGTGCAAACAAAGAAGAGAAAGGGAAAACTCTCTCAGCAGCCTCAGAAGCAGTGGATTACAGCTCCACAAGCAACTTGATGTCCCCTGCATCTGTGGAATACATGAAAAGACAACGAATCATCCCAAACTGAGGAGGTGGACTTTGAGAGTAAGATTTATGATTTTTTCCCCTTTTCCTCTTTTTGTGAGTGTGTATGTGTATGCTTCTGTGTAAGATTTTGGCTGTATAGCCTTGCTTCCACCATTTGTCCTAGGGTTCTATCCATCCGTTTTTTTTTTTTTCTTAAAAAAATTTTTTTTCTTAAGAATTATTTTTTATTCTAATAACTTTATTTTATTTTACCTTACTTTATTTTATTTTACTTTATCTTCTTTCTTTCTTTCTTTTTTCTTTCATTCTTTCCTTCCTTCCTCCTTCCTCCCTCCCTCCCTCCCTCTGTTCTTTCTCTTTCTTTCTTGCCCTTTCTTTCTTTCTTTCTTTCTTTCTTTCTTTCTACTTTTTCTCCCTTTTATTCTGAGCCGTGTAGATGAAAGGCTCTTGGTGCTGAGGCCAGGAGTCAGTGCTTTGCCTCTGAGGTGGGAGAGTCAACTTCAGGACACTGGCCCACAAGAGACCTCCCAGCTTCACATAATATCAAATGGCGAAAATCTCCCAGAGAGCTCCATCTCAACACCAGCACCCAGCTTCACTCAATGACCAGCAAGCTACAGTGCTGGACACCCTATGCCAAACAACTAGCAACACAGGAACACAGATCAACCCATTAACAGAGAGGCTGCCTAAAATCACCAGACGTGGACCTGCCCACCAGAAAGACAAGATCCAGCCTCATCCACCAGAACACAGGCACTAGTCCCCTCCACCAAGAAGCCTACACAACACACTGAACCAACTTAAGCCACTGGGGACAGACACCAAAAACAACGGGAACTACAAACCAGCAGCCTGCAAAAAGGAGACCACAGACACAGTAAGGTAAGCAAAATGATAAGACAGAAAAACACACAGCAGATGAAGGAGCAAGGTAAAAACCCACCAGACCTAACAAATGAAGAGGAAATAGGCAGTCTACCTCAAAAAGAATTCAGAATAATGATAGTAAATATGATCCAAAATCTTGGAAATAGAATAGAGAAAGTGAAAGAAACATTTAACAAGGACCTAGAAGAACTAAAGATGAAAAAGGTAACAATGAACAACAAAATAAATGAAATTAAAAATACTCTAGATGGGATCAATAGCAGAATAACTGAGACAGAAGAACGGAAAAGTGACCAGGAATATAAAACAGTGGAAATAACTACTGCAGAGCAGAATAAAGAAAAAAGAATGAAAAGAACTGAGGAAAGTTTCAGAGACCTCTGGGACAACATTAAATGCACCAACATTTGATTTATAGGGGTTACAGAAGAAGAAGACAAAAGAAAGGGACTGAGAAAATATTTGAAGAGATTAAAGCTGAAAACTTCCCTAATATGGGAAAGGAAATAGTTAATCCAGTCCAGTAAGCACAGAGAGTCCCATACAGGATAAATCCAAGGAGAAATATGCCAAGACACATAATAATCAAACTGTCAAAAATTAAATACAAAGAAAACATATTAAAAGCAGCAAGGGAAAAACAACAAATAACACACAAGGGAATCCCCATACGGTTAACAGCTGATCTTTTAGTGGAAACTCTGCAAGCCAGAAGGGATTGGCAGGACATATTTAAAGTGATGAAGGAGAAAAACATGCAACCAAGATTACACTACCCAGCAAGGATGTCATTCAGATTTGATGGAGAAATTAAAATGTTTACAGACAAGCAAAAGCTGAGAGAGTTCAGCACCACCAAACCAGCTTTACAACAAATGCTAAAGGAACTTCTCTAGGCAAGAAACACAAGAGAAGGAAAAGACCTACAATAACAAACCCAAAATAATTAAGAAAATGGGAATAGGGACATACATATTGATAATTACCTTAAATGTAAAAGGATGAAATGCTCCCACCAAAACACACAGATTGGCTGAATGGATACAAAAACAAGACCCATATATATGCTGTCTACAAGAGACCCACTTCAGACTTAGAGACACATACAGACTGAAAGTAAGGGGATGGAAAAAGATATTCCATGCAAATGGAAACCAAAAGAAAGCTGGAGTAGCAATTCTCATATCGGACAAAATAGACTTTAAAATGAGACTATTACAAGAGACAAAGAAGGGCACTACATAATGATCAAGGGATCGATCCAAGAAGAAGATACAACAATTGTAAATATTTATGCACCCAATATAGGAGCACCTGAATACATAAGGCAAATACTAACAGCCATAAAAGGGGAAATCGACAGTAACACATTCATAGTATGGGACTTTAACACCCCACTTTCATCAATGGACAGATCATCCAAAATGAAAATAAATAAGGAAACACAAGCTTTAAATGATACATTAAACAAGATGGACTTAATTGATATTTATGGGATATTCCATCCAAAAACAACAGAATACACATTTTTCTCAAGTGCTCATGGGACATTCTCCAGGATACATCATATCTTGGGTCACAAATCCAGACTTGGTAAATATAGGAAAATTGAAATTGTATCAAGTATCTTTTCCGACCACAACGCTATGAGACTAGATATCAATTAGAGGAAAAGATCTGTAAAAATATACAAACATACGGTGGCTAAAGAGTACATTACTTAATAATGAAGTGATCACTGAAGAAATCAAAGAGGAAATCAAAAAATACTTAGAAACAAATGACAATGGATAGACGATAACCTAAAACCTATGGGATGCAGCAAAAGCAGTTCTAAGAAGGAAGTTTATAGCAATACAATCCTACCTTGAGGAACAGGAAACATCTCAAATAAACAACCTAAACTTGCACCTAAAGCAATTAGAGAAAGAAGAACAAAAACACCCCAAAGTTAGCAGAAGGAAATAAATCATAAAAATTAGATCAGAAAAAAATGAAAAAGAAATGAAGGAAACAATAACAAAGATTAATAAAAATAAAAGCTGGTTCTTTGAGAAGATAAACAAAATTGATAAACCATTAGCCAGACTCATCAAGAAAAAAAGGGAGAAGACTCAAATCAATAGAATTAAAAATGAAAAAGGAGAAGTAACAACTAACACTGAAAAAATAGAAAAGATCATGAGAGATTACTACAAGCAACTCTATGCTAATAAAATGGACAACCTGGAAGAAATGGACAAATTCTTAGAAAAGCACAACCTGCCAAGACTGAATCAGGAAGAAACAGAAAGTATGAACAGACCAATCATAAGCACTGAAGTTGAAACTGTGATTAAAAATCTTCCAACAAACAAAAGCCCAGGACCAGATGGCTTCACAGGCGAATTCTATCAAACATTTACAGAAGAGCTAACATCTATCCTTCTCAAACTCTTCCAAACTATAGCAGAGGGAGGAACATGCCAAAACTCATTCTACTAGGCCACCATCACCCTGATACCAAAACCAGACAAGGATGTCACAAAGAAAGAAAACTACAGGCCAATATCACTGATGAACATAGATGCAAAAACCCTCAACAAAATACGAGCAAACAGAATCCAACAGCACATTAAAAGGATCATACACCATGATCAAGTGGGGTTTATTCCAGGAATGCAAGGATTCTTCAATATATGCAGATCAATCAACGTGATACACCATATTAACAAATTGAAGGAGAAAAACCATATGATCATCTCAATAGATGCAGAGAAAGCTTTTGACAAAATTCAACACCCATTTATGATAAAAACCCTGCAGAAAGTAGGCATAGAGGGAACTTTCCTCAACATAATAAAGGCCATATATGACAAACCCACAGGCAACGTCATCCTCAATGGTTAAAAACTGAAACCATTTCCACTAAGATCAGTAACAAGACAAGCTTGCCCACTCTCATCATTATTATTCAACATACTTTTGGAAGCTTTAGCCAAAGCAATCAGAGAACAAAAGTAAATGAAAGGAATCCAAATTGGAAAAGAAGAAGAAAAGCTATCACTGTCTGCAGATGACATGATACTATATATAGAGAATCCTAAAGATGCTAACAGAAAACTACTGAAGGTAATCAATTAATTTCATAAAGTAGCAGGATACAAAATTAATGCACAGAAATCTATGGCACTCCTATATACTAATGATGAAAAATCTGAAAGTGAAATCAAGAAAACACTACCATTTACCTCTGCAACAAAAATAATATAATTTCTAGGAATAAACCTACCTAAGGTGAAAAAAGACCTGTGTGCAGAAAATTATAAGACACTGATGAAATAAATTAAAGATCATACAAATAGATGGAGAGATATACCATTTTCTTGGATTGGAAGAATCAACATTGTGAAAATGGCTCTACTACCCAAAGCAATGAACACATTCAATGCAATCCCTATCAAACTACCACTGGCATTTTTCACAGAACTAAACCAAAAAATTTAACAATTTGTATGGAAACACAGAAGACCCCGAATAGCCAAAGAAATCTTGAGAATGAAAAACAGAGCTGGAGGAATCAGGCTCCCTGACTTCAGGCTATACTACAAAGCTACAGTAATCAAGACAGTATGGTACTGGAACAAAAAAACAGAAATATAGATCAATGGAACAGGGTAGAAAGCCCAGAGATAAACCCACGTACACATGGTCACCTTATCTTTCATAAATGAGGGAGGAATGTACAGTGGAGAAAGGACAGCCTCTTCAATAAGTGGTGCTGGGAACACAGGAAAGGTACATGCAAAAGTATGAAGTTAGATCAATCCCTAACACCATACACAAAAATAAACTCAAAATGGATTAAAGACCTAAATTTACGGCCAGAAAATATCAAACTCTTAGAGGAAGACATAGGCAGAACACTCTATGATATAAATCACAGCAAGATCCTTTTGGACCCACCTCCTAGAGAAATGGAAATAAAAACAAAGATAAACAAATGGGACCTAATGAAACTTCAAATCTTTTGCACAGCAAAGGAAACCATAAACAAGATGAGAAGACAACCCTCAGAATGGGAGAAAATATTTCCTAATGAAGCAACTGACAAAGGATTAATCTCCAAAATTTATAAGCAGCTCATGCAGTTCAAGAGCAAAAAAACAAACAACCCAATCCAAAAATGGGCTGAAGACTTAAATAGGCATTTCTCCAAAGAAGATATACAGACTGCCAACAAACACATGAAATAATGCTCAACATCATTAATCATTAGAGAAATGCAAATCAAAACTACAATGAGATATCATCTCACACCAGTCAGAATGGCCATCAACATAAAATCTAGAAATAATAAATGCTGGAGAGGGTGTGGAGAAAAGGGAACACTCTTGCACTGCTGGTGGGAATGTGAATTGGTACAGCCACTATGGAGAACAGTATGGAGGTTCCTTAAAAAACTACAAATAGAACTACCATATGACCCAGCAATCCCACTACTAGGCATATACCCTGAGAAAACCATAATTCAAAAAGAGTCATGTACCGAAATGTTCATAGCAGCTCTCTTTCCAATAGCCAGGAGATGGAAACAACCTAAGTGTCCATCATCAGATGAATGGATAAAGAAGATGTGGCACATATATACAATGGAATATTACTCAGCCATAAAAAGAAATGAAACTGAGTTATTTGTAATGAGGTGGCTAGACCTAGAGTCTGTCATACAGAGTGAAGTAAGTCAGAAAGAGAAAGACAAATACCATATGCTAATACATATATATGAAATTTAAGAAAAAAAAATGTCATGAAGAACCTAGGGGTAAAATAGGAGTAAAAACATAGAAGTACTAGGGAATGGACTTCAGGATATGGGGAGGGGGAATGGTAAGCTGTGACAAAGCGAGAGAGTGGCATGGACATATATACACTACCAAACATAAAATAGATAGGTAGTGGGAAGCAGCCTCATAGCACAGAGAGATCATCTCTGTGCTTTGTGACCACCTAGAGGGGTGGCATAGGGAGGGTGGAAGGGAGGGAGACACAAGAGGAAAGAGATATGGGAACATATGTATATGTATAACTGATTCACTTTGTTATAAAGCGGAAACTAACACACCATTGTAAAGCAATTTTACTCCAATAAAGATGTAATAAAAAAATCAGCATAGTATTTTGATATAACTGCTTTATAGTTCTTTTCTATTTTTGAAATGGCTATCATTATAAAGTATCTCTTAATGCCTTTGTGATATAATCTAAATTTCTACAAACTATCAATGTAACACATTTTTTTCCCCTCTATTACTGCAACTTTTGCCTTTCCTCTGAAAAACACTTCTCTCTGAGAATGGAAGTCATTTAAGTAAAACATCCTTTTTAAGTTTAAAGTAGAAAAATATTTTTTTTTCAGTTTTTTTTGTCTTTAAAAATTATTTATTTGTTTTCTGTTTTAACTCTTATGATGAAAATATTAAATAAACAATGTTAATAGTATAATAATCTCCCAGCTTCACTAGTTATACTTCTGCATTATTCAATCTATTTCTTTTTCTCCTATTGTGTTTCTGGAACACTTGAAGGCAAAACCCTAACAATGTTTAGATTTACTCAAAACACTTTTGCATGTGCCTCTAACATGGAAACATTTTTTATTAGAATTATGCAAGGTGGCAAAGAGTTATTATAACATTTATCTTCGACATATTGTAACACTTCAAGCTCTGTGAAATTTGTATAGTAAAAAGAAAGCCTGTACAAATTTTGTAATTCCTTGTCATTGAGCTCTACTGATTATGTAACAAGAAACCTTTTAGAGGACTAGAATTTTTTCTTATTAAGACCTTGTAGGCTACATGAAATTAGAACATTCTCTAACACCATATACAAAAATAAAGTAAAAAAAAAAAGTAAAGACCTAAATGTAAGGCTGGAAATGATGAAACTCCTTGAAGAAAACATAGGCAGAACACTCTGACATAAATTGTAGCAATATTTTTAAAATCTGTCTCCTAAAGTAAAGGAAATAAAAGCAAATGTGACCTATTAAACTTAAAAGCTTTGGCATAGCAAAGGAAACCATCCACAAAACAAAAAGACAACCTAGTGATTATGAGAAAATATTTGCAAATGATGTGACCAATAAGGGGTTAATATCCAACATCTATAAATGGCTTGCACAACTCAACATCACAAAACAAACAACACAATTAAAAAATGGGCAGAAGACCTGAATAGACATTTTTGCAAAGATGACATACAGAGGGCCAACAGGCACCTGAAAATATGATCAACGTCATTAACGTAAGAGAAATGTAAATCAAAACCACAAGGAAATATCACCTCACACTTGTCAGAATGGCTATCATCAAAAAGAACACAAATAACAAATGTTGGCGAGGATGTGGAGAGAAGAAAACCCTCGTATACTGTTGGTGGGAATGTAAGTTGGTGTAGCCACTGTGGAAAACAGTATGAAGGTTTTTCAAAAAACTAAAACTGGAACTATGTGCTAATTTATCATAATATCCAATTATCAGATCTTTTTACTACTCTCATCGTCTTGGTGTCTCTGAGGTTTCTTTCTATTCTTTAGACAGATTAGGTACATTTGACTTATCATTTTGTCACACACTACCTGATGGTTCAATCCATCATATGCATTGCGATAAACATCACTAAGATACCTCCCTTTCTCTAAGATTTACCAGTGTTGCCTTACTTGTAGTCATTGGCTTTGTCAATAGACATTATTTATAACATTGAGTACATTTTCTGATCATTAAGATTTACTTCTTCTGGAGTGAAAACAACACAATGTTGAAAAACAGAGAAAAAATACAAGGAAAACTCAACAAAGAAACGCCCACCATTAACATATTTTGGTGTGTTATTCCAATGTCTACTAATAGTACATATGTTGTTTCTGTTCCCTGTCCATACGGGCGAATTCTCACAATCCTTTCAAACCTCAGAGAAAATCCCCATGCCTTCACTGACTTCCACAGGATTTTTTTAAATTTAATTTTATTTATTTTTTATACAGCAGTTCTTATTAGTTATCTATTCTATATATATTAGTGTGTATATGTCAATCCCAATCTCCCATTTCATCCCACCACCACCTCCCCCATCACTTTCCCCCTTGGTGTACATTTGTTTGTTCTCTACATCTGTGTCTCTATTTCTGCCCTACAAACTGGTTCATCTGTACCATTTTTCTAGGTTCCACATATATGCGTTAATATATGATATTTGTTTTTCTCTTTCTTTCACTCTGTATGACAATCTCTAGATCCATCCATGTCTCTACAAATGACCCAATTTTGTTCCTTTTATGGCTAAGTAATATTCCATTGTATATATGTACAACATCTTCTTTATCCATTCTCTGTCGATGGACATTTAGGTTGCTTCCATGACCTGGTTATTGTAAATAGTGCTGTAATGAACATTGGGGTGCATATGTATTTTTGAATTATGGTTTTCTCAGGGTATATGCCCAGTAGCGGGATTGCTGGGTCACATGGTAATTCTATTTTTAGATTTTTAAGGAACCTCCATACTGTTCTCCATAGTGGCTCTATCAATTTACATTCCCACCAACAGTGCAAGAGGGTTCCCCTTTCTCCACACCCTCTCCAGCATTTGTTGTTTGTGGATTTTCTGATAATACCACAGGATTTTAACATAATGAAACATATTGCATTTACCTTTTCTTTTTTTATTGCCAAAGTCTTGTGGGATTGTAAGGAGGTGTCATATCATTTAGTGCACAAAATACATGGGGGAACTGCTCCCTGGAACCTTCAGGGTCCCAGGGCTGGACCACACTCTTACCTGTTTCTCCAAGCAGCCCTCAAGCTTGCTCCCTTCTCTCACTCCTTGGTAATTACAGTCACTTCATTTTCCCACATGAATCCAAAAGCTATTTTCAACAAAAATGGTTCTTTCCCTAAAAAGGAATATTGATACTTATTACTAAGAGAATAACTTTGCATGGCCTCCATGACTTTATACAGATATATTATCTAAATAATCTGTAAAGAGAAAAGGTATGTCAGATGTGTGTCATCAGAAAGTAACTGCATACTCAAGTCAAAAACAATTAAGGAAAAAGGAAATATGTTAGCTTACACAAGTGGTCATCTGAGGGATGGTGGACTCCCCAAAGTGGGTAATCCTTGGTCCATTTCCCTACAGTCCCCTTGGGTTTTTTTTCCATGTAGTAAGGTGACAGTGATACTTCAGATTTAACATCACCATGTTACTCTCAGGAAAGCTGAGAAAACTTTCCTGAAGACTTACCAGTGATCTGAATTTTGACATATGTCAATTCTAAACTGATCACTAGTAAAAAAAAAAAAAAGAAAGAAAAAGAAAGGTGCAGATATCCTTAGGCTTGTTACTCAGCCTCACAGTGTTGGGGGATCATGTCAACTTCTCATGGTGAATATGGGTTAAATAAAGGAGAGTGTGAACACAGAACAAAATAGATATTCAGGTAGGAAGGAGAAAAGATGGATGCTCACTAGGCAAATTGTAATGCCCATAATATATACATATTTTCACATAAGATATTTTGTATTTTTTGTTTTGTTGGGTTTTGTCTTTGGCAAATATAGTATTAAACGTGTTCATATAATTAATTTTTAAAATATGCTTACTTCAGAGCAGTAAACACTTTAGCTGGAATGAAGGGTTGAAATTCCCTGCTAGTTTTACTTATTGCTTTTATTTCTTACCATTCATTTAGTTATCTAGGTTCACTTAAATTATAATAAAGTAAGTGTGGAAAAGCTGTTATTCCACTTAAGCACCAATTAGTCTCTTTACTTGATTTACCATAATTATCTCCTCTCTTATAATAATCCCAATCAATCAATACATAGATATTGGTACCCAGAGGCTATATTTACTCAAAGGCATGCTGTCCATGTATGAGTGGTTTGCTGGATTCACACAGGGCCAATCAGCTTTGCTCTCTCAGAAATTTGCGATTTGAACTGAAATGCTTTGCATCAAGGTACATTACTTGCAATGTCCTAGAGAAACATAGGTGAACTCTTGCTGTTAAGGTCCTTTAAGATTCCAAGTTTGCTGACATTTTCAAGTCTTTCTGGTTCAATGGTTTCTTGTTTTCTACCACTGTATGCTTTCAAAAGAATTCCTTTATTCTACAGAGCCAAAGTCAATGTTTCTCACTTGAAATGAAAAAACAACTTAATTCTAACAATGAGGAAAAGTAGCACTTTATAGGGGAAGAAATGGCAGGAAAATAAAACCATCAACATTAAATTTCCTCCCTTATTCATTTCCTGTATGGATTTGGATATCTATATGTGGCCATCAAATGATCACTTCAGAATGAATGGAAATGTTGAATTGACTAGAATATTTAAAAGTACAGGTACTAAAAAAGTGTAAATTTATAACTTTATTAACTATCTTCCTTGATCATGGAGTGCTTCTTTGATATTGGACAACAAAACGACCATGTGTAGAAGAGTTTTAAAAAGGGAAAGCATGTTAATTTTACTTGAGCTGCATCATTTCTTACTCGACTCTGATCTTTAAAACATTTTTGAAAATTGCTTCATGATAGTGTTTCCTTCTACTGTTTGATTTTTATATGAACAAGAAATTGGGTGCATGGAAACAAATATTTATATACTAAAAGTTATGATGTAACTTTTAAGACAATGTACTTTTCTGTCCTATCCTTGATACTTATGTGGTGACATCTAAGTCAGATCTATTCCAGTGAAAATGTATCCTACCAATAAGGATCAGTAGATGAAAGATTCCCCCACTGAAATACTGACAGTCTCAAGAAAAGTATTTGAAGTATGTGAATCTTTTTTATAGATTTTATTTTTTAGAAAAGTTTTAGGTTCACAAAAAATGTTGGTAGGTACAGAGATTGCCCATACAGTCCATGCTTGTACACATGCATAGACTCCCCTTATTATCAGCATCCCACACCATAACAGCACATTTGTTAAAATTTCTATGACACATCGTTATCACCCAAAGTCCATAGTTTACATTAGGTTTCGCTCCTGGTGTTGTACATTCTTTGAGTTTGGATAAATGTGTAATCCTCCGTGTTCTGCCTATTTACTCTCCTACCACTAATCTCTGGCAACCACTAATATCTTTATTATCTCCATAGTTTTGCCTTTTCCAGAATGTTATATAGTTGGAATCACATAGTAGGTAGCCTTTTCAAATAATAATATTTTACTTAATAATATCAATTTGAGTTTTCTCCATGTCTTTTCATGGCTTGATAGGTCATTTGGTCTTAGTGCTGAATATTATTCCACTGCTAGGATGTATCACAATGTATTTATGCATTCACCTACTGAAGGTTGTCTTGGTTGCTTCATGTGTTGGCAATTATGAGTAAGACTGCTGCTATAAACATGCATATGTAGGTTTTTGTGTGAATTTAAATGTTCAGCTTAGCTCATTTGGGTAAATATCAAGGAGTATGATCACTGGATTTTATGTTAAGGGTATTTTTAGTTTGGTAAGAAATCCAAAACTGTCTTCCAAAGTGTCTGCATCATTTTGGATTTCTACCAGGAATGAATGAAATTTCTGTTTCTCCCCATCCTCATTAGCATTTAGTGTTGTCAATATTCTGCATTTTGGTCATTCTAATAGGTATAATGGTATGTCATTGTGGTCTTAATTTTTATTTTCCTGACAACATATTAGGTGAAGCAAATTTTCATCTGATTATTTGCCATCTGTCTTTATTATTTTGTCATCTTCTTTGTTGAAATATCTGTCAAGATCTCTGACCCATTTTTAAATCACGTTATTTTTTTTCTTATTGTTGAGTTTTAAGTGTTTGTTGTATATTTTGTATAACTCTCCTTTATCAGATATATCTTTGCAAATACTTTCATCCAGTCTGTGGCTTGTGTTTTCCTTCTCTTGACAATGCCTTTTGTAGAGTAAAAACTTTTACCTTTAATGCATTCAACCTTGTCAATTCTTTCATGGATTTTGTCTTTGGTGTTGTACCTAAGGAGTTATCATCATATCCAATGTCATCTAAGTGTTCTACGTTATCTTCTAGGAGTTTTACAGTTTTGTGTTTTACATTTAGGTCTGTGATCAATTTTGAGTTAATTTTTATGAAGGGTGTAAAGCCTGGGTCCAGATTTTTTTTCTTTTTTTGTATGTGGATGTCCAGTTGCTCCAGCACCATTTGTTGAAAAAACTATCTTTGTTCCATTGTATTGCCTTTGCTCTTTTATTAAAGATCAGTGGACTATACTTATGTGGGTCTATTTTTGTAATATCTGTTCTGTTCCATTGATCCATTTGTCTATTTTTTCACCAACTCCATACTCTTTTTTACTTATAGCAAGTCTTGAAGTTAGGTCGTGTCTATCTTCCAACATTGTTCTTCTCCTTCAATATCATGTTGGCTATTCTGGGTCTTTTGCTTCTCTATATACATTCTTTAAAATTAGCTTGTTGATACCCATAAAATAACTTGCTGGGATTTTGACTGGGATTGCATCAAGTTGGGAAGAACTGACATCCAGACAATATTGAGGCATCCTGTCCAGGGACATGGAATGTCTCTCCATTCATTTAGTTCTTCTCTGATTTTGTTCATCAGAGTTTTGCAGTTTTCCTCATATAGATCTTGTACATATTTTGTTAGATTTATACGTAAATACTTCATTTGGGGGAGTGCTAATGTAAATGGTATTGTGTTTGTAATTTCAAATTTTACTTTTTCATTGCTGGTATACAGGAAAATGATTGGTTTTCGTATATTTATCTTATATCCTACAACTTTGCTATAGTCACTTTTTAGTTCCAGGAGTCTTATTTTTCCCCCGATTCTTTTAGATTTTCTATGTGGATAATCACATTGTCTGTGAACATAGTTTTATTTCTTCTTCTAAATCTGCCTAATTTTTACTTCTTTTTCTTATTTCATTTGCTAGAACTTCTAGGACAATGTTGAAAAGAAGTGGTGAGAGGGGACATTCTTGTTTTGTAACCGATCTTAGTGGGAAAACTTCAAGTTTCTAATGATTAAATATGACGTTGGCTGTAGGATTTTTTGTAAATATTCTTCATTAAGTTAGAAAGTTTCCAGTCTATTCATACTTTACTGTTTTCATCATAACTGGATGTTGGCTTTTGTCAAATGGCTTTTTCTTGATCTATTGATATGATTGTGTGATTTTCCTTTTTTAACTTGTTGATGTGATAGATTACAATACTGATTTTTGAATGTTGAGCCAGACTTGCATAATTTGGAGAAATCTCACTTTGTTGTAGTACATAAGTATTTTTTACATTGTTGAATTTGAACATAAAAGGTCTAAATTCACCAATTATATTATTGATATAATTGCATTAATATCTACTATATTTATTACTTTTTTCTAGTTGTTGTCTTATATCAATCTTTTTATAGGTATTTCCATTTTTCAACATGTATAAATTTTGCTGGCTGTAATGTATAATAAATTAACTATACAGAGAAAATTATCTGCCTGATCATGCATTGTATAGATTTTTTTCATAAATATGATTTATTCTAAATAGAATTGTTATTAATAGCAAACAAACTATTTTTTGTTGTAGCTTAAGTCCATTTCCTCTTAGTTTTTTTCTCAGTTTGGTGATGTGTTTATGGTTAATAAAAACAGATTACTTCTATCACTTCTTTTGATATCAGTTCTGTCATTTTGTTAGAAATGAAGAATAAATAATCACATAGTCAATTCACTGTTTAAGTTGTGTCTTTGTATGTATCCATTTGTGCATATTCTAAAAGAGTAATTAGGAGATAATATGGTACCTTATAAGCCATTTTGGAGAGTGTATGTGTATATATATGTCTGGACCTAGATCTCCATATTAATATACATATAGGCATGTGAATATGTATATATCTATCAATATACTACAGAGTATATCATGTGATAATATGCTATGAAATTCATAAATGCTTGAGGTATTTAGAAAGTGTCTCATGATTAAAGGAAGAATTCCTAGAGGTGAGTGTTGTGTTAAGTTCAGAAAGAATGCTACACACATACAGAAGAGAGGAAGATAGAGAAAAAAAATAAGTTGAAGATGAGGGAGAGAAAATAACCTAGAATGAGCATTATATTTTATATTTTAGCACTAAATTTAGTGTATTTAAATCTTTTACTGAATTCTTCATTGTCTCATTTAATCATAGGACAGTCAAGAAGATGTATGCATCGTTACCAAGTCAGTCTGATTTTTACCTAATTTTACAGACAGTATGAGGATTATTCAAGTTGATATTTTTCTGTTAAAACAAAACATAAGATTATAGTTTTTTTTATTAGTTTCTGCTTTATAACAAAGTGAATCAGTCATACATATACATCTGTTCCCACATCCCTTCCCTCCTGCGTCTCCCTCCCTCCCACCCTCCCCATCCCACCCCTCCAGGCGGTCACAAAGCACTGAGCTGATCTCCCTGTGCTATGCGGCTGCTTCCCACTAGCTATCTACCTTACGTTTGGTACTGCATATATGTCCATGCCTCTCTTTCGCTTTGTCACAGCTTACCCTTCCCCCTCCCCATATCTTCAAGTCCATTCTCAAGTAGGTCTGTGTCTTTATTCCTGTTCTACCCCTAGGTTCTTCATGACATTTTTTTTTCTTAAATTCCATATATATGTGGTAGCATACAGTATTTGTCTTTCTATTTCTGACTTACTTCACTCTGTATGACATACTCTAGGTCTATCCACCTCATTACAAATAGCTCAGTTTCATTTCCTTTTATGGCTGAGTAATATTCCATTGTATATATGTGCCACATCTTCTTTATCCATTCATCTGATGATGGACACTTAGGTTGTTTCCATCTCTGGGCTATTGTGAATAGAGCTGCTATAAACATTTTGGTACATGTCTCTTTCTGAATTATGATTATCTCAGGGTATATGCCTAGTAGTGGGATTGCTGGGTCATATGGTAGTTCTATTTGTAGTTTTTTAAGGAACCTCCATACTGTTCTCCATAGTGGCTGTACCAATTCACATTCCCACCAGCAGTGCAAGAGTGTTCCCTTTTCTCCACACCCTCTCCAGCATTTATTGTTTCTAGATTTCTTGATGATGGCCATTCTGACTGGTGTGAGATGATATCTCATTGTAGTTTTGATTTGCATTTCTCTAATGATTAATGATGTTGAGCATTCTTTCATGTGTTTGTTGGCAGTCTGTATATCTTCTTTGGAGAAATGCCTATTTAAGTCTTCAGCCCATTTTTGGATTGGGTTGTTTGTTTTTTTGCTCTTGAACTGCATGAGCTGCTTATAAATTTTGGAGATTAATCCTTTGTCAGTTGCTTCATTAGGAAATATTTTCTCCCATTCTGAGGGTTGTCTTCTTATCTTGTTTATGGTTTCCTTTGCTGTGCAAAAGCTTTGAAGTTTCATTAGGTACCATTTGTTTATCTTTGTTTTTATTTCCATTTCTCTAGGAGGTGGGCCCAAAAGGATCTTGCTGTGATTTATGTCATAGAATGTTCTGCCTATGCTTTCCTCTAAGAGTTTGATAGTTTCTGGCCTTACATTTAGGTCTTTAATCCATTTTGAGCTTATTTTTGTGTATGGTGTTAGGGAATGATCTAATCTCTTACTTTTACATGTCCCTGTCCAGTTTTCCCAGCACCACTTATGGAAGAGGCTGTCCTTTCTCCACTGTACATTCCTGCCTCCTTTATCAAAGTTAAGTTGACCATATGTGTGTGGGTTTATCTCTGGGCTTTCTATCCTGTTCCGTTGATCTATCTTTCTGTTTTTGTGCCAGTACCACACTGTCTTGATTACTGTAGCTTTGTAGTATAGTCTGAAGTCAGGGAGCCTGATTCCTCCAGCTCCATTTTTCATTCTCAAGGTTGCTTTAGCTCTTTGGGGTCTTTTGTTTTTCCAAACAAATTTTGAAATTTTTTGGTTTAGTTCTGTGAAAAATGCCAGTGGTAGTTTAATAGGGATTGCATTGAATGTGTTCATTGCTTTGGGTAGTAGAGCCATTTTCCCAATATTGATTCTTCCAATCCAGGAGCGTGGTATATCTCTCCATCTATTTGTATCATCTTTAATTTTTTTCATCAGTGTCTTAAAATTTTCTGCATACAGGTCTTTTGTCTCCTTAGGTAGGTTTATTCCTAGATATTTTATTCTTTTTGTTGCAGTGGTAAATGGGAGTGTTTTCTTGATTTCACTTTCAGATTTTTCATCATTAGTGTACAGGAATGCCAGATATTTCTGTGCATTAATTTTGTATCCTGCTACTTTACGAAATTCATTGATTAGCTCTAGTAGTTTTCTGGTAGCATCTTTAGGATTCTCTATGTATAGTATCATGTCATCTGCAAACAGTGACAGCTTTACTTCTTCTTTTCCAATTTGGATTCCTTTTATTTCCTTTTCTTCTCTGATTTCTGTGTCTAAAACTTCCAAAACTAAGTTGAATAAGAGTGGTGAGAGTGGGCAGCCTTGTCTTGTTCCTGATCTTAGTGGAAATGGTTTCAGTTTTTCACCATTGAGGATGATGCTGGCTGTGGGTTTGTCATATATGGCCTTTATTATGTTGAGGAAAGTTTCCTCTATGCCTACTTTCTGCAGGGTTTTTATCATAAATGGGTGTTGAATTTTGTCAAAAGATTTCTCTGCATCTATTGAGATGATCATATGGTTTTTCTTCAATTTGTTAATATGGTGTATCACATTGATTTATTTGTGTATATTGAAGAATCCTTGCTTTCCTGGAATAAACCCCACTTGATCATGGTGTATGATCCTTTTAATGTGCTGTTGGATTCTGTTTGCTCGTATTTTGTTGAGGATTTTTGCATCTATGTTCATCAGTGATATTGGCCTGTAGTTTTCTTTCTTTGTGACATCCTTGCCTGGTTTTGGTATCCAGGTGATAGGATTATAGTTTTAAACATAGTCACCATACCTTAAAAATATGAACATTCTACAATTTTCTTTTAGACTTCAGTGCTCTCTACAACTTTATAGAGATCCCTCAAAATATCTACATGATTTTAGCAAGTTATTACTTCAACAAGAATCATTTTGCATCAAAGGATTTTTTTTCACCTCTTTAAATAAAGTTATATATCTTACTTATGTGGAAATGAGGGATTAGGAAGACTTGTGCTAAATTACACAGTGAGACAGCAGGAAGTGCTATGAGTATAACTATCAACATAGTCTTTCAAAAGAAATCATATGTTTTTACTGAAATTAAAAGCCTCTAAGCCCTATTAAATTTTTCATCTGATGTTTTGGTGTTATATTGTTGTGTATTTATTTTAAAGGACAAAGGTTCTTGACTGAGAATGAAAAATATTACCTTGTGTAGGATGTTAAATGTGCCAAAGTACTTCACTGTTCTTTTTTCTCTGTCCTCTCTTTAAATATGTATCTCTGATAGTAAAAGAGACCAACAAATTTAAGTGGAAAATAGTAGCATGAAAGGGAGAAAGATAGCATTCTCTTTTGTAGTCATATGAAGCTTTAAAGAAGTAAACCAATGATTGTGTTGAATTTCAGATACTTTCTAGTAAGTATAGATGCTGTTGTTCGTTTTGCAAAACACCAGAAGATTTCTGAGGAATGGTGGAGTGTATGAATAGTATCTCTTTAATTGATCCAGCCTACACCTCTGCTGAAATTTTCTTTGTGTTACTTTAAAACTGAGGGAGCAAGTGACGCTCTTGCTTTCAGTACAACATCTCTGCAAATGGGTGAAGCCTATGTACGCCTTGCATAGTAATTGACAGCCATTTTCTCAATAATAAATAATCTATGCTAGGACTACCTATTTAGATTCCAATTTACTTTATGAACAGTTTTCACTGAGTCATCCACTGGAATGACAAGTTCCATCTACATGCTGTTAGTTTAAACACTATGTACTCTTCAGGTTGGAAATAAGTTATTTTCATATTACCCATCAACAAATAATAAATCTTAATTTCAGCTCTAAGTTTTAAATTGAAAATCCATAAATTTTCTATTTTAAATGCTGTTTTAAACATTATTCCTAAGACAATCTCGAGACCATTGTTCCCTTGGTATTCCAGAACATCAATTTTGAAAGACTATTCAAGTGTTTATATAGAAAATTTATAGCTATGGTAATAGGAAATGTCAACCACCACTCCTAGAGGATTTCTTTCTTTTTTTTTAAAATAAATTGATTTATTTTATTTATTTATTTATTTATTTTTGGCTGCGTTGGGTCTTCGTTGCCACTCACAGGCTTTCTCTAGTTGGGGCAAGCTGGGGCTACTTTTTCTTGTGGTGTGCAGGCTTCTCACTGTGGTGGCTTCTCTCATTGTGGAGCACGGGCTCTAGGTGCATGGGCTTCAGTAGTTGTGGCACACGGGCTCAGTAGTTGTGGCTTGTGGTCTCTAGAGAGCAGGCTCTGTAGTTGTGGTGCACAGGATCAGTTGCTCCGCGGCATGTGGGATCTTCCCGGACCAGGGCTTGAACCCGTTTCCCCTGCATTGGCAGGTGGATTCTTAACCACTGCACCACCAGGGAAGCCCCCTAGAGAATTTCTACTCATATAATTTACCATAAGGAAAAATCAGAGTAGACTTGGAAACAATAAAAACTTAAAGAATTTGCTGATACTTCAATTTTTAAAAATGTCATAAGTTGAACAATTAATTTGATTTCTTTCCTTATTTTTGCTTTCATTGCAATGAGAAACTTAAAATTTTTTCTATTTTTTTCCTTTCCTGAATTATCTCATGTATCTGATTAAATTGAAAACTCATTTGCTGATTTATACTCATTCATAAACTTCTTATAAAGCATAGTTATACCTTTTATGTTAAACTTAGATTGCTAAACTATCTAACCAAAGTGTATCTTTTCCTTTCCTTGAAGTACTAATTATTATAACAAACAACTTATATAGGAATACTCCTTTTAAATACACCACTCCTGGTTCAAAAATTCTTTAATAAGCCTTGTTATACTATAGAAATCTTAATAAATCATGAGGGCCAGCTTGATCATAATGCCTTATATCTTGATTACCCCAAGGTATACGGGTTGAATTTTGACCACTTTTCCATACAAAGATATTTGATTTCTACAGTTAAATGTCTATTTAGACTCCAAATCTTAGTACTTTATCACAACTGACTTCCTGGATAATGTATTCATTTTCTTGACATAATGTGTGCAACATTCTGCTATTTCACTTTTTTCCTGTAGTTTCCTTAAAGCTTTCCCTTTGGGACAAGTGTGGTAAAGGAAGCTTCTTACCTTCAAACCTCACCTCTTCATGGATAGTCTAGTGCTATCTCCTCAAGCAACAGTTTTATTGAAAGTAATGGGTTTCTTCTTCCCATGATTGAGTTTTGGGTCCCTGTCTAGAGTATGGTATTAAATATATAATTTTGATGATTCTTTAGTAATAATTAAAAACATTCATACATATAAACAATGAGGATTGAAATATTTTTCTTCTTTAAAATATAATCAATTTCTGTTTTTATATATAGCAATAGAGAGCAAGAGTGATACAAACCAAAAAAAAAAAAGGTAATTGAAAGCAGAATATAACTATGTGCTTATATTAAAAATGGGTATTTCTAATGTTCAGAGAATTCATACAATTCAAACTAAAAGATGCATCCTATCCTGGATAAGCAGAGAACATGTACATCATTTACATCCTCCCTCCTTCTTCATGTTTCCCTTTTTACTTCTCTTTCAACTTGTTTCTATGTCTAAAGAGAAGGTACGTATTCTTTCGCTTTAAAGGTTTTCCAAAGTACTTTGATTTTCAAAAAGTAAAGTAAATCTTGAGCCCTGTCATGTATTTGCTGCTCCATACAAAATTTATACATCTTTTCTTGACAGATTTCACTTAAGAGTAAACAGGGTGTGTTCGGTCAATAGAAGGGTTAATAAAATACAAAATCTACATTTTTAGACCTGATCACTCATCTGTGCTCCAAAACTATATTTTTAGTTACAGCTGGAACATCTCTACTAAAATTTAGGATTTCTAAAACTGAACACACACACACACACACACACACACACAGAGGTGTACACACACTCATAAAGTCCTGAGTGCAGGAGTCAATAGTCATAGTGATGAAACCTGGCCTCATGTTAAATGGTATAGGACAGGGATAGGTGGTACCCTCCTTGGTGATTGCAGGCTGCAGGTCATTTCAGGCAGGCAAAATCACTGATGTGATGTAACACTCCTTGCCTAATGAATGGCCAAGTCCTAGATGTCTGACAACTCCATATGCCTTTCATTTCCTTCAGCATGTTAGAGGAGAGAAATAATGTGTAATTTAGTAAAGTGAAAAGCTGACACAGAGCCATCAGATGTTCCAGCTCAGCCTCTTTTCCATAGGAAGCACCATGCTGAGTTGGTTCTAACTTCCCCTGAGGTTACTGATTTTATGTTGCCAGACAGACTAGTGACCTCAGCTCAGTAAGGCAGGTTCTTCCTGCACAGGTAGAATAGCAACTCCTAATTTCTAGGTATACCTACTGTTGGACCAGATGGTTTATACACATGTTTTTAGTTTTCTTTTGAGGCTATAAATATTAAGCCAAGGGTCATTGCCTGATAAATGCCAGGATTTGGGGCTTCCCTGGTGGTGCAGTGGTTGAGAGTCCGCCTGCCGATGCAGGGGACACAGGTTCGTGCCCCGGTCCGGGATGATCCCACATGCTGTGGAGCGGCTGGGCCCGTGAGCCATGGCCGCTGAGCCTGCACGTCCAGAGCCTGTGCTCTGCAACGGAAGAGGCCACAACAGTGAAAGACCCACGTACCACAAAAAAAAAAAAAAAAAAAAAAAAGCCAGGATTTGGATTCCAAATGTGGCTCTCTGGTATTAATTTTTATAACACTGGCACAAGTTAATGTATATTAAAGAAACTAAAACCATTTATTAAAAGTGAAGCTGACGGCATGTTCTTTTACTGAGTAGCTAATGCAACCTATTGTCTAGGAGAGAGAAAGAAGTTGTAAAGAATCCTTCTTAAATACTTAAATGCACTGATAAGCCAGCAACAAATACTGTATTATAATAATATAATATAATTTGTATTTGCAATTAAAGAAAACTTAATTTACTTCACAAAATAATTTTGGCCTTGACAGCTTTATTTTTTGCAGCCAGGTAGTTGTGATTTAGCCTGTGTTTTCCACGTGTACGCTCTGAAACGCTGTTGATTCATCAGTAGAAGTGGATGCAATTTACATAACAAATGAATTGCAGGCACTGACGGTACACATCGTGTAACTTATTAGTAATGTACTAATGTTTTACATAGCTTTATTATTTGGTATATTGTGTAGGCTCATTCTTTATGACATTGACACATAAGTAAGAATTTAAGAAGTGAAGGGAGGTTAAACACATGATGGAATTAGAAAGATGAGCCATGATATGATTTCAGAGGTACTGAGGCAGGTAGTATGCCAGCTTAGTGTCAGGAGGCTGAAATCTATGCATGTATCATATCATCTGGTTGCTATCACAGATGCAAAGCTAAGCTGTCATGCAGTTTTCTGGGTTTCCGTTTCACTTTTATTCCTCCATTAAAGTGAGTTAGTTATACTACTGACGTTTATTTCTGTAACCTGAGATTCAGATGAAAGTAAAAGCCACAAATACTGAAGGTTTCTTTTGTCTCTGAAAATTGATTTTCAGAAATAGGAAACCGAAAAACAGTCAAGAACGGGATAATGAAAAATGACTGCAACCAGTGCATTTTTGTGTTTGTATGAAATGGCAGCCTAGTCTTGTCTCCTTGTTTCATCCCCACCCACTCACAGGCCAATGAGCACATGACAGTAATACTGGTATGCTAACTTACTGCATCATTTTCTGTACATTTGTATGTTATATACTCAACTGCAACATGTATACCCACATCATTTTAAGTATTCATGCTAAATGCATATATTAATTTTCAATTGTAACTGGCCAATGTTTTGGAAATCCATCTTCTCACTTATTCATGGGTTTTATATATTTTGTGTGTGTTTTTTGGCAAAGGTATCAGATTAGTTGTGATTGCTTAAATGTTTTAAAATTTCTGACTTGAAAAAGTTTGCACATACTTGTTTCCTTTTTGTGTCTTTACTGAACAGAAGCTTACTTGAAATTTATCTCTGGTATGATTTTAAAGTAATTTCCTGCCCTGAAAATGTTACTTTAGCCATGTAATATAATGTGAATGTAGCTACAAATTCACTTCTAATTCACCAGACTAAGGTTCTTTGTAATTGTCAATTTGCAAATACATTGGGATATTGATGGCAATAATAAAAATGATGAGGAGAGCTAATACTGAACGTTCACTGTCACTCAGCTGTGGCACTAGGAACTTTACATATTTTAATCATTTTTAAAATAACCCAGTAAAGGAGGTGCTACTATTCCCCACATTTTACAGATGAAATCGAGGCTTAAAAAGCTTAGCTTCCCAGATTTGGGATTGAGACTGTTCAAGTCCTTGTTCTACCTTGTTCTTAACCTCTGAGACTCAGGTTTCATGTTGTAAAATGGGATTCATAATGACTAGATCGTAAAGTTATTGTGATGATAAAATGAAATATTTTAGGACTAGCACAAAATAAACATTAATGAAGGCTGCTACTATTATAGGGTGTAACTCTGGTACCCTTGACTTTTGAGCCCATTTTCTTCCCTCTTCTCCAGAAACTAACCCCATTATTTATGTCTTCTTTTATTCAAATCATCGATTGAAATTCAAATTCTAATCCACTGAAATTTTTACTTTAAAGACACAAATGCATTTTCATCTACTCCATCCTGAAACCAAAATATCTGCATTTTAAAGTCAACTCTTAACATTGCTCCATATTTCCAGTTACTGTCCTTCCTTAACTACTAAGTTATTAAGGTACCTTATCAAAGTAATTTATGATAATAGATATTACTTTCTTATAACTTTTAAAATAATGAATTATGATTTTATCAATGTAATACATGCTCTAAAATCAAACGACACTAACAGCCTAATAATACTAATAATTAAAACCCAAACCGTTAGCTAGCCTGCTCCAAGCTCCAGCCTAGTGGGGCAAATTGTGCACAGAGGCAAACTCATTTCAATTATTTATTGGTTTCTTCTGATAGTCTCCTCTATATTGCTAAATAATATGCTTATACTGCTATTATTATCTCTCATGAATTATCTATGTATTTCCTACCATCTTATGAAAATATAACTGTGTAATTCTGCCCCTACCTTCATTCATTCTCCCAATATATTGAAAGAAACTGCAAAAGTCCTTCTCATCACAGTTGAAGTAATCAAAAAATCTGTTTCCTGTCCTTCCTTTGAAGCTACTCCAGTCCATCCTGGGTGACCTCTAGCCAACTGCACAGCCATGAAACCAACAACCTCCCTTCACCGCCTCTGCCTGCTGTCCTGTACCTCTCTCCAGGGCTCAGTTCCCAGTTTCCTGAGTCTTACGTTTTCATCATCTATGACTTATTCTTCCTTTAGTAGGCTGCTTACCCCATAGTAGTTTGAGGAAGTCTACATGGGAAGTAAGATTTTGTATATCTTGCATGTGAGAAAAATATCTTGTCTTTCTAACCTTTGCGGACATTTGGATATAGTTATAGATAGGTAATCAATTCTTCTCAGCCTCTGAAGGCATGAACTATTGTATTCTGTCTCAGTAATACTCTTGAGTAGGCTAATGACAACCTTATTTCTATTCCATTATATGAAATCTACTTTCTTGGTTTTTTTTTTTCCTTTTGCTACTTTTAGGATTTAAAAAAATCCCTCTGTTCTGAAATTTTAGAATAATAGTTACTGATACAATCCTTTTCTTTTCATTTGTGATGATGGGCAGTTGGTGGGATCTTTTAATCTGGACACATATATTCATTATTTTGGAAATTTTCAAAATATTCTTCCATTTTTTCTGTTCACTCTTTCTAAAACACACATTAGTTGAACTTGCAACCCCTACTGTAATATTTGATTTTGCTTTTCTATTTTCTAATCTCTGCCTTTTTTCCTACTTTCTGGGAGATTGTCTCAACTTTATTATGTTATAGGCTTTCATGAAATGTCTATTGATACTTGGCTTTTGAATCATAATTTAGAGTGAGACATTAAAAAGCTTTTTGAGGCTCTGTGTGTTCCTGTGTATGCGTGGAGAAGTGGGCTTGTTGGATGATGGATTTCTCTCATAATAAAGTTTTACTGTGGAATCTCAAGTTGCTATGTCTATAGTTTTTTTTTTTTGCTGTGGTTACTGTCTGCTGTTTTTCCTTTTTTGCTGAGTCTTTTTAAGGCAGTTCATTTATACAAAGATGAACTTCCAAATCTCTTGCTTGGTGCTACACATCTGTCTGCTTCCATAGAGGTAATTGATTAAAGAAACAGGATGGGAACAACTATACAGTTTAATTTGAAGTTTCATTTACTTCCTTGATAGTCAGGAAACTGTTTCAACCTCACCCTCAGCTATCCCTCATTTTCCCGAGACTGTGATCACTTTGACTCATTTTTTTTTTTTTCCTGAGAATGAACATTCATCCATTGTCTTGTCAAGAAGGGTTATTCAGATGTCTTTTGGTTTGGGGAGGGTCTTGGACAATCCAAGTCCTCCTTCAATAGACTATTAGAAACTGTTACACCTACTTCATTGAGGTTCTTTATGTCTCCAGTATAGGAAATGTTCAGTGATGGTTCCTGTAATACAACTTGCTTCTTCTTGCAACCCTCCCCTGCAGGCACTTAACTCTTAGCTTTACCTGTTCAATAAATCATTTACCCCTATTGTTCTGCTTTCCATCTCCAGAACACATGTGATACTTCTCACCTGCTGTCATCTTTACTATTCTATATACTTATGGGTTCATATATTTTAAAATTTCATTACAGGCATTTCACGTTTTAGGAGAAATCAGAGAAGAGCAAATGTGTTCAAAATCCATGCTAAATGATACTCTTCAATTCTTGACCTTTACCTTGGTGAAATCCCCCTTCATTCTGTCACATAAGCCTTATCAACGACCAAGTTTACGATCTCCTTTAAGCATATTTCTCCTTGATTTAAGTTTACTTACAAAACTTTCATTCCTTTGCAGAAATTAGTTTTTCCTTTGGTTTCCATGAGCTTATTCTCTAAATTTCCCTCAAACCTTTGTATAATATTTTAGACTCATTCATGCCTTTCTTTCTCATTACATCTTAAATTTGTTGACAGAGCAGGAATGGGAGACTTTGGCATATTTTTAATCCTCATGTTCCTATGTTATATTATTTCTGTAAAACTCCATGAGGATTTGGCACTGCTGTCCTTCAATAGTAGCCCTATTCTTCAAGAGAAGATAATTATTGTTCTACATGCACTGTGGCCTGGGCTCTGCCAGATAAAACTTAAAGAGAACCTTTATGATAATTCTTTCTATAGTTCTCTCATTTCTTTGATTCCAAAGTACCTATATCTCACTTGTAAAGTTGCGGAGAGTGAGAAAATTTTCCATTTTAGTATGATTCAACCTTGGGAATAAAAAAAAGATAGAATACATCTTCCATTTTCTTTCATGAGAGCAAATTTTAAAACTGTCCTGACCTAGAAAGAGAAAATCAAAGCCATTTCAATGTAACTAGAATAGCACAAAACTGGAAAATGTGCATTGAGAAATAATGAAGAAACTGGATTCCTGGACAACTCTGCCTAGTGCTCCATAGAAAAATGTCTGGTGGCGTTTGCCTTAAAAATTCATGTTCTTCATACTTATATTGTCAGCAAATTGAGAAATCTGTGCGGAGTGGGCATAAAATGAGGCAAAAATAACCAACTTTTGAATCAGGGTTGCCTTGCTTTGCAATGTGCACTTGAGATTTCCTACACAGACAGTTATGTCATCTGCAAACAAAAACAGTTTCATTTCTTCCATCCTAATCTGCACACATTTTATTTCCTTTTACTGTCTCATGGCATCAGCAAGGACTTACAGTACCATATTGAATAGGAGCAGTGAGAGGAGCCTTCCTTGTCTTATTCCTGATCTTAGAGAGGGAAGTTTTGAGTTTCTTGACAGTACATATGATGTTAACTTTTTTGAAGACATTCTTTATCAAGTTGAGGATGTTCCTCTCTATTAAAAATGGTATTTAAATGTCATTTCCCTCATGTAGCTTTTGATCATGAGATTTTAACTATTTTATGAGAATAAAAATCTTTGGAAAACACTGTCACCTTTTGATCTTAATAAATGATATTGTCATTGTTAATGCATAACGCTTTTTGGTTTAAATGAAAATCTAAATAAGTCTATGCTCTGCTTCTCCTAAGCAATTGTACTTCTGATATGAAGCATAATAAGCAGTTGAAAATGGATTAATTATATAAAAACTGTATCTCATTTTTGACATCGCTTACATTCTTACCAACTTCAAAGAGCCAATGAAAGCTGAGTGCAGTTAAGCTCTTAAGAAACAGAGAAATGTGCTTAGAGAATAAATTCTAAAATGGTAATGAGGCTCTATTGTTTCCTGTATGAAAAGGCAGAAATGGAAGTCACTTTGAGAAGTCAATTTGCCTCAGTAAGAGAAGGTTTTCTCTTCTGTAAGTACATGTATGGAACGAGAATATTCATGACATACACAATCCTTAGAACTGGGAAATTTTGCTCTTATGACTGATTACCTATACTGAGCACTATTCAAATACTAACTGTCAATTTGGTCCTATATTAAAATCCTCTTACAGTAAACATTCCCATTCCTTTACAGTTTATAAAATTACATTAAAAGCAGTCCAGAAAACAAATCAAGAGGCTTAACTGTCATTTTTAACTGATTCTAATTATACAGTGATATATTTAACAATGGTTCTTGATTTTCATAATTCTAAACTGAATTTCCCTGAATTTATCATTTTCCTTATTTTTCATGTGAAATTGTGATTCTCCAGTGATTCTGCATTAAATTAGACTTAACTCTATGCACTTGGGTTTTTAATTTCAAATTTTCTTATATTTCCTCCAAATGATCATCACTGAATTCTATCAATGATTTCATTTTATCACAGAGAACTACATTTCCCCCCTATTCTATAATCTTTAAAACTGATGTGTCCGGCTTCCCTGGTGGTGCAGTGGTTGAGAGTCCGCCTGCCGATGCAGGGGATACGGGTTCGTGCCCCGGTCTGGGAGGATCCCACATGCCGCGGAGAGGCTGGGCCCGTGAACCATGGCCGCTGGGCCTGCGCGGCCGAAGCCTGTGCTCCGCGATGGGAGAGGCCACAACAGTGAGAGGCCCGCGTGTCAGGGAAAAAAAAAAACTGATGTGTCACAGCATAGAATAAACTATCTCTGCCTTGATCGGGGCTACTATCACTGCAAACAGTAATGATAAACACACTTTATTTCTTGGTTTGTAGCCACATCACTCCTACTTCTGCTGTGTCATCACATGTCCTCTGACTGTGACACTCCTAGCTCTCTCAATGTGATTACATCAGACCCACACGAATAATTATGAACCTCTTCTCATAATCCTTAACCACAATCATACTTGCAAAGTCTCTTCCACCATATACAATAAGATATTCACAGGTTCTGGGATTAGAAATTGGACACCTGTAAGGTAATTATTATGCTTACCATAAAAGCTAATGCACATTAGGTGGTATTTGGCTGCATTAGAGTTGCAGTTATAAATCTCATCAGCAAAATGAAGTATTCAGTTTTACATTTGCTGACATTATGAACCTGACACCAGAGCCTGGAATGCCAAAGCGGAATCCCCAAATAGAATCCTGTTTGACAAATATTTATTGAGTGCCCACTGTTTGCTATCCAACATGCTCTGGCTTCTATACTTGCCCTTGGAGCTACTCATTTTGTTTCCTGGGTGTTTTCTAAAAACTTGTCAGAACCCTTTGACTTGAAGTATATGAAAGTACAGGACCCCATGGATAAACCTCATAATAGCTTAGAGAACTGTGGTAGATGTAACTCTGAATACATTTCTAAGTGAGTTATATGTTCAGGTTTCCATATATTCAGTTTCACTTTGTGAGAATAATCTGCTAACTCAGTATTATGCCCATTCCTGTATTTGGAGATTCAATTATCTACTGATTCTGGTATTTAAGGAGCCTAGAATACTTGGCAGCAAAATAGGTGAATCAATCAGAACAGATTTTTGGAAAACTTGTTCCCTGATATGTACCCATGCTTATATGTAAACTATCAGTGTTTATATCTAAAGTCAGTCCTTTCCTTTAAGCATTAGTTTCCATTCTCTTCCCTGGTCTGTTGGCCCAGTCATTTTCCATAATATCACTTTTCTCTCTCTCTACTGAATTAATTTCATCAACATGCATATAAGTTGCTGTCTTTCCTACCTAAAAACATTTTTAAAATAAGAGATAAAAAGAAAAATAAAACACTCTTGGTCCTCTTTCTCTTGCCAATTATTAACCCATTTTTTTATTCTTCCTTCCAGCAAAACTCAAAAGATTGATAATAACTTTTTCTTTTAAAATTACTCCAACTAGGCTTTCACTCACACCACTACAATAAAACTGCTCATGTCAAGGTTAAAGATAATATTGCAGAAATCTGTTGTCAATTCTAAGCCCTCTTTAACATTAGTATCCTCCTAGGTATTTTTTTTCACTTTCTAAAATCAATATATTTTTTACTTCTCCCAATCTTATTGAATATTACTTTCAGCTTATTTTACTGATTATTCTTTTCCCTGATCTCTTAATATTGGAATGCCCCAGGACTCTTCTTTTCATCCCACTTTTTCTGGACTCATTCATATATATCTCACTCTGTACTTCTGAACTTGAGTATATAATAGACATCTTATACTGTGTATGTGCAAAGTTAGACCCTTGTTTGTTCACCCCCTAAACCTTCTCTATCTGCAGTCTTCCACATCTTAGTGGCTGGTAACTCTAACACGTACATTGTGCTTAATGTGAGCTGAAACCTGAAATGCAAGTTCTATTGCTGTACCCATAGATAAAGAGGAAGCTCATAAAATCCTTAACTGAGCTGCCCAAAGTCACCCAGCCAGTCATGACAGAGCCAACATCCTAGTAAGTGTACTTCAGACTGATCCCCCAATCGCTGCACTTCATGATTAAAACTCTTCCCATCTTTCAAAAGTTATAAAACTGGGAAACTTGTTTATGCCTGGGACAGGTAAAATAGATTACTCCCTTCTCTATGCCTCCATTTCACCCATTAGCACTTTAATTGAAGTACTTGTAATATTTTTGTTATGAGCAAGGGCTCACTGCCCTATGCTCATAAAAGCCAATACTATGGTACTGGCTCTTGAAAATAAAGAGCTTTATTGCAAGGTCGACAAGCAAGGAGACAGGAAGCAAGGCTCTCAAATCTGTCTCCTTGATCCAGGGTTTGGGGTGAAATTTAAGGTGTTAGAGAATTGCAAACTTGGGAGCTGATTGGCTAGTCTTGAAACAGTACTTATAAGATACTTATGTTGCTGGAAGCCTGATTTTCATTATTGAAGGGAGTCTCCATTTGTAGGTAAAGGGCTCTGGGGGTGACCTTTCTACTAAGTTCTGTGGACTGAAGATTCTCAGTTCTGGGATAATCCTGGAGACAAGGATTCCTGTCTTGCACATGTTCAGTGCTGTGTCTGTACAATAAGTCCAGGTTTGATCAATCAATAATGTGTTTTAAGAAAGCAAAACCACTTTAAGCTGACCCATATGTTATGTGTTATTTCAATTCCCTCCTAACTTTGTACATTTCCTCAATGCTGAAGGAAATAAGGCACTGACAACTCTAGCTACTTCCTGCTGATTAGGGGGTGTGGATTTTTATGAGTAACGAAATTGTTTGGCACTTACGTGTAAACATATGTTTGGCACTTACTTGTAAATATATTTTACATATAAATATATGGGTCCCACCTTGAACTCTTAAGTCTTGGGCAATCATGCAAGTGGGGGAAGCCCTTTTAAATATACTGGATAATAAATACAAAATGTTATGAATAAGATTAATCCTAAAATACATAGAACTAGGAGTCCAAATTCCAACATTTCTTCAAAAAAACAGACCTCATTCCTTTCAGAATCCATGAAAACATTTAATCATTGAATTTGCATTTATATTGGCCTGGTCTGGACTCTTGGGCAGAAGCAGTCTACTTTTGAGATTTCTACATCTTCTCTTCCCAGCCGGGGAGAGTCTTAGCTGTTACGTTTCTTTTTTTTTTTTTTTTGCGGTATGCAGGCCTCTCACTGTTGTGGCCTCTCCCATTGCGGAGCACAGGCTCTGGATGCACAGGCTCAGCGGCCATGGCTCACGGGCCCAGCTAATCTGCAGCATGTGGGATCTTCCCAGACTGGGGCACGAACCCATGTCCCCTGCATCGGCAGGCGGACTCTCACCCACTGCGCCACCAGGGAAGCCCTGTTATGTTTCTTTTTGAAAAGTAATTTAAGGTCAGTTAAGGGTTCACAAGTATAATTAGGGGTCAAGAAGTCAGTAGTGGGTTTCCCTCAGGTGTTAGGATGTTGGGTTCTCCTATTTCCTCCTGTCTATGGAGAGTGCACCCTGTTTGGGAAGTGTCCATTCCACTTAGCTTGCTGTTGATCTTTAGGGTGTTGATTTTTCCAAGTTTTAAGGAGGACCCAATCCCCTGAGTTTATGTAGCTCAGGGGAATGTCTGTGGGAAACATCAACCAACTAGAGGCCTATTTATATATAGCAGATAAACTCCTAGACACAGTATACATTTTATAGTATCTAATTCTTTTGGAATATGATCATTTAAGACTGCAATGGTAGATTTAGGGTAGGGTCTCCCATATAGCATTTCATAAGAGCTCAATTGGAGCTTGGTCTAGGGCTGCTACTCTTAACCTAAACAGGCCAACTGGTAAGACCTTATTCCCAGTTAAGTTGATTTCTTGACATAGTTTAACTATTGTCCTTATTGTGTGATTCATCTTTTCAGTCTTCTCCATAGACTGAGGTCCCCATGAAGTATGTAACTTCTATTGTATTCTAGGGGCCCCAGACACCACTTGAGTTACCTTGGCATCTCCATTTTTCCTTTTAATTGAAAGAGACAAGCCAAAAGGAGGGATAATTTTTAAATTAAGGCTTTTGGTGTCTCAGACATCTTCTCTGTCTGGAATGGAAAAATTTTTGACACATCCTGTGAAGGTGTCTACAGATATCAAATACCTAACTTCCTAAGATTCTTGGCATAACAGTAAAGTCTATTTAGTAATCATCTCCTGATTTTGTCCCACAAGCTTGCACCCCTTTTGTTATTGGGGTTGGCCCAGTTTTATGATTGTTTCTGGTGATTAAGCAATTTCGTATTAACTTTTGCATGGTTCTTTGCCTTTGTGAGCCAACAATAAACTTTTGTAGCCAGCAATAAGTTGCATGCCTCCCATAATGGGTTCCTTGATGTAGGTGAGTATTATTGATAATTCTTTCCATTAAATGCTTGGGTATAAGCACTAGTCCTTGTTCATTATAAGCAGGTTGTTTTGTACTGATCACCACCTAACTCTCAAGAGTCAGCATGAAATCCCTATTTGTTTGCTCTCTCTAGATCCATTTCTAAATCCCAAGGCTGAAACACAGATAGATTCACACTCAGAATGAGTGCTAGGGCCTTAGGATCTGGGTTTTTCGTTCTGAGTGCCTGTTTTGTGACCTGATCAGCCAAATTATTTCCTTTAGCTATATATAGCTATCAGTCTTTTGGTGGCCTGGACAATGTACTATGGCTACTTCTGGCACTGGTAACAGTCTAGTAAGGCCAACATCACCTCTTGAATGTTTAATATCTTTTACTCTTAATGTTAGCAGACCTCTTCCCACAATGGCCCCATGTAAACACTCGACAGAGAAGACATACCTACAATCTATATAGATGTTTACCTTTTCTTAGCTCCAAGGTACAGGGCCCTCAGGAGGACTATGGGCTCTGCCTTCTGGACAGATATACCTGGAGGAGGGTTTCTGCTTCTAGGACTTCCTAATGAGTTACTATTGCATACTCAGCCTTTCAGAGACCACGGTCCATGAAGCTGTCCCCATCCATAATCATTTCCACATATGGATTTCTAAAGGCTGATCAGTCAGGTCAGGTCTGCTAGAATAGACTTCAATTATCTGTATGGTATGGAATACCTTATAGCATCCCATAGTTCAGCTTAGTGGCTCATTGTCATTTCTTTAAGAGCCTCATACAGGCATTTGGCCATGAGTCCAAAGTTAGGGATCCAAGTATGACAAAACTCAGCCATTCTTAAGAATCCTCATAATTGTCCCCTGGTGGTGGGTATAGTCACCCTAGCTAATGCTTCCCTTTGATCCAGTAATAAGTTTCTTTGTCCTTTTGATAACTCAAATCCTAAATATTTTACAGTTGGTTGAGAAACTTGTGCTTTTTCCCTTGGAGACTTTATATCCCTGATGTGCCAGAAAGTTTAAAGTGTGGATTGCATTTTGGTCTGAGGCTTCCTTAGTTTCACTAGCAATTAGTATCATCTACATTAGATTAAGACTTCCTCATTTAATTGGTGATCCCTTATGTCCTTGGCCAAGGCTTCCCCAAAGATAGTAGGGGCATTCTTAAATCCTTGGGGTAGTACCATTCTACAATATTGTTATTTTATATTAGCTTCTGGATCATCCCACTCAAAAGCAAACAGTTCCTGGGACTCAGGACTTAGAGGCATGCAGTAAGGGGGATCCTTTAAGTCCAGAACTGTAAACCAGAAAATGTCTCCAGATTAAGTTGTAAGCAAAGTATAAGAATTCGGCACCACTGAATGTATGTCCTCTACTATTTGGTTAATGTCTCTCAAATCCTGTACAAAATGATGATCTTAAGTCCCGGATGTTTGTATTGGTGGGATTGGAGTGTTACAGGGATTGACAAGGTCAGATAAATTGACATTTAAAAAAGGTGGTTATCAGAGGCTTTACCCATTCTTTCAAATGCCTCTTTAAAAGGTATTGCTTTAAATTTGAAGCCCTGGTGCTTGAATGGAGTTTTACTACTACTGGGTTAGCTCTCTTGACTCTTACCAAACATCGGCTCTTACCTTTTGTAAAATTTATTCAGGGACTTCTGGCTGAGGCTTGTCTCCCAATTGTAATAGCCCAGCTTGGAGGGTATAGCCTTGATCTGAGAGTACTTTAATGTCTACTTTTGCTGGTGAGAAAGTCATTGAATTTTGTTAGATCTCACCCCAACAAGGAAATTGGGCATTCAGGCACATGCAGAAAGCTTTACTTTAACTTTTTTCCCAATTATATAGATGAGAAGTAAAAAACGCAGAGTGCACATATACAAATCCCCTGTGTTGACCTTGGTCGTCTAGACCTGTGGAACTTAATTCAAGGGATATTGCCCTTCGTGAAGCAGAGTTCCCCCTGGGCTGAATTGAGTACCTTGGGGAAGGGAGACTGCACACTTTTGACTATCTGATAAGTAAGGATACAGGACAAGGACCAGACCTGTAGCCCTAGGAGGATTGTTGGTGTAAGATTTGGTACTACTTGTAGGGATTCCCCCTTCATGCAGTAGAAGAACCATGGGAGGCACTGAAGGAGAAGCCAAATGTACTAAGTTGAGACCATTATTAAGCTCTGAATCAGCCCTGACAGGCTCTTTCTGAGGGTCTTCCCTCTGAACCATAATTTTACATCTCTTCTGCAAATTCTTATTCCTCAAAGAAACTTAGAAAAACCAGTCAAGGTCAAATGTTGTGAGCCCACTACTTGTACTTGCCTACTCTTGATCCAAGGGAAGTGGATAACCACAGTGCAAGGCAGAGCTGATAGTAAGCCAGCCAAGTCAGTAGTGAAGCTGAGCTCTGCAGTTGGCTGACTGGATTGCTTCCACTGTAGTGCTCAAAATAGTTTACTCCTTGGCCAGCTAGAACACGGAAGAGACTTGAACAATTGCCTTTAGCAAATGCCTGCCACCTCTTCCCAGCCTTCATGGATTGGGTCCAATGTCAATCAGCAGTCTTATTGGAAACTCGAGACCTGTGTGATGCTGCAATGTTGGCTGCACCTGGAAAACCTTAGCACTCGTGAAAGATGAAGGAGAGCACCAGGGTTTGCAAATCTGTGGCTCAGAGCACACTTTGTTCCTTTGTGGGAATCACCTGGGCACGCTAGTGGCTTGTCCCCTCAACTACCATTCACCTCAATGCTGGTTGTGAGGGGTTTTCCGGCCCCTGTGAGAATAGGTGTTGAGAGAGAGAGAGAGGGAGAGAGAGAGCCCTAGCCATAACCCCCTAAGTCAAAGGCTTAGTCAATATCTGATATTTCAAACCCAAGAGCTAAGAACAGTCTATGGATTGCATATTTCTAGAAAATGGCCTTCCCTCACTCCCTCAAAAAAGGCAGAGGGAAATCAAACAGCCTCAAGAGAAAACAAGACCCTTAAGATTTAGAAACCAATTCCATCTCCTAGTTTGGTTTCTGGGAAGAAGCAAATGCAGTAGTGTAAACAAGTCTTACAACTTGGCTGTAAGAATCCCCTGGAGGAGCCACAGTGGAGAATGGACAGTCTCAAAGATGACTAGCCCAGCCTGGATTTGAGGGTTCACAAAGGGACCACTGAAATGCTATCCATTAGAGATGGTTGTCAAGAATTGTAGCCTGAAAGTCACACATGCTACTCAGTTTCCAAGGAATCTGTCCAAGCAGTTCCAATATTGTAGCCAATTTGGTCACAGGCTTTTAATAGTTTCCCTGCCCTGTGCTGAATGCAGGCTTGCCTACTGCAGAGGGGCCTATGAATGTCCAGGCTCTGCCTCAGTGACCACCTTGAAAACCTTACTTGATGAGGAGGAGGGTAGAAGAGGAGACAAAAGCAAAGTGAGGAAGCTGTCTTAGACTCAGAGCTGGATTTGAGAGAGGAATTCAGGAGTATACAGGTTGAGATACTGAAGTCCTCACTTCCTTTCTGAGCATGTTGGGATTTAATATTTCTGATAGATGACCAAAAAAAAAAAAAAACATTTTACCTCCATAGCAGAGATCACAGACAAGCTCATCTAGATGTCTGGGCAACTTCCAGGTAGAATACATCCAGGCTAAGGGCCCCATATGTCCCATGGCCTTTAGTACCACCAATGTTCCAGTGTTTGTTCCTCCTGGCAAAAACTTTCCTTTTTAACATCACACACACACACACACACACACACACACACACACATACATTTGACAACAGTTCAATGTTAACTTCCTGCTAGTTTGGCTCATATTAAAAAAATGGTTAATGGGGCTTCCTTGGTGGTGCAGTGGTTGAGAGTCCGCCTGCTGATGCAGGGGACACGGGTTCGTGCCCCGATCTGGGAGGATCCCACATGTCCCAGAGCAGCTGGGCCCATGAGCCATGGTTGCTGAGCCTGCGCGTCTGGAGCCTGTGCTCCACAACAGGAGAGGCCACAACAGTGAGAGGCCCACATACCAAAAAACAAACAAATAGTTAAGATTATCAGTGAGGAAAAATCCAAATTGTGTCCAATTGTACAAAATTCATTTAACCCAGGCACAGGCTATGTTCTTTTGGGGTAGAGAATGTTCCTGCTTGACATTCCCTCTTTTCTCCTTTACCCTCTCACCCAGCAAGGTAATCAGGGCTGGTTTTATTAAGGATACACACCTGCATCAATACTGCCAGGCAATTATATTAGGCATGGATAACCTCTCCCCCACAACAGCTCCATAGGTAAGGTTTCCATCAAAGCCTTTTACCTCCTCAGTCAGAGGGCCCTCAATAATATCAGGCCCAATAATATTTTGCTACAGTCATCCAAGAGCCAACTCTATTATCCAATTGTAACAAATAAAAGAGACACAGACAAAGAGACCCAAAGGCCTGAGACTCTAACCCAGGGTTTGGGACAGTAACCTGATCATTTGAGTACCTCAGCAGCCGCAACCTTTTATGCTGTCTCCCTTAGGGTGGGACTCTAACCCACAATCCTGAGGAGGTTATTAGACAATTTAGGCACAGGTGCGTTTTGACAATGTTAACTCACCAAAAGACATCTGATCCAGGAGCTGTTTCTTCTCTAACACAAAGAGCCTGGAGCACAGCAGCAGGGAAGCAGGAACCTCATGGCCGACTCCCTGGACAAAGTTGGTCTAGGTGGTTATTCAGGGTTGGTGGCGATGGCCCATACTTTGCCGGGAACTACAGTGCCTGGGGCAGGCAGTCGCAGGACCTAAGTCCCTTTATGCTCACCAAAGTTGTCACCAAGCAAGGTCTCACTGCCCGAGGTGCATAGAAGCTAACACTAAGGCATTGGCTTTTGAGCTAAGAGAGAACTTTATTGTGAGGTCAACCAGCAAGGAGCAGAAGGCAGGACTCTCAAAACTGTCTCCCCGATCCAGGGTTCTGGGCAAAATTTAAGGAGTTAGAGGAATTTCAAACTCGGGAGTTGACTGGCTAGTCTCCAATCAGTCCATATAAGCTACTCGTGTTACTGGAAGCCAGATTTTCCTTATTGAAGCATTTCTCCCTTCGTAAAGGGCTCCGGTGGCAACATTTCTATTCTTAGGTTCCGTAGACTGACGATTCTTGGTTCCGGGGTCATCCTAGAGACAAGGGTTCCTGTCTTGCACATGTGCAGTGCTGTGTCTGTAAAATGACTCCAGGTTTCATTACTCAACAATCTGTTTTAAGAAAGCAAAACCAGTTTAAACTGATCAGTGTTTTAGGTGCTGTTTCAGTTTTGTTTCTTGATCTAAGTTCAGCCCCTTCATGTTACCAAGTCACATAAAATGGCTTTCAAAAGGCCCAAATATTTGTTCATGTTTTTATTGAGTTATTGATTCCCAGTGTCAGCCTACTCCAGTTGGAGCCTTTACCAGCACCAGGAGTGGCTGTTTTGACTTCACTGTCTCAGTCCTACATTGTGGCTGAAGCAATGAGACCAAGTTTTGTAATATCTGAAGCTCCTTCCCACTGGTTAATGAAATAACCTACAGTCATTTCTTCAAATCCCAGTTCTCCAACCACAGATTCAACCAACTGTGGATCTAAAATATTTTTAAACATTCTAAACAACAAGGATTTACTGTATAGCACAGGGAACTATATTCAATATCTTGTAATAACCTATAATGGAAAAGAATCTGAAAAAAATATTAATATATATTTAACTGAATCACTTTGCTGTACACTTGAAAGTAACATAAATTGTAAATCAACTATACTTCTTTAAAAAAAAATCCAGAAAGTTCCAAAAAGCAAAGCTTGAATTAGCTTTGCTTTTTGGCAACTATTTACAAATTATTTACATTTAGGTTCTGCAGCCTCTACAGAATGAGAAATTTCCTTAGGTCTTATGTTCTTTACACTTCTGGTCCTTCCCTGGTCAGCTTTCATACCTCTATGACAATTAAATGCTTAGAAAGGAGCATTTTCAGAGAATTAAGAGAAAATGTCCATACAGGATCAAAGCAAGAGAGCTGAAGTTCCTAAACCTCTGGTCTCATCAGCCTCCCAACATATGAGCTACCTATTGTCTTGCTCCTATACTGTCTAGGTTTGTGGGGTGGGAGGGGGAGGATCAATACTTTTCAACCATGATTTGTCCCATGAAATCCTTTGACACAGATATATCTCCTTTTTTGGAACCAAGAATTAGAAATGTCATTACTGCCACAGTCAAAATAAGAGCCAGTTGGGCTTCCCTGGTGGCGCAGTGGTTGAGAGTCCGCTTGCTGATGCAGGGGACACGGGTTCGTGCCCTGGTCCGGGAAGATCCCATATTATGCAGAGCCGCTGGGCCCATGAGCCATGGCCGTTGAGCCTGCACATCCGGAGCCTTTGCTCCACAACGGGTGAGGCCACAACAGTGAGATGCCCGCGTACCGCAAAAAAAAAAAAAAAAAAAAAAAAGAAAAAGAAAAGAGCCAGCATTGGCTGACATATTGACCATCTTCTCTAGCTTCTTGCTGTGTATCCTATTGGAACCAAGTCAAGAATTTCTACAAGTCACATGTCCAGTCAGCCATGGAGAAAGTCCAGATACTTTAGGGATATGGTAAGATTCTAGAATTAGTACACCCAAAATGCATTGCTATGTATAATATATATAGTTTATACATAGAATAAAAAGGTGGCTCCTTGATTTTTGTTGTTGATGTTTTTATTATGATCACTGCAGTAGATTATTTTCTTTCTCTTTGATTTAATTGTTTTGATTCCCCTAAGAGTGAACAAAAAGTTTGTGAAATTAAATCTGTCTATAGAACTGGGATGAATTTATTGTTCTGTAGCATAACTGTCAGCTCTAATTAGTTACTTTCTATGGCTATGAGAATATTTTTTCCCTTTGGTGCTCAACACAAATAAAACGATTCCCCAAAAAAATTTTGTGTAAGAGACATTCTGTATATGACCAGACAGCTGCTGTTTTTCTTAATCAAATATAGCCTATGATGCCCAGAACATAATAGAGCTTGAAAAAGCCATAATTATAGAAACCTCAGTAAGTAGAAGTACATGTGCATCATACCTCAGTAACAGATTTTAACAACTTGCATACTATTAAGCCATGTTACATGCCTAATAAAATGCATGGGAAAATAAAAACGTTCTTGATTAGTTAATAAAAAATTTTTACTATGAGTCACACTCATTTCTGAAGCAAAAACTATATTTATTATATGTAATTTCAGCTGTAAATGCTTGGCATTTTGTACAGTTGTATGAATTTGATCTGTGTATAAGAATAAACAGATGTTTGTCTTAATCTAAAGTTTATTTACTTTTGGTTGTCATTCACACAGATACATTCATTATCAAGAAAAGCTTTTATGAATGAACTGAAGTGATCAATATATTCCATTAATAATCTTTAAGCATACACATACATCCAAGGTATGAAACTAACTAAATATATATATATATATATATATATATATATATTTAAAAAGACTTAAACAACATTTGTGTTTTTAGATTGAAACATTTATTTTTTTAAATTTTTTGGCTGTGCTGCTTGGCATGTGGGATCTTAGTTCCCTGACCAGGAACTGAACCCTCGCCCCCTCCAGTGGAAGTGCAGAGTCTTAACCACTGGACCGCCAGAGAAGTCCCAAAACATATTTTTAATAGACTTTACATTTATTTTTTATTTTTTATCTTTTTTTATTTTTTATTTTATTTATTTTATTTTTTATTTTTTGCTTTATAACAAATTTAATCAGTTATACATATACATATGTTCCCATATCCCCTCCCTTTTGCACCTCCCTCCCACCCTCCCTATCCCACCCCTCCAGGAGGTCACAAAGCACCGAGCTGATCTCCCTGTGCTATGCGGCTGCTTCCCACTAGCTATCTACCTTACGTTTGGTAGTGTATATATGTCCATGCCACTCTTTCGCTTTGTCACAGCTTACCCTTCTCCCTCCCCATATCCTCCAGTCCATTCTCTACACTTATTGATTTTTTTTTGTTACCATGCCTTTCTACTTGGCCTCTGTTTGTAAGAAGAAAGCGGAAGTTTCCCCAAATATTTCACCAAATCCTTACAAATATGTAAGCGGTTTTAAAATGGTAAGCTCTAGAATGACCACTGCATTGCCCCTTAAACATCTGCAAAAACTTGAGAAATTCTTACTTTTTTTGCTCTTTTTTTTTTTTAAAGGGCTTCAAATGCTTGGCTATTTATTTATTTATTTATTTATTTATTTATGTCTGTGTTGGGTCTTCATTTCTGTGCGAGGGCTTTCTCTACTTGTGGCAAGTGGGGGACACTCTTCACTAAGTTTAAATTCTTCCCCACAGAATTTCTGGACCCTATGCAAGTAAAGGAAAGGTACAGGCTAATATTTTAAGTATTCCTATAGTGGTTTCTCTTTGAAAATTCTCAAATTGTACATTTTCTTTATTATTATTATTTATTTTTAGTTTTAGTTTTACAGGCACCAAGAGAAGAAACACACAACGTAGTCTGTGGAATTAGGCAGCATGACAACTATAGTTCTTCCCCATTCTCTGGGAATTTTGAAAAAACGTTCTTGCAAGTCACAGAAAGTCCAGGGATACTTATATAAACTAATAATTAACTATCAGAAAGAGAAATTAAGAAAAAAATCCCATTTATAATTGCATCTGAAAGAATAAAATACCTAGGAATAAATGTAACCAAGGAGGTAAAAGATCTACACTCTGTAAACTATAGGACAATGATGAAAGAAACTGAGGATGATACAAACAAATGAAAAGACACACACTGCTCATGGATTGGAAGAATTAATATTGTTAAAATGACCATACTACCCAAGGCAATCTAGAGGTTCAATGCAATCCCTATAAAAATACCAATGGCATTTTTCACAAGACTTGAACAAACAATTCTAAAATTTGTATAGAAACACAAAAGAACCTGAATAGCCAAAGCAATCTTAAGAAAGAACAGACCTGGAGATCACACTCCTTGATTTCAAACTACACTAGTCAAACTATATGGTACTGGCATAAAAACACATATATCAATGGAACAGAATAGAGAATCCAGAAATAAAGACACAATTATATGTCAATTAATCTACAAAACAGGAGCCAAGAATATACAGCGGGGAAAAGACAGTCTCTTCAATAAATGGTGTTGGGAAAACTGGACAGCTACATGTAAAAGAATGAAACTGGGGAACTTTCTTAGAACACATTAAAAAAATCAACTTAAAATAGATGAAAGATTTAAATGTAAGACCAAAACCTGAAACCACAAAACTCCTAGAAGAAAACATGGGCAGTATGCACTCTGACATCAGTTTTAGCAATAATTTTTTGAATCTGTTTCTTGAGGCAAGGGCAACAAAATAAAAAATGAACAAACACACTATAACAAACTGTAATAAAAAGCTTTTGCATTGTGAAGGAAATCATCAGCAAAACAAAAAGACAGCCTACTAAATAGGAGATGTTTGCAAATGATATATTCAATAAGGGATTAATATCCAGAACTCACACAATTCAATATCAAAAAAACAAACAACCTGACTTTAAAAATGGGCATAAGACCTGAATAGACATTTTCCCAAGGAATACATACAGATGGCCAACAGATACATGAAAAGATACTCAACATCACTAATCATTAGGGAAAAGCAAATCAAAACCACAATGAGATATCATTTCACACCTGTCAGTATGACTATCATCAAAAAGACAACCAAAAAATGCTGGCAAGGATGGGGAGGAAAGCAAATGCCTGTGCACTGTTGGTGGGAATGTAAATTGGTGTAGCCACTATAGGAAACAGTAGGGAGTTTCCTCAAAAAATTATAAATAGAACTACTGTATGATCCAACAATTCTACTTCTGGGCATTTTCTCAAAGAAAATTAAGACACTAATTGGAAAAGATATACACACCCCTATGTTCATTGCAGTATTATTTGCAATAGGCAAGTTATGGAAGCAACCTAAGTGTCTACTGATAAATAAATGGGTAAGGAAGATGTGGTATATATATACAACGAACTATTACTTAGTCACAATAAAGAGTGAAATCTTGCCATTTGCAATGATATGGATAGACCTAGAATGTATTATGTTCAGTGAAATCAGTCAGGCATAGGAAGGCAATTACTGGATTATTTCAGTTGTATATGGAAGCTAAAAAAATAAAAAAAAGAAACAAACAAAACCAAATAGAGACAGACTCATAGATACAGAGAAAAAACTTGTGGTCACCAGAGGGAAGGGTGTGGAGGGTTGGGTGAAATAGGTGAAGGGGATTAAGAGGTACAAACTACCAGTCATAAAATAAATAAGTCACGGGGAGGTAGTGTGCAGCATAGTTTTATAGTTAATAATATTGCAATAATTTTGTATGGGGACAGATGGTTACTAGACTTATCCTCGTGATCAATTCATAATGTACATAAATGTCAAGTCAGTATTTTGTATAGCTGAAACTAATATAATATTGTATGTCAACTATACTTCAATAAAAAGATAAAAAGAAAGAAATGAAAAGATTAGGGTTTTTTGGTTGTGTCATTCTTCCACAGATAAATTTTATGTAAATATTAATATATATATATATATGTTACATTATGTATAAAACTCAAAGGAAACAGAGAAGGGCATTCATTGGGATGAAAGCAAACAGAAAAGGAGTGATAAGAAATGTGGTATTATCATGACACTGAGTTTCTAAGGTTATTGTATGATTAGAATCAACATTATAATAAGAAAGCACTATGCAGTAATTATCCTATAGAAATAAGTCATTATAAAAAAGGATTACTGCAAGCTTAACAGATATGCAATATCTATAAAGTCAAACAATTTGCTGAGTCAAGGAAATAGTAAAGATGATTATCATTACTGCAGTACTAGTTCCATTTCTTAACATTTACTCATTCTCTAAAAGATGCATATACACCCACCATGAAGGATGAAGATGAAACAAAATTCATTAAAATGGTCATTTTGAGATTATAGGAATATGGATAATAGCAGATGAACCTTCTCTGCTTCTATTTACTTTTTTTTTCTGGAGTAATTAACAGAATACTACTAATAACTGTCCAAACAGTTTCACTATGAGAAATCAAGAGACATTGAGTGGTGACAGAGCATATGGTATCTAAAGCAAGAGTGTGCTCTCTAAATAAATGACCAAGCCACTGTGTCAGGGAGGAAGAAAATTGAGTTTTGGCTGCTGATAGACATTGTTCCTGCTTTTCCCACTTGACATTTCTGGCTAGTGTGGACCAGAATGTGCATGCTGCTCAAATCTGATCATTTTTTCCCTCAGAATGAAAGGATGCTTGGATAATATGATAATGGGTATGGTAACTTCCTACATTTTTGAATTCTAGGATGATTTAAAATTACTTTTCATCTAAAACTTGGCTAGTTTCTTTTGAAATTTATGTATTTCATAATCATAATACTCTAAGTTTTATACGCTTATTTTTTAAACTTAACTTTTTGATTAAATTCCCTTTAAATGAAATCTTAATGTGGTAGTTTTAGGGAGGTTTATTCCAAATAAGCATTGGGAGACTTTCGTGGCATCAGGATATCAAACCCTCAAGTCCCACATGTTTTGGGACAGGGAGTCTCGTCAGGCTGGCTTTGCCTCCCAGGAGAACAGAACCCCGCACAGCCCTTGGCTGAGCAAAAAACGACCCGGCAGCTCCTCCCCAGAGCTGTCTTTCCTGCAACTGTGAAGTGAGATGGACGCTCAGTTCCTTAACACAGAACTTTGGGGAAAAAGTTTCAGCGAGAACCCAAATTACTTTGTTGGAAAATTATATGGATTTCTTAAGTAATGAATTTAGGGACAAATATAATAATTTCCAGTTCATATTACTTAAGAATATTTCCCCATAGAAATCAATATGCATTCACTATGCTTTATTCTGGAAATTAACCACAAGTGTAAATCCTGAGAATATTGAATAATTGATTCCTTTTGCACTAATTTTATTTTGGGTTCTACTTCCTGAGGAACCTGATTTACAATATGTACTTTATGGTGAAGATGTTCAATGATTTTAAAAAAATAATTATATTAATATGCATCAGATTCCTTCATTTTTCTTTGAACTTCTCGACAACTTACAAAAAGGTGCATGAAATTTTAAGAACCTGAAAATCTGTCTCCATGGTAATGAGGATTAAAAGTATTTGAAACTTGTGAAGTATTGACTGTGGAATGTATGAGCCCATATACTTGGCATGCTAACCTGCCTTTAGAGAAAACATTGCACCATTCTGCTAAAACTTTCCCTATGCCCATTTATTCATTCACTAAATATTGCTTGTTTTCTCTTGCAGACTGCAATTTCTTTAAGGGATTGTCTTTTTTTTTTCTTTATAATTAGGGTATGATTTTTCACCTTATCACATGGTTAGAGAATATCCAGTTGATGAAATAATTAAATCCAGAAATTTGAAAACTCCAAATGGAGAGTTTATGGGTACATCTACAACATTAAATTGTTACTATTATGTGTTTGGGTAACAGAGAAAACAGTGTCACTTGCAAATTTGATCTCGGCCCCAGGCCCTTCCACAAATAGGAGTTACATGAGATTCCTTCTTTAGTCACACATTGAATCCAATAATCAATTAAATGTAATATATTCTCTGTGTCTTCTATGTCAAAATTGCCAGTTTTTTATACTACTTCTAAAGGTTGAGAAAATTTTCAATTAAAGATTATATTTCTTTTATCAGATTTTGACTTTAGTCAGGAGACATGAGCGGTCTTTATAAACTCTGAGTAATTTGTATTACACTGAATGTTAGCTGTGTATGAAAATCATGAAAAATTTTAAAGAGTCTTATTTAATACAAAAGTCTTTGAAGGAGAATCTGAAATACTTTTGAAAAAAATTAAAAGGAAACTGAATGACTACAGAAAATATGTATTATTATTTTTTCTCCTGAAGCTAATAATGGGGAAAAATGAGAAGAGATTATAAAAATGTCATTAAAAACATGCAATACAGCCTGGTTGCTGAGAGCATGACACCTGAAGTCAGATGACCTCTTTGTCATTTTCTGGCTCTGTCACTTACAAGCTGTGTGACTTTGGGTAAGTTATTAAGGTACTTGTTCCTGGGCTTAATCATAATAAAAATAGGGTGGTGATGATAATAATATTGCCCACCTCAAAGCATTTTTCTGAGGATTCACTGGGCTAATATATAAAATAGTTAGCTCAGTGCTGTAGCCCAGCAGATGGTCAACATGTGGTTAATAAGAATGGCTGTAATTCTTTCTCATGACTATCATATATTGGCATCACTTGTATTTCCTCTCCAAATTGAAGGCGAGTATGAAGTCTTCACTTATTGGCTCTATAGATGCTTCTCTTCAGTTACAAGGAACAAAAAACAATCTATTTTTCCTGACAACTTCTGAGACAAAACAATGGAAAAAAGTCAGATGGTTGCAGTATTTGTGCTTCAGGAACTTGACTGGAAGCTGTTTCTATATTGTACCTTATTTATGTGCACCTGCTCCCAAACTGGAAGCTTGAAATGACACATCTGCCAAGAGTTTAGATCCTCATATGATGTTGCCTTTACCCAGACAGATATGACAGCCTGTCCAAGCCTTCCATTTTGTAGAGCAGGACCTTTCTTAGTATCATCAACATTATCCTAACCACATCCTCATAAGCAGCATGATTATTTTTCTGTCAAGAGTATTTTCCCATTACACTAAAAGGTAAGTATTTGCAGCATCTGTGGAATTTAAAATTATTGTTAGAGGATTTGGGATGTCTAAAAAACATTTTAAGAATCTTAAATGTATTGCATCTGGGAGTAGTGTATCTTGATCAACTAAATGGCTTTTTGTAGTCTTTATACCTCATTGAATGTCCATACATTCTATTATTGCATAACTATTATAACAGAATATTACAGCACACAAGTTTTTATCAAAGGAAATATAAAATCAAATTATGCAACATGAAATTGTTGTGGTTGAATAGAGCCTTGGGAGTGGAGGGGGTGAGGGTGATGGGACCAAGGCAGATTTTCTGAGAGCTTGGGGATGGTCAGACCTTTCCTGTTATGACATCAGAGCACTAAGAGGTCCTGTTCCATTTATAACCTAATGAGACCGGCTCCTCTCTGTTTCTCTTTAGAACCAGTAAGGACTGTGTTATGCATATTTTCTGTAGTTATTATTATTATTATTAATCCTTTACTCCCTTTTAAGTAGCTTAGTATCATGCTTTAGAATATTAAAAAAGTAACCAGATCTCTAATCACACTTGAAAAATTTCCCAATGATCCTGTTTATGTACATGCCATTGGTATTTCCCTTTACTAAATGTAAATTTTAATCTGTAAAAACGGCTTCTTGATTAATATCTGTGTTTATTTGCTTTCAGGTACTTAATCTGTGTTCTTGGTTTTGATTACCTTAATTTAAAATGTTATTATTTTATTTGCATACCTAAATGACTACACATTTTCTTTGACATAATTTAGACATTGCCCTGGATTGGAGTCGTAGGGGAGGCAAAAGTCTACCTTAAGTATCTTAGGGTTTCTTCCTAGCTGGGCCTGAGAATTAAATTGACATAAGACAGATCAACAGGACCAAAACCTATGAAGTTATTTAATACAAGTTTTATGTGAGGCGGGAGCCTTCACAGGAATAAAGACCCAAAGAAATGGCAAAACTTAGTTGCTTTTATATTAGGTTGACAAAGAGAGGCAATTATGGAAAAGTAAGTAACTAGACTATGTGGGGAGGCTAAAGGAAGAGAATTATTATTTCAACAAGGTCTGTTGGTATAGAATTCTCTTGGTCTTGAATTCTCATTCTTGATACGAATGTCACTTTCCTTCTGCTGTAGGGAGGACACGTCACGTGGGAATTTCATCTCCCACTTTTAAGAAAAAGAAGGAATGTCAGAGTGTTTTTCTTATATTTGCTGTTTGCAAATTCCTATAACTCAAATAGTCAATATGCCAGATCAACATATTTTGGGATGGTATGTTCTGAATTCCTTCAGGGTTGAGAGTATTATCATTCAGTAAAGAGGGATTGAATTAGTTATTTAAAAAGAATTCCACTTTATATTCCATTTGTTTGTAGTATATATATGTAAATTAAAATTTATTATAATTTCTCACTATGGTCCTTCATTCTAGACAACTTAGAACATTGTATTTTAAAAATAAAACATACTAATTACTATAGACAGGTAATGGGATTGTTCAATTTTAAGAAAAAAAGATTTACAAGAATATCTTTCAATATTGAAATTATATTTTATCATCAACAAACTAACTTAAACGTAACTTTTAAAGTGGTATCTGTATCTACATTTGTAACCTACTTATTGAGGTATGATTGACATACTAAAAGTTCTACATATTTAATGTGTACAACTTGATGAATTTTGAGATGAGATGAAACCATTACCACAATCTATGCCATAAACATATCCATAATCTCCAAAAGTTTTCTCCACCTTCTTTATTTATTATTACTATTATTTTTGTGACAGGAACACTTAAATGAAATCTACCCACTCAGCAAATTTTTAAGTACACAGTACAGTATTATTGACTATAGGCACTGTATGCTGTACAATAGATCTCAAGGACTTATTTATCTTGTATAGCTGAAACTTTTCACTCTTTGACTAATACCTTACCCCTATATAATCCTTTGTACCTTATAAATGAAAAATGGAATTCCTCATTTAAGCTTATCTTTCTCTATAAAATCTCCATTAAATAAATATACATTTTATATTAAAGTATAAAGTAGGCAATTGAATAATTCATATTGTTTTGATGATACGAATTACAAAGTATTATAAAACCCTACATTACTGAGAATTGATGTCCAACTTACCTGCTTCCTTACAATTGCTTGACAAAAGGGATGAAATATTAGTTTTAAAATAAAACTTTCAGCATCTCTAAAAACAGTATATCTTGGGTAAATTGGCAGAGTTCTCTGAAAATTTGATCTAGAGAAAAAAAGAACAAATTCATTATTCATTAATTAAACTAAGCAGAAGAACAAAAGGATTTTATCAATTTTACACACACAAAAAGTCTGAGGCAAAATGTTTTATGCTCTTAAAATTACAAAGAAATAAACAGTTAAGAAATGTTCCCCATCTTCCATAACATAAACTCTGCCATGCATTTTAAGATTATGTGATAAATGAAAAAATCTATGTGTTTGTGAAAATTAACAAAGGATTAATTGAAAGCACACCCCTAGTCATGTAATCAGGTACAATTTTATTTAAATATACAACATATATTTTACAAAGAAATTTAAATTCACCACATATCTGGTTCAATTGTGTTTAAGAATATAACAATAAATAGATTCTTGAAGTCAAAATTTAATTAAAATGTCAATTTGTTGGGCCTCCCTGGTGGCGCAAGTGGTTGAGAGTCCGCCTGCCGATGCAGGGGATACGGGTTCGTGCCCCGGTCTGGGAGGATCCCATATGCCGCGGAGCGGCTGGGCCCGTGAGCCATGGCCGCTGAGCCTGCGCGTCCGGAGCCTGCGCGTCCGGAGCCTGTGCTCCGCAACGGGGGAGGCCACAACAGTGAGAGGCCCGCATACCGCAAAAAAAAAAAAAAAAAAAAAAAAAAAAATGTCAATTTGTTTATAAAGATATTTACAAAAAAGTATGTGTTCGGTCATCTAAGAATATGCTTTCAACTCTTCCTATCAGTTATACATTAAGTCTTTATGAAGCGAGTAACTTAGTTATGTGATATTTTTTAACACAGGAGCCGTCTGCACTTTGCAAAAGTTGCATAACCCTTGACTGTGTAGACAATGGGCCTGCCAGTTTTCCTGCAGAGTCTTTCTTGTCCAGCAACTATAAAGTTGTTAGCGATTAATCTAACATAGATGATTCCAGCCTTTTTTGGTACTTCATAATAATCATTCATCTCTGTCTGCTGTGTAGTGCATTAAAGTACTAAATGGGTCTGGTCAGGAAACTTTTGTTGTTTCCTTTAAACGATGGAACACTCTACCTGGAGCATGACACTAATATACTCTGCTTCTTTGTGCTGCTGATCATTGAGCTATTGTGTTGTGATTTTGTATTGAATTGCTTTTTATATCTGCTTTACAAGCCTGATTTTTTCCTAGTTATCTGGCCCAATCATAAGCCTTAGTCTTCCTGGTCTACCAAGGAACTCTATTTCTATACAATCTCAATGTTCACATGTTTTACCTGGACTTTTTGTTACCACTTTGGTTACATAAAGAGGCTGCACCTAGATTTTCTGTTGATCCTGACCTTCTGCTTTTCTTCTTGGTCTCTGTAATTCCCCCAATTTCTTCAGACCCTGCTGTGCCAATGATTCTCTCATCTTCTTTCTCTGCATATTAGAAAATTCTACTCATCTTGTCTCTATATTGGAAGCAATATCTGGAAATATATCTCCAGGAAGAGTGTTCTTAGAGTCCCATATTCTTTTATATCTGACAGTTTCTACTATGGGATGAGTCCCTGTTATGCCCTGCTCCCCAAATAATAACTGTTTTATTGCCTTTATTATTTTCTCCTAACATTTAATACAGTAGACAAAATCTGGATCTTGCATTTAAAATATAGAACCCCTATATTAAAACTTTTGAGTATTTTCAATGTTAAACTCCTTCTTGTCCCTGGATATATAATTATATAATTATAAATGATGAATTATAAATGATGAACAAAGGTGTTTAAATTTTAGATTAAATTCCCAACATCTTTGCTCCCAAAAGATCCAGCCTTCTCCCCCACCAGCTCCTCTTTTTTCTTAATCTAATATCAGTATCTTTCTTTGCTGTTTCCTCTTCCACCCATTTCTGTGCTTTAAATTTAGATATTCTTTTGAAGCATTAGCTGCAGAAAAGTTTAGCTAATTTCATTCCATTCCAATGGACAGATTCCCTTGTGCATATAATGGATAGAGTAGAGCGTGAACTCTTTAATTCAGTGATTTCCAAATTTGGAAATGAGCATAATTATCTAAGTTCAAAAAACTAAAATTGATACTAGATCTGGGTGTACACCTCAGGATCAGTATTTTTTTTTTTTTTTTTTTTTTTTTTGGTATGCGGGCCTCGTCACTGTTGTGGCCTCTCCCGTTGTGGAGCACAGGCTCTGGACGCGCAGGCTCCGCGACACGGCCATGGCTCAAGGGCCCAACCGCTCCACGGCATGTGTGATCTTCCCGGACAGGGGCACGAACCCATGTCCCCTGCATTGGCAGGCAGACTCTCAACCACTGCGCCACCAGGGAAGCCCAGGATCAGTATTTTTAAATAGATATCCTTTGGTATTTCTGATGACAAACTAAGTTTAACAAATGCTATTCCTAGCTGTCTTTCTACACTTGGCCTCCTTCATTCTACCTACCCTCCCCATGTTCTGGTCAGATTGGCAGCTATTGCAGTCACCCTTCATCCAAGGCTTGCCCTCATGATGCTCTCAGTCCCCTAAGTTCATTCTGATGTCTTGCACCTTCACTCATTCTCTCAACACCCCCCTCTAATCACCTGTCTTTATTTGACCAAGGCTACACTCCATGTTTTTCAGAGCAGCAATTATCTCATCTAATGAATGAATCTATTTGGTCCATTAATGAATGAAGACTAGAGGAGGCATACAGATTTTCTTTGTATGCCTGGCAGGAATTGAGTTTCTTTATTTTGAAATGTCCATTCACAGTTTACTTTAACGGCTCTATTTTAGTGCATCTTCCGGGAAGATAATTTATTACTAGAGGAGCTCTGTCTTTCCTGTTACAGGAAAAACATTGAAACCTCATTTTCTAAAAAATGCAGTTTGAATTCTGTCCAAGTAAAACAGATATACACATTCTGCACACTAGGCTAGTAACTATAAATAAAGATGATGATTTCATTGTGCTAGCAAGTGGTTAAATTTAGACCATAAGTTTATGTGAATATTTAGGTCCAGGTACGAGTTTGTACTTTCTCTCCAGCATAGAATAAGCTATGAATTTTCTGCATATGTCGACAGCCTTATTGTTTCAGATTTTAACAATAGATGAAAAATATGCTACTATGAACATTTAGTACCAGGAGCACAGCGACTGCATATATGGGTTTACTAGTTTTGTGGCCACTGGAAGGCCACATTAAATTCTCTTAAATCCTCTAAAAATTATTTATGGAAGAATCTTGCCAGGATTAATAGCATATTACTGAAAGGATATTTTATCCTATGTCACAGACAGACACATAGAATGGGTTTAGCTTCTTTCTCTCTATGATCAGTTTCCATAAAGCATCAAATGCTGATGCCCAGTACATTGTGCTGCATTCAGTGCTCCATGTCTATCCTTGGCCTCTATGATCATTTTACATTCAGAGCCAATTTGAAATCAGAGTCACATACCTTTCCTTTGTTATGAGAGGACTGAAGCAGAATATTACATAATACAGATAACTCTGTTTACCAAGGAAGCAGTTGATCCTTAGTCTGGTTTGCCAGAGGGTGTTAAACTTTGGAATATTACAACTAAGGATGTAGGTATCAAAGGAAAAGTTAACATGGAATGTTTGAATTTCTACCTTTACATTCTTTCTGTGCCTATCAGTAGTTCTTCCTCTATACAACTCTAACAAAGACATTTTTTTTGTGTGTGTCTTCAAGCCTTAATAAATAGCTTTCTTAACAACTCCTTCAATTTCTTCTATGAATTACCAGGTTATGATTTCTACTACAAATTTATTCTCATCCAAAAAAAAAACAAAAAGGTAATGTTTTCTGCCTCATACATATATTTAATTGATATCTTTTTATATACCCTATGAATTACTAGGAAACTTGATATAAAAGAAATGTTCTTAAAATCAGAAAAACTTGATTTTTAAAAATAAAATGTAAAATTAATCTTGCATTTAGAGTTATTGTGACAAACTATCAAATTTTTTTTTTTTTAATTTGAAGCCATTACTGTAGGACCTGGAGTACATGCCTTTATTAGGGTCCATGGGTGAAATGCTTTGGTGATGCAAGACTAAGCCCAAATTGGTCAATTCAAACCAAAAAAGTGGGGGTTTTGGTAAGCTCCACAGGGGTCTTATCTAAAGGGCATACAAGGAGAAAGCCCTGGAAGGTAGGGGAAACTGTTGATTACAAATAAAGGAAATCATATTAGGAGTTTACATTTGCTATGACTGAGGAATGTTATCTAGAACTTGTGCCTACATGAGGGGCTAATGTCAGTATAAGGTCACTGTAGGCTTCCAGGTCAATCCAAATGGATGCTGAGGAAGCAATACCATATAGTAGCTTAGCTAACCTCTTGAGATATAGATATAGATATAGATGTCAATATAGATACAGATAATGTACATATATCTATAGACAGATATATGTATAGTTTTTTGGAGGAAGATTTTTTGCTTCAAAGTCTTTTATCTCAGCAGGATATAGAAATCTCAATAGACAGTATTATTTTCTCCAGAATTATTAGTAGAGTTTTTCATGGAGAAAATATAGCTGTGTGCGGTTCAATTAATCCAAATCTATTTTAGACAAAACTTTGAAAGTAACAATAAAACAAATGATTATGATCTAGATACTTGTAAAATTCCTGAATTTAAAGTCAATTTTCATTTAAGTACCTTGTCTGATAATCTCTTACTGTATTCACCCAATATATTATTAAGAATTAATGTGTGAATTGCTTTTCTTGTTTACTCTCTCCTTTTCTCTCTAGGTACCAGACACCTCCTTCTATCTCACCATTTACGACTATTGGCAGATGGCCACCAATTTCCCTTTACAAGGCCCTATGAAGATACTTGCCCTAGATTTATTTTTCACTCTCAAGGTGTCATAGAGGACTGGGTGTATATGATCCTTTCATAACGTTTTATCACTCTTTGTCACAATACCCAAATATCTTGTCATGTTTAATTTATTGCCAAATTGTTATTTTCCAATTGTACACTTTCCAATAACATGAAGCTACTGAATACTTTGCATAAATCTAATCTCAGGAATTATACTGAGATTGTTTTAATAGCTTTGAATAGAAAAAGGTAGATGTATCAAGATAAGGGCTGAAATGTCTTTTCTTATTAATGAGGACTGACATTTCAAGTGGACTTCTTGACATTTACAACTGAGAAGGCTGTGCCATTGTTAACTGTTTTACTACTAGCCTGGTGGTTTGTTTACTTAATTGGTGACAGATCTTAGCCAGATTTTAATATGTCCCTATTGCAAGATTTAAGCTTTAATAGCTATGTCTAGTTGGAGGACACACAGAAAGCACATATGTCCCTTTATTCTGTAATTTGCAGAGATTGTAGTGTTTAATAGATTTTTTTAACTTAATTTCATACAAAGTATATTACATTTTGGTTACAATAACTATTTTTCTATTTCACACTTAACTGACTTGTTTGAAATATACTTTAAATGTAATTCATTATGCTTGATAATATAATCATTAACCATGTTATATGTAGAAATTTTGCATTTCTCAAAAATTGGAAGTAATCTCAATCATAATACCATAGATATTCAAAGCATATCTTTTTATCTTAAAACTGAGCTTAAAACTGAATTCCTAAATGAATTCTTAAATTTTGTATAATTATTTAATAAGTTTGATGTTTGGATCATTGAAAACCTATGTCCATGGCATTCGGTATGCATACATAATTAAAATTCACATCAGGAAGTTTCTATATAAATTTTTTAAACTGGTTTTGGGGAGAGAAGTATTATGTTACCATAAATGAAGGATATCTTTGATAAGTAACATTATTCGTCCATTTCTCATCAAACACAGTTTTAGTAACAAAAACAAAAGCAGATGTTTTCTGTGAGGGACTGTATAGTGCAATGAGCTTAAACAAAAAGTTTGGAACTAAAGTGCTGTTGCTTGCATTTTGGCTCCATTATTTATTGGCACTATGACTTTGAGCAAGACACCTAGCTTTTTAGAGCCTCATCTAGTCACAGTGGTTAAGTATACAACAAGCATTAAGCTTTGGAAGAGGCTACTAGAACATAGTACTACATGAGAGTTGCCCTATCCCTGAGGGCAATTCTCACTGTGGATTCATCAAAGTAAAAGTAGAAGTGGTTCTAATTAATTAATTAATTAACTAAAGGCATGTCTATGGCCCAGTAGATGAATACACACTATTTGGAGCTACAGAAAATGAATAAAGCTTAAGGCAAATTAAAACTAATAACTAGTAGCCTTAGATAGAGTTAAGAGGATATTGTATATAATTTCAAGAGCAGGTTACTATAAATAAAGAATAACCAGAGAAAGAGAAAACATACTTAGAAATTAAAAAATAGATTTGTTGAAAAAAGTATTAAAGTAATTAAACTAAATACTAGAAAGGAGGTAGCTAAAGGCCCAATTATAGGTAAGCACCAATTGTAAGAAGATAAAGTAAGCAAATATATGAGGATATAATGAGAAAAAAAAGAGAGACCCATAAAATTATAAAATTATGAAAGGAAATTTAAGAATGTACAACAGATATAGATATATATACAACAGTTGTTCCAGAAGAGACTGATGGTAAAGAAGAAAAATGATAAAAGATATAATATATTTAAATAGCCCTGGCCTGAGCAAAGTCTTAGTTTTTCATAATAGTTTTACTGAGTGACAAAAATATTTAAATACTGCTGTATTTAAATGTCTCCCCAAAATTCATGTTAGATTCCAATCTAATGCCCAGTGTGATGGTATTTGGAGATGGGGGCCTTTGTAAAGTAATCAGGTGACTGGTATAGTCACTGGTATGCTATTCCAGCCCTGGAGAGTGGAATTTGTATCCTTTAAAAAAAAAAAAAAAAGAATCCAGAGGGATCCCTTTACCCTTCTGCCATGTGTGGTTATAGCAAAAAGAAGTTAGCTCTCACTAGATATTGCATCTGCTGGAGCCTTAATTTTGTTCTTCCTAGCCTCCAGAACTGTGAAAGATAAATGTCCGTTTTTTTTTTTAAGCTACCCAGTGTGTGATGTATTATTATAGAAGCTCAAACAGACCAAGACAAAAATTGGTACCAAAAAGTGGGCCGTTGTTATAACAAACATGTAAAATGTGGAAGTGACCTTGGAACTGAGAAATGAGTAGTGGCTGGAAGAGTTTTGAAGTGTGTGCTAGAAAATGCCTGTATTGCCATGAGCAGACCACTGAGGGCTAGACTATGAGAGTCTGGAAAGAAGAGAGTTGTAGAGAAAGTCTCAATTTTCATACAGAACACGTAAGTAATCTTGAACAGAATGTTGGTAGAAATACGGACAGTAAAAGCCATTCTGATGAGGTTTCAAATGAAAATGAGGAACATATTATTGGACAATGGAGTAAAGGCAATATTTGTTATAAAGTGGCAAATAATTTGGCTGAATTGTGTTCCTGTACTGGAGTTTTGTAGAACGAAGAACTTGTAAGCAATGCAGTTGGATATTTAGCTGAAGCTATTTCTAAGCAAAGTGTTGGAGGTGCAGCATGGCTTCTTTTGACTGCTTAGAGTAAAATACAAGAAGAGAGAAATAACTTGAAGGTAAATTATTCATCAAAAGGGGCTCTTCCCAACCCTACATCTTAACTGGCTTACAGAAACATTTCTCCATATTGAGGATGAATCCCTTCCAGTCCTATCTGACACCAGGGTCACACTATCGGTGCCCAATGCCACTAGAATAAAACAGTCCCTGCCTCAGAGTACTAAAACAGTTCAAATGAACCTCAAGAAGTTCCTGTCTCTGAACCTATTCACCTTTGTTTAGGCCCTTTGAGAGATACACATCTTTTTCTCCTGAGTTCCTCAGCCCTTATCCATTTATTAGGTTGAGATTTCTTACAGAAGTATCATAACAGAATTTATTTTTCCCAGAAGGGGGAAATAATTCTAGAATTTGATAACAGTCATCAAAGTAACAGACCAGGTGAATTAAATAACACTTTGACATCTTTTTTTGTTTCATCCCCGATGATACTAAAGCTGACTCTGGAAACACTGAAAATTTGTCTCATTGAATCAGTGACCACCTTCCTTATGGACAAAATCTTCAACTGAAATTGGCAAAATTCACAGTGCACCTCCCACTAAGATTCTAATAGATTCTTCAAAACTTCTTCCCAGAATTAATCAATATCCTATAAGTAAAGAAGGCCTTCAAGGCATAAAGCCCATAATAGAAGATTTTAAGGCTAAAGTCCTCAGAACCACTTGTACTAGCGCCTGTAATGTTCCTGTTTTACCAGTGAGAAAACCTAAGGGTCGAGGGTGGAGGTTTGTCCAGGACCTTTGAGCAATAAGTGATGTTATTACCTTTTGATACCTTGTTGTTTCTAATTCTCATACAGTACTAACAGCCATTCCCATCAGAAACAAATTCTTCACTGTAATTGGTTTAGCAGTAATTGGTTTAGTGTAATTGGTTTAGCAGTTCTTTATTTAGTTTTTTTTTCCGGTGCACGGGCCTCTCACTGCATCGGCAGGCAGACTCTCAACTACTGCGCCACCAGGGAAACCCAGCAGTACATTCATTAGTATTGCAGTTGATGAGGCTATCCAATGCCTTTTTGCCTTCACTTGGAAAGAAAAGCAACTCACCTGGACAGTAATGCGTCAGGGTTTTACTGAGAGTCCTTTTTTCTCACAAATCCTAGGGGCTGAACTAGATGATATAAAGTTCCCAATGGTTCTACTTTGTTGGAATATGTGGATGATCTGCTTCTTTTCTCTCCTTTTCAAGCATCCTCATAGAAAACCAGTATCTGTGTCCTATAGTTTTTAGCTTTAAAGGACATAAGTTCACCAAAGAAAAACTGCAGTTTGTCCAAACCCAGGTTTAATATTTAGGGCATCTGATATTAGAAATAGGGATACACCTACATCTAGATAGACTTCATGGTGTCCTAAGTTTCCCCAAACCCAAAACTAAGCACCAACTGTGAGATTTTTTCAGGATAGTTGGTTATTGCTGAAACTAGATTCCGAATTCTTCTCATATGCCAAACTTCCGTATGTTTTTCTAAACAATAACAACCCCAACCCAATTTTATGGGAACAACTGGACAACATTGCTTTGAAGGCCTTAAAGGAGAGGCTGATGAACCCACCTTTCCTTGAGCATCCCAATTAGCAGATTACACTTTTCCTTTTAGTATATAAAAAAGGAAGGAATGTCCTTTGGGTACTCACTCAAAAACATAAAGACCACCATTGACCCACAGATTATTATTGCCAGGGACTGGATCCAGTGGTTAAGACCACTGAGAAAATTGTTGCAGGATTCCCTTTAATCATTTTCTTGTACCTCATGCAGTAGAAGCCCTCCTGAATTCTCTTCTCATTTCCCAGGCAGGTGCCTCACCTCCTTTTGTTAACTGCTCCTCATATAACTCTTTCAAATCATAATATTAGGCCCCTTGAGAGATACACATCTGCTTATAGTAAAATACAAGAAGAGAGAAATGACTTGAAGGGAAATTTTTCATCAAAAGGGGCTCTTCCCATGTGTATATAATCTTCTTAAGACAGTTGTCTGTTGATGGGCAGATGCCTCACCTCCTAGGAAGTCCTTTTGTTACCTACTCCTCATATAACTCTTTCAAACCATAATAACCTTAACCCTGCCACTCTTCTCCCCTTCATCCAATGAACTCCCTCATGACTGCTTAATGCTGATGGATCACCTCCTAACTCCTTGTGAGGATCTGAAGGAAATTCCTTTGAGTAACACTGACTTCTTTTGAAGACAGGCTACCACCTCTTCTATGGCTTAAGTCTTTTTGGAGAAGATTATCCCTACCTGGGGAGCTCCTCTTTATTTTCATAATGATTGAGGAACGCATTTTACTAGCCAGGTATTTCAATAAGTTTGTGCTGTTTGGCTGTTTTTTTCACTTTCACTGTGCTTACCACCCTCAATCCTCTGGTGGAGTCAAATGCAACAGCAGCTTTACTGAGACTCAATTGACAAAATTTGTAGAGGCCTCCAAATATCTTGGACAAAAGCATTACTGTTAGTTCTTCTACATTCAGATCCACTTCTTTTGAAACTCATAAACTCTCACCCTCTGAGATAGTCACTGGACACCCAATGTACTTGGCTCCTACTTCTTTTGCCCAACATTGATAAAAGGAGAGACACTCCAAAATCACAAAGGCCTAATTGCTTTTATTAAAAATAACCATGCATGGGCTTCCCTGATGGCGTAGTGATTGAGAGTCTGCCTGCCGATGCAGGGGACACGGGTTCATGCCCCGGTCCGGGAAGATCCCACATGCCGCGGAGCGGCTGGGCCCGTGAGCCATGGCCACTGAGCCTGCACATCCGGAGCCTGTGCTCCACAATGGGAGAGGCCACAACAGTGAGAGGCCCGCATACCGCAAAAAACACCCAAAAAACAACAAAAAAAAAAACATGCTTTGGCAGAGCAATCTTTTCACAGTGCACTCTTTGGAGGTGAAAACCTTAAGCAGCTCACCTTGCAACCTGGAGATTTCATCTATTAGAAAAGACACCTGCAGAAGAATTGTCTTCAACATTGCGGGAGAGGCCCCTATCAGGTACTGCTAACCAACACTTGTGCCACTAAACTCAAGAGAATAGACTATTAGAGTCATGAGACACACCTAAAGAAAGCACCAAACCGTGACTAGAACTGCACATCATCCGGTGACCTGAATTGAAGCAATGACAGCTGATGAGACAGCTTTCCCATGATATCCAGACCAGCTCTATTGGTAGTTTGTCACCAGACTTTGATGATGACATACTTCTTCAGGTGATCTCCTATGTCTATGAACTTGATCACATGTAAACTTTAGATAAAAAGTGCCTGAGAGTTCTCCCTCCTATCACTCCTTGTTATTTGAATGTGACCTCAACATGTTTTTAATCTGTGCACTTTCTCTCCAACATGAGACACTACACCCAGGAAAGGTCTTTCCTGGCACTGAGAGACAAAAAGCCGATGAAACCAGAAAACCTGGCTTTTGATCAGTGATGTTTTCAGACAAAGATCTTGATGAAAAGGGGAAAATTAAAAAAAAAATGAACAGAAACTTCAATTAAATAGAATTGGGAGACCAGAATGGGGAGTGCTCATGCTCTGCCATAACAGCAGAGTCCAACAGGAAGAAGAAAAACTTCTCTCCTTTCCTGGCAAGGACTCAGCCAATGAAAAGCCATGGACTCTTTGTTTACTATAAGCTTTCCAATTTCCTTTTCCCCCTCTATCAAAGTGTGTTCCTTCCCTTGTTGTATAGGGACTCACACATGGCTCACCATAGTTGTAGACCCCAAATTGCAATTCTCTGCTGACCCCTAATAATCCCATTTTTGCTAGAGAAATATCTGACAGTCTATTTATTTCAGGTCAACAAAGTTTTCCAAATCACAGGGCCCTTCTTTCATTCTGTACATGTTTGTCCCATTTTTTTCCCAAAAGAATCAGTTTGGGTGAACATAAAATTTGCATAACATACATACAAATTCAACTTCACATTATCCAATGAAAGTGCATCTGTGAGGTGTGGTTGTACTTTTTGTTCTCTGCTATGAATTTCACAGCTAACACATTACCTGATCGTCAGTGGGATCAACATTTGTCACATGAGTGAATGGATAAATCAAGAACCATGTGTCTACCATAAAACTCCTAGAGGAGAACATAGGTAAAACACTTTGACATAAATCATAGCAATATTTTCTTAAATCAGACTCCCAAGGCAAAGGATATAAAAGCAAAAATAAACAAATGTGACATAATCAAACTTAAAAGCTTTTACACAGCAAAGAAAAACCAGCAATAAAACAAAACCACAACCTACTGAATGGGAGAAATTATTAGTAGATGATGCAACTGACAAAAGAGTTAATATCCAAAATACACAGTTCGTACAACTCAATATCAAAACAACAAACAACCTAATTAAAAAATGGGCAGAAGACCTGAATAGACATTTTTCCAAAGGAGACATGCAGATGGCTAACAGACGCATGAAAATATGTTCAACACTGCTAATTATTAGAGAAACGCAAATCAAAACCACAATGAGGTATCACCTCATACTTGTCAGAATGGCTATTGTCAAAAGTCAATAAATAATAAATGTTGGAGAGGATGTGGAGAAAAGGGAACCCTCCTACACTGTTGGTGGGAATGAAAATTGAAATAGCCACTCTGGAGACTAGTAGGCAGGTTCCTGAAAAACACTAAAAATAGAACTACCATATGATCTTGCAATTCTACACCTGGGTATATATCTGGAAAAAATGAAAACACTAATTCTAAAAGATACATGCGTCCCAATGTTTGCAGCAGCACTATTTATAATAGTCAAGACATGGAAGCAATCCAAGTGCCCATTAACAGACAACTGGCTTCAGAAGATTATATACACACACACACAAATGGAATATTACTCAGCTATTAAAAATAATGAAATATTGCCATTTGCAGCAACATGAATGTACCTAGAGAATATCATGCTTAGTGAAATAAGTCAGAGAAAGGCAAATACTATATGATAACACTTATATTATGTAATCTAAAAAAGTAATATAAATAAATGTATATACAACAGAAACAAACCCACAGACATAGAAAACAAAATTATGTTTACCAAAGAAGAGAGGGAGGGAGGAAAGGAGGGAGGGATAGGAGTATGGGATTAACAGATACAAACTACTCTACATAAAATAGATAAGCAACAAGGATTCACCGTATAGCACAGGGAATTATACCCAATATCTTATAATAACCTATAATGGAATATAATCTGCAAAAAAAAAAAAACTGAATCACTATGCAGTACTAACATAGATGCTGTTACTAACACAGAATTGTAAATCAATTATATTTCAACAAAAATGAACCATGTGCCTATACTTAAAAAGCCTTTGCTGGGATAATCATGATCATATATATGATATGCAGAAAAACCATTCTTTTGTGATTTATTGTCACTTGATGAGAAAATAAAAAACATTTTAAAGTCAAATAATAAATCAAGATGATAAAAAAGTAGTAGTAACTCCGTCTCTAATATTTTTTAAAGGAGAGAGCTAGTCAAGTCTAAAGAGACACCTCTAAAGTAATGATGGCTTGAAGACCACAACACTATTAAAATTTTTAAATCATGTTCATGAATAAGATCATTTTGCTGTTTATATTGTCAGCTATTTTAATTTATGGTCCAGATAAGTAGGAAATGATTCTAAGGGCTGGCACTTACAAAGTCAACAAAAATGAACTTATTTTAGTTACTTCAACATTGAGGTACATAACAGCGCTTTGTAATTACATAATCTTTATTTAAATTCTTATGTTTTTAATGAAGAATCATAAACATTGACATATTTTGGCATAGAGGTGGGAATCTATGTATAAGCAGGGTTTTAGAATAGGTCAGTCCATTTTGTACAAAAACTTGATATACTATTGTATTCAAGTGTGGCTTTATTTGTGCTATATTTTGGAAGAGTTTGAGAAGGATAGGTGTTAGCTCTTCTCTAAGGGTTTGATAGAATTCGCCTGTGAAGCCATCTGGTCCTGGGTTTTTGTTTGTTGGAAGATTTTTAATCACAGTTTTAATTTCAGTGCTTGTGATTGGTCTGTTCATATTTTCTATTTCTTCCTAGTTCAGTCTCGGCAGGTTGTGCATTTCTAAGAATTTGTCCATTTCTTCCAGGTTGTCCATTTTATTGGCATAGAGTTGCTTGTAGTAATCTCTCATGATCCTTTGTATTTCTGCAGTGTCAGTTGTTACTTCTCCTTTTTCATTTCTAATTCTATTGATTTGAGTCTTCTCCCTTTCTTTCTTGATGAGTCTGGCTAATGGTTTATCAATTTTGTTTATCTTCTCAGAGAACCAGCTTTTAGTTACATTGATCTTTGCTATCATTTCCTTCATTTCTTTTTCATTTATTTCTGATCTGATCTTTATGATTTCTTTCCTTCTGCTAACTTTGGGGTGTTTTTGTTCTTCTGTCTCTAATTGCTTTAGGTGCAGGTTTAGGTTGTTTATTTGAGATGTTTCCTGTTTCTTAAGGTAGGATTGTATTGCTATAAACTTCCATCTTAGAAATGCTTTTGCTGCATCCTATAGGTTTTGGGTCATCGTGTCTCTATTGTCATTTGTTTCTAGGTATTTCTTAATTTCCTCTTTGATTTCTTCAGTGATCACTTCGTTATTAAGTAGTGTATTGTTTAGCCTCTATGTTTTTGTATTTTTTACAGATCTTTTCCTGTAATTGATATCTAGTCTCATAGCATTGTGGTTCAAAAAGACACTTGATATAATTTCAAGTTTTTTAAATGTACCAAGGCTTGATTTGTGACCCAAGATATGATCTACCCTGGAGAATGTTCCATGAGCACTTGAGAAAAATGTGCATTCTGTTGTTTTTGGATGGAATGTCCTATAAATATCAATTAAGTCCATCTTGTTTAATGTATCATTTAAAGCTAGTGTTTCCTTATTTAGTTTCATTTTGGATGATCTGCCCATTTGTGAAAGTGGGGTGTTAAACTCCCCTACTGTGTTACTGTTGACTTCCCCTTTTACGGCTGTTAGCATTTGCCTTATGTATTGAGGTGCTCCTATGTTGGGTGCAAAAATATTTATAATTGTTATATCTTCTTGAATTGATCCCTTGATCATTATGTAGTGTCCTTCTTTGTCTCTTGTAATAGTCTTTATTTTAAAGTCTATTTTGTGTGATATGAGAATTGCTACTCCAGCTTTCTTTTGATTTCCATTTGCATGGAATATCATTTTCCATCCCCTCACTTTCAGTCTGTATGTGTCCCTAGGTCAGAAATGGGTCTCTTGTAGACAGCATATATATGGGTCTTGTTTTTGTACCCATTCAGCTAGTCTGTGTCTTTTGGTGGGAGCATTTAATCCATTTACATTTAAGGTAATTATTGATATGTATGTTCTTATTCCCATTTTCTTAATTATTTTGGGTTTGTTATTGAAGGTCTTTTCCTTCTCTTGTGTTTCTTGCCTAGAGAAGTTCCTTTAGCATTTGTTGTAAAGCTGGTTTGGTGGTGCTGAACTCTCTCAGCTTTTGCTTGTCTGTAAAGTTTTTAATATCTCCACCAAATCTGAATGAGATCCTTGCTGGGTAGAGTAATCTTGGTTGTAGGTTTTTCTCCTTCATCACTTTAAATATGTCCTGCCACTCCCTTTTGGCTTGCAGAGTTTCTGCTGAAAGATCAGCTGTTAACATTATGGGGATTCCCTTGTGTGTTATTTGTGTTTTTCCCTTGCTGCTTTTAATATGTTTTCTTTGTATTTACTTTTTGACAGTTTGATTAATATGTGTCTTGGCATGTTTCTCCTTGGATTTATCCTGTATGGGACTCTCTGTGCCTCCTGGACTTGATTAACTATTTCCTTTCCCATATTAGGGAAGTTTTCAACTATAATCTCTTCAAATATTTTCTCAGTCCCTTTCTTTTTCTCTTCTTCTTCTGGGACCCCTATAATTCAAATGTTGGTGCATTTAATGTTGTTCCAGAGGTTTCTGAGACTGTCCTCAGTTCTTTTCATTCTTTTTTTCTTTATTCTGCTCTGCAGTAGTTATTTCCACTATTTTATCTTCCACCTCACTTATCCGTTTTTCTGCCTCAGTTATTCTGCTATTGATCCCATCTAGAGAATTTTTAATTTCATTTATTGTGTTTCTAATCATTGCTTGATTCATCTTTAGTTCTTCTAGGTCCTTGTTAACTGTTTCTTGCATTTTGTCTATTCTATTTCCAAGATTTTGGATCATCTTTACTATCATTATTCTGAATTATTTTTCAGGTAGACTGTCTATTTCCTCTTCATTTGTTAGGTCTGGTGGGTTTTTACCTTGCTCCTTCATCTGTTGTGTGTTTTTCTGTCTTCTCATTTTGTTTATGTTACTGTGTTTGGGGACTCCTTTTTGCAGGCTGCAGGTTCGTAGTTCCCTTTGTTTTTGGTGTCTGTCCCCAGTGGCTGAAGTTGGTTCAGTGGGTTGTATAGGCTTCCTGGTGGAGGCAACTAGTGCCTGTGTTCTGGTGGATGAGGCTGGATCTTGTCTTTCTGGTGTGCAGGTCCACGTCTGGTGGTGTGTTTTGGGGTGTCTGTGGACTTTTTATGATTTTAGGCAGCCTCTCTGGTAATGGGTGGCGTTGTGTTCCTGTCTTGCTAGTTGTTTGGCATAGGGTGTCCAGCACTGTAGCTTGCTGGTCGTTGAGTGAAGCTGGGTGCTGGTGTTGAGATGGAAATCTCTGGAAGATTTTCGCTGTTTGGTATTATATGGAGCTGGGAGGTCTCTTGTGGACCAGTGTCCTGAAGTTGGCTCTCCCACCTCAGAGGCACAGCACTGACTCCTGGCTGCAGCACCAAGAACCTTTCATCCATACGGCTCCTCAATTTGGGATGATTCGTTGTCTATTCATGTAGTCCACAGATTCAGGATACATCAAGTTGATTGTGGAGCTTTAATCCACTGCTTCTGAGGCTGCTGGGAGAGATTTCCCTTTCTCTTCTTTGTTCTCACAGCTCCCAGGTCTCAGCTTTGGATTTGGCCCTGCCTCGGCATGTAGGTCACCGGAGGGCGTCTGTTCTTTGCTCAGACAGGACAGGGTTAAAGGAGCAGCCGCTTCTGGGACTCTGGCTCACTCAGGCCGGGGTGGGGCGGGCGGTAGGGGGTGGGTGGTGGGGGGGAGGCAGGGGCACAGAGTGTGGGGCGAGCCTGCAGTGGCAGAGGCCAGCGTGACATTGCACCAGCCCAAGGCGCGCCGTGCGCTCTCCAGGGGAAGCTGTCCCTGGATCCCGGGACCCTGGCAGTGACGGGCTGCACAGGCTCCCCGGAAGGGGGGTGTGGACAGTGACCTGCACTCGCACACAGGCCTCTTGCCGGCGGCAGCAGCAGCCCCAGCGTCCCACGCCCGTCTCTGTGGTCCGCGCTTTCAGCCGTGGCTCGCGCCCGTCTCTGGAGCTCCTTTAAGAGGCGCTCTTAATCCCCTCTCCTCGCACACCAGGAAACAAAGAGGGAAGAAAAAGTCTCTTGCCTCTTCGGCAGGTCCAGACTGTTTCCTGGACTCCCTCCCGGCTAGCTGTGGTGCACTAACCCCCTTCAGGCTGTGTTCACGCCGCCAACCCCAGTCCTCTCTCTAGGATCTAAGCTCCGAAGCCCGAGCCTCAGCTCCCAGCCCCGCCCGCCCCGGCGGGTGAGCAGACAAGCCTCTCGGCTGGTGAGTGCCGGTCAGCACCAATCGTCTGTGCGGGAATCTCTTCGCTTTGCCCTCTGCACCCCTGTGGCTGCACTCTCCTCTGAGGCTCCGAAGCTTCCCCCTTCCGCCAGCTGCAGTCTCTGCCCACAAAGGGGCTTCCTAGTGTGTGGAAACCTTTCCTCCTTCACAGCTCCCTCCCACTGGTGCAGGTCCCGTCCCTATTCTTTTGTCTCTGTTTTTCCTTTTTTCTTTTGCCCTACCCAGGTACGTGGGGGAGTTTCTTGCCTTTTGGGAGGTCTGAGGTCTTCTGCCAGCGTTCAGTAGGTGTTCTGTAGGAGTTGTTCCACGTGTAGATGTATTTCTGATGTATTTGTGGGGAGGAAGGCGATCTCCACGTCTTACTCTTGCGCCATCTTCCTCAACTCCCCAGATATTCACTTTGTATCTGCCTTTGTACTTGTTGATTTCCCTCTTTTCTGTTGAAGCATGAAAATTCAAGTAGGTAAACTATGTAAGAATGAGGGAAAGTTTTCATTGTCAACAGTTGCCTACTGAGTTGTTTTTTCGTCCATAATGTGACTTTATACGGGTCTCTGATCCAGCGCAATGTCTGTCAAAATGACTGATGAGGCTGATGCTTAGAAGTGTTTAAGAGTTTGGGTCCCTGGGTATTTGGACAAAAGAGCAATGAAAAGTTTTGTAAAAGTTTTTGGTCAATATCCTGATGGGTCTAGAAGCATATATTGGAAAATACAAGCAGAAAACATTCATATCTGGATTGGTGATACCTTGACTATTTCACGGTGAGTTATAGTTGAATCATTTTCACATACTCAGTCCACTGATATCTAATGATCACACAGTAAAAGTTCTGGGCATCAAAGCACCCATCATGTGCTTTAACTCTACCATCATGTGCTTCATAACTGACTGTAAAGGTAGGTTTAAATTCATATAAATCTCAGTTACTCCTAGAAATACATCAGTCATATTCTTGCATAAACTTCCCTTTCTTTATTTGTGTGACTAATAATATGCAGAAAAGATGCTGCCTTTCTCTAATAACTCCATATTCAACTCTGTGTAATAAAGTTAATAAACTGTGGTATCAGATCAACCAGGGATCAATCGTTTACTGCCAATTACCAATTTAGTCTTTTTTTTTAATTAGTTTCTGCTTTATAACAAAGTGAATCAGTCATACATATACATCTGTTCCCACATCCCTTCCCTCATGCATCTCCCTCCCTCCCACCCTCCCCATCCCACCCCTCCAGGGGGTCACAAAGCACTGAGCTTATCTTTAAATAATGCTAATATGGGAGCATAGTGTACATGGTTGCTATGGACATTTCAAGGCATTAAATCATTATACAGATAGTAGGGGCTTAACATATTTACTTAACATATTTAATTACTTCCCCCTCTCCTTTCCTTTCTGTTGAAGAGATAGTAAGTTTGAGGAAAAATATCAATGGTTAGTAAAAAGTAGTAGTCTGTCAATGTAGATTGCTAAAAGTACTGTAAAACAATAGCTGTCCTATGAATTACTCAATTTGTTCATCATTTACCTAGTACAAGAGCTTGAAAGCTAAGAATCAAAAAAGATGAAAAAAGGAACAAGAAACAATAGAAATGCTAATAATATTCTAAATGAGTAATTTAATAATTAAACTTTAATATTCAAATTTTTAATTTAAAAATTAAAAATAAATAAATAATTACACTCAGCCTTCACTTTTTAAATCAGGACAGATTTCCAAATTTGATTATTAATGAAATGTCATAATTCTGCACAGTCAAATAGCATAGTTAAAGGTTACAAACGTGATTTTTGTGCTTTTTCTATGAGATTCTTAACGTGTTTAGCTGCTTTTATATTTCGGTCTGGCAATCACTAGTATATAAGTTCATGGAGGGCAGAGATTTTCATCTGTTCATTAATGTATCCAAAATGTATAAAATGATTTCAATATGGAAGTAGGATTTCAGAAAATATTTTTTTAATGATGAATGACTTAAAATATTAATAAATGAGTAATCCAGATAATATTCAACAAACATCTGTATTTTGGCAGTCCATTAAAGCCCAAATGGGAGTTGACCCTCAAGAGATAGATATTATTAACCCTTTTTTACATATAATAGAACAGAGTCTCAGAGTTAAATTAACTTTCTAAAGTTATATAGCTAGTAAGAAGTACAGTCAAAATAAAATTCCTGGCCATTTGACTTCATCTCTTAACTTTACCCCAGAAGCATTCATTGGTGCTTAAGATTTCAGATGAATATAAATCAATTTGGGGGAGGCTGCATCATTAACATTGATTCAAAATATTCACACAAAATATTTCCAATGAAATTATCTTTGGAGAAATGACAAAAGTATGGTCATATGTAACAGTTAAAAAAATAGTAGCTCATCCAGATATTATTAACACAGTATTATTCAGAAAATATTACAATATATAGAACATTAAATAAAAATTGAGAATTATATTAGCAACTCTCTGTATCAAAATCTGCTTGGAATTGCTAATGCCAAAAATCCCTAAGAATTGTCTTAAGCTTTTACTTAAAAAAATAAAACTATCTTTATCCACAATAACAAAGATACATTTTACTTTATTTTGAGATCTCTGACAGGAAGAACAAAGTGAGATAATGCTATTTTGACCCAACTCCTAGAGTAACAAAAATAAAAACAAAAATAAACAAATGGGACCTAATGAAACTGAACATTTATTCTTTCTTGCCAAACTAATTTCATCTGTTGGTTTTCTGTATATCTCAATAGAGTGCCCCAAACAACTTCCAACATTTGGTAACTAGGTTTATTTGGATGATCTGTGCAAACAGTCTGGTGTTTCTTTCTGCTCACTGAAAAATGTGTGCTCTTTCTGAGCTTATGAGTAAAACCATGTTCTTGTTGCCAATTTCATAAAATCAAAGTAATAATATGTTTGTTAGGCCACTTTTTTTTCCTACTCATATCACACTCAAGCCTCCCTTCTGTAGTAATTTTTAAATGTCTATTATATTTATAATGTAAGTTCCATGAAGGCGGAGAAAGGGTCTACCTTATCTACTACCCAAAATATATCACAGTGCCTTTAAGACAACAAAGGCTGAGTAAATACTTAAAAAAATTCAAAAAGGCAGTTTTGTGATATTTAATAACATCTAAAATAGTGGCAAATATTTAATACAAATATTATTTCCCTATATGGCTGCAGATATATTGAGGGAGTATTAAAATATGTCATTTTAGTATTTGGCACTTCTAATAATTGTTTTTCCTATACATCAATGAAAATAAATATTTTCTATTTTCACTGACAGTTTAAATTTTTATAAAATGGAGCTCAAGAATTTTATGATTCATGCAATGTTTTCCCTATGTTTCTGATACCCAGTGCTTGAGGCTGATTGTCTGTCCTTTAACATTTAAGATGATTGAGCTTTGGATTCTGTCGGCATTGATCAATCAGTCTGTCCCCAGCCTATCATGGAGTATGTGACTTTCTGCTAAGTTTTTATGTTGGTCAAAGGTCTCCATGGTTCTTTAAGAGGCTGTCTTTTAACAAATATCATGTAATGCTTAGGCAAAGGAAAAATGTGATCTTAAATATATAGAAGTGTTATATTCAACAAAAGGGGATGAAGGTGAATAGCTAAAAGTAAGTTATGTGATAGTAACAAGTCAGGTCAATTTTTCACTTGAGTGACTCCAACAAGTTCTAAATATTGAATTACTTGGAACATACAACTCACCTCAAAATGTTTTTTAATTTCCTTACTTAAAAAATATCCAATAGTATAGAGTAGAACAGAATAAAAACCTGGTAATTCTAAGAAAATGTGACTACAGTAGCTGAATTCTAATTCTCATATTTATTTTTAATTTGCTTAATTTTTTTTTTTTTTTTTTTTTTTTTTTGCTGTACGCGGGCCTCTCACTGCTGTGGCCTCTCCCGTTGCGGAGCACAGGCTCCGGACACACAGGCTCCGCGGCCATGGCTCGCGGGCCCAGCCGCTCCGCGGCATGTGGGATCTTCCGGGATCGGGGCACGAACCCGTGTCCCCTGCATCGGCAGGCGGACTCTCAACCACTGCGCCACCAGGGAAGCCCTAATTTGCTTAATTTTGAAAGACTCTCTGTCAATATAAAATTCATCACACATGCATAATAGGCAACAACTTGAACAAATGTTGGTGGAAACATGAAATTCCAAACCATTACAGCTCTAATATGTGTGTGTGTGTGTGTTTTCCACAAAGAATAATACATTGAATGGCAGGGATCTAAACCAAGCATGCAAGCATGTAACATAACTGAACTAAATTCAATGTTTATTTCTTATGGATTGTGAGTCATTCAGTTTCCTTTGTTTAAGCTTAGGTGATATAACTTGCCTTAGCATCAGTAGGGATTAAAATGTTTTGTACACACCTCTAGGAAAACCTAGAAACTTAGATTTCTGAAAACAGTTCAAAATCTGAAGCACAGACAAATAAATGTACTTTATAATAGTTTTTGCATTTCTGATCTTGTATGAAATATTGTAAGTATAAGAAGTCATGTTATATTATTTTATAAGTGTACTAAATTCATAGAAATTTGAAAACATATATGTGATACGATTATCACCAAGTTAGTCACTGTGGGTAGCATTTGGTTTGGAAATTAAATATTTTTTGGTTGAGCTATTTGGATCAGCTACTAAAAATAATAGTTGTAAAGAAGTATAGTCTACCCTCCTTATCCTAGGTTTCCCCATCCTTAGATTTAACCAACTTCAGATAAAAAAATGTTAGAAAATAAAGAACATTCCAGAAAGTCTCATAAAGAAAAACTTGTCCTGGAGAGTATTTATATAGCATTTACATTGTATTTGCCACTATTTATATAGCATTTACATTGTACTATATAAGTAATCTAGTGATGATTTAAAGTATGTGGAGATATGAGTAGGTTATATGCAAATACTACACCATTTTATATAAGGGACTTGAGCATCTGGATTTTGGTATCCATAGGATGTCCTGAAACCAATCCATTGGGGATACCGAGGGAAAACTGTATATGCCAGAACTGAAGGATGCTAGTATTTAGTGATCCTTTTTAACATTTCATTTCAATTTATGTGAAAAAAATCAGAAAAATAATTATCTGAGGTCTATTAATTAATGTATATCCAGTTAGACACATTAAAATAGCCTATAAGGAATAGAATTTTAACATTTATTTCCAGCATTGAAAGTATATCCAATAATAATATCAAGATTTCAATAGATTGGCACTAGTATGCTAAGAAAACTGATCGAACCAAGTGAGCTTTTGGTTCCTCTTTTTAGGACAGGAAGAATTTAGGTAGGACAAAGAAAAGACTTTGTCTTGTCTAGATTTAGAAACCAGCATAAAGAAAGTCCCCAAAAAAGGACTTTTTATTTATCTCAATAATTCTTCCCTTTATCTATTTTGAGTCCTGTTGCTACTTAGACTATCTTTTTGTTGGCCTTTTTCAATGTATATCGGATATTTGCCTCAGTCTCCTTTTTCAAAAGTTCATCAACGTTTTTTTCTTTTAAATTATTTCAACATACCAGTTTAAGCTTTCCCAAATATGCATTTTATTTATCCATGTACTATTCAATCTATGTATTTAATGCTATTATTTGCCAGGAATTATGCTGGGTTCTGGAGGCATTAAGAATAAAACATATTTCCTGCCAAAAGTACAATCAATGTCTCAAATGAGAACTGTGGGTATGAATTGAGAATTATAATGCAGTAAGTATTAGAAATGGCTATAAGGGATGATGGTATTACACAGTCCTATGCACATTACCACACTCCTTGGTTAAACTTCTGATATTGCCCTTAATTTACAGAAAGATATAGTTTATTTTTACCCCACAAGATGAATTTCTTAAAACCTCATCAAGAAAACCATACCCATAATTGTGCTATCCAGCAATTTCTTTACCTCAGCTTATTTATCACTGGAAACTGACAAGGTTAATCTCTTCAGGTACATCTTATTTGTTTTGTTTTACTTGGATTTGATCTTATGATGCAGGTTATTCTCCTATAGTCACTTTTGCTCAAGTTAATCTTTATGTTATGACCACCTTCTAAAGAGTTTTCATTATTTTGTTTAGAGTAATTACTTTTCTTCCATTTAATTTTTTAAATTAAGACTTCATTTTTTAGAGAACTTTTAGGTTCACAGCAAAATTAAGGAGAAGGTACAGAGATTGCCCATATACCTCTGCCCACACATGCAGAGCCTCACCTATTACCTATATCCCACACCAGAGTGGTAATTTTTTTTTTATAACTGATGAACCTAAATTGACACATCATAATCACCCAAAGTGTATAGTTTACAATAGGTTTCACTCTTGGTGCCATACATTCTACGGGTTTGTCATAGAATGGATATCATACATACAACAAAGGTATGATGTGTATAGATCAATCATTAAAGTATCATACAGAGTATCTTCACTGACCTAAAAGTCCACTATGCTCCACTTTTTATCTCCCCACTGTCCCAAAGTAAAATAAGGATATTTATTTTAAGTATGTTTAGTTAGATGAAGAAAACAATAGCAAAGATCAATTAAAGTAAAAGCTGGTTCTTTGAAAAGATAAACAAAATTGATAAACCTTCAGCCAGACTCATCAAGAAAAAAGGGAGAGGGCTCAAATCAATAAAATCAGAAATGAAAAAGGGAAAGTTACAACTGGCACCACATAAATACAAAGGAACGTAAGAGACTACTGCAAGAAACTATACACCAATAAAATGAACAACCTAGAAGAAATGGACAAATTCTTAGAAAGGTATAACTTTCTAAGACTGAAGCAGGAAGAAGTAGAAAATGTGAATAGAAAAAATCACAAGTACTGAAATAGAAACTGTGATTTAAAAAATTCCGACAAACAAAAGTCCAGGACCAGACTGCTTCACAGGCAAATTCTATCAAACATTTTGAGGAGAGTTAACACGTATTCTTCTGAAAATCTTCCAAAATATTGGAAGGAACACTCCCAAGCTCATTCTATGAGGCCACCATCACCCTAATACCAAAAACAACAAAGATATCACCAAAAGAGAAAATTAGTAGCCAATATCACTGATGAACAGATGTAAAAATCCTCAACAAAATATTAGTAAACCAAATTCAACAACACATTAAAAGGATCATACACCATGATTGATCAAGTGGGATTTATCCCAGGGATGCAAGGATTTTTGAGTATATGCAAATCAATCAATGTGATACACCATATCAACAAATTAAGCAATAAAAACCATATGATCATCTCAATAGATACAGAAAAAGCTTTTGACAAAATTCAACACCCATTTATGATAAAAACTCTCCAGAAGGTGGGCATAGAGGGAACCTACCTCAACATAATAAAGGCCATATACGACAAACCCACAGCAAACATCATTCTCAATGATGAAAAACTGAAAATATTTCCTCTAAGATCAGGAACAAGACAAGGATGTCCACTCTCACCACTTTTATTCAACATAGTTTTGGAAGTCCTATCTATGGCAATGAGAAGAAAAAGAAATAAAAGGAATCCAAATTGGAAAAGAAGAAGTAAAACTGTCACTGTTTGCAGATGACATGATACTATACATAGAAAATCCAAGATGCTACCAGAAAACTACTAGAGCTCATCAATGAATCTGATAAAGTTGCAGGATTCAAAATTAATGCACAGAAATCTCTTGCATTTCTATACACTAACAACAAAAGATCAGAAAGAGAAATTAAGGAAACAATTCCATTTACCATCATATCAAAGAGAATAAAATACCTAAGAATAAACGTACTTAAGGAGGCAAAATATCTGTACTCAGAAAACTAGAAGATGCTGATGAAAGAAATCAAGGGTGACACAGACAGATGGAGAGATATACCATGGTCTCGGACTGAAAAAATCAATATTGTGAAAATGACTATACTACCCAAAGCAATCTACAGATTCAATGCAATCCCTATCAAGCTACCAATGGCATTTTTCACAGAACTAGAACAAACAACTTTACAATTTGTATAGAAACACAAAAGACTCTGAATAGCCAAAGCAATCTTGAGAAAGAAGATCAGAGCTGGAGGAATCAGGTGCCTTGATTTCAGACTATACTACAAAGCTACAGTCATCAAAACAGTATGTCACTGCCACAAAAACAGAAATATACATCAATGGAACAGGATAGAAAGTCCAGAGATAAATCCATGCACCTATGGCCACCTAGTCTATAACAAAGGAGGCAAGAATATACAATGGAGAAAACACAGTCTCTTCAATAAATGTTGCTGGGAAAACTGGACAGCTACATGTAAAAGAATGAAATTAGAACACTCCCTAATGCCATACACAAAAAATAAACTCAAAATGGATTAAAGACCTAAATGTAAGGCCGTATACTATAAAACTCTTAGAGGAAAACATAGGCAGAACACTGTTTAACATAAATCACAGCAAGATCTTTTTCGATATACCACTTGGAGTAATGAAAATAAAGACAAACAAATTGGACCTAATTAAACTTAAAGGCTTTGGCACAGCAAAGGAAACCATAAACAAAGAGAAAAGACAACCCTCAGAGTAGGAGAAAATATTTGCAATAAAGCAACTGACAAGGGATTAATCTTGAAAATACACAAACAGCTCATACAGCTCAATATCAAAAAAGCAAACAATCCAATCAGAAAATGGGTGGAAGATCTAAATAAACATTTCTCCAAGAAGACATACAGATGGCCAAAAAACACATGAAAAGATGCCCAACATTACTAATTATTAGAGAAATGCAAATCAAAACTACAATGAGGTATCACCTCACACCAGTCAGAATGGCCTTCATCAAAAATCTACAAACAATAAATGCTGGAGAGGGTGTGGAGAAAAGGGAACCCTCCTACACTGTTGGTGGGTATGTAAATTGGTATAGCCACTATGGCGAACAGTATGGGGGTGCCTTAGAAAACTAAAAATAGAGCTACCGTATAATCCAGCAATCCTACTCCTGGGTATATATCTGGAGAAAACCATAATTCAAAGAGATACATGCACCCCAATGTTCATTGCAGCACTATTTACAATAGCCAGGACATGGTAACAACCTAAATGTCCATCAAAAAAGGAATGAATAACAAAGATGTTGTACATATATACAGTGGAATATTACTTAGTCATTAAAAGGAAGGAAATAATGCCATTTGCAGCAACGTGGATGGACCTAGAGATTGTCACACTGAGTGAAGTAAATCAGACAGAATAAGACAAATATTGTATGATATCCCTTCTATATGGAATCTTAAAAAAATGGTACAAATGAACTTATTTACACAACAGAAATAGAGTCACAGATGTAGAAACAAACTTACGGTAACCAGGGTGGGAAAAGGGAGGGAGAGATAAATTGGGAGACTGGAACTGACATATACAAACTACTACATGTAAAATAGATAACTAATAAGGGTCTACCATATAGCACAAGGAACTCTACTCAATACTCTGTAATGACCTATATGGGAAAAGAATCTAAAAAAGAATGGATATATATATATGTATCACTTTGCTATACAGCAGAAACTAACACAAGATTGTAAATCAACTCTACTCCAATAAAAAATAAAACTAAGTTAAATTAAATTAAATATGAATAAGTTTTTCATGGAATCAAACAAATCAATTACCCATTCATAAGAATGAGATATATGTTCTATTAAAACATACTAAATATTATTTTATCAAGTGCACTTCAACATGCTTAAACCAGTCAGGATTCTGCAAGGATACATCCATGTGAAAAATGAGTGTTTATGTCTGTCTACACTCATAATAAATTTGAACTCCAAATAATGGTTTTTGGAAAAATCTTATCCCCTTGTGAAATTATAGGAAACCTTGAATAAACATTTCTAGGTGCTAGTAAATTATGTTCTGTTCAGAAAAAAAAGATATTACTGTTAAAATAAATTAAAATGGAGCCATTAAGATGCCTTAGGGGGAGGAAGGACCAAACGTAAAATGAAACTCCTATCAGGAAAAAAAGTAATTTAGCTTCATGAACAGCTGCACCTCAGAGATTCAGGCATATGAGGGATTAAAATTAAAGTGGATGATTTAAATATTCCTTAGTAACTCTTATTATTAGAGCTTCTGTTTACTATACCTTAAGAAACAAGTAAGCATCCAGTTTAAAACAAAATTTGTAATTCTTGTTTAATGGATTTTGGTACCTCAGGCAAAACAATGCTGTGAAAATGATTAGAATGTGCCCTGTCTTTGTTTAATCAATAAAACCTCTCTAAAATTAGTTAGGTTCCAAAGACTCCTCAGCAGGTTTAGCAGTGCTGTGTCTATAAAATCCCAAGTAAACCATTTGTCATTATTTCCACACAAAAATTTCATTAGATGTCATCCCCATCTCAGCATTAAAGTCAGCTAAACAATCAAAGTAAAAGGTCACATTTTAACAGTATGTACTCAGACCAAAACATGCTTCAAAATCTTAACAGAATTACATCAAAATTCAGTTATAAAAAAGATCAAAAAACATATATATGTGCAAATTCAAGATGATAATGACAACATTCTATAGTGATAGATTTTAAAGAGATGGATGAATCAATTACAAAAATTGGGAAAATACAGAAGAATAATGATACCTAGTAGATGTATTTCTTAAAGGTATTAATCCTTCACTTATTATGAAATCTGCTATCTAGATTTTTAAAATAAAAGAATGGACAAAGTTCTGACTTTGGAATTAAATTTTGATTCCCACTAGAATTTCAAGAATCTGTCACATACATATTTACGAACAATGTCTTTAAAATTTCTTAATTCATTTAAGCTTTTTAAAACTTTAATCTTCTTTCACCAGTGTTAAAAAAATGTAGTATCATTATTTATGTTGTTGTTTGAATATATGTATATGTAGATTTTTGATTGCACAAAAGCTTTCTCACTGTGTTCTCACTATTTTATAATTTATATAACAAAAGCAATGTGGAATTCAACTTTTATACATATAAATTTTATGGAATTACTACATTTTTGTAAATTTCCATTTTTAAACCTAAGGAAAACTACATATATCCTTTAGAAAAATGTCGATTTTAATCCTCAATGTATCTCATGAAAATTAATACCTAAATTAACCTACCACCTTTGTAGATATTCATGACTAATCACTTAACTATTTCTCTTGACTATAATTATAATTACTAAGATTAATTTAGGATTTGTCTTAGCTTCGGCTTCTATAACAAATTACCACAGACTACATGGTCTGAACAGCAGAAATTTATTTCTCACAGTTCTGGAGACTGGGAGTGCTGGATCAGGGTGCCAGCATGGTCAGCTTCCAGTGAGAGCCCTCTTCTTATGTCCTCACTCAACCTTTCAAAAAGAGGGAGAATTCTTGTGCCTCTTCTACTTTTTATGAGGGCATGAATCCCATCATGAGGGTTCCACCTTCATGACCTAACCTAATCCTAATTACCTTCCAAAATCTCCACCTCCAACTATCACCTTGGAGATTAGAGTTTCTACATGTGAATTTTGGAGGGACACAAACATTCAATCCAAACTAGTGTCAAATAATTTATTTAATCACTTATAATAGTTTATTTTACCATCTATTTTATGGTATATATATATATATATACACACACACACACACATATATGGGTGTGAACATGTGCTTATTATCTGAGGTAATTTTTGTAATTTTTCTGAATCCAATTGTTTACAAAATAAACGAATATATGACCATCTGTTTTGTATCTACTCGAGGTCTTCACAGAATTATTTTTATCATTCTTAACCAGAAGTGAAGACAAGCATATTGAATTACTATTACTCTGCTGAATGCTTTAGCATTGCTATGTACATGATAAATTTAAATGATTTATTGAATACTCACTATTATAAGAATTTTAATATGGATTGCAACATTTAACACTCACAACAATCCTGTTTTAGGTTCTTTTAGCTGTCTTATTTTACAGATAAAGAAACTGAAGCACAGAAGATTATAAGCAATTTGCCCAAGAAACCACAGCCAGTAAGTAGTCAAATCCAAGATGCAAACCTGACCATTCTGACCCCAGTGTTTATGATCTATCTCATGATATTCTGCCTTGTGATATCCTAACCCACCTCACTACATCCTGAAAACTACAAAAGTCATGAATATGTAAACTGCTAGCAAAGGTGAAACAATATCATATTAGCTCACAGACGCCTGTGGCCTGTGTCACTGCAGGCTGAAAACCATTTCCAGAACTGTGTTTCTTTTTTCTACTTTTTCCTTCCCTCAGACTCCTTCCATTTTCTACTATTTTCAAAACTCCATAGATGCTGGAAAGACTCTTACTTTATATGTGATTATAGTTTAATAAAATAAATGTGGAGAGAGTGCAATTCACCTTTACACTTTTTTGATTACTAGTTTAGGATTAAACTTACCATTTAAACAAAATTGAGGATAATATATTAGAAGTTTTAGGATTGCAAATAAGGATTAGTTGTGATTTCATAATATAAAACCAGAAATTGTATTTCAAGTTAAGTACCATTATTTATCTGATTCCATGCATAAAATGCATAAGGAACATCCTATTACTCATCAAGATATTAGCCTACTTGTATTTTCAATTTGTTCTTTTATTATTAAAGACCAAGAAAATTCATTTGAAATCTTAAAAAGTAATTTTCAATTATGTAAATAGTGGGATTAGTGCTCTCATTTTCAATTGTTTCTCCCAGTGTGCCTACTTGTCCTGAAGAGGCTATAATATTAAAAATCACATATCTCAGAGTTCTTATTGGCAAATTGCTTTAAACCAATGAGAGACACTCATGTGAGATTTTGATGGTCTAGTAGCCTTCTCCTTAGTTGTCCTCTGTCCATAAATACACTGGTGGAGACCTTGTGGAGACCTAGGATCTTAGGGAACAACATTCCAGGGGCTAGACACTAGCAGGAGGGGGACAGGCCAAGAGGCAGTTGAAAGGAGAGCCTTGTGAGTCTCTTCAGTTCTCTCCCCCATAGCAGAGTCAGAAGCAGCAGCTCCTCCATCAGGCACTGTCATGACATCTTGGAGTCATTCTTGGAGACCTCACTTAGAGCTAACTTCTCTCTTCAGCAATTAATTCCCAAACTTAAATAATTTTCTGTTTAAAATATCAAGAAAAACTTTTTCTGCAATGGAATCCTAAAGATGCCAAACGATAAATAATGGTCCATGCTAACATAGAAAAAAAACCTTTTTAACATAGAAATACATGCTATAAGATATATATAATGGGTTATATAGTGTTCATTTTGTTTTCTACCTCAGACATTTAAGCCATGAAATAGATAATTTATAGAAGAGCCTATTATTTGGATTAAATTTTTTAAATACTTTAGAAGTAGTATTTTCAAAATAAAATTCCATTTGAAATTAATTAGTGTAGCTACTTGAACAATTTGAATATATACCTACTTAAATAGTTGGCATTATTAACTAGCACGATTTCTTCTAACAAAATAAATGTATAATCTTCAAATTGAATTTCCTTTCAGGTCTTATTCAAAACAAATATTCACATTTCATTGATACTTGTCAAATGACAGATTAATTTCAATCACAACAAAACATTTATGTTTCTTAGGAAATCACCAAGAATAAACAAGATACTCTTAATATCCATGTTCAATGGTAAGTTGGCATACTCAGACAGTATAACATATTACTGCCAGCATCTAAAATTTATCCTGCTATTGTGTAATTTACTCATATCCCAAATGACTGGATATTGGAATACCACTAATAAATATGTCAGTATGTGTAGAAGTCTATCTTTCTGGAGCATGCTTAGAAAAGTTTATTAAGAATTTTGTGCTGTTTCCAATAAAATGTCAGCCACGAACATTTATTTATTGGAATTTCTGAACACTAAGAATATATTCAATAAGTTCTCTTCCTGGCATTTTGTGGGTCCTTTTATTACAAAAAAAGTGTGGTAAAACATATATATATATACACACATAAAAATGTAAATATGACCTAATTATGGTCAATAAGAAATTCCTTTTGGTAATAAAGTAGAATCTTATATTCCCCATCCTCCCATTTTTTTTCACCCCCATCCACTTGTTCCTCACCAGCCCATAATGGTATACAATGAAGTGTGCTATCACGAGTTCCTCTAAATAGTTTGGTTTTTCACCTCACTGAAAAACTGAAAAAACAATCCTTCTGACAACAGAAACATAAGACAAAAAAAAGGAAATAAAAAGTATATACATCAAGAAGGAAGAAATAAAATTGTCTTTGTTCTCAGGTGGCATGATTATCTATGTGTAAAATTCCAAAGAATCAACAAGAGCAACCAAAAACTTTTTTTTTTTAGTAACTAATAAGTGATTACAGAAAGGTGACAGGATACAGGGGCATTGTGAAATAGTCTTTTGCTTTCCTATATACCGGCAATCAACAATTTTAAATTTAGAATTAAAAACATCATACCATTTACAATAGAACCAAAGCAAACTAAACCAAAACCAAAAATCCCAAAAAGCTGTATAATGTAGAAAACTATAAAACTCAATGAAAGAAATCAGATAAAATTTAAATAAGTGGAAAAACGTACCATGTTCTTGGACCAGAAGATACAACAGAGTAAAGATGTCAATTTCCCCAAATAAAGGTGACATTAACAGAACCACAACAAAAAACCTTAACATAATCATTTTTTTTCCTACTGGAAAGAAAATTAGCCGTCTTAGACTTTTTCAATCACAGTACTTCTTTTAGACACTTTATTTTTGTATTTAGAAATGTGGTTTATATTTTCTCTACAGGACAAGGAGGAATTCTCTCTGTGTGTGTACGTGTTGTGTGTGTGTGTGTGTATTCATATATAGCTCTCTAATACAAAACCTTAGGTAGAAGAAATTTTCTCTCTTTAACCTATGGTGGGACTTTTCTTATTAGTCTAAGAAAAACTTTTGAACACTAATGTAATTTTCTTTTTAACACTGTCCATCATTCCATATATGCAACCTTACTTTCTGCAGGATTATTTATTGCTGCTCCAACTCTTCTCCTTATACAGATAAATGGCATAACTTTCCCCCACTCCCTGTCCTGGGGTCTTCATATGCAGTGTCTATGGCAGCTGTGACTTCTTCAGTTAACTGAAGAGCCTCGAAGAAGAGGGAAAGTGCAGCAAGCCCTTAGTGTGGTCATAATACAAAGACTATGATAAGGATATTTTAGAGAGCATATTTATTTTAAGTCAAGCTTCTAGGTTCAATCTCAACAGTGTCAGACACTTTTAACAATAAAGAATATCTTAACATTTGCTTCTTGGGTACATAGTGTCATCTGTCATCATGGGAATCTAGTGATTTCAAAAGTAGGTGCTGCAAAGCAGAGGCTGAAATGTTGTCTCAAATCTCAGTGAAAATAAGTAAAGATCAAGTAGTTTCAAACTAAAATGAAATTCTCGTAATATTTAAGGTAAATGGAGATATGTTGACTAAGAGTGTATGAAGTTGATTTTTTAGTAGAAATAGCATACTAGTAAACTATATGCTTTGTAGAGTCTCTTTCAATCTCAGATAATAATTATCTGGTCTATAAATTCAAATGAATATGGATAATTTTGAGATGGATATTTTAAACCTAGAAGATAGCATTCCTGCCTATTTAATTCATTTTCAGAAAGACTATGCATAGTTTTATTGTATTTGTAGTTCACTACTTATTTTTTGGATGAATATGGGAAGATTACATAATTGCTAGTGCTTCAATTTCATTACCCATAGATTGGGTATAACCATGCTAGCCTCAAATTATTTCAACAAAATTGAATGAGATAATCCATTATAAGGAATTTAGACAGTATGTGTTATATGAATACTCAATAAATTTGTTATTTTTATTATAAATCAAAATATATTACCCATAATAATTACAGTGGAATAGTTTATATGTTAAATTTTTTCAATTGGTAATTGGCAAAATCTCATATGGTGTGACTCCTTGTGTTGAATTTGAGTGGTTATTGTCATATGTCACATTTAGGTCTAAGTTTCCAAAATATACAACTTTTCTATGATTTTATATGTATATATATATATATATATATATATAAAGTCTGGGGCTTTAGAAGATGGAAGCAATAGAACAGGACTCAAGCATCCCATTCTTCCAATACATTTCTCTCTAGTGTTGTTATACAAAGAAATCATACAAGATTCTAAATTTAGCAGATTAAGAGCTGAGGTTACAGGTTTAAACGCCATAAACAGAACATCACTAATAAAAGAAAGATAAAAAGAAAGGAATTCCATTCAGCTAATAGATATCAAGCTGAGTAAAACTGTCCCTCAAGCACAGGTAGAGCAGTGGAGTTTGCACATGATTCCTTGAGTGCTCTGTGGAAGAGCAGCTGGGCTACATTCTCATTCTCTCTGAAGCTCTGCTTCCAGGCTAGTGCCATATGGATTGTGTATTAGGTACGGTTTTGTCTGGAACACTGCCAGATGTCATTGCCCAGAGAATTCATGAGTCTTTATTGTAGAATTCTGTGGATAGAATTCTTTAAGGAACTGAGAATGATTTTTTAAATTATTTCTGAATAAACAAATATGTAAGAGGAATACTTTGGCGCCAGCAGACCAGTTTTTGTTATTTGTTTGGTTTGGTTTAGTGTGTTCAACCATCCTATTTTGGGAATTGTATAGTAAGTATTTAATAGGACTGCATTCCATTGATAATTGGAAAATATTCCAGATTAGCAACATTAGTTGCAAAAGACATATGTGTTTATAGTCTGGAAAGTGATAGAGCCAAATGGCATTGATTCCAGCATGTTGTACAATAGCCCACAACCATCTGTTAAGGACCTGATGCAGAGATCAATACATGACTTGCCTGGGTCAGTCCAAGGCTTTCCCTCTATTTAGACATAGGGTGGCTAGATTGCTGATGTTATTAAAGAATAATTAAGGTCTTTTTGGAAACTTTATAACATAGTGTGCAAAGAGTTTCCTTCAAAGAATTTTTGCTGATCAACTTTGTTTTTTAGTTTGTTGTTTCAGCTCTTGCAATTCTATTATAAACAGTTCTAAGGTTGTGTCCTTTGAGACTCCCAGCTGAGTCTAATAATGGGCATGTGCTGACTGGTTTAAAATCTAGTAGTAGTAAATGTGACAGTTCTTAAAACATCAATAAATATTTATGACGTATTATTTCAATACAGTTAGAAAAGTGTGCTATGACCTTTCCTTTGAAAAGCTGCTTATTGGTTGCTTTAAACAACTTTTATAGATTTTGAGATTGTTTCAAGTGTATCTATGTTTGTTGATGGAAAATTTTCTTCATGACTGCACATAAAACTATCAATTTTCTATTTCAATTCCAAAATAAGTTTTTGACTCCTAAAAATTGATCAGCTAAAATAATTTTATGTTTACCATTGTGATAACCTGAAACATAAATAGTTTTTCATCAATTAAAACACTTCTCATAAAACAGAATATTTTTGTTCTGAATAAAAGAAAAAATAAAACCTTAATGTAAGTGGGTAAAAGTGGTGCTCACTTCATGGTATGATGTGAGAGATTAATGAGTTCTATTTTGCCCTCTGCTCTAAGTGGGGGTTAGTAACATGACTCTTAAGAGTGTAGCATATGATAACTCTTGAAGTCCCTTCCCTAATTATCTGTTCTTTAAGACACTTTCTCTCCTGTTGCTACTTTCAGTGTTTAAATCATGAGATCTAGATCAACTCATCATGTAAAAATAAATGTTTGTGAGAAAAGATAGTGTTGTGGTACATAGGCAAAATAAATTGCTAGAAGACACATTGGTTAACTTAACATGTAATATGAAAAATTAAATCAGCAGTTTGTGTGTTAATAATCAAAGGAAAAATGAAGCTGTCCACCATGTAGAAAATTATGTCATGAGTGAATCACCTGTTTAATATTTATTATACCTTCAATGCTCATTAACAATACTATAACCCCTAAAGTTAAGAAATTGTAACATAAGTACACAGAAAGCATGTTTTCTTTCTGGTGGAGGGCAGGCACAGATAATTAAATAGGTAACTAGCTAAATCATCTTTTCTTTTTCTTCCTTCCCTTTCTTCTTTTCTTCATTATTCCTTCCTTTCCTCCCTCTCTCTCTTCCTTCCTTCCTTCCTTTCTCTCTCTCTTTCTTTTACTTTCACTACACATTAATCCTCATAGTATATTTAAAAATTTTATATCTGAACAACAACAACAAATCCAATTGTAGCAATTTGGAGTGGCAATCAAAAGCAGAGATAATGAAGGTCCTTCTCTTTACCATTCATGATTCCAAGTGATTATATTTAAACCAAGTTACCTGTAAGGTAGTATATTTTTCTTTTCCATGTTTGTTTATTTCTGTCACATTTCTGGATCTCTCTTCACAGACTTATTTTATAGTTTTGGGTACCCTATTGATCTCAGTAAAAAGTTATGTAGATCATGAAATTATTGTATGAGGTGTTTTATTCAAAACGTCAAAGACCATTAGCACAGACCATGGATATGGCAATTTCAACATTAACTTACTACTCCAAATCTAGTCAGGTTGATAGTAAATAAAATATGTTATCTTGGGGGAATAAGTAGTAAGAAATTAGTTGGTGATATTTACCCTGTTCCTAGTGACAGACAGTAGAAAGCTAAAGAACATTTTGTGAAGACCCAAAGAGATATAAAGATATAAGACAATTGACAAAAATGTCTGCCTCTCGTAAGTCAAAAGTTAAATGGGCATGGAAATATGTTGACTTTTATCAGGGAATGCTAACTCAAATTTTGGGTAGAATTTGAATGCATAAATATATATAATTATATATAATATTTATTATATAATTATGAATACATAAATATAAAATTATATTACATGTAATTATATAAAGGTATATAAGTATATATAGATTCGAATATATATTCAAATAATTTAGTCACTGGAAAATAAAATGCTGTAAATATTGTAAAAGATATAAAATACTACCTGCTGGTAGTATTGGTAGTCAATATTATTGACTTAGTAAGGCTGGGATTATTTATAAAGTAATTATTTATTTTGGGGTGTCAAAGCAAAATTGCATTAGACAAAGATAAACAGGCATGAAAAACTTTATTCAAGGTTATTGCAACAGAGGAGAGATGTCAGAACTCAGCCTGAGCTCTACTCCACTGAAACAAAAGACAGTAATTTTTGGGGGGCTGGAGGGAGGAGGAGACCTCAGACCATCGGTGTTTGCTGACTGACTTTTTCCAAAGGAAAAACAAAATTTCTATTACCTTCATGACAGCAGGTAATTTTACAATTTGGAGCAAGGTGTCCACTGAAGTTAAGCTCCTACTTTCCCACAGAAACTGGGACAGAGGGGGCACTACCATTCTTGATGATTATATTTCAAAGGAATGGCTTCTGGGTCCTTGAGAAAGACAGTGCTGGGATGTAAAACTGACAAGAGACTTTTTTTTTTTTTTGCGGTACGCGGGCCTCTCACTGTTGTGGTCATTCCCGTTTGCAGAGCACAGGCTCCGGATGCACAGGCTCAGTGGCCATGGCTCACGGGCCTAGCCGCTCCGCGGCATGTGAGATCTTCCCGGACCGGGGCACGAACCCGCGTCCCCTGCATCGGCAGGCGGACTCTCAACCACTGCACCACCAGGGAAGCCAGAGACTTCTTAAAGACTTACATCTCAAGAGGACAGGGAAAAAGTTTATAGTTACAAGTTTTCCAAAGTATCAATAAATGCTCTAAGAAAAGGGAGGTCAAGAGCCTAGTATCAGGAAAAAAAATTGTCTTATATTTAGTCAAACTGAGGGTAGTACTAAGGCAACTGTAGTCAGTGGTTTGGTTAAGGAACAGAAGTTTCTATTTAGGCAAATACAGTAATTGATTTAGTATGCAGACTATCCACTGAAAATTAAAATTTCAATACAAATATTATAGAGTAAAATTTCTAATACATAATTTAATATATGGGCTAAAGTATTCAGAAGAGTCTTTGGAGTTTTTCATGGTCTTGGAGTTATAAACTAACACAAACAGCAAAATGTTGCTAAGTACTGTGTGATATCTAACCTTGACACTACCAAATCATAGAACTGCCAGCTTTCCAGTGAAAGGAATTATTCAAATGTAATTTGTGCCTATAATATATATAGTGTAAATGAGAAGAATCATGAATGCTTATTAGAATGAAAGTCCATTCTTCTAAGCTATAATTTTGGGAAGAGATAATCCTGTTTTACATATTATATATATAATTATATATACTATTATATATAATAATAGTATAATTATTATATAATAATTATATAATAATAGTATAGTTATATATACTATTATATAAAGCATGTCATGTAATATGCTGCAACAAAATACATATTAAATCAGTGGATATGATCCTTTGGAAGCAGAAAGAAGAGCAAAAGTATCAAAAAAGGTACTTTTTATTATGATATGATAGAATTGTTAACAGTAATCAGTTTCTCTGAGCTAAATTCCTATTCTTTCCATAAATTGTTGAGTTGAAAGGTCTTTAAAAATAACTTTTCTTAGACTTCCTTCTATGTTACCTAGTTTGGAGGGACAGTTCTGTTTAGGAAACTTCAAAATAACACACTACTTTCACCTTCCCGATGATATTAGGGTCTTGTTAACAGAAATATTGGCAATTTAAATTTAAGCTTATCTCACTAAGATTCTATGTGTTCTCTCTTCAATTATTGATAATATAGGATATAGTGAATCAAATAATTTTGTAAAAGGCATTTCTGAACTAAATAGAGGAGCTGAAATGAAGCTCTCCAAAACTTGCCTGCCCATGTTCACAGCTTGATCAAATTGAAAGTATAAAAGGGTCTTTAAAAAGCAAAAGACTTCTGGTTTCTGCCTGGAATGTAAAATCACAAACTTTAAACCCATCAGAGAGCTGATGTCACAGAGCAACAAACTAACCTGAAATTTAAGGAAAAACAAGTGCTTACAGGGTAAAGAGACTATGAATACTTGCTTATCTGGTGCAGATGCCTCTGGAGACAAGAAGAATTGAACAGAAATTGTTAAGGAACAGATAAAGGACAAGTATGGGCTAACAAGAAAATGTAGAAGCTCTGGGAGTTGTAGATACAAGGGGATTTTTCATATAGTTTGCAGGCCTCTCTCCACAAATCAGACAAAGCCTTTATTAAAACAGCACTGTGAAACGTGAGAAAGATTCCCTTGTTGTGAAGGCCTGGGATGAGAATAGCAGTGGCTATAGTGAAGAAACAGAATCTGCCCAGATCCATTCCTTCAATCTCTCTTATTGAACATAAACCTTAAACTACTAGGAGAGGACAGGAAACATTTCTGCCTTTGGGCAATGGTGAAAACCCACTGCAGTTAAGGAAAAGGCAAAGAAAAAAACTGTCTACTACTAGACAGGGCAGGAATATATGCTTGGCTCATAACTAAGCTGGTAAGGAGAAAGACTTCTAAGAATTCCCTACAAGAGCACAGTAATTGCCTAAGACAGAGGCTGAATCACAACATGAGAACACTTTCTACAGTCACCACAAAGCTAATAAATATTGAGAATAAAGTAACAGTGAAATATTGGTGGAAGACAATAGCGGCCCATTTTGAGGCCCATCAGCACAAACTGAGGGTTAAACAAAGAGTGAGAAAACTCTCTGGTAACTCTCCATCTTAAACACAGGTGACCTTAGAGAAATCTGAACCCTATGATATACTGTGGGTAAGCTACAACAAATTCCAAACCAAGCTCACCTATTGACAAGATTGACTCACACTCCCACACTAAAGACCTAGAAGAAAGTTTTCCCTATTTCAAGACATAGATACTATTTACACTTTTTTCTACTATACTATATAAGATGTCTGGTTTTCAACAGAAACAGTTGGCATATACAATGTCAAAAAAGGCATCAAAACCATATCAAAAGACAAAGAAAACAGAACCAGATTCAGATACAAGACATGTGTTGAGATTATCAGAAAAGGAATTTAAAATAACTATAATTAATATATTAAAGGCTCTAATCATCAGGTAGACAAAATGCAAGATCAGATCAGTAATTCCAGAAAAAGGAAACTATGAAAAAAAATCAAATGGAAATGACAGAAATGGAAAATATAGTAACAGTAATGAAAAATGCCCCTTATGGCTCATCAAAAGATTTGACATAGCCAAGGAAAGAACCAGTAAACCTGAAGATAGGTCAATAAAATTATAGAAGAGAAAACATGATGAGATAAAGTAGTGAAACCATCGAAATCCACACAAGTCAGAGAATCCAAGAGCCATGGGAGGATATTAAATAGTATAATATGTGTGTAATTGAAATCTCAAAGAAGAAAGGAAGATAACTGGAGAGAAGAAAAATTTGAATGAAAAATAGCCAATAATTCTCCAAAATTAAGAACAGACACCAAACCACAGATCCAAGAAGTTCAGAGAATAACAAGTAGAATAAATCCACACACACACACACAATCATAATCAAACTGCTGTATCAGTCATATGTAATAGTATGTTACAGAATATCCTGTATTTACAACTCCTCTTTAAATAACATACATTTAGAGTAGTATTTTCTTCATTTCTTCATAGAGTCATCAAATTTCAGAGTGTAGAGACAGCAGTGGTGACCTTATCCATTTCAGGGATAAGAAAATTGAAGTCCACAGTGGAAACTGACTTGCTCAAATTGAAAATGGGTTTGACATTCTTTGAATAATAAGTGATTAAACTATAATTATTATTCAAATTGTTAGAAATAGCAGACAAGGACAACATATACAAATATTTGGTAGCAATAGAAAGCACAATTGAAGATACTTTAGAGATAGAATGAGATGTAACATTATACTTTCCATTTTGGAGAAGTAAAAACTGGAAGAATATAAGAATCGTATTTGAAGTATCAATATTACACTAAGAGTTAGAGTGTGGATTATACAATGTAGAAAAAATTTGACAAAAGAACCAGAGTTCATCCCACACTGGCCCTCCTCAACTTTGGTCACTTCCTTTTATCTAGCTGTTAATATATTTAAATTTTGTTATATTAATATAATCTCAAAATTATGCTATTTTAGAGCTGTTAGAAAGCTTTAACTATAAATTTAGGCCAATGTGTTAGTCAGAGTTCTCCAGAAAAATAGAACCAATAGGATACATTCAGATCCTCAAGGTATTGGGTGATGCCAATTCACATTGGAGAGGGCAATTTGCATTACTCAGTCTGCTGATTCAAATGCTAATCTCATCCAGAAACATCCTCACAGACAAACGCAGAAAAAAATGTTTAGCCAAATATCTGGGCACCCTGTGTCTTGGTCAAGCTGACACATAAAATTGCCATCATAAGTTCACTCCTTGTAAACTTGGTACTCATATGCATCTCCTTAAACCATAATTAATCTCCAACTAAAGACAATCATACAGTCATAACTCTGCCTCACATGATACAATTGTGTACAAACAAACCCCTTCCCCAGAAGAGGAGGTAAAGCCCTTGAGTGATGTTTACTCTTTTCCTTGATATCCCATACCTCAAATAATATGATATAAAATTAACAATACTTTTAATACTATAATATAAATTCAATACATCTTATTTTACATAAGAAAATAAAGGAGGAAAGAAAACAAAGATATTTGCTCATAAACACATTCATAGAAAATAAGGAGAAAAATACTCATGGCACTTACAGTCCTCATTTCTGTAACTGGTCATGTGATTATAGTGAGTATTTATGACTACTTTATTCCACTACCCATTCTGTGTTCCCTTTACCTTCAGCAGGCACCTCAGCTGGTCATGGTTTTTTACCTGACAGGGTGACTCCAAACTTCATTTTTGAGAGGTCTGTGACATTTGTAGTCTTGCCTAGATTAGGTTGATATAGTTTTGTACTGATCTTAATTATAGGGCATGATAATACTAAAAGTCACTCTAAGGAATCTCCTGTAGTCCAGACTATTATCTTACCTTCATTGGGAGTAGTAGTTCAATTTCCCCTTGGTAGACAGGATTAATCACTCAACCAGGATAAAAACTCCCTTCTTTGCCTGTTGAGACAGAGACATGAGGACCCCAAATTAGCTGGATGGCAGTCTTAACTTCCAGTTCTGTGGAATCATTGTCCCCAGATGAAAGTATCCCTCCCTCTTGAACTAAGACCTCCAGTCCAGCAAAGCATAAGGACATGGGAGTGGGAAACAAAAATCTTGCTCGCTGCTAATTAGGAGTAATAGTGAGTGGTGGCAATCCTTCCACTCCTTGATTCCTGGACCTGTGCATCTTGGCTATGGGAGAAACAGGACCATATATTGGATGCTGTTTCAGAGTATATACAGCCTTCTTGAGAAGCTTGCTCAAGCCCTGCAAGTTATTGCCACCTAGCTGGTATTGTAACTGAATCTTCAAAAGGCCATTCCACTGCTCTATCTATCAAGCCAGTCATTTCAGGATAGTGGAGAACATAGTAAGACTAGTGAATTCCATGTGTATGGGCCCACCGATACAATTCTTTTGCTGTGAAGTGAGTTCCTTAATCAGAAACAATGCTATGTAGAATACCATAATGATGGATAAGGCATTCTCTAGGTCCATGGATGACAGTTTTGGCAGCAGCATTGCATGCAGGGAAGCCCAATCCATATCCAGAGTAAGTATTTATTCCAGTAAGAACAAAATTTTACAACTTCCATGATGGAATTGGTCAAATTTAATCAACTTTCTATCAGGTACCTGGCTGATCACCCTGGGGAAGCATGCCATATACTCCATACTCAGAACAGTGCCAGAAACTCAGTACTGGTCTCTGTTTCTGACAGATTGGACATTCAGCATTAGCTATAGCCAGATTAGCTTTGATGAGATTAGCCTTGGAAGTCCATATTGTTGAGTCCACATATAACCTCCACCCCTGCCACTATGGCTCTTTGTTCATGAGCCTTTTGGGCAATGACAGGGGTGGCTAGGGAAAGAAGCTGACTGGTATCCACCAAAGAGGTCATCCTATCTACTTGATTATTAATATCCTCCTCTGCTGGGGTCAACCTTTGGTGACCATTCACATGGGATACAAACATGTTCATGTTTTTTTTCCCATTCAGAAAGAGGTCTATAAACATACTTCTTCTCCATATTCCTTTTCACCAATTGTCCAATCATGTCCCATTCAAGTCCCTGACCATTCAACCAAACTATGAATCTCAGCCTATGAATCAAGCACTGAGTTAGTCTGACCTGGTATTCTGAATCAAGCACTGAGTTAGCCTGACCTGGTATTCACAAGTGGTAGTTGTCTTTGTTTTTTGTCTTGCTTTCTTCATCTGTAAGAATAGTTTATTCAAATAGTCTTTCTCCTTTTCTGAATTTTGTTTCTTGGCTTCTAAATATGGTTTCAATTTATCCATTTTAATAACGTTTATATTACCACTTCATGATGATACTTATAGTCTTCATCACCAAATGATAATAGCAGAATGATTTTGAAGAACATTCCTTTATTCCATATTGTATGGGCAAAGTGTTAATGTGAGCTCTTAGAAGTTAAAACTTTTCATACTAAGAGTTTGCTTTTATATGCAGATAGTTTTTAGGGTATATAATATTTCTAAATGTATTTTTATTATTTAAGTACTACAAGTCACATAATAAAGGAGCAAGAGGAAAAGAAGAATGAAGAAGAGGAGAGTGAGGAGGATGAGGGAATGGAAAGGGAAGGCAGGATGAGAAAGGAAGAGAAGGAGGGCAGTGACTGCAGTAGAAGGAAGATCAGTTGGTCTTCACTCAGTATTATGTAATTGCAAAGTTCCCTCAAATTGAGGCTCTGTATGTCAAAGTGAAATGACTCAGCAAGAAAATTTAGCAGACTGTTCCATTGGAAATATTGTCTTTTTAAAATTACTACCTGATATTGTGTTTTACATGTGTCACAATAAATTTTGCTTTATATGATGGGGTGAACAAACAATTACCATAAAGTTAATTCATGTTTTAGGGATTTTTCTAAAGTATAATATTAAAAAAGAAAGGAGAAGATATTTTAAAATAAACATTCCAGTAAACATGTATTCAACTATTTCTTCTGCTAGTACAGGGAAATATTAGTTTTTTCTATCTTCCCTAGTCACAATAAATTAAATTTTTGAAAATGATTAAAGTATATATTGTAAAAATTATATTGATATACGTTCCAAGATACTGCTGTGCCATGAGTTCACTGGATAAGGGGGAAAAAAGTAATTTTATAAATAGTTACCTTGAACAGTATTTTAATTTCTAGTGACTTTGTGGTTAAGGGCTGACACTAGCAAAGGTAGAACCATTTTATTTAAACACAGGTGAAAAACTGTAAAAGAACTAGTTGATTTAATAAATTGATCATAATGACAAATTACTCAAAATGACAATTTGATCAAAAGTAAATACTTCTAAGTACAGGCTTCCAATTATTTATAATTTTTGTATCACAGGGGTAATTTTGCAAATTTCATGCAACTTGAAAAATTTTTCACCCTTTTATCAGATTTTTTTTTGTAAACTCTGGGAGAAGGGTTTTTAAACTCTGTATGTTTCTTAGCATTTGGTTCATTTTTCTATATCTAAACTTGTCACGGAGATTGAACATGCTTCTTTCTATAGCTTCAATCTTGAAAGCAAAAATTGATTTAAATTGTAGCAATATAATGAAATAGTGTAAGAAATTATACTTAAAATGGTACTCGAAAAAGCTCCTTAATTGTAGGATAAAAATGCATAGGAAATGCTAAAAACATATCTAAATAGGTAATATTATCATAGTTAATGGAATATAAATTTTATCTTAAAAATAAAGAGGCTTAAGAAAATGTAATTTTTTTCTTAAATAGTTTTTATATTTTAAATGACCCTGGGAACTAATGCATGGAAAATAATATTTGAAGAACAATTTCCAAACAATTTTTGTCAGTTAATTTGTTTTCAGGCAATTCTCTGAGAGAAATAAAATATTAAAAATCTACATAAAAACTGACTATTAAACAGAATCAGTAAGAAAAGGAGATAAAATGCTTAACCACTGCAAAACCACACATAAGGTGGATAAAATTAATATGTGAAAAAAATCAGTGACAGGAAATATATTTATAATTTCAGGCTGTTTGTTTTTGACCTTGTATTGACTAGACTCAGATGAACTTCGCTGCTTCTCTGAAAATATCAGGATCCTATTATTATCCATAAAAAAGAAAGAGGATGCATTTAAATGTCCATAAGATAAGTTGCCAAATTTTGATATGTGAACATAAAGCAAAACATATCCTTTATTTATGACTTACAAGTTATTGTATACATTTTAAGAAATTTTGATCTGATAAAATTAAATCCTTGAAAATACATCTTATCTTCTGATCCCAATGATTAAGCTTATCTCACATTGATTCTTCAATTATTTTGCCTGGTAGCTGGTACAATATCAGAAGCTCCCATTATATATCTTTGTGTATTTCATTCTTTATAGTTTTTGGTTGCTGACAACACCAAATAGATAGAGCATGCTCAAAATAAACAAAAGACATACTAACATTTTCAAAGAATGCTCCTTTATTAAATGTTATTAAATTTTTCTATTTTATAGAAACTGAAGTGATTAGTTGATATTAGAAAGTTTTATGGGAAAATGGGCTTCCTTTTAAATATTAGAATCATTTAAAAATATCTCTATTTAAATGAGGTTCAGAATTTAACTGTTGATTAATGAGACTTATCTCCTATTCATAAAAAAACATTACTTGGAATACAGACATGAACCTCCTTTATTTTTGTAACAATAATCTACTTTTGTATAACTCATCCAAGTCATTCCAAAATATCCACTCAGGATACATGACACACAGAAAGGCAGATTTATTTTGTGTGTGTGTGTGCATATATGCATGTGTGTGTGTTTTCCTTTTGATTTACTCTGATAAGCCCAAACAACAATAACCTATAACTAGTCTAAGGAGCCTTAAGGGAAATGGGAATGTATCTGGTCAGTGAGTCTTGGCATAATGTTCCTATATTATATAGAGAGAATGTTTTTACCTCCTTGGAGTCTAGCTAATTCCTCCTTTTCCTTCAAATTTTGCTCATGAAAATTATATGTAAATTTATGGAGATCAGAAAACTCTTCTTTCTTAAGTAGATCCCTCTTGCAATCGATTTGTGACTATTGTCTTTGGGTTTTTGTAAGAGTCTATTTTGAAAAACTCTGTCTGGAAAGACAAAGCTCAATGATCTCTCCTTTCTCTTTGTTGACGTCTACCCTCATTGAGCCTCAGATGCAGGGCTCTAAGGAAGCAGAACTTACCCCACCCCCCCCCAAAAAAAAAGCGAAAAGAAAAAGAAAAATTACATAAATTACTATTTTAAAATATAAATTGTCTTAGTCTGTTTGGGCTAGTATTACAAACTGGATGCCTTATAAGCAACAATAATTTATTTTTCACTGTTCTGGAGGCTGGGAAGTTCAAGATCAAAGCACCAGCACATTCAGTGTCAGGTGAGAGCCCACTTCCTGGTAGGGCACCTTCTTGTGTCCTCACATGGCAGAAGGAGTGGGCTAGCTCTCTGAAATCTCATTCATAAGGGCACTAATCCTAATCATGAAGGTTCTGCCCTCATGACCTAATTAACATAACAAAGTCTCCACCTCCTAATACCATCACTTTGGTTGTTAGTATTTCAACATAAATTAATTTGTAGGGAGACACAAGCATTCAGGTCATAGAATAAACCTATTTCACTTATTTCATATCACAAAGAGACCTACCAATATTAGATCCAGTAAGTCGGGTAATCATCTTGGGAGGAACAGTTACCTTTTAAAGTAATGACGTAAGTTCCTGATTCTCTTCCTTGTTAAAAACCCAAACTATGACTACTTTAAAGACTAGGATATAAGAGTCTTTAAGGGACTGAAAAATTTCCACTGTTAGCACCACCTTCCTCAACTTCTCTGGAACTTGACCCCAGACCCAGCTGTTTCTTTCCTCCTATATTGATAAAGATGAATTTCCCAAGGGCTGTGAACTAGAATAATAATTTCACCCACTCCTAAGACACTTTTGACCAACTATTTCTCAAACTACCAATTAAGGCTATTGTTAATGCCACCTTTCTGTAAGGAAGAATCTTTGTTCACAACTTCTAACACAGTGATATTGACAGAGAAGGCTCAACTGTTTGAGTTTCTCTCAAAAAGACTTCCTTCCACACTAAAATGCATCTCGCAGCTGCATTACAAGTAATTTATTGACATTCCCACCAACTAAATAAATTTGTTAGAACTATCACTAGGATTACCTATTTCTTGAAGAAAACAATATACATTGCAATTTAAAAATAATATTGTAAAAGCATGGGTTTAGATAACTTAATTTTGGGATCATTTAAAAATATTAATTCCCCTTAAATCATGATTTTCTGATATTGTAGGGCAAGCTTTGGTGTTAAGAATACAAATACACATACTCAACCTTGATCCTTGATGACTGGTATAACTTTGTTTATATTTCAGTCAATATGGGGTGATTTATGGTCATGCTAATTATGTTATATGAAAGCAGGAGCATTGATTGGGAAGGAGAGGAATGCCAGCAATCAGAATGGTAACACTTGAAAAGATTCTGATGGTGCAAGGTTAAGGAAGAGAATAAGAAATATATTTTATGTAGTGCTGTGATAATGCATTTATTGATATCTATGAGTGTGGCCCAGAGAAAGAAAACTGATTTCCAGTGTATTTAAGTTGGAAAGGAAATGCTATGCTACTGGGACTTAGAACCAAGTATATGGCACTCAAAGTATGTCTGGTGAAAATACTGCACGGACCCTGAGGCAATCCTGGATTAGGGAATTATTCTTTACTTAGAGCAAAGTCATGTTATACTCCCTCAGCACACTAAGAGTCTCTGATATCACTAAGCCAAGAAAAAATAAGGTTAAAATACTTAATCACTAAGGGAGATGTGCACATAATTTTGAACGCAAGCAGGTACTAACAGCACAAGCAAGTTACATGACCAGATGTTTCAACTCCCAGTACATTCCTGCTACACGGTCAACAGCTCCTTAAGCCATCCCTACAGCATCAGAGGCACTTCACTACCACACATTTATTGGAAAATGCAAATGAAGCTTAGGACCTTGAATGTTTAAATTCTAAGAGCTTTCTCTGTCTGTAGAAATAGACCTTCTTCCTCTGTCAGGTGGGTAGTTTCCTCTTAGCTGACTTTACTCTTCTGGAGTAGTTTTCATGCATGAGACTACTCTTAAGAACCCACTTCCACCTCTACTCATTGCTTCTAAACTTGAAGAAAGGCCCTGTGTACTCTAAGAGGTCAAGTGCAAAGTCTGGCCTGTGGAGAGGTACCATACAGACCTAAATAATTCCAAGATGTTGGTAGTTTACATAGCAAAGCTTAGACAGCATGTGTGGAAAAGGCCCCTAGGAGTTGGATCAGGGTGGAATAGAAATGTTGAATTGGGAAAATCTTGTTTGCTATGTATCCATGATACACTAAGCAGAAACTCTCTATTCAGTGTGTCAGCTTAAGCAAGTTGTGAGGGTCACTTTCAGTTTGTTTGGTTGACTGAAATCTGGATATAAAGATAGATGACACAATAAAAATGAAATTCCAGAATTTATTTTTAAATAAAATCTGCAAAGGAAGATAACTAAAGATATAGATAGATGGAAATATCAGAACTGATTTCTTATGTAAGAGCTTCTCACATATACACTTACTATGGACACTGGCATACTAGCAAAACTGCAAAAAATACATTAGTGAGGGGAATACTAACACCACTGAGCACTGTGAGAATATCATCATAATGACAAAATGACTGTGAGAATTGCTGTCATTAAATTGGGTTTCTTGAATTCACTGAGTGCAGGATCCTGGGATTGTGTGGGTCAAGTGGTGGCACTTAAATGACAGAGTCAGGTGAGCATATTTACCATAATTGAAAAATATTCAGAGTCATGATTGGAATGTTTTTATCCTTGGAGATCTTTGTCATTAGCTTATATATTATAGTATCTAAAGAACTGAAATAGATGGGTATTATACTACAATGTTACTTAGCTTGTATAAGTGGAAAAGTTCTAGATCTCTTGAACAAATGTTTGAATTTTTAAATCATAATAAAGATTGCTCCTCAAAAAATTCCTAGATATGAGACAGTTCACAAACACAAAGCCTTCTGAATAAAAGAGGAACCCCTTTCTGCTTGAGAAAATGTTCTACTACCCAGTCAAAATTTATACTGTAAGTCTTTCTCTTAGCCTTTTCTAAAGGAACTTGAAGTTATTTACCAGGGTGTCTTAGCAATGGAGATGGTAAAATAATGAAAATTTTTATTGATTACTTCACACTAGACCTGACATGACACTAATTCTACAGAATCGAAATACCACAATAGTTAACCACTCACATAGGCATTTATATGGTCAAGGAATTAAATGGAGCATTGTCTTGATTCTATCACTCTATTAGTACAATAAGTCATTCCTCAGGGCATTACAGAGATTCATGCTACCATCAAGGACTTTAAAGATTCAGGGGTGGTCATGACTATCACATCCCCATTTAATGTATATTTGGCTTGTATAGAAAGAAGACCAATCTTGAGAGATGGCTATGAGCTATCACAATTTATTCATGTGGTGACTCTAGTTACAGCTACAGTTCTAGAAAGCAGTTCAACAAAGACCCTCACATACTGGTATTCAACTATGGAACTGGTAAGTGTTTTCTCTTTATATGAAGCCCTACCAGAAGTCATTTACTTTTACTTGGCAAACAGCAGAACATCTCCACAGTCGGTTTTGATCTACACCAAATAAAGGCCTACAAAGATCTCAACCATGCTGATGTTCCACAGAACATCACACTAGCACTTCACAGAGCATCAGTCTTGCCTATAATACTGATGACATTAAGATAATTGGACATGATGAGTAAAACCTTGCAAATATTTTAAATGCCTTATCATGACTAAAAAGTAGAAGATAAATGCCAGAAACTTCAGAGGACTGTTACTCAGTGAAGCTTCTGGGGTTCCAGGAGTCCAGAGCATGATGAGACAAAATAAGCTGGTGCAAAATTTTGGTGAAAATGTTTAGATGTTGATGGCAAAAATATGCTACAGTTGAGTGTACTACTCTGACCCATTTACTAAGTAAGCCATAACATTTCCACTTGTGAGTGGAGCCCACAGCAGAAAAAGTCTCTGCAGCAATACCACGATGCCATAAGCAGAATTACACATGGGATTTTGATCAAGCTAATCCAGATTCACTCAAATTGTCTGTAGAAAATATAAAATTTTTATGAAGCTTCAGGAAAATCCTAATACAAATATCACAGTTCAGATCTCAGGTTTGGGAGAAAAAAACATGCTCTCTTCTTCGGATAATTGTTTGATTTTCAAGCAACAGCTTCAGGTTTGCTCTTAGATTCAGGTAGAAATTGAATGGTTAACCATGAATACCTATGAACTCGTGAGGAATTCCTAATAATCTGTTGACCTAGAAGGAAAAAAATAATTGTGCCTGAGGTGAGCGACTTATACGCTGAGAACTATAAAACTTTAATAAAGGAAATTGAAGATGATTCAAAGAAATGGAAAGGCATCCAGTGCTCTTGGATTGGAAGAATTAATATTGTTAAAATGGCCACACTACCCAAAGCAATCTGCAGATTTAATGTGATCCCTATCAAATTACCCATGACATTTTTCAGAGAACTAGAACAAATAATTTTAAAATTCATATGGAACCATAAAAGACCCAGGATTGCCAAAGAAATCCAGAAGAAAAGAACAAAGCAGGAGGCATAACGTTCCCAGACTTCAGACAATACTATAAAATTATAGTAATCAAAACAGAGTGGTTTTGACACAAAACAGACATATGGATCAATGGAACAGAACAGAGAGCCCAGAAGTAAACCCACACACCTATGGTCAATTAATCTTTGACAAGGAGGCAAGAATATACAATGGGAAAAAGACAGTCTCTTCAGCAAGTGGTTTCGGGAAAGTTGGACAGCTGCATGTAAATCAATGAGGTTAGAACACACCCTCACCACACACAAAAAATAAACTCAAAATGGCTTAAAGACTTAAACATAAGACATGACACCTTAAAACTCTTAGAAGAGATCATAGGCAAAACATTCTCTGACATAAATCAGAAACATATATCTTAGGTCAGTCACCCAAGACAATAGAAATAAAAACAAAAATCTACAAATGGGACCTAATCATACTTACAAGCTTTTGCAAAGCAAAGGAAACCATAAATAAAACAAAAAGAAAACTTACAGAATGGGAGAAAATATTTGCAAACTATGCAGCTGACAAGGGCTTAATTTCCAAAATATACAAACAGCTCATACAACTCAACAACAAAAAAAAACAAACAACTCAATCAAAAATGGGCAAAAGACCTAAATAGACATTTCTCCAAAGAAGAAATACAAATGGCCAATAGGCACATGAAAAGATACTCAACATTGCTAATAGAGAAATGCAAATCAAAACTATGATGAGGTACCATTTCACATGGGTCAGAATGGCAATCATTAATAACTCTACAAATAAATGCTGGAGAGGATGTGGAGAAAAGGGAAGCTTCCTACATTGTTGGTGGGAATGAAAGTTGATACAGCCACTATGGAAAACGGGTAGAGAGGTTCCTCAGAAAACTAAAAATAGAATTAACATATGATCCAGCAATCCCACTCCTGGGCATATATCCAGAGAAAACTCTAATCCAAAAAGATACATGCACCCTTATGTTCACAGCAGCACTATTCACAATAGTCAAGACATGGAAACAATCTAAATGTCCATTGACAGATAAATGGATAAAAAAGATGTGGTACATATACACAATGGAATACTATTCAGCCATAAAAAAAGAAAGAAAGAATGTCATTTGCAGCAACATGGATGCAAATAGAGATTATCATACTAAGTGAAGTAAGTCAGAAAGAGAAAGACAAATACCATATGATATCACTTATACATGGAATCTAAAATATGACACAAATGAACCTGTCTGTAAAACAGAAACAGACTCATGGACATAGAGAACAGACTTGTGGTTGTCAAGGGGGAAGAGGTTGGGGAGAGATGGAGTGGGAGGTTGGAGTTAGCAGATGTAAGCTCTTATATATGGAATGGATAAACATCAAGGCCCTACTGTATAGCACAGGGAACTATATTCAGTATCCTATGATAAACCATAATGGAAAAGAATATAAAAAAGAATGTATATATATGTATAAATGAATCTCTTTGCTGTATAGCAGAAATTAACACAACATTGTAAATCAACTACTTCAATTAAAAATAAACAAACACCCCAAAGACCAAAGGTGTTAAAAAATAAGAACAATAATTGTGCCTGGTTTACAGATATTAAAAATAAAATGAGCAGGGCCAAAATTTCAAATGAATTGATTTTATTTAATGATATTGAATAACTTGATAATTACAATAAGTATATATATATATATATATAGTGGTACGCGTGCCTCTCACTGTTGTGGCCTCTTCTGTTGTGGAGCACAGGCTCCAGACGTGCAGGTTCAGCGACCATGGCTCACGGGCCCAGCCGCTCCATGGCATGTGAGATCCTCCTGGACCGGGGCAAGAAGCCATGTCCCCTGCATCGGCAGGTGGGCTCTCAACCACTGCCCCACCAGGGAAGCCCAATAAGCATATTTTGTTATACATAACAAGCCTCTTTTAACCATATCTGAGTTTATGTTAATGAAATGACTTCTGGAAAGCCCCTAAGGATAAGGGCTCGTTGCAAGCACAACCAACCACGTGATTAGAGGGGTAAAACTTTCAGTCCCACCCCTCCCCCCATCTCTAGGGAGTGCAAAAGAGCTGGATATTGAGTTCAATCACTAATAACCAATAATTTAATCAACTGTGGCTATATATTGTAGTCTCCATAAAAACCCAGCAGGACAGGTTGGAGAGCTCCTGGGTTGATGAACACGTGAAGGTGCAGGGGGAGGTCATGGGACCTCCAAGCCCCTTTCCACATATGTTACCCCATCCATCTCTTCCATCTGGCTGTTCTTGAGTTGTATACTTTTATCATAAACCACTAACCTAGTAAGTAAACTCTTTTTAGTAAGTACTGGGTTCTGTGAGACACTCTAGCAAATTAATTGAACCAAGGGGAGAGTGGTGGGAACCTCTGATTTAGAGTCAGCTAGCTGCTCAGAAACATAGATAACAACCTGGTCTTGCAACTGGCTTCTGAAGTGGGGGGATGGGGTGATTGAGCCCTTAATCTTTAGGATCTGATGCTAACTCAGGGTAGATAGTGTCAGAACTGAGTTGAATTGCAGGACAACCAACTGGTGTCTCAGAATTGCTTGCTGTGAGGAAAAGCCCCTATATATTTGACCAACAGAAGTGAAGTACTGAGAGTAAAGGAGACACATAAGACTTTTCTTTCCAGGACACAACCATGTTAAGTTTCCCAGCTCTCTTGCAGTTATGTAGAACCAACTGACTTCTAGCCAGCGAAGTGAACAGACCTAAAATGTACCACCTCCATCTCACCCCATCCTCTTCACTTTTTTCCTCCCCTCACCATCTCCCAGCCAGATGCGGTAAAGTCCTAATAGCCAAAGGGCAAGAAAGGATCCCAGATACCTGTGTTGCCCTGGAGGTGGCCCACTACATACCCAATAGTACCATGCTGTGAATGAAAAAGAAAGTCTTATATGTTTAATGAATGGGATTTTGGAATTGTTTAAAATAGTCAAGGTTAATTTCTTTTCCTCAATACATTTTTAAAATGCAGACATATTCCTGCCCTCTAGGAAGAATATACATCTGACTCATTTTGTTTTATTCTATTCCCACTCTTGCCTTATCCTGAATAACTGTTTCCTCACAATTTCTTAATCTTTTCTATAGCAGTAACTTTCACTTTATTTTTCTTCAGCAAACAACACCTGAGGCCACAGTCAGGATTTATTATCTCCCTGAACTGAACTACATTCTAAACCATTAATTTGAAATCTATCTGATAACAAACTTATCTCTGCTAAATATATTTTTTCATTTACTTCAGCTTTTAAATCCCTCCATATATTTTTAGATTATCATTTGCTTCTTGGTTTTATTTCCTAAACTAAATTCATCATCATGACTGGAATTTCAGGTCACACTCTCTTCAATTCCCTTCTCCTGCTCTTTGCTGCTTTCATATAAACACACTCTCAAACTGGATCTCTATAATAAAAAGCTTTTTCCCCATCCTGAGCGTTGCTGTAGAAAACTATATAACTCTGCCAGATGGGGCAGATTTACGGTTTCCAGTTTCTGTTGGGTCCTCAAAATTGCTTGGCAATTCCATCTCTTGTCCACGCAAATGGCTCTTGATTTGATGGTTCTGTCCTATATGATGGTGTGAGTAAGCTCTCTCCTTCAGTGTCCTCTAAGATGAGTTCTTCACATATACGCATTTGTCAATTTATAAACTGCAGTCCTGGGACTTCCCTGGTGGTCCAGTGGTTAAGACTCTGCCTTCCAATGCAGAGGGCATGGGTTTGATCCTTGATCAGAGAACTAAGGTCCCACATGCCACGTGATGTGGCCAAAACAAAAAAACAAACAAACAAAAAAACACCCAAAGAAAAGAAACAACTGCCGTCCTCAAGTTGTGTTACTCTGGTATTACTATCTTACTTCAGCTTCCACCTGCCCACACCTGCTTCCCTGGTTTATAAAGTTTCACCATACAACTACTTGCCATCCTGAAGTGCCACGAGGGGAGCTATCTCCCAATTTTCTGAGGACTTCTCCTCCTTGGAGGGTCAGAATGATGCTGAGTTTTCAATGGAGGAGAAGGGCTTCTTGTCAACCTGTTGCCACATGGAGTTACCTGAACACCCTGTCTAGAGACTCATACAGTCTTCCCATAAAACTTAAGAGTTTGGGGCCCTCATTTCTCAATCTAAGATGCTCAAGTTTAATCCATAGTGAGACAAAGGAAACAGACACACCAACCATCTTTTTTCTCCTTTTTCCCCACATGCTTTCTTCAACCAAAATCTTTTTTCTATTACCGGGTATAAAGCAGAAAATTTCTTGAATTTCACCAAAGGCAAAGATTATATGGGTCTGTAAACAAGTATTAATAGAGGAAGCATGCTGTTTAATCCACACTAGGAGTGACAGCACATGCTCTGTTATACTTGTCTACATTAATCACTCTCTACTTTCCTCTTAATTTTGTTTATGAATGTAGAAAATTCCATCTAAGCCTTCTTAATTTTTGATGCCCACACCTATTCTGCTAACTATAGGCTAAAATTATTGCCTTTAATCTCAAAAGAGAAAAATAATTCCTCCATTCATTTATTCAACAAATACTTCATCATTCATTCGACATGCAATGAAACATTATGTCAAAATAAATACTTTCAAAGCTCATCTTTTGTATCCAAGGAATAAATAGTTTAAAAATATGTAGTTAAAAACTAATTTAAACAAAATGTTAAAATTTCTGAAATAAAAGTCTCTGTAATATATTGCAATGTCACATGGAGGGAGGGAGCAATTTGACTTGGAATGTAAAACAAAGACTTCTTCAAAGAAATGATGTTAGTAGGCTGTAACTATATAAGAAGTGACTATCTCTCCTCTAGAAGGTTATTGTAAGCATCAAAATAATACATGTAGAATGACTTTGTCACGTGAGAAACAATAAATATACATTTTTAACATACAGATGTGTATATGTGAGTTTATGTGTTACCATAATAAGATGTTTGTTCTTGGCCTCATTTTCACTGAAAAAAAAAAAAAAAACTGTGTCCAACTGTTCTCTCTACTATAGACTATCCAAGCAAATCTGTGAGTGGCTATCTTTTATTTAAGTTTTGCTATATACCTATTTTGACATTCTATCCAAGGTCTGATTCTCTTCCTCTTCTTGACTTTAAATTTTAATAATTTACTTTACTTGCAAATATTTACAGAGCAATTATTTGTGTGAAAATACTATGCTGTAGATTATGGATGAGCAAGCCAATGGGGATTATATTGATGATTAAGGTTTGATATTGGCCCTCAAACTAGTTTCCTCAGAGAATAAGGAAATAGTAACTGAGTATGATACAGATCAGCCTCTGTTTTCAGACATGGAGCATGAATGTGTATAGCTTCCTATCTTTTTCTTTTACTCTTAAATACACATTTTAAAAGTTATATCTCAGTCAAAAGGTAATAATTTTTCTTGTTTGGGGAGTGTATTTAAGGTCACATACAGGTGAAATCTCTTAAAACCCATTACATCAGTATGAACTTATAAAAAAAATTATTGAAGTATGACTGATATGAAAAACTATACAAATTTTATGTATAAAAATTGCTGAGTTTGAGGATAAGTATACAACAGTGAAACCATCACCATCACAGGGGATGAAAAATAATTTTCCCTCTCCCCTCTGAGTTCTTAGCTGAGACCTCTGTAATAAAAGAGATTAACAAGAGAAAAAGAAAAAGCAGTTTATTAACATGTATGCCTCATGTATATGTGGGAGATATCCAGGGGAAAATGAGTAATTCAAAGAGGCAGCTTAGAATCAGGATTAAATAACATTTTCATAGGGAAAGCGGAGATAAGATGAGGCATCTTAGAGGAGAGTAAAAGAGTTTTTAGGAAAGATGAATGGACCCTCAGAAGAATAGATGGGAGGTATGATGGTTTATGACAAAGTTTGTCTGGCTGTGGTGTCCACTTCTAGTCTCCTCTCCTGTGATAAGAGTAAATCTTCCCCGGTTGACGAAACTCCCAGGGAGGAGATTTATGACAACTGCGTTCTTTTAGATGATCTGTCTTTAGGCTGATAAGGAGAGTTCAGTGAAAGCTCTCCCTGCATTTGATGTCTTTCAAGTACCTACAGCTCAAAATAATCAATCTCCTAAAGCAGCATATTTTGGGTTCGCATGTCCTAGAGTCTTACAGTCATATTTTGGGGTGGTACATTCTGCTACCCTTCGCTACAATCAAGGCCATAAATATATCCAGCACCTCACAAAGTTTTCTCCTGCCCTTCTTTTATTATTATCATTATATTTTTGTTTATGGTAAGATACTTAACAAAAGATTGCCTCCTAGCTAGTTTTTTTTTTTTTTTTTCTTTTTGCGGTATGCGGGCCTCTCACTGTTGTGGCCTCTCCTGTTGCGGAGCACAGGCTCCGGATGCGCAGGCCCAGCGGCCATGGCTCACGGGCCCAGCCGCTCCGCGGCATATGGGATCCTCCCAGACCGGGGCACGAACCCGTATCCCCTGCATCGGCAGGCGGACTCTTAACCACTGCGCCACCAGGGAGGCCCTCCTAGCTAGTTTTAAGTATACAATACTGTATTGTTAGCTACAGACGCTATGCTGTAGAGCAGATCTCGAGAACTTATTTATCTTGCCTAACGGAAACTTTGCACCCTTTGACCATCATCTCATTTCTCTCTCTCCAAGCCCCCTAACAACAAACATTCTACCCTCTGCTTCTATGAGTATTACTATTTTAGATTCCACATACAAGTGAGATGATGCAGTATTTGTCTTTCTGTGTCTGGTTTATTTTCCACCTAGTAGATCATCCGCCGAGTTCATTCACGTTGTTGCAAATTGCATGATTTCCTTCTTTTTTTTAAAGTTTGAATGATATTCCATTGTATATATATATACCAAATTTTCTTTATTCATTCATCCATTGATAAATATTTAATTTGTTTCCGTATCTCGGCTATTGTGAATAACTAACGGTGCAATGAACATAAGAGTGCAGGTATCTCTTTGAGATCCTGATGATAATTCCTTTGGATATATGCCCAGAAATGGGACTGCTGAATCACACAGCAGTGTTATTTTTAATTTTTTGAGGACCCTCCATACTGTGTTTCAAAATGGCTGTGCCAATTTATATCCCCTCCAACAGGGCACCAGAGTTCCCTATACTCCACGTCCTCACCAACATTTATCTTTTTAAAATTTTAATAATAGCAATTCTATGAGGTCTGAGGTGATATTTCACTGTTGTTTTGGTTTGCATTTCTCTGATGATTAGTAATGGTGAGCACATTTTCATATACCTATGGCCATTTGTATCTCTTCTTTAAAGAAATGTCTATTCAATTGCTCATTTTTTAATGTGGTTATTTTTTTTTCTTATTGAGTTGTAGGAGTTTCTTACATATTTTGGATATTAACTCATTATCAGACATATGATTTGCAAATATTTTGTCCCATTCAATAGGAAATGTGTTGATTATGTCCTTAGTTTATTTTTGTTTTTGTTGCCTGTGCTTTTGGTGTCCTATAAAAAAATTCATTGCCAAGACCAATGTAAAAGATATTTTTCCTTATTTTTCTTCTAGGAGTTTTACAATTTAAGGTCTTATATTTAGGTCTTTAATTTATTTTATGTTGATTTTTGTATATGATATAAGATAAGGGTCCAATTTCATTCTTTTGAATATGGATATCCAGTTTTTCCAACAGTATTTACTGAAGAAGCTATCTTTTCTGCATTTTGTATGCTTGGCACCTTTGTTAAAGATCAGTTGACTGTACGTGTGTGGGTTTATTTGGGGGTTATTCATTCTGTTCCATTGGTCTATGTGTTTGTTTATATGCCAGTACTATACTGCTTTGATTACTATAGGTTTGTAATACAAATAGAAATCAGAAAATGTGATGCCTCCAGGTTTTTTCTTCTTTCACAAGATTGCTTTGGCTGTTTTGAGTCATTGTGGTTCCATATGATTTTTAGGATTATTTTTCTTACCTTTGTGAAAAATGCTATTGGAATTTTGCCAGGGATTTTATTAAATCTGTATAGCACTTTGGATACTACGGACATTTTAACAATATTAATTCCTCCAATCCATGAACACATGCTATTTTTCCATTCACTTGTGTCCTCTTCAATTTCTTTCCTTAATGTCTTGTAGTTATCAGTGTACAAGTCTTTTACCTCCTTGGTTAAATTAATTCCTAAGCATTTTATTCTTTTTGATGTTACTGTAAAAATAATTGTTTTCTTAATTTTTTTCTGGATAGTTTATTGTTAGTGTATAGAAATGCAACTGATACTTGAATGTTGCTTTTGTATCCTGAAACTTCACTGAAATTAATATTATGGAAGGAAAGAAAATAATAGAATTGCATTTGGTAAAAGATGCTGATAGATGGAAAAATTTCCAGTGACACTACCAAGGTCTCAGCTCTCAACTTTTCCTCCCTGACCCCTTGCTAAACCCATATTGGCCAACCAGTGGCTATTCACTCATTTATTCAACAAATATTCAATTATTCATCATGGCTTAATTACAGCCCAAGTCTTAATTATGCTGCCTCCAGTCTTGTGATGAACACAACCTCAGTTTCTCCATACCGTCCAAGAATTTCAACAGTGAACAATTTTCAGAACTAAGCCATACCAGACTCTAGTGTCCTTCTCCAATCTATCCTATAAATTTTTAACCTTCCTGCTCTCACAGAGGAGCCTTTTTTAGCTGTTCTCGCATTGCAAAGATATAATAAAAATTACAGTTAATGGCTTTGGTTGTTTTTCTCCTTCTACAACTCTAATTTTAGCACATTTTCTGAAAACATAACTAATTTGGAATTAATGGAATTTTTCTTTTTAATTTCCTAACAAAATGTAATATTGAAAAACAGTATACTGAAAAACAGAACAGTAATTCCTTGGCATCCATGGGGGATTAGTTACACTCTCCCCTCAAATTTCCCCCCAAGTCCTCCATACCAAACCCCGGGATATGTGCCTTTCTAAGTCAGTTCTCTGTTTGTGATTCAACCAACTGTGACAAGATCTGCAGTTGGCTGAATCTCTGGTTGCCAAATGGCTGATTTGGAGGGCCAGAGCATCCACTGTATATTGAAAATAGCTATTTTATTCAAGTTGACACTTTTAGATTATGCCAGTGCCTTATTTGATTGAGTAGATAACACAGTGATACTATATTTACTTTTACTTATTAAATATGTTTAATTAAGAATTTATTTATGAGCTTGTTGTTCTGTAAAATCAAATATAATGCTATTTCTATTTCTCTAAATAATCTTCATGAGCAAAATAAGGTTTTCCTTCTTAAGAAAACTAATACAATGCTTTTGTGATATATTTATGATTCTTGTTCACTAATGTGTTACAACAGTCATGCACATGCACACACTCACACATACTTTCATCTACATTGGTAAATAATTATACCAATAGGAATTCTGTATTTACAGCAATTTCCTTCTTGATTTTAACTAGTTATTATTTTCTGTAGTGATGAGACAAAACAATAGTAAATCAGTCACAATACATTATTTTTAAACCTGTCAAGATTCATGGATATAGAGCCATAATATATTTCTTACAAAAATTCTGCCTTTTGGATATCGGGAGATTTTTTTGGTTCAGGTAAGATAACACTGATTTTGTAATAGCAGTGTGTGTGTTCGTGTGTGTGTGTGTGTATGTGTGTGAATCTATGTTAAAATACCTTTTAAATTAAATGTCAAATTCAGCTTAGCACTGGAAGTGCAGTCTATACTTGTTTGAGAAATGGCTGTCTGCTTTTCTCTTATCCTGTCAAATTGCCAGCTGCTGTGTGGTGACTATTTTAGGCCAAAGGGTCACAGATCTCCATATCAAAAGTGGCTCAATAAAAGTGGAAGAAAATGTGAGACAATCTATTAATTATTTTGGCGATTGGATTTTACACTTTGAATTATTTAAGGATATTTTTGCCACTTTCCTTACTAATGAATCAATAAATCAGAAATCCATTCAGGGTTAGGCTTGAAAAGAGAAAGTGAAATCCATCAGGGTAGTAATTTCCATACAAAGCTGTATATTTTAGCCTTGTGCTATAGTTGTACTGGAAGTGTTTGTTCTGTTATTTGCAAAAGCAAATTTTTATTTTCATGTATTTTTTTGTTTTGGAATTTTCTCATTGACTATCCATTTAGATAAAATTTTATGTATGTTTGTATGTATCTATCATCTATCTATTTCTAGCCAGAAAGGATTTGATGACTAGGATTCTTGGACTCCATTTTCAGGTGATGAGAAAGGTCTAAGATTCATTCACCAAAACAGATCCTCCAGGATTGTTGAGGACATCAGGTGGTGTCAGCAGCTGGATCCAGCAATAGTGTCAGCATCTAGCTGCTCCAGCTGTGTCCACTGTGACACTGTAACCTGACTGCTCCTTGCATTATAATCTTGGTGCAGTAGTGAAAGCTTAGTATCACTGTCTTTCTTTCTGTTTACCTAATTTTCTAAGCTTCCTGTCAGCCTTATGAGCTAATCAGTAGCTTTCCAACATTTTCTTTCTATTTGAGTTAGAGCTTATTTCTCATGCTTGAAATGACAAAACCTGCACTTAAAAAATTTGCAGCTATATTTTCAGGTGCAAGCTAAATTGTTATATTTTCCTCCTGAAATAATTATGGTCTTTATAAAATGACTATAATTTTAGTCAGTTTCACTGTTTTATCCTTAAACTCTATTTTGTTTGATAGTAACATAGCTACAACCAATTTTTACTTTCCTTTTGTTTAATTTAGAATTTGCATCGTATAACTTTTTCCATTCTTAACATTCTTCATGCCTGCGTCCTTCCGTTTTAGATGTGTCTCTTGTAAACCACATAGAGTTAGTTAATTATGTAGGTTCCAACTTTACAATAGATCCACATTCATTCCTGGTGAAGTGGGCAATGCTGTAGATCATGAACCTCTTCATATTTGAAATCCAATAGCAAGCCTTGGAGAGAAAATCATGTCAGCTGCCATCATCATAAACTGCTTTTCACTAGTAGCAATATATGTGATCCTTGTGGCAACATTACTTAAATTATTTAATGCATGCATAATTGTCTCCATTTTATTTTTGAGTACCGGTAAATCAATTTCTCAAGGAGACACAAGAAGAAAAACAAGAGTTCAAATTCATAGCTTGTGATTTTACGATGCATCCTTTTTTAAAAGTATTATATCATTTTCATGCATAGATTGAGATTATATTAATTGTCTGGCTTCATGCAGTCTCTTTTGAATCATGCATTTACTTTTTCACACTTCTATCTTCATATGTCCTTTGATATATGATTCCAATTAACACATTTTGTCTGGGAAGCAAATGCTTAAATTTGAAGGGAGGGGAGATACAGGGAGGTGACATTTTAAAGAATATCCCTAAAAAAACCACCAGTATTCTGTGCTCTAAAATGTGTGTGTGTGTGCATGTGTGTGTGTGTGTGTATATATATTTGCATATTATTCACCAGACTTTGTTCTATAGGCTTTTACATGCATTGATTCATTAAATCCCCATAGCAACCACATGAAGTAGTAATACAGTAGTGATTTGTATTATTCTTATTTTGTAGGTGTGGGAACTGAGTCAGAGAGATTAAGGGTCTCTTCCAAGGCTTTATAGCTAATAAGTGGAAGAGCTGGGTTTTAACCTGAGGCTTGCTGCTTCAAAGTCTATGCCTTTAACCACTACTCTGAATGGCTTTTTATCTCACAGGGGATTTTGAATAGAAATTGTTTTTGTAAGATATTTGTTTTGAAAAATAGATAATGATTTTGGAGAACAAAACTGGTTTCCAAAGCATCCCTTAAGAAACAAAGACTGATTTATATTAAACTCCCTAAGTTTTTATTTTTCTAGTCTATATGTTCTAATAATATACTTATTAGACTAAAGATAGCACACTATTTATGAAATATGAATAAGCTAGTTAACATGTCTTATCTCAAGACACTATGTTTAAACCTATAGCTAACAGGAATCTTTTACCTCCCTTTTGTAATCAATACATTTGAATATTAGAAATAAAAACAATATCATTTTTCTACAAATATGAATGCACTGGGCATTTACCATTCAACATGTAATTGTTCTGAACTCTAGGAATATAGCAGTGACCAAAACAATCAATAAAATCTGTAATCTAAAGGGATCGTATACTAGAATGGGCACAGAGACTGTGAACAAATAAAGAATACAATATATATCATATATTGGATGGTTGCTACTATGAAGCTAAATAAAGTAAGCAGTGTAGATGGTACTAAAGGATGACAGTGGAGTTGAAATTTTGTTTCAGATAATCAGGGAAAGAGAATGTAACATTAGAAAATCAACATAAAGAGGTAAGGGATAAATGTCCATGTATTTGCAGGGAGAATTCCAGGCAGAGGCACTCCCAAGGCAACATTCCTAATGTGGGCAGGTGCCTCATGTTTTCATGGGTATTAGGAAAATTGATCATCATATGCAGAGGACGTATGTGCATCTTTTCTCTCTTTCCAAGAATAGTAAATTGTAAATGTCATGGACTTAAAAAAGAATAATGAGTATTTTCATTCTTTTAAATATAAGAATACTTAAGACACAAGTTCCTTAATGCTATTATATATAAATATGGTTTTTTTTAATGAAACATGATGAATATTTTAGGTATGTCAATTAACTGGGGTTTCTCACAAAAGCTGATTGCTTAAATAGACACAAAATACATTATTTTTTACATTTTTCCAACCATTCATATTACACTTATTTTGCACATTTTTCAAATATAGCTATTTCTTTCCATAAAATCTATTTTTCTTATCATATAATATACATATAAATCACCAAATCATAACAGCAAAAAGGAAAATAAATTAAAAAATGAAAACAGTTTAAGAGATTTCTGTGATAACATTAAGCATACAAACATTTGCAATATAAGGGTCCCAGAAGGAGAAGAGAGAGAGAAGGGATTGAAAATGTATTTGAGGAAAGTATGGTTAAAAACTTCACAAACCTGAAAAAGGAAACATATCAATGTACAGAAAGCACAGAGGGTCTCAAATAAGATAAACCTCTAAAAACCACACCAAGAAATATCATAAAACTTCAAAAGTTAAAAAGAGAATTCTAAAGGCAGTAAGAGAAAAATAAAGAGTCATATACAAGAGAAATCTCCATTAGGCTGTCAACTGATTTATCTGAAGAAGCATTTCAGGCTAGAAGGGAGTGGAGTGACATATTCAAAGTGCTGAAAGGGAAAAACCTACAATCTAGGATATTCTACCTAGTAAGATTATTATTTAGAATCAAAGGAGAGATAACATCATATATGAACCCCACAGTAACCAAAAACAAAAAACCTACACTAGATAAACAAAAACTAAAAATAAAGGAACACAAGCATATTACTAAAGAAAATCATCAAACCACAAGGGAGGAAACAAAAAGAAGAAAAAATAAACACAGAAAAACTACAAAAATAACTGGAAAACAAGAAATAAAATGGCAATAAGAACATACCTATTGATAATTACTTTAAATGTCAATGAACTAAATGATCCAATCAAAAGACATAAAGTGGATGATTGGACTTTAAATACCCAACACTTTCTGCATGCTACTTCAAGGGAATCACTTTGGAGATAAAGACACACAGACTAAAAGTAAGGGAATGAAAAAAGATATTTCATGTAAATGGAAATGATAAGAAAGAGGGGATAACAATACTCATATCAGACAAGATAGCCTTTTAAAAAAAGGCTGTAACAAGAGACAATGAAGGGTGTTATATAACGATAAAGGATACAAGAGATAATCAATACAAGAGGAGGAGACAGAAATTGTTAACATATATGCACCAAATATTAGGAGCACCAAAGTATATAAAGCAAATACAAGCAGATATAAAGAGAGAAACTGACAACACAATAATACAATAATAGTAGGAGACTTTAACACCACACTTACATCAATGGAGAGATCATCCAGACAGAAATTAAACAAGAAAACAGTGGGCTTAAATGACACAATAGGCCAGTTGAACTCAATAGGTATCTATAGAACATTACATCCAAAAAGAGAAAAATACACATTCTTTTCAAGTGCACATGAAATGTTCTCCAAGACAGAGCACACGTTAGGCCACAGAACAAGTCTCAACACATTTAAGAGGATAGAAATTTTATCAAGGACTTTTCCCAGCCAAAATGGTATATAACTAGAAATCATTTCTAGGAAGAAAAATGGGAAAAAAACAGATACATGGATACTAAACAACATGCTACTAAAACAAAACAAAACAAAACAAACACAATGGGTTAATGATGATATCAAAGAGGAAATCGGAAAATACCTTGAGAAAAATAAAAATGGAAACACAACTTTCCAAAATGTATGAGATGTGGCAAAAGCAATTCTAGGAGGGAAGTTCATAATAATATAGGCCTCCCTCAAGAAACAAGTAAAAACTCAAATAAGCAACCTAACCTACCACTTAAAAGAATTAGGAAAAGAAGAACAAACAAAGCCCATAGTAAGCAGAAGGAAGGAAATAATAAAGAACAGAGAGAAAATAAATAAAATAGAGATAAAAAAATAATAGAAAAGGTAAATGAACACAAGAACTGATTTTTTGAAATGATAAACAAAATTAATAAACCATTAGCAGGCTAACCAAGAAGGAAAGAGAGTACCAAAATAAAAAAATATATAAGAAACTATAGAGGAGGAATAACAACCATTACCAGAGAGATACAAAAAGTCAAAAGAGAATACTATGAACAGTTATACACCAACAAAGTGAACACCCAAAAGAAATGGACAAATTTCTAGAAATATACAACCTGCCAAGAATGAATCAAGAAGAAAAAGACAATTTGAACAGACCATACACTAGTAGTGAAATTGAATTTGTAATTAAAAAAAAACTTCCAGCCAACAAAATCCAGGACTGTATGGCTTCACAGGGGAATTCTACCAAACATATAAAGAAAAGTTAATACCTATCCTTATCAAACTATGCCAAAAAATTGAAAGGACGTGACATTCCCAAATTCATTCTGCAAGGCCACCATTACCCTTCACCAAAACCAGACAAACAGTACAAAGAGAGAAAATTACAGGCCAATATTTAAAAAAATTTTTTTTGAATTTTAATTTATTTATTTTTTATACAGCAGGTTCTTATTAGTTATCTATTTTATACATATTAGTGTATATATGTCAATCCCAATCTCCCAATTCATCCCAGGCCAATATTTTTGATGAATATACATGCACAAATTCTCAAAAATATTAGCAAGCAGAATCCAATGATAAATTAAAAGGATCATACATCATGATCAAGTTAGATTTATTCCAGGGATGCAAGGATAGCTCAATATTTGCAAATTAATCAATGTGATACACCACATTAACAAAAGGACAGAGAAAAACCACATGATCATCTCAACAGATGAAGAAAAATCATTTGACAAAATTCAACATTCATTCATGATAAAAAAAAAAAAAACCTCTCACCAAAGTGGGTATAGAGGGAACATACCTCAACATAATACAGGGCATTTAAAACAAACCTACAACCAATATAATACTCAATGGTGAAAAGCTGAAAGCCTTTCCTCTAAATTCAGGAACAAGACAGGATTGATTTCTTTTGACATGTCTATTTAACACAGTATTGGAATCTTTGCCACAACAATCAGACATGATAAAGAAATAAAAGACATCCAAATGGGAAAGGAAGAAGTAAAATTGTCACTATTTGCAGATGACACTTTATATAGAAAACCCTAAAATCTCCACTGAAAAATGTATTAGAAATTAATTAATGAATTCAGTAAAATTGCAGGACACAAGATTAATATGCAGAATCTCTTGCTTTTCTATATTCTAATAATGAAATATTAGAAAAAGAAAGTAAAAATGAGTTTAAAATTGCATCAAAATATAAAATACCTAGGAATAAACTTAACCAAGGAGGTAAAAGACCCATAATCTGTGAGCTATAAAACACTAATGAAAGAAACTGAAGTTGATAAAAAGAAATAGAAAGTTACCCTGTGCTCTTGAATTGGAAGATGTAACACTGTTAAAATGTCCATACTACCCAAAGCAATATATGATTTAGTGCAAGCCCTATCAAAATACCCATGACATTTTTCACAGAACTGGAACAAATAATCCTAAAATTCATATGGAAACAGAAAAGACACTGAATTGCAAAAGCAATTCTGGGAAAAAAAGAACAAAGCTGGAGATACAACCTCCCCAGACTTCAGACTATACTACAAAGCTACAGTAATCAAAGCAGCATGTACTGGCACAAAACAAACATATAGATCAATGGAACAGAATAGAGAGCCCAGAAATAAACCCACATAACTATGGTCAATTAATATGACAAAGGAGACAAGATATACAATGGAGTAAAGACAGTCTTGTCAATAAGTGGTGCTGGGAAAACTGGATAGCTACATGTAAAAGAATGAGATTAGAACTTTTCCTCACACTATATATAAAAATAAACTCAAAATAGATTAAAAACCTAAATGTAAGACCAGAAACCATAAAACTCCTAGAAGAGAACATAGGCATAACACTCTTTGGCATAAATCGTAGCAATATAAATTTTTGGATTTGTCTCCTAAGGCAAAAGGAACAAAAGCAAAAATAAAGAAATGGGACCTAATTAAAATTGAAAGCTTTTGTAGAGCAAAGGAAACCACTGACAAAACAAAAAGTCAACCTCAGGAATGGGAGAAAATATTTACAAACAATGAGACTGACAAAGAGTTAATATCCAAAATACACAAACAGCTCATATAAGTCAATCTCAAGAAAAAAACAAATAACCCAATCAAAAAGTGGACAAAGACCTGAATAGATATTTTTCAAAAGAAGTTATACAGGTGGCTAATACTCACATTAAAAGGTGTTCAACATCATTAATTATTAAGGAAATGCAAATCAAAGTAACAATGAGATATCACCTCACACCTGTCAGAATAGCTACCATCAAAATGTCTGAAAATTACAAATATGGATGAGGATGTGGAGAAAAGGGAACACTTATACACTGATGGCAGGAATGTAAATTGCTGCAGCCACTATGAAAAACAGTATGGAGGTTCCTTAAAATACTAAAAATAGAAATACCATATGATCTAATAGTTCCACTCCTGAGTATATACCCAGAAAAAACAAACAAACAAAATAATAATAATTCAGAAAGACACATACACCCCAATGTTTGCAGCATTCCTATTTACAAAAGCCAAGGTGTGGAAGCACCCAAGTATTCATCAACAGACAAATGGATAAAGATGTGGTATGTATGTATGTGTGTGTATACACACACACACACATGCACATATATATATGGAATGGAATATTACTCAGCCATACAAAAAAAAATGAAATTCTGCCATTTGCAGCAACATGGATGGACCTAGAGAATATTATGCTTAGTGAAATAAGTCAGACAGAGAAAGACAAATACTGTATGATATCACTTATATGTGGAATATAAAAAGTAAAAACAATGAATGTATATAGAAAAACATAAACAGACTCAGAGATATAGAAAACAAGCTATTGGTTACCAGCGAGGAGAGGGAAGGGGGAGGGGCAAGATTGGGATATGCAATTAAGAGATACAAACTACTATGTAAAATAGTTAAGCAACAAGGATATATTATACAGTACTGGTAATTATAGCCATTATCTTGTAATAACTTTTAATAGAGTATAATCCTAAAAATACTGAATCACTCTGCTGTACACCTGAAACTAATATAATATTATAAATCAATTATACTTTATATAAATACATAAATACATTAGTATTTAACACAAGTAAATATAAATCTTGGAGATTTTTTAAAAGATTATTGCTTTACTCTGGATACACATTTACAATATATTTTGAAATTCAGTTTAATTTGGTAATTTGTGTATCCAATGCAGTCTGTTATAGAAGCTGTATAGAATCAGTACCATGAGCTTGTAAGGCTATATATAAGCTTATTCTCTATTATTTTTATCCTCTTTAATAAAGTTGATGCTAATTCTTAAATTTCTTGTAAATTATTTGAAAGTACTTGTCTGGGGGAAGTATTCTATAAGTCCAAAATCTATTGAACACACAGTTTTGATTTATATATTTTGAACACATGATTTATAAAGTTCTATAGAAATGTTGGTGAAGATACCTACTAGCTAAATTAAAGTTTTCCATTCTACCTTGTAATGGTATTTCTTATTATCACAGGGAAGAAAGTTTCTTTGACAAGGACTGGTGGCTTTACTGCTTTTCTGAAACTTCTACCTAGAGTGGTTTGATGCGGGTGAGATTAAAGTTGATCAAATACCAGGCTGTTTCACAGAATTTCACAAAAGTTATGGTTGTACTAAAGTATAACCAAGAATGGAGAGAAGAGGACAGATTCAGGCATTAGTAACAAGATAGTTTTAGTAGGACTTCATCTTTCCACATATGTATAGTTTGAGAGAAAGTATGTTGAGGGTTTATCATCATTCAGCTTTCTGCTTCAGCAGCTTTGGAGATATTAGTGCCATTCTCTGTGATAGAAAATACAGGAGAAGTTTGTTGGGTAAAATAAATTGAGTCTTGAATATATCACATTTGAGATGCTCCTGCGCTATGAAAATACAGGTAACTGAGAGCAGGTAAATATAGGTCTTGAGATGGGAAGGAGGTTCTCAGATGGGAGATTTTTGTGGGGAGTCATCAAGATACAGATAGATGATAATTAAAGACACAGTGGTAAGAAATCTCTAAGGAAGAATATGTATATACTTTTTCTCTAACTTTACATACATAGAAAGATCAAGTCCTGTTAAGACTATCTTTTTACTAGTGTCTGAATCTGTCTTATTCTCTCCATTCTCAGTGATATTACATTATTACAGACAACCATAACTCTTTTGTGGAGCTCCATGAAACAACCTGGCATTTGACCAACTTTAACCTGACTCTCACAAAACTGTTTTCCAAAATACAGCCAATGATATTTTTTTAAATACAAATGTTATCATGTAATTCTTTTGCTAAAAGAGTTGGTCATGCATTGCCTTCTTTTTCTAGAAAACTCTCATCAACTCTTCAAAGTATCTAGTTTCTTATTATTCTTTTATTCATAGCAGAGACATGAGTTCTTTGAAGACTTTCTTAAACCAAAGAAGCCTGGTTTAGTTTTCCCAAACACACTGCTAATCACCATGCATTTTAACTCCTTGATAACTATTCATTCTCTAGTAGGTTATAAACACTAAGGGAAGGAACTGTCCTTTTAACATTTATATGCAAGGCTGAGCATAGTGTTGGATTCAATAAATACTTAATATTTGCTGAGGTGAATTACTCTTTTATAGCAGACATAGTTAACAAAAATATATGACTTGAGTCCTATTTTTTTTTTTTTTTTTTTTTTTTTTTGCGGTATGCGGGCCTCTCACTGTTGTGGCCTCCCCCGTTGCGGAGCACAGGCTCCGGACGCGCAGGCTCCGGACGCGCAGGCTCAGCGGCCATGGCTCACGGGCCCAGCCGCTCCGCGGCATATGGGATCCTCCCAGACCGGGGCACGAACCCGTATCCCCTGCATCGGCAGGCGGACTCTCAACCACTTGCGCCACCAGGGAGGCCCTTGAGTCCTATTTTGAATCAGGCAACACACTAGGTACTATAGAAATGTTGGTTATATAGTGCAGTGTTAAGTTGCCACCCTCACATTGTTTATGGTTTAATGGCCACTCAAGGTATAAACTCATGGAAAATAATGAAAGATATGTTATTTACCTATTGTCAAATACGTATATTGGGAATGGTTTTTGTATGAGGTCATAGGAGCACAAACTAATAATTCTAGAATGCTTCTCTCTAAACCTCAATTAAGCCTCCTTTCTTGGTAGTCAAGAGTGTCATTTCCATGATAAATGACAATCAGGCATCCAATTTGAAAAACAAGAAAGCATTTTATGAATAAAGACATTCATTTACATTCGGTTATATAATGCATATTGAATTTCCCTCATGTGCTCTGTACTGTGCTAAATGTTGGAGACAAATAGCCACTAGGCTTGAATAGTTTACAAGGTAATGAGGGAAAGAGACAGGCTAATATATAATTTAAAACAATATGGAGATTTTAATGATAGCCACATGCAGAGGGTAAAAGTCAGAATCAGGACTAGCTTGAATATCCATGCATCTCTGATATATTAGGGGAAATGGGTGGTATTATAATGATTAAACTGAATGAGATGTCCAGATTTCATCATTTTAATAATATCACTTAAATTTAATGGATATTTTCAAGCATAAGAATTTCCAAGTCACAACACTATATTTCTATGATTTGGTAAAACATACATATATCAAAAGTTGCAGTGAAAATAGAGGAATTACTATTTTTAATTTTTTGTGGACATTTTTATCTCATAAATATTTATGGTGTAAATTATTCCTTCAGCAATGCCTTATATGGCATTTGAATTTTATATTTTTTCTTTTCTTTCTCAATCTTTTTTAAGCTAAGTGAATGTTAGCCAGAAATTAAATATCGAATGGGGCAAGGAGCCAAGATGGCAGAGGAGCAGGAGGGTGTGGAGTTCACCTCTCCCCATGAATTCATCAAGAATACATTTACAAATGGAACAATTCTCACAGAGCACCTGCTGAACACTAACAGAGGACCTCGTATACCTAAAAGGACAAGAAAGATCCCCATGTAACCAGGTAGGACAAAAGAAAGAAGAAGGGAAAAGGAAGAAGAGAGAGAGGAAACAGAATGGGCCCTCTGCCCCTGAGGGTGGGAGCTGAAGGAGAGGAGAGATTCCCATATCAAGGGAAGCCCCCTCACTGGTGGGGAAATCAGTTGGGACAGAAAGGGAGCTTCAAGGGCTATTGGAGGAGGGCACAGCAACCAGTCTGTGACCAGCAGGACAGAGTGAGACCTATACAGATGGTCCATGCCACAGCCCTGTGGGCCCCAGCCTGAGACATGTGTCCTCCAGTGTGGAAGGGGGCTGGGTGTTGGAAGGTGGGTTTTAGAGAGCAAACCTGGGGAGAGGACTGCTGTTGGCTGAGAGGAGACAGCCTAGGGGGATGGGAGTGAGGAAATCCACAACCAGGAATGCTCGTGGAGGAAACCTGGACCACCACAGAAGTGAAGCGTCATTGCTGAGTGATGCGCAAGGGGCAGAAACAAAGAAGTTTGTCGGGTAAAATAAATTGTCTTGAATATATTAAATTTGAGATGCCTCTGAGCTATGAAAATACAGGTAACTGAGAGAGCTGGTAAATATAGGTCTTGAGATGGGAAGGAAGATCTCAGATGGAGATTTTTGTGGGGAGTCATCAAGATACAGATAGATGATAACTAAAGACACAGTTAGAAGACACTAACTAACTAATTAACTGAAGACAGAGTAAGAAATCTCTAAGGAAGAATATGTATATCATTTTTCTGCAACTTTACATACATAGAAAGACCAAATCCTGTTAAGACTATCTCCATACTAGTGTCTGAATCTCCCCACACGCTGGCCCTTGCCTCTCCGGACATTAGGAAGGGCTCCCCCGTGCGTCCCATCCCCAGTGGGGCTCCCTCGACCCCGGCGGCCGCTGACTTCTCCTCCGCGCCCTGTCCCAGCCTCCACTGGCAATCTCGGCGACCCTGGCCACAGCCACCTCCGTGCCCCCTCCGGCCAGGCGGACTCATGTGCTCTGCGGAAGCCTTGGGAGCAGACCTCTGTGTGTGGCCTACACGCAGACGTGGGGTTGAAACCACAGCTGAGCCCCAGTGGCCGCGCAACTAAGGAAGAAAAGCAGCAATCTCTCCTCGCAACTGGGCAAACCATGAACTGACACCACCGCGACTGGGTTTGTAAACCCATCACCTAGAGGACATCTGAACATCTGCAGCCAAGGTGAGTCTAGCTGTAGCAGCTGTAGACTTTGTGGGCACATACACTCGGGGGTTGGGCCAGGCCAGAGTCTGAGCTGCCCCCATAGTGCCCACAGTGGGTCCAGATCCATGAGTACTGCCATCCCAGGACCTGACTTCAGTGGATCTATGCCGGTGACCTGGTGAAAACAATGCCCGAGAGACACCAGGGCCAATTGCCGGCATACCCATGGTTAAAGTGCGGTTGAGAGCGACGCCAACAACAGTGTAATCTGAGAGCTCACACAGTGGGTGAAAGGTGACACAACAGAGCACACCCACAGGTGAACAGCTCCAGAGGAGGAATATTCAGTGGCTTCTCTCCCAGTACGAGTGGTCCAATCCTGCCTACCTTGTACTGTAGATCAGAAACAGCTCAGAAACAGATCTGGGGACCTCTGCCCCAACAACTAGGGAGCAAAACTACTTCTAGCAGGGCAATGACAACCACAGAACAAAGGGGAGGCCCTGTTCAATATCCAGTGCAGGCTCTGGTGACCACATCAATCATACCTCCTATTAAGGGTATAATGGACAGCATACACTGAGGAAAGAGATGGTAGACATCAATACTAAAACAGTCCTCATACCCCAAAATATTAAACCCAAGCAGGTTACACAGGGACGTCCTCACATAAAAATAGCTGTCCAACATAGCCTGAGGGTCTGGCATTGGGAAGAAGAGGCCCCAGAGTATTTAGCCTTGAAGGCCAGTGAGGTTTGAGTGCAGGAGCTCCACAGGGCTGGGGGAAACAGAGACTCCACTCTTGGATGGCACATACAAGGTCTCACATGCACTGGGACCCAGCACAAAGCAGTACCTCCATAGGAACCTGGGCTAGACTTATCTAGGGGTCTTGGAGGGTCTCCTGGGGAGGTGGAGGTAGACTATAGCTCACTCTGGGGGCAAGGCCACTGGTAGCAGAGGCCCCAGGGAATACTGATTGGCGTGAGCACTCCCGGAGGTCCACATGTCAGCACCAAGACCTGGCCCCACTAACAACCTGCAGACTCCAGTGCTGGAAAGCCTCAGGCCAGACAACAACAAGATAGGAACACAGCCCCACCCATTATAAGACAGGCTGCCTAAAGTCTTACTGAGCTCACAGCCACCATAAAACACAGCCCTTGACATGGCCCTGGCCATCAGAGGGATAAGACTCAGCTCCACCCACCAGAGGGCAGGCACCAGTCCCTCCCACTAGGTTGGTGGGAATGTAAATTGGTGCAGTCACTGTGGAGAACAGTATGGAGGTTTCTTATAAAACTGAAAATAGAGCTACCATAGGATCCAGCAATCCCACTCTTGGGCATATATCCAGAGAAAACCATAATTCAAAAAGATCCCTGCACCCCATTGTTCACTGCTGCACTATTTACAAATTGCCAGGAGATGGAAGGAACCTAAATGTCAATCGACAAACGAATGGATAAAGAAGATGTGGTACATATATTCAATGGAATATTACACAGACATAAAAATGAATGAAATAATGCCATTTGCAGTGACATGGATGGACCTAGAGATTGTCATACTGAGTGAAGTAAGTCAGATAGAGAAAGACAAATATCATATGATATCGCTTATATGTGGAATCTAAAAAAAAATGGTACAAATGAACTTATTTACAAAACAGAAATAGAGTCACAGATGTAGAAAACAAACTTACAGTTACCAAGGGGTAAAGGGTAGGGCAGGGATAAATTAGGAGATTGGGATTGACATATACATACTACTGTATATAAAATAGATAACTAATAAGAGCCTACTGTATATCATAGGGAACTCTACTCAATACTCTGTGATGACCTATATAGGAAAAGAATCTAAAAAAGAGTAGATATGTGTATATGTATAACTGATTAACTTTGCTGTACAGCAGAAATAATAAAACATTGTAAATCAACTATACTCCAATAAAAATTAATTTTAAAAATATCAAATGGGGAAAATGTAATAATTTTAATGATTTTAAGATTTTCTAATAATTATGCAGATATGGTTAAATCTTTAGTTTACAAACAAAATTAGTAGTAAAAGAAAAACTTTAGTTATGAAATTAAGGTGATAATAGTAAGGCAGATATTAAAATTTTCCAATATTTTAAAGTCAATTTTATAAGCACAAATACATAGAGTCAACTTAAAAGGCAAGCTTTCTTCCCTGCTGTTTTAGTGCTTTGAACTTAGAGCAATTAGTTTAAGTCAGTTTTCAGTCAATACTGAGGTTACCATTTTATGTAAAACAATTTTAAATTTGTGCCAATTATCCCTCTTTGGGGCATAATTAAGAACAAAGTATTATTTGGCAGGTCATGTCAATTATTTAAAAAAAAAAGAATGAGTAATGTCATCTGCTATAGAAAGGCACAACGCAGTGCCTCATATAGGCACTAGAAAAGAAAGTATTTTTCTTCTTAACAACCTTGAAAACTGATGTGAACAAGTAGTATTTCCCCAGGAAGCAAAAGCAATTTATGGGAACTTCACAAGATACATGTTGCCAGCCAGCAGTGCTGAACATGTGAAATGCTGCTGAAGGAGCTAGAGGTCATCGTGATAGCAGGGCCCCAGTGGAAAAGGCGAAGGCATGTGGATACAGATTTCCCTGCCAAAACGAATTACTATTTAACACTTTTCCTTGACCCAGGGACAGTTTCTTCTCTCTAAAGACTAAAAACTGGGATCAACTACATGGCATTAATAATATTAAATTCCAAAGAGTGACTCAGATGAGGGAACTATTGAAAGGTTTAGTTATATAAGTATCATCCTGCAGCAAGTTAATAAAATAATATAATAAAAAGATGTTTCCATCAAGGGAACCAGGATTAATTCAGACAGCTTTCTTGATATTTCATATAAAATGTGTATGGATGTCTGTGATTCCATTTCCACTTTACAATAGTATTTTCATACTGACAATTATTTCAAAGCAATTGTACATTAAACCATGTCTACTTACATTTTGGTAGATTTTACACATTTTCTGTGTAAAATTTCCATGTGATACAACTTCGTGTGTTAATTGTCTTTATTTTTCTCCCCAGGGCTACCAGCTTAAGGATATACAATTTTCACAGAAATTTCACAAATGTTTTAACTCTGCACCAGTGTGACTTGAGGAGTAGCCAACTTTTTTGTTTGCCTCCCTTCTCTAGTAGCTTGTATTACTTGTACTCACAAAGAAGTCTGAGCAGTTCATCCCATTGTCATTCCCACTTCGCTACCAATCCACGTGATATTGCCCTTGAGCAAGGGTTTGTGTCATTTCCACCTCTACCCTTTCACCCAGACCACTGATTCCCCTGGAGGACTGGAAACTCTGGCTATCCCACTGCCCTCAGCACTGTGCCTCCGTTCCATATTGCTGCTGGGGACTCACCAGGTGACAATGGTGAGCACATACACTTTGTTCTTCTGAAGAAATAGTCAAGACTGCTGGAATCAGGATGTATGTTACTTGCACAAGAGCCACTCACTTCTGCATTGCCACTGCACCTCTTACAGAGACCAATGTACACTGTATTTGTATTTCCAATATCATTTAACTCTCTGCTCTTCTAGGCAGTTTTTGGATATTGCACTGGGGCTGATTCTCAAGCTATAGATACCATTTAACTATAAACCACCACTGGGGATATTTTTTATCAATATCATTATATCTTCACTGCTTGCTACCAGGTCTGGAATATATTATGCAACCAATATATATTTTAGTAATTGCACTTAATTAATTTTGTCTGCTGAGGCTCACTTTTCTTCTGAAGGTGGGCAATGTACTCCTCAGCCTTCACTGGATACTCTTTTGTAGAAATATTAGAGCCAAAGTGTTTAGGCCCAAAGAGGTTAGTAGACCAGTTCTTTAACTTTACAAAGGACTTTATTATTGCCAGGTCATAACGCTTTCCACCAGGGTAAATGGGTGAGACCAGGTTTAGCTAATAGATGTGACATTATTCCTAGAGCCACTGCTCCCTATGATGGTCACTCATTGTTAATGAGGTCTCCCCGTCACGTCAGAGAGCCAGAGTGCACCAACGTTTCCTTATGCCTTCTTTCAGACTCCTTTCCCCACTCACACAAGTTTATCAAACATACCCATCATTGACATGACTAGTGGCCTTTGAAAGTTTTAATTTTGTCAATGCATTATATTATATACGCATGTATATATAGACATATATGTGTGTGGATGCCATTAGATTTGCTTAATGCTTACAGTAGTGATACTTAGATGGAACAGTAGTTCTTAAGTTTTTTTTTTTTAAATTGATATCTAAAGATGACTGAGTATCTAATGAACACTTAGTGCCTTTGAAATTTGCTGTATCATCTGACTTTGTTTTAAGGTAAGGAAAGAGGAAATATATAAGGCCAAAATGCACAATGCAGCAATAAAAGGTAATTGCATATTATCTTAAAATTAGTTTCAAATATCAGACGATGATATGACTGTATACATTATCTGCTAAAACTCAGCTTATTGGCATTTTCATAAATATTTTTTATGACTTTTTAAAAAAAATATTACAGAATTGGTAACACTGTGTTACTCTCTGTTAAAAACAAGTGGTATATCACAAATAAAAATCTTTCATTTGATATAGTTGTTTTAATGACACAAGAAGCCAAACAGCAATTACGCAGTTTTGTATATATAGATTATATACTGCAGTATAGGTTTTAAGTTAGTTTTATGGAAAGGTATAAACTATTTTGAAGGGATTAATATATACACAATTACAAGGGCAGGAAATACTCAGAATGGACCTGGAGCATCTTGTGGTACCAGAAAACAAGGAAGTGTCAAAAATAAAAACAACAAACAACATATATACACTACCAAACATAAAACAGATAGCTAGTGGGAAGCAGCCGCATAGCACAGGGAGATCAGCTAGGTGCTTTGTGACCACCTAGAGGGGTGGGATAAGGAGGGTGGGAGGGAGGCTCAAGAGGGAGGAGATATGGGGATATATGTATACATATAGCTGATTCACTTTGTTATAAAGCAGAAACTAACACACCATTGTAAAGCAATTATACTCCAATAAAGATGTAAAAAAAAAAAAAAGACAAAGGAGAAAATGTAGAGAACACCACTGGAAATGGTAGCCCAAATAAGTTCACAATTTTCCATTGTCCACATAAGATATTGCTTGAAGCTCAGGTCAATTCATAACTTTGAACTCAAAGGTTAATGAGTTTCTGAAGTTCTTTCTAAATGATACAGTTCCCACAGAGGCATTCTATAAGGAGAAGATGACTTCATTTTACCCAGCAAGTGATATATATGACATCACTATATTTTAAAACCCTGCAAAACAAACAGTGCCATATGGTTCAATTCTTTTCCAACAGCAAACTAACAATCTGGAGTATTCTAATAAATTGTTGTTAGGAAAAACAACAACAACAAACAAACAAACAGCCCACCCTGCAATGGAGTGTCTGTCAAAGGGATATGGGAGCCAATTGAAACAGCTCCCAATGGCCAAACCTGGAACAATTTGATCAAAAAAAAAAAAAAAAAATCACCAAAAAACCCCACGGTATGTAGTATTACATTATAATCCAAAGTATAAAATAAATATTCATGAGTCCATGCTAATAAAAATAAATGCATGAAATATAAATAAATAGGAGAAATGATACAAATTTCTCATACAGAATAATTCCAAATAGCAAGTAGATAGTCCACTCTTTTTTTTTTTTTTAGAATCTTCCAAAAATATTTATTTATTTAATCAAAGTGAAAAGATTTCAAAGGCAAATACAGATCACTTAAAGGCAAAGGAACTCACCAGTTATCAAAAGCAGTATTCCAAGAAAACTTTAGAGGGAGAAACCAAATCCAGACTTGCCCTAGCACACTCCCAACAAAATCTATTTACCCAACTAAATTTAATCCAATCTTAGAAAATCCTGATCATGCACAACACTTTTCTCAGTGTCCCCTTTTCACAAACTTTCCATTACCTCTGTATCCGTATTATTTTGTCCCTTATTTTCTTTTCCCATTCAGAAAAAAACAGCTCTAGGCAAAATGACTTTGTTTTTCCCTTTAAAAAAATGTACCTTCTTTACTGAAATCACATATCCTACTGTCCTCAAGCAACCATGAACAGTCTTCTACATTAGCATTCTATATATTCGTAAACCTAAATACCAATAATTTCTAAAAACATGTGCTTTCTTATAGAGAATATCTTAGGGCAGCACCAAATGTATTTGTTAATAGTCCTAATACCTTAGGTTTCTCTCTTTTTTTTTTATTAGTTTCTCGTTATAACAAAGTGAATCAGTCATACATATACATCTGTTCCCACATCCCTTCCCTCATGCATCTCCCTCCCTCCCACCCTCCCCATCCCACCCCTCCAGGCGGTCAAAGCACCGAGCTGATCTCCCTGTGTTCTGTGGCTGCTTCCCACTATCTATCTACCTTACGTTTGGTAGTGTATATATGTCCATGCCTTTCTTTCACTTTCTCACAGCTTACCCTTCCCCCTCCCCATAGCCTCAAGTCCATTCTCAAGTAGGTCTGTGTCTTTATTCCCGTTTTACCCCTAGGTTCTTCATGACATTTGTTTTTAATTCCATATATATATGTTAGCATACGGTATTTGTCTTTCTCTTTCTGACTTACTTCGCTCTGTATGACAGACTCTAGGTCTATCCACCTCATCACAAATAGCTCAATTTCGTTTCTTTTTATGGCTGAGTAATATTCCATTATATATATGTGCCACATCTTCTTTATCCATTCATCCGATGATGGACACTTAGGTTGTTTCCAACTCCGGGTTATTGTGAATAGAGCTGCAATGAACATTTTGGTACATGTCTCTTTTTGAATTATGGTTTTCTCAGGGTATATGCCTAGCAGTGGGGTTGCTGGGTAATATGGTAGTTCTATTTGTAGTTTTTAAGGAACCTCCATACTGTTCTCCATAGTGGCTGTACCAATTCACATTCCCACCAGCAGTGCAAGAGTGTTCCCTTTTCTCCACACTCTCTGCAGCATTTATCATTTCTAGATTTTTTGGTGATGGCCATTCTGACCGGTGTGAGATGATATCTCATTGTAGTTTTGATTTGCATTTCTGTAATGATTAATGATGTTGAGCATTCTTTCATGTGTTTGTTGGCAGTCTGTATATCTTCTTTGGAGAAATGCCTATTTAAGTCTTCTGCCCATTTTTGGATTGGGTTGTTTGTTTTTTTGCTCTTGAACTGCATGAGCTGCTTATAAATTTTGGAGATTAATCCTTTGTCAGTTGCTTCATTAGGAAATATTTTCTCCCATTCTGAGGGTTGTCTTCTCATCTTGTTTATGGTTTCCTTTGCTGTGCAAAAGCCTTGAAGTTTCATTAGGTCCCATTTGTTTATCTTTGTTTTTATTTACATTTCTCTAGGAGGTGGGTCCAAAAGGATCTTGCTGTGATTTATGTCATAGAGTGTTCTGCCTATGTTTTCCTCTAAGAGTTTGATATTTTCTGGCCGTAAATTTAGGTCTTTAATCCATTTTGAGTTTATTTTTGTGTATGGTGTTAGGGAATGATCTAATCTCATACTTTTACATGTCCCTGTCCAGTTTTCCCAGCACCACTTATTGAAGAGGCTGTCCTTTCTCCACTGTACATTCCTGCCTCCTTTATCAAAGATAAGTTGACCATATGTGCGTGGGTTTATCTCTGGGCTTTCTATCCTGTTCCATTGATCTATCTTTCTGTTTTTGTGCCAGTACCACACTGTCTTGATTACTGTAGCTTTGTAGTATAGTCTGAAGTCAGGGAGCCTGATTCCTCCAGCTCCGTTTTTCGTTCTCAAGATTGCTTTGGCTATTCGGGGTCTTTTGTGTTTCTATACAAATTGTGAAATTTTTTGTTCTAGTTCTGTGAAAAATGCCAGTGGTAGTTTGATAGGGATTGCATTGAATCTGCAGATTGCTTTGGGTAGTAGAGTCATTTTCACAATATTGATTCTTCCAATCCAGGAGCATGGTATATCTCTCCATCTATTTGTATCATCTTTAATTTCTTTCATCAGTGTCTTATAATTTTCTGCATACAGGTCTTTTGTCTCCTTAGGTAGGTTTATTCCTAGATATTTTATTCTTTTTGTTGCAATGGTAAATGGGAGTGTTTCCTTGATTTCACTTTCAGATTTTTCATCATTAGTGTACAGGAATGCCAGAGATTTCTGTGCATTAATTTTGTATCCTGCTACTTTACCAAATTCATTGATTAGCTCTACTAGTTTTCTGGTAGCATCTTAGTATTCTCTATGTATAGTATCATGTCATCTGCAAACAGTGACAGCTTTACTTCTTCTTTTCCAATTTGGATTCCTTTTATTTCCTTTTCTTCTCTGACTGCTGTGGCTAGAACTTCCAAAACTAGGTTGAATAAGAGTGGTGAGAGTGGGCAGCCTTGTCTTGTTCCTGATCTTAGTGGAAATGGTTTCAGTTTTTCACCATCGAGGATGATGTTGGCTATGAGTTTGTCATATATGGCCTTTATTATGTTGAGGAAAGTTTCCTCTATGCCTACTTTCTGCAGGGTTTTTATCATAAATGGGTGTTGAATTTTGTCAAAAGATTTCTCTGCATCTATTGAGATGATCATATGGTTTTTCTCCTTCAACTTCTTAATATAGTGTATCACATTGATTGATTTGCGTATATTGAAGAATCCTTGCATTCCTGGAATAAACCCCACTTGATCATGGTGTATGATCCTTTTAATGTGCTGTTGGATTCTGTTTGCTAGTATTTTGTTGAGGATTTTTGCATCTATGTTCATCAGTGATATTGGCCTGTAGTTTTCTTTCTTTGTGACATCCTTGCCTGGTTTTGGTATCAAGGTGATGGTGGCCTCGTAGAATGAGTTTGGGAGTGTTCCTTCCTCTAAAATTGTTTGGAGGAGTTTGAGAAGGATGGGTGTTAGCTCTTCTGTAAATGTTTGATAGAATTCGCCTGTGAAGCCATCTGGTCCTGGGCTTTTGTTTGTTGGAAGATTTTTTTTTTTTTCTTTTTGCGGTATGCGGGCCTCTCACTGTTGTGGCCTCTCCTGTTGCGGAGCACAGGCTCCGGATGCGCAGGCCCAGCGGCCACGGCTCACGGGCCCAGCCACTCCGCGGCATATGGGATCCTCCCAGATCGGGGCACGAACCCGTATCCCCTGCATCGGCAGGCGGACTCTCAACCACTGCGCCACCAGGGAGGCCCTGTTGGAAGATTTTTAATCACAGTTCCAATTTCAGTGCTTGTGATTGGTCTATTCATATTTTCTATTTCTTCCTGATTCAGTCTTGGCACGTTGTGCATTTCTAAGAATTTGTCCATTTCTTCCAGGTTGTCCATTTTATTGGCATAGAGTTGCTTGTAGTAATCTCTCATGATCTTGTGTATTTCTGCAGTGTCAGTTGTTACTTCTCCTTTTTCATTTCTAATTCTATTGATTTGAGTCTTCTCCCTTCTTTTCTTGATGAGTCTGGCTAATGGTTTGTCTATTTTGTTTATCTTCTCAAAGAACCAGCTTTTAGTTTGATTGATCTTTGCTATCGTTTCCTTCATTTCTTTTTCATTTATTTCTGATCTGTTCTTTATGATTTCTTTCCTTCTGCTAACTTTGGGGGCTTTTTGTTCTTCTTTCTCTAATTGCTTTAGGTGCAGGGTCAGGTTGTTTACTCGAGATGTTTCCTGTTTCTTAAGGTGGGATTGTATTGCTATAAACTTCCCCCTTAGAACTGCTTTTGCTGTGTCCCATAGGTTTTGGGTCGTCGTGTCTCCATTGTCATTTGTTTCTAGGTATTTTTTAATTTCCTCTTTGATTTCTTCAGTGATCACTTCGTTATTGAGTAGTGTATTGTTTAGCCTCCATGTGTTTGTATTTTTTACAGATCTTTTCCTGTAATTGATGTCTAGTCTCATAGCATTGTGGTCGGAAAAGATACTTGATACAATTTCAATTTTCTTAAATTTACCAAGGCTTGATTTGTGACCCAAGATATGATCTACCCTGGAGAATGTTCCATGAGCACTTGAGAAAAATGTGTATTCTGTTGTTTTTGGATGGAATGTCCTATAAATATCAATTAAGTCCATCTTGTTTAATGTATCATTTAAAGCTAGTGTTTCCTTATTTAGTTTCATTTTGGATGATCTGTCCATTGGTGAAAGTGGGGTGTTAAAGTCCCCATACTATGATTGTGTTACTGTTGATTTCCCTTTTTTTGGCTGTTAGTATTTGCCTTATGTATTGAGGTGCTCCTATGTTGGGTGCATAAATATTTACAATTGTTATATCTTCTTCTTGGATTGATCCCTTTATCATTATGTACTGTCCTTCTTTGCCTCTTCTAATAGTCTTTATTTTAAAGTCTATTTTGTCTGATATAAGAATTGCTACTCCAGCTTTCTTTTGATTTCCATTTGCATGGAATATCTTTTTCCATCCCCTTACTTTCAATCTGTATGTGTCTCTAGGTCTGAAGTGGGTCTCTTGTAGACAGCATATATATGGGTCTTGTTTTTGTATCCATTCAGCCAATCTGTGTCTTTTGGTGGGAGCATTTAGTCCATTTACATTTAAGGTAATTATTGATATGTATGTTCCTATTCTCATTTCCTTAATTGGTTTGGGTTCGTTATTGTAGGTATTTTCCTTCTGTTGTGTTTCTTGCCTAGAGAAGTTCCTTTACCATTTGTTGTAAAGCTGGTTTGGTGGTGCTGAACTCTCTCAGCTTTTGCTTGTCTGTAAAGGTTTTAATTTCTCCATCAAATCTGAATGAGTTCCTTGCTGGGTAGATTAATCTTGGTTGCAGGTTTCTCTCCTTCATCACTTTAATTATGTCCTGCCACTCCCTTCTGGCTTGTAGAGTTTCTGCTGAGAGATCAGCTGTTAACCTGATGGGGATTCCCTTGTGTGTTATTTGTTGTTTTTGCCTTGCTGCTTTTAATATGATTTCTTTGTGTTTAATTTTTGACAGTTTGATTAATATGTGTCTTGGCGTATTTCTCCTTGGATTTATTCTGTGTACGACTCTCTGTGCCTCCTGGACTTGATTAACTATTTCCTTTCCCATATTAGGGAAGTTTTCAACTATAATCTCTTCAAATATTTTCTCAGTCCCTTTCTTTTTCTCTTCTTCTTCTGGAACCCCTATAATTCGAATGTTGGTGAGTTTAATGTTGTCCCAGAGGTCTCTGAGACTGTCCTCTGTTCTTTCCATTTTTTTCTTTATTTTGCTCTGCAGCAGTTATTTCCACTATTTTATCTTCCACCTCACTTATCCGTTCTTCTGCCTCAGTTATTCTGCTATTGATGCCACCTAGAGTATTTTTCATTGCATTTATTGTGTTTTTAATTGATGCTTGATTCATCTTTAGTTCTTCTAGGTCCTTGTTAACTGTTTCTTGCATTTTGTCTATTCTATTTCCAAGATTTTGGATCTTGGAAATAGAATCTTGGATCATCTTTACTATCATTATTCTGAATTCTTTTTCAGGTAGACTGCCTATTACCTCTTCATTTGTTAGGTCTGGTAGGTTTTTATCTTGCTCCTTCACCTGCTGTGTGTTTTTCTGTCTTCTCATTTTGCTTATGTTACTGTGTTTGGGGTCTCCTTTTTGCAGGCTGCAGATTCGTAGTTCCCGTTGTTTTTGGTGTCTGTCCCCAGTGGCTAAGGTTGTTTCAGTAGGTTGTGTAGGCTTCCTGGTGGGTGGGACTAGTGCCTGTGTTCTGGTGGTTGAGGCTCGATCTTGTCTTTTTGGTGGACAGGTCCACGTCTGGTGGTGTGTTTTGGGGTGCCTGTGGCCTTATTATGTTTTTAGGTAGCCTCTCTGCTAATGGGTGGGGTTGTGTTCCTGCCTTGCTAGTTGCTTGGCATAGGGTGACCAGCACTGTAGTTTGCTGGTCGTTGACTGAAGCTGGGTGCTGGTGTTGAGATGGAGATATCTGGGAGATTTTCACTGCTTGATATTATGTGGAGCTGGGAGGTGTCTTGTGGACCCGTGTCCTGAAGTTGGCTCTCCCACTTCAGAGGCACAGCACTGACTCCTGGCTGCAGCACCAAGAGCCTTTCATCTACCCGGCTCAGAATAAAAGGGAGAAAAAGTAGAAAGAATTAGTAGAAGAAAGAAAGAGAGAGAGAAAGAAAGGAAGAAAGAAAGAGAGAAAGGAAGGAAGGAAGGAAGAAAGAAAGAAAGGAGGGAGGGAGGAAGGAAAGATGGAAAGACGAAAGAAAGGAGGGAGGGCGGGAGGAAGGATGGAAAGAAAGAAAGAAAGAAAGGAGGGAGGAAGGAATGAAAGAAAAAGGAAGAGTGAATGGAAGAAGGGAAAGAGGGAGGGCGGAAGGAAGGAAAGAAAGAAAGAAAGACAGGAGGGAGGGAGGAAGGAAAGAAAAAGAAAGTGAAAGGAAGAAGGGTGGGAGGGAGGGAGGAAAGAAAGAGAAAGAAGGAAAGGAGGGGCAGAGGGAGGGAGGGAGGAAGGGAAGGTAGGAAAAAAAGAAAGAGCAGGTAAAGTAAAATAGAATAAATTATGAAATATAGTAGCATTATTAAAATTAAAAAGTAATTACTGCATAAAAAACGGACAGATAGAACCCTGGGACATATGGTGGAAGCAAAGCTATACAGAGAGAATCTTACACAGAAGAATACACATACACATTCACAAAAAGAGAGCAGGGGGAAAAATCAAAAATCTTGCTCTCCAAGTCCACCTCCTCAATTTGGGATAATTCGTTGTAAAAGGAGGAAAAGGGTGAGAAGTCTGAAATCTTGCTCTCTAGGTCCACCTCCTTAATTTGGGATAATTCGTTGTAAAAAGAGGAAAAGGGGGGAAAGTCTTAAATCTTGTCCTCAAAGTCCACTTCCTCAATTTGGGATGATTCGCTGTCCATTCATGCACTCCACAGACATAGGGCACATCAAGTGGACCGTGGAGTTTTAATCCGCTACCTCCGAGGCTGCACAGAGAGATTTCCCTGTCTCTTCTCTGCTCTCACAGCTCCTGGGTCTCAGCCTTGGACCTGGCCCCGCCTCTGCACGTAGGTCGCCGGAGGGCGTCCGTTCTTCACTCAGACAGGACGGGTTTAAAGGAGCCGCTGATTCGGGGGCTCTGGCTCACTCAGGCAGAGGGGAGGGAGGGGCGCGCAGTGTGGGGCGGGCCTGCGGCGGCAGAGGCCGGCGTGACGTTGCACCAGACCGAGGCGCTCCGTGCGCTTTCCCGGGAAAGCCATCCCCGGGTCCCGGGACCCTGGCAGTGGCGGGGTGCACAGGCCCCCCGGAAGGCGGGGCGGACAGTGACTCGCGCTCGCACAGCGGCTCTGCGGCGGCGGCAGCAGCAGCCCCAGCGTCCCACGCCCGTCTCCGGGGTCCGTGCCTTTAGCCGCGGCTCGCGCCCATCGGCGCTTCCCCAAGCAGCCCTCTTAATGCCCTCTCCTCGCGCACCAGGAAACAAAAGGGAAGAAAAAGTCTCTTGCCTCTTCGGCAGCTCCAGACCCTTTCCCCGGACTCCCTCCGGGCTAGCCGTGGTGCACTAACCCCTTCAGGCTCTCTTCCTGCCGCCAGCCCCAGTCCTCTCCCTGCGCTTCGACTGAAACTCGATACCCGAGCCTCAGCTCCCAGCCCCGCCCGCCCCGGCGGCCACGCAGACAAGCCTCTCGGGCTGGTGTGTGCCTGAGGGCACCGATCCTCTGTGCGGGAATCTCTCCGCTTTGCCCTCCACACCCCTGTTGCTGTGCTCTCCTCCGCTACTCCGAAGCTTTCCCCCTCCGCCACCTGCAGTCTCCGCCCGCGAAGGGGCTTCTAGTGTGTGGAAACCTTTCCTCTTTTTTTTTTTTTTTTTTTTTTTTTTTCTGTACGCGGGCCTCTCACTGCTGTGGCCTCTCCCGTTGCGGAGCACAGGCTCCGGACACACAGGCTCCGCGGCCATGGCTCGCGGGCCCAGCCGCTCCGCGGCATGTGGGATCTTCCGGGATCGGGGCACGAACCCGTGTCCCCTGCATCGGCAGGCGGACTCTCAACCACTGCACCACCAGGGAAGCCCGAAACCTTTCCTCTTTCACGGCTCCCTCCCACTGGTGCAGGTCCCGTCCCTATCCTTTTGTCTCTGTTTATTCTTTTTTCTTTTGCCCTACCCAGGTATGTGGGGAGTTTCTTGCCTTTTGGGGGGGTCTGAGGTCTTCTGTCAGCATTCAGTAGGTGTTCTGTAGGAGTTGTTCCACGTGTAGATGAATTTCTGATGTATCTGTGGGGAGGAAGGTGATCTCCGCGTCTTACTCTTCCGCCATCTTCCTCCGGGGTCCTGGACTGCTTTTCTAAATATATCTAATACTGGCTACAGGAATTTACAGCTCTTCTCAGAAATTAGCAGAGGACGCCAGCCAATCCGCAGATGCCAAATCTGTTCACCCCATCTTTGGCATTCCTTGTTCCTGACTCAGCTACTCTGAGCCAAATTAGGAAGAAGGCCACCAGGCCTCAGCTGTGTGCACATAGGGGCCAGAACAGAGGTCCAAACTCACTGATGCAGCCCAGGAGCCAAAAAAGAAATGACAGAAAAGCTTCCTCCAAAAATGGGGGAATTGGAAGGGCGTCGGTGAGGAGACCTTTCCGCGCGCTGTATTCGATAGCCCACTCTTAAGGTAGTGAAACATGACTCCTCACTCTTTAAGTTTGATCTGTGCAGAATGAGTTCCTTGCAAAGAGTATTTACAGGAGAAACCTGTAAAGCACTACTTTAGTCAGATGATCAACATCAACAATAAGTCATGCTTATAGTGCATGATTTTCATGTGATGAAAATCACAAAGCACTTCTGTGCTTTTCTCATGCTTCTAAGCTCTTATCCATAGATCTGGGCAAACTTTAGGAAGCTTCATGTATATGTTAAGTTCTGTCTCTTTAATTCTTGCAAATATTTCTATATATGGCTTAATTAGAGCCAGCTATTCAGATCTTTTTAAAACTCTATTTAAATTGTGTAGACACTATTAAAATAAGATTTTATTACTTCATATTTTATACCTACACTTAATGACCATGATTATTCAAATGGTAGCTATAAACAGCTCTTTTTTATATTTCAACATATTTATTTTCAGGCATTCATTCTTCATAGTGCCTCCAGACTACCAACAGAAAAGAGGGAAACATTAAGACAACACGGTTTTCTTGAAGTATTTAGAGTATATTTTTGAAAAAGATTTAAGAAATAATTTTGTGTGAGCTTCTTATCACAGTGTTTTTAGTAATAGTATGCTGTTGCTTTAAAATTCTAGCTTAAAGCTAGAATTATAGGCATAAAAATAAGAAAGAAATAGTTTTCATATCCTCCCAACAGAGACATTTTTCACTGTTATTTATTGAGTTACCAGGGATGAATTTCTCTCTATATGAGCATAGAGGAGGGCATGGTCCCTGAACACTGAAAAATCTTTTGAGTATGGGAGGAATTTGAAATTTATACTGAATGATATTAAATGCTTCCATTACTGATCTTCAATGTATCATATATGCCAGTGCTTATTTGGTGCTTCCTAACCAGCATTTTACTTAATTGTTCTGTTTTACTTAATGCATATAAACTCAGTATTTTCTCCTTTACACAGAATCTTGGGAGCCCATTCTTATTTTATTTTGCATTTTCAATGGTTTTGACCAGAGACCAAAGCTCCTGTCTTCAAAACTCACTTTGTGCCTGGCTGCTCTCAGGAGAATGTTGAACACACCGAGAACTGACAAAGGTTAAGTCACTAGTATTTACTTAGATCATATTTAAATAAGAACCCTGTGTTCTTATTTAAAGGGCAAGTATTCAATAAGAATACTTGAAAGAAAGCTGCCAAAATAAAACCCTCCGAGGAGGAATGTTTATATTCTATTTTCATATACATGACATCTGGGAACATATAAGGAATGTTAACCTGGGAAACCCTATTTACTTTCTCTACTATAAAAAAATAGCAAATTGGCAGAAAAAGACTTCTTTAGTCCTAGCGTGATGTTTGTAAAATGTAGGACCAAGTAATTTTTACCAAATGAACAATGACCACAATTGGAACTAACTTCAACTTCAGGTAAAATGAGTAGGAGTTCATTGTGCTGCATGCATGGATTATACGTTGTTCCCTGTTCCTCTCCAAGTGTACTGACACAGATTGCAAACATCCAGGACAAGCCACCAGAAGGGAATGGGGATCAGATGCACACAGTATATACCGCTTCCCATAATTTTAATTTTATAAATACTCTGCGGAGTGCACTAATAATGTACTTCTGGAATAAAACTCCTTATCAGAAAATTTAATTTGTGAAATTTGAAATTACTTTTTGAAATTTTAAATTTATAATTTGGTTTATGGGTCATTTTGAGGATCGGATTTGAGCTAAGAAAACCCTGCTTTATACAACTTCACGTTTGTCATGCTCTTTCAGGATGTTTGCAAATTCCCCTGAGTGCCTGTATCCAAATAGAGAACAAAGGGAACTTAAGTTTTAGAACTTCTAAATGGAATGTCATCATTCAAATAAAAAACATAAATAAATAGGTAGATCAGAATATGATAAACATGATTAATAGATGTCAGTGCCTGTCATTTTCAGTCTTTATGGTATTTTAACATCCTAATCTGGCTTTGTTAATCAGTTAGTGAGATCTAGGGATAATGAGGACAAAATAGTTGGTTTTTATATTTTTAAGGAGACTGAATATATAAAGGCCATGAAATGCATTCTATATCATAGGTGAAGTATATAGTTATAAGAATTCTTTTGAAAGTGAATGACTAAGGCAAAGAACAAACACTCCTAATTAGAAAATCAACTCAATGGATATGGTGAGTAAAATCAAGTAAATTATTATTATCTATTATTTTAGAATCTAAAAAGCTCTGAAAGTAAAAAGTTTTTTTGGAAGTGACAAATTTTGGCTATACAATCTGAATTGAATTCTAGTGAACCTATATATAATCATTATTTTACACTTTTTCTTCCCATTCCCTTCTGAGAGTATACATACTTTATGTAAATTTTACCTTTTTGAAATCCGAAAAAAAAGCTTCTGAAATACATCTGGCACTTTAACAAGGATCACTAAATCAAACTAAGAAAATTTCATTGAATTATAGATTTTTTTTTATATTTCCATTTTTCACTGTTTTGTTTCTTAGCACTTTCTCCTTTTCCATTGCAGAGGAAGGGCAACCTGGTGTCATAGTGTCATTACCTGTTGAAGACCAGGATCTCTGCGTATTCCTGAGAATTTACTGTCCTCTAAGTAAAGGCAATAGTCAGATTTGCAGTCATGATTATTTATGCTTTCTATCAGCTTCCTTAATTTTATTAAACTCAGAGTCCTCATTTGATAATAAAAATTAATATATTTCACACATCATGGGTTATTAGGAGAATTAGAGTAAGCAAACATTTCTAATCTATTTGTATTCAAGTCTGTAACTACTTCACAGGGAATTTGGAAGATGTTAATAAAGTAACATCTGTGAAAATATCCTTGTTTCTGTTAACCGTTTATAATTAATAAATTATTAATAAAATCTGACCATTAATAATTAACATGTGCAGAATCAAAATTGGTTTATTCTTCACTGCAATGACAAAAATAGTAACAAAACAATGGCAGTGATAATAATAATAACTATAATAATTATAGCAAGTACTCAACAGTACTTACTCTTTACCTGGTGCTTTTTTAAGCATTTTATACAGATTAACTAAGTTAACTTCTCTGGACAACCTTATGCATTAGATAGCATTATAAATAATTTACTTTTTTTTTTTTTTTTACAGAACAGGAAACTGAGTCACACATGTAAATAATGTGCTGAAAGTCACACACCAAGTAAATGACAGAGTAGGTGCCCTTAACTATTGTGCTATATGGTTGCTACTAGAAGTCAATTTTGTCTGGATATGCTTTATGTGAAGAGCAGCACAGCATTTTGGGGAATAATTTCTCCTATTAGAACACTGATTCCTCACTAAAATACTATTGTATATTCAATATTTTTTTTTCCATGATTGGCTGATGGCTGGTAAGCAGTTTTGTTGTGCAGTGCCAAACAGAATTTTTTCATTCTGGCAGATAAGAACCACACACTTATGCTGCATTAATATGGTTTTATATTAGCACTTTATAAACTCCAAATATTACATACAGTTTTTAAAAAATGCTAATGGCCTTGTTAATTAAAATTCAATGTCTATTTTCTAATTTCTCTTTGAACCTGGGGCAATTTTTTTCATTCTTCTATGTCTCATGAAACCATAATTATTACTGATAGAGTCATGGTTTGAAGTTTAGGGTATTCTTTCAGAAAAAAAGTTGAACATAGTTTAAAGGCTAGAGCTTACATAAAATTGCCTCATTATCACTGTGTTTCTGCACAATATGTGCCGAAAAACAATGCAATCCAACTTGCCTAATTACCTTTAAGACACTGAGCAACTTGATACTAACAGCAGACGGAGCTGCCTGCATTTCCCAGAGTATCCGGACAAGTACACGTGGAGTTTGATCATGCAAAGTGCTTTTGAGTAGGTAAAACACCAAACCATTGTTCTCTTACAGTAATTCTCTATTCCTAGAGGTATTCCCCATTCGTCATTCCACTCCTTTAATGCTCTGTTGCACTGTCTGCTTTGTTTTGTTTTGTATTCCCAGCTGCTACTCAGTTCTTGGCTCTGACAGCTGGATTATGAGTGGTATTTGAGGTTAATTAAATCAGTGATGAATTTTAAATAGAGGTACAAAATTAGGGCAGCAAGACCTACGAGGAAAGTCAAACTTACTGAGAGTAGTCAAGGGGAAACCAAGTATAATGCCCCAGTTAGAGGAGCAGTGCCTGTTGGAACTGTTAGAGTTTATTCAAGGAAGTAAATGCCTATCTTAAATGGAGAATCCATCACTTATTATACCATCTAGACAGAATGATACTGGGTTAGTGTCATTGTTTGGACCACACAAAGTATTAAAAAATTCTGGTGTGATTTCTGAACTTTCGTTTAGAAAGTTTTAACACATTATTTAATATATTCCCACACTGCAGTCAGCTGTATGTCTGTGGAATTGACAATAACTACAATTCAAGTGAGGGCTTCTACATCCAGGCATGAGTAAGGGACTAAAACTCCAGAGTAAACACATAGAAAGCTAGACAAAATATACAAAATGTCTCTTTTCAGAAAAAGGACAAAAGGCAGAGCAGGACAGTGATTCCTACATTAACAGAAAACAATAAGGTTAACCCTACAATCACTGTGACTTTACAAAACATGCTGCACAGATGAAACTAAACAGAGCCAAGTGATTGTGTAGAGTTAAGGAACAAGAGATAGTTCCAGGATGCTGAGTCAGCTGAAATCTGTGGGGAAGAGCACTAGAGAGGAAGAATCTAGGCAGAGAAGGAGCTCAGGAAACCTCTAGAGTAAAATATTGACTATTGTCACACAGGCCTAGGGTGAAATTACAGAGGACAAGGAAAGAATGACAAGGGATATGAAACAGCTGATATACACCTAGCAGGCTCTAAAATTCCATCTAGTACAAATGGAAAGTTCTCACTGAAGGATTGTGATATTCAGTACAGACTCAGGCAGGGGCACCACCTTGGTAGTAGGGTTAATCTAGCCTTTAGTGAAAGTTCAATGAGCCCTGTATTAACAAGGATTGAAAACAAGCCTCAAATGTTCACCTGATTCACAAGGAAATTAAATGATTGCTCAACCAAGTCCAATACCCCATTTCATGGTGTGAATGTTTAAATTATTTCTCTTACATCAGTCAGATATAAAGACAAGATAATAAGATGAGGAAGGGGTAGGACCATTGTTCAGAAGAGACTGTGTTATCCTTACAATGTATGGGGAAGACAGCTACTAAAGAACTGTTGCAGGAAAATTATAATGTATCCCTTGGAGTTGTGCAGTCATGGCTTTAGAGTGTAATCAGTTGTCACACTTGCAAGATTATCTACAGAAATTTATGTGTCCCTATGGACAATAAGAAAAGATAGATTCTTGGAATATCCTGGGTTAGTGTTTGCCATGTGAGTCCAGCTATGGGAGATACAGGCAAAAGGTTAAAAGTTTGATTATAGATATAGGATTCTGGGAGAGCTATTTATGTTGCCTGTAACTCAGTTTTTTCATTTATAAAAGGAGATGTTTTTTCCTAATGATTCTGTACAATTTAAGCATTTTTATGATTTATCTGTTTTATTATAACAAGATGAATTTTAGTTATTGGCTAGAAATGGGAAATTTTACAGAGACTGTTACATACTATTAGGTTTGTTCGATTTCTTTATTTACACTGAAAAAAATTATAGTATAAATGTGAACCTAAATTCCTTAAGAGAGAGTTTAAATAAGGGTTTTAGAAAGAGTCTAAAATATTTACTCTGCTAAAATATGACCACAGATTCTGAAATCTGTTTGTTATATTCTGAAGGATAAAGAAAGCCTGAGAAGAAACAAAGATAACAATGATAGTTGAAATCCAGACTTGAAATAGAAGCTCTGAATACTAAGCATAGGACTGAGCCCATTGTAAATATTATGCTTCTATATCAGGCAGTTAATTTTTTTTCAATTTTTTTAATAAGCAAGTATGCTTATTGATAAATGCAACAGATGCTTCCTTAGGACTATTCAAATATGATATATGGCTAAAAGGGTTTATGATGCAATATTCATGATTTTATTACAAAGATAAAATAGTTTGAATAGCAATTGAGAAAAGAAGAAAAGATATAGTAGCCCAATGAAGCACTTCAAGATTAAAAGTGTAATATGTCTGTGATGGCATTTAAATATAAAAGGCCATGCCTTGCTTCCAGCTCTTCTTTTAATTTTAAAATATCTGGCTTAATGAAAATCTTTAATAAGATTATAATGTTCCCTTTCCTCTCTGGAATGAGATGTATATGATTTTTCATGGGTCTATTATTCAAATGACAATGATGCTATTTGGTCGGCTACATAGTATAGATATTATTTTCCAAAGTATTATGGATATATTTTTTCAAAGATGTCATAGACAAATAAAGATGCAGAAATAAATACCTTTTTTTCCATACCATAAAGTAAAGTTTATATTTCTGAATTTAGAAAACATTCATTTTATATCTTAGGCTATGTAGTTTTATTAAATCAAAGATCAAAAACATTTACATAGTTGAATCAAATTCTTAACTTATAATTAGTTCTATTTATTAAATTTCATATTATTTTTATTAAAAGAATATAAGTGAATGATAAAAAATTAGCACAAAGTTGCTTCTGTATTTCTATGACTCTTGTGTCCCTCCATCCTCTGTTCTCTATTCAAGTGATTCAAATATATGCACCTCAAGAGACATGACTGAGAACTATGCTTGGTTCTGGGGACAGAATAAGAAGTAAAACTAGGTTTCTTTGTTAAAGAATATAATAATCTAGTGTTTTTATTTGTTTGTGGGTTCCTATGTGTAAACCTACATGCCTGTGGATGAGGGGACAATTAAAAAACCAAACCAAAACAGAGGCTAAAATGAAGGGCATTTCAATAAAAATACAGCAGACAGGAGTTTGATTCTAAATGCCAGGAAAATCTTTGTGTTGGATGTCACATTTCAATGCAAAGTTGAATCAGGAATAAGACATGTTTAGGCTGAGCAAGGTGGGACGGATTAAATAATGGGATGAGCAATAGTAGAGATGTGAAAAAGCACAGTATCTTCAGGGGACTAAAGGCAGTTTAAATACAAAATTTGAGGCAAGAATTGGCTATGATACCAGAAAAAATTAATTAGATTTTTGAAAGGTCTCAAATTTGAAAGGTCTCAAATTACTTGCTAAGGAATTTGAGGTCTATTTTCTAAGTAGTTGAGAACCATAGGGGATAATTAAGAAGGTAAATGACAAAATCAGATCTGTGTTAGAGATGAAAATTCTGATGAAAATATGAAGAATGAACTGGAGAAAGAAAAACAGTGACCTGGGAATTAAGTGAAAATACTATTGCAATAATTCCTATAGGATAAAATGATTGAGAAGTAATTGAAGTGAGAATAGAATATTAAAGAAAAAAGATCCAATGTTATTTGTTTGAAAGTTAACTCAAGTTTGTAACTGAAATGACCACATCAATATAAAGACATTTATCCACATGTTGCTTATAAATGTATGCTCTATTGTAAGTCATATTTTAGAATCTAATTTCAAGTGTTTACGATTTACTGTCACTTGACTGTACATCAACAGTACATTGTTTCGCTGAGTTTTGAATGTGTGATAAGATAAAAATAGTGCCTGTGATACATACTTCAAAAACATATAGATATTAATAGGTTATTTATTGTACATTAAAATAAATTTATGGCTTATTTGTAATATTTTATATATTAAAAATCATGCTTGCAATTATGTGTGTCTTCTACCTTAATATGTGTCAGTCTAGCAGCTGAAATCAGCAATACACATATTTAGCTTTTCTTTTCATGTTTACTGTTGAAAACTTAGTTTTTAGCTGAAAATATATACCTGTTAAAATCCAGGATTTAGCACACTTCTTGTCTGCAAATGGTCGCATAACCTCTTAATGCAGATGACATTTCCTCTGCACTTTGTCACTTTGTTTTGCACATGCTGAGGTTCAGTGCCGATAGCAAAGCCAAATACCATCTGTTAGGATCCAGGGAATTTTGTCATTATTCACTGCTTCCTCATGGTGTAAGGTCCATACTACAACAAGATATGATTGAATAAATATTCAAGAGGAAGATAAATTGTCTCAAAGTAGGAACTACCGGCAGTCAACAAAATCCGTAACAAAAGAGCAGGGAAGCAACCTCAAGAGGCTGTGTTGACACTAGGGATTGATTCCTTTGGGGTGCTGAGAAGTCTCAACTGAAGAGTAGCATTTGTTATAAGTGGCATTATTTAATAGTATCTTTCCAGATGTAGTTTATAGTTTCTCAAACGTGCTTATTTCAGCATGGGTGGCAAATTATGTTTAAAAATTAGGACAAGTAAAAAGAATATTTGTCTTTTGCCATACGTGATGCTTGCTATAAGTTTAGGGTATAGTCAGTAAAATGTTGGCTTAGGAGATAATTAATTCTAAATAGAACAAAGTTAAATGTTAAAGGCTTCCACTCAGGAAATAAGGTAAAACATAACAAACTATAATAAATATCATTTTCTTTGTCCAAAACTGAATAATTTATTACAATATTTTAGGACAGCTTCTAAGAGAGAATAATGAAATCTACTTGATATTTTAAAAATACAGTGTGCTAAATATTGTATATTAAAAAATATCATATTTTCTTCACTCTTTCTTAACTTTTTCCTTCAGCAGAGTTAGTTTACCTGGTTCAGCCACATTAATTTCACTTTTCAGGGCTAAACATAAGTTCCTATTTTCTTTCACTTTATTCTATATGTAATTGGTCATTTTCACTTCAGTGAGAAATGTTTTAATGGAAGTGAACAACAGTGTAGTTGTAGTGCCTCTACAGTCATCTTGGGCTGCATTTTCTGGTAAGTTTTATAGAGGCTAAAGGCTTTTAGGATAGGGGTTGTACACAATATGACATCTCTTTATTTATAACATTGCAAACATGCTATAGCTATGTGTGTATTTTTGTTGGTACATGCTTATCAACAAACCAATCTCGAATATTTAAAGTCAAATATTAAATTGTGTTTGCTCTCTTTGACATAAATCACAGTAATATCTTTTCTGAACCACCTCCTAAAATAATGAAAACTAAAACAAGAATAAACAAATGGGACATAATTGAACTTAAAAGCCTCTGCACAGCAAAGGGAACCATCAACAAAACAAAAACAAAAAACCAATACACAGAATGGGAGAAAATATTTGCAAAGTGACCTACAAAGGATTAATGTCCAAAATATACAAATATCTCATGTAGCTCTAGGTCAAAAAAAACAACCCAATCAAAAAATGGACAGAAGATCTAGACAGACATTTGTCCAAAGAAGACATACAGATGGTCAACGAGCACATGAAAAGATGCTCAACATCACTAATTATTAGAGAAATGCAAATCAAAACTATAATGAGGTACCACCTCACACCAGTCAGAATGGCCATCACCAAAAGGTCTACAAACAATAAATGTTGGAGATGGTGTGGAAGAAAGGGGAATCCTCCTACCCTGTTGGTGGGAATGTAAATTGGTACAACCACTATGGAGAACTGTATGGAAGTTCCATATGACTCAGCAATCCCACTCCTGGACATATATCCAGAGAAAACCATAATCTGAAAGGATACATGCACCCTAGTGCTCATTACAGCACTATTTACAATAGCCAAGACATGGAAGCAACCTAAACATCCATCAACAGAGGAATGGATAAAGAAGATGTGGTACATATATAAATTGAATATTACTCAGCAATCAAAAAAGGATAAAATAATGCAATTTGCAGCAGCATGGATATACCTAGAGATTATCATATTATGTGAAGTAAGTCAGAAAGAGAAAGACAAATATGTGATACCACTCATATGTGGAATCTAATTTTTAAAAAAAGATACAAATGAACATATTTACAAAACAGAAACAGACTCACAGACTAAGAAAACAAACTTATGGTTACCAAAGGAGAAAGGTGGGGGGAGGAATAAATCAGGAGCTTGGGATGAACATGCACACACTACTATATATAAGATAGATAACCAACAAGGATCTACTGTATAGCACAGGGAACTCTATTCAATATTCTGTGATAACCTATATGAGTAAAGAATCTAAAAAAGAATGAATATATGTATATGTATAACTGAATCACTTTGCTGTATACCTGAAACTAAAACAACACTGTAAATCAACTATACTCCATTAAAAAAAAAAAAAAAAAGGCTGCCATAGGGTTTGGTTCAGTACTTTGAAATTTGAAAATATTATTTGCAGCTATTGTGACCAGAAGTTTGTTGACCCAGCAAACCCCATGGGAGAGAACTTCAAGGAGAAATGCCTTCAGAATCAAGAATAAAAGTGAGATTTTGGAGAAAAAATAAAAAAAGAACTTTCACTGACTGTCTTAAACTAGTAAGAGACACAATGTCAATTCTAACCAAAGTTACTACACGATGTCAATTATGTCAAATATCTCTCTGCTTTGTATTATAGATATAACATAATTTTCATTAAATGTATTGGATTCTTATAATTCCAATAAATTGAAATATAAATTTTAAAAGATAAACATTCAGCTTCATTCTCACAATGTGAGATAAATGCAGATTCCTTTTCGTGCATATCTTATTTCCTTGGATGACCTAAGCTACATATACTTATGATTCCAAAAAATCCCAGTACTTTCTTAGAATTCACTGCCATGTTATTATTTAGACATTGCTCTGTTTAGAATGATAAAATGTTTGTAATGGAGTTAGGAAATATAATGATTAAGAGCAGAGGCTCTGGACTAATGAAGTTTAAACCATAGCTTTAAACCATATTAGCTGTGTATTTGTGCATATAGATTACATGATCTCTTTAGTTTAACTTTTCTCATTAATAAAATAGAAATAATATTACTAATTACTCCATTGTGTTATTTTAAGGCTTAACAGTATTTCTCCATGTCAGCTTTTGACACAGCACCTAGCACATAGAAAGTGCACTCTCCTCCCCCAAAATGTAATACAAATACAATGAGCTCTGAATCACTGGGCTGGTTTGGTTGGATTAAAAAGAAATGCAAGCTTTGATTTACTTAATCAAAGGTTAATTCTGAAATATAGTTTTTCTTTTACTAGAGATTTTAATATGTAATTATCAGAAAGTTTTAGGAATCCTTAGCTTTCATTATAGTTTGGAATCCATTAAGTCACTGTACTGGTTGATTACTGCCACAGTAATGAAAATTAACAAACCACTCCAAAAATGTGGGCTTTGGTGCCTATATCACTGAGAAAACAAAATTGATTTGAAGGGCTTAGTAACCACATATTCTTCCTTTTTCCCTTATCTCATTGGTGAATATGTTCTTGGCAAAGCCAGAAACTCTACCTGGATTAAATCTTCTCACCTCTCTAAGAACACAGCTCTATCAATCTGTCTCTTATATTTGCACTAACAGTTATTCTTGCGTGCTTTATCTGTTATTCCTCCCAAAACCTCTGCAGAATTCCCTGTGAGCACATGCATACATTTCTTGAAAGAGTTACTCATAACCAACATTTTCAACTTCTCTACTCTTATTCTCTCCTGAACCCACTTCTCTACTCTTTTTTATTTCCCTTCCTACTTTGTCTTTCCTCCATAAAAGCACTATCATACACAAAAGGCTAAAGGTTTAACTTTTCCTTGTCCTCCTTCTTCTTGACCATTTCTATACAATAAAATGAAAGATGAATGAGTGTACACATTGAAGTATATTTTCTTCACTGCTATATTCCTACTTTTTAGAATATTAACTGATAAATAATACACTTAGTAAATATTTGTTGATTGAATAAATAAATGAAAGGTTAGAGAATCTATGAATGAAATTTGACATGTTAGAGGAAGTTTAGGAGAACACTTTACAGTCTGAACTAACAGTTTAGTGAAAGTAGATGAAAATAATGAATTTTCATCCTTAACCCACACAAAACACCATATTTAACTCTAGGTGAATTATCAAGTTCAAAAGGGGGAAAAAAAAAAGAATACGAGAAAATAAATAGAGAAATGTTCTTAAAATTTCTGCCTAGGGTGAGTATTTTGTTCAAAAAGACAAATTTAGGCACTTACAATAAAAAATAGTTATAAAGAAACTTAAAATATCATAAAGGAAAAGAATGACAGATTTGATTACATGAAATATATACTACATGTGTGTATGTGAATACATATAATATACCCAAAGAAATATTTATAATCAAAATTAAAATTGGATAAAAATTCAATAACTTAATGGAATACATTAAATCCCAAGAGATAAATTGGAAACATTGATAGACAAGTTAGAATCACACATTTATAAAATAATCCCAGCAAGGAGTTGGACAGGATGTAAATTTTTGGAATGTATTTTTTGAAAACAAACTACCTATGTTTATTACAAGGCTGTTTCACTGTATTTTTACTAGTACTGAATGTCTCTGGAAAAACAAAGCATACATGCAAGTGGACACAAACACACACGAACACATTTTTTTTTTATTGGAAAGTGAAGACAGCGTATCCAATTATCTTAATAAAAATTTCAATTATTACAAAAGTATATTATTTTCTGTGTGTGTTACTCATTTGTGTTTTCTGTTTTTCAAATTATCTTCTGCATATGTGTGACTGTCAAACTGTATCTTTAGTTTTTGTTTTTTTTATGAGGTCAAGAATCATATTAACAACAGTCTGCTGGGCATCATTCCTCGAAGGGGCCCACGACATCTCAAACAAAACGTTCAAAAACTGAAATCACTGTTTTCTGTCAGAGTTTGTTTTCCCTATTTTCAGAATTTGACTTCTTTAGAGAACAATTTTTACAGTTATTCTTGTTCGCAACTTGGAGTGGTATGTCATCCCCACCTCCCCTGCTACATGAATCACCTAGTATATCCTGTCACTTCTACTTCTGAAGTTAACATTTCTTCTGCCCTCACTGCATTGGACCTTATGCAGCTTCTCATTACCTGATGGGTTGTAATAGTTATTTGAAGCTCTTTTAATTCATAATTGCTCTGGTTTTAATTTGTCCTGCACATACTTGCCAGAATGATGCTTCTAAAGGGCACATTTAATCATTTCCTTTTCTTGTTCATAAGCCTTCAAAATTGTCTTATTCCCCCTACTCGAACTCTCAGTGTTCCATACTTGTGATAGGAGTCGCCAACCTCAAACCTTAAGAATATACCAGATTCTACATTCAAATACAGTCAGTTAATTGGTTGTAGAGGGGCATGCACATGTGTGTGTGCACGTACACATGTGTATGTGTGTGGTTTGTCTTTTTGTTGTTTAGTGATCTCAACAAAAATCTTAGGGTTAGGGTTAGGATTCTCTGTGTGCATTTGCTTCTGCCTACCATTGGATTCCTCTCTGTTAGGAAGCTACTCTCTCTTATTAGACTTATGTTTTACTCTTTCCCTTCTCAAACCATGGTCTTCTCCCTGAAACATTAATAATTATAGATAAAAATCATTGACTTAGGCAAAGAATTAAAAATGCTATTTTCAGGATTTATATATTTAATGCTAAAAACTCTTTAGTGGCTATTATGCATTCAGCTCTGGATCTTAATTTGTTCTGTAGACAGCTCTGGGGCCAAAGAGACCAGGTCACCTTCCTGTGGATAACTGACCCCATCAACATTCTGAGGAAAATGAAACTTGGGCTGACCCCTAACATTTGCAGGGCCCATGGCACAAGTTCACATGGGAACTCACGTACATTCTCATAAACTTGATTATTGATTCAGTGCACAAATTTTATGTAGGTCTTGCTCTTTATAGATTATCTCATTTCTTCACTTAAGCTTTTTTTCCCCTTGAATTGCACTTCTGTATTTTATTTCTATCATAAATACTATTCTGTCATGACATGAAGGTTTAAAACTAAAATGTGTTCAATAGTTCAACTTTGAATATATTTTATAAAAATGCAAATTTAAGTAAATGAAACAATTATATAATGATGATTATTTTATTTGTACTTTTAATTATCATTCCTTTTACATTATTAAAAGTATCTGTTAAAAGGCTTGGTAGAGAGACCTTCAAGATGGCGGAGGAGTAAGACATGGAGATCACCTTCCTCCCCACAACTCAAAAGTACATCTACATGTGGAACAACTCCTATAGAACATCTACAGCACACTGGCAGAAGACCTGACTTCCCAAATGGCAAGAAACTCCCTACACACCTGGGTAGGGCAAAAGAAAAAAGAAAAAAAAAACAGAGACAAAAGAATAGGGATGAGACCTGCACCTCTGGGAGGGAGCTGTGAAGGAGGAAAAGTTTCCACACACTAGGAAGCCCTTGCACTGGTGGGAACGGGGGGTGGGGGGGGAAGCCTCAGAACCACAGAGGAGAGTGCAGTAACAGGGGTGCAGAGGGCAAAGCGGAGAGATTCCCACACAGAGGGTCAATGCTGACCAGTACTCATCAACCTGAGAGGCTTGTCTGCTCACCGGCCAGGGTGGGTGGGGGCCAGGAGCTGAGGCTCAGGCTTCGGGGGTCAGATCCCAGGGAGAGGACTGAGTTTGGCTGTATGAAGACAGCCTGAAAGGGGCTAGTGTGCCACAACTAGCCAGGAGGGAGTCAGGGAAAAAGTTTGGACCTGCCAAAGAAGCAAGAGACCATTGATTCAGTATGCATGAGGAAAGGGGATTCAGAGCACTGCTTAAATGAGCTCCAGAGATGGGCGCGAGCCACAGCTATCAGCTCGGATCACAGAGATGGGCATGAAATGCTAATGCAGCTGCTACTGCCACCAAGAATCCTGTGTGCAAACACAGGTCACTACCCACACCCACCCTGGGAACATGTGGAGCACACCACTGCCAGGGTCCCGAGATCCAGGGACAAATTCCCTGGGAGAACACATGGTGCACCTCAGGCTGTTGCAATGTCATGCCGGCCTCTGCCACCACAGGCTCACCCCTCATTCCAATTATGACTACCATACCCCTCCCTCTCCCCGGCCTGAGTGAGCAAGAGAGCCCTAATCAGCTGATGCTTTAACCCCCTTTTGTCTGGGTGGGGAACACACTCCTGAGGGTGACCTAAGCACAGAGGCAGGGCAAAAACCAAAGCTGAATGAACCCCAGGAGTTGTGTGAACAAAAAAGAGAAAGGGAAATTTCTCCATGCAGCCTCAAGAGTAGCAGATGAAATTCCAACAATCAACTTGATGAACACTGTATCTGTGGAATACCTGATTAGACAATGAATGTTTCCAAAATTAAGGCTGTGGACTTTGGGAGTAAATGTAGACTTGGGGTTTGCTTTCTGCACCTGATTTGTTTCTGATTTTTATGTTTATCTTAGTTTAGTTTTAAGTGCTTGTTATAATTGGTGGATTTGTTTAATGGTTTGGTTGCTCCCTTTTTTAAAATATTTTTTTAATTTTTATTTTTTTTAATTTTATTATTTCATTTTATTTTTATTATTTTTTTTCCTTTTTTTTTCTTCCATTTCTTCTAAGCTGTGTGGCTGGCAGGGTCTTGGTGCTCCAGCCAGGTCAAGCCTGAGCCTCCAAGGTGGGAGAGCCGGGTCCAGCACATTGGACCACCAGAGACCTCCTAGCACCACATAATATCAATCAGTAAGAGCTCTCCCAGAGATCTCTGTCTCAACAATAAGACCCAAATCCACCCAATGGCCAGCAAGCTCCAGGGCTGGACGCCCCATGCCAAACAACTAGCAAGACAGGAACACAACCCCACCCATTAGCAGAGAGGCTGCCTCAAGTCACACTAAGTTCACAGACACCCCAAAATGCACCATGGGATGTGACACTGCCCACTAGAAGGACATTTTCCAGCCCCATCCACCAGAACACAGGCACCAGTCCCCTCCACCAGGAAGCCTACACAAGCCGCTGAAACAACCCCACACACTGGGGACAGACACAAACATCAGGAGGAAGTATGAACCTGCAGCCTGAAAAAATGAGACCCCAAACACAGTAAGTTAAACAAAATGAGAAGACAGAGAAATATGCCTCAGATGAAAGAACAAGGTAAAAACCCACTAGACCAAACAAAAGAAGAGGAAATAGGTAGGTTACCTGAAAAAGTATTCAGAATAATGATAGTAAAGATGATCCAAAATTTTGAAAATAGAATGGAGAAAATACAAGAAACGTTTTAACAAGGACCTGCAAGAACTAAAGAGCAAACAAACAATGATGAACAACACAATAAATGAAATTTAAAAATATTTACAAGGAATCAATAGCAGCATAACTGAGGCAGAAGAACAGATAAGTGATCTGGAAGATAAAATAGTGGAAATAATTACCACAGAGCAGAATATAGAAAAAAGAATGAAAAGAATTGAGGACAGTCTCAGAGATCTCTGGGACAACATTAAATGAACCAACATTCGAATTATAGGGGTCCCAGAAGAAGAAGATAAAAAGAAAGGGTCTGAGAAAATAGTTGAAGAGATTATAGTTGAAAACTTCCCTAATATGGGAAAGGAAATAGTCAATCAAGTACAAGAAGTGCAGAGAATCCCATACAGCAAAAATCCAAGGAGAAACACGACAAAACACATATTAATCAAACTATCAAAAATTAAATACAAAGAAAAAATATTAAAAGCAGCAAGGGAAAAACAAAAAAAAATAACATACAAGGAAATCCCCATAAGGTTAGTAGCTGATCTTTCAGCAGAAACTCTGCAAGCCAGAAGGGAGTGGGAGGACGCATTTAAAGTGATGAAAGGGAAAATCCTACAACCAAGATTACCTAGCAAGGATCTCATTCAGATTTGATGGAGACATTAACATCTTTACAGACAAGCAAAAGTTAAGAGAATTCCGCACCATCAAACCAGCTTTACAACAAATGCTAAAGGAACTTCTCTAGGCAGCAAATGCAAGAGAAGGAAAAGACCTACACTAACAAATCCAAAACAATTAAGAAAATGGTAATAGGAACATACATATCGATAATTGCCTTAAATGTAAATGGATTAAATGCTCCAACCAAAAATCACAGACTGGATGAATGGATACAAAAACAAGACGTGTATATATGATGTCTACAAGAGACCAACTTCAGACCTAGGGCCACATACAAACTGAAAGTGAGGGGATGGAAAAATATATTCCATGGAAATTAGAAGAAGCTGGAGTAGCAATTCTCATATCAGATGAAATAGACTTTAAAATAAAGACTATTACAAGAGGCAAAGAAGGACACTACATAATGATAAAGGGATCAATCAAAGAAGCAAATATAACAACTGAAAATATTTGTGCAACCAACATAGGAGCACCTCAATACATAAGGCAAGTGCAAACAGCCATAAAAGAGGAAACTGACATAACAAAATCATAATAGGGGACTTTAACACCCCACTTTCACCAATGAACAGATCATCCAAAATGAAAATAAGTAAGGAAACACAAGCTTTAAATGACATTTTAAACCAGGTAGACTTAACTGATATTTATAGGACATTCAATTAAAAAAAAAAGGACACATTTTTGTCTCAAGTGCACATGGAACATTCTCCAGAATACATGATATCTTGGGTCACAAATCAAGCCTTGGTAAATTTAAGAAAACTGAAATAGTATCAAGTATGTTTTCCGACCACAATGCTATGAGACTAGATATCAATTACAGGAAAAATTCTGTAAAAAATACAAATAAATGGAGGCTAAACAATACACTACTAAATAACCAAGAGATCACTGAAGAAATCAAAGAGGAAATCAAAAAAATACCTAGAAACAAATGACAATGAAAACACAATGACCCAAAACCTATGGGAGGCAGCAAAAGCAGTTCTAAGAGGGAGGTTTATAGCAATACAATCCTACTTCAAGAAACAAGAAATATCTTAAATAAACAACCTAACCTTACACCTAAAGCAACTAGAGAAAGAAGAACAAAAATACCAAATGTTAGTTAGCAGAAGGAAAGAAATCATAAACATCAGATCATAAATAAATGAAAAAGAAATGAAGGAAACAATAGCAAAGATCAATAAAAATAAAAGCTGGTTCTTTGAGAAGATAAAATTGATAAACCATTAGCCAGACACATCAAGAAAATAAGGGAGAAGACTCAAATCAAGAGATTTAGAAATAAAAAAGGAGAAGTAACAACTGACACTGCAGAAATACAAAGGATCATGAGAGATTACCACAAGCAACTCTATGCCAATAAAATGGACAACCTGGAAGAAATGGACAAATTCTTAGGAAAGCACAACCTTCCGAGACTGAACCAGGAAGAAAAACAAAATATAAACAGATCAATCACAACCACTGAAACTGAGCTTGTGATTAAAAATCTTCCAACAAACAAAAGCCCAGGAGCAGATGGCCTTATAGGTGAATTCTATCAAACATTTAGAGAAGAACAAACACCTATCCTTCTGAAACTCTTCCAAAATATAGCACAGGGAGGAACACTACCACACTCATTCTACAAGGCCATCATCACCCAGATACCAAAACCAGACAAAGATATCACAAAAAAGAAAACTACAGGCCAATATCACTGATGAACATAGATGCAAAAACCTAAACAAAATACTAGCAAACAAATTCAGTAGCACATTAAAAGGACCATACACCATGATCAAGTGGGGTTTACCCCAGGAATACAAGGATTTTTCAATTTATGCAAATCAATCAATGTGATACACCATATTAACAAATTGAACGATAAAAACCATACAATAATCTCAATAGATGCAGGAAGAGATTTCGACAAAGTTCAACACCTGTTTATGATAAAAACTAGCCAGAAAGTAGGCATAGAGGCAATTTACCTCAACATAATAAAGGCTATATATGACAAACCCACAGCCAACATCGCTGTCAATGGTGAAAAATTGAAACCATTTCCTCTAAGATCAGGAACAAGGCTGGTTGCCCACTCTCACCACTCTAATTCAACATAGTTTTGGATTTTAGTAACAGCAATCAGAGAAGAAGAGAAAATAAAAAGAATCCAAATTGGAAAAGAAAAAGTAAAAGTGTCACTGTTTGCAGATGATATGATACTATACATAGAGAATCCTAAAGATGCTACAAGAAAACTGCTAGATCTAATCGAATGAATTTGTTAAGGTAGCAGGATACAAAATTAATGCACAGAAATCTCTTGAACTTCTAAACACTAATGACGAAAAATCTGAAAGAGAAATTAAGAAAACACTCCCATTTACCATTGCAACAAAAAATAAAATACCTAGGAATAAACCTACCTTAGGAGACAAAACACTTATATGCAGAAAATTATAAGACACCGATGAAAGAAATTAAAGATGATACAAACAGATGGAGAAATATACCATGTTCTTGGATTGGAAGAATCAACAGTGTGAAAATCACTAGACTACCAAAAGCAATCTACAGATTCAATGCAATCCCTATCAAATTATCAATGGCATTTTTCACAGAACTAGAAAAAACAATTTTACAATTTGTATGGAAACACAAAAGATCCCAAATAGCCAAAGAAATCTTGAGAAAGAAAAACAGAGCTGGAGGAATCAGTCTCCCTGACTTCAGACCATACTACAAAGCTACAGTAATCAAGACAGTATGGTACTGGCACAAAAACAGAAATATACATCAATGGAAAAGGATAGAAAGCCCAGAGATAAACCCATGCACATATGGTTATCTTACCTTAGATAAAGGAGGCAATAATATACAATGGAGAAAACACACCTCTTCAATAAGTTGTGCTGGGAAAACTGGACAGCTACATGTAAGAGAATGAAATTAGAACACTTCCTAACACCATAGAGAAAAATAAACTCAAAATGGATTAAAGACCTAAATGTAAGGCCAGACACTATAAAACTCTTAGAGGAAAACATAGAACACTCTATGACATAAATCACAGCAAGATCCTTTTTGACCCACTATCTGGAGAAATGGAAATAAAAACAAAAATAAACAAATCGGACCTAATGAAACTTAAAAGCTCTTGCACAACAAAGGAAATCATAAACAAGATGAAAAGACAACCCTCAGAATGGGAGAAAATATTTTCAAATGAAGCAAATGATAAAGGATTAATCTCCAAAATATATAAACAGCTCATGCAGCTCAATATCAAAAAAAACAAACAACCCAATCCAAAAATGGGTGGAAGACCTAAATAGACATTTCTCCAGAGAAGATATACAGATTGTCAACAAACACATGAAAGGATGCTCAACCTCACTAATCATTAGAGAAATGCAAATCAAAACCACAATGAGGTATCACCTCACACCGATCAGAATGGCCATCATCAAAAAATCTACAAACAATAAATGCTGGAGAGGGTGTGGAGAAAAGGGAGCCCTCTTGCACTGTTGTGGGAATGTAAATTGATACAGCCACTATGGAGAACAGTATGGTGGTTCCTAAAAAACCTAAAAATAGAACTACCATACTACCCAGCAATCCCACTACTGGGCATATACCGTGAGAAAACCATAATTCAAAAAGAGTCATGTACCACAATGTTCATTGCAGCTCTATTTACAATAGCCAGGACATGGAAGCAATCTAAGTGTCCATTAACAGATGAATGGATAAAGAAGATGTGGCACATGTGTACAATGGAATATTACTCAGCCATAAAAAGAAACAAAATTGAGTTATTTGTAGTGAGCTGGATGGACCTAGAGTCTGTCATACAGAGTGAAGTAAGTCAGAAAGAGAAAAACAAATACCGTATGGTAACACATATATATAGAATCTTAAAAAAAATGGTTCTAATGAACCTAGGGGTAGTACAGGAATAAAGATGCAGATGCAGAGAATGGACTTGAGGATATGGGGAGGGGGAAGGATAAACTGGGATGAAGTGAGAGATTAGAGTTGACATATATACACTAACAAATGTAAAATAGATAGTGGGAAGCAGATGCATAGCACAGGGAGATCAGCTCGGTGCTTTGTGACCACCTAGAGGGGTGGGATAGGGAGGGTGGGAGGGAGATGCAAGAGGGAGGGGATATTGGGATATATGTATACATACAGCTGATACACTTTTTTATACAGCAGAAACTAACACAACATTTTAAAACAATTATACTTCAATAAAGATGTTAAAAAAAAGAGATTTATAAAAAATAAAAAAATTAAGAGACGTGATATAACATCATTAAAATGCCAAAAATTTTACATAAAGCTATTTTTTATATATTCAATTAAATGTCATTAAAGATGTTATAAAAGTAGACCTACTTCCAATTCTATTCCTCAAAGTTATCTTACTGACAATAAAAAAAATGGTGATACACTTCATCAATGTGTTTTCAGCACATACACAATTTTAAGAGTAAGATTAATTGTTCAATATTACAAATGTACTTTGCCCTCCATTTGCCACCGTTGCAAAAATTATTTCTAATTCATGAGTTCCCCTGAAAACACAAATGGGAACATCAAGATAAGCAAGAAAACAGATGTTTAGAACTACTGGGAATCAATAACTAATTATGCAAGGATCTATTGCATGCTTACTCTCTGAGAAGCAGGATTTGACAAGTTAATTAATTTGTCTTTCCTCTTATTTAAGCACATCCATCACTCAAATCCTACATACATTCTGTATCAATATCTATCTCTAACATTGGCAGGAATACAATAGACAAGCTTCATGGTTCTCAGATGCAGTTGTATTTTATTTTGAGGTCCTAGGGCTCGTGTCCTGTATGGAGGGCTGTGTCCTTATGACCTGAAAGGTGTTGTTCAGATTTACAGATGGTGCTTTGCCCAGTGCTGAGTGCTAGGCTGTGAATGAGGCTCCTGTGTGTGCTCTAACAAATGCATTTTGTTTGTACTGATGAAATGTGCCCTCAAATGCTGGGCCTTTCATGCTGGGATATAAAAGAGGTTTCATATAATCTTTGAATGTTATGCTAGCTAAGTCCTCATTGTAACTCCATGACCTCTAAATTACAAAAGAAAAAATAGGCTTTTAATTTAAAATAAATCTTGGCAGAAGTCACATAAAAAGTAGCTATAGAATTTCCTGGTAACGGCCCAGTGTTATCTATAATGACTGGGGTAGTCAGAAAAGGAATATCGGTTACATGACTAAAGGTCCATTGATTTAAACTTCTTCAGTTTGTATACTCAGTAAATCCAATCCGCTCAAGTCCTAATTTCTCTCTTTACTCAATTTGGAGTTCATAATCTATGTTCATTATCAAATATGAATCTTGTGAGCATTTTAATTCCTTTGCTTTTCTCTCCCTCCTTCAGTCTTATCCCTGGAGAAAACCCAATTGACTTCCTTCTCCAGGTATGCTTTAAGTAGATAAACACCTAGGAAAAACAACAAAAACAGCAACACTGAATGTTGACCAGGCTCACTTTACATTAATAGCCAGAAATGTCATATCAGCAAACTGCCCAGTAATGCTACACATTTCCCTCACGTTTGCTCCTGGCTCTCCAAAGCAACTGGTTCACATTTCCTCTCTCCTCAGCCATTACATGTCCTCTACTCTTCCACTCAAACAGTGGCATTACCTTATATTTCAGTGAGAAAAGACAAATCATGAGCAACCAACATCTCATCTTACTGCCAGCAAACAGGTTCTGCCCTCCTTCCTATTGCAATGAACAATTTGTCCCGGCTTTAAAATTCTTGGGCATTTCTATATCCCATTCCCTTCTGCTATTTTGGGGACTTATCTGTAATTCCCTCTATAATACTCTGTAGAGTATCAATTTCACTCATGCTACCTCATCAATCCCTTCACACACTGTTGTGTTTTGGTGTCTTCCACCATGAAACAAGAGAAAATAAATTCTCCCTTTGCATTATATCTCATTTTAACTACAGCTCTTTTTTATAGTTACCTTTCAGAACAAACTTAAAGAAAAAACTCTCTCTACTGTTATCTGTAGTTCTGCACCTCCCTTAAGCCCCTTTTGCTCTTCAATTCCCTAGGTGAGTCCATCTAATTATGTGTTTTATGTAACAGATATATGTTAATGACTTCTCCCTAACAATCCTGAGTTGTATACTACCTAATTAATTACTTGATATATATACCTGGATGTCTTATAAGTTCACACTTATTCTTAAAATAGAATATCTAATTCTCACCTTCACCCACATACACATTTTTCTCAAAGAATTATGCTGTAATCTATACAGATTGTAAACCAAAAAAATCTAGGATTTTTCCTTTATGCTTTTTGGGATATTGTGATTTATAATAAGAAATATATATTTGGTCTTTTTACCTATTTCTGGCAGAGTTCCTAAAACCACTGGAATTTTCTAAGCCATGAGAGTGATAAAACGTATCTTTTGTCAATTAATGAGGTGACTTTTGGACTCCACTTAAGAATGGGGACTGGAACTTATAGTGCCACTCCCTCCCCCAACACCCTCACACCTTCAGGAAGGGGAAAGGGGCTGAAGATTGATTTCAGCACCAGTGGCCAATGCTTTAATCAATCATGCCTATGTAATGAATCCTCCATAAAACCCCCAAAGGACAGAGTTCAGAAAGCCTCCAGGTTGGTGAACACATGGAGGTGTATATAGACAGGTATGCTCGGATAGGGTGTGAAAGCTTCTCGCCCTTTCCCTTTGCCTTGCCCTATACACCTCTTCCATCTGGCTGTTCCTGAGTTATATCCACCTATAATAAACTGGTAATTCAGTAAGTAAAATATTTCTGTGATCTCGGTGATCTGCTCTAGAAAATTAATTGAACCCAAGTAGGGAGTCATCAAAAGCATAGATGATAACCTGGCCCTGCAGTTGACATCTGAAGGGTGAGTAGTCTTGTAGGACTGAGCCCTTAACCTGTGGCATTAGGCTACTATCTCCAGGTAGAGAGTGTCAGAATTGAGTAAAATTGTAGGACATCATGTTGGTGTCAGAGCATTGCTTGTTGGTGCTGTGGAAACCCCCCAACTCCATACACATATGTCAGAGTTGAGTGCTCAGAATTCTTACGTTTGTTTCATTTACACTCTATACCCATTCCATCAGCATCACTATTTTCATAATGTACTCTAAACTGGTCCTATTTTCTCACCTCTATGACTACCAAACCGTTCCAAACCACAATCATTTCTTATTTGAAAATTGCAAAAGGCTCTACATCCTTGTTATGCAGATCTACAGCACTGGCAGGCATTTCCTGGAAGCATGTTGGAAATGCAGAATTTCAGACCCTGCCCCAGACCTGCTTAATCAGAATCTGCATTTTAACAAGACCCAGCCCCATGTAATTTGTGGGCACATTAAAGTCTGAGAAGCCTTGATCTGTGTAATATGACTCCTGCCTATCTCTCTGACCTCACTTATTAGACTTCACTCATGGCTTATAATGGCTTTCTTTTTTTTTTCCCCCTAAATTGCCACACTCTTCCTTTACTTAGAATCTTTGTAGTGGTTGCATTCACTGCCCATGATGTTTTCCCCTGATTATTAGTGGCTCTGTCCTTCCTGCCATTCAGGTGTTTGGCTAAGTATCAACTCCTGAGAGTGTTGGGATACAATTTTTAATAGATGTCTCAGGTTTTTTCAAGTCTTGTATCTGACTTTGTTCCTGACTACATTTTCAAGGATGTTTACATAGTAAACAGCTGTGCAATACAGACAATGTGATCCAATCTGGAGCAGAAGACAAGTTTGTTTGCTGTCCAGGAAAAAATAAATGTAATGTCTCCCTCTGTGCAAGGGTGGGGCAGATTCTTTAGCAACCCACTTTATAAGATCAGGGTTCCCCAAGCTTGAATTTCTTCACTGTGAACAAAACATCTGACTGGGTGTGGCTATCCATCACCCTCCTGGGACATCAGGGCAAAGGGAACTGATGTAAACATGAAGCTTATGCTGCCTACTGTGCTATGAGTAATAAAACCCTTTACTCTCTCCCATTATCCATGAAACTGTGGCATGAAACAACTGGACTTTAGAAAAGAGGAAAGACTGACAGGGAATACACAGGAGTGCTGGATCTAAGGTGGCCAGTGAAAAAGGGGAAGGTCTTTTCTGTATAGCAATACCAATGTAACTGTTTGCCTGAGTTTACCTGTCAAAACATAGCTTCCTCAACAACAACAAAAAAGCTAAAAGGTATTAATATAAAATACTTAAAAGTTCTTTTCCTTTTGAATATTTAGAACTTCTCAAATGTTTTTGAACAGTTAAACCGTATGGTTTTGATTGCTCTTTTGATTCTTTCTCCAATACTGAAATTAAAACAGGTAAGGAAAACACATTAGATTATGCATTATGCAAAACACCAGTCATTTTCTATTCTATTACTGCTGCCTGAGCAGCTTCATGGTTTTAAAAAGACTATAACTCTGTATTCTTTAACAGCTTCTAAATGCTTAAAAGAGAATTTTATAATGAATTATGTGTTCTTCTACATGGGCAAACTCCATACTGAACTTTTGGAGATGAAAACTCATTATTTCAACATCTTAATTAATAGCATTTTGCAAGTATAAACAACAATGGTAATTAAATTTGTAGTGTTATTCTATTAGTACAACATAATTTGAGATATATTTCTTTAATGTATTTCTAGTGTTTGTGGCAAATTTATTGTATTCATAGGTTTCTAAAGAATTGTTTTGGTAAGAGGATGTGAGAAAACACACATCAGGAAAATTATTCATGGAGAACTAAGAGACAATAAATATGACAGGGATTGGTAGTTATCTGTTAAACTTAACGTTGCTTGTTAACTTGATGTCAATTTATATACTGTTATTTTATTTTATACACATTGACTAATTTTAAAAATAAAGTGTTTTCCAATAGTCAAGACATGGAAAAAACCTAAGTGTCCATTGACAGATAAATGGATAAAGGAGATGTTGTACGTATACAAAGGAATACTACTCACCCATAAAAAAGAATGAAATAATGCCATTTGCAGCAACATGAATGGACCTAGAGATTATCATATTAAGTGAAGTAAGTCAGAAAGAGAAAGACAAATACCATATGATATCACTTATATGGGTAATCTAAACTATGACAAATAAAGTGATGCAGGAAACAGAAACAGACTCACAACATAGAGAGTGGACTTGTGGTTGCCAAGGGAGAAAGGGGGTGGTGGGGGGATGGATAGGGAGTTTGGAATTAGCAGATACAAACTATTACATATAGAATGGATAAACACAATGTCCTACTGTATAGCACAGGGAACTATTTTCAATATCATGTGATAAACCATAGTGGAAAAGAATATGAAAAATATTGTATATATATATGTGTATCTGAATCTCTTTTCTGTACAGAAATTAACACAACATTGTAAATCAACTATACTTCAATGAAATAAACTTAAAAAACTAAAGTGTTTCAAAAAATCAAATTTAGGTAAAATTATGTGAAAAGAGGAAAATGGCTTATTATCATTATTTAGGCAATTAAATTGGTAGTATTCTCATTGTGAGAATACATTTAACAGGCATGCTACTATAATCTCAGGTACTATAATAGAAGTCAAGCATTTAGAATGAGGGAGGTGATAGCTCTTTTCTGCTCTTTACTGGTCAGGCCACACATGATAATTTATTCAGTTTTATATCTTTGTCTTAAGAAGTATGATGTCAATTTGGAGAACAATGGAATGGTTCCATTGTTGAGAGTTGAGAATATTGAGAATATCCAAATTCATCAAAGACTGAACAATGAAATTAAGGATATATATCCTGTACAAGAGAAAGCTCATGGTTGTCTTCAGCCACGTGGATAACTGTTATGCAGAAGATGACTTGTGTTGTACTCCCTGCTTGAGTTTTTGATAGGACAGTAAAGAACGAACATTTTGAGAAAGTGATATTTTATCAGACCTAAATAATGTAATGTAGTGAACCATATAAAGATCTGGATGATCAAGAACATTACAGAATAAAGGAAGAGCAACTGTAAGCAACTTTCATTCCTGTTACAATGACTATTATCTAAAAGACAAAATATAAGTGCTGGTGAGGATGTGAAGAAAAGGGAACCCTTATACATTGTTGGTAGGAGTGTATAGTGGTGCAGCCATTATGGAAAAGAGTATGAAGTTTCCTTAAAAAATTAAAAATAGAACTGCTATATGATCCAGAAATTCCACTGATGGGTATACACTGAAAGAATTGAAAACAGTATCACAAACAGGTTTCTGCATTCCCATATTTATTACAGCATTTTTCACAACAGTCAAAATATGGAAACTACCTAAGCATCCATCCATGCATAAATGGAGAGCAAAATGTCATACACACACACACACACACACACACACAATGGAATATTATTCAGCAGGAAAAAAAGAAGGAAATCCTGCTATTTGTGACAACATGAATGGAACTTAAGGAAACTATGCTAAGTGAAATAAATCAGAAACAGAAAGACAAATACTGTATGGTATCACTTACATGTGAAATCCCCCCCAAAAAATCAATATCAAAAAACAAAGCATAGGGCTTCCCTGGTGGTGCAGTGGTTGAGAGTCCGCCTGCTGATGCAGGGGACACGGGTTCCTGCCCCGGTCCAGGAGGATCCTACATGCCACGGAGTGGCTGGGCCCGTGAGCCATGGCCTCTGAGCCTGTGCGTCCGGAGCCTGTGCTCCGCAACAGGGGAGGCCACAACAGTGAAAGGCCTGTGTACCACAAAAAAAAAAAAAAAAAAAAAAAAACACCAAAAACAAAAAAACAAAGCATAGATTAGCGGCTGCTAGGGGCTGGGTTTGACGGGAATGGGGAGACGTTCGTGTCAAGACTAGCTAAGCCATTCCATGGCACTGCCACCTTGGCATCCACTTTGTTTGGCCAAGGGGCCGGCAGGAGCCTTAAATTAACATTAGCCCATCATGCAAGCATATGCCCTAGATAACAGCCCACAGAGTCACAGGTAAATGAAAGTTCCTGATATGACTTCCCAAATATGATAAACAGTCTCTTCTACCTCCCAGTGCCTTCTTCTTGTGCACCTCTTAGGTAAGACCCCATGGAGCTTACCAAAATTCCTCTTTCTGGGTTGAATTTGTCACAGGCCTTAGCCCAGGAACCCCAAAGCATTCCACCAACAGACCCTAATAATGGCACATCACTCTCGCTCTTCCTGCACCCTGCCTTGACCTACCCATGTGGCTCTTGAGGCATGCCCTGTAGTTCCACCAAGACCTGTGAGTAATAAATATTGAGATAACTATTTCAGTTCCTCTCGTGGTCTTTTGTTGAACTGTGCTCATCATATGGCACCCTGTGGTTCTACTTAACAATTGTTGATTTAACAAAATCATAACAGTTGTTCAAAGAGTACAAACTTTCAGTTGTTAAAGTTCTGAGGATTTAATGTACAGCATGGTGACTATACTTAATGCTGCATTGTATATTTGAAATTGGCTGAAAGTCTCGATCTGAAGCGTTCTGAAAAAAAAAAAGTAACTATGTGAGGTGATAGATGTGCTAATGGACATGTTTGTGGTCATCATTGTATCCTCAGTGCTTGCTGTACAATAATTGTTTGGAAATGCTTGTAAATAGAATAAATAAATTGTTGAATCACATCTCTTTTTGGATCAAAGCGTTAATGGTATTTTAAAAATATTCTTGATGTTGGTATTTTTCTACCTTTGCAACAGATCTATAATTTTATTATATCCAGATTGATAAAATTTTCTTTATTTCTACTTTTTGGGATTGTTTTATTCCTACTATATGATGCTTTTTTTTCTTTATTTCCTAATTTATGATCAAATTTTGTGGTTATTCCAGAGACGTTGATGGTAGAATCTCTCTGTTCTTATGGTACAGAGAGATATTATTAGGCTTAGGGTACGGTTAAGGTTGTACTACATGGGTAATTGAAATTAAAGTTTATTTTATTCTTAATTAGATTTCTACATCCATATTTTGGGGGTTCCACATGAGCACTCATGTGCTAAGACAGGTAAACTTTTTAAAAAATATAGCTCTAGTGAAGTAAGTTTGATTTTTATTGAGGTTTATGCCTTTATATATTTTAACTTTTTATTCTTTGTCTTATTTCATTGTCTGTATTAAGTTTTTGACTATGTACTTTTTACATGTGCAAAAATTGCATTACTCTGGCTAAAGAGTAATGATAGATCATGTATTATGGAGTCACTAGGAAAATATTTTCTATTTTTGGACACAGATATGAATAAAGGTGGTCTGTTTCTGAATCTCAGCATTGCCTTGCCTTGATGTAGTGTCTAGAGATACTGCAGCTATTCACCAATGGACAAAACTAAGACACAAAGGGTAGCAGAGTAGAAAACATTGTAAAATCTGGCCTTCATGCTGACTTGAGATGATAAGTATTCTTATTGTTAAAGAAAATTACACGGAGCAGACACTATCCAAACATGCAATCCTCTAAAAGATTCTGCAAGAAAAATCCTGGTAATTGTACACCCCTGTTTTTTTTAAATCTTTTGAGATACTTTGACTCTGATCATTTTACACTTCAATGAGTTTGCTTGTAAAAATTTTGGTTCACCCTTCTTTCCATGAATACTTCATAGGGTATTCTTTCTTTACAAAATGCAAAATTATAATATGGAAAAGCCTCAGGAGAATTAACTTCCTTCTTTTTTAGGTTATTTGATTTTTATAATATGGATGCCAGATTCTGCCCTTTTCTCTGATGTGCAGTAAGTTTACTAAATTATATCTTATCCTTTCTTTTTTTTCTTTTTCTTTGGAGGGGAGCAGTATGCAGTTTTAGTCTATAGATGTGTTTTGTTTTCTTTCTCAATTACTGTACTGCCTTTGAATTGTTTTCCTTTCTTTTTTGTTTGGTTCTCTTCTTGTAGATACACATTACCTGTAAACTGGACCTTTTTTTTTTTCTTTTTCTGTATGAACATTATTTTTTCTATAAAAATTGTATGTATATGTATTTTTTTGCATGTGTCTGCATAGAAGATTGTTCAATAATAGGACTGAGAAAAGTATTCTCTCATAATTCTTTTGATTTCATTAGGGCTTATATCTCATTCTCATTTCCTTTTTAAATTATGTGCACTTTTTCCTATTACGTTATCAATCTCTAATTGTTGATCTCTTCTACTGTTTTATATGAAAAGAAGCAACTCATACTTATTCAGTAGTTTTATCAGCTTTTTGTGTTCTACCTCATTATTTTATGCAGTTATATTTATTCTTCTGCTTCCTCTTAGATTAATGTTTCCAGTTCTCTATCTATCTTTTTGATCTGGATGATTATTCAATTTATTTTACCATCTTTTTAATAAATATATTTAGTTAAGTTTATGAATATTTTTCTAAACACACTTTAGCTGTATCACATAGGTTCTGGTAAGTCATGGCATTAGGATAGAGTCTGTTCCAAGATTGAAGGTTGGTGAGAATAATGAATTGTCATTTGTTCAAAGTTGCTTTCCTTTGGTTTAGTCTTCAAGTACCTACAAATATGCAAAGTTTGTGAACATGGTGTCCTGTTTGCCTCTAGATTGTCTCATAGAGATGCACAGGATGTCAGGATTCTTGGCAGACATCCCAGAGTGAGATACCTGCCCAGTTAAAAGATAAGTATTGCCCTTTATGTCTCCAGACTTATAGGAACCCCAAACAAACTTACACCAAAATATAGAAAATAATATTCCTACCTGTGACCTAGAATTACTGTCACTATTATTCTAATATTTTGATATTTTGGGACAATCCTTCATTATCTTTGTATGGAGTATAAGACCTAGATATTTTCCATTTATTCTATTAGAGGCTTTCCAAATTCAAACCTGGTCATCACCTGCTATAATAGTAAATGTTTTACTTTAATGTGTCCTTTAGAGAAAATAACTTAAGGTGTCTTACTTTAGAATTTATCTATTTGGTTTATAAATTAGTTTATCTAATTTAATAAATTATTCTCACTGAGTGTCAGAGGAAAGAATAGGATACTTGAAGTTAAAAGATCAGAGTCTGAGGTTAAGCCTCATTAATCAGGAGCATGAGAAAATTCTTAAAACTAATTTATAGATTTCTACTTTGTAACAGGATACTAGTGGTATTTTTTGAGAAGTTAATGTGATAATATATATGTAAATAATCAAATTGCACACAAAGAATAGTTATCATACTTGTTTTCATGATAATAACACCATTGTATCTTACTAATTTTTAGTGTTATAATCTTTCTGGGTATAATACACTAAAGATGAGAAATCATTCTACATTTTCTATTTTAACCAAGGGATTTGATCTACTTGAGCTCCCATGTAAAATGTGAGAAATTCCAGAGTAATAAATTAGAAAATATAGGTAACAAACTGGCATATTTACACATAGTAGATTCTTAAGCTGCTGGTCATAGTTTTTTTGTTGTTTTTTTAAATTGACATAGAGTTGATTTACAATGCTGTGTTAGCTTCTGCTGTACAGAAAAGTGATTCAGATATACATATATATATATTGTTTTTTTAATATTATTTTCCATTATGGTTTATCACAGGATATTGGTTTATCAATATCACAGGATATCCCTGTGCTATATAGTAGGACCTTGTTGTTTATCCATTCTATATATAATAGTTTGGATCTGCCAATCTCAAACTCCCAATCCATCCCTCTCCCACTGCCATTTCCCTTGGCAATCACAAGTCTGTTCTTTATGTCTGTGAGTGTATTTCTGTTTTGTAGATAAGTTTGGTCACAGTTTGGGTTTTTTTGTTTGTTTGTTTGTTTTTTTAGAATTACTTAGCCAGATAACTCTTGATTGATTTTTCACTTTGGAATGATTGCTGTGGCATTTGAAGAAACAGAAGATTAAAGTATAGCTATTTTATAGCAATCCCCCATTTATTTATGTGTGACTGTTTTTGTTATATTTCAAAATGTGAGTTATATTTAGGGATTATTAACGAGATGGTCATAGTAATGTCATCCACAACTTATTTCTATTAGGAGATGACATTGGCTTAAATTTTATTTTCAAGTGGTAATTGGTATATCTGTTTTTTATGCTTTTCAAAAGCATTTTCTTGGTTTTATTTGTGTATGTACTTGCAAGAGCACTAAATAATTTTTATTTGAATTAATTGGTTTGATGTGTGCAAAAATAGTATAATCAATAGATTCAATTAACTCTTACTGAGAACTTGTGCAAAGCACTTTAGCACAAAAGATAAGCACAGTGAGAAATACAGTCTTGAGTTAAACATGAGATTGACTTCATAGGGCAACATTCACTTCACATTTATTTCATATCCTCTTCCCATATTGATAACATATCAAAGTTAATGAGTTGGGTGGTTAGTGAACTCTGCATGTACTCTCAGATGAAGAACACACTTAGTGTGCCTTATTAGGATCTCATTCTGAATATAATAAGGCTGTTTACTTTTTAAAAATTCTTAGTGATAAACCAATCCACTGATTATTTTTTAAAGTCCAACTAATACATTTTTAAGTGATCATGCAAACCACCTCTCAAAATAATTCAGAAGCTGGCATTTTTTACTTACATGATGAAATTAAACTACAAACTAATTTAGAATACTACTCAACTTTAGTGCAACTAAATGCAGAAATTATATTCAAGCAAGATTATATTCTCTGAGTGGGCCACAAATTTTTGAAATTTGGTCTATTATGACTACAGTTAAGTTGAAAATAATGAGCTGCTTGTTTTTAATTATTTACAGGACATTTAAAATAGAGTGGGATACAAAAAAAATGGATTTTACGTTCAGCAACTGGCATCAGTAAGGAAGTGAAAATTGTTACATATACAATATATACATATATCCTTACTTTCAGCTCTAGAAAATAAATGTGACCTGCATTTTGTTGAACTGTTAATAAGTATATGAGTAGAAATGCCTTACAGGCAAGTTACAAACTCTATGTTACACTGCAATGAAAGGAAAGAGATGGGCACTGTCTGAAGGATAACAAGGGGATAAACAGGTTTAAAATTATATAATTATTGTATTAGAGAGATTTGTATTATTTTAGAGAGATAGAGGGACATAACAGGTGACAGAGTGTAGAAATTATCTATATATTTATCCCAATTCATCACAGAGTATTATTAAACACTTCAAAACTTTCTAATTAAATACATAAACATCTTTATAGGTAAGTAATACAAATCTCCATTTATTTGGCTCATTATTTTTAAAAGTTCAGATTTAAAGAAAACATTGTAAATTATCAACCTAGGCCTAAATCACTTTAATTGTTGATTAACTGGATGAAAATTATTAGTATGTTTCCTTTGTTATTTTGTCACCAACTTGATATACATACTTACACACACACACATATCACAAGTTGATGGAAGGAATATAGCACATATTTTGGGAGGAAGAAAAATTTCCTTTACTGAATGAGCATTTCACTAAGGTTCATAACACTCTTATGAAAACAGAAGGTGTAACTTAATATTATGCTTGGTACAATTTATCAAAACTGAAATAAAATTCTAGTTCTGACATTTAATGAAAAGACCCAGAATTCATGGTCTTGCATTATTTTCCACACTAGTTCAGTTTACTGTGTATCCTTGCTCCTTGCCTATTATCTGACAAATTCAGAACTGAACCAACTAGTAGATCATTCCAGACTGAGTACCTAATGTCATTTTTATTGAGGTTGTTAGTCTGCAAAACCCAGGTACATTCTCTGCTCTCACTTCAAAACGATTCCAGATATCCAATCATACCCACAATTGAAGCTAGACTCTGACAAAATTTTATTTGATAGCGAGTGTAAAATCTAATATTACATTTGTGCATGAAAAGTGACTAATGCATTTGTACAGCAATGGTTATCTAAAGAAGGAACAATAAATACTAGCATACTGTTAGGGGGAGTATTGCCATAAATGGTCTATTTCTAGTTACCTGTTACCATAAAAATTATGACTCTTTCTATAAAATCAAAGCAAATAGATCAAATTTTTGTGTTTGAAATCATCATTAAAATTGACCATGGAGAGTTCATTTGATTCCTCTAAAATTCTAAAGCTAAAATAGGGGTATGTTCATGTTTATTTGTATATTGGGTAAACATTTATTGTGGTAATCTTAACATTTCTGTTTGTAAATTATTCAAACAATATTCTGATGCTCAAATTGGTTTACTCACAGCAATGTCGTTCTGGAAGTAAATGATATGGAGCTGGTCCAGCTTCCTGGTTAAAACCGGAATGAAGAGCAGTTTCTGTAGGTTGCATCTAAAAGTAGAATTTGGAGACAAATTGGGCAGTTGGAGTGGGGATTGGGGAGGAGTTGTCTCTATGATGATGTGGTTTTGTGAAAAATCAATTACTGATCCACTTTACCCTATGGAGTACATACATTGATTGGCACTTTTTAAAAAGATGTTTTAAGAGTTTTTTTTGTTGTTATTTTTTAATGCAGTACAATAAAAGATGTATCTCGAAAACTGAAATGCACTAAATGTTGGCAAGGGTAACGAAGACTATGTGGCATTTCTTTTGGATGAGAAAAATGGTTTAATATTTCTAACATACCTTTCTCACAAATCCCTTTATACAGAATGCATCAATCTATGAATGTCACCTTTGTCACTGTCATCATTAGTATTCCTTCTGATAGTTCTATTACTTCATAGGCACTAAAGTAGGCGCTGTCATAGCCTGTAAGAATGGGGAAACTGAAATTCTTAATATTTGTTTTCTCAGCTCACTCCAGAGTTATATAATGTTATTGTTTTTCTATTTATTTGCCATCAAAATTATTGACAATGTTACAAAGTGGACCAATTAGAAATTGATTATTTTCAAGGAAAAAAATCTAGGACCATACATATGAAGAAAATAGTAGAAAGGTTTACATAAAAGGTCCCAAGGCCAACAAAAATCTTTAAACAATAGCATGTTCTGATCCAAAGGAGATCTATAATTTTTCAATTAGTGAAAATAGATAAATAGTTTAAGCTCCTACTGTATCAGTTTATAGTTTTTATCTTATATTAATTCATCATTTTTTAAACTGAATAAAGATACAATTATTTTCAGTTAGGCAAAGGAAATTATTTTTAAAAGTCGGTTTGTCATCTTCCCAAATGAACTCTTTCTCACAACTCACACTTACCACACATTTTTTTTTATCAAATAATGAGCCTATTTAATATTTTCTCTTACAAAATAAGATGCATGTGAGCATCACTTTTTGTTACCAGTCTTACAAGACATCATTCTCATCTGAATTAGAATTTGCTGCCATTTGGGGTTATATCTGATATAAATAATTTGTAAGATAAATATATTCAATTCCTAGAGCTACCATAACAAATTACCACCAACTTGTAGCTTAACATAACAGAAATTTATGCTTTTACAGTTCTGGGGATGAGAAATCCAAAATCAATTTGTGGGCAGGGCTATGGGTGGAATCCTCCCTTGCTCCTTCCTAGCTCTGGATGGTGGCTTTCAATCCTGGTGTTCCTTGGCTTGCAGTTGCATTTTTTTCAATCTCTGTCTCTGCTGTGCACCATGCTGGTGCCCTCCTATGTATCTCTGTGTCTAAATTTCCCTTTTCTTTTAAGCATAGAAGTCATATTGTATTAAGGCCTACACTAATAATCACATCTTTACTTGATTACATCTCCCAAGACCCTATTTCCAAATAAGGTTACACAGGTACTGGGGGTTATGACTTTAACATATCTTTTTTGGAGACACAATTCAACCCTTAACAATAAAGGTCATGATAGGCAGGTGCTGTATAATGATAGTTATTCGGGTACACATAATAAGTAGTAATCGGATCAAAGATGCTCATTAGCAAGTAGAATTCTCTAGAAACTCAGCTGGGGGTCATAAATAATGGTTTCAAACCTTGTGAGGGAGAAAGACAATATAGTGGCAGGCTCCCAATCCTAGAGTAGCTTTACTAAAACATAGATCCTATACATGAATTAAAAACAAGGACCTATTTCCTAGGTAAGACTCAAAATTCAAGAACTAGACTGCTAGCAATAAACATGGAACTGGTGTCATTTCTTCAGAAGAGAATTTCTCCTGCATGTTAAGATAGATACAATGCACTAAGAAAATTGTGAAACCTGAAGTTAGGAAATCAAGTGGAAATTTTGGAGGTCAGAGAAGAAGTACACAAGTTAGAAACCAATTATTAAAATGCACACATCAATATATTTTCTAGTAGTATTATTCATGTAATATATCTGATTTTTTCAGTAAGTCTTGAGTCTAAAATTTCAATACATTACCCTAGTTTTAAAAACTTTTTCCCTTAAGTTAATTTAATTATTAATAAACATACACAGTTTAGAATACTAGCCATTCAAACTGGCAGTGCTGTCTGACAAGTTCCAGAGGACTGTATTTTTTTGATCAAATACAGTTTGGGTACACTCCACTGTATTCTTCCTCTGTCTTCTCTAATTGGACAGCAGTCTCTGGTATGTCATTGGGCACCTAACTACATAATTAAATAATAGAGTGTGAAATCAACCTCACCTGTTTCTGTAAACTCAGTTTGTAATTATATTACCTATATTAATTGCATTTGTCCATTACATGCATATTATATTATATCATATTTAGGATTTTTGTATTATGCACTCTTATAATGGGTTTTTGAATTAGCATTCATTAAAATTCATGAGTATTCATCTGATATTGGTAAAAAGTATTAAAAATATTCAGCCAGGCAATTTTTAAAGTATTTTACCTATCTTGACTTAGTAATCACAATAATCATATGGATTAGTTAATATTAACCTCTTCATTTTTAAGATGAGAAAACTAAAGCACAGGGAGACTAAATAATTTCCCTGTGGTTACTCAGAAGGTAAATATAGAGGTCAGACTATACATTTGCCTGTCACACTCCAGAATCTAGCCTCTTATGCTGTTCATTGTCTCTCTGAGGTTGTGAGATATGTTCTCAAGACAGTATAGTGGAACTGAATAGGAGTATTTAAAGGATGCAATATTGAATTTTAAAAGTTTTAAAATTGTTTTAAAATTAGTGGGAGAAAACTGATATTTGTGTGATGGAGAACATGAGGAGAGTCTCTGTAGTATGAGGATCTATGAGTTAGAAGTTTATGAAGTTATACTTACACATCTAGAACCTGAGTGTAGTTATTTGGGGACAAAGTTTTTCAAATATCAATACATTGTTTCTGGTTTTACAAGAATTTATGAGACCTGGAAACTGGTATTTGGAATTAGTGATGCTTATTCACTCAGCAAATGCAGGAATAATTTATTTGAATCTGGAACCTTGGTAGATATTAGGCAGATATTTAAAAATTATATATTATATCTAATATAATATACAATTATATATTAGAAATAGGTATGGCAGATGTAGCATCAGGAAAGACTACCTAGATACAGTAATAATATATGTGGGAAGAACATTCTAAAACAAAGATAACAACCTGTGGAAAGGCCCAAAAGCCAATGCCATCATGCCACAGTCATTACTGTGATTTTCTCTGCCTTTCTTTCCTTGGTACTTCAAGGGGCTGACACCTGCAATATTCCCAGGTGCACTTGCTCACTGGCTCTGGCTATGTTTTACTAACGGGAAGCACGGGAAAAAGATTGGATGGTAAAGAAGGCAGGATATTTCTTCCATTTCATCCTTTTCAGATCCTAAGTTTTATCCACTATGGTTCCAGCTGCTGATTGACAGTTGCTCTTCAGGTAGTTCCAGTTCCCATTAGAAAGCCTAGTATCCTGGGCTCTGGTCATGTGAACTCTTCCCTTTTTCCTCTCTGTCCCTAGGCATGGTGGCTGTTGCTTTTACTAACCTCTGGGATACCTCATCCTCTTTTTTTTTTTTTTCTTTTTGTCTTTAAAACACTTCCAATAAGTTTGTATTTGCAGTATTTAAAGCAAGGTTTGCAAGTGAGTTCACTCAGAGGCAAGGTATAGAGAAGAAAAACGTCAGACAAAGAGATCTGCAAAGGAAACTGAGAAAGGAAAGATAGGGGAAAAAAGTGGAGAACCAACAGAGTAATGCCATGGAAGCCGAGAACAGTTCATGGAGCAATGTTCACCAATGTACAATATCCAGGGAAGAGAGTCTGAGTTTTGTTTTTGTTGTTGTTTTTTTTTTTTTTTGAAAATCAGGAGGTTATTGGTTTCTTATTGATAGGAAAGAGAGTTAAGTTTGGGAAAGAAGTTTAAGGAGAAATCAAAAGTCTGAATGCTCACTAAGTGGGGAATGAAAGAAAGAGCTGGCCAAAATAATCTGAGGGATTGATGAAGAGTGTTAATGGCTGAAAATCATCAGCTTTTATGCATTCTCCCTAGCATTTCTTAGGTGCCTAGGTACAGAACAAGAAAACTTCAATTGTAGAGGTAATCTGCATTTTATAGGTTATACAGAAACATATAGAGGAGAAGCTATTGCAGGTTCCAAAGAAAGTAGATCAAGTGACCAGCTACAGATCTAATATGGGAATGGGAGAAGATTAATAATGTGGAATAAAATGGTGATTACACAGGGTTGTGATATGTATAAAAATCATACATATATTTTACAACATAATAAGGCATATATAAAGATGTTTATGTCTCTGAACACCTCAGAAGAAGAGATGTTCTAAGCTAAAAGAAGAGTGCCAAGATCATTCAAGGATGATAAAAGGCTTGGTGAAGGCTAAAAGAGAAGTAGTCTTTGAAGGAGCTCCTTCAATGAAGCCCCAAAGGGATATGATGCTATTTGTGAAGATATTACAAGTGTAGGAGTATTTATTTATGATGAAATGGTGGCCCCATTTAGTATGGGTTGTAGTGAATGTCAGTAGGTGAATAATGAATCCAGGGTTCAGGAATACAGAGCAGTGTGAGAAACAGCATAAGAGAAAAAAAAAATTATAGATCCAAACAGTCTGTTTTTTAAGATGGGAACAAAGATAATAGGTATGTTGGACTGCATTTAACTGGTGGGCCTAATTACCCCAAATTTCCAAATATGCTATGATAAATATTGAATCCTAGAGCGCTTTTATGCTTTTTAATTTTAAATATTCATATTGGTTTCCCTTACTCCTAACCTCATTTCTTAAATTTTTGAAAATGTATATGCATGTGTGTACCTACCTGAGCCAGTCTGTTTCAATCTCTCTAAAATTATTTTATTTCTCACTGTGTAAAAGTTTGGAGTAATACATCCTTACGAATTAGATGCTCACAAAGAGAATTAAAAATCCCAGGAAAGAATTGAAAAATAGAGAGCAGTCAGCAAAAGCTTTCTCTACTCAAATTTGAAGCATTTTTAAAGCTATTTCACTAAGGTCAGCTGTTCCTTTACACATCATACATAGGTTTACTGGCAAATGCCTGTGAAAGACAAAATAATTATGGTATCTTAATCATGGACTCATGAATTCATTTGATTCATAAAGACAACAAGATGTTACTTATTATTTTTTTAAAATATTTCATTCTGGTTGTATCTAATTTTTAAACAAACTTGGTGACCCTGCTGCATGTTATTCCCAGATTAGGTCTTCTTTTGTCAGGTCCTGTTCTTTGTATAGAAAGCTAATCTACAGTAGAACTAAAATATGCTAGGAAGGTAAATCTGCAGTGAAACCATTGCAGTTATTGCAAAAATATTTTCTAAAAATATTTGGATTAAACACCTTTTGATTATCCATACTACCATTTCTGTCTTTCTCTAAAAATTTTGAAAGACAGAAAGACTGAAAATGCTTAAATATTCAGAGACTATGGTCCTTACTAATTCTTGTAATTTGTCAGTATTACACTAAAGATAGAGCTGCTTCCAAAAAATATCCCAAACAACACTTGGAGGAAAAAAATTAATAATCTTGCACAATGATATGAGGGTAGAATAGTCATAAAGTATAATCTTCTAAAGCAGTTGGGTATTATGATATGAAGGTAGAATATACTAGTCATAATCTTCTGAATCAGTTTTGGATCAGTCAAGAGAAGAACTACCACTGTATATATTTTTTAAATAAGAATATTTTTCATTGGACTAAAATCTTACATAGTGAAGCTATGATAGTAAAGAACACAAAAAGGAGGAATGAGAGAAAAACCCACACCAGGCATCCTGAATCAGTGGTGTGGGTAGGCATGTTAGAGCATGCAGAGAGTTCGGGAAGCCAGTCATGTCCTGCTCTTGCAGGGGGCCTCAGGAGTGGGCCTTGGAAGTCTGTTGCCTCTTGTCACGCATGTTCCTATGAATTTGCTCCAAGCATACGAATGTGAGTCCAGAGTTGCAGTTGGTTAGCAGGGACCAGGGGAAAGAAGAGCTCAATGCAGAGTGGGAAGAGTGAGGCAAAGGAACTTGCTGGTCATCCTTCTTCAAGGACTCTAACCATGATGACCATCAGAGAATACTAACTGAGACTCAACTTCCTCCTCCAAATTTTGCTTAATTATTTTTCTTCAAAGTCTTATGGGCAAGGGGATTCTCTGAAATGTAGTGTCATCATTTCAGATTCTATTGTCTTTTTTTTTTTTTTTTGATAGTAATGGACTGCTTCAGCCATTATATAGCCTCACTGGAAGAGAAAATAGCATATGTTATCATAAATACTGTAAAATATCAAAATATCTATATAATTTTTACTAGTGACTACCTGGATGCAATGTATTATTCTTTTTCAATATTTAAAGAAGCTCAGGTATCAACCAGGTGGTTTGGATTTTCAACATATCAATTTTAGTTGTTTTCAGTATTTTTCAACTTATTGCTAGTTCTTTCAGTTTACATGAAATGCATTTGATAATTTATAGGCAATGTCATTCCAATTCTCTCCAGAATCAGTGAAATCAGAAGCAGAACTATTCATTTCATTATGGGTAAGAAAGGTCCACAGATCAGTGTGAATGATCCCTAGAGAAGTGTTTAGAGTTATATATATATATATATATATTTAGGTATGCTCCTTGTTTTTTGAAGATATTACAGAAGAAGAAAATACACACACGTATTTATAAATACATTTCTAATGGAATGGCAATTGACAAAATTGTTGTATGAATTGAAAGAGGAACAATTTAGAAAAGTGACAAAAAGAATTTGGTGAAATTATGCTATTATGTTATCATTAATTTTGAGTTGCTGCCTTTCATCCTTTCTTTTCTATTTTTATTTTAACATGTGGAAAATATAAAGCATGAATTTTGCTGTAAAACTGCAAATGTTTCAAATGGGAAAATAGTTCTTCCTTTAACTTATTTTAAAGCTGTTGTCTGATTAAACTGGAATTTTCTAACAGCTAATTTATTAGTATATAATAAAGACTATATTTTTTGCAAATATTCTCCTATTTTCAGGATAAAATGTGCAAAAATTTCTTCCCCTATGCATACATAAATGGTTCTTCTTTTTAGTTTGCATCAGCAAATTTCAACAAGTATGCTATAGAGCCATCAACATTTACGTATGTGGTCTATAAACATTTATGTGGCATTTAAATTTTTTTGCCTAGCCTTCATTTTTTTTCAAACTATAATTTATATTAACCTATTGCCAATAATACCAATAATCTCAAAGACATTTTACACTTGAGGCAATTAACTCATTTCAAAACAAAAAAGAAAACAGTGGTTTCATATAGTAATTAGGTTGGCCCAGTATAATAGTTATGGTAATGCTAAATGTTGTAACCTACAAACACAAAGTTACATTTGTTCAAACAAATTAGAATAATAGGATTTTATTATACTCTCACATAAACTCCAAAACAGTGTTTCTGATCAGCAGGCAGTTTTCCTCTAATTGCTGATTTATAAAGAGTCATAAATTCATTCATTATGAATCATAATTCACAAAGAACTAGATCCTTCTAGTTTATGACTCAGCTGTCCCAAGATGGCTTTCCTCATCTGCACTTGGATGAAAATAAGAAGAGCATAGTTATTTAGATGTGACATAGTTTAACAAGCCTTACATCAAATAGAACAGTTATGTGGCCTTGTGTGATTTTCCAAGAGCCTGGAAACTCAATTATACTACATGACTATGAAGAAGAGAAATGGATTAGAGGAGCTGCAAGCCAGTGTCCTTCAAGCAAGGTGAGTTGGAAAATATTATTGAAATTAGTTAGTTTGGGGAAGTACTGTGTTCTAGAAAATAAAGTTAATTGTTTGGGAGTAAAGAGTACTTTATTATTTTTTACTTCACATTTCTCTTTCCCACTTTTGCATCTCACATGCTTTCTGCTTAGCTTATGATGTTTTTGAAACATTCAGGGTCTAAAATTATTTATTGTCACATTTCTTTGCACCACAACATAAAAGATTGGGAAAGTTATCTGAAGTTTGCACATGAGAAAAATGCTGAAGACAGTTGGATCCTTAGAAGTCATGACAAAAGTCTGAAGATTTGGTGATGTGTGTGTTTGGGTTGAGAGGGTGATTAATTAGAATAATTTTCACAGTTACCAACTGTGAAATTAGTCAATCTAATTTTCAACTTAATAAGGCCATTGTTACTTTATGGGATCGAGCATAGTCTACATGCTGAAGTTGGAGAAATGTTTGAGGGCCAAACAATTCTAAAAACATCTTCTGGGAATAAGTTGTGCATGGTGACTGGGAGATCCTTCCTACTCATTTTGGTATCCATGATTTCTCAAAAACTATGAAAGACTAGATAGTCAGACTTCTCATACAGAATCCAGTACTGACCCCAATAAATCTGATGTGGAGAATTACTCCACTTTCCCTGATATCCCAGCCCACAGTCTAGCATGAGGTGAAGGAATATCAATATCTCTTTTCCTCTGTTAATACCCACCACAAAATGGAATAGTGTATTTGAAAAACAAAACTACCCAAAAGGCTTTAATCAATATTAGTTAAATTTTCAATACCAATGACACTTAAGATAATGCATTTATCTTCAGAAAGTAACTAAGTTATCTTAGGTTTGATAAGTATTTTCATATTGAAATTATTTCCATGATATTGTTTTATTGCAAACTTGACTTCCCCTTTGAGATTTATGTTATTTAATAATGCAGGGTTATTTTTAAATTTCCATTAATTGATTATATTACAAACTTGACTTTTCCTTTGAATTTTGTAGTATTTAATAAAAGGGTTATTTTAATATTTTCATTTTAAATTATATGTCTATTATAGTATGAAATAATTACCAAGTTTTATTTTTAGGAATTGATACTTTCATTGTTACCTAATATGGATCAATGCTTTCTCATGCTCTAATTTGATTTAAAGGTGTATTATCTAGGTGCACGATTTACCATTTGAGATATTTCTTATAAATATAATATTTATTAATTTCTTATTTTTCATCATTAATTCTTTTATATCTAATTTATTTGACAAATATCAAATTTATAATAGCATTTTTTCTGTTTGGAACTTCATGAAAATGCAAATGTTATTACTTAAATTCAACTGTATACAAAATTGTGTCCTATATAGAAATATCTTGTTTTTGCTATTTATTTATCCTACAACAATTTTTATCTGTTATTTATATTTTAAAACCTGGTTATCTTGTTTTGTTTTGCAATTTTTTGATCCCCTCCCCACCCCTCTTTTTAAATGTCAACCATTCTGCTTAAACATCTTCTACATGAATTCTGTTAGTCTTAGTCTCAAACATTGTAATGCATGCCTAAATGTTATATACCAATTTTAGTGCCTTCTAGTTAATTTGCACTCTAATTAAATTTCATTTAGCTGTCCTGCAGAGGGAGGCTATGTTCTCAATGTCTCCTTTACTTAAGGTTTTGAATAAGTAAATATTATTTATTCTGTAAATTGGTACAACCACTATGGAGAACAGTATGGAGGGTCTTTTAAAAACTAAAAATAGAACTACCATATGATACAGCAATCCTACTCCTGGGCATATATCCAGAGGAAACAATAATTCTGAAAGATGCGTGCACCCCAATGTTCACTGCAGCACTATTTACAATAGCCAGGGCATGGAAGCAAACTAAATGCCCATCAACAGAGGAATGGATAAAGAATATGTGGTACGTATATATAATAGGATATTACTGAGTCATAACAAAGAGTGAAGTAATGCCATTTGCAGCAACATGAATGGACCTAGAGATCATCATACTAAGTGAAGTAAGTCAGACAGAGGAAGACAAATATCATATGATATCGCTTATATGTGGAATCTAAAAACATGATACAAATGAACTTATTTACAAAAGAGAAACAGACTCAAAGACTTAGAAAATAAAATTATGGTTACCAAAGGGGAAAGGTGGGGAGGGGGATAAATTAGGAGTTTGGGATTAACATATACACACTATTATATATGAAATAGATAATCAATAAGAACCTACTGTATAGCATAGGGAATTCTACTCAATATTCTGTAATAACCTATATGGGAAAAAAATCTGAAAAAGAATGGATATGTATGTATGTATAACTGAATCACTTTGCTGTACACCTGAAACTAACACAGCATTGTAAACTTTACTCCAATATAAAATAAATTTTTAAAAATATTTATTCCAATATAATAGGATGGAGCTCTTTCCTTTCCAAAAACCAATAAAAGAAACATTAAATTCTTCAGAGATAACTGGTTCCAAATCCAGCTTCTTTCCTGTTCTTCCTTTCCTTTTTTCTTTCTTTCTTTTTTTAAAGTAAAATAACACATCCTCACACCCTGGTATATCTCTAACCTTCCCTGGTGTATCTGGGGTTTAGCCAAGGCTCTCTGCAGAATTTACACGATAAAACAAGGGTTTAATATCTCCTCCCCTCCACATCTCAGAAATCTTTATTCACATTGACTTCATTTTGAGCAAGATCAACACCGAGTATTCTGAGCTATACACAAATCCTGCAGGGATCATTGTGTCTACAGGGTTTACATATATGCATTCTGCATAGAGAAAAACAAACAAACAAAACTATATAAGGTGTTTTCTAGTTACTCAAATGATTGTACTATATGCCTGTTTAAATTTGGTTAAGTTCAAAATAATTTTTCATCAACATTATTCAGTGGTTCATAAATTTTGTTATATATCAGAATAATCTGGGAATTTTTCTTTTTAATGAAAATAACGGACCACAGTCTGAAGATATTCTGGCATGGACTCTCCCCTCAAGATTTTTTTTTTAATTAAACTTTTTTGCTATTTTTTATGTTGAGATACTTGTAGATTTACATGCAGTTGTAAGACATTATACAGAGAGAGCTTGTGTACCTTTAATCTGTTTCCCAGAATGGTAGCATCTTGCAAATCATAGTTCAATGTCATAACCAGGATATTGATACAGTAAAGATAACGAACTAAGGAGCAAAGGATTTGTGTTTGAACTATCAGAATGGCAGGAAATTGGGGAGGGAGACTTAAAGGGGTGAATCCTGAAATCCCTGCACAAATTCTCCTTAAAACTATAACTGACTCCAAAACTTGTTCATGTGTAGGCTGAGACTCTGAGAAACATAGGGGAAAGCTAGAGATGTGATGTTAAAAAGCTTAGCAAAGATTTCAGAAGCTCCTTCCTGCCAGAGAGGTCAAGTTTCTAGATTAAACTAAAAATTAGAGCTGTGCCAACTAAATGCAACATTTGATCCTGATAAGAGACAAAAAACAATAAAATGAGAAAGTCTAAAATATTTTTTCATTGAATTTTCAGAAAGAGATGAGGGAAAGACTGGGGTAGAGAAATGTTTGAAAGGATAATGATTGAGAATTTTCTGATATTAACAATAGAGCTAAAAAGAAGAAGCCCTATGAACCACAGGAATAAGAATAAAATCACATTGAGGCACATCATTGTAAAACTGTAGAAAATCAAAGTAAAGAGAAAAACCTTAAGGCAGCCAAGGAATAAAGGGAGGTTACCTTCAAAGAGGCAACAGATAAAAAGAGATTATTTTTCTATGAAAACAATGCAGACCAAAAGGCAATAGAGTATAACCTTTCAAAGAGCTGAAAGAAAAACCCTCCTGACCTATAATTTTGTGTCCTTTGATAGTATTCTTTCAAGAATGAAACAAACACTGAAAGAATTTTAATAGAAGAACTTCACCAAAATTGAAAAACATCAAAGCATCCTTCAGAAAAAAATGGAAAATGAACTCAGAAAAGAAGCTCAACTTGGATGAAAGAATTAAAAAAATTACAATGACTAAATATTAGGGAAAATCTAGGTAGATACTGACATATAAAACAATGATATCCTATGGAATTTAAAATACATACAGAATTCAAATATCAAGAAACAACTGCATGCTAGCTGGATAAACAGAAAGCAGAAGTAAAATGTTAGAAAGGCCTTGGTAAGTCAAGAATACTAGTTTTCATTACTAACATAAACTTTAACAATAATAAAAAGTATATAACCAACAAGCCAATAAAATATTCAATATAGATTAATGCAAGGAATGAGGGGGAGAAAAATGGACCTACACACATATGATCAATGTGTTTCAACATAGATGCTAAGGCAAATTTATTGGGGAAAAGAAAGTCTTTCTGATAAATGGACTAGAGATATTCTAAAAAGATGCCTACAAGAAAAAAATACATTGATTAGTATTGACAAATTTTTCATTACTTATAGAACTTGATGTAGAAATTAAGGTATCAACAAGGAGATATGTTTTAATAAGTACTTCCAAAGATACAATATCTTTAATGCAATTTTTTACTGAATATGTTGCAGATATATTTGCAATGTTGATGATGTTATTTCTGAATGGTAATAATTGTGATGCTTACTTATATGTTAGTTCTTAAAATATCATGTAAAATATGACAAATCTAAACTTATATAAACATAAGTCTAAGTCTAGATCTCAGTTTATTTACTCTGTTATTTACTACACATGACTACATTTCCCAAAGGAATTTTTACCTCTATTATAATTTCTTCATGTATCTTTTCAAGATTAGTCAATTACCTAAATCAATAATTAACATGTTCTCACTATATTCTTTGGCATATAACAGCAAATACCATGTTTCATCCACTTTTGTATATTCTCTCTGTCATTTACTACCTCCTTCAAAGAAGGGATTTTAAATGGAACTAAAATTCAAAAATACATATATGTGTTTTTGTATATGTATTTATAGATACATATACATTCACAAGTGTGTTGGATTTTAGTAAAATAGTAATTAGGAAAACTGTTTTTAGGAAATTGGCTTTAGGGAAGTTTAAAGAGGTAAAAGTTTACTACTTCCAAATGTTTATAGCAATTTGAATTACTAATGAAATATTTCTAAGAAGTAAGTTGGGCACTGTAAGTGGAAACATAGATTATTTTTAAATTACATTATCTATTTGCATAAAATTATTATTATTAATAATAAAATGTTAACAGTAATATTTATGGACTATAATATGTGCCAGCCACTTTGCTAAACACTTTAAACAAGTTATCCCTATTAATTTTCATAACAGCATTTCATAGGAAGGCACAGTTAATATATTTCTTATCAAATAACAAAAGACAGAAATAAAGTGACTTGTTCTTATAACCCATCCAATAGTAGAAGTTAAAACTCAAAACTAGTCCCAGCTAATATTGGAATTTGACTTCTCTATACTTCGTAAGATTATATTGCTAAAGTTCTCCAAATATCTTGCTTTTGCAGTGAAGTTTACACCTATGCTATTTTACAATATTTGCTCAGCAAACGCTTTCTTTGAAAAGTCTTATTTTTCAATTTTTCAGAAATTAAATGCCAACACAAACTTTCCAAATGTTTAGATCTTTACATTAATGGAATCTGATTTACTGAGATTAGCAAATAGAGGCAAGAATTAATTAAGTTTCTCTACCGAATCATCAAAGATATGACAGTAACCCCATATTACTGTCTACTGAATAAAATAATAATACTATAAATAACAACAATAATAATAATAGGGATATATTAGTAACAAATAATTTTATTACTGTATTAGCTCATTTAAAACAAGATATTGATTTTAATCTCCAATTTTTTGTGACTTAGTACAACAAAAATTTATTTCACCCTTAACTAAAATCAGAAGCAGGTGCCCCTGTTCTGTAGCAGGAGTGGTAGAAATTTAATGAGCTATATTTCACACAGTTATTTGGGGATGGGATTTCGGAATTTCTAATATCTTAAATATGTGGCTTGCAGATTTTTCATCAACATCCAATGGGCACAAAAAGGAATAACAAGAAGACAAATCCACACCTTACCATCTTCAGATAGAAAATAGACATTTCTGATGCTTACTCTTCATTGTAAGAACAAGTCACCCTACTTAGAAACAAGGAACAAGAAATATAGTCCTTGGTTGGTTCAGTAGTTTGAGGCAAAACTCTAAACCATGGAAGGGGACACAGATCTTTTCTAAACATCTAGTTACACAAAGAGAATGCTGCAATTTGAGAATGTATGTATGAAAATTTTGATACCTAGACTTCCTTAAGCAAATGAGTAATAAATCAAGGAAAGTGACATAAGAATGCTCAGAATTAAAATATACTAAATTGGTTTGGCACAGGCCTCTGGCCAAAAGACAAAATACTGGCAGGACATAGAATTTGGCAATGCAGAAGTTGTGTAAACTGTTCGGTTTAAGACTTGAGAGAGAGATTTTTCCTGGCTTATCCAGTCATAACACTGGTATTCATAACTTCCTTGTTACAGGAGAAAAATGTAGTAATGGTGCTCAAGAGAGCTGGTTTACGATCCTAAGAAGTCCTTGTTATTTCACACATTGATCTCCTCTGGCTGCCTGACTGGAGATGTACATTATAGGAAGCTGATGGAACTGGCAATGGGATGGAGAAGCAAAGTACTCAGTGTTTTCATGACATAATGAAGATATATGCAGCTCCACATCAATAATATGAATCCAATAATTAAAAGTATTTTCATTTTATAAAGCAGGAGTTTCTAATGTATATCACAACTCTTTTGCAGAATTAAATTCTCAATGTACTGTAAGGATTTCAAACTTCTTTTAGGTTAATTTGGATGAAATTAAACATATACATCATTCTAACAAGTATCTCTGAAATGATTGTGAACTTTGGAAATAAGAAAGGGATTAATGGTAATGTATTCCATAATTGTGTCCTCTTTGTAACAGTTCAATTATTTTTCCATGAGAATTTATTATTTCTTTCCAACAGACATCGGACAGACTTTTAATAGACACTGCTGAAAGTAATATAGAAAATGATTCTGAGTTCAGTAAACTTCACAGTTGTTATGTTTCTCATTGTCTAAGTGACAGGGCTAATAACCCATGTCAAAATAACAGGCAAAAAATAAAGGGGTAGTACACAATCCTCTTTGTGGTTTGAAAGGATTAAGTGACAAATGAAAGCATGAAAAAAGTTGTAAACAAAGGAGGTGTAAGATCACCAGAAGGAAGTTCATTGAACACATGGCAACCATTTTCTTCAGGAAAGCAGTATACATCAAAGACAGTCTGCAATGGAGAAGACAGTACAATAACTTAGCAAACATGTTCCTGCCAGCTAGTATATTAATAATTATATCACTGAAAGAGTGAAACTGAAGATGTACTACAATCATTTAATTTCTGCTATTGGTGTATTTTTAAGGGAGGATAGAAAGGCAAAAATCATGCATTAACTAAGTGAAGTTATATCAGATACTTTCCTTTTGAGTTTTTAAGTAAACACTTTGATTTGCAAATGAAGCAACCAACAAGGGATTAATCTCCAAAATATACAAACAGCTCATGCAGCTCAATATCAAAACAACAAACAACCCAGTCAAAAAATAGGTGGAAGACCTAAACAGACATTTCTCCAAAGAAGACATACAGATGGCAAACAAACACATGAAAAGATGCTCAACAGCACTAATTATTAGAGAAATGCAAATCAAAACTACAATGAGGTATCACTTCACACTGAGCAGAATGGCCATCATCAAAAAATCTACAAAAAATAAACACTGGAGAGGGTGTGGAGAAAAGGGAACCCTCATGCACTGTTGGTGGGAGTGTAAATTGATACAGCAACTATGGAGAACAGTATGGAGTTCCCTTAAAAAACTAATGATAGAATTACCATATGACCCAGCAATCTCATTACTGGGCATATACCCAGAGAAAACCATAATTCAAAAAGATACATGCACCCAAATGTTCATAGCAGTACTATTTACAATAGCCAGGACATGGAAGAAACATAAATGTCCATTGACAGATGAATGGATAAAGAAGATGTGGTACATCTATACAATGGAATATTACTCAGCCATACAAAGAAACAAAATTTGGCCATTTGTAGAGATGTAGATGGACCTAGAGACTGTCATACAGAGTAAAGTAAGTCAGAAAGAGAAAAATCTTGTATATTAATGCATATATGTGGAATCTAGAAAAATGGTATAGATGATTCTATTTGCAAAGCAGAAATAGAGACACAGACATAGAGAACAAATGTATAGATACCAAGGGGGAGAGTAAGGGGGTCGTAGGATTTGGGAGATTGTGATTGACACGTATACACTATTGATACTAGGTATAAAATAGGTAACTAATGAGAACATACTGTATAGCACAGGGAACTCTACTTAATGCACTGTGGTGACCTGAATGGGAAGGAAGTCCAAAAGGGAGGGGATATATGTATATGTATGGCTGATTCATTTTGCTGTACAGTAGAAACTAACTCAACATTGTAAAGCAACTATACTGCAATAAAAAATAATTTAAAAAATAATAAAGTTAAATAAAATTTTTAAAAAATGAAAAATTGTTTACTGTTATTAGGACAATTGCCCAGTGAACTATGAAATTTGAATAAAAAGTAATGTGACAAGATCCATTAATTACAATGCTATAATCATAATTATGTTTATGTTTAGAGTCTGTGATGACAACAATATTATTCCCATCTAAAATAACATTCCAGAGAATATAATTTTCATGAGGCTGGTTTAATTATTGTATTTATCATTTGAGCAACCCTTGGATCAACAATACATGTCTTTTTCTTCCTTTTTCCAACAATACTGTTCACTGTGTCCATCTATCATGTACAGATATCCAATGATCCAATGTGGAAGCTCAACATTCAACCCAAAGACTTGGAAACTTATCTCTGTGACTTTATTACCTTAATTTCTCAGAATTTTTAAAAAACCTTTAAGCATGTAACTTAGAGAAGTCATCACTCTTTTTAAAAAAAAACAGCACAATTGATTTATACAAATCTGCACATATTTAATGTATACAATGCAGTGAGTGTGGTCATATGCACACACCTGTGAAACCATCACTACAATCATTGTAAAAAAAACAATATCCATAATCTCCAAAATTTTCCTAGGGCCCCTTTAGTTTTGTTTGTTTGTTTATTGGTGTGGTTTATGTTTTTGTGTGGTAAGAACACAAAATGCAATCTACCTTCTTTTTTTTTTTTTTTTTTTTTTTTTTTTTTTTTGCTGTACGCGGGCCTCTCACTGCTGTGGCCTCTCCCGTTGCGGAGCACAGGCTCCGGACACACAGGCTCCAAGGCCATGGCTCGCGGGCCCAGCCGCTCCGCGGCATGTGGGATCCTCCGGGATCGGGGCACGAACCCGTGTCCCCTGCATCGGCAGGCGGACTCTCAACCACTGCGCCACCAGGGAGGCCCCAATCTACCTTCTTAACAACTGTTTTAAGTACTCGATAGCACATTGGTAACTATAGGTAGTATGTTGTAGAGCACATCTCTAGAACTTATGCATCTGCACAACTGAAACTTTACACACATAGAACAACACCTCCCCATTTCCCCCATCTCTAGCCTCTAGTGATCACCAGTCTACGTTTTGTTTCTTAAATTGTCTTTCTTCTTCTGTTACTGTTTTTTTTGTTTTTTTGTTTTTTTGTTTTTTTTTCTTTTTGCGGTATGCGGGCCTCTCACTGTTGTGGCCTCTCCCGTTGCGGAGCACAGCCTCCGGATGCGCAGGCCCAGCGGCCACGGCTCACGGGCCCAGCCGCTCCGTGGCATATGGGATCCTCCCAGATCAGGGCACGAACCCGTATCCCCTGCATCGGCAGGCGGACTCTCAACCACTTGTGCCACCAGGGAGGCCCCTATTACTGTTTTTCTTTTCTAGAATAAGCCCTACTTTATGTATTATCATTTTCTTATATTACTGAATTTTCTTAGTTGATATTATGTTTATAAGGAATGTTGGGGTGAAGTTTTTTTCCTTGTGGTCTCGTTTTTTTGTTTTGTTTTGTTTTTTGTTTTTTGTTTTCTTCTTCTGACTTTAATATCAGGGTAATGTTGGCCTCACTGATTATTGGGAAGATCTTTATTTCTCCTCTATTCTATGAACAATTTGGGCAGGATTGGTATAATTTACTTCTTAAATATTTGATAGAATTCACTAGTAAAGCCATGAGGACTTGGATTTTTCTTTGTGGTGAAATATCTAGTTATGAATTTGTTAGATTTAAAACTACCCAGAATTTCTGTTTCTTCATGAGTCTGTGAATATAATTTGTGCCTTTCCAGGAATTTATTTGTTTCATCTAAGTTGTTGTACTTACTGACATAAAGATGTTCTTAATATTTCCCTATTATCCTTTTAATGTCTCTAGTGATAACGATATAACAATGATACATTTTTCCTCTTCAATTTTTTAATCTATCTAGATAGCTTTTATGTCTCTAGATATAAGGTGTAAGCTTATATAATTGATTACAGCTTTTCTTCTTATACAATATAAACATTTAATTCTGTAAAATTTCATCTAAGCACTTGCTTTCGCTGTATCCCATAAATCTGAATAAATTTTATATTCATTTCCACTTATTTCAAATTATTTTCTGATTTACCTTGTGATGCCTTATCTGACCCCTTAGTTATTCAAAATCATGTTTTTAAACTTCCACATATTAGGTGATTTTTGTGTATCTTTCTTTTATTTAATTTCAACTTATTTTAATTTGTGTGATTTCAATTCATTTAAATGTATTGAGACTTCTGTCATGTACTATCATATGGTTTTTCTACCATTTAAACTTGAAAAGAATGTGCATTCTGTTTTTGTGAGTTGAACTATTTCATAAAAGTGAATTATGTAAAGTTGGTTGATAATGTTTAATTTTTGTATATCCTTAATGATTTTATATCTATAAATTTATTAATACTATATTATGGCACAATACATGGTCAATTTTGGTGAATTTTCCATGTACATTTTAAAAGTAACCTCTGTACACTGAAAACTATAAAACATTGATGAAGGAAGTTATAGAAGAGACATAAATGGAAAAACATCCTGTGTTCACTAATTGAAAAAATATTGTTAAAATGTCCATACTACCTAAAGTAACCTACAGGTTCAGTAAAATTCCTATCAATATCCCAATGGAATTCTTTACAGAAATAGAACAAAGCTATCTAAAATTTATATGGAACCACAAAGACGTTGAAGAGCCAAAGCAAACTTTCACAAGAAGAACAAAGCTAGAGGCATCATGCTCTCTGATTTCAAAATATATTATAAATCTATATTATTAATTAAAACAGTGTGGTACTGGCATAAAAACAGATATCTACATCAGTGCAACAGATTAGAGAACCTAGAAATAAACCTACACATTTATGGTCAACTGATCTTCAACAAGGTTGCCAAGAACACACAATAAAAAATGACATCTCTTCAATAATTGGCGTTGAGAAAACTGGATACCCCATGCAAAAACATGAAATTAGACCATTATCTCACACCATATACAAAAATCAACTCAAAATGCATGAAAGACAAACATAAAACTTGAAACTGTATACTGCTAGAAGAAAACAAAGGGGGTAAGCCTCTTGACATTGGCCTTGAGCAATAGTTTTTTTTTGATATGACACCAAAAGCACAGGCAACAAAAGGAAACAATAACAACAACAACAAGTGGGATTGCATCTAAAAAAGTTTATGCACAACAAAGAAACACTCAACAAAATGAAAGGCAATCTATAGTATGGGAGAAAATATTAGCAACCCAGATATCTCATAAGGAGCTAATATCTGATATACATAAGGAACTCCTACAAAAAAATAAAACACCTGATTAAAAATTTGGGCATCTGAATAGACATTTCTTCAAAGAAGATATACATATGGTCAACAGATATATGAAAAATACTCAAAGTCACTAATCGTCAGGGAAATGCAAATCAAAACCATAGTGAGATATCACCTCATACTTGTTAGAATGGCTATTACTAAAAATACAGAAGACAAGAAGTGTTGGTGATAATGTACAGGAAAAGGAACCCTGGTATACTGTTGATGGGAATATAAACTGTTATAACCATTTTAGAATACAGTATGGAGGTTCCTCAAAACATTACAAATAGAACTATCATATGATCTAGCAATTCCACTTCTGGATATGTAGCCAAAGGAAACAGTCAATATCTCAAGGAGATATCTGCACTCTCATATTCATTGCAGCATTATTTATAATAGCCATGATATGGAAACAACCTAAGTGTCTATCAACAAATAGTGAAAAAAGAAATCTTAGTGTATAAATGCAATGGTATATTATTCGGCCATAAAAAGAAGGAAATATTGCCATTTTTGACAACATGAATGAAACTGGAGGACTTTATGCTAAGTGAAATAAGCCAGACACAGAAAGACAAATCATCTTATATGTGGAATTTAAAATAATAAAACACGTAGAAGCAGAGAGTAGAATGGTGGTTGCTAGGGGTATAGTAGGGGAGGAGGAAAAGGGGAAATGAGAAGATGTTGACCAAATGGTGAAAATTTTCAGTTATGCAAGATGAATGAGTTCTGGAGATATAATATTGTACAGCATGGTGATGATAGTTAACGATACTGAATTGTATACTTGATATTTGCTAAGAGAATAGATCTTCAATTAAATCTCAACATACACACAAGGGGAACTATGTGGAGGTGATGGATAAGTTATTGAACATGATTGAGATGATCTTTTCACAGTGTATACATATATCAAAACACCAAGCTATACACTTTAAATATATAAAACTTTCATATGTCAAAAATATCTCAAAATGAGTTGTTAAGATAAATAAAATGGCTATATTTCTATACAATGCCCCCTCTAAATAAGTTGCCTTCTGCTATTGTTTATTGGTGTATGTAAAAAAATCAATTAGGTCAAGTTGTTGGATAATGCTGCTTGAGTCTATAAAAAGAGCAAAATATAAAAACATACATTCAAAATGAAATTGGTTGACAAAAATATGGAGCAACAAAAAGAAATATGGAGGATCTTGCATGTCTGAAAATAGAAGCAGAAAACAAGTATGATGCAATTAAATTAAAACTAAAATAGCTACCAGAGGTAGTAAATGCACACAAGTTGATGCCGAAGTGGATAACAGAAAATAAGGGAGGAAGCATCATGAAGATAAACAAAAAGAACATTGGATACTTTATTTTTAATTATTAATTAATTTTAAAAAATTGAAGTATAGTTGACTTATAATATTATATTATTTTCTGTTGTACAACATACTGATTCAGTATTTTTATAGATTATACTCCATTTAAAGTTATTACAAAATAATGGCTATATTTCTCTGTGCTCTATAATATATCCTTGTTACTTATTTATTTTATACATAGTAGTTTGTATCTCTTAATCCTCTATTCCTATCTTGCCCTCCCCCCTTCCCTGTCTCCACTGGTAACCATAACCACTAGTTTGGCCTTTGGAGAAAAAAATTAATTTTGATCATAAAAATGAAATATTTATAAGGTCAGCCTGAAAAGTGAAAATGCGGTTTTCCATGGCATGACAGCCTTATATAGAGGTAAATGTACTCTGTCCATGGTTTGCTTTATTCTTTCTCTGGATCCATTTCTCTGCTGAATTTCCTTTCAGATGCCTGGATCAATTTGCTTCTACATGATAGGGTTAATAAGAGAAATACAGTGGACATGATACTATCTGATACATATCTGCCCATGTTTTAGACAATTAATTTGTGCCTGCTCCTAAAAGCATGAATTCATTTCCTTCAAGTAAACTGATTAGAATTTTTTGAATATCCATTCCTGGAAAAGGATAAACCATGTTGCCTTTCTAACCTGTGACTCAGTAGGAAGAATAACATCAAAGTTGATTTTGCACTTAATATGCCATGTCCTCATGTCAAAAGATTTGCAAAGGGAAAAAATCAAGATCATTTGATGAAATGAATAAAACTGAAGATAACTCTAAAATAAAAGAAACTCCTTTATGTATCTGCCCACAATAACATGTATAAATAAGCCTAGAAAATCAACTATAACCAGCAATTGTAAATTACTATTACTTTACTTTGAGAAAACCAATTTCATAGTACTGTGTCAGATGTTCTTTATTTTTTAAACAATTAACTTTTATAGATTACTTTCAAAAGTGAAATTTTGTACATATCTGAGTAGTTTTAATTTATTTTTATAATATTTTAAAAGAATTAAAAGTTTGACCCTCTGAAAAAAATAGACTGCTTTTCTGTCTGTTGGGTTTATCAATTACTGAGAGAGGAATGTAAACTCTACAACTATAGTTGGGAATTTTTCTATTTTTCTTTAAGTTCTGTGACATTTTTGTTTCTTTTTTGAAGTTCTGTTGTCAGGTACATACACATTTAAGAACACTATGCCTTCTTGATGAATTGATCCCTTTATTGTAACGTCATATATTGTTTTATCCCTGGTAATAGTCTTTGTCTAAAGTCTAGATTTTTACTATTGATATTGCTACTCTAGATTTTTCCTTAGTGCTAGTATGGTATATCTTTTTCCACCATTATATTTTTATATTTGCTTCCTTGATATTAAAGTGAGGCTGGGGTTATGATTCTTAATTTTGATGCACTGATTAACTCTGACTTTTAATATGATTGTCAACGAGGCCTTGTTTAATAGTACTACCTTAATATTTGTTTTCCATGTTTTCTCATTCAGACAATCTCTAGGCTAAGTATTCCATCCAAGAAATAAAACTGAATTTTAACAGTTGCTTAGTCAGTATATTAGAACATCATTATCTTTTGTTTGTCTCTTCGATACATTTGGGTATCCAGTCTTTGCACTTAGAAACTTCTGACTCCAACCAAATGAACCTATATTATGGAGGAATGGAAAGGATTTCTGGAGTCATATTTAGTTATGAAGATTTAAAAAACAAATTAATTTTTATAGAATAAAAATCAGGTAGGTCAGAAACATTTCAAAAATTTTTCTTGTAGGAAGCACTTTAGTTCCTGGTGTTCTTGGTATGAAAATCTGTCTCCACACAGAACTGGAACAAATTGATTCATGGTTTCTCAAAGCAGAGATTTCCAACAGATTACATTAAATCTTTTCTACCTTCTACCCCTCTTTGTGAATGATAAAAAAGAAGTTAGGTAACATTGATGTAAGCCACAAGAGAGCCTTTATGAAAGACATTTAAAAACTATGACTTTCTCTTTCACATTCAATAAGTATCCCAGTAAAAGGTCTCTGTGCTCAAAGTTTTAAGAATGCCATCCCTGAAAGAGCTTGTGAACTCTGACCTATCTTCATTTGGATGAACAGCAGATAGTTTGTTTTCCTCATATGACCTTATTACTGTTTTCATCAAACATACTTCCTAGAAAACATATGGTGTCTAATTTATTTTTAAATAAAGTTTTATTCTAATTACAAAATAAACAGATAAACTATCAAAAGCCTTGGCAAATAAATAAAATTTTGAAAAAAAATTTAATTTTATACTAGTTAAATCCATAACCTCAAGTTAACCATGATTATTTTTTGGTATATATCATTATCATCTCTGTTCCTGCCTGTCCATTTCTTTCTCTCAGATTACACAACCATACACACACACACACACACACACACACACACACACACACGATCTAGTGAAACGTCATTATCTTTTGAGAGAACACATAATAAAAAGCAACATGTAATGTACAGTTAATATATATCAGAAACCTCATTAACTTCCTTACTAATTTAATTAATAAACAAACAGCTCATAGGATCTATTATTATTATTCATCTTCCAGAGAAAATAAAATTGAAGTTTGGAGAAATTATGTGTCAACATATTAACAACTGGTTGAGCCATGATTCAAAACCAGCTCACTATACTTCTAAATAAGATTTGTTTAGGTTATTATTACTATTATTATTATTATTATCCAAGTTACTCAGTCAGTCTTCAAGAATAGAACTTATCTTATCTGACCTTCTTTTATTTATACACACAGGATTTTCTTGTTCTTTATTCTTATATATCATTTGTCAGTGAATATCATGAAAGGGTATTTCTGGATATAGCATCTGATTATGACTTAAGAACAAAGTAGCAGAAGTTTTCGATCACATGTAAATAATTTTATTCACAATGCTATGCTGCTTTCCAGAAAATGTATATTATTTCCACTATTTTTTTGGGCCGTGCCACTGGCTTGCAGTATCTTAGTTCCCAACCAGGGATTGAATCTGGGCACTCAGAGTGAAAGTGTGGAGTCCTAACCACTGGACAGCCAGAAAATTCCCAATTTCCACTAATGTTAATACATGCTGATTACAGTTTTCACATCTTAATTGATGACTCTCCAAATATGAATATACCATGTCTGAAATAAGAGTTGTGGACACACACATAGTATGACTAAGCTACTTTATGCCTCTTACAATGGATATCTTCAAAATCTTCATTACATTGATTATTTAGATTGGGGCTATGTTAAAATGTACTTGGAGATTATTAAAAGCCTAGGGTTTCCCAGGGGTTAAGAAGGGGGAGAAGACTCAAATCAATAGAATTAGAAATGAAAAAGGAGAAGTAACAACTGACATTGCAGAAATATAAACGATCATGAGAGATTACTACAAGCAACTATATGAGAATAACACGGACAACCTGGAAGAAATGGACAAATTCTTAGAAAAACACAACCTTTTGAGACTTAACCAGGAAGAAATAGAAAATATGAACAGAAGAATCACAAGCACTGAAATTGAGACTGTGATTAAAAATCTTCCAACAAACAAAAGCCCAGGACCAGATGGCTTCACAGGCTAATTATATCAAACATAAGCTAACGCCTATCCTTCTCAAACTCTCCCAAAATACAGCAGAGGGAGGAACTTCCCAAACTCATTCTATGAGGCCTCCATCACCCTGACACTAAAACCAGACAAAGATGTCACAAAGAAAGAAAACCACAGGCCAATATCACTGATGAACATAGATGCAGAAATCCTCAACAAACTACTGGCAAACAGAATCCAACAGCACATTAAAAGGATCATACACCATGATCAAGTGGGGTTTATCCCAGGAATGCAAGGATTCTTCAATATATGCAAATCAATCAATGTGATACAACATATTAACAAGTTGAAAGGGAAAAACCATATGATCATCTCAATCGATGCAGAAAAAGCTTCGACAAAATTCAACACCCATTTATGAGAAACACCCTCCAGAAAGTAGGCATAGAGGGAACTTACTTCAACATAATAAAGGCCATATATGACAAACCCACAGCCAACATTGTTCTCAATGGTGAAAAACTGAAGGCATTTACTCTAAGATCAGGAACAAGACAAGGCTGTCCACTCACACCACTCTTATTCAACATAGTTTTGGAAGTTTTAGCCACAGCAATCAGAGTAGAAAAAGAAATAAAAGGAATCCCAATCAGAAAAGAAGAAGTAAAGCTGTCACTGTTTGCAGATGACATGCTGCTATACACAGAGAATCCTAAAGATGCTACCAGAAAACTACAAGATCTAATCAATGAATCTGGTAAAATGGCAGGATACAAAATTAATGCACAGAAATCTCTGGCATTCCTATACACTAATGATGAAAAATCTGAAAGGGAAATTAAGGAAACACACCCATTTATCACTACAACAGAAAGAATAAAATACCTAGGAATAAACCTAACTTAGGAGACAAAACACCTGTATGCAGAAAAGTATAAGACACTGATGAAAGAACTTAAAGATGATACAAACAGTTGGAGAGGTATACCATGTTCTTGGATTGGAAGAGTCAACATTGGGAAAATGACCATACAACCCAAAGCAATCTACAGATTCAATGCAATCCCTATCAAACTACCAATGGCATTTTTCACAGAATTAAACAAAAAATTTCACAATTTGTATGGAAACACAAAAGACCCCGAATAGCCAAAGCAATCTTGAAAAAGAAAAACGCAGCTGGAGGAAACAGGCTCCCAGACTTCACTATACTACAAAGCTACAGTAATCAAGACAGTATGGTACTGGCACAAAAACAGAAAGATAGATCAATGGAATAGGATAGAAGGCCCAGAGATAAACCCATGCACATATGGTCACCTTATTTTTGATAAAGGAGGCAAAAATACACAATGGAGAAAAGACAGCCTCTTCAATAAGTGGTGCTGGAAAAACTGGACAGCTACATGTAAAAGAATGAAATTAGAATACTCCCTAACACCATACACAAAAATAAACTCAAAATGGATTAAAGACCTAAATGTAAGGTCAGACATTATAAAACTCTTAGAGGAAAACATAGGCAGAACCCTCTATGACATAGGTCACAGCAAGGTCCTTTTTGACCCACCTCCTCGACAAATGAAAATAAAAACCAAAATAAACAGATGGGACCTAATGAAACTTAAAAGCTTTTGCACAGCAAAGGAAACCATAAACAAGACCAAAAGACAACCCTCAGAATGGGAGAAAATATTTGCAAAAGAAGCAACTGACAAAGGATTAATCTCCAAAATTTACAAGCAGCTCATGCAGCTCATATCAAAAAAAAAACAAACAAGTCAATCCAAACATGGGCAGAAGACCTAAATTGACATTTCTCCAAAGAAGATATACAGACTGCCAACAAACACATGAAAGAATGCTCAACAACACTAATCATTAGAGAAATTCAAATCAAAACTACAATGAGGTATCACCTCACAGCAGTCAGAATGGCCATCACCAAACAATCTACAAACAATAAATGCTGGAGAGGGTGTGGAGAAAAGGGAACCCTCTTGCACTGTTGGTGGGAATGTAAATTGATGCAGTCACTATGGAGAACAGTATGGAGGTTCCTTAAAAAACTACAAATAGAACTACCATGTGACCCAGCAATCCCACTACTGGGTATATACACTGAGAAAACCATAGTTCAAAAAGAGCCATGTACCACAATGTTCACTGCAGCTCTATTTACAAGAGCCAGGACATGGAAGCAACCTAAGTGTCCATCAACAGATGTATGGATAAAGATTTGGCACATATATACAATGGAATATTATTCAGCCATAAAAAGGAAATGAAAGTGAGTTATTTGTAGTGAGGTTGTTGGACCTAGAGTGTGTCATACAGAGTGAAGCAAGTCAGAAAGAGAAAAACAAATACCATATGCTAATGCATATATATGGAATCTAAGAAAAAAAAAGGTTCTGAAGAACCTAGGGGCAGGACAGGAATAAATACACAGATGTTGAGAATGGACTTGAGGCCACGGGGAGTGGGAAAGGTATGCTGGGATGAAGTGAGAGAGTGGCATGGACATATATACACTACAAATGTAAAATAGATAGCTAGTGGGAAGCAGCCGCATAGCACAGGGAGATCAGCTTGGTGCCTTGTGACCACCTAGTGGGGTGGGATAGGAAGGGTGGGAGGGAGGTACAAGAGGGAGGAGATAAGGGGATATATCAGCTATATATATATAGCTGATTCACTTTGTTATAAAGCAGAAACTAACACACCATTGTAAAGCAATTATACTCCAATAAAGATGTGAAAAAAGAGGGGGGGGGGATAGGGTGGAGAGAAATGTGTGTGATTATTAAAGTACAATATGAAGATCTTCATGGTGATTAATGTAGTTATACAATATTTTCAAATAAGGTCATATTCTGACATTCTGGGTAGTTTGGGAGGACATTATTGAACCCTTTACACATAGTCTGTTTCATTTTTTGCCATGATTCTGCCTTTGGTTGCTCTACAGTCCCTTAAAATAATTGCTTTTATATTGTTTACATTTTTTATTATTGCTTTTGGATGAGTGGTAAGTCTCATACAAGCTACTTTTCTATGAACAGAACGGACTTCTACTCCAATTTTCTTTTCTCAAAGAAAAAAGAAAAAGGCCACCTGATAGCTGCTGTTATCTATCAGCTACATTCCCCAGAGCACTTTGCACAATGTAATGCGTATGATAAAGGCTCAAATATTGTTAGATTAGGTGCATCCATGCATGTTTCCATTACTAAATTAAAATATTATACTGTTATGGTGTTTTTGTGTCTTTGTCTGCCACAAAGTTGAGTGTATCTTTGTATGCACATTGCCTTACTCAGCATCTGGTGTATAGAAAGAGCTCAAAAATCATTTATTTAATAAAGTCTGTAGTTGAATGAATGGAGAGAAAAGGAAATAATTATAATGATCTCAATGTTATGAAGACACAAGGAACCTACTCAGATATATGACAGCAAGAATAAAGCAAAATAACGTGATTTGAGTATGACTCTAATAAAACTAATTATTTTGATTAAAATACCAAAATTCAATAACCACCAATTATGTGCCAGGCAATATGATAATTACATTTTACAGATTGTGCATTTTAAAGTTAATTTCATGAGATATTATTCATAGGCCTTTGTTATCAGCTGGACTCCTAGAGAAAGCACCCTGCCTGAGATGACTCAACTAACTGCTACTTAGAACATTTTTTAAAAATAAATTTATTTATTTATTTATATTTTTTATTTTTGGCTGCATTGGGTCTTCATTGTTGCACGCAGGCTATCTCTAGTTGTGGCATGTGGGCTTCTCATTGTGGTGGCTTCTCTTGTTGCAGAGCATGGGCTCTAGGCGTGCGGGCTTCAGTAGTTGTGGCACATGGACTCAGTAGTTGTGGCTTGGGGGCTCTAGAGCACAGGATGAGTAGTTGTGGTGCACCAGCTTAATTGCTCCGCGGCATATGGGATCTTCCCAGACCAGGACTCGAACCCGTGTCCCCTGCATTGGCAGGTGGATTCCTAACCACTGTTGCCACCAGGGAAGTCCAACTTAGTACTCTTACTCTAGAAAGTATATTCAATTTTATCCCATGGGTTATGATTTAATTTTGAAATCAGTTTAATTTTCTTGACCATTTTAATATACGAAACCTAAGCCTGGGAGCAATTGACTCAGTGAACTGATAAATCTGACCTAATTTGCATGTGAAAAACTGGGCTCAGGGTTTGACTTATGAATGACATTCTTTTGTGCCTGTAAGAAGAAGCCTGAGAAGTTTTGCATCCTAGGTATATTAAATTGGTCTGTTCTGCTCTATGTAAATAGAGACAGAATAAACATGTTAAAAACTGGGCTGAACTGGAGAGAGCTCATCTGGCAGGTGTGTCAGAGTAGTGATTAAGACAACAAACCAAAATGAATGTAACAGTCAAGCCTTTAATCACTTGTAGCAAGAGACTAAATAGAGAAAGTTCTAACTCTCCCCGTGTCCAATTCTTCCCCATGGAAGAGTGCTGGGTATGGGTGAAATATATCAAAACAGATCAGGGTGGGTGGCATGGTGTCATGGCTGAGGGAGTTCTGAACAAAGGATTCCTGCATTTTATGGACTCAGGGGCAAGGAGAAGAGCTAGGAGTAGAGAAGTGATGAGTAATGATTCAGAATGGAAAAAAGTCTCTTGAGTGCCCTTCCTTTCCCTCTATAAGGAGGTCTCAACAGAAGCATCTGAGGAAGCTCTCAGGGGTGGGCCATTAACAGAGGTCTCTGAATGGAGATGTCAGGGCTAGGAATGCAATTGCACAAGAAAATGGCCAGCAAGGTGGACCTGAGTCCAACTCTCTTCAGAGACTACAATGCATTGTCTGTGCACCATTTTTGGTGTAGGGAGGGCAGCTTTCCCCATGAAGCATGTCAGAAAAAGCCTTTGTAGTTTTCTATGGTCAGCACTGAAAGATCACAGGTAGGATTTTGTCCTGGAGCCAAAGTCTTCAATTCAGTTATAATTTATTGATATTTTAAAGGCAACTAATTTACAACTATGCTCAAATTGTTCATTATGCTACAGGGAATGTATTCTTTCATCAAAACTATGTGTTAACACGCAGAATGCTAACTAAAATAGTTCAGCTGCTATTCACATATTTTGGGTTGAAAGAAAATGCACATGTGACTTTACTGGAACAAGGGGAGAGCTGCTTTGTTTTGCAGTGAAAAGTTGATTAAAAATTTCACATAGAGCCATTATCACAATGCAAACTATGGAATTGTAAAGTGATATATGCGTTTTTTCTAGATCAATTAAACATGACAATTATATATCTCAAGGCATGTAATAGTGTGATATGATATTTCTTTGAATATATTCTCTTTTACATAAGTGCAAAGAAATAAGTGATAAACAAATGACATAGTAAGAACTTAAAATTAATTACTATATTTTTTTGGCCACACCGTGCAGCTTGTGGGAACTTAGTTCACCAACCAGGGACTGAACCCTGTCCCCCAGCAGTGGAAGTGAGGAATCCTAACCACTGGACCCCCAGGGAATTCCCTGTAAAATTTTATAGTCTTTTTTTTTAAACCTAGGAAAAGACATTCCTTTGCTCTTTTTATGTAACTCTGTCAGAATCATGGATTTCTTTTACTCTATCAGTAGAAAAATTTAAAAGATGTTTTAAATTTATTTACATTTTAAATTTCCAATTTTCTCCTGAAAAAAAGTGTTAGGTTGACTTGGATAAAAAAACTGCTATTATTAAATGTTCCTCTATTGACTAAGCTGAAATGGGGAAAAACTAGAAAAGAAAATCAGTCATTTTCTAAAACACTCAACAAATTATGTAGACTCTAAATATAAACCTAAAATATAAAAACATAATCCAACTGGATCTCAGCAAAATATTCAGAGTTGGTAGCTTAGGCATTAAATGCACTGTCTTGCTTCTATTTCTGACAAACACACATTTTTATATAGATATATGTAGATATAGATATACAATATTATGTACATATGCATATATATGTACATGTGGTAATTAACAATTATTTGAATGACAGTTCAGGGGTATGAGACATGCAAAGGGAACCCATATATTAGGATTTTTTTGTTTGTGCTCCTAACTTGAAAATGAGATTTTAATTTTCAGAGATATTTTCCTCATAAGTTTACTTCCTTTTATTGAATTAATTAAACATATTTAAGCCTTTCATGTCATAACCATTGTAGGAATTATTGAACATTTTAAGGTGTGATGTTAATAGGCATTTATTATGTTTGTAAAATAATGGGACTAGTTTCTGACATCTACAGAAGGCATCAAACTCATGTCACTTAACATTGCTATTGGATATTTCTCATTATGATTTTGTTAAATGGTAGAGAGGAAAATGATCTGTCTTTATATACTCTTAAAAAATTGAAGGGCCAGCAATGCAACATAGCTTTCTTGGGAGTATATTGCAGTTTTTTTAATTACAAAAATGTCAAATAATACAGTGAGTCCTTGTGGAAAGAAAAGTGTTTTGTTATGCCCAGAATATTTAATAAAAGAGGCAGAAAAAATAATTTCCCTTAGGGGTAGTACAATGAAATAATTGAAATTTCATCATCCTTCCAAACACGTATCAGCTCCTATGATGTGATAGGCAGGAACAAAGTATATAAAAATAACAAAGTATATAAAAGTAAGTTGTGATGGTGTCTGGCTTTGTGTGTGTGTGTGTGTGTGTGTGTGTATTTGCAAACAATGTGTGAGAGGGAGACAAAATATCAAAGATCTTAGTGAAAGAAAATGTTTTAAAACATACATTGTGTCCATTTCTGATTTATCTTAGCATTTCTTGGTTACTAAAATTACAGAAGATAGCAGGTAATAGTAATTTTCTTTCATCAAGAAAACATTTGGTTTGTATTATATGTGAAGACAATGTGTCAAATTGTCAAATCACATTCGCATGGATCTCACACATTATCATTTAAACTAGTGATTTAAGAACTACAGGTTTATAACACAGAGGTGAACCATTCTTTGGGAAACTTTGATCCTGTTAGACATGGCTCCCTAGAAAAGACCCTTCCTTTCTTGTATTGGGCCAATGTTTGATTTCAGATTTAATGCAAATTACATTTTGATAGTGGGATAACTCCATTTTATTTTCCCTTTAATTGCAGTTTGTTTCTTATTCATTTCAATAGATGTAGAAGTATTTGACAAAATCCAGTACTCTTTCATGATACAAAATCAACAAACTGAGATTTGAAGGAACTTTTTCAACCTGATAAATGATAGTTATGAAAACCCCACAACTAATATCTTACTTAATGGTGAAGGACTCAATGCTTTCCCCCTAAGTTAGGAACAAGACAATGAAACCTTCTCTCGTCACTTATATTCAACATTGTACTGGATGTTTTAGCCAGGACAAATAGGCAAGGAAAAGAAATAAAAGGCATTCAAATTAGAAAAACTATATTTGCAGATGAAATGATCTTATATATAGAAAATCCTATGGAATCCACATAAAAACTATTCAAACTAATAAACAAGTTCATCTAGTTTACAGAACAATCTACAAAAAATCAGTTGTATTCTCTATACCAGCAATGTACAATCCAAAAATGAAATTTTAAAAAATATTTACCATAGCATTAAGAAGAATACTTAGGAAAAATAAAATAAGTGCTAAGTATACTCTGACAACTTCAAAACATTGTTGAAAGAAATTAAAGAAGGCCTAAATAAATAAAAAGATATTCTATGTTTATAAATTATAAGACTTATTGTGGTTAAGCTGGAAATACCTCCTAAACTGATTTACAGATTCAGTGTAATCCCTATCAAAGTACCAGCTGCCTATTTATTTTTTGCAGAAATCAAAAAGTGGATGCTAATATTCATGTGGAATGTTAAGGGACACAGAATAGGCAAAACAACTTAGAAAAGAACAAAGTTGGAAGACTCACGTTTCAGATTTCAAAACTTCTGACAAACCCGTAGTAGCCAAGACAACATTAGACTGGCATAATAATAGAAATATTGATGATTGGAATAGACATGAGAGTCCAGAAATGAACCTTTTCATTTATGGTTGATTGATTTTTGATAAGGATGCCAAGACATTTCAAAGGTAGAAAGAATAGTCTCTTCAATAAATAGTGCCAGGACAACTGGACAGTAAAAATTTAGCTCAAAATGGATCATAGCTATAATATAAGAGCTAAAACGATAAAACTCCAGGTGAAAATGTAGGAGTATATCTTTGTGACCATGGTTCAGAAAAGGCTTCTTAGATATGACACCAAAAACACAAGTTATAAAAGGAAATAAACAAACAGACATATACATACACAGAACTTCATCAAAAAAAAATTTTTTTTTGCTTCAAAGGATTCCAGCAATATGGTGAGAGAACAACCCACAGAATGGGAAGAAATATTTGTAAATCATATATCTGATAAGGGACTTATATCTAGCATATATATAAAAGACCTCTGACAATGAAATAATAAAAGATTAAATAATACATTTTTTTAAATGGGCAAAGGATCTTATTGGACATTTCTTCAACTGAACAAAAGGTACATGAAAAGATGGTCAACATTATTAACTATCAGAGAAATGCAAATTTAAACTATGAGATAGCACTTATCACTAGGGTGGCAATAATCAAGAAAACAGAAATGTGTTGCCAAAAAAATAAAATAATTGGAACTCTCATACACTACTGGTAGAAATGGTGCTTTAGACAATAGTCTCTAATTCCTCAAAAGGAAAAGTTTAAGTTATCATATATTCCAGAAATTCTTCACCTAGATATATAACCAAGATAAATGAAAACATATATCTACACAAAGAATTGTGCACTAATGTAGATGGTAATACATTCATAATAGAAAATGTAGAAAGACAAAAATGTCCATAAACTAATACATGGATAAATTAAATACCTGGAACACATGTACATGCAATGGAATATTATTAGGGAACAAAAAGGAATGAAGTACTGATACATGCTAAGCAAAGGGTGAAACTTAAAACACTATAAGTGAAAGAAGCCAGTCAAAAAAGATTGTACATTGCATGAAATGTCTAAAATAGGCAAATATATAGAGATAGAAGGTATCTTAGTGGTTGTCTAGGGCTGGGGAGGGGGTACAGGAAATTATTACTAATGTGTACCAAATTTCTTTTTGGGGGATGAAATGTTCTAAAATGAATTGCAACTATGGTTATATCCATCCATGAGTACACTAAAACTCACTGATTTGTGTACTTTAAGTGGGCAAATTCTATGTTATGCAAATTATATATTAATAAAGCTATTATGTTTAAAAGATAATAAGTATTCAAAACAAAAAAATTGGAAGCAAATTCAATTTTCATAAAAGAAAGACTGTTTCATGGTTTTTTTTGGAATCTGTGGCCAGTGTTCAGGAGACATCAAAAATCTGTAAACAGCTGCATGTTTCTAAAGAGAACTGAAAACTTTTAAAGATAGGTAAATAACCAGAATTTATTAATAGGAAGCCAATTACAACTGTCATCAGCATCAGTCTACTCCTTCCTTTGAAAGGTATTCCATGAAATTATTGAAGTCATTATTCTTTTGCCTACTGAGAATATACATTGTTTCCACTGTCTTTGTGGAATGGCAATATATTTCTCTATTTACCACATCAAGTGGGAGGACTACAGAAGACTCAATTATGGTGATCAGAAGTCACTGCAAGAAGGTGAATTGTGCATCTGTTTTTCACAGATGGCATCTGCTTTTGTGTGAGAATTCTTATTCTGCATCTCTTTTCTGAAGAAAAAAATTGGCAAAATAAGAATCCTTCAGTTTCCTGTATGTCAGGTGGACTATGTGGAAGATGGCCAGGCATGAGCCCTCTTTTTGATATTCTTCCCAATGAGGCTGCCTTCAGAAAACAAAAACAAAAGCAACCCCAAAAAAAACTTAGTTGTACTACTACAGGCAAGAGTTAAGCAGGGAGTCTTGGGAGAGTTCCACCTGAAGTGAGTTTCCATCTTGCAAACCTTCTTAAACATCTCCCTTTTGTTCTACACCATTATTGTATATCAGTAATTTGGAAGACTGCTTCACAGATAACAATGAGAATCAATCTTACTCAGGGGAACCAATAGAGGACAGAGCAGCACTAATGAAATAAGTGTTAATTTCCTCCTCTTCTGCAGTCTCCTCAATGCATTCCCCAAACTGGAAGAAAGTCACCCTGTAAATGGAAGATAGAAGTAGGTTTGGCCCCTTCCCTATTCAACTTCGGCTTAATGCTTGGGAAAGGGTGAGTGTTAAATTACATATGTGATTGAAGATTTAACTGGGCTGATTTTATTACATTTAGGGTTTGGGAGTCTGCCTAAGGTATAAGGAAAATCAAAGAGATACAAAATGAATGATTTAAGATAGTGAGAGGAGAAAAATATAGAGTACTCATTTTTAAACAATATTTGTAAAAAGAAACAAAGTACAAGCCAAAGGGAATATAAGGAGATTCAGAAAACATAGGTTAAAAAAATTTATATCAGATGATCTCAGATTACATTGTAACCTCAATATCTTCATTGGTTTACAGCAAGTGGAGGCTATTGGTGAAGTTGGTTAGTTAGGGGAATGCAAAATGTTCATAATATTTAAATGGGAATTCCAGAGTGATTAATAAAAAAAAATTGTTAAGGCTTAATTAATTTATAATGCACACTTTTTAGAAAGAATCTTAATATTCAGGTGACTCTCTCCATTAGTTTAAATGGAAATAAGGAGATGTGTTTGCCGGAGTTCACTCATCTTTCTATTGTCAAAATTTTCTTATAAGCAAATAATATTCCCGAGGATGTGTTAGATTTCAGGTGTGAAATGAAAAATAATCCAGATATTATCCCTTCAAGAAGCCTGTGGTATAGTAAAGACATTATATAAATAAGCTAAACAAACACATTAAATATTAATGGACAGATACACCAGAAATACAACTACACGTGGAACAACTCCTACAGAACACCTACTGAACGCTGGCAGAAGACCTCAGACCTCCCAAAAGGCAAGAAACTCCCCACATACCTGGGTAGGGCAAAAGAAAAAAGGATAAACAGAGACAAAAGGATAGGGACGGGACCTGCACCAATGGGAGGGAGCCGTGAAGGAGGAAAGGTTTCCACACACTAGGAAGCCCGTTCGTGGGCAGAGACTGCGGGTGGCGGAGGGGGAAAGCTTCCGAGATGCAGAGGAGAGCACAGCAACAGAGATAAGGAGGGCAAAGGGGAGAGATTTCGGCACTCATCAGCCCGAGAGGCTTGTCTGCTCACCTGCCGGGGTGGACGGGGCTGGGAGCTGAGGCTCGGCTTTGGTCAGAGCGCAGGGAGAGGACTGGGGCTGGCGGCGTGAACACAGCCTGAAGGGGCTAATGTACCACAGCTAGCCGGGAAGGAGTCTGGAAAAAGTCTGGACCTGCCGAAAAGGCAAGAGACTTTTTCTTCCCTCTTTGTTTCCTGGTGCGCGAGGAGAAGGGATTACGAGCGCTGCTTAAAGGAGCTCCAGAGATGGGCGCGAGCCGCGGCTGAAAGCGTGGACCCCAGAGACGGACGTGGGATGCTGGGGCTACTGCTGCTGCCGCCAAGAGGCCTGTGTGCGATCGCAGGTCACTGTCCACACGCCCCTTCCAGGGAGCCTGTGCAGCCCGTCACTGCCGGAGTCCCGATATCCAGGGACAGCTTCCCCTGGAGAACGCACGGCACGCCTCGGGCTGGTGCAACATCACGCCGGCCTCTGCCACCGCAGGCTCGCCCCGCACTCCGTGCCCCTCCCTCGTCCCCGGCCTGAGTGAGCCAGAGTCCCAGAAGCGGCTGCTCCTTTAACCCTGTCCTGTCTGAGCGAAGAACAGACGCCCTCCGGCGACCTACATGCAGAGGCGGGGCCAAATCCAAAGCTGAGACCCGGGAGCTGTGAGAACAAAGAAGAGAAAGGGAAATCTCTCCCAGCAGCCTCAGAAGCAGCGGATTAAAGCTCCACAATCAACTTGATGTATCCTGCATCTGTGGAATACATGAATAGACAAGGAATCATCCCAAATTGAGGAGCCGTGTGGATGAAAGGTTGTTGGTGCTGGAGCCAGAAGTCAGTGCTGTGCCTCTGAGGTGGGAGAGCCAAGTTCAGGACACTGGTCCACAAGAGACCTCCCAGCTCCACATAATATCAAACGGTGAAAATCTTCCAGAGATCTCTATCTCAGCACCAGCACCCAGCTTCACTCAACGACCAGCAAGCTACTGTGCTGGACACCCTATGCCAAACAACTAGCAAGACAGGAAAACAACACCACCCATTACCAGAGAGGCTGCCTGAAATCATAAAAAGTCCACAGACACCCCAAAAAACACCACCAGACGTGGACCTGCCCACCAGAAAGACAAGATCCAGTCTCATCCACCAGAACACAGGCACTAGTCCCCTCCACCAGGAAACCTACACAACCCACTGAACCAACCTTAGCCACTGAGGACAGACACCAAAAACAATGGGAACTACGAACCTGCAGCCTGCAAAAAGGAGACCCCAAACACAGTAAGATAAACAAAATGAGCAGACAGAAAAACACAGAGCAGGAGAAGGAGCAAGATAAAAACCCACCACACCTAATAAAATGAAGAGGAAATAGGCAGTCTACCTGAAAAAGAATTCAGAATAATGATAGTAAAGATGATCCAAAATCTTGGAAATAGAATAGACAAAATGCAAGAAACAGTTAACAAGGACCTAGAAGAACTAAAGATGAATCAAGCATCGATTAGAAACACAATAAATGAAATTAAAAAAACTCTAGATGGGATCAATAGCAGAATAACTGAGGCAGAAGAACGGATAAGTGATGCGGAAGACAAAATAGTGGAAATAACTACTGCAGAGCAGAAGAAAGAAAAAAGAATGAAAAGAACTGAGGACAGTCTCAGAGACCTCTGGGACAACATTAAACACACCAACATTCGAATTATAGGGGTTCCAGAAGAAGAGGAGAAAAAGAAAGGGACTGAGAAAACATTTCAAGAGATTATAGTTGAAAACTTCCCTAATATGGGAAAGGAAATAGTTAATCAAGTCCAGGAGGTACAGAGAGTCCCATACAGGATAAATCCAAGGAGAAATACGGCAAGACACATATTAATCAAACTGTCAAAAATTAAATACAAAGAAACCATATTAAAAGCAGCAAGAGAAAAACAACAAATAACACACAAGGGAATCCCCATAAGGTTAACAGCTGATCTTTTAGCAGAAAATCTGCAAGCCAGAAGGGACTGGAAGGACATATTTAAAGTGATGAAGGAAAAAAAACAGGAACCAAGATTAATCTACGCAGCAAGGATATAATTAAGATTTGATGGAGAAATTAAAACCTTTACAGACAAGCAAAAGCTGAGAGAGTTCAACACCACCAAACCAGCTTTACAACAAATGCTAAAGGAACTTCTCTAGGCAAGAAACACAAGAGAAGGAAAAGAACTACAATAACGAACCCAAAACAATTAAGAAAATGGGAATAGGAACATACATATCAATAATTACCTTTAATGTAAATGGACTAAATGCTCCCACCAAAAGACACAGATTGGCTGAATGGATACAAAAACAAGACCCATATATATGCTGTCTACAAGAGACCCACTTCAGACCTAGAGACACATGCAGACTGAAAGTAAGGGGATGGAAAAAGATATTCCATGCAAATGGAAACCAAAAGATAGCTGGAGTAGCAATTCTCATATCAGACAAAATAGATTTTAAAATAAAGACTACTAGAAGAGACAAAGAAAGACACTACATAATGATCAAGGGATCGATCCAAGAAGAAGATATAACAATTGTAAATATTTATGCACCCAACATAGGAGTACCTCAATACATAAGGCAAATACTAACAGCCATAAAAGGGGAAATCGACAGTAACACATTCATAGTAGGGGACTTTAACACCCCACTTTCACCAATGGACAGATCATCCAAAATGAAAATAAATAAGGAAACACAAGCTTTAAATGATACATTAGACAAGATGGACTTAATTGATATTTATAGGACATTCCATCCAAAAACAACAGAATACACATTTTTCTCAAGTGCTCATGGAACATTCTCCAGGATAGATCATATCTTGGGTCACAAAACAAGCCTTGGTAAATTTAAGAAAACTGAAATTGTATCAAGTGTCTTTTCCGACCACAATGCTATGAGACTAGATATCAATTACAGGAAAAGATCTGTAAAAGATACAAACACATGGAGGCTAAACAATACACTACTTAATAACGAAGTGATCACTGAAGAAATCAAAGAGGAAATCAAAAAATACCTAGAAACAAATGACAGTGGAGACAGGATGACCCAAAATCTATGGGATACAGCAAAAGCAGTTCTAAGGGGGAGGTTTATAGCAATACAATCCCACCTTAAGAAACAGGAAACATCTTGAATACACAACCTAACCTTGCACCTAAAGTAATGAGAGAAAGAAGAACAAAAACACCCCAAAGATAGCAGAAGGAAAGAAATCATAAAAATCAGATCAGAAATAAATGAAAAGGAAATGAAGGAAACAAGAGCGAAGATCAAGAAAACTAAAAGCTGGTTCTTTAAGAAGATAAACAAAATTGATAAACCTTTAGCCAGACTCATCAAGAAAAAAAGGGAGAAGACTCAAATCAATAGAATTAGAAATGAAAAAGGAGAAGTAACAACTGACACTGCAGAAATACAAAAGATCATGAGAGATTACTACAAGCAACTCTATGCCAATAAAATGGACAACCTGGAAGAAATGGACAAATTCTTAGAAAAGCACAACCTGCCAAGACTGAATCAGGAAGAAATAGAAAATATGAACAGACCAACCACAAGCACTGAAACTGAAACTGTGATAAAAAAAACTTCCAACAAACAAAAGCCCTGGACCAGATGGCTTCACAGGAGAATTCTATCAAACATTTAGAGAAGAGCTAACACCTATCCTTCTCAAACTCTTCCAAAATATAGCAGAGGGAGGAACACTCCCAAACTCATTCTACGAGGCCACCATCACCTTGATACCAAAACCAGACAAGGATGTCACAAAGAAAGAAAACTACAGGCCAATATCACTGATGAACATAGATGTAAAAATCCTCAACAAAATACTAGCAAACAGAATCCAACAGCACATTAAAAGGATCATACACCATGATCAAGAGTGGTTTATTCTAGGAATGCAAGGATTCTTCAATATACGCAAATCAATCAACGTGATACACCATATTAACAAATTGAAGGAGAAAAACCATATGATCATCTCAATAGATGCAGAGAAAGCTTTCGACAAAATTCAACACCCATTTATGATAAAAATCCTGCAGAAAGTAGGCATAGAGGGAACTTTCCTCAACATAATAAAGGCCATATATGACAAACCCACAGCCAACATCGTCCTCAATGGTGAAAAACTGAAACCATTTCCACTAAGATCAGGAACAAGATAAGGTTGCCCACTCTCACCACTCTTATTCAACATAGTTTTGGAAGTTTTAGCCACAGCAATCAGAGAAGAAAAGGATATAAAAGGAATCCACATCAGAAAAGAAGAAGTAAAGCTGTCACTGTTTGCAGATGACATGATACTATACATAGAGAATCCTAAAGTTGCTACCAGAAAACTACTAGAGCTAATCAATGAATTTAGTAAAGTAGCAGGATACAAAAGTAATGCACAGAAAAGTGAAATCAAGAAAACACTCCCATTTACCACTGCAACAAAAAGAATAAAATATCTAGGAATAAACCTACCTAAGGAGACAAAAGACCTGTATGCAGAAAAGTATAAGACACTGATGACAGAAATTAGAGATAATACAAATTGATGGAGAGATATACCATGTTCTTGGATTGGAAGAATCAACATTGTGAAAATGACTCTACTACCCAAAGCAATCTACAGATTCAATGCAATCCCTATCAAACTACCACTGGCATTTTTCACAGAACTAGAACAAAAAATTTCACAATTTGTATGGAACCACAAAAGACCCCGAATATCCAAAGCAATCTTGAGGACGAAAAATCGAGCTGGAAGAATCAGGCTCCCTGACTTCAGATTATACTACAAAGCTACAGTAATCAAGACAGTATGGTATTGGCACAAAAACAGAAAGATAGATCAATGGAACAGGATAGAAAACCCAGAGATAAACCCATGCACATATGGTCACCTTATCTTTGATAAAGGAGGCAGGAATGTACAGTGGAGAAAGGACAGCCTCTTCAATAAGTGGTGCTGGGAAAACTGGACAGGGACATGTAAAAGTATGAGATTAGATCACTCCCTAACACCATACACAAAAATAAACTCAAAATGGATTAAAGACCTAGATGTAAGGCCAGAAACTATCAAAGTCTTAGAGGAAAACATAGGGAGAACACTCTGTGACATAAATCACAGCAAGAGCCTTTTTGACCCACCTCCTAGAGAAATGGAAATAAAGACAAAAATAAACAAATGGGTCCTAATGAAACTTCAAAGCTTTTGCACAGCAAAGGAAACCATAAACAAGACCAAAAGACAACCCTCAGAATGGGAGAAAATATTTGCAAATGAAGCAACTGACAAAGGATTAATCTCCAAAATTTATAAACAGCTCATGCATCTCAATATCAAAAAAACAAACAACCCAATCCAAAAATGGGCAGAAGAGCTAAATAGACATTTCTCCACAGAAGATATATATCTCACACCAGTCAGAATGACCATCATCAAAAAATCTAGAAATAATAAATGCTGGAGAGGGTGTGGAAAAAGAGAACAGTCTTGCACTGCTGGTGGGAATGTGAATTGGTACAGCCACTATGGAGAACAGTATGGAGGTTCCTTGAAAAACTACAAATAGAAGTACCATATGACCCAGCAATCCCACTACTGGGCATGTACCCTGAGAAAAATATAATTCAAAAAATGTCATGTACCAAAATGTTCATAGCAGCCCTATTTACAATAGCCCAGAGATGGAAAGAACCTAAGTGTCCATCATCGGATGAATGGATAAAGAAGATGTGGCACATATATACAATGGAATATTACTCAGCCATAAAAAGAAATGAAATTGAGCTATTTGTAATGAGGTGGATAGACCTAGAGTCTGTCATACAGAGTGAAGTAAGTCAGAAAGGGAAAGACAAATATCATATGCTAACACATATATATGGAACTTAAGAAGAAAAAATATGTCATGACGAACCTAGGGTTAATACAGGAATAAAGATACAGACCTACTAGGGAATGGACTTGAGGATATGGGGAGGGGGAAGGGTAAGATGTGAGAAAGCAAAAGAGAGGCATGGACATATATACACTACCAAACGTAAGGTAGATAGCTAGTGGGAAGCAGACGCATAGCACAGGGAGATCAGCTCGTGCTTTGTGACTGCCTGGAGGGGAGTGATAGGGAGGATGGGAGGGAGACACAAGAGGAAGGGGATATGGGAACATATGTATATGTATAACTGATTCATTTTGTTATAAAGCAGAAACTAACACACCATTGTTAAGCAATTATACTCCAATAAATATGTAAAAAAAAATTAATGAATTCTGCAGAATACTATGAAGGAAGTAAACAACGTTGAAAGTTAAAATCAAAACAAAACGAGTATATGGTTGAATTGACCTATTTTTTGTATGTTATCCAAAAAGCATCTTCTAGGAGGTAAGATTCAATGTGTAATTTGAAGAACAATGATGAATTATTGTCTGTAAAGGTGAAATCAGGGTTAACAACATTTGCTGTGTTCGGAGTAGGAAAAAGCTCAGTACATGCCAGGAATGGACATAAATGAATAGAGGTGTGTGCAGCACATAAGGGGGATGCACACTGAGGGTGCAAGATAAAGGTGAAGAGCACTTGAAGTCTTTGAAAAGTTTTAGGTGAGCAGCTATGTGATTGCACTTAATTTGTACCACGACTGGATACAGCATGGAGTATCCAAAATTTAGGGAGAAAAGAAGAAAGAACAATTAGGAGACCATAACAATAAAGAATGCAAGTGAAAATTTGGCGACTGGACCCATGTAGTCTCTATGGAAATGGATAGAATTTAAAATATATTTTCTAGGTAAATCATGTATAGATTAAAATCAAGGAGAAAACCAAGAACTAGATTTCTGACTTGGCCACTTAGAGCTTGATGGAGACATTTTTCAAGATAAGGGAGAAATGACGGTGGGGACACAGCAGGTTTAAGAGTAGGAATCGAATACTCAATTTGGGGTGTATTACTTTAAATATACTTGTGTATGATCAAACTGAGATATAGAGTAGGTTATTGGATAGAGGAGACACCTGATCTTTGTTCTAGATAGAAAAGCATTGGCATGGCATTGAGAGAAATGTCTCATACAGAGCCACTGAAATTACTGATCCAGTGAGGAAACCTCTACTGCATTTGCCAAGCAATGCATGAGTTGTCACTGCTGCTTTGCTTTACAAGGGGTCGGAACATGCCTTAATCATTTCTGCTCCAGAGACATTACTCCATGTTTCCTGTTTATTTTTAACAAAATCAAATTAGTGGAGTCTAAGTTACGTAGCATTGCCCTTTTGTAAGGAAACTTGGAAAGTGAATATCTGCAGTTTCAGGTTTGTTAATGGGAGGCTACATGTGCTTCCCACTGAGATCCACAGAAGTGTCAATTCTCCAAACGAAGAAAAGGTGTTCAGATGCTACAACACCCCCCACAGATTATAAATGTTCAGTACAAGCTATCATGTTTGCTGTCTAAAATATATGTTCCTACCATACATAAATTTACCTTAACTCCTGAAAACACTCACTACAATGAATCTATCCACTATATAATCAATAACACCAACTCATTCTCACAAGGCAGTGAACCAAAAACCATTAGATACTTCATCAGTTCCAAGATCAAAATATTTGATGATAGCCAGTTCTTCTTTAACATTTTCATGTTCCCCTTTTGAAATAGTAAGAAAAGGAGGAGAAATGCCTTATTTAAAATGAAACAGCAAATAAAAGAATATGAAAAGAAATTTTGTCCCAACGCTGTATTTGGTGAATATGGCTTTCCTCATCTATAACAATTCACGTTCCTTTTACATTCTGTTGGCGCTTCACTGGTCAGGGTCCTTTACTTGATGACATGAGTAGGTTATTCCTGAAGGTCCTGATTACTTGGAACTCTTTCCTGTATAGGTTTTCATTAACTTTTATTACTTTTAATGATGAGCAATGGCAATATTGGAAGTTCTCCAAGAATCACCTTGATTCAATCAATGTTTCTTCCATTTCTTTATAAAGGTCAAGGTGAACATGCTAACCAATGCTAAAATACATTGTTTTGGTCACTATGAATACCCAAATGGCCAGAGAGCACTTTTGGCTCCTAAACAAATACAAACTTTGCTTGTTCCTTAATGGAGGCAATTATAATTGGATATAAAAATCTCTAAGTAGGGGAATTCAGAGTCAGTGAGATGGAAAAGAATAATTTGCACATGAGTTATTAGGCACAGTTTTGCAAGATGCCAAGTGCTTCAAACCCTTTGAATCCAAAGTAAATACATTAAAATATTGAAAAAGTTCCACATATTTGCTTCCTTGTTCACAGCATAAACAAGAATCTATGATTTTAAGGCTATTTTACCAAGTTAGTACATGGCAATTTTTTGGACACTCAACTCAATACTCTAAATAGAACCAGTTAAGATTGTTGAAAATATCAACTTGAAGAACATTTTTCTATAGGCAAATTGGTATCAAAGTACACTCTGTTATATTACTTATTTCTGTGTGAATTTGTGTATGTGTGTGCAAAACCCATAGAATATCTTATAACTTTTGATTCTAGCAGTAAGTTTTTATACCCAGATGAACATGTTTGATGATTCTTATTGAAGCAACAATATTTATAAATGAATAGCTTAAACTTCTGCCTTGTCCTTTAAGAATCCCATAGTTAAAAATGATTTCCAGTTTTAGTAAAAAACATCTGTCAAATTGCCATTTTTCAATTTCTCTGTTTTTCAAAGGCTTTTGTAATATCTGTTTATAGTATACCTGTTGCCAAGCTGCTATTGCTGCTAAGACTTCCACTAACTATCACTTAGCCTCAAAACTTGTTGTACTGAAGATTCTGGACAAGGTTCAGAAGGTCACAAGGGCCTTCAACTCTTCATTGAGGTCTTTCTATTTAACACTCTATCCACTATTGATATCACTGATTTTACCTTTCCATTTTTATAAATCTCTTTAGAACTTAGAAAGGAAGCTCAAACATTACTCTGGGACAGACCATCATAGAGGAATACCTTTCTTTCTGTCCTGATGATAGATACATGCAAAAACATCAAACACTTCATAAAACCTACTATATCCCCAGCCCTGAATAGCTAGACCTACTTTATTGACAATTGTATGGACCTTGTAATTGGAAGCAAGCAAGAAATAAAAGAATTCTTCTGACCTTGGCACATCAAGTGAATAAAAGAAGGGAAAACTCTGATCTGTATCTAAGAAACAGCAACCACAAGCATTAATAAAACATGGGTCAATGGGTCTCTCAGACTCTGCTGAATTAAAGTAGCTGGATGAAAAAAGAAGCTTGAGGATGAAGACTAGTAGAGGAATATGGGCCACAGGAAAAAGAATAGAAAAGGAGTATAAACTCTTCTAATCAACATTCATTAAATAATAGGAAAGGAGATTTGAACATTAACAGATGATTTTTATGCATGCTAGCACTTGAGAACCACTGATCTGAAAGAATATATAATTAGCAAGCATTTTATACTATCTCTTTCAAATAGTAATTATCTCAGTCATGCTTTTGTTATATCCTGGAAAACAACCAATTTATTGTCAAATTATGAGATGAGCGCCTTATGTGCATATTTCATGTAAATGATTCAAGATAAGTCCCAATGGTTCAGAGCATGGATGCTAATACTAACATTGTGTTGTTAAAAATTTGAGATCGTGAAAAATAATCTTTTATCTAACATAGACAAATAGTATTTCCATATTATATTAAATTTAGGGGTGACACATTATGACATTCACTCTAAAGGTGTGCATGGTATTAGGTGCTTTATTAGAGATACAAGAATATCTGGTTTAATTGAATTATAAATCAATCACAGGTAGATACAACAAACAGGCAATAACAAAAATAATTTTATACCAACATTATTCAAAAGATGATGTTATTGCTCTTAATGATAAAGTATCAATCATATATAAAACATCAAAAATGTGTGCCTTTGGGAACTATTATTTAAATTCAAGAAAGAGAACACATTTTTGTGTTATTTTTTTCTCAGTTTCTTTGAGATTTTCTTTTTTGAGAAGATAATTCAAAGAAAATTTAGAAGGATTTTTTTTCTTTTTTTTTCTTTTTACAATTCCAATGTGACTTTCCAAAAAACTAATTTAGAGCTTGAGAAAAGTAAACTCATAATTTAGGTAAAAGTAAAACTTATCAGAGAACTGATACTTAAGAATAACTAAGAACTTTAAGAGTTAATCTTAAATTATGAAATATTAACCAGGAAAAAATGTCTACTTTCTACTGAAGAACTAATTGCATCTAAGCTATCTATGGACTATTGGCGATTCTTCTTTGTTTAAGGGACAACACAACTGAAAACTACAGAACAGATAAAAACATATTTCACAGATAAGTGAATGTCTTGGACAATAAAGTACCTGTAAAATAGAGTCTGGAGAGAGAGAGCTCCTTCACAGCTAAATGCCTGCGTCATAGTGCAGACACCATGGTGAAAAATGAAAAGCAGAAGAGCTGCTCTGGAGGAAAGTTGTTTGATTCCATAACAGGTTTTTACTATTTAGATGGAATAAAAAGTTGTCAGACTCATCTATTAAACCTTAGTGTTGAGCAAGAGAAAGAGAGAAAGGCTGTAAAACAAAACTTAATCTATATGCTAGTTGAGAGTTGTCTAAATCAAATTCAATATATTCTAGAAAGTTTGTATATTGCAGCAAAGGTTCTGGCCATAAGACTTGAATTAAATAGATATGTTTTAAATATTGGAAATAAATAATTAATATGTGATATTATTTCTTGGCATAGCATCTTATGGAATAATGATTAAAGCCTCCTCCAACAGGATTTGATAGAATTTGACCTTGTTAACACTATGAAAAAAATAATACAATATAATAAGTTCTTTGAATAAATCTGAGATTACACAAAGCTTGTCAAAAATGGATATACAATAACAATCAACTGTGCATTCTTGTCTCATAATACTAATATTCATTTCAATTTTTTATTAAAAAAGTAAACTCAATGTTTCAATAATTGACCATATAATAGGTTTGGACTTTTAAGTTCCATCATACAATTTTTCTTACTTAGATTGTTGATATAGATTCCAGAATACAGGCTGCATATATTCAAAATGCTAGTGTAGTGCCTTGATTTCTTAAGTTTTTATCATATGTTTTTATGTCCTCTTTTATATCTTTTATTATTTCTATCTTTGTTGCTAAACATCTCTTTCCCCAGTTCATATTTACTGTAATAATTTATTTTGTGATTGATTCTATAAATTATATTAATGTTTGTGTGCCTTGTCAATTTATTTTCTCTCATGTCTTTTGATTGTGAATGTACATTATGGTGTGAAACAATGATAAAAATAATAAGTAACATTTCATTACATTCTCAAATGAACCCTATAGTCTGGGGTAAACTTTTATCTCTCTTTTAGAAATCATAAGATTGAGACACAAGAAGTTAAAGTAATTACCAATAAGAGGCAGAATTCAGAGTGTTTGCTATTTTACCCCACATATACAAAAGTGTGTGATTTTATCCTTAGAATATAATCCTCATGTCCCAGTGTTTTCACACTGTAACTTATTATAACAAATGATAATTATTATTAACAAATTGTAACTGCCACTTAATTCAGAAAGAAATATTATTTCATTGATTTATTGAAGACATTTAGGGAAAATGGCTTATAAACTATGCTCTAGTGCAAAAGAAAATATTAAATATCATAGGTTTAGTTGCTGATTGTTTTATGCATTTGAATGCAGTGTTTTAAATTGTATAGTTTAAAATATGTTTATTAAAGTGGAAAACTATATTCTTAGCTTTAATGAACATCCCAACTCTTCAGAATTACTTCTGATAAACACATTCCAAGAGATTTGCTTCATCATCTTCTCATTTAAATCATCTTCAGTGACACACCATTTAATAAGGCAAGTCATGCAGGTACTGACAGTTAAAATTCTGTATTTATTACAGGCATTTTTAATTTGACTAACATAATAAATCTTAATCATACCAAAGTCACTATCTTTTAGAGAAATTAATAAGCCATCAACACTTCAAACATGGCATTGGTGTTATTATTCATGAACTATGGTGTCCTTTCATTTGTTTATTGAGTTTCTAAATATTTCCTTCCTAGAATATATTTTAAGTAATTTTTATTTCATATTTTGGTTCTATTTCAGGTTCTATTTCCAAGGAAAAATGTTTTTAACAAAATAATCTTTTGACATCAAAATTTCTTCCTTGCAACCTTTTAGGAAAAATCTATTAAAGTTTAACAAATATAAAAAATAGCACACAAATCACAAACGTTTTGCTTGATGGAGTTTCACAAAGTGGACACATCACTTATAGTCCCAGGATCCAGAAGCCCTTTGATGTTCCCTCCAAGTCACAATCCCCATAATAGAAACCAGTATCCTGACGTAAACAACATAAATTAGTTTTCCTGTTTATGGATATTATTTATAAATAATTATATAGTATATACCCTTTTGTGTGGTTTCTTTCCCTCATTATTTACAAATATGAAAAATATTAACATTACAACTACGGAAAATTTAACATGATTCCCAATGCAGAATACCGACGTAGTTGAAGGAATACTCAACCAGATACCTTTCTGAATAACGTGTAGCTCATAGATATATTTAATCTTTGTCTATGCCAGTTGCCAGTGGACTAAGTAGTTTCTTAAAAGTAATATTACAATTCTTTTAGTGTTAAAATGTCACAAATTAAATGCAATTTGTGAAAACTTTAATAGAAACTATATTTGAGCCACTAAGCATTAAAAATACCATAAAATGTGTTGTTCCAATGAAATACATTTGCCTATTTTGTGTTATTACATATCCATTACTTTGAATTCCAAAATTATTTTAGTTAAAATTTAAGTTATAAAATGTTAAGTTTCATTAGTTTTGATGAATAATGTGATTTGCATAATTTAGACATCATGATATGATATTTTGTTTGTTATTAATGAAAACACAGTAATATTCTAATTCATGCATTTCATCTGAAGAAATACCTTTTTAAATTCCCTCAGTGCCATCCTGTGGCCAGCATTGCTCAGTCTTTCTTCAAGATATATGGTACATTGTCTGACTATGATTTAGTGGAAGAGCCAGTATGCTTCATTATAATAAAATTATTAAAGCTAATATCTTATGTTTTCAGGTGTTAATGTAAATATAAATGTAGGTACCAACAGGAAGTACAGCTGCCAGCAGAGAAGTTGAACATTGATGAGGCAATGAAAATTATAGTAGACAAGATTACAGTAAGGAAAGATTCTGCCACTGATCTTTCCCTGGAGTTTTGGCCTTCCTGGGCACTGGCAAGGGGCTGAAAGTTCTAAGCAAAGCTGGGTGTAAAGTCCAGCAGATGATGCATGTGGGAAGCCAGAACAGCTAATGGTGGAGACCAGGGAGTCCCAAGAACATATTAGTTTTTCCTCTCAGGACATTTGCTGAATAATAGAACATTGTGCAGTATTAAACTAATAGCCTAAATGTAAAAATCTCTGAAAACTGAATGAAATTTTTCATCATTTTCACTCGGAATATAGTTAAGAGTCTCCTAGGGAGCAGTTTCTTCCAGAAGAAATTACACTTTTAGTTAAAAAGCCTGGAAGTCAGGTGCCAAGTCTTAGACTGGGCTCTCCTAGAACTGCAAATTAGTCTCAAATCACCACAATCTCTGGCTGGGAAAGTAACCAGCCATACTCTACTTGACCAAAGAAGCGAAGGGTTCACTCTGCCAGGGAAAGAGATTATCCTGAACTTGTGCAACTTTTTCATATATAATCTTTGGCATTTGAAAAAAATCACTATACATATTAAGAATATGAGCAAAACCACAGAGAAAGCACAGAAAATAAAAACCACTTCATAGGTGATCCAGATATCAGTTTGGCTGTCAAGGACCTGAAAGAATACCATTATACTATTCAAGTAAATACAGAAAATCTTTTAGAAATTAAAAAAATCAGATATATAAATGTAAGGATTTGTTTTATGATTTTAAGAGCAGATTGATAGTGAAAAATACAGGATTAGTGAACTGGAATATTATATCAATACAAATACAAAATTTTCAGAACAGAAAGGGATAAAAATGATGGAATATCCCAAATAGCTTGAACTACAAAGAGGATTCAGCAACAATGGTGAATAAATGTGTAACTAGTCCCCAAATAAGAAAAGTGTTGAGAATATTAATACAGATAAAGACTATTTTCAAAATTGAAGAAAAACATCAATGAACATTTTCAGGAAGTTCTGTAGATCCCAAACAGAATATATACAAAGAAAATTACACTGAGGCATACTAAAATATGTGTGGTGAAAACCAATGTGAAGGGGAAAATGGTAAAACTGCCAGAACAAAAATAAACCTTACCTTCAAATGTTGAAACTTCAACATTAACAGCTTCTTAAATTTATGAAGAAATGCCTTATAAAAAGAAAAACAATTAACAGTTACATTGAAATAATTATCCTTAATCATAATTGAAAACATGCAAAAACTGGAATAAGTCTTCTAAGCATTTTATTTAAAAATTTAACATCTGAATATAAATTTGTGTTGAATGTTGACACATAATTTACTACTGATGGCTCTAGCATTTATTTGTTCACTTAATCAGTGTTTATTCAATATTATCAATGTAAAAGGTGCTTTTCTTTGGATATGAGAATACAATTAGAAAAAGATGGATGAAGAAGAGGTAAGCAAGAAACAGAAAGAGAAAATAAAGAAAAATGAGAAGGAAAGAGAAGAAGAAATTGTCAATGTCTTCATTGTGATTTTTAGTAGAGAAAAAAGACACTAAATAAGCTTAATTTAAAAATTATATATTGTAATAAATGATGTAAATAACAAAAATGTCTTGGAATAAAAATAATTGTGTGTACATGTGTTTGACATTTGTTTTCATAAGCAGACAGAAAAAACTTTTAGAGAAATTACAATAATCATGATGAATCCTAAAGCAAATATATTTCCAGTCATGTGAAACAGAAAAAGAACACTCCAAGGAGGAGGCATAATATGTATATAGTTCCTGGGTTGGGAAGATGTTGACCCTCTGAGAAAATGAAACAAGAGTAGATTGGATGGATCATAATGTGTGTTGGGGGAGTTACATGAGATAAAGTTGAAGAGATAGACAGAACCCAGATAATAGAGGGGTTGGTAGGTCATATTAAGGTGTTTGGATTTGATGGTGAGTGATTTGGGAACCCATGTCTGGCAAGCTGCAGAAGTCCCTAATTATCTACTCTTTAAATAACTGTACCATTTTTTTGTTATGACTTTGCCATTCCTCCTATCAAAAAGCAGAGTGATTTCCCATGGTTTGAGTCTGGAATGGCCTTGGGCAAATTATAAGCCTGGGCCTCAGGAGCCTTGTGTATTTTGACACTCTTTTGCTCTTCTACTTTTGTCATGGTAATATGCCTTAGCTAGTTGTCTGCATAATGAGGAATCACAGGAATCACAGCCAAAACAGCTCAGTTTTTCCAGCTGAGGCTCTGAGCATCTTGGTTGACAGAGCTCAATCAAGATCCACAAAGCCATTTAGCCAGACCAATGCTGAGCATAAATGCATAAGTGAGACTGCTGAGCTGAGCATGGGTGAGCAAACGTAAGAAATAAACAATTCTTCTTTTAAGCTGTTAAATTATGTGGTGCTTTGTTACATATCAATAGCTCACTGATATAAAATGGAATACTTTTATACATGTGAGAGACAATAATATATTAAATGTTTCTTAAAAATTATGGAGATAATACATAAAAATAGCAATTAAGTTATTTGGAACACTGTTTCTATAGTCTATGTGAGAAATTATGAGGGTTTTACTAGGTTAGTGGCCATAGAAATGAAGAGAAAGGAAGAATTCAATATATAGTTTGCTGTTACAATCAACAAGACTCACTGATGCAGTGGATATAGGGGTACAGGAAGGGAATATATAAGCTTAATTTATAGAGTTCTCTCTTGAATAATTGAGTATGTTGTACTGCTCATTTTTAGGATAGAAAAACCAATAACAAAACCAGCTAGCTCTGGAACATGGAATAGGGAAGACCACAGTTTTACTTTGAATATTATATATTTGTTTTTTTGAGACCTGAAGATACCTGGTCCAATAGTATTAGTTGTGGTTTACTGAAGGCAAGACTGGAAGGATAGTCAGGGTGGTTGTGCAGAGAGAAATTATACGAATCTTGAGGATTTTTGGAAACATGCGACTTTTTTGAATCATAGGGCTTAAATACCAGGGGAAGGGATATTTCTAGGTTTGGATCTATTACCATATCCTGCTTGAACACTTCTAGTGATAAGAAATTTTTATCACATAACAGCCCAGTTTATTCAGACAACTGAAATTGTTGCATCATTTTTCTTTTAATCCATTTATTTTTTGAGGGCATTTGCATGCTTTTATCACATATAAATATATATAGTTTTTGTTCTTGCTTTGGTTTTTTGAGGCAAATATATATATATATATATATATATATATATATATATATATATATATATATATATAGCATAAAAATCATAGGGCCTTGTGTCATCATTACATATGCTAGGGATTCTGCTTCTCCCTTTCCCATCAAATATATTTGCCAGACTTCTTTGTCAGTGTATGCTCCCTTGAGGTCTGAAAAGGGGAGACAATCATATGAGATTAGAAGAAATAAGATAAGGTAGAAGACATATGCTTGAGGCAGTGACTCTTGTAGTGCTGACCAAAGGGCTCCTTCAAGGTGACATCTGCTATCTGAGTTCTGGATTTGGGGTTAATGTACTCTTCAGTCTTTTGCTCTTCCAGTCCTTCGACTACTTTTGATAACCAACTCCCCGGATTAAATACTTTTCTGTTTGGAAGATTTAGAGTAACATCCAAGTTCTTGAGTTGATAGTCAAAGTGTTTGGATGATGGATGAAATAAAAACCTTCCCTCACCAAATTGATAGTGCCATATTAATGTTGGATATGAATTCAAATGGTTGCTAGAGTGGTAACTCTCAAGAGTACATATTTCTCGGGGTATATTCTATATATAGAATAGCTAAAATATCATGCCTTTTAAAGCTGAGGATAAGATCAATAATATTTAAAAGAAAATGATGAAGCAAATAAATTTTATAATAAGATTTTTTACATTTTATAAACCCTCTTTTTTCAATATCAGGAGAGAGAAAGTAATGGCAAATTATTGGGCATATAGGCATATTTCAGAGATACTGCCAGTTTAGCTCCTGACCACCACAATAAAGCTAGTATCAAAATAAAGTAACACAGCTTTTTTGATTTCCCACTGTATATGAGTTATGTTTACACTATAATATCAATTAAGTGCACAATAACAGTATGTCTAAAAAATGTACACACCTTAATTAAAAATACTTTATTGCTAACAAGAAGCTAACCATTATTGGAAGCTTCAGCTGATTATAATCTTTTTGCTGACAGAAGCTCTTGCCTTGAGGTTGATGGCTACTAATTGATCAGCATGACGGTTACTGAAGGATGGTGTGTCTGTGGCAATTTCTTAAAATAAGACAACAGTGGAATTTTCCACATCAACTGACTCTTCCTTTCATGGATGATTTCTCTGTAGCATGCGATGCTATTTGATAGCATTTTCAACCAGACTAGAACTTCTTTCAAAATTGGAGTCAAGCTTCTAAAACTCTGCCACTGCTTTATCAACTAAGTTTATGTAATATTCTAAATCTTTTATTATCATTTCAACAATTCTTACAGAATCTCCACAAGGAGTTGATTCCATCTCAAGAAACCACTTGCTTTGTTCATCCATAAGTAACCCCTTATCCATTAAAGTTTTATCATCAGATTGCAGCAGTTCAGTCACATTTCGGGCGCCACTTCTAATTCCAGTTCTCTTGCTACTTCCACTACATCTTCAACCATCTGAGGAGTATTTATCCAAGAATCTCTGCTGAAATGTGGAAAACACATCTGGGTTTGCAGCATACTTCCATCCTCTTCTCAGGTCTGCCACAGCCTTGAAAGCCAGCAGTCTCATTATCGTCACAGCTGTTAAGATCAGCAGCCTTGCAAGCACAGGAGGAAGACTAAGAGTGGAGTTCCGGGCTTCCCTGGTGGCGTGGTGGTTGAGAGTCCGCCTGCTGATACAAGGGACACGGGTTTGTGCCCCGGTCCAGGAGGATCCCACATGCCGCGGAGCGGCTGGGCCCGTGAGCCATGGCCGCTGAGCCTGTGCGTCCGGAGCCTGTTCTCCGCAATGGAAGAAGCCACAACAGTGAGAGGCTGGCGTACAGCAAAAAAAAAAAAAAAAAAAGAGTGGAGTTCCTCCAAAAGTTCCATCTCTAGAACATGTAACTACCTGACCCCTCTCACAACGGTCTGGGAAAGCCCCATTCACTGCAATATCTGTAGGGGACAAATGTACAAGTTGTTGCTGCTGAAAACAGTGTTTCTGGCATTTTTACAACTGCTTGTGTACAATGGCAAAACAGGAAGTGTAGTTTAGTAAAAATGAAGGGAAAAAATGGCTATTAAAATATGATTGATAGTAAGGAACCAAAGAAAAAGTTGATGACTAGAATTAGCAAAATAAAAGACCCAAGAATGAATTATAAAAGCCATTTGCTAAAAAAGATAGTACAAATCACTGAAAATCCCATATTTAGAAAATACTTGAAAGCTTTAGAAAAGCATTTTATTTCATAAAAAGATTTCAATTAAATGGTCAGAAAAAAATCAAATGAATACTTTCATAAGAAAAGACAATTAACACAACAATCAAAATTCTTGTTAATGGAGAATAAAGCCGAAGCAACTCTATGATTAAAACTTAATAATTATCAACCTACCACAAAACTACTAATTATTCACAAATAAGAAGTTGTTATAATGCTAATTATGTATAGTTATAAATTTCGTTGTCCTAATTCTATTCTCTCTCATTATACTTCACTGATTTCCATTTGGCATTTGTCTAGCCAGGTGCAAAGAATTTTCAACCCACGTATAGTCATTTCATTTTATAAGAATGAGTATAATTATCACCTTGCTAGAAGCTAAGGGGCTCTTTTTTTTAACCTAGCTGGAGTGAAGTGACCCAGTTAACACCTTGCATGAACACTCTGAATATTATTAATTTTATAAGATGTTTTGAGCTTAGGGTATTTTTGATTGATAGGTTTCTCTTCTTGAGCAGCTTTTATCTTTTTCTCATTATCTGAAATTTGGTTTTAGAATCTCAGCTCAAAAGTTACAATCTTTTTTAAATTTATAATCATTCCAGGTGCTGTTTTACCCATGAAGTAATGTAGTTTTCTTAATGTTTCTGTCATAGAAACATATCTAGAAGATACAAAGAAAATTAGAACTACCTGTTTAATGTTTCTTTTCTATAGGAACAGAAGACTAACATACTTATCCATCATAGAGGACATAACCATATTTAGTCTCTCTCTATAGGTATCATATATATTCTTCATTCTAAGTGCCTTTAAGGTCCATTCTACAAATAAGTAGGTGAGAAACTGCTTAGCTTAGAGATTATAATTTGAAAAGTGAAGTAGTAAGACAGACTCTAATAGAATAATTCTATAAAAGTTTATTGATCCTAATGATATCCATATTTTTGAAAATAAAATTAGTTTTGTATCTTTTAGTTCCAAAACTTTATCTCAAAACCCTGTAGTCGGACTTTCAATTCTACACTTTTTTTTTTTTTTTTTTTTTTTTAGAATTTACTACTTAAACTTTCCCCATTGAATGATGAGTGTTGGTCAACCCTCAAATGACAAAGTATCACTCTCTTCTGATTTGTCTCCATATCTCTGGCAGCTCCTTCTAATAGCATTTCACTGCTTTATTTTTATTTCCTCAACCCTCTAAAGGTTAGTGCTTCCCTAGGTTCCATCTTTGGCCCTCTTCTCTTCTTACTCTTTGACTTCACTTGTATGATGATGATCCCCAATAAATTTCTTAGCCCTACCTCTGGAGAGTCTCAATAATAGCTGCTTATTGTTTCATTGAATATTATTATATACTGATAATAATATTGATTGCTTCTTAGACACTATTGTGTTGTTCTCATAACAATTAAAGATAAAAAAAGAGCCCATTCATAACCATGAATTAGGGCAAATTATTAAATACTAGCTTGGAAATGAATAGCTCTTTAGAATTAGAGTTATAACCAGCAGACTATCCCAGTGGCCACAATTGAATTCAACACACCTCAGCTACTCTGACCATTATGCTTTAATGTCACATTTCAAGGAGCTTCTTTTTTTTTTTTTTTTTTATTTTGTGGTACGCGGGCCTCTCACTGTTGTGGCCTTTCCCGTTGTGGAGCACAGGCTCCGGACGTGCAGGCTCAGCGGCCATGGCTCACGGGCCCAGCTGCTCCGCGGCATGTGGGATCTTCCCGGACCAGGGCACGAACCTGTGTCCCCTGCATCGGCAGGCGGACTCTCAACCACTGCACCACCAGGGAAGCCCCAGATTAGCTTTTATATTTCCTAAAACTTATTGTCTTTACAACAGTTGTACTAAGTAATTGGGGTGAAAAATAAGCAAAGTGTTTGTATAACAAATTGCAAACAATCTAAAAGTACGGCAGTATTGGAAAGAACCCTAAATACGGAAGGGATTAAGAATTGCCTTTCATCACTGAAGTAAATGCCATCTTGAATATACATTTATACAGGCCAGCTCAGGATTTCAGATTAAGAAATGGATTTGTGTGGATCATTTTATGTGTCATACAACATTTATTTAGAATATAACATCAAATTAAAATATTATCACTCAAAAATTGCAAGTTCAACAGTATGGACGTTCCTTAAAAAACTAATAATAGAACTAGCATACAACCCAGCAATCCCACTACTGGGCATATACCCTGAGAAAACCATAATTCAAAAAGAGTCATGTACCACAATGTTCATTGCAGCTCTATTTATAATAGCCAGGACATGGAAGCCACCGAAGTGTCCATCGACAGATGAATAGATAAAGAAGATGTGGCACATATATACAATGGGATATTACTCAGCCATAAAAAGGAACAAAACTGAGTTATTTGTAGTGAGGTGGATGGACCTAGAGATTGTTATACAGAGTGAAGTTAAGTCAGAAAGAGAAAAACAAATACCGAATGCTAACACATATATATGGAATCTAAAAAAAAAAAAAAAAAAAGGTCATGAAGAACCTAGGGGCAAGATGGGAATAAAGATGCAGACCTACTAGAGAATGGACTTGAGGATACGGGGAGGGGGAAGGGTAAGCTGGGACAAAGTGAGAGAGTGGCATGGACAAATATACACTACCAAACGTAAAATGACTAGCTAGTGGGAAGCAGCTGCATAGCATAGGGAGATCAGCTCGGTGCTTTGTGGCTCGGTGCTTTGTGACCACCTAAAGGGGTGGGATAGGGAGGGTGGGAGGGAGGGAGATGCAAGAGGGAAGAGATATGGGAACATATGTATATGTATAACTGATTCACTTTGTTATAAAGCAGAAACTAACACACCATTGTAAAACCATTAAACTCCAATAAAGATGTTAAAACACACACACACACACACACACACACACACACACACACGAAGGCATGTTGTAAAAAACAAAAATGCAAGTTCAGAGGCTTTCCTTATGCATAAATGTATAGCTATAGTATAGCTATACCTATAGTATAGCTGTAGGATAATGTTGTTTTATGAAGAGACTCCAGAGCTAAATCTCAGAAGCTAAACTGAACAGCAAAACAGATGTTACTTCATTGACTAGTGATAGAGATGAAATGGTTATATTTAGCTTTAAAGTTCTATAACAAAGCATTTTAACTTCAAATTTAGCTTAGTAGTGTAACTTTAGAGTTATAGAAATTAATTTTTATGCAGAAAAATTATCTTTCAAAAACAAAAAATTGTTTTATTTTCTGAACGGTTTTATTATACTGGAGTTTTCCTTTTTTCATTCCAGTTTTTGGAAATTTAATTGCCTTTGTTATCCACACATTAATATAAATTTTATTTTTAGTTGAATAAAAAATAAGTTGGATAAAATAATAAGAATAATTTGCATGGAATTTAAAAGTCATAGGGTTTCTCTCTTTCATATAGCACCAACAAGTTTGTTTAGTCATGACTCATGCGTTGATCATTCACATGTATGGATACACTTGACTGCTCTCTGGAAGTGTAGGCATTTAATTTTTCTGGTCCACTTCCATAAGTGTGAAGCGCATCTTGTCCCCAAGGGGCAAAAATGCAGAACCACAATGTTGACAGTGTACTGGTAAAGCTCCCATGACAAAAGTGATGAGCCTACTCATGACAGCTATCACACTTGCTTCTGGAAATACCTGTCCTGTCTAGTAGGTGTCTGCCTCTGAGAGAGAAAAATACAACTGTACAGTTATAAGAGAACAGTTGCATTTATTTATCTTCCCCCAAGAAAGCTTCAGTTTCATGCAGATTGTCTAGGAGAGCAGGCAAAATATCAATTGCAAATGCTAAAAATAATAGTTTTTATTTTCTCAAGATGTAGTAAATCTTTATCATCTATTATATTCTATTAGTACTTTAAATACTGTAAGTATTCAGTTATTGTCAGTCTTTGTATCTCTTCTTACACAGTTTATTGTAACTGAAATATACATTTTTAGGTATGTAATGTAGTTTTGCTTGCATTTTTTATTTGTCTTTCTATGAATAGGATAAAAATTGCATGTATATCTATATATACACCCATGTAATAGATTCTCTCTCTCTGTATACACACACACACACACACACACACACACACAGAATAAAATAAAGCATGGGTGAAAACTACTGTTGCCCACCACTTATTTATGAATTGTGTTGAGTATGGTTCGTAAGCTTTCTCATGGGTAATCATGCCTTGCTATGGACATTTGTGAATTCAGGTTGTTCTAAATTTCCTTCGTTAATGAACACTTTTATTTCTAAGTTTTATATTTTACACTTTGAAAGTCTGTTGTTGGAAAAAAAGGTATTACGTTTATGTAGGAAAATTAATATTGACAGTAAAAGATTACACATGTTTAAAACAAACACAAATTTTTTACCACATTCATAATACCTAATGTATTAAGATATGTGGAGCTAGATGCTCTAACAAACAAACTCGAATCTCAGTGGCTTAGCAAAACAAAATGTCTATTTCTTGCTCACATTACAGCCTTACATGTGCCACCTACCGATTCAAAAAAACACTGTATTTAAAAATATTGTTTTATTAAAATGAAATACATACTTAATATATAAATGAAATAGGCATAATATGTACTCTTTAATATCTGTACATTTAAACCTAAAATCGAAGCTACTTTATATTAAAGTTTCTCCAATATTTAATTCATAAAATTCTTTAATATGAAATGAAGACATGGTAACTGAGACTGGGATACCACTGTCAAAGGTACAGTATAACATTTTTTCATCACATGGCTTACTTTCAATAACAAAATATGATAAGTATTTTCATGCTATTATGAAAAAATTGATGGTAATATAGGAAACTATAAGTTTCAAAAGAACAATTTAATATAGTTCTGCAGGCAATTCAGTAGAATGTGGTTCTTTCTTCAGAAAGAATTATAAAGTTACTGGAAGTGTGAAAATGATGTGGCCAATGTAATTTTTGCATCATGTTAGAAAAGTTTATTCTATCAATAAGACTACTCATCAATAATGTGAAAATGTATTCTTCTGGTGTGCATTTGGAATATGCTTAGATTTATATGCTGAATATGTATGATGTAAACTTTTCAAACTGAATAAACTGATAATCCTGTGAATAATGCATAAAATTTTGTAAACTTTTATTATATAACATAATTACTTCTTGATAAATAGCTTGAGTAAAAAGTTCACGTTTTAATAATGAATTGCTTTTAAAGAATCTCAGAAATCATATTACTCTCAAAGTGAACATCCTCAACCAACTATGCACTTTAAAAATAAAGTACAGAAGCCAAATCACACAAAAATAAAGCTCATATGACATTTTATGCATAGCATTTTTTAAAAGTTTATCTTTAGTTGAGAATTATTGTTTAATATATTAGCATAATGTAGTCATTTGTAAAAATAATATTTTATGTTTTCTAATATAATGCCATGTATTTTCAAAACAGAATTAATAATTTTAAAATTACAAATACATACATTTACAAGTATTTTTATTCTTCATATGATGTTTCTTTTTTTCCACCTGGGATTTAGAGATGAGTATGAAAAATACATTTATTTTCAAAAAATAAAATTCAGCCCAATATAATGATGCTTAGGCATTATTATTCTTTCTTAAGTCCTGCTTACTTATCTAAACTTCCATATCTGAAGCGAGCAGTTATGCTCAATATTGAATTCATGATTTGTGGTGACATGGTCACCTTTGGAGTTATTATAGAAATGGTTATTTTTATTTAAATAATTGAAATATATTTTCTGTAATCCAGATTATGAGTAATAAATATCATAATATGGGTACTTTAGCAATGTATCTCTAATATGTGTCCAGAGTCAAGTATATCATTCCTACCCTTCTCAGGATTTAGCATATTGCATTTAGGTTTCTAATGCAGAAAAATGCAGAAACCCAGAAATTGAGTGGCTAGTTAAAAAAAAAAAAACACTCACTATTAAATTTTCAAATTATTTAGTCTTGGCCAATCTTTTCAATTTATATCCCTGTTCTCTATCTTGTGCCCTTCACTGAATTAGTTTAAGAAAATTCTAAGTATTCTATCATTTCACCTGTAAATATTTCTGTATGCATGTCTAGACGATAAGGACATATTTAACAACTACACAATCATTAAAACACCAAAAATTAAAAGTTATTTCTAATCAGTGTTAAAATTTCCCCAATTGACTGTTTACTAAGTCAGGGTCTAAACACAAACATTATTACAATATTTTTTAGGTATTTTTAACATCCTTAATCTGTAAATTCCCTAATCCCATTTTTTTCCTGCAATTCATTTCTTGATGAAACTTGATTGCTCTCAAGAGATTCCAAAATTACCACATCTTTGACTAATGGAAACTGCTTGAAGTTGACTTCTGCATCCTTTTGAAAATCCTTTTGTTTCTTTGTTTTCTAGTAAAAAAGAGAGATCTCAGCCTCATCTTGTACATTTCCTGCAACAGGCCTGGAATCAGCCATTTCAGCAATAACTTATAGAACAAACTATTATTTAGAAACTAGGAGCCAGTGATGCTCATTGAAACTACAATGGTCTTTTTTTTAAGGACTTTTAAATATGTAGGCATATTGACTTTTTAATCAATCATAAGATCAAACAAATATTTAATTCGCCATAATTTTGAACTAAGATTTTTACATAGTCTCTGAAATTATACATACGTTGTTTTCTAATGCTGAAAGTATTGGTTCCTAATATTAGCATAATATCATTTAAATCTAATTCATCAGAATAACAATACCAATACAATTACTAAAAAAAATATTATACTTTGTTAAAAGAAATCCTTGTTTCACTAAGATATAAAGTTACTTTGTTTTAATGTCTCTGTGATTTTAACAGAAAGTGAATTCAGGTAGATTAATTTGTATCATTCTGCTTTTTATATGTAGGAATTGACTTTTTAATTTAATTTCATATTTATGAAAAACATATTACTATGTTTCTATCCTAAACAAGTTGTATTTAGACAACCTAGCTTTTATCCCATCTCCTCCATTAAGTTCCTTTGCTACATGTAAAGGCCAAAAGCTAATTTGTTTGGGGATTTTCCATCCATTTTTACTGTATCAATCTATATGAACACATGTTTTTTCTTATTTAGACAGTTTAAGTTGTGAGTTATATTGACTTTTCAAATATTAAAACACCTTATTTACATTCGTGAAATAAATCCCAGCTAGTCATGGTTTATATTGCTGAATTCTCTTTACTAATAGTTTAGTTACAGATTTTTGAGTCAAGATTCATGAGAGATACTGGTATGTGGTTTCTGTATTTTCTTTCCCTTCCCTTCCTTCACTTTCTTTTCTTTCTTTCATTGTCATTGTCTGGTTTTGGTATCAGGTTAACACTAACTTCATAAAATGAATTTGGAAGCATTCCCTCTACTTGTATTTTCTGGAAGAGATTGTGTATCATTGGTATTATTTCTTTAAACATTTGGTTAAATTATCTTTCAAAACCATCTGGGATTAAAGATTTCCTTTCAGGTAATTTATTTAAGTTATGCATTTAATTTTCTTAATAGTTATGAAGCTATTCCAATTATCTATTTTATATTGAATTGGCTAAGTTGTGGCACCTTGTGATTTTCAAAGAATTGGTCAATTTCATATAAGTTGTGAAATTTATGTGCCTAGAGCTGTTCATGGTTGTCCTTTGATGTCTTCCAAGCTCATAGTAATAATTCATTTCATATGTATCTTATCTTTGCTTTGTCTATTTTGCTAGAGGTTTGTCAATTTTCTTGATAGTTTCAAAGGAACAATTTCTGTGTCACTGATTTTTTTCTATTTTCTTTTCTTTTTCAATTTCATCAACTTTTGTTCTTATTTTCCTTCTACTTTCTTTAAGTTTATTTTGCTCTTTTTCTGTTTCTTAGGTGGGAGCTTAGATTGACATGAGGTATTTCCTCTTTTCTAATGTAAATATTTAATGTTATATATTTCCCTCAGCACTTTTAGCTGTGTCAAAGTTTTATATGTTGCATAACATTTTAATTTAGTTCAACTTTTCTCTTTTTATTTCCTCTGAGACTGCCTTTATGGTCCATGAATTATGTAGAAGCATGTTGTTTAGTTTCCATGTGTTGGTTATTTTCCTGTTTTTGTTTTGGTGATTGTTGTTGTTGTTGTTACTAATTCCTACTTTCCATCATTGTGGTTGGAAAACAAAGTATGATTTCAAATTATTTACATTTGCTGAGGTTGTTTTATGACCCAGGATATGGTCTATCTTTGTATATGTCCCATGATTATTTGGAAAGAATAAGTATTCTGTTGTTGTTCAGTGGATTGTTCTATAAATGTCAATTGGTTCTTATTAGTTGATGGTATTGTTCAGTTCTTTATATCCTTGTTGATTTTCTAATTGTTTTATCAGTTTTTGAGTAAGGGATGTTGAAGTCTCTAGTTATATAATTATGGGTTTATTTATTATCCTTTCACATCTATCAATATTAGTTTCATATCAAGTTTTACTTTTCTACACAAAATAACATTTATTCTATTTTTAAAAATTGATTTTCCAACAGTTAATATATAGATTCATGTCACTAGGAAATTTCTATTTAAAATAATGCTACAAATATGTGTTAGGGCATTAGGAAGCTGTACTGAATCTAATAGTTATCTAATATAGTTGGTTACCAATTAAGGTTACTAAATTATACATTCATGTTATGGCAATGAAATCCAACTTCAAAAGTTTATTAACTTATTCTGACTCTGTCATTCAAGTCAATTAGAGTTTGCTAAGTGGTTGCAAGATGATAAACAGTTTACCAAACTGGATAAGACATGGGACTTAATGCTGAGTCGAAATATAACTTGCCCTGACTAGTCTTCTTATTAAGTACATGATATCTAAAGAAGCAGCCAAAGTTATTACATACAAGTTTACACACTACTGAACTAAATGCCTCTCATTTGCAAATGGCCTTAATATGTTTTATGCCCAGAATTATATGTGAAACCACTACAGATTTATTCTTTAGAAGAAAAAAAGAAAAAAGAGCAATTTTAGCAGAAAATATTCAGGCTTGTCATCTAAAAAAAACAAGAACACAAATATATATTTTTGTCCCCATTATCATGTATCATGACAAATATTTTTGTTTCCTTATGAAAATTGTAATTATAGAAAATATGCATGTATAATTGAATATAATAACATTACTATATGTATAGGTCCTTTGCAATGTACATTCCACATATACTTTTATAGAATGTTTGCTATAAAATATATATTTATTATATAAAATATATATGTTTCTAATAAATATATTTGTATAGCACATCTGCATTGTGCATTTCACATAAATAGACTGGTATATTTATCAAAAAGTTAAAATGAGGACTTCCCTGGTGGTGCAGTGGTTAAGACTCTGTGCTCCCAATGCAGGGGGCCAGGGTTCAATTCCTGGTCCAGGAACTAGATCTCACATGCATGCTGTAACTAAGAGTTTGCATGCCACAACTAAGGAATCTGTGAGCCACAACTAAGGAGCCCACAGGCTGCAACTAAGACCTGACGCAACCAAATAAATAAATAAATATTTTTTAAAAAGTTAAAATGGGTTATTTTACAATTGTTTTGCAATAATAGAGGTTAGTTCTCAAAAATTCAGTACAATGAATAAAGGATAATAAAATTCAAGAAATAAAACTATTTGTATCGTTAAGTTTTCCAGAACCTATTACCAGGGTTATTACATCTGATAAGGTTCAAAGTTTTTATTTTAACTATGTCTATCTTCAGGAGAAGATGGTCAAAATTGTTTCCGGGCTTGTAAATCTAGGTCATATTGTGTGTGTGTGTGTGTGTGTGTGTGTGTGTGTGTAGTGTTACAGTAGTATTCCTAGGTTTAAATTCAAGGTTAAAAAAATGATGCAAAATACCATACAAAAAAGAAAAAATATATATACTCACAGTGAGGAGAAATAACTTTACTGGTGCGTGAAAGAGAAATGTTTTCATAAAAGAGTAATCTAAAGGAAACAGCAATCTCTAAGAATCCTATGACATAGTCTATAAATCTTTATAGTTCATTTTTTCCTCTATCTTAAAAAAAGAAAACTTCACTAAAAGTAAAAAAAAAAACAGTGTGATAAGAAAACTCAAATGAAAAGCCAGGATTTAAAAGAGTTTAGATCATTGCAAATTATTTTCAGATTTTTTAACATAGAACTTCATTTCAAAGAGTATGCATTACTGTTATAGAAAAATATGTACTTTTTTATTTTTACTTGCTGCCTGCTTGTTTTGCTGGACAATGTATGTTATTCTGTATATAGCCCTCAGACCCTGATGCATTTTCTGCTAACACATATTAATGTGCAATTGATATTTATTATTATTCATTTCCTATAGCTAATATTTTCAATAACTAGGTCCTCATAGACCAAACAATAGCCCATATAAGTATGTGACTGCAGATGAACAGTAGATTCTCTGCAGAATGGGGAGGAAGCACAGTACAGGGAAAGAAGACTTCCTTATTTGTTTTTTACTGTACTAGTTTGGCTATTATTTTATTAATTATTTTATTTTATTTTATATTTATAATGGATATACATATCATCTCCCTTTTAAAATTAACTCAAAATTATAAAAACAATAAGATGGAGTTTTAGAAATAATTTGGGAAAATAACTGAGGCCCTGCTTTTCATACTTTTTAATAGTTTACATATGGCTCTAGTTTTAGTACCTCATTTGATTCTCACATCTAACATGAGAATGAGAACTACTGTGCTCTGTTAAAAAACAGTGTCTGGGACCAAAATTCTGAAGTATTTCAGGGTTTGCCTTTTCCTGACAGGTAAGACCTCAGTAAATGTATTGAAGCTCTGTAAGCTTAAGGTTTCAAACTTAATGACACAGAGATAATAATGGCACCTAATTCACAGTATGGTAGTCAAATAAGTTCATATATGTTAAAGCAATTTGTAAACTGTTAACATACAATAACCAATATGCGCCTTATTAATCACCTAAATTCACATGGTTAAAATGTGATATAATGATGGACAGGATTCAAGTGGCCTGACTCATCTAGTAACATTTTTCTTAAAAAACAGTGTCTCTCATCCACCTATAGTAACAAAATGGAGTATGCCATCATTCAAATATGATGTCAGGGCTTCCCTGGTGGTGCAGTGGTTGAGAGTCCGCCTGCCAATGCAGGGGACGTGGGTTCGTGCCCCAGTCTGGGAAGATCCCACATGCCGCGGAGCGGCTAGACCCGTGAGCCGTGGCCGCTGAGCCTGCGCGCCCGGAGCCTGTGCTCTGCAACGGGAGAGGCCACAACAGTGAGAGGTCCGCGTAATGCAAAAAAAAAAAAAAAAAATATGATGCCAAATATAGATTAATTTGCCCTTGAGCTCAAATATATATCACTACTCATATAGATGGCACTAATGGAAATAGTGGTAGTATTGGTAAATCCATCTAATGAGTTTTAAAGATAATATTTTCCATTTTAACACTTGCTAATGAACCTCAACAAAAATTTATTCAACAAACATTTTATTTTTTGACATTGCTTATTCTAAGATGCACTTGTCACTATCAATTTGGTGTATACCTTTGGATGTGTTTATCAAGGGTTATCAAGGGTTACTAAGGTTTGAGAAATGTTTAAGAGATACAGGGCAAATATTTTGAACTTTCTGGAAAGCTTAGTTTCTTGCAGAACTAATCATCTATGGGCTAGTTTCTATTTTCTTTCTGATTTGTAGAAAATCTTAATATATTCTGAATATAATATTTGAGAAAGCATATAAACATTTTCACTATGTTTGCTTATTGTCTTTAAAAAAATTATGGCATTCTTTACCAGTAATACATTTTTGAGAGATTTAATAGAGCATAATTAATTGTATCTGTTACTGGAGATCAAATGCCTGGTTTCAAATAGCATCTTCAATGTTTCTCACCTTTTGACAGTGGATAATTCAATTAATTGGCCTAATTATTTCCCTTTCCTTGTGGTCAATCAGTAATCAACATACACTGACCATATTCCAAAGGGTAATTTACTTAAATATGCTATGCCTTGTTTTCTAACATCCAACAATAGGAAAAAAAAAAACATTGTTCTTATGAGTGTTGAAAATATCGATAACAAATTATGCACTTAGAATAAATCCTGGAATAATAAATAAGTGCTCAGTAAGTAATAGTTGCATTATAGCTATATTACTATTTTATTACTATTATTGTTACTATATTGTTTCTGTTGTTGTTATTATTGTTATTGTTACCACATTTCCTCTTTGCATGTTTCCTTGTTATTTCTACTATCTGATTGGTCATATTTTCTTTGTTTTATTCCTCCTCACCACTTCAGCCTGGGCGACCTTTGTTTCGGTGATGAAAGGCATTAGTGTACCTCTCTCTTTGAATTGCTTCTTTCTGCCTCTCTGCTCCTGCAGCAGAGTTCTCAAACACTTTTTAAATTTCACTTAGAAACCCACACCCGCACTACAAGGCCTTCCCACTTTCTTAAGAGTGTTAGCCTTAGAACTTAGACTAGGTCAAATGATTCTGGAGGGTCTCTTTTTTTGCTGAGAATGCACGTTTGTAATCACTTTGATGATTATAGCAGCTTTTCTCTGTGTGTGGCTTTTCTGTGTTTTGACTTGGGGTATGCATTTCTCTAAATCTGTCATTATCTTCACATTGGCCGTTTCCTGCAGTGTACTGATTACACCATGGTTACTTCCACCTTGTCATTATGACTTCTATTTGCTTTCTATTTACCAGGCATTCCCAAATAATTTCTGGTCTCTAGATGGCATTCATTCTTTTTCCTGTTATATTTATTAATATAAATTGTTTTTTATTTTAAGGGATTTTTGGTAGATTTTGGATTTAGACCCAATCTCTTTATCTTATTATTTTTTCACTCAGTAGTGTATTTTGTTTATTTTTTAATTCTTAGAAATATTTTAATAAAATATTAAGATAAGCCCCCAGGCTATCAAATTACGCTATTTATTGATGTCTTATAAATTAATCAGCTACTATACCTTGACAATCATATCAACTGTCTTCACAACTTCTAAGGACACTGAGAAAATTTCCCTGAATGTAGACATTGAATAGTGAAATCTCTTTTTAAATAATTTTTTATAAAAAGAATACTAGTAAGCAATAAAATGTTAAGAGACAATATTAGATTAAATTACGGTTTTGAAGAAAACTGTTTGGGAGGCCTGGCCTTTGTCTGTACCTTGGTTTCTTGTCAATTTCTCACAGTTGATTTTATTGCATTTCTCTATTTCAGTGTCAAAAACCTAATGGCATGTACCTATCAGATTCACCTTCAACTGATTTCAGCATTGTTTCCTTCAAAATTATCTACAGCATTGTAAAAGTTGTTTTGATAGACACAATTTCTTGTCTTTTAAATGTGTTGGTGACTGTGGCATATTGTATTTTTTATTCCTTAGCCCTTAAGAAAGGCCTAAAAAACTAAAATATATTATATCTTATGAATAGAGCTTTCAAAATATTTCTGCAACTGACTTTTCATTGCTTTGGTCTTTTATTATTCAATACACTTCCTCCAAATAGCTGTGCTTCACATACTCTGACTACAATGAACAGCAATAACCTAAAATGCTGCTTTAGTAAGGGGCACAGTTGTTTCATTTAATTTATTATTAATTTACTGGAGGTACCTATCCTCTTCATTTGTAAAATAACTATAAGATTCTGAAGGCCAGGGAATGAAATTTCTGTAAATAAATCTTCCATATAGCAAGTTGATTATTATTACAACAATTTGTCTGTGGAACTTCATTGATTTCTACTTACATTTTCATGGAATATAGAAAAGAATACTATACTGCTACAGTTTCCCAATCTTGCTCCCTCTCCTAGGGCCTCCCTAGTTTCTGAGACATAGCAATATTGAAATTATTAGGCCACTTAACAACCCTTCAATGGCTTCTAAGTTTTCAAGTGAAAAGTAGAGTCAACTGATGTGCCAAATATCATTGTCATATTTAAAGAAATTGTCACAATCACTCCAACCATTAAGAACCACCACCCTGATCAGCCAGCAGCCCTCAACATCAAGGCAAAAAGATAAACAACTCCCTGAAGGCTCAGATGATAGCATTTTTTAACAATAAAGTATTTTTTAATTAAAGTATGTGCATTGTTTTCCTAGAAATATTCTATGCACAATTAATAGACTACAGTGCAGTATAAACATAATTTTTATATGGACTGGGAAACAAGAAATTTGTGTGACTTGCTTTATTGCAATACTTGCTTTAATGCAGTGGTTTGGAACTGAACCCACAAAATCTCTGAAGTATTCTGTATATATTGATAACATATATGCATATATATAGCAATATATAATATTTATTTAGCATACTTTCTCTGAGAAGCTATACCATGCTTTTGTAATGTATATTTCAAGTTTGAAATAAAACTTCTTCGTGCTCCATTGCCAACTGTAAAGTCAAGTTGTAGACAAGTACAATTCAATTATTGATTAATTTTTTCAAGGGCATAACTTTCCAAATGGATTTTTGTTAATAAGGATAAAAATAAACAAATATTCAGTGGTGTTGCTGATTGGATTCTCCTAAAGTTAATTCACTAGCAGTCTGTTTGACCATTTCCATGGCAATGTAAGACCTTTGCATGCAAGGAATGGTAATTTGCTTATTAATATATGTCTAGAAGCTAGAACTATGTTTGATATATTTGGCACTCAAAAAACATTTACTGAATACAAATTTAATCCTTAAAAAGCCTATTCAAATATTTCAATTTAATTGAGCATACAAGATAGAAACTTTAAAAACTTTAGAGAAATTACATCGAGTGTAGGGGAGAACAAAAGAAATTATAACAATGATAACTATTTCCCAGCACTCCCCTTTAGTATCTAATGTCTTGTGTCTCAGGATAGATAAACTGATGGGCCAAATATATATTTCTCAAGCTGTATAAGGCATATACAAATATGGTGTTATCGGTTCCTTCTGGATGACAACCAGCTATGTGGGTTCTATCTTGAATAACTAGTGGAAGCACAGAGAAGTAGAGTTATAGCTCAGATACCATCTGAATAGGATGAATGCAGCAATCACAGCAGAAGTATACTCTTGACTGTTCTTCATTTACATTATTCATAATTATTTCTCCTCATCACCAGCTGCATTTTAATCCTGTTCATTTGAAGCAAGAGTGCTAATGACATAATGATCTCTCAACTCTAAAGCCATTAGATCAGAAGGCAGATCACTAATTCATTCATTCAGTAAATATTTATTTCGGCATCTAAACTCTACTAGGTACCTACTATACTTTAGGTTTAGCTATGTTAAGGCAAACAGGATTAAAAAAATCCCTTCCTTTAAATAACTTTCAATTTATTAGTGGGAAAAACTTATCTGCAAAGTAGATTTTAAAACTTATTAAGTTCTAAGAAAGAAAAAAAAGATAAAATGTTAAAGGTATATGTGCACATGGGAGGTGTCTTTAACTTGGGGGTTAATTCTGATTGATTTAATCTTTTAAGACCTATTTGGAGGGAAAGTGTCTAATTATTATTGTTCTGATTTATTAAATTTAGAGTCATGCTAACTAATAAAATGTTACCTCTGAATCATGGTATATTATAAAAGTGAAACACATTAGTAACTGAACCACAAAAAGTCCGTTATTCTCCAGAAGAAAGAAAGAACTACATTCTGAAGGACACTCCCAATATATAGGTTTGCATGTGCATTATCTTTTTGCAACTACCTTATAGATATATTCCATAAAAATATATTTGTTCTAACAGTATTTCTCAATTCCATGTTTAAGCAAATATGATTGAAAATACCATGAAATGAAATGATCTCTCTACTAACTCACCTTAAACTAGGGAAAGGTTTATTAGTATATGTATATTATATCATATAGCTATATTATACATTAATATTACATATATATGTAATGTATCTTGGGCTTCAGAGGACATTTTCGGCAAAAAGAAAAGTGAAGTCTGCCATTTTACAATGTGAGATACTTAAATTCATGTTGAATCATTTATATTCAAGGTAAGGATATAGAAAATATTTCTTGTAGACAATATTATAAACAGGGGTTGTGATAGCACACTAAAAAAGATGCTAGTTAAAATTCGCAAAGAAATATATAGTCAATGATCAATGTAAGATAGAAAATGAGGATAGGACCAAAGGAAAGAGATTAAAGAATTTTAATCTTTATTTAAGCTTTAGTGTTGAATTAACAGTGATTCAATATTAACTTTGAGTTTTTTTCTGTTTGGTAAACTTTATTATTTAATGTTATAGGGTGGAATTTTTTTGCCTCAATATTAACTCCTTTCCAAGTCACAGGTACTCATATTGGACATTATTTGGGATCAATTTGGTTCTAAGATACTAAATAAACTCTTCTCTCTCCCTCTCCTTTTTCTCTCTCTCTCTTTCTGTTTTTGTCTCAGGATTTATGAAAAGATTACCTCAATTATTGCTTTGATAAAATTTAGTGATTTTAACATTTAACAGAACAAAGAGAAGAAAACATTTTGAAAAGTGAGACACTAAAATTCTCCTGAGCAACACTGTATCAATCATTGGTTTATTGTACAAAAATAGAAATGAAAGGGGCAGGAGTGAGGGTCAGGAGAAGCAACAAATCAAATATCATTATATTTTTTTCCAGGAACTGAATACACAATGGTGAATGATGCACATAATTATCTTGTTTTCATTTTCTTAGATTCTCAGTGAAAAGACAGACATAAATAAATAAAATAACTACAAATTTTATAAACCCTAGATTTTTCCATATGTCCCATACTGAATCAACTGTCAGTCTGTGCTTCATTTACTGTCTTTTTTTTCACATCACTCATCATGTTTTAGTTTTTTTGCATAAACTATTGAGTTACTTCGCTTCTCAAATCTCATTTAGATGTCTAAGATGTTTTTGTGGCTTTCTGGTTCCAAAAGTAGAGAAAGAAAGGTTCAGTGAAGGTGGGTAGCACAGAGATTCAAGGAACATTAGAATTATAGGGGTAAAGCTTATATAAAAGAGATTTGTGTGCACAAACAGTAATGTGGAGAGAACATGTAGAATTTGTCCTGGAAAAATGGATTCCTGTATTTGTCTGTGTAGGAACACAAACCAAACAACAGTTTTGGCATAGGTAAGATATAACTCAGGTTTTTTTTTTTTTTTTACTATTTCATTTCATTAAATTATTGAGCTATAACATAAAGTCAAACAAGCCTGGGCACTATATTACTGGATTAGAAGGTTATATTCATCATTTTTCTCCTTGTACAGAACTGTTTGGCCTTATAAAGTTATTAAATTTACAGAGTCAGTCTTTTGTCTATCTTTTTGTTAGGATTCTATCTATCTAAGTTTGAACCTGTTTAACATAAATATAAATTCCACTTTAAACATTAAACTTTAAAGCACTTTAAAAATTAGTAAGAAAATCCTTTATATTCCTCAAGTGAAACATGCACCGTATATGTGGTCTAATCTGAGGCCATCCAATAAGACTGAGAAGAGTGCACACAACTGACACCAACTGAAAAGCATGATTTTCCTTCCCACCTTCTGAACAACAGCTATGGTAGAAGGAAAACTTTGGTTTGTGAACATTCATATTTGCATAAGAGAATTTCTCTAAGTTGGTCAATGCAGTGGAAAATCCATACTGAATTTAGTTACCATAAGTTCATTTTCTTAAATGATCCTGTTTAAAATGGATTCAAACAGATGGACAGAATTCCTCTGGATGGATGTCAGCTGAATAACTGAACCATGGCACTTACTTAGCAAACACATGGAGAAATACTAATTGATGCAAATACCATAGATATCATTTTGTATTTTCTTTAATAGTTTCTTATTGCTGAAAACTGGAAAATGAATATTGCCATGACCACCATGAAAATTATGGCCACTTGGCTCTTTATAATTAGCAAGTTGAGAATTCAGTCACCTGAAACCATCTGTTTTGTTTTGTTTGTAATAGATTGTGAAAATAAGTTTTCTCACTGTTCAAGGATAATGGTGAAAAAAACCCAGTAAGAATAAAACTAGAATTGACTTCTGTATTGGATAATTTAAACTTGTTTGTAGTGCTACAGTCCAAAGTACATAATGTAGCAAAAATACACACTGTTATAAATCACTACAATAGGGAGAAAACATATGATGAAATATTCAGTTAGAAGTGAAATGCCTCATGTTTTGTTTTGTTTTATTTTCAGTATGGTGGCCAAGTATTGATGTAAAAGGAATGCAAACCTGTGACTCAAGAAATTTAAATTCTCACTCTGACACTGTCTTTCCCTGGACCACAGTCTGTTCTTTCTGAAAGACAGTGAATGGGCTATTTGATCTGCAATGTGTCTAGTGCTGGCATCAGGAATTTCAGAGTACAATTTCTTGTAGGTAAAATATTAATATAATTGATTTGTTACCTATTTTAATCTAAGAGCATAGAAATTGCACATTTCATAAACAATTATTTTAACAGATTTGTGAAACAGACTAAGAAATGGAAAAATGTTAAAATATACATTTAAAGACATATATTTATCCTGTATATTGACTCGGTTGAAATAGCATTAAGCTGCATATATACTTAAGACATTTAGATAATTAACTTATAGTGTGATTTGTACTTATTTATTATTTGCATTTATTTTTGAATTACCAGACCTATTAGCTGTGGCTAAAAGATAATTTATGAATTTCACACAGAAGAGTGCAAAGCAGAGTTTAGAACTAGAAATAAGACTGCCTTAATTTTCTCATTTAATTATTTTGGAAGATACAACTTATCCCTGTAAACACTAGATGGCTTCCCTGCAGACAAGAGGGAAAATAGAGTAACAATCAATGTTTTTTCAGTGCTGTGCGAAGTTGAAAAACATAGAATTAATTAAATGTAGCTTTACGTATTTCAATAGCACTGCAAAATAATCAGATTACAGAAATGCATAGTAAAAAAGATAGAATAGTCTGTAATTATTTCTGTAAAAAGGAAACATATAATCAAAACCAGATAATTCTTTAAGCAGTTAGTCTGTACTTAGGATATAGTAAGGACCCAATAATTATTAATTATCATTATTAATATATATTAATAGTATTACAATTTAACATATTTAGAGCTACTTTAGAGGAAATACATGTTTAGGTATATAATAAATTTTCTTACAAAGGTTTAACTTTTATTAATCATAGCTTAGTCTTATTTATATAATCATATTTTCTAATATCCTAAAAGACTGTATTAAAATTAAATACACCTATATATGTGGTAATACAGACTTGATGGGATATTTTATGTGGGCAAAGCTTCGTTCAAAAGCTAAATTTGTTAAATAAGAACTGATACTGATACAGTGTTTATTGATGATTTGCATTCATTTAGAAAACATCTTATTCCCAATATCTATTTGGTGACCAATTTATAATAAATTTCTTTCTTCTAAATTCTAAATGCAGATCTCTATCTAAATTTATAACTAAATTTTTAAATGCAGTACCATATATGTTGAAAGAGAATTTTACTTCCCTTTAGAAATAATAGGATATTAGAATACCTATGTTAAGTAATATATATTAGCAAGAAAATTAATTGGTATTGGTAATTGAAGTATGATTTATAAAACCTTTGACTCTTTAAGTTTAATTGATACTGTCATTTGAGGATAAAACAAATAAAGTCATATTCTTTTTTCTTCCTGCTTGTTTTCAAAAAATTATTTTGAACAAATTAGATTATGACTGTTTATTACTTAGTGACTTCTAGTATAAAATCCATCTCCTTGTTTTGTTGATAGTATTACATTTCTTTATTATGTGGTAATAATTTATACATACAGTATCTGGAAATTGTTATGAATATGCTTCTTAAAATGTCATATTAAAATCTATAGGGTCTAAAGATTCTTCGTTGTACTTTTTCCTATTTTAATCAATCAAGAATCAATCAAGATTCTTTGTTGTACTTTTTCCTATTTTAATCAATCTTTTCATCTCCTGAAAATTATAACAATTTTTCTCTCACACTATTGAATATTGGTTTCTACAGTGTTGAATAATCTTAAAATACTTATAATCTTACCCTTAGAATGAGTTTAAAATTTTAAAAAAGATTGTGCAAAATGATTGTAACAGAGTTGAAAAACAGTTTCACTAGAAAAAGAAAACAAAACTGAATTAATGCAGGTTTTGTGAGTAGGAGTTTGGTAATTCTGGTTCTATGATCACTTTAATTTGCATAAAGATTATTCTCAATAAATCAGAACAACTTACTCTAATACTTCACTTGATTCCATGTATCTTTCTTTCCTGATTTTCTAGAATATTATCAAACATATATGATAATATAAATATCTAGGATAGATGATATGATAAACTATAAGTTACACCACTAGATAGGGCAACCCAGGCACTCTCACTGCTCAGATGCTACTGTAGAAAGATAACTTAGAGCTCCTCCAGGGTAATGGGTTTTCAGGTATCCAACATAAACCAACCATTTAAAGAGAAAACCTCTGTCTTCTATTGTATATTTATAAGTACAAACTATATAAAGCAATTTAAATATTCTTAATTATGAAAGTCCTGGTCTCTAACATTTGGAAGTAGATTATCTCTCTGGTCTAATTCTTCATGTTTATTTCAACATTTGGTTCTACTTATCATTATCTTAGCTTGAGACTTAATTTTATCATCACTTTTGGATACTGAAGCTAGAGTAACTAACACTTATGTGACAACTCACATTCAGGTGAAAACTTCACTCCAGTCATTGTACTGTAATATGAATGTTGTTGAGCTTTCTTTAATGTCCATGTACAGAAACATGCTGGGTGTACTTTTCAGTGTTGGGATTACTAAATCACTTACTCTTGCAAACTTGACCTAATTCCTTTTTTTTTTTTCTCTCTGATCTATCTCTGGTTATCTTTACATCTATTTCTTCACTTCATCATACATAGCTTAGAACAACTTTTTTCACACACCACTAAATATTCTGATTTTACCTTTGTCCTAAAATACAACATAATTTAACAAGCTAATTTACAATAAGGAAAAAAATTGAATTATATAGGATCCTTAAGTTTCAGGCCTTGTTTGACTATTTAAATTTTGCCATTTGTTCACATTTATAGAATTATAAGATGTATACAAATATTAACAGTAAATAGGCCTTCAAACAATTTGAATATGAAAGTAGTTATATAAGATTTATAAATAATGAATAATGGAATACATTGTAATGTTTTAGGAAACTCATTAAGATCCTAAAAAGGCATTTGTAACTTGAGTGTATGACTTTGATAAATTATTAAAAAAAAAATTTTTAAAGGTAAAAGTTGGGCTTCCCTGGTGGCGCAGTGGTTGAGAATCTGCCTGCTAATGCAGAGGACACGGGTTTTAGCCCTGGTCTGGGAGGATCCCACATGCCGCCGAGCAACTAGGCCTGTGAGCCACAAGTACTGAGCCTGAGCATCTGGAGCCTGTGTTCCCCAACAAGAGAGGCCACGACAGTGAGAGGCCCGCGCACTGCGATGAAGAGTAACCCCCGCTTGCCACAACTAGAGAAAGCCCTCGCACAGAAACGAAGACCCAACACAGCAAAAATAAATTAATTAATTAATAATAATAAAAATAAAAAATAAAAAAAGGTAAAAGTTGAGCACATGGATTTTTGCTCCTATTGGCAGCCAAAAAACTGTGTTCTTTATTAGCCCTAATGTGAATTATCGCTTGGCTGTTGAATTTGCAAATCAATAAGAACACTTGTAATTGTTACTCTTTATGGATGTGACCAAACACCTACATACCAAGTATAAACTGGTTAATACCACTTTTGGCAAGATATCTTTGGAGATATTATCTTTAGCTGTGTAATAATATTAAGAGCAATCTAACTACATGGGAGCAGTTAACCTTCCAGAACAAAAGTTTATTCATCTATTAATTCTGTTGATGCTTATTATGTAATGCAATGGATTTTCTGTGTTTAAAATTAGCTTTTGTACTGCTTTTACTAAGGCATCTATGTATCTGTCTAAAACATTAAACACTTCAGATGAAAAGAAAAATATAAAAACTAAATTTTTGATATTCTGCTTCTCATTCCTATATCATCCTTATGGCTGCTGAATATAATATCAGCAAAGCCATCTGAATTTAATGCAAGCAAGTCAAAAGAAAGTAATACATAGAGAAAATGCAAAAGTGCTAAGTTAATGAAAAAATACATTCTCTATTAAATTTATTTGTAATCCGTGTGTAGTGGAGGCTAACACAACATTGTAAAGCAACCATACTCCAATAAAAATTAATAAAAGAAATTTTCAGCCATACGGATTGAAAAAAATTTATCTGTAATCTAATGATATAAATGTATGTTCTTTTGCTCCTTGATAAATTAGACACTGATTATGTTGACTGTATTTGAATAAGCATTCAATAGATATAATAATCTTACTTAATTTACTTAGAATTGATCAAAGCTATTGTTATTAAAAAGATAGAAAGTTATTTTTATGATTTTGTTGGGTGTAGTCAAAGAGTAGTATACTTTGACATGGTTCCTGACCTAGTTATATTTAGCAGGTCAACATTTGACAACTCTGCTGTAGATATATGACACTAAAATTTTAGGGATTGGTATTAGGTATTGCTTGAAATACATGAGCCAACTTTTCAAAAGCGATGAATAATAGTATAAAGCTTCTAACTATGCTATAGTCTTAGAAGCAAGATTATATGTTTATGGTTTTGTGTTGATAACACTACAAAAATGTATAACAATCAAGGAACTTCTTTTACCTAAAATGCATTCTTCATCTCCACAAATGGCTTTTGTAAACATCACATTGGAATTATAGTCAGGAACTGGAAAAAGAAAAAAAGAAAAAAGAAATTGAAAGCTTAACTCTTGAAAATGAATAGATGAACATATCAAAGTTACCAAGAAATTTTGCTGCATTAAAATTTCAAGACATAGCAAGCCATTCCTGAGGTAATTAAATTAATAACTGATATATTAAAAAAGAAGAGATGTATAAACAAAGGGAGACTAACACAGTTATTCAGAAAAGCTAAATGAAAGGAAGGCAAGAGCGAGATACACCAGACAAATTAAATAACAAGAAAGCAAGGATTGGGTTTTTCTACCAACAAAAGAAAGACACTCTAGGTTAAAATACACAGTGTATGATAAAATACAATAGTTATAAATATCTATGTATTAAATAAGCAATCACTTGTAGAAAGCAGAAATTAAGAAGATAAAGGAATCATATAAAACACGTTGGTAATAGGAAAAAGTAACATGCTACTCCCAGTTCAAGAGAGGTCAAGTGGAAAAACAGGTATAGCAACTCTTGCTGGAATGAAGCATTGTTTTCAGAGGCAAATGGGCAATGAAGCCTGTGGAAACTGACATGGGCTTCCAAATTCTAATCCTGCTATTTCTTAGTAAGATATATTTTGGGGAAACGTAAATCTTTGAGGTTTCATTTGCCAACTAAAAATTGTAGCTAGCCATCTGGTTGTATAAGAATGAAGTCCCTAGCCACTGCAGTTGCTGACCTTCAACACACCCTGAAAGGAGTTTAGGGCAGAGATCAGGAATGAGGCACTCTGTGCTCTGGGAAAAAATGGCAGAACAGGCCTTCAGATAGATATTTTCAAGAGAAGACTTTATGGGCCCAATTTTTTGCATCTTCTCATATCTAAAAAAGCACTAAATCATTAACGGAGATATCTGCTTCTCGTGACTAGTAGCAAACTTCTTGTGACTAGCAGCAACCTTCTGAAGAAATGTGTGTTTAACTGCATGTATCCTCATTCCCTAAAATCATATATATATACTGACCATTCCCCTACCTCTTTGGAACAGTTCCTCAGAGCTATCTGAGAGCTGACTCCTGGGCTATAGTCCTCATTTGGCCCAAAATAAAACTTAATTCACAACTCTTGCATTGTGCATTATTATTTTTTCAGTTGACACTTTCTTCTTGTGTACAAGGGAACAACAACAAAAAAATCTTATGACTTTACTATAAGGAAAATATGTGATAATGCAGGTAAAGGATTTAGCCTGGAGCCAGGAACATATAAATTTTTCAAAAAACTTTTAATAAGTTCTTACTAAAGCTTACAGAAGCCTAAAGTTTTCTAAACCTTATCCTCTAAGTCTTAGTATTTACAATGTCTCTCAAATATGCCAGTCCTCAATTTTTTTTAACAAATGGAAACTAATGTTAACTGCGGTTTAACTAGTAAATAGTTAAAATGATTTCTTTTATATTCTGAAATATTCTGCTGAATTGGAATCTGGTCCCATCGGGGAAAAAAAAATCTAGTAACTCTAGTCTTGTTGAAAAATAAAGAGATGAAGTCAGAAGAGCAGAGACTGGGGACAGATAATGGAGAAATGTGTAACAGTCATACATTCTAGTACCAGTTCAGTTATCTGTTTTCACCGACTCCATTCTGATTGAGTATTTAGAGTTGCCTAATTTCCTTGTTTTTACTATTAATAAATATTAAGTTAATTTCAAAAATGTTGATGCCATTGACAGATTTCTTTAAGTGCTTTGGAAACTTCACAGCAAGCATGTTACTCTGCTGTCTAGTTGACAGTCAATTATTAATACACTTATATCATCAATTTATTAGAACAAACAGTGGTGGATAATAATAATAAATAAATAGTAGGGTTAATTAGTGAAAACTAATTTTGTTCTTATTTAGCAAAATGGCAACTGAAATTCTGAAAACTCACTGACTAAATATTAAAGTCAAAATAAACTATTGCATACTGTGTTTTTCCTTTTGATAGCCGTTTATGAAATCCATTTATTCTTAGCACATGCAACTTCAAGCTGGGTCTATTTTAGATTTTAAAAATCAAACCCAACAAGGTGGAAATTCAAAGCAGTGTTTACTAATAAACACTGAAAAATGGATCTTAAATACTGTAACAGAATTTAAATAACAAAATAAAAATATTGTTTTAATAGATATTTACCCATAAAAAGGTAGTTAGAAAAAATTTTACGTTTCTTCACAGATAGTACACGTATACTTACTATCTTTCCATGGGTCTAAATGGAAAATACTCGAGTAAACATATTTTCTTTTCAATTAAACTTACATTTAAGCGACAGTATTAAAATAAGTACACTGACATCATTATCAACTAAAAGGCAAAGCTGAAAAAATTTCAATTACACTCAGAATTTTTAAGGCTGCTGTTTGAAATTATTACACGAATTAATTACTATAAAATTTTATTTTGCAGTTTTAATTTTATTTGTACCTAAATATTTGTGCATATGTTTGTGTGTGTTTTCCAAAGTCACAGATTTTCACTGTAGAGTTCATGGCTTTTTAAATGTGACTAACCTATGACTCTAATAGGAGCTCAATAAATACTTCGTAACTAAAATATGGTTATATCTTAGTAAAATGTAAGGAAATATGAATAACCAGGGTGACATTTATTACCTAGCTCAAAATTATTAAGTTCTACATTTTTAGCCCTTGGGAGAGTCTGACTGTGAGTCTGGTGTGATCTTCCTCAAAGTAAGAACATGCTGGAGAAAGTAAAGAGTCTCATGTTAGATCTTGAACTCAATTCAGAAGCCACTAAGTATATCGTTTTTTATGTCAAAAGTGTTTATTTAGCTGAATGATCTATACCACAGCAAAGGATGTGAGAATTTGATATTCCAAGTGCTCACATGTTCACCATGTATAAGTATCATATGTAGGAATTATTAATGTGGGATGTGAGACAGACGACAGAAGGAGCAAAGTTAAAAGTGATGGGGATACAGCTAAACAAATGAAAGGTATCATCAACTGCAATCAATTTTGAGTTTCAAGTGTCCTGTAAGTTAAGACCATTTTTAATGAGAAAAACTAACTTTTCAATGTGATTGTGTTTATTCTTACACCTTATTCAATTATGTCTTCAAATCTACAAATTTAAAGCTGAATTTTAAGTAATGTTCATATGTGTCAATAAGTGTTTTACATATTTATGTGCTATATAAATAGACAAAATATAATGCACAATATTACATTTTAAAGTATTTAATTGAAACAGAAATAACAGTAGATATTTCTATTTAACTTCATTTCATGTGAAGAATAATAACAAATGGCCATAGAATATTACCAACATACATCTGACCTGTTATTCATATTACTTAATAGTTATATGCATAAAATAAGCAATATTTGTTAACATTTATGATACTATTAAGGTATTTTATTTCATACGTCTTATACTATATTTTAAGTGTATGGAGAGTTGAACAAAAATTATAATGGTCATATTTTACTAATGAAACTATTATTTATGAAGAACATTATCAACCATATCAGCCTACAATTCATGATGTACTAAAACTACAGAAAAGGCAAGCACTTAACATGACTTAAACAGTTAAAAATTCAGTGTATTGGGGCTTCCCTGGTGGCGCAGTGGTTGAGAGTCTGCCTGCCGATGCAGGGGACACGGGTTTGTGCCGTGGTCTGGGAAGATCCCACATGCCGTGGAGCAGCTGGGCCCGTGAGCCATGGCCGCTAAGCCTGCGCGTCCGGAGCCTGTGCCCCGCAACGGGAGAGGCCACAACAGTGAGAGGCCCGTGTACCAAAAAAAAAAAAAAAATTTCAGTGTATTCTGTGTCCTTAGTATTGAGTTATCCTGATTAATCTATGTGTTTTTTTTAATATGTCATTTGCATTAATTAAGTCTGATTACTGTCCTTAATAATGCAACAATTTTTCTTTAGACTAAGAAATAAATCTCTTTTAAAAAAATAATAATATTACAACTAATGATGATAATAAAGACAGAAATGACATATGAAGTCTTATCATATGTCATTGACCTACCCACTTGACAGAATTCTGGAATACCTTGCAAATTCCTTAGATAACATCCAATGGGCATGTATCCAGTTCAGGAAAATATCTTTGATTTATATTGCCTCCAATTTAATGGGCCAAATAAAGAATTAAGTGAAACTGTCAGTAAACACCTAAGTTAGCCCATCTAACTCATTTATATATTTATTCTACAAAGAATCACAAAAGCTTATCCAGATAAAATATGTTGACTTCAGTTTTGGTGCCATTCCTACGCTGAAAATATTGTAAGTTCTGTAAAGTTTCTATTTAATAAATGTATTGGTACAGAGCAACATATATTAGCACAAACAGAACACCTATTTTGCATAATGGAACTGTAAATGACAGCAATATGGGCCTCTATATGTTATATTAGTCTCTTTTCTCATTTGCACTCCCCATTCAGCCAAATGACCACATAATGACTTTCACCACAGAAACTCATTAACAAAAGCAAGTGCTCAGATATTTATCTCTGGCCACTTAAAAACTTTATCTAATGTGTCCTGATCAGAATCAAGAAGAGAGACAATAACCTACAGTTTTCAAACACAAACACAAATGTAGGTTTAATCATTTAGCACCTTTAATTATCATGTTGTTTTAATACAGAGAATCATATTATGACTTAGGATACGTTGTCTTCATGAAGACCCTTTTTTGCTTAGAATCCCAGAGATATATTTCTTTTCAATCAAACCATTTACATTTTAAAGCCAGCTTTCTGATGTTTGAAAAAGGAGAATTGTATTGAGGCTGGGCACTTATCACAAAACAAACAAATGAAAAAACACATGGAGTATTATATATGTATATTTATCTACTGGCATAATTTATTTATTTATTTTTTGCCACACCACACAGCTTGTGGGATCTTAGTTCCCAAACCAGGGATTGAACCCCAGCCTTAGGCAGTGAAAGTGCAGAATCCTAACCACTGGTCCACTAGGGAATTCCCTCTATTGGCATAATTTAAAGGTGTTGTGTCCAGAGGTTGAGAATCCCTCTTAGCCATATGCGAAAACAAAATTGTCTGTTATATTCCTGATGTCTGTTTAGTTCAAAATCATTATTACTTCTGAAGATTGAGTATGACCTTCTGAAAACATATAAAGATTGGGAGGAAGATGTTTTAGAGTTTTTTTTTTTTTAAGAAAATATACGTAAAATTGAATATGTATGGAATTAACTTCAATAACCATCCATAGAAGTCATAAACAATAAAACAAGTTTGGTAGTGATAATAGGAAAATTTCCAAACTCTGCTTTATCTATTTTGTATGCATATTTAATATTAGAAAGTTTTCTTTTAATAACCATCAGCAGACCTAAAACACACTTTTTAAAAAAACATTGCCTGCTAATAATTTTGCTTAGTTGTTGAAAGTGTTTCAAAGTGATTTAAAGTCTTTATTGCGTTTTCATGCTTCTGGAGCAAATTTTTAGTATTTTTGAGGCAAAATTCTGTCCTTACATAACACCAGTGAAGTTAAAACACAATTATTTTTAATAACAATAAAATAAGAAATAAAGTTTTAAAAAATATTTACCCACATATTCATTTCTTGATTGCTTTTTTCATATATATATATATATATATGAATGAATGTAATCTATATTTATCCAGTATTATTTTACATCTGCTTGAAAATTTTAATTAACATTTCTTAGAGTGTATAATTCTATACTGTGTATAGAATTCTTGGCTGAGGATATTTTTTGTTTTCAGCATGTGATGATACAATTCTATCAGTTTCTGGGTTGGGTAGTTTCTGATGAAAAGTATGCTGTAATGTGCTTCTTTGTTCTTCTTATAATGTGCTTTTATCCCTTTGTGCTTTAAGATTTTTTTTTTTTTGCCATAGGTTTCTATAAGTTGGTTATTTCATGGTTTAATGTTGTTTTCTATGTGTTTATCTTAATGGGATTTTCTTGAGCTCCTTAGATTTGTAGGTTTATAATTTCATCAAAGTTAGAAAAATCTTACCTATAAATCCTTTAAATATTTATTCACACAGACTCCTTTTTTTCTGCATCTTCAAATAACCTTTGGTTAAACTGCTTATTATTTTACAGGTCACTGAAACTATTATTTTTTTCATATTTTTTTCAATGTGCTTCATGTTGTCTAGTTTCTATGGTGTCTTCAAATTCATTAAGATTTTTTTTTGTAATACCTAATCAATAGTTAAACCCACTCCAGGGATTTTCAAATTTCAGATATTACAGTTTCCATCTTTAGAAGTTCCTCTTTTTATATCTTCCCCTTCTGGGTTGCATTTTATTGCTTTCTGGCATGGTTAGTAATATTTGTGTAGATGCTGACGCATTTAATTTTCTCTTATTTTGAGTGTCTGGATTTTTTTCTCTTCTTCTAAAGAATATTGTGCTTTTTTCTTCTAGGCAATTCATTACATTAAGTGTCAGCTTGAATGTCAATTGTTGTTTTAAAGCTTTGTCAGGGAATGTTTGGAGTACCCTACACATTGATGAGCAGTTAGCCTTAATACTAAGCCATGGATCTTATGGAGTATTATTGAATTCTACTCCAGCATGTTGAAACTCAATTTCATTACAGCTATATGAAACTCTAGAAACCATTCCACTCATATGTTTCAGCCCATTTTTTTTTACCCACATTTGTGGTACTTTACCCATTCTTTTTGGTTGAGTTTTCAAGAAAAATTCAACAGGACCTAATGTCCACTTATAGAGCTTTTTTCTCTAGAGCTCCCTTTTCTCTGAAACTGTGCCCTAAAATGTTCAGATATGCCATCATCTTTCCTAAAATCTGATCACTATTCTGAAATTCAGCAAGACTACTGCTTGGGATATTCCTCCTTGCTCTGTGCTCTAGGTGTTCCTCCAGCCATAGAGCCTGAAAATCAATGGGTTCATCTTGTTTGGTTTAGTTCTCTCGGAAACCACAGTCCACTTTTGGCTTTTCAGTGTCTGAAAACAGTTATTTTTTTAAAAAAATTTGTCCAATATTAGTGTAAATCTGGTTCCTCCAACTCTAACATGGTCAGATACATGGTCACATGCATATTCACAGGCTGACATTTTCGAAAAAAGAGCTCATAGTGTGTCATTATTTCAACCAAAGTCCATTTCCAGTTTGTAAACGGCATATTAACTATGTTAGATATCTGTTTGTTGTTAAAGTTCTAATGATTATGAATTTTTGCTCAATTTATTAGCAAGTTTTAACTGGGTAAAGTTTTTCTAGATTTACAGGGGATAAACATTCTACAGTTCTTGGCCTGTTGTGCATAAGCAGACTTATTTGTGGTTTTTCTTTCATACAGGGCTCTTACTTGAAAGTCACAGCTTCTCATGATTCATTGCTTATAATACACTCATGTTTTGCTTCCAAGTACTTTTCTCTAAAAAATACACATTCAAAGCTGTTTTGCTTTTGCTTCTAAACTCTTAACACATTTTAAGTTGTATACAAGGGGTTATAGTCTATGAATAGAGGTAAATATGGAGATTTTTATGAAGAGGAAGGTAGAACAAATATAGCTGATTCTGAAAATAAGCCTCATTCTGGGAGATGGGGTGAGAGTAGGGAAGAATATCTGATATTTTTACCTTTAGAAAGTAAAATTATAACAGGATACATTTGCATCAAAGTTTTCCCAGTTTTTTTGATGGCACCTATCTATAAGTGATGCAAGGAGTATTGTTGAATTATACAGGATTATGATTATAAATCAAACTCTATTATTGTTAAAGTTAGTGAACATTGGGCTCCCCTGGTGGCGCAGTGGTTGAGAGTCCTCCTGCTGATGCAGGGGACACAGGTTCGTGCCCCGGTCCGGGAAGATCCCACATGCCGCGGAGCGGCTAGGCCCGTGATCCATGGCCGCTGAGCCTGCGCGTCCGGAGCCTGGGCTCCGCAACGGGAGAGACCACAGCAGTGAGAGGCTCGCGTATAGCAAAAAAAAAAGTTAGTGAACATTTTCCACAGATATAACTAATGTTTGTCTGATTCCAGGGTTGCTGCCTACTTTGTGTTATCTTCACAGATATTTTAATGGGATTTTGAATCAATGCAAAATTTTACAAACACAAACTGTATATCTGCTATGGTGAAATCTGAAAGTTTGTTCTTTAGACATGGTAGGAAACAGAAATTCATTTCTTGGTTTGGAAAAAAAAAGCATTAAAATTATTATTGTTGATATCTTATATGTGATATAATTTAGCATTTATACAAACCCCCCAATATAACAAAATAGCTTTTAATTAGCAGAATCAAGTAGATCTAATCATTATGAAGTAATAAAGTAACTTTTATTTTTGAGTTAAATTATGTAAATGTCAGAATTAAGTTATGTGTTCTCTTCCTGTGAAAGATTTAGAATCTTATCAAATATTTTTTTCTAAATAATTCTGAAACATAATGAAAGAAAATATATTTATGGATTAAAATTAATTTTAATATATTCCTATATTGCTCAGTGGTAATTTTAAAATTCACCATTCAAAACAATTTTTTTCAAAATTCCAAACAACTAGTTTATTTTAGTAATTTCTGTAGAATTCAATTCTATAGAATCTGAAAGGAAAAATTCATCTCAACTTTGTGTTCAAAGAGGTGGAAAATAGATCAAGATAAATGTTTAGAGCCAAGTAAAAATAAGAGAGTGTGGGGAGTTTGTTTTCTAACTATGCTGGAACTACATTTCCCAAGATTCCTTTCTCCATAATTTTATGTTAAAATTAGCCACAAGATAATTTTGCATGAGATTTGTAAGGTAGAATTGAAGAAACCTCATGCTCTGTAGGTTAATTTAGAGTGGCAAGCACCACTGTAGTCTAGCACATTGTTACTATCTGTTGATTCACTTTATTGATGAGGGCAGCAGACAGGCCTTCACTTATCCTGCCCTCCTCCCTGTACACAATGTACAAACTGCACAAAATGTTCTAGTTGTCCTAATGGGCTCCGATTTCCTCTCATGTCCTAGGATTTCATGCCCAGTTTTTCTTCCTTACTACCAGCTGACATTTAGCAATTCAGGCCTATCACCAGATTCAGAGGCTACAGCTCTTTATATATATTTTAACCAGTCCCCCAACTAATCAAAGTCTTGATATTCCTATAATATAACCCTTACTCCATAATGCTCTTGGTATTTCTGCTTCCCTAATTGAACCCTAACTGATACAGAGAGAGATAAGGATATTATTACTTTACTTGCAAACCTCAGTTTTCTTACCTGTTATATGTGTAAATTGTCATGTTCTCTTAGATATAAATGTAATAAGATATGTATAGCACTTAGGACTGTATCTGTCAAAGTAAGCACTATATATATATATATATATATATATATATATATATCTAGTATAATAGGAAAATGGTAAATATGATGCTTGACCTGCTGAATTTCATGTTACTTATATTTTCCTTAAAATGAATACTGCATTTGCATATTTAAGCACAAGTTTCTCATTTCTGTACTTATTTATTATGCCTCTATTGTGAAAGTGGCAAGTCTGTTACATTTTATTCTGTTAAATCCACTTTCATTTTTATATAGGATAATTTTAAAGTGGAATGAAACCATATTTATAAACATAATTAAATGAATAAAAAACAATATTTACAATTTCGAGACAAAATAATTCAGCGATTTGTTTTTCAAACATTTATAAATACTTAGAACTTTTCATGTGAACAAGTAGCATTTGATACAAATGTCATGTTTTAGAGTTGAAATACTTTATTTCTTTTTTTGACTATAAGGATAAATAGAAATATTCATGTAAAAGTACAATCTGAAATAGAGGATAATTTAAAATTTTGCAATTTAAATTTACATGTATGGAAATATAATACTTGTCCTGGCTTCTGATTTTATTATATTCATTTACTTAAACAGTCATTTTCACAAGTATCTTATTCATAGAAAATTTCCTTTCTGTTAGGTTTAAATAATCCAAATATTTTTAATAGATGAGGTATCTCTTTTCCTTTGTTTAAAAAAAAATCTTTAAGAAAAGCTTCAGTTTCAGAACTCCAGAAAGAGCTGACAAAATTCCAAGATTCCTAGAATGAACATTTATATTTTCTTTTTCAACTTTATATATTAGATTGTGTATTAAATTCTCATTAATTTCAGATTCATTAAATTGTACTCTAAAGAAATAAATTCCAATGTACAAACCACATTTTAAAAATAAAATTAAACTCTTGATGTAGAAGATGACTGTCCAACAAGAGACCATTAGCAATTCCTTCTTATGCTCCACAATAAAACATGCTGTGTAGAAGTGATTGCATTTGAAGTTATTCGTACATTTGAATGCAAACTACCCAACCGTGAAAAATGAGGCTTCCATTTGTTATAAAAATAAATTCAGAGGCAATGCTTTGCTGGCAAAGCCATTTGGGCATCTCAATTCATAATATTCATGGTAACATAAACAGATGTCTTTGCTCATACTGTGAGCTGCTGTATGATATTGTTTTATTCAACATTACTTTATATCTAAAGTGACTGTAGGTGACTTGTTTTAGGATATTAAAAAATATACTCCTGATATAGAGATCCTAAGGGAAATTATACAATAATGTTGCCACCATAACTAATTTTCTTCTTATGAAACCATGATCCCACTACAATTTTAGAGCTAAAGAAAATATTGTTTAACATCACCATTTCCATGTTCATATCTCAGTAAATCACAATAAGGTAATTTTTTAAAATAAAAACATACTTTATGTTTTTATAAAAAACATAAAGGACTGCCTTTGGGAAATATGTTTTCATTTCTAAATTAAAAGTACCATGAAGTAAAGACTGAATAAATTACATACTGCTTATTGACACTCTATTTACTTCCTTTTTATTAGCAAAAAATACATTTCTCTGAGAAAATATCATAATAGTGTTGCCCAGCACATTTTAAGAGAGTTTATTCAAGAGAAGAATAAATTCTGCTGAGTATGCTTTTGTTTAAAACTCCTGGGAAAAATTTAAGAATGCAAAGATATTATCTTAAATGTAGCAGTCCTCTCTGCCCAAGTACATGCACTCACATTCATATATTGATTTATACATTGGAAACAGTATAATGTAATGCAAAGAACAAAGATTTGGGGTTTAAAAAAACCTATTTTTGATCTGAATTCAAACGGCTATATAAGTTTTACATTTAATACTCAAAATTCATTTTCTCATCTATAAAATGGGAATAATAAAAACTACCCTCAACATTTTTGAGGATTGAATTTTTAAAGGTTGAATTAGAGAATGATAATGAAATTTTTAATTTAGTGCTACACTAAATTTATTACCATAAATTTGCATTTTTAAATGTTTCTTGGTATTTAATAACACTTGAATTAATCCAGTGTCTTTATATTGGGCCCCAAGAAATAAGACACTCAATTAAATGACCCTAAAGACATCTCCAAAAATACTGACTTATGGAAAAAAAAAACACCAAACTCCAAAGCAATCTTTCAGATGCTCCTTTTTTGTTACATTTGACTCAGTGATATATTAATATCAGGTGTTAATGGCAATTTTAATGGCAATTGTTTGGTAGTAAGTGCTCCTAACATATTTTTCTTTTCACAAGAAAGAAAGGTAATTATGAGAGAAAAATATTAAATTAATTTTGGGCATGGGGAAAATCATAGCCTTCTTTCCATTATATTGTTCAAGATATTAAAGCACTTTTATGAATTTAGTTCACTTATACTAAATGCTACTAATAATCTATCACTAGTTATTTGACAAATAATATTATACAGTTTAAATTTTATCTCCTTTCAAGATGCCATTTAACATTGTTGCTCAGGTTGACTTTCCTTGAGATTTCATGATAATGTTTTAAGTGATACTTCCATATATATTTATTCTCTGTGTATCTGTTAGTTTCTATGTACTGTAAAAAATAATAATAATAAAAAACACTTCAGTTAAATAGAGTTTGGAGACCAGAAAGGGGAACTCTCATGCACTGCAACCATAGCAGAGCCAAATAGTAAGACTCCTCCTCTTTCCTGGCAAGGGCTCAGCCAATGAAAAGCCATAAACTCTTTGTTTACTCTAGCCCTCTCAACTTCTTTGTACCCTCTATAAAAGCACAGTCCTTCCCTTGCTGTGCAGGGATGTGCGTATAACTTGACATGGTTGCAGACCCTGAACTGCAATTCTGTTGATCCCAAATAAAACCCACTTTTACAGAAGAAATATCTGGCAGTCTCCTTAGTTCAGGTCAACATTTTAGTGGCCCATATGGGGCCCTGAAGGCTTCAGGGCTCGTGAGCCACAGGTGTGGTACCCTGAAGTATACAGGTATGGCTTTCTCCCAGATCTGAGCTCACACCCTCTTTACATTTGAAACTCTCCAAATTTTATCTCAGATCTATTTTAAGGTTTTGTCTTTCAGGTTAAAGTCTAATTCTGTATTCACGTAGTCCTTTGGCACTTCAGTCTGATTTTAAATAAGACTGTTTCAACTGAAGCTGAAAACGCACTTGATCCATTCCTTCAGAATTCCTGCTTCACTAAACCTGTGCTGTTTTTTTCAGCCTTGGTGTATTACTTTGGAATAAGTTATTCTCTGGAAACTGGCTGAAAAAAAGCCTTTGCCTGGCTCCTTCAAGACCAAGCTGTTTCTTTAGAACTGGCTGCTATTAGCTTGCAAGCTGTTTGTATTGAGCTGTTTGCACTGTAAAATGTTTAAACTGTTTGAAAATTGTTCTTTTACTCCAGAGAAAATCCTCTGAGAAATGAGATCCAAATTATCTAAGTATTTTGAGGATAGGGACTCTGGCAGATTTCATGCTTAAAAACTTTGGTCCTTTCTCATGTGCATTTTTAACTAAATGGATTGACCTGACCAAAGGCAACTTAGAATATCAATGGCCATTATGGGGAACTTTTGAAATCCCCACATTTATTTTCCTTAAAACTGAATTGGGCTATAATAGCTCAGACATTTCTAGAATTGAGTGCAATGCCTATTTTCACTGGTAGTTTGAGGCTTCACAATGTTATCAGGAGTCTAAAATTGCCTTTCTGCAAAATAAGATTTTAAGATTAACTGAGGCAAACAAATGACAAAAGAAAGATAAAATGGCTGCCAAGGCCTCAGGCTCTTCTTTCTTGGTTCTTTGTCCCAGGCTCTACTTCTGACTCCCCTATAGCCTCACTTCACCCACGCTAGTCACCTTGCTGAACTTCCTCTTTTCTCTGAAACTCTCCCCACTCCCTTTTCCTCTGAACTTTTCAGAATCTGTCTCTTTAAAAATTAAGTCTTCTGAGGATCCAGAGGCTAAACCCTAAGTTTTTATATTTCCTGGTAGAAAGCTGAACCGTGAGCCATAGACAAAGATTTCCCCAAAGTAAAAAAGATGCTCACAGAATTGCTGAGGAATTTAATATAATCATTTGAACTTATCAACCTAGTTTATCTGACTTATATCAGCTGGTTCATATGCTTGTCAGAGAAGACCAGGCCCAGCACTGGAGGAAACTGCTAATGGGAAAAATCCTGAAAGGTCTCTGTAATTATAACCGGTAGACCAGCACGCTAACTTATTATATGATCAGACTAGAGTAATCGCTAGGCAACTTCATCAAAGCAATTCCTAGAGCTTTTCCAAAGGCTGTTGATTGGAACAAAATTCAGGTTTGCAAACAAAAATCTGATGAACCTGTTCATGACTATTACAATTGACTTCAAATTATTTTTAAAGAAAATTCTGATCTACCTTCAGATGTTGATTACACTCAGAGAAACTTTTAATCCTACGGTTACTAATAGGCTGAACCAGGACCTTTCACTTCTTGTAAAAAGGACTGGGATGGAATGAGAAACTATGTCTATCCAGATTTAGTTAATCTGGCAAACCAGCTCTCCTGTACTCTAGATGAGTAACTTCCAAGGAAGACTGCCAAAATTCTTAATCTTCAACTCCAGAAAATGAAGGCTTATAAATAAAACCCAAACCCCCTAGTTTCAGCTTTTATTACCAAGAGCCAGTATATTAGAAATGAAATTATTACAAAGCTAAGCACATTAGGCACTTAAATAACCAGACTTCCCAATGTTCTCTCAACTTGCAATGACAGGGCTCCAAGGAATTACAGAGGCTCTTTCCAATTCTCCTTCTTCATCAGCTTGGAGAAACATTTCTCCAGATTGGAGATGAATCCCTTCTATTTCTAATTAACACCAAATCCACACTCTCAGTGCTCAACCCCACTACTACAAAAACAAACAAACAAACAAAAAAACAAAGCTTGCCTCAGGGTAGTAATACAATTCAAATAGTGGAGACCTCTAATAAACTGGTCTCTGAACCTATTCCCTTTTGTTTAGGCTCTTTAAGAGATATCCATCCTTTTCTCCTTAGTTGTTCTGCCCTTACCCATTTATTAGGCCAAGACTTCTTAGAGAAGTGTCATTGCAGAATTTCTTTCTCCAGACGGTGGAATAATTTGAGAATTTGATAGTAGTCATCAAGGTAATCAACCAGGAGAATTAAATGACCCTTTGACATCTTTTTATTTGTTTCATCTCTAACAGTACTACAGCTGATTCTGGAAACACTGATAATTTGTCCCAAGTGAAACAGCTACCATCTTCTTCATGGGAAAAAAAAAATCTCCAACTGATGTTGGCAAAATTCACAGCACACCTCCCATCAAGAGTCAAATAGACCCTTCAAAATTTCTTTCCAGATTAATCAATACCTTATAAATAAAGAATCCCTTCAAAGCATAAAGCCTATAATAGAAGATGTTAAGGCTCAAGGCCTCAGAATCACTTGTACTAGACGCTGTAACACTCCCATTTCACTGGTGAGAAAACCTAAGGGCCAAGGGTGGAGCTTTTTCCAAGATCTCTGAGCAATAAATGACATTGTTATTCCTAGACACTGTTGTTTCTAACCTTCATACATTACCAACATCCATTCCCATTAGAAACAAATTCTTTACTATAATTGATTTAGCAGTGCATTCTTTACTATTCCAGTTGAGGAGGCTAGCCAATATCTTTTGCCTTCACTTGGGAAGAAAAGCAATTCACCTGGACAGTAGTGCCTCAGGGTTTTACTGACAGTCCTTTTCTAACAAATACTGAAGGCTGATCTGAATGATATAAAGTTCCCTAGAGGTTCTACTCTGTTGCACTGTGTGGATGATTTGCTGCTTTACTATCCTTCTCAAGCCTCCTCACAGGAAGACAGCATCCATCTACAAAAACTTTCAGTCTTAAAGGGACATATGTTCACCAAAGAAGAGTTGCAGTTTGCCCAAACCCAGGTTTGATATTTAGAGCAACTGGTATCAAGTCACGGTTTACACCTAAATCCAGATAGACTTTTTGGTGTCTTAAGTTTCCCCAAACCAAAAACGAAGTACCAGCCATGACGTTTTCTTGGGTTGGTTGGTTACTGTCAAAATTGTATTCCAAATATCCCTTTTATGGCCAAACCTTTATATGTTTGTTTTACTAAAGGAAAACAACCCCAACCCAATTTATGGGAAGAACAAGATGACATGAACTTTAAGGTCTTAAAGGAGAGTTTGATGAATCTATCTGCCGTTAAGAATCCCAATTATCAGATTCATTTTCTCTTTTTGTATAGGAAAGGGAAAGGAATGACTTTGGGGTACTCACCCAAAAACACAAGGACCCATAAGATATTATAGCTAGCCACTGAACCTTATGGCATATGGATAACCCCTTTACCTTGAAACTATTATGGCTACTGCCCATTTGATTAAGACTATCAAGAAAATCACTGTGGTAACCCCTTTAACCATTTTTGTACCTCACGCATTAGAAGCTCTTCTGAATTCTCATTACACTGAACATTTCTCAGTCAGCCACCCAACCTACTATAAACACCTTTTGTTAACTGCTCCTCACATTACTCTTTTATGTTGTAGTAACATTAACCCTGCTACTCTTTTCCCCTCTATCACTGGTGAAGTCCTTCACAACTGCTTAAAGCTGATGGATAACTTTCTGACTCTTGTGATGATCTACAGGAAATTCCTTTGGTATTTCTGACTTCTCATGGTTTGCTGATGGTTCTTATTTAAAAGGTGACAATGGCAAATATTGTGTTGGGTATGTTATTGAAACTCCTTTTGATGTTGACGAGCCAGTATCTTGATCTATATCTACTTTGGTCCAACAGGCTGAATTATATGCTCTTACACAGGTTTGTACTTTAGCCAACAACAAAACTGCCAATATTTATTTTGATAGTAGACATGCTTTTGGAGTAGCTCATGATTTTGGAATGCTGTGGAAGCCACAGGTCTTCCTTACTTTCAGTGAAAATAAAATTTAAAATAGCCCCTACATTCAAGAATTATTAGATGCAATATTTTTGCCTGCCACTTTAGCTATTATAAGATTCCAAGGCATTATAAACTTGATTCTCTGGAAGCTAAAGGAAATCACCTTGCTGAAATTTCCAGAAGAAATGTTATCCTTATGTTTTTGTCATGGCTTATATATTTTCACACTGGACTGAAGCCTTCCCGTGCAAACAGGCTACTGTCTCTTCTATGACTAAAGTCTTTTTGGAAAAGATCCTTCCCTACCTAGGAAACATCTCTCCAACTTCATAGTGATTGAGGAATTCATTTTACTGGCCAGGCAAATTTGTGCTGTTTAGCTGGTTTTACAACACTTTCACTATGCTTATCACCCTAATCTTCTGGTTTAGATGAACACACTAATAGCATTATTAAGATTCAATTGGGAAAATTTATAAAGTTCCTCCAAATGCCTTGCACAAAAGCATTGCTGTCAGTCTTTCTAAATCTTAGACCCACTCCTTTCGGACTTCATAAACTCTCACCCTTCGAGATAGTTGCAGAACACCCAATGCACTTGGTTCCTGCTTCTTTTGAACCACAACTGATAAAAGGGAATATACTTGAATATTCCAAAGGCTTGATTGCTTCTATTAGAAATAACCGTGTTTTAGTAGAGCAATATTTTCACAGTGTGCCCTTGGGAAACAAAGACTTTAAGCATCACACCTTGCAACCTGGAGATTTTGTTTATTGAAAAAGACACCTCCAGAAAAACTCTCTTCACCCTCACTATAGAGGCCCCTATCAGGCACTGCTAACGAACATTTCTGCCACCAAACTCCAAGGAATAAATTCCTGGATCCACATGACTCACCTAAATAAAGCAACAAACCTTAGCTAGAACTGCATATTATCTGGTGGCCTGAAAGTAAAGATTTTCCAGAATTGAAGTAGACAACATATGATGAGACAGTTTTCCCAACGTATCTGGACCAGGCCTGTTGGAAGCTTGTCACTAAACCTTTGGTGATGACATACCACTTCAGAAGATCTCCATGTCTATGTCCTTGATAGCATACAGATGTTAGATAAAAAGTACCTGAGAGTTCTCTCTCCTGCCCTTCCTTTTCCCTCAAATGTGACTTCAAATTCTTATCTGTACACTTTCCCTCCAACATGAGACACACACCCAGGAAACGTTCTTCTTGACACTGAGGGACGAAAAGCAACTGAAGCTAGAAAACCTGACTTTGGATCAATAATGTTTTCAAGGAAAGATCGTGATCAAAAGAGGGAAATGTAAAAAATTAATACACAAAAACCTCAAATAAATAAAGTTGATAGACCAGAATGGGAGCTCTCATATCTTGTGATGATAGCCTAGCCCAACAGGAAGAAGAAAGACTCCTCTTCTTCCTTGGAAGGGACTCAGCCAATAACAAGCCATTAACTCTTTGTTTACTGTAGCCCTCCCAACTTCCTTTCCCCCCATTAAAGTGTTCTCCTTCCCTTACCATGTAGGAATTTGTATGTGGCTTGCCATGGTTGCAGACCCTGAATTGCAATTCTCTGCTGATCTTGAATAAACCTATCTTTGTTGGAGAAATATCTGGCAGTCTATTGAGTTTATCTGAACAATAATTATATAGAAGTATAGAAAACTTCTCATATCCTTAGGAATCATATAATCTAGCTACTGAAATAAGGAAGATTCACACAAAGTAATTTCCTAACAGTATGAGTATAAATTTACATTGCATCTTTGAATGAATAAACCGTAAAACTAATTAAAAGAATAAGCAGAAAAATAATAATTTTAGGTCAAATAACTTACCTGAAATACTGCAGAAATTTATCAAAGCTTAAAGATAAGTATTTTGCATTTGTGACAATTAAAATATTAGAATATCTATGTTGTACTTATTTCTATTGCATCATCTTAAACTTAAATTGTTGGATATATAATAACATAGTTGAGCAGTGGCCCTGTATCATTTTTAAGTAGAATGTATTTAGTAATTCATTAAAAATATTAATTGATGTGCTACCACTCTTCTTGCCTTAGGATACAGATCAAAACTTGTAAAGATCTTTGCCCTTTACATTCTGAGGGAACAAATAATCTGATAAATTTTATTACATAAAATTATGTAATATTTTGGAATACAATAAATACTGTAAAAAAAATACTCCAAATAAGAGGAATAAAGTGTGTCCATTAGGCTAATGGTGGGGAGGCAAGATGCTTTTTTTTTTTTAAACCACTTTATTGACATAAGATTTTAAATAAAATTCAATCTTTTTCAAGTACACAATTCAATAACTTTTAGTAAATATGTAGTTTTATGTAAACCACACACAAAAAAAAACAATTTTAGAACATTTCTGTGACGTCAAAAAAGAATATTTGTGTTTACATGCAGCCATTCCATTTTCCTAACCCCGCCTAAGGCAAACATAAATCTATTTTATGTTTTCTTTCTATAGGTTTTCTTTCTCTAGAAATTTTACATAAGGCAATTGTACAAAATGCAAAATGCAGTCTTTTCTATCTGACTTCTTTCATTTCAGATTTTTTGAGGGTCATCAATATTATAGCATGCAAAATTATTTCATTCTTTTTTAACGTAAAACAGTATTCCATGGTATGGGTATGTAAGCAGCTCTTTGCAGGAAATCTCCCTTAGCAGGAAACACCTTTTCTGGCCACTTTAGTAAAGCTCTATTGTAACTAACTTTTAAACCAGGCACCCCCACGCTCTACTCATCTCAGGCACAAGCACACCTTTCAAATCTTCTAGTCATACAATACCTTGTCTAACTTGTCGGTTCTTTCCGTAGATCAAAGTGGTAGAAATGAAGAACAAGTAATTAACAGATTACCAGACCTCTTTCCTACCTTCCCATTCAGTAATCTCCTGAACAAACTGTGTGAACAAGATAACATTTAGAGAAAGATCATAAGAAGTCCATGAGCCCGTATGCAGTGGGGGGATGGCAACCACTCTGACCCCTTATCACAATAAGTAACTGAGATTGCTTCCCTCCTTCCCTTTAAAATTCCATGACCAAGCAGAATGGAGGTGGTTTTGGGGGGACGTTGAGTCCACTATCTCCCCAAATTGCTGGTATTCTGATTAAAGACACCTTTCCTTTACTACCAAGATTTGTGAGTATGTAATTGATTTTGTAAGTGGCGAGCAGAGGGACCCCATTTGATAACAGGTATAACATATTTTGTTTATTCATTCACCATTTGATAAACATTTGCATTTTTTTTCCATTTTTTGACTATTATGAATAATGCTACTATAAGCATTCATTTATGTGTCTTTGTGTGGACATAGGCTTTTATTTTTCTTGAGTAGATACCTAGGAGTGGAATTGCTTAGTCATCTGGTAAATTTGTGTCTTCATTTTTAAGAAACTACCCAATTGCTTTCCAAAGGGGCTGTACTATTTTAAATTCCCACCACCTAGGAAAGAGGCATGGAACAGATCCTTTCCTAGCACCTTCAGAGGCATTGTGGCCCTTACCCACAACAGGATTTTGGACTCATCCCCAAAACTGTGAGAAGTAAATTTTTATTGTTTTAAGCCACTCAGTCTTGTAAATTTTTAAGTTAACCCAAGGAAACTAACACAAAAGGGGAGAGCAACATGATTCTGCTGTTTTATTAAAAGGTAGCAATGACAGCATATTTGTATGCTAATGGAGATGCCTCAGGAGAAAGGAAAAACTGATGATGTAAAGAAGAGAGGCTTCAGTGTCTGCTCTGACAAGAAAAATACTTGGTGATCATCACCCTGCCCTTGCAAGAAAAAGGTCAACCTAAAATTCAACAACTTCTCTTGGAATCATCAGAGAACTGAGGCCACAAGGTAAAGGACTATGCTGAAATCTGGAGAGCTGGGCAAATCTAGTTCTAACTGAGATGTTTCCCTAGAACAGAAGCCAGTGAAACCACACGCTGGTGGGAACACTAAAATGATAATTTTCCTGAATTGTGGGAGGCTGAATGTGAACTACTGTGCAAGACAAAGACTCAAGACTATTGAGTGCCACAGTCCAAGGGGTTAATCCTATATTTCCATAAATTTTACCTTCAGGAGCCCCAAAGGGTTCACACAGTGAAAAGCCAAAAAAGATCTCTTCCTGTCTCTGGCAAGGGGAGAGAAAAAATAATCCTTTTGAAACATAAATTTTTTGCATTTTTCAAAATGCAAAAAAATGTGTTTTGTTTTTTTTTTTTTTTCGGTACACGGGCCTCTCACTGTTGTGGCCTCTCCCGCTGTGGAGCACAGGCTCCGGACGTGCAGGCTCAGTGGCCATGGCTCATGGGCCCAGCCACTCCGCGGCATGTGGGATCCTCCCGGACCGGGGCACGAACCCGTGTCCCTGGAATCAGCAGGTGGACTCTCAACCACTGCGCCACCAGGGAAGCCCCTGCATTTTTTTTTATACGAAAATCTTACTCTCTAGAAGAAGCCTTTATCAGAGCAGTATCCCACTTTTCCTGAACTCCATTTCCCTAAATTAGGCTTCCAGTCTCACCAAAGGGGGTGAGTTTTAGAAACATTTGTGAAGGTCGCAACTGAGAGACACAGGTTCTCAACCTTAAAAGACTCAGATTTAATCATAAGATTAGAGAACTCTTTCCTTTCCCCATACCTTATCATAACATTAACACCACTCCAGTAGGAAAGTAGATTACAGCTGGAAGAGCTGCAAGACACAAATTGTATTTAATGTGGTATTCTTAGGGAACTCAAAAACAACAGTAGAAGTAAGGATGCAGGAGGAAACTGAAGGCTCTGGCATGTACAGCTACAGCAAATGTCAAATACAGCCCAACTTTATTAGCATAAAACTGTAACCAAGCAGGACCCTATGGGGCCTTCCCGGGTCAGGCCTTCCCCCATATCCTCTGCTTTAGCTCTTTGAAGTACACAGATAACAGTATCTGATGCACATTTCCCGAGATGTTTTACAGATGTGAAAAAAAACCAGCAAATGGAAAATATTAACTACTTGATGACCATGAGCACACAGCCCCAGGCCTTCTGGAGCCTAAGGACTGATAAAGTTAATCCCTGTGACACCACCCTCACCATCAGCCAAGCAGAGAATTGTGCACGAGGTGATCACACATACTCTGTGACCACCGCCCCCCTCACCTGGCTTTTAAAAATGTTTTGCCAAAACCCTTTGGGGAGTTCAGGGCTTTTCAGGGCATGAACCACACGTCTCCTTCCATGGCCCTACAATAAACCTTTCTCTGCTCCAAACTCCAACGTTTTGGTTTGTTTGGCCTCACTGTGCATCGGGCACACAAACTTGCACTAACAAAACCTCACACTAAAGACCTACTTATCTCAGTTCTTATTAGCCAATATATCAAGCCTAGCTTTTAACAAAAAATTACAAAGAAAAAGAGTATTTCTAGTAATGTCCATAGCTAGAATAGAAGGTATAAGATGCAGTGCACAAGGGGAAGGATTGTTTACTGTGGGAACATAGAAAATTGATGTATGGCCAAGAGGTTTGGAGGCAGAGAACCATAGGTACAGATGCTGGTAATGAGTAAAGGAGATGTGAGAGTTTATGCAAGTTCTTTTCTAATTGCCCTCGTTCCTTCAGGTAAGTAGGAAACAACATCATGAGCTTTGATTTTGGACAGGGCATCAGAGTCATAAGATCTTAAAATTTTGTCAAGAGGCATGATGTAAAATGTTTAGAATGAGAAAGTAAAAGCAAAGGTAAATGTAGTAAAATAGCCTGATGGCAGTATAAGATTCCCATGATGTTTATGGCTTAAATTGATGTTTATCAATTTAAAATAAGACTTTATGGCTTGATGGTTTGTCTGCTGAATTGTACGCTCAAATTTGCTCTACTGATGGTTTGGAGATCATTAACCTAAAAGATCAATTATTTGTACTAAAGCTAAGAGACTGTCAGAGTGCATAACACTAAGTTGTTATTTTAGCATATATTAAAGTCCTACCTTTAGAAAGGAAACTCTTGAAACTAGAGCCATGATTTGCTAACAGTGAGATTGAGGAAACAATTAGAAGCTAAGTGAAGGATTGTCCTGCTTCCTGAGGCAGGAGAGAGATGGGTTCCAGGTTAGGCATTTACAATTGGCCTCCTGTTTACATTTCCTGAGGAAGGAGGCAGGTGGACTCTAGGCTAGATATTTAATCAGCCTTCTGTTTGAACTTCGAGGTGGAAATAACAACAGGAACAAGGTAAATATCTGGACTTTGCTTCTTGTGGACACTTTAACAGTCATGGCAGGGACAGAGAGGGGCTAAACCCTATTTGAGTAAAAGATCAAGAGGTCATATATTCCCCATCCTTGAGGCAAGGGAGACACTGCACATGTGCAGAAAGTCTCCTTGGGGGTCAAAAAGGAGGAAGCACTACCCCATAATAGGTGATGCCAAGGCTCCCCATAGGCCTCTGGGCTGGAATCCATCTTGGAAAAAAAGTTGGGCATGCATGTTGGGGAGGGCCCTAGGGCAGGGCAAGTGTGGAAAAAGAAACCAGATAATTGGTCAAAGGTAAACAAAGACCCAGAAGAACTGCCCTGTATAAATGATTTAACTGCCTCTTTACAGCTCTCCTCCTCACTAGGGAGGATGCCCACACCCTTTCTTTCTGGGTGTGTATCTCAGCTTTGCTTCTGTCTACAAACTGTTTCTCTGTGTGCTCTCCCACTTGTTGTACTGTGTCTCTAATAATAAACTTGTATCTGTTTTTACAGTCTGTGCCTCCTTTAGAAATGCATTTTTCATTGGGGGCAAGGGCCAGGGAAATTTTGCTTCTAGCCTCTAGCCCCCTGGTGGACTAGTGGCTAGGATTCCTGGTTTTCATCCAGGCTACCCAGGTTCAATTCTTGGGCAGTGAACTAAGATCTCGCTTCAAGCCACCACTCACTGCTGCTTCTCCTAGATCATTCCCACTACAATTTAACCCTCTGAACATATTTTAATTGTTGCCTATAAAAAGTCAAGAATATGCATTTTGAAAATGTTAATGTTTTATACATGACCAATAAATGTTTAAAAAGAGCTCAGTCAAATCATTTAGAGCTAACTACATCATCTTTTCTGATTGATGATTTTATTTATCACTGAAATATGTTGGTATTTCACAAAATAAAAAGGAATTTTTTTCTTAAGTAATCCATGCTGCATGGCTTAAGCTATCAACATTTGGATTTTTCCTCCTTTCCTGCCATGTCCCTGCACTCTGCCCATAGATCCTCAACAAAATGCTGTTTTGTCGATTTAATAGCATCAATTACATTGTAAAAAATTAGTTTCTCTTGTTTAATGTTAAACATTTCAACACTTGTGATTTTGATAGTGTCAGCAATGCTATGATTTGAAGAATGATGTTGCATTTACTCATTTACTTACCAAGCTCTCTGTTGATCTTTTCTTCTTTTTAGTTCATCATCACAATTCATCTAAAACGGGCTGCCCAATTAACAGTGATACTTAGCAGAAGCAATTTCCTTTATGTGTTTGATGTGTGCCTACTGATATGGTATCAATCACAATTAAGCAAAAGTATTTTTGAAAATCTAATGAGTTTCTAATAATTCGAGTGTCATGCTGATATTAATTATCAGACTAAAAGTATATTCAGTTTGCAAAGAATTTTCCCTCTTAAAGTAGATGCAGCTGATAATTTGATGCATGATGATTCTATTTAAATATGTAATAATTCATTACTCACTGAATTATATTTTCAAATGTCATATATATTTGAAACATTTAAAAAGGCAAATATAAAATCCAAGTTATTTGAGCCTGTGTAATCAAACATTATGCTCTTTTAAAATATTATATATGGGCTTCCCTGGTGGCACAGTGGTTGAGAATCTGCCTGCTAATGCAGGGGACACGGGTTCGAGCCCTGGTCTGGGAAGATCCCACATGCCGCGGAGCAACTAGGCCCGTGAGCCACAGCTACTGAGCCTGCGCGTCTGGAGCCTGTGCTCCCCAGCAAGAGAGGCCACGATAGTGAGAGGCCCGCGCACTGCGATGAAGAGTGGCCCCGTCTTGCCACAACTAGAGAAAGCCCTTGCACAGAAATGAAGACCCAACACAGCAAAAGTAAATTAATAAACTCCTACCCACAACATCTAAAAAAAAAAAATTATATAAAATATTCTACGTGACTTTTTTTAAATCTAGAAAATGTAATGGCTCTCTGTAACATGAATATATCAATTTAAAAGAATTAATTATCTTAATTCACATGAAGCAAAATCTAAATTTTAACCAAGTGTCAAGGGCATATAACAAATGGACCAGTGAAGTGAAGTTTCTGTTGTTTCATCTGAATTATTTAGTTAATGTTTCATTTGTCCTAGACATTCTGTAACTGCATATATATAAATATACATACAACACACATATAAACACATATATAAATATATATTTATTTACACACCCACACATACTCATATAAAATTGTTTGCTCATTAATTTTATCTTCAATACATGTAGCAGCAGGCTTTACTCAGAACTATGACTGAAGTAGTATAAAACAATAATATTCAGATCTTTATTACTTTAGAAATTATGCTTGCTTTAAATTCATATTATCTTAGTTGTGTATCATTTATTGACAGCTAACTGCTGCGATTTGCTTACATATGAAAACATACTATTCATATTTCACATTTTATACAAAATTGAAATTTACTCAAAATGGATAATAGACCTAATGTAAGAGTTAAGTTATAAAGACTATACAAATTTAAGCAGCAAACACAGGAGAAAATCTTTTAGTTCTTGGGTTAGGAATTGAGTTTTATAAGCAAAATCAAAATAATCCATTAAAAAAAACCCAAAATAATACATTGGACTTCCTCAAATTCAAAGCTTTTGCATCTCTAAAGAGATAAGGAGAGTGAGAGGTAGGCGAGCAAACTGGCCGGAGCACCATAAGACAGAAGGAGAAAGGAAAACCAGAGTGGAGCGGCTCCATGATTCTTTTCCAAGGTACTTCTAAATGGGCTTAGGAGATTAGCATGCTTCATTTCCAGAATGTTTCTGCCGTGATTCAGATACACCAGAAATACAGCTACACGTGCAACAACTCCTACAGAACAACTACTGAACGCTGGCAGAAGACCCCAGACCTCCCAAAAGGCAAGAAACTCCCCACATACCTGGGTAGGGCAAAGCAGAGAGATTCCCGCAGAGAGGAGCGGTGCCGAGCGGCACTCACCAGCCCGAGAGGCTTGTCTGCTCCCCCGCCAGGGCGGGCGGCGCTGGAGCTGAGGCTCGGGCTTCGGTCAGAGCGCAGGGAGAGGACTGGGACTGGCGGCGAGAACTCAGCCTGAAGGGGGCTAATGTGCCACAGCTAGCCGGGAGGGAGTCCGGGAAAACTCTGGAGCTGCCGAAGAGGCAGGAGACTTTTTCTTCCCTCTTGGTTTCCTGGTGCGCGAGGAGAGGGGATTAAGAGCGCCGCGTAAAGGAGGTCCAGAGACGGGCGCGAGTCGCGGCTGAAAGCGCGGAGCCCAGAGACGGGCGTGGGACGCTGGGGCTGCTGCTGCCGCCGCCAAGAAGCCTGTGTGCGAGCGCAAGACACTGTCCACATCGCCCTTCCGGGAGCCTGTGCAGCCTGCCACTGCCGGGGTCCCGGGATCCAGGGGCGGCTTCCCTGGGAGAACGCACGGCGCGCCCCGGGCTGGTGCAACATCACGCCGACCTCTGCCGCTGCAGGCACGCCCCGCACTCCGTGCCCCTCCCTCCCGCCCGGCCTGAGTGAGCCAGAGTCCCCGAAGAGGCTGCTCCTTTAACCCTGTCCTGTCTGAGCGAAGAACAGACGCCCTCCGGCGACCTACACGCAGAGGCGGGGCCAAATCCAAAGCTGAGACCCAGGAGCTGTGAGAACAAAGAAGAGAAAGGGAAACCTCTCCCAGCAGCCTCAGAAGCAGCAGATTAAAGCTCCACAATCAACTTCATGTACCCTGCATCTGTGGAATACATGAATAGACAACAAATCATCCCAAATTGAGGAGCCAGGAGTCAGTGCTGTGCCTCTGAGGTGGGAGAGCGAACTTCAGGACACTGGTCCACAAGAGACCTCCCAGCTCCACATAATATCAAACGGCGAAAATCTTCCAGAGATCTCCATCTCAACACCAGCACCCAGCTTCACTCAACGACCAGCAAGCTACAGTGCTGGACACCCTATGCCAAACAACTAGCAAGACAGGAACACAACACCACCCATTAGCAGAGAGGCTGCCTCAAATCATAAAAAGTCCGCAAACACCCCAAAACACACCACCAGACGAGGACCTGCCCACCAGAAAGGCAAGATCCAGCCTCATCCACCAGAACACAGGCAGTAGTCCCCTCCACCAAGAAGCCTACACAACCCACTAAACCAACCTTAGCCACTGGGGACAGACACCAAAAACAACGGGAACTACGAACCTGCAGCCTGCAAAGAGGAGACCCCAAACACAGTAACATAAGCAAAATGAGAAGACAGAAAAACACACAGCAGGAGAAGGAGCAAGAGAAAAACCCACCAGACCTAACAAATGAAGAGGTAATAGGCAGTCTATCTGAAAAAGAATTCAGAATAATGATGGTAAAGATGATCCAAAATCTTGGAAATAGAATAGACAAAATGCAAGAAACAGTTAACAAGGACCTAGAAGAACTAAAGACGAATCAAGCATCGATTAAAAACACAATAAATGAAATAAAAAATACTCTAGATGGGATCAATAGCAGAATAACTGAGGCAGAAGAACGGATAAGTGAGGTGGAAGATAAAATAGAGGAAATAACTGCTGCACAGCAAAATAAAGAAAAAAGAATGAAAAGAACAGAGGACAGTCTCAGAGACCTCTGGGACAACATTAAACGCACCAACATTCGAATTATAGGGGTTCCAGAAGAAGAAGAGAAAAAGAAAGGGACTGAGAAAATATTTGAAGAGATTATAGTTGAAAACTTCCCTAATATGGGAAAGGAAATAGTTAATCAAGTCCAGGAGGCACAGAGAGTCCCATACAGAATAAATCCAAGGAGAAATACACCAAGACACATATTAATCAAACTGTCAAAAATTAAACACAAAGAAATCATATTAAAAGCAGCAAGGCAAAAACAACAAATAACACACAAGGGAATCCCCATCAGGATAACAGCTGATCTCTCAGCAGAAACTCTACAAGCCAGAAGGGAGTGGCAGGACATACTTAAAGTGATGAAGGAGAAAAACCTGCAACCAAGATTACTCTACCCAGCAAGGATCTCATTCAGATTTGATGGAGAAATTAAAACCTTTACAGACAAGCAAAAGCTGAGAGAGTTCAGCACCACCAAACCAGCTTTACAACAAATGCTAAAGGAACTTCTCTAGGCAAGAAACACAACAGAAGGAAAAGAACTACAATAACGAACCCAAAACAATTAAGAAAATGGGAATAGGAACATACATATCAATAATTACCTTAAATGTAAATGGACTAAATGCTCCCACCAAAAGACACAGACTGGCTGAATGGATACAAAAACAAGACCCATATATATGCTGTCTACAAGAGACCCACTTCAGACCTAGAGATACATACAGACTGAAAGTAAGGGGATGGAAAAAGATATTCCATGCAAATGGAAACCAAAAGAAAGCTGGAGTAGCAATTCTCATATCAGACAAAATAGACTTTAAAATAAAGACTACTAGAAGAGACAAAGAAGGACACTACATAATGATCAAGGGATCAATCCAAGAAGAAGATATAACAATTGTAAATATTTATGCACCAAACATAGGAGCACCTCAATACATAAGGGAAATATTAACAGCCATAAAAGGAGAAATCGACAGTAACACAATCATAGTAGGGGACTTTAACACCCCACTTTCACCAATGGACAGGTCATCCAAAATGAAAATAAATAAGGAAACACAAGCTTTAAATGATACATTAAACAAGATGGACTTAATTGATATTTATAGGACATTCCATCCAAAAACAACAGAATACACATTTTTCTCAAGTGCTCATGGAACATTCTCCAGGATAGATCATATCTTGGGTCACAAATCAAGCCTTGGTAAATTTAAGAAAATTGAAATTGTATCAAGTATCTTTTCCGACCACAATGCTATGAGACTAGATATCAATTACAGGAAAAAAGCTGTAAAACATACAAACACATGGAGGCTAAACAATACACTACTTAATAACGAAGTGATCACTGAAGAAATCAAAGAGGAAATTAAAAAATACCTAGAAACAAATGACAATGGAGACACGACGACCCAAAACCTATGGGATGCAGCAAAAGCAGTTCTAAGAGGGAAGTTTATGGCAATACAATCCCACCTTAAGAAACAGGAAATATCTCGAATAAACAACCTAACCTTGCACCTAAAGCAATTAGAGAAAGAAGAACAAAAACATCCCAAAGTTAGCAGAAGGAAAGAAATCATAAAAATCAGATCAGAAATAAATGAAAAAGAAATGAAGGAAACGATAGCAAAGATCAATAAGACTAAAAGCTGGTTCTTTGAGAAGATAAACAAAATTGATAAACCATTAGCCAGACTCATCAAGAAAAAAAGGGAGAAGACTCAAATCAATAGAATTAGAAATGAAAAAGGAGAAGTAACAACTGACACTGCAGAAATACAAAAGATCATGAGAGATTACTATAAGCAACTCTATGCCAATAAAATGGACAACCTGGAAGAAATGGACAACTTCTTAGAAATGCACAACCTGCCAAGACTGACTCAGGAAGAAATAGAAAATATGAATAGACCAATCACAAGCACTGAAATTGAAACTGTGATTAAAAATCTTCCAACAAACAAAAGCCCAGGACCAGATGGCTTCACAGGTGAATTCTATCAATCATTTAGAGAAGAGCTAACACCTATCCTTCTCAAACTCTTCCAAAATATAGCAGAGGGAGGAACACTCCCAAACTCATTCTACGAGGCCACCATCACCTTGATACCAAAACCAGACAAGGATGTCACAAAGAAAGAAAACTACAGGCCAATATCACTGATGAACATAGATGCAAAAATCCTCAACAAAATACTAGCAAACAGAATCCAACAGCACATTAAAAGGATCATACACCATGATCAAGTGGGGTTTATTCCAGGAATGCAAGGATTCTTCAATATACGCAAATCAATCAGTGTGATACACCATATTAACAAGTTGAAGGAGAAAAACCATATGATCATCTCAATAGATGCAGAGAAAGCTTTTGACAAAATTCAACACCCATTTATGATAAAAACCCTGCAGAAAGTAGGCATAGAGGGAACTTTCCTCAACATAATAAAGGCCATATATGACAAACCCACAGCCAGCATCGTCCTCAATGGTGAAAAACTGAAACCATTTCCACTAAGATCAGGAACAAGACAAGGTTGCCCACTCTCACCACTCTTATTCAACATAGTTTTGGAAGTTTTAGCCACAGCAATCAGAGAAGAAAAGGAAATAAAAGGAATCCAAATGGGAAAAGAAGAAGTAAAGCTGTCACTGTTTGCAGATGACATGATACTATACATAGAGAATCCTAAAGATGCTACCAGAAAACTACTAGAGCTAATCAATGAATTTGGTAAAGTTGCAGGATACAAAATTAATGCACAGAAATCTCTGGCATTCCTATATACTAATGATGAAAAATCTGAAAGTGAAATCAAGGAAACACTCCCATTTACCATTGCAACAAAAAGAATAAAATATCTAGGAATAAACCTACCTAAGGAGACAAAAGACCTGTATGCAGAAAATTATAAGACACTGATGAAAGAAATTAAAGATGATACAAATAGATGGAGAGATGTACCATGTTCTTGGATTGGAAGAATCAACATTGTGAAAATGACTCTACTACCCAAAGCAATCTACAGATTCAATGCAATACCTATCAAACTACCAATGGCATTTTTCACAGAACTAGAACAAAAAATTTCACAATTTGTATGGAAACACAAAAGACCCCGAATAGCCAAAGCAATCTTGAGAACGAAAAATGGAGCTGGAGGAATCAGGCTCCCTGACTTCAGACTATACTACAAAGCTACAGTAATCAAGACAGTATGGTACTGGCACAAAAACAGAAAGATAGATCAATGGAACAGGATAGAAAGCCCAGAGATAAACCCACGGACATATGGTCACCTTATCTTTGATAAAGGAGGCAGGAATGTACAGTGGAGAAAGGACAGTCTCTTCAATAAGTGGTGCTGGGAAAACTGGACAGGGACATGTAAAAGTATGAGATTAGATCACTCCCTAACACCATACACAAAAATTAGCTCAAAATGGATTAAAGACCTAAATGTAAGGCCAGACACTATCAAACTCCTAGAGGAAAACATAGGCAGAACACTCTATGACATAAATCACAGCAAGATCCTTTTTGACCCATCTCCTAGAGAAATGGAAATAAAGACAAAAATAAACACATGGGACCTAATGAAACTTCAAAGCTTTTGCACAGCAAAGGAAACCATAAACAAGACCAAAAGACAACCCTCAGAATGGGAGAAAATATTTGCAAATGAAGCAACTGACAAAGGATTAATCTCCAAAATTTATAAGCAGCTCATGCAGCTCAATAGCAAAAAAACAAACAACCCAATCCAAAAATGGGCAGAAGACCTAAATAGACATTTCTCCACAGAAGATATACAGACAGCCAACAAACACATGAAAGGATGCTCAACATCTTTACTCATTAGAGAAATGCAAATCAAAACTACAATGAGATATCATCTCACACCAGTCAGAATGGCCATCATCAAAAAATCTAGAAACAATAAATGCTGGAGAGGGTGTGGAAAAAAGGGAACACTCTTGCACTGTTGGTGGGAATGTGAATTGGTACAGCCACTATGGAGAACGGTATGGAGGTTCCTTAAAAAACTACAAATAGAACTACCATATGACCCAGCAATCCCACTACTGGGCATATACCCTGAGAAAACCATAATTCAAAAAGAGACATGTACCAAAATGTTCATAGCAGCCCTATTTACAATAGCCCGGAGATGGAAACAACCTAAGTGTCCATCATCGGATGAATGGATAAAGAAGATGTGGCACATATATACAATGGAATATTACTCAGCCATAAAAAGAAATGAAATTGAGCTATTTGTAATGAGGTGGATGGACCTAGAGTCTGTCATACAGAGTGAAGTAAGTCAGAAAGAGAAAGACAAATACTGTATGCTGACACATATATATGGAATTTAAGAAAAAAATGTCATCAAGAACATAGGGGTAAGACAGGAATAAAGACACAGACCTACTAGAGCATGGACTTGAGGATATGGGGAGGGGGAAGGGTAAGCTGTGACAAAGTGAAAGAGCGGCATGGACATATATACACTACCAAACGTAAGGTAGATAGCTAGTGGGAAGCAGCCGCATAGCACAGGGAGATCAGCTCGGTTCTTTGTGACCACCTGGAGGGGTGGGATAGGGAGGGTGGGAGGGAGATGCAAAGGGGAGGGGATATGGGAACATATGTATATGTATAACTGATTAAATTTGTAAAATAAAAAAAAAAAAATAAATAAATAGAGAAACTCAAAAAAAAAAAAAAAAAAAAAGAGATAAGGACATAGAAAACAAGCCTCAGAGAGGGAGAAAATGTTTGCAAATAATATATCTGACAACAGATGAAAAATAAGCAAATTAAGAAAATGTTTGATATTAGTAATTAGGAAAGAACAAATTAAAACCACAACATAAAAGCACAACGTACACACACACACACACACACACAGCACTACACACACACTATATGGCTAAAGTAAAAAAGACTGATGATAGCAAGAGTTAACAGGGATTTGTAGAAACTGGAACCCTTATACATTGCTGTAAAATGGAACAACCTTGGAAAGCAATTTGGTAAATTCTTGTAAAGTTTAACATACACTTAGATGTCAGCAAGCAATTCTACTCTGAGGCATTTATGCTCAGAAAGAAAGAAAAATGAAGCTATAGTCCAAAATAAAACTAGTACACAAATGTTCATATTAACTTTTCTTGTTAAGAGTCAAAACCTAAAAATAATCGAGATGTTCATCAATAGGTACATAGATAAACAACATGGGGTATACCTGTATGACTGAATATTATTCAGCAATAAAAGAAATGAACTACTGCTACATTTGAGAACATGGGTGAATATTTAAAAAAAAAGTATGCTGAGTGAAAGAAGCCAGCAGAAAAGAATACAGACTGTATGACTATAGTTATATAAAGTTTGAGCAAATGGAAATTAACCTATAGGGATGAATGTGGAGGAATACATGCATTATAAAGGGGCTTAAGGAAATTTTGGAGCTGATGAAAGTTTTGTCATCTGAATTGATGATTGTTTCATGAGTGTACACATATATCAAAACATCAAATTATACACTTTAAACAGTATTTTATTGTATAGAAGGATTTTTATCATTTTCAACCTCTTTTTACAGCAAAGTAAACAATGTAGTATAGAATTTATAATGTAGGAATAAAATGTAATGTGTATAGAAATAAAATATAAGACAAGAACAAAAGGACAGGAGAGCAAAATGGAACTATATTGTGGCCATATCACACTATTGATGCCAACAGAATTTATAGCCAACAAATTTTCCTAATACAAAGTGTCATGGAGTTTGTATTCATAAATAGTAACAATTGTAATTATTTTCTACATTGTTTCTTTAACAAAAAAAATTAATTTACCTATAGAGAGATTGTATTTAGAGTAGGACAAATGGTTGAGCTATATAATATTTAAATAAGCATCCAAAACACAGATTGAGGAAAGGAGGATAAGAGAAAGAGAGGTTATCAATAATTATCAATAATTAATATGTGTGATGTGTGTGTCTCTGTGTGTGGTGAGTGTATGTTTGTGTGTAATTACAGTTGATATGTTAAGCATTCATTCTCAGTCCTGAAACTTTTGGGGGAAAATAGCTAACTTTAACTAACATAATTATTTCTGAATTTATATTAATAAATATAATAATTAATAATAATAACTACTTCTGGTTTATATTAATTTCCAGAAAATATTTTTATTTGCATCTCCATGGCTTAAAGCAATCTATTTTGATCTCCATTTTTATTTAATTCACATTAAAAATATAACCACATAATATAGAAATTTATATTTTGACATTTAATGTTAACATAATAAAAATGATGGACTGATGGTGCCTACATCACTTGTATACAATAAAAAAATTATAGAATTATTTGTAATTTGTCTGGAATTATGATCATTATCCCTTTCTTAGGATGTTCTATGAATGTGTCTATTTGCAAAATAGTTATGTCTTTGTATCTTTATAAAAGCATATGTACTCTGCTATTTCATAACCTCTGAGCATTTGTGACTGACGTTTTGTCCATGGATTTTACAAAATCCTAACAATGTAAGATCTAACATTATTGAGCACTAAGAATGCTGCACTCATTATTTCATTTAGTTATTAAAATAACTTGATGAGGAAGAGAACATGCTCTTTTGCAAGGGAGAATGCTCATGTTGCGTGTGGATAAGTTATTTCCCCAAAATCCCTTTTCTGATAAATGCATGGATGACTTGAAAGCCTGTGCCTTTATGCATTAAGGTATACTACATCCCTACATTGACATGTTCTTTTATTTTTCTAGCCTTATTGTCCTTTATTTTTCACTTCTAGAACTTAATGTTTCTTTTATTTAAAAAAATAGTTTGAACTACAATTGATAAAAACAATTTATTGAATACTATTGCTAGGATAGTAAATTTATTGATCATATATATGCATATATATACATAGATAACATATATATAAATACTATATAGATTTTGCTTTTATGAAATTATTTATTTGCAGTATAATTAATGTTTTGTCAGTAAGTAGCAAAGTGATGGAGACACTAGTTGGCTAATAATTGAAATATTTGCACCCAATAGCCATAAATTGATTTTTACTTATTCTCTTTTAAAAATTTAAAAATGTCCATGTCAGCTTATCTCTGGGATTCTGCAAATCCCACAACCATTTGAAACATAATTTCATTGTTCTTCAGGAATCCTTCCAGCAATCCTCATATTACTTTTTGGATTTATGAATTAAGATGAGCTCTATGTCAACTCATATCAAGACATTGCATTTAAGTCCAGTAAACAGAATTGAAGAGAAAATAAGATGGTACTTAAATAGAACTATTACACATTTGTATATTATCATTTCAATAACTGATAGCATTAATTAAATTGATATTGTTTTATTCTCAGGAAACATAAGAATGCTCAGAGAACCTGTAACATAACATTTGTCTGGTGTAGTTTTTAATCATTTCCTCCACTTAAGACCTAAATCTTGCTTACATTTGGAAGACTTGATAATGATGTATTTGGTAGGCATAGAGCAAAGTATTCAGATATAAGTTTCTTGACATTCATTATTCAATATTGAAAGGTATTCTGGAGCTGAGAGGAGCCTAGAAATACAAAGTTTTAGTAGAAAAAACTATTAATCTTAATGTAGATTTTAGAGTTTTGCCTTGTGATGATTTTTCCCAACTGACAAACTACTTATACCCAGGAGGCTTGATTAGATCTTTAATTAACTCAATCTGGAAGTTCAATGACATCTAATTAAATTAAAGTTTGTTTCTTCTAGCAGCAAAATAATGAACTTATTCAAATGAGTTTCACAGCTATTCAAAATCAAAACATATTAGAAGCTAATAATGAAGTATGTCAACAGGTATACAACAAACTAGAAAAGAAGCAAGTTCCCCTCTACTTATTAAAATTATGAGGGTTAAACATTTGATTAGTATAAATGAAGCAAACTGTAAACATCCGTATGTAGTTAATATGAATAAATGAAATGTATCTTTGCAAAAGCACATCAGGAAATCATAAAAGTAGTAATTATTTTTCTGAATGGTTTCTCTCAAAATCAATTTAGTTTGCTATTGCCTGAAACACCTTTATAAGTGCTATTTTTGAATTGCTTACAAAATCAATATGTCACATTTGAAAATCGACTATGTATAATCATGCTATGTCCTTTTTTAGTAGGATTTAAACCTAAATGTATATGTATGAATAAAATGCTATGTTCTCTGATGGATCTATTACTCAGATCTAATAATATGAAAACCTCTAATAAACCAATATGTAAAATAATATCAGAGAGAAATAATGCCAGCCTCCATGTATAAATAAAATGTTTTGTCTTATTGCTTATGACCTTAAATATATTAATTCTTTATTATATTTTTACTTATACACATTAATTAAGAAATTACTGAGGATAGTGTATTTTTCAAATACTTTAACATTTTCACCTGCTTTATTTGGTTTTTGACTTAAATGTGAACATTTAAGCAAAATATAAAACAAAGAAATATATTTTAAAAGTTTCTCTCTTAATGCCACAACCCAGATACATTCTGTCCTTTTACTTAATATTTTTAATGCTTAGTTTTATTTACAGAAATTTTTCTTTTAGTGAGATTCTTAAGAGGGGAGATACACATTTTATATGTACACGAGTGAGTTTGAAAAAAGCATGTCTATACATGTTCTATTACACAATAAAATATTTCCATCTTCCAGAAATTTATCTAGCTCTTCAATGATTGGTCATGTGTGTGAAAGAATCTACAGAAATTCTTGTATTGGCCCAATCAGGTCATTTGGACATTTTCATAGACCTACGCCTTATGATGAGTATCAAGTCCATTGCACAATTAATCATTAGAATGGTCTATGTCTGTGGCTTGATATACCAACAAATCGTAATATGCTGGCAAAATACAAACGCTAATAACACCAGTTTATGCCATTTTTTCCCCATGTAACTGACTGAACTGAATGAAGTAAATATTTGTTTGCATAGCCAAGGAAATATGGATTTAGCACTTAGAAGAGTAAAATACAGCATCTTGAGGCCACATGCCCATATATAATTCATTAATTTGGTCCCAGATTTATATCTTGTATATGTTTATCTCATTTAAGTTTATCACCACTAGTTATTTTCACTATTCAGAAATACTGTGAAATTTTGTTCAATACTTCTTCATTCTAAAAATCCAATCATCAAAAAGATAAAAGGGCCTTAACTTCTCTCATATCCCTTGGCATCTTCCCATTCATATTGGAACTGCTTTAATTTTGGCCCCCATCATTTCTAACATGGACAAATATCTGCTTCTAGTCTAACTCATTTCTATTCAGAACTCTCCAGTTCTTCGAGAGTGATCATTATAAAGGACAAATTCAGTTATATCATTTTTAGAAAGAAATATTTCAATAAATTCCCATCATAAAATACAATCTTCGCAGCATGGCCTATATAATCCATCCACCACCAGTCTCTCCACCATTATTTCTTACATCTCTCCTATGGTCTCAGCATTTGAATGATGTGTCATTACCTCAAATGCAGGTGTCTCTATAAAGGCTTTTTACTTGTAGTTTATTTTTGCATTTGCTATTTCTGTAAAAATTATCTTCAGTCCCACTACCTCTAGAATAGTCCTGAGTAATGATATAGGAAGAGTTCATATGAATCAGTTAAGTTTGACATAAAAAAAAGAACAATGTGTTTAAAATAGAAGACTTTTTAGGAACATCATAGAACCTGTAAGAGTTTTTAGATCCACGACCCCCACCAAAACATTATACAAGTTGTATCTATTATTCATAGATAATGAGGTTTTATTTTACACTTTACAGTTCATAAATGAACTTGTGAATTCACATGGTATGGTTTTTATTATTGAAATAGGTATTTCAGATTATAATATAATTCAAGTTTTTTTACATGTCATTGCAAAACAGTTAAAAGATAGTCAAGACATGGCAGCTTACTCTTCACTTTCTACATTTATCCATTATGTTTTTTCTGATTACATGTTTATGTCCCTAACTTTTTTTTTTGATATTGTAATTTATTTTTTTTAATTGGAGTAAAATTGCTTTACAATGTTGTGTGAGTTTCTGCTGTACACTGAAGTGAATCAGCTATATGTATACATATATCCCCTCCCTCTGGGACCTCCCTCCCAACTCCCCTGATCCCACCCATATGACCCTTGAATCTTAAAAATGTTTTCCTTGGAAAACAAGATTAACCAAACAGACATATGTTATAATTCACGGTTAAAAGCACTGAAGCTTAACCACTATATGTGCTTCCATATGATTTAGGAAGTAGACTTCTCTTTATTACTTTCCTTCTCATGCAGTCTTTAAAGAACTTTGACAAGGAGAATTCCATATCTGTTTCATAAAAAGAGCACAGAAATTTGTCAACCCAGGCACAGGCATTAGCGTTAGAATATGCTTTAATCCAAGCTATAAGACCTAGGACAAATGAACTTTTCTAAGTTACCATGTTCTCACCTATAAACTGTAGAAAGTTAATAATATCTACTCATTTTGAGGAAACAAAGCCCAAGTCAAGCAGTGCAATAGAAAGTTTAATGTGGGGAACTATTTTTTAAGTGTTGGAAATGGGTAAAAAGACATAATGTGACAGTGAGGCAACACTTTGATCAGCAATAGCAAGAAGCCAATGCCGTAAGTAGAGCTGTGGGGTAGAAGAGAAGGTGAAGGTTCCCTGTCTCTACATCTTGTCATTGTCAACACTTGATATCTTTTGTCTTTTTAATATTCACTTTAACAGATGTGAGGTGATATCTATCTGTGGTATTAGCTTGCATTTCCCTGATGATTAGTGATGTTGAGCATTTTTTCATGTACCCATTATCCATTTGTATTTCTTCTTTGGAAGAATGTCTATTCTGTTCCTTTGACCATTTTTAATTGAATTACAGCTAACAACACTGTATTACATACTTGAAACTTGCTAAGAGACTGGACCTTAAATGATTCATCACAAAAAGAAAAAAGAGAGAAGGTGAGGAACAGAGCCCAGGAGTCAGAAGCTGTTTGTTAAGAAGTCGAACTCTGGAGGGGATGTCACTGCCAGAACAAGTGTCTGCAGCAGAAAGAAGGGGGAGAGAAACTCAATCTCTTCACCTCCTGCACTCCAATTTCCTTCAAGTGCTCTCAGAGGCAAAACTTCTCCAGAAGCCATTTGGTGAGTACTGGGAAAACATGCTTTAGAGTTGTATCATCAGTAATACAGATTACAATAAGGGAACACGTAGGCGATGGATTTGAGCAGAAAAACAGGCACACGACAAGCACAGCAGGATGTTCAAAATTTCATGCAACCATTTTCTTAATGACAGGCATTCACTTTCTTTCCTTTTACCTCTCTGAACAAAGCTAGATTAAATATGTTTCCATTTATGTGCTTTTTCTTTCAATTCTATGTTAATGTTTCAGAGATGAGGACTTTGGGGATCATAGGATATATTTCTTTTTCAAAATTTAATAGGTATAGATTTTCAAGCATCTGTCATAATTTACTTGTACTCGAGCAATGCCAACAACATTATATATTATCACTTTAAAAATATTTTTCAAAATATTTAAAGTAGTATTAAATTAATGCTATGGTTTGCATTTTATCTGAACTTCTCAGAAAGTTAAATATGTTTTCATAAGTTTTATGACAATTTAAAAGTTAATCTGCTAAGAATTGTTCATTTTTCTTTTGGCTTCTGGTCTTTGTATCATCAGTGTATAAGGACTCAATTAACCCTTTATCTCTTATATGTATATTATTATTTTCCCAACATTTCTTGCCTTTTTAGGTTATTTTGACCATATCCAAATATTAACTGTATTATTAAATACATTAATTGTTTTATACTCTGGGCCTTTTGTCTAGAAATGTTTACCCATTTTTTAATTTAATATTTTAAATATTTTCTTAGGATTTTTACTATATAGAGTTAATTTTCAAGATTATTTTTGTATAATAAGAAAAATAGTGAGTTTACAATTATTTTTAAAGGCTTTTAGAGTTTTGTCAGTTATTTTTAATATAACCTTTATTTCCCTCTCTATTAAAATATCACCTATCTCATACATTATATGTTCAAATACCTAGGCATTTATTATTAGGTATTCTCTACTGTTTTGATTATCTATTTGTCTATACATCTGTTAATCTCATTGTTTTAAAATGTTTATGTAGGCATAAGTAACATAACATAACATTCAATGATTTTTCTATTATATATGGTGTCGTGAAACCCTCAACACAATATATATTAGAATATTTTCATCTGCCCAAAATGAATTCGTATTTCCTTTTGCAATCAACCCCTGTTCCTAGCACCAGTCACAGGGAGCTACTAATCTGCTTGCTATCTCTATAAAATTGACTTTTCAGGATACATCGTATACATGGAATTATACAATGTGTAGTTTTTGTGTCTAGCATCTTTCACTTAGCACAATGCTTTTGAGATTCATCCATTTTGCAGCTTCTTTCAGTAGTTTAAAAAATTTTAATATTGCTGAATGGTATCACATTTTATGTATATACCATCTTTTATTTATCCATTCATCACTAAATAGACATTTAGATTGTTTTAAAATATCAGTTATTATGAATATCACATTAGTTAAATTAGTGTACAACTAACTCTTTGTGTGCACATGAGTTTTGATTTCTCATAGGTAGACTCCTAGGAGTGGAATAGCTGGATCTTAGGGTAAGTTTATATTTAAGTTTTTAAGAAACTGCCAAAATATTTTCCAGAGCCGGTGTCATTTTACATTTCCTCCAGTATTGTAGGAGGGTTCCAGTTTCTTCACATCCTGGCCAATACTAGTTATTATCTGTCTTTTTAATATTGCCATTCTACAGAGAGTGAAGTAGTGTCTCATTATGGTTTTAAGTTGTAATTAGCTAATTACTAAAAATGCTAAGCTTCTTTCCATGTGCTTATTAGTCATTCAGATTTATTTGGTGAAATGTTAATTCAAATATCTCGCAAATTTTTATTTGATCTTGTTTTTTTATGATTTGAGTTGGATATATTCTTCAAGTGCTTTAGATACAGTCCTTTAACAGATATGATTTTCAGGTCAGTGAGTTGTCTTCTTGTTCCTCTAATTGTGTCTATTAAGGCATATACTTTTTTTTTTTTGCTGTACGCGGGCCTCTCACTGTTGTGGCCTCTCCCGTTGTGGAACACAGGCTCCGGACGCACAGGCTCAGTGGCCATGGCTCATGGGCCCAGCCGCTCCGCGGCATGTGGGATCCTCCCGGACCGGGGCACGAACCCGTGTTCCCTGCATCGGCAAGTGGACTCTCAACCACTGTGCCACCAGGGAAGCCCAAGGCATATACTTTTTAAATTTAGATGAATAACAATTGATCAAAATTCCTTATATGAGTTAAGAACTATTTGCTTAACCCAAGTTACAAAGATTTCTTCCTATGATTTATTCTAGAATTTCTAAAGTTATAGCTTTTACATTTAGGTGTATGATCTATTTTTAGTTAATATTTATGTATGATGTGAGGTAAAGGTCTAAATTATATTTTATTTATGTATTTACTTATTTACATATATGATGTCCAATTGACCCACAAAACTCTACCATTTGTGAAATAATTATCTTTCCCACATTGAATTGCCTCAGCAACTGTGTCAAAAGTCAACTGGCCATCATTTTGGTTTTAGGATCAGATTGTAGATTTCTGCAAAAAAATAACTTGGCTGAAATTTTAATAGGGATTGTGTAGACTCTCAATTTGGGGAAAATTTTGTCTTAACAATATTAAGTATCCCAAGTTTTGAATATGCAATGTTTCTCTATTCTATTTATTTAGATTAGAGGTTGGCAAACTATGGCTTACTATCAATTTTGTTATGTGTTTTTGCATATTTAATGCTTAAAATGATTACTTACATACTTTTATAATAACCTTGATTTTGTTTCTTGGCTGGAAAAGTCTTCAGTTTGTTTGTTTTTTCAGGACTTTAAGTAAATATTTGCATAAACTGCATTTAGATCTTCCTTAATTTCTTTCGTAAATGCTTTGGGGGTTACTCTTTATAAGACTTGCTCACACTTGTTAAAGTTTTCTTAAGTATTTTATTTTTGGATGCTATTGTGCACTGAAAAGTTTTTTTAAATAGATTTTTTATTGTGTAAGCAGCTTTTGGCAGGAAAGAGCTCTTTTCAGGAGGCTCCTTTTGTCTTGTCACTAACCTTAAATCAGGCACCACCATGCTCTACTCATCTCCAGCCCAAGCACACCATTCCAAGCTTTTGATCATATAATACGTTGCCCAACCTGTTGGTTCTTTCTGTAGCTCAAAGGAGGAGAAATGAAGAATAAGTAATTAACTAATGACCAGATCTCTTCCTAGCTTCCCCTTCAGTAATCTCATGAACAAACCGAGTGAACAAGACAGTATCTAAGGAAAGATCACAAGAAGTCAACAAGCCAGCAACACAGTGGGGGATGTAGCAACTCTGATCCTCTATCTCAGTGATTAACTGAGATTACTTCTCTTTTTCCCTTTAAAAACTTTCATGGCTGAGCAGAATCTTTGAAGATAATTTTTGGGGGACACTGAGTCCACCATCTTCCCAGATCACTAGTATTCTGATTAAAAGGAACTTTCTTTTCTAGCAGCATTTGCCTCTCCCTCAGGTATTGATATGAGTGGCAAGTAGCCAGACTTCAGTTTGGTAACAATTGTTCAGTGCTAGTGTATAGTAATGCAATTGGTCTTGTATACTGATTTTGTATGCTGAAACTTTGGTGAACTTTTTTCTTAGTTTTAGTAGGTTTATTTATTTATTTATTTTTCGTGTGTGTGGGGTTGATTCCTTAGTATATTCTACATGCAGGATGAGGTTGTCCGTAAATAAGAAGTTTATTTCTTCCTTTCTAATACGGATGTTTTACAATTCTTTTTTTCTTTTCTTTTGCTTTTTGTTTGTTTCATTTAATTGCACTTAGTGGAATACTCAGTACAACGTTGAACTGAGTTGAGAGAGAAAATATCTTTACCATGTTTTCCTTTTTAGCAGAAAGCATTTAATCTTTGATCAGTTAGTATGGCATTATCTGTAGGCTTTACATAGGTGGTCATTATTAGCTATCTTGAACTTATTTATACTTATTCCTTGAAGTCTTTGTCTGCTAATTCTAATATTAGGGCTTCTTTCAAATAGTTTCTGTAAACTATCGATACTTCTTTCTTTCATATGTCACCCTGTATTTCTTCTTTGAATTATCATATTATTTTGTTCAAAACTGGACATTTTAGATAATATCTTATAGCAACTATGGATTCAGATATCCTCTGGGGTGGTGGTGGTGGTTGTTTGTGTGCTTGTATTTTGTTGTCGTGATTTCCCTCAGTTAATTCTGTAATGTCTGTCTCCAGCATAGCTTGTAGTGAGCCAATGACTGACCAGAGAGTGTGTTCAAACACTGTGGGCCAGTAAGGTTTCCACCCACTTCTGATAGACCTGTTCACGGATCAGGGGAAGCACTCAAAGTTCAGGCTGTTGACAATTCTGCACAACCTTTATTCTTTGCTGAGATCCTTCTTGTGCTGAACCTCTGCAGGCATGGGCTTCAAACTGAGTCTGGGATATGTGAATAGCTAGGGCCCTGTGCTAGGCTGAATAGTCCACCCAAAGATGTCCATGTTCTAATCCCTCAGAATCTGCTAATATGTTAACTTACATGGTAAAGAGAACTCTGCAGATGTGATCAAGTTAAGGATCTTGAAATGGGGAGATTATCCTGGATTGTCCAGGTGGGTCCAATGTCATCACATAGATCTTTAGAAGAGGGAGGCAGGAGGATCAGAGTCAAAGAGAAGAAGACAATGTGACAGGAGAAACAGATTGGAGTGATACCACCCCAAGCCAAGGAATGACCAGAACATTTACAAGCCGGAAGACCTAAGGAATGAATTTTCTGCGGAGCTTCTGAAAGGAACTAACCTAGTAACACTGTGACATTAGCCTAAGAGACAGATTTTGGACTTATGATCTTCAGAACCAATAAGACAATATATTTTTGTTATTTTAAGACCTGTGTTTGTGGTAATTTGTTACAGCAGAAATAGGAAACCAATACTGACCATTTCTGTTCTCTCTTGTCCTTGGATGTACTTTGGCACATGTGCACAGCTTCTCAGATCACTAGAGATATGTGGGGGTTATCAAGGTCAACTATAGCTACCATATTCCCTGGATATTATCAAATGGTAATTACAGATATTTAATAGTATGTTTTAATTTTCAGTAATGTAAATTTAACATATTACTCATATGTGTTATTAAGCATTGACTTTGACAGACATATATTTATCTACATGATTTTTAGATAAATTATTTTCTGACTATTATGATGTATATATGAGCATATTTTGGTCACAGTAATTGTCCTAGTAATTGTCAGTCTGTTATATAACAGAATACCATAAACTGTGGGGTTTATAACTATATATATATATATATATATATATGTATGTATGTGTATATATATATATATATATATACACATACATACATATATATATATAAATTTTAATCATAGTTCTATAGGCTTGGAAATCCAAGATGCACATTCAGTGTTTGGTGAGGACCTACTTTTAGTTCGTAGATGATTGTCTTTTCACTGTACTCTCACATGGTAGAGTGGGCAGGGAGCTTTCTTGGATCTCTTTTATAAGGGTACTGATCCTACTTATGAGGGCTCTACTCTCATGACCTAATCACTTCCCAAAGGGACACTTCTAAATTCCATCATTTTGGGGATTGGGTTTCAATATATCAGTTTTAGGAGGTTTCACTTTATAGCAGTAATGCTTCAAAATGGCACTATATGCCCATGTAGTCAAAACCTAAAGCAGTTCCAATATATTAAAGTAAATAAAATCACTTATCTTTGAAAGTACCGAATAATTCAGCAAACAATTGTTCTACTGACTTTGTTTTCAACCAATATAATTTAAATGATTTTCCTGTATATAGATTTATTAATGATATGGTCAGTAGATATGCCATCTAGAGAACTAAAAATCAAAAAGAATGATACTTCAAAAAAGCCTATGTGGATATAAATATATATTGATCATTGTAGAAGAAATTGTACTTTTAACTCTTCAAATGGTTACAGTTTGTTAATGAATAGACATAGTTAGGAAAAGCTCTTAGTAAAAGCAAATTAGACTAAATTTTAGTAACTAAGACTTTTTAAGAGCTTTAGAGAAAGGTTTTATCTTTAACACATACTTGACATATAAGGAGAGAAATCATTTAGTAGTCAAACTGTGAGATTAAGGGAGAGAAGAGTAAAACATAACATGAAGAGACAAACTTTTGTCATTCAATTTTACTATAAAAATCGTAGACTTGGGCCCTTTTCTTCTGTACTTTTACCCTTTATCTACATGAAATTATTTAACCCCATGGTTTTAAGAAACATCCATGTAATATTGGCTCCCAAATTAATTTCCATCCCACTCTTCTTGAGGTTCAAATCAAACTGTCTAGGCCATTCATGTATAGATGCCCACGGTAAGAGTCTCTGATGAGACAAACTGGAAAAAATTTCTTAATCCAGTCTGCACCATGCAGACTGCCACAACTGCTGCCTGGGCCAAACATCAAACTGGGCATAGAAAAACATATATCATTATATCCTGGGCACAAAGTAAAGGACTCCATGTTTCGATGCAAAGTCTACAACTGAATGCCAGATTGGGACTACTGCCAAAATTTAACCTGTTTGTCTCATGATGGATAAACCCACATTACATATGGCACTGCCCCCAACCTCTTCTAGAAGATAAACTATGGTAGGCCTTTGTTCCCTCTCAGGGCTATTAATGGTGCTTCACCTCTGCTGACTTTTTTTCATGTTATGATGTTGCTAATCCAAACCAATTGGCCAATTTCTGTCACAAACATATGACCACTGAAACGAATCTCTGTCATCTGTTTGTCTTCCCAGACCATTTGCAGCCTGACATGGTATGCCTATTATAGCAAAAGCCGCTCATCAATGGGTCAGAGCCAAGATATAATATGAACCCACCACAATCCCTACTATCCACAAGCACTTGGTATCTCTGAGAGTTTGATCTCCTCAAAAATCAACTCGAAAGAACTTCTAGCCTTTCTACCCTCACCTCTTTCTCTTCCACACACCTTACTAATGACATTTTTATTTCAATTAATGTGGCTGTCCCAGAAAGCAATCATCTCCTTTCAGGTGCTTCTCAGGTAATGATCAGAATGAAAGAGATAGGGGATAATACACTTTGAAAATTCAGGGTTTTATGCTAGCCATTGTTGGGCATAATGCACTTTTATTTCCCCCAGCTTAAACCCATGGCCACAGTGCTGGGCCAAAAGAAAGCACAGAGGATTTAAATTTCATTCTGGATATATTTTCTAAAAATGCAGTTATAATAACTTTGCACTTGCCTCATCTACCTGAAAAGTCTGGGTGTAACCTAATTTCAATAGGTTATTGAAATTACAGGTAATGCATGAGAAACACAGATTTTGTGGTGGTGAATGGTGTAAAAGTAAATAAAAATGAACATGGTAAAGAAATAATTCTCCCTGTTGAAAATGAGATCCCCTTTCTTTTCTTAAGGACTTTTTTAGAAAATATGTGAATTGCAAGTTATTTCGCTGTCTCTTTGCAATGTATGTAAACCTTTTTAAAAGTTAAATCAGGCCCTTGTCAGCTTTAAGGCTCAGAAAGTCTTTTCTCAAGGGCCTATTCACCATCTCTTTCAAATGCAATCATTAAAGAAGCTAGACTCCCTATCTTCCAGTTTCTGTGGGATGATAGGAGCATAACTTCTTCAGGTGCCTGCCTCCAGGATGCAAAACTATCTCCTATCACAAAGACACCAAAAGTTTATTTTTCCTTTGGATAAAGTCAATTAGCTAACATAGACGGTCACCCCAGTTACCAAGTAAAGTTAAGATGAGCTGTGTGTGATAAATGGTGCTGTTGAATCCTCTTACATATGCATTCTCAAGATCAACAATAACTAGTTCAAGTAGTAGGACTTGTATCTGCTTGGTATACAAAATGGTGAGATTTATTTGTCTTTGAAAATTTTTAGCAGATTGCCTGTGATGTGCATCATATTCTGGTTTAATGCTTATTCAATAATAAAACTATTTCTTTCTCTTCTACCTTTGTAGAGACATTTTCTGTTTGGGAAGGATATTTTAATTTTTATTATATTTTCCAAACAATGGAGATAAAAATTCTGGCAACTAGGGAGGAAAGAACATGCTATGTCCCAGGTGGTAAGGCAGTGAGAGAGTGACATTCATAATTTCTTTTGGAACGGCTGCTAAAGCCTTCCTCACAAAGGAAAACACAATGATGTCTCTTTCTCAAACCATTACAAGCATCTTAAATTTAATGGAGTGCTGGTCTGTCATTCTTTCCAGATGGCTTTAACAATGATTCAATCACTATTCCTCTTAACTTTGCCAAGAAGTATATTGAAAATAGCAGCAAATAGTGTCAAACTCTGCACCTCTAACACAAAGCACTTGTCAATAGCACCAGGTGTCTTCCCTATCCTCACTTACTGTTTCTCAATCACTTTGTAGGGTGGACAAATGCCCTTTGGTTGGCTGGTGGCATGGGCAAATAGAACAGATTTGACTGATTTCAGTCAGGTAGTTCTAAACACAAGAACCAAGCTCAATAGTCTGACGTAAATTGAGAATCCTAAGTCTCACCATCTGTCTCGGAGGCCACACTGGATACATTGCCATAACATGCCTTCCAACAGTAGGTCTCATTGTGTGTCCTCATGAGTTATACAAAACAATAACTTTCCAATGGCACTGTGTATGTACATGGGACTTTACATTATGTGTTGAAGCCAGGCGTTAACTTCCCTTCAAAACACTGGGCCTTAAACACTATGTGTGGTCATAAGAGACCTTAATTGTTTAAGAAATCCAATGAATCGTGTAATACTAACATGGTTATGGCATTAACTCTAAAATTAGGCCACCCTTCTGTACCTGGATTAACGTCTCAGGCCCAGAGGAAGAGTCAATAGAGAAACAAAGTTAAAGCTATCTGGCTTTCTAAGCTAAATTCTGATGTTTTATGAGATTTGTTCAGCTGGTTGGATCTGGGACACTGGGTTGCATTGCTGTGGTCAAAAGTGCAAGTTGGTTTCATCCTTAGCCACTTGAAGCCAGGTTGAGAGTAGCTTTAATTAAACGTTGTTAGTCAGATTATCAAAGTGTCTGAGGGAGAAGTACACTCATGGGAAAATTTGTCAGAAACCAAGATGGCACAGAAATGAGGGTAGATATTATTGGGAAAATCCCCCAGGGATCTCTGGCATGTCTGTATATCTTGCAAACAATGGAACTCCTGCTCTTTTGTTCTGGATTATCTTTCAAATATAGTTATAAAGGGCAGATTTGTTTACTATCTAGTGTAGTAAATATAAGTCTCCTTCTGGGAAAATGTCAGGCAAATTTGTTGCAGCACATTATGAACGTTTGGGTTCATTAAGCCCAGGGTTCTGAACTGTGATGTAAGTCCACTGCACATATAGCATTTACCTGGGCTCCTCTGCATCACCTCATGTAGGACTTGGGGGTAAGGGGACCCAATAGGAACATGACACTCATATTACTTGCTATGCCATGAGTAATACAGTTCTTGTCTCCAATCTAAGAGTCTCCTGTATTCTTCCAGCATTCATCAAACTGTTGCAAGGTTACCTTCTTTAGACTGAAGTAGGGTGAAATCTGAGACCCTTCACAATTCCCACCAACTCTCCAATGATAAGCTTAGAAATTCTAATAAATGTTCTACAGAGGAAGATTTTAAATGCTATACTGAAAATATTATATTTCATTACTTAGGCAGGAAAGCATCACTGCCTACTTCTAATATGGGAACTAATCAACTTCGAGTTGTGCCTTCAGAAGATTCATGTAGTAATGGTAACTAGAAGGATATGGAAAAAAATGAGACTTGCCTCATAGATAACTGTTAGAAAAATATACATGCACCCCTATATTCATTGCAGCATTTTTTAAAAATAATCAAGACTTAGAAGCAACCTAAGTGTTTATTGATGGATTAAAAAAATTATATATATATATATATATCAATCACAGTACCATTATATTTTACATTATATATATATATATATATGCTCATTATATATATATATATATATATATATATATATATATATATATATATATATATATATAATGGAATACTATTTAACCATAAAAAAGAATGAAATCTTGATCTTTGCAACAACATGGATGGACCTTGATGGTATTATGCTAAGTGAAATGAGTCAGACTAACAAAGACAAATACTGTATGTTTTCACTTATATGTGGAAGTAAACAAACAAACAAAATCAAGCTATGGATAGAGAGAACAGATTTGTAGTTGCCAGAGGTGGTGGGTGGGGGAATGGAAGAAATAAATGAAAGGGGTCAAAATGTACAAACTTCCAGTTATGAAATAAATAAGTCATGGAAGTAATATACACCATGGTGACTAGAGTTAATATTTTATTTAGAAAAAAGAAAATGTATATTGTTATTAAGAGCCACATGTAAAATTTCCTGCAGTTTAGTTTCACAAAGTAAAACTCTTTGAATTATATATACATATTTCTTTGTTGCTTTAGCAGTAGGAATAAAATTAATGACTCATGAATAAAGATTCCTCTGTGTTCCTTTCTATTTGTATTAATGACAAATAAAACTTATTAATCATTTCTCATCTAAACAAATATCAGAGAGCCCTGAAAATTTATTACAGTTCAAGGAATTTAGATGTAGAGATAGATATGCATTGAGAAGAGCAACTGAGGAAATGTCCATTGCAAAAGATAGAGACCATTCTATGATAAATTTGGATCTCTGTAATTAAAACAATTCCAACTTATCAAAGTACTCTGCATGTAGTATGAAACACCAAAGCAAACATTGAACAATGTCAAATAAGGGATGCATGATTTCAAACTCTTTCATTATTATTATTATTTTAACATCTTTATTGGAGTATAATTCCTTTACAATGGTGTGTTAGTTTCTGCTTTATAACAAAGTGAATCAGTTATACATATACATATGTTCCCATATCTCTTCCCTCTTGCGTCTCCTTCCCTCCCACCCTCCCTATCCCACCCGTCTAGGTTATCACAAAGCACTGAGATGATCTCCCTGTGCTATGTGGCTGCTTCCCACTAGCTATCTATTTTACGTTTGGTAGTGTATATATGTCCATGCCACTCTCTCTTTGTCACAGCTTACCCTTCCCCCTCCCCATATTCTCAAGTCCATTCTCTAGTAGACCTTTGTCTTTATTCCTATCTTACCCATAGGTTCTTTGTGACATTTTTTTTCCTTAGATTCCATAGATATGTGTTAGCCTACGGTATTTGTCTTTCTCTTTCTGACTTACTTCAATCTGTATGACAGACTCTAGGTCCATCCACCTCACTGCAAATAATTAAATTACGTTTCATTTTATGGCTGAGTAATATTCCATTGTATATATGTGCCACATCTTCTTTATCCATTCATTCAATGATGGACACTTAGGTTGCTTCCAAGTCCTGGCTATTGTAAATAGAGTTGCAATGAACAACGTGGTACATGACTCTTTTTGAATTATGGTTTTCTCAGGGTATATGCCCAGTAGTGGGATTGCTGGGTCATATGGTACTTCTATTTGTAGTTTTTTAAGGAACCTCCATACTGTTCTCCATAGTGGCTGTATCAATTCACATTCCCACCAGCAGTGCAAGAGTGTTCCCTTTTCTCAACACTCTCTGCAGCATTTATCATTTCTAGATTTTTTGGTGATGGCCATTCTGACCGGTGTGAGATGATATCTCATTGTAGTTTTGATTTGCATTTCTCTAATGATTAAGGATGCTAAACATTCTTTCATGTGTATCTTGGCAATCTGTATATCTTCTTTGGAGAAATGTCTGTTTAGGTCTTCTGCCCATTTTTGGATTGGGTTGTTTGTTTTTTGTTATTGAGCTGCATGAGCTGCTTGTAAATTTTGGAAATTAATCCTTTTTCAGTTGCTTCATTTGCAAAGAATTTCTTCCATTCTGAGGGTTGTCTTTTGGTCTTGTTTATGGTTTCCTTTGCTGTGCAAGAGCTTTGAAGTTTCATTAGGAGCCACTTGTTTATTTCTGTTTTTATTTCCATTTCTCTGGGAGGTGGGTCTAAAAGGATCTTGCTGTGATTTATGTCATACAGTGTTCTGCCTATGTTTTCCTCTAAGAGTTTGATAGTTTCTGGCCTAACATTTAGGTCTTTAATCCATTTTGAACTTATTTTTTTGTATGGTGTTAGGGAGTGTTCTAATCTCATACTTTTACATGTACCTGTCCAGTTTTCCCAGCTTATTGAAGAGGCTATCTTTTCTCCACTGTATATTCTTGCCTCATTTATCAAAGATAAGGTGACCATATGTGATTGGGTTTATCTCTGGGATTTCTATCCTGTTCCATTGATCTATATTTCTGTTTTTGTGCCAGTACCATACTGTCTTGATTACTGTAGCTTTGTAGTAGAGTCTGAAATCAAGGAGCCTGATTCCTGCAGCTCCATTTTTCTTTCTCAAGATTGCTTTGGCTATTCGAGGTCTCTTGTGTTTCCATACAAATTGTGAAATCTTTTGTTCTAGTTCTGTGAAAAATGTCATTGGTAGTTTGATAGGGATTGCCTTGAATCTGTAGATTGCTTTGGGTAGTAGAGTCATTTTCACAATGTTGACTCTTCCAATCCAAGTACATTGTATATCTCTCCATCTATTTGTATCATCTTTAATTTCTTTCATCAGTGTCTTATAATTTTCTGCATACAGGTCTTTTGTCTCCTTAGGTAGGTTTATTCCTAGATATTTTATTCTTTTTGTTGCAATGGTAAATGAGAGTGTTTTCTTAATTTCACTCTCAGATTTTCATCATGGTGCCTGTTCTTTTTTTACAACTTTCCCTTCTGCATACTTAAAATATATTAAACTATTAATCTGTTGGTCTTTCCGTAGGATATGATTCATTGTGTGTACCTATTGCCTCAAATAAGTATTCTTTCCGCTTGAGTTACACACTTTAATTGGTAGAAAATTAGAGAAAGTAATTATTTTACCCAATATGAAGATCATTTATAATTCTGTTCCCTTGGTCCTCTACAAATTCTGAGGTTTTTTCGTGTTTTTTTTTTTAAACAGATTGCAAGAATCATATGTATAAGGCTAGAAGGAATCCTAAGACGTATGGCTATCATTCCTCTTATATGACAAATGAGAAGATGACTGAAAGGTTTAGTGATTACTATTCCAGAATTATGTAGCTAATGGAAGGCTCATGTCTCCCTAAAATATACTATCTTCTCTTCCTTTTGACTCCCAAAGTATAAGAGCAATGACATTAGTCATCCCAGGAACTGGAACTGGGTGCCTATTTTACTTATAGCTGCATACTGATAACATTACACAATGTTTTGTATCTTTGCATACTCAATAAGGATGCCTACATGTATGATAAATGATGGTATTTTAAAAGGTCTTACTTTGTAGGCTGGTTATAAAAGGACATTTTGAAAATGTGATGTTTAATTGTACTGGTTTCCATCATTTTAGTAGACCATTATGCTTCAAAAACAATTGCTGAATTACTAGAGTAGAAATTAAATAGAGTAGATTGAAGATATAGGGAGATAAAATGAGTTTTTAAAATCTATTTAAGTTTTTAATGTATAAAAATATTATCTTTTCAGTTTATGCATCAAATAAAACAATATTCATTTTACATTTAATGTCAAATATGTAATGTATACTTTGAAATGGAAATAGTGCCTTAGGGTAAATGATTAAGAACCTCCTTCAATTACACTTTATGCTTATGACCTTTATTTCAACAATAATTTAACATTTTAATTAAACTTGAAGTCATTTTCATTTCTAAAAATGTATTCTTAATCCCTTTTTCTCCAATTTAGTGGAGTGATTTTTCCATCTTAATCTGAAATATGTGGTTATAAATTTTAACAGCATTTTCCAATGAAGTTCCTCTATGTTATTTATATTAAGGCAATATTCCAACTGCTTGAAAATTAACAAATACTTTGATTTATCAGCAAATACTTGAGTAATACAGAATTGAGGTAAATTTATAATTATCACTTAAGTGTAAATGTGTTTTAAACAGTCCTGACATGAAAATACATATGTGTAAGCAAATTTTTTCTTTAAAATTTAATATGGTGCCGGAATTTCACATTATTTGGGGGAAAAATCTTTTTTTTTTTTTTTTGGCCATTCTCAAATGAAGACATTATTTATGGTGTTTGTGTCCGTTGGTATAAAGCAAACTAATCTAAAAAGTTTACCAAAATTTAAATGGTTTTTATTAGGCATGCACGACTATATAAATCCAAACTAAGTTGTACAATAATGCATATATGTTCCAAGTCCCTCATTTCACACAAAAAGAATGCTTGTTACATTTCTGCAGCCACCCATTAAGTTAGAGAATTGAACTTAACTTTCTATCCCTTGACTGATAATTTTATGTATCACTAAAAACACTAGATTTATATTTAATTTTTGATGTATTCCTAGGTTTGGGGAACTCTTCCTGGTTCTATGTTATCACAGTGATTAAAACATTCAAAATTCTTGCTGTCATAGAGGTCAGTGTGGAATATAAAATAAACAAATTAAAGAAATGTCACATTTTCTGAGAGTGATAATACTATATAGAAAAATAAAGCAGAGTGAGGCTATAGAGAATGTCAGGGGAAGAAAACTGTTTTAGATAGATTAGTCCAAGAGGATTCATTTTCTCTCATGTAAAATAAGTGTAATAAAAATACCTAACTGACAGTTTTTCAGAATTAAAATAATTATTGCTTTAGAGCCTACATGAGGAAGTGTTCAAGAAATGTTAAACAAAACTATGCAAGAAGGTTTGATTTTAATGAAATGATAGCTTTTTGATTTTATAAAAACATATTTCAATAAAAGTTGTTTAGCAAAATAATGAAGATATGATTAGACGAAGTGGACTGAAGACAAACTGATGCATAATCTTTAGTTATGTAACATTGTCTTAAAAATGAAAGTGTTAAAATGGATTAAAGACCTAAATGTAAGGCCAGAGACTATCAAACTCTTAGAGGAAAACAGAGGCAGCACACTGTATGACATAAATCACAGCAAGATCCTTTTAGACCCACCTCCCAGAGAAATGGAAATAAAAACAAAAATAAACAAGTGGATCCTAATGAAACTTCAAAGCTTTTGCACAGCAAAGGAAACCATAAACAAGACCAAAAGACAACCCTCAGAATGGAAGAAATTCTTTGCAAATGAAGCAATTGACAAAGGATTAATCTCCAAAATTTACAAACAGCTCATGCAGCTCAATAACAAAAAATCAAACAACCCAATCCAAAAATGGGCAGAAGACCTAAATAGACATTTCTCCAAAGAAGATATACAGATTGCCAACAAACACATGAAATAATGCTCAACATCTTTACTCATTAGAGAAATGCAAATCAAAACTACAATGAGATATCATCTCACACCAGTCAGAATGGCCATCATCAAAAAATCTATAAACGATAAGTGCTGGAGAGGGTGTGGAGAAAAGGGAACACTTCTGCACTGCTGGTGGGAATTTGAATTGGTACAGACACTATGGAGAACAGTATGGAGGTTCCTTAAAAAACTACAAATAGAAGTACCATATGACCCAGCAATCCCACTACTGGGCATATACCCTGAGAAAACCATAATTCAAAAAGAGTCATGTACCACGTTGGTCATTGCAGCTCTATTTACAATAGCCAGGACTTGGAAGCAACCTAAGTGTCCATCATTGAATGAATGGATAAAGAAGATGTGGCACATATATACAATGGAATATTACTCAGCTATAAAATGAAACGAAATTGAGTTATTTGCAGTGAGGTGGATGGACCTAGAGTCTGTCATACAGATTGAAGTAAGTCAGAAAGAGAAAGAAAAATACCGTAGGCTAACACATATCTATGGAATCTAAGAAAAAAAATGTCATGAAGAACCTAGGGGTAAGACAGGAATAAAGACACAGACCTACTAGAGAATGGACTTAAGGATATGGGGAGGGGGAAGTGTAAGATGGGACCAAGTGAGAGAGTGGCATGGACATATATACACTATCAAACAAATAGATAGCTAGTGGGAAGCAGCCACATAGCACAGGGAAATCATCTCAGTGCTTTGTGACAACCTAGAGCAGTGGGATAGGGAGGGTGGGAGGGAGGGAGACGCAAGAGGGAAGAGATATGGGAATATATATATATATATATATATATGTATAACTGATTCACTTTTTTATAAAGCGGAAACTAACGCACCATTGTAAAGCAATTATACTCCAATAAAGATGTTAAAAAAAAAGAAAGTGTTATTTAAACAAAATAAATCATTGTTTCTACTCTGAAAATGCTTAGGCCAACTTTTATGTAATTAAAAGATGCAGTTCTTATGTCTATATTATTTGAAGTCTATAGCTTAAAAATGGAAATTTATTTATCCTTGTATTTACATTTATTAGTTGCGTACTAGATACAAAATACTCTGCCAGCACATTTTGACCACAAAAAACACATTAATTGAAAAAATTTGTGATGCCGCCTATGAAGATGATAGCTCATTGCTGTTTAGATATGCATTTCTCTAACAATTAGTGATGTTGAACATCTTTTCATGTGTCTGTACACCATCTGTATGTCCTCTTTTGGAAAAATATCTGTTCAGGCCTTCTGCCCATTTTCTGATTAAGCTGTTTGTTTTTTTGACATTGAGTTGTATAAACTGTTTATATATTTTGGATATTAAACCCTTGTAGATCATATCATTTGCAAATGGATAAATTCACTGACTTTAAAGCGAAATGTTAATGTTCCAATCCTATCTTTGTTGTCTTACAGAATTTCACTTTGTTCCCAATTAGTTTTCTCTCTTTAACTTTAGACATATATTAATGTCACCACATTAAAATAGTAAAGGTTAATAATAAATGTATCATTATCTCAAGAGATGCAGAAATCCATTCTTCATAATTCAAAATCTATTCAGGATTTAAATTGAAAAAGCATTAAAAATATTATATTACTAAATATTTCTAAAACTAATTTCATTATAGTGAGACATGAGAATAGTACCATTTAAAATCAGGAATGAGACCAGAATGCTTGTTATCTCCAATTTTGTAAACAATGTACTGGAGGAACTTGCCAAAGAAATAGGGCAGGGAAGGAAATGGAATATATTTAAGGATACAGAATACATATTCCAAACAATCTTTATCTGTCTGATATGATTATTTGAAGAGATTAAATATTAGATTTTAGCAAATTTTCTAATTATAAGCAATATTTAAAAAATGGAACTCTTTAGGATAGGAATAGTTTAATTATATAAGACATTTGAAAATGTCAAAGACATTTTTGTGCAGTGGTTTGGGTGAAAACTTTGGAGTAGGTTTAAGAGATCATGGAATGGAAGAATGGGAAAAGTGCAAATAACTCAGTAGCAGAGTTTTCGGGCAAAGGGAAGCAACTATTTTGCTTCAACTTGTTTGGTTCACTCTGTGTTGATGGAAATGCCTTGAATGAAAAACACTTGGTGGGCTTCCCTGGTGGTGCAGTGATTGAGAGTCCGCCTGCCGATGCAGGGAACATGGGTTCGTGCCCCGGTCCGGGAAGATCTCACATGCTGCAGAGCTGCTGGGCCCGTTAGCCACGGCCGCTGGGCCTGCGTGTCCAGAGCCTGTGCTCCGCAGCGGGAGAGGCCACAACAGTGAGAGGCCCGCATACCGCAAAAAACCAAACCAAAACAAACAAACAAACAAACAAGAAACACTTGGTGTAGAAGAGACGGGAGAATTGGTAGAGTGATGATCTGAGGTAGAGAAGCAAAATGGACTCCAATGCACGAGTGAATAAATTGGTTTTATGTAGGACAATAGAAAGCTTGTCTCTGCTCAAAGTAGAAGGGGAGAATGCCTGCTGGGTATCTGTGATAGGAGATTATGCAAAAAATTATTTTCTGGCTGTATCAATTTCCTCAGTAAAGAAGGAAATGCAATTGTTGGCTGAGTAAGACTAGAAGGACAGGTGCTGGAGTTTGAGGAAGGAAGATAGGTTGTTAAACAGTCAAGTTGGAACAAGGGAATGTCAGTGGATTACATGCAGTAATGCAGCAGCTTTAACAACCCATTTAATAGCTATGGACATGAGATAAACGTAAAGTTTTTTCAGCATGACTGTTACCTGGTCTCTGTCCATGCTCTACTCCCCAGGTATAGTGATGGATTATGTTCCAAGGCCATGGTACTGCGTATGGAGAGAATTCCTTAGATTTGTGTGGTGCTTGCATTTATATGAAATAGTATCTTATGGTTCCCATTAAGATATGGGTCCAGAGGAAGAAGGAAGAATCAAGAATAATACCAGAGTTACTGTCTTGGACTACAAGGCAATTCAATGATTATAATTAGGAGATGGGGCAGAAGGGTTTGTACAAGGACTGGTAATGAGGAAAACCAATTACATTAGCTTTTACTTTTTGTATAAAATTTCTTTAAACAATCAGAGTAAAAATGTTTAGGTGCTTGTAGAATTTATGGATCCGGAGTTCAATAGAGCCTTGTGGACTGAAGAAGTCATTGGAATATAGAAGATTATTTAACCACAAGAACAAACGATAATTTAAGCCATTTCAGTAGAATTATAAGAGAAGACCCCAGAATGGAACCTAGAAAAACACTACTATTTAAAGATAGAGGGAAAAGAACCATCAAATAAGCTTGTTTTGGGATGAAAGAACATTCCTTTCAAACAGCTAATACAAACAGAAGGGATTAAACTGTATTCATACTTCAGTTTAAATTAATATAAATATTTATTATAATATAACAAATACATATTTGTTACAAATAGAGGCATTAAGCATACCATATAAAAACAGTATGCTTAGTGCCTATATGATATTGATGGCAAACAGAGATTACAGCTTTGAGTTGGTAGTAATAGTTTTAGATGCAAATATTTTGGGGTTTTTTGTTTACAACTCACTTTAAAATTTAAGGTATTTTTCAACCTCAACAGGAAGCAATCTTTCTCTCTGGGATTGATGTCACACACTTAGAGAACATATATAACAGAGTGAAGTAGTAGACTACGGACAATGAGAATGTCATCTTAAATCACTCAATTTCTAGATTAGGAAGGAGACAATAGGAGGCTCCAAAGACCAGCTGGAGAGAGACGGAAAGAAAGCCATGTCAATTCTTGTTTACACATTGATTTTTCCTAAGGCTCCCATGGTAGTTATTGACACACTACAAATCATTTTCTATATATAAATTGAATAAACACTAGAAGTTTATGTCTGATTCAAGATACTATGTTTCAGTTGGAGACGTATTTAGTATCTACCAGTCCATAATGCTGGTTTAAGACTGATTCAGTATCTCTAGGGCGATTACATTTCAGTCCACTGTCTTTAAATAAATCAGCATCTCTCCTCATGTGGTAAGATGAGAAGCAAGAGAGAATGAAAAGAGGATGGGGAACAATTTCATGAATTCTAACTTCTCCAACTTCAATATAGCATGCCACCTTACCCATGGGAAACTCTAGGTAACTCCTAAAGAATGGAAAATCTCATAGTACTTGTCCCAAATTAAACTGTAACCATTAAGTTTAAATTTCAACAGCATATTTATTAACTAGTAACAAAATTTATGATAATTGAAAATGTATACAGGAAAGGTGTTATCACTTATAATATTCATGGTCTATCATCAAAATGTAGCTAATTAGTTTTGAAATTCTGCAGAGTTATTTTAGATAAATTTATGACCTCTAAGTCTAAAAATGCTTATTAAAATCAGAGTATTTCTATAAATATCAAAGCAATTAAATATGCATAAAATATCATTTCAAGGCATTTTTCTGACAGATTTTGGGTTTAAAATAGCTAGGTTTGTAACACGGAAGTAGTGGTTATGAAGAATATGTAAACTTAATTCAGAATAGTAATATCAGAGGAACAAAGATTTTTATTCACTAACATTCTTGCAGTGACTCCAATTCAACTTGAATCTTTTTTTTTGATTTTCATTTTAAGTCTAGCATCTCAACTGTATCCCAAGCAGACTGATTTTCAATTGAGAATGCCAGGGAAAAGCTAAGGATGAGAAATCAATTGGCAGAAAATGGATTGAGTATTGAAAATACAGGCCTTTGAAACTCCCATTTAGGAGTTTAGAATTTAGAGATAACCCTGGTATATCAATTAGGTGCCCCTGAAATTTTACCACAGTAAAATCCATATTTTCAGAGAGAGGCTTAATGTATACTTTATACATATGCTGTTACAAAACATTTTGAAATATCATGTTATCATTTTAACTTTGAAATGCTATATCACCTGTCAAGATGAAATGAAGTGTTTAAGAACCTTAGAGTCATGCCTAGTTTTTATAATGACTTGTGGTACTTAAAATAGTCATTTCTTTTTGTCTTTCTGTATTTCTTAAGGAGTTAGGTATTTTGATTTAATAATTATCAGGAATTATTACTACCTAATAACTATATTCTAATTAAAACTTTGTAGAAATAGTTGTAAAATCTTTCTTCAATAGTAAAAATGTCCGCATGCTAAAAGTAAAACTACAATGTTATTCACCTATTATAGTCGATATACGCTTTTGAAGGCATGAAAGCTAATTCATTCTAAGCATGAAAAGAGAATTTTTAAAAAGTCTTATCCATTTGTTTTTCTTCTAGTTCTATTTTATTATTACTAAGGTTGATGTACTGCTTGGAGCTACTATTAATATTAAATATTTGATGGATTACATGAGGCTAACCCTCTCTGAATTCAATCATTCTTCCTTGAGTAGAGTAGAAATGAACTGACAGTTTATTTGTAGAAAAGGAGCTAAAAACAGCATGCAATTTGGGCTCATTTTTAAGGGAAAAATCCAATTTGTGAGTGAATATGTATATCTCTATTTCTCACTTAAAGATTTTACTGTTTATTGCTCTGCTTGAACTTAAGCATATATATTAAGAGACACAAATGTTGGAAGAGCATAAATAAGGGGATAAACTTGTGAGAATCAGTGCTTTATTCTCTAAATGAATAATATTTTTCTTCTGATTTTAAAATTATGCACACTATATATAATTTGGAAAGGAAGAAAACAAGTACTATATTTGTAAATGATGCAAATTTACAAGAGATTCAAAACATCATGAAAATTTTATTGACTGCCTTTTTAGCCTTTTTGATGTTTATGCATACAATTATGTTACATAAGTATAATATATTTGGTTTTCACATACAATTATAAACATGTATATATAAATCATATACATATATATGATTTTCATTTATCTATGATCACCTAGTTCATACTCTTTACAATATTTTTGCCAAAAAAAGTAAAATTGACTATGTAAAAATAAATATAATGTAAAGATAAATTCACTGAGGAAAATATTTGGAACATATATTAAAAAGGGCCATATATTCTTATATTTTTGAAAATGGAAGTATAGCAATGATTATTACAAAAACAAAAACAAAACCCCCAAATCAATTGCTAGTATTTTCCCTATTAGTAAGTGTTTATCTGGTTAGATAGAGCTGTGTCTGAAATTTGGCTCCAAGATTTAATAAAATTTTGACTCTACTAAATTACATAATACCTCTAAGTTTTCGCTTTCATATATAAAAGTGGTGATAATGATACTGCCACCTATGACTGTTGTAAGGATTATATAAGAAGACTATAACAGCTAAAATTATGAGTAATAAATAATAGCTATTTTTATTCTTTACAATGAACCTAAGTTCTGAGTAGGAGCTGTCTCTGTATTCTAAAAAATTTCTATATTAAAAATTACATAGGGGGTTTTCCTGGTAGTGCAGTGGTTGAGAGTCTGCCTGCCGATGCAGGGGACACGTGTTCGTGCCCCGATCCGGGAAGATCCTGCATGCTGTGGAGCGGCTAGGCCCATGAGCCATGGCCACTGAGCCTGTGCATCCGGAGCCTGTGCTCCACAACGGGAGAGACCACAACAGTGAGAGGCCCGTGTACCACAAAAAAAAAAAAAAAAAAAAAAAAATTGCATAGGGAGTTGAAATTATTCATCAAATGGCATGAACAACTTAAAGTCTTAACAAAATATAGTTAATTGATTTTAAGAAACATTATATCAATAATATTGCCAACAACAATGTTGATATCTCAATATTTTGAAAAATATGCAAAAGCATTTAAATAGTCATTGCCAATTTGACAATTTTGACATTTGCTAATTTTGAAAAATTTTGTAACAATTTAAGTTCTATCAATAATGCTTTCTTTGAAGAAGTTTGATTCTGGAGCCAGCATACCTGAGTTCAAAAACCAGTTCTGCCATATATTATAAATATAATAAATCTGAGAAGTTTGAATCATGTAAGTAAAGTATAAATACATGAAAATATATATTTTATATGTATTTATAAAATACTTATAGTCCTTAAACTTGTACAGATTCAGAGTCACTTATTTATTTATTTATTTATTTATTTATTTATTTATTTATTTATTTTTGTGCGGTATGCGGGCCTCTCACTGTTGTGGCCCCTCCTGTTGTGGAGCACAGGCTCAGCAGCCATGGCTCACGGGCCCAGCCGCTCCACGGCATGTGGGATCTTCCCGGACCGGGGCACGAACCCGTGTCTTATGCATTGGCAGGTGGATTCTCAACCACTGCGCCACCAGGGAAGCCCACTAATTTATTTTTATTTTTATTTTTTTATTATTTATTTATTTATTTTTTTTGCGGTACGCGGGCCTCTCACCGTTGTGGCCTCTCCCTTTACGGAGCACGGGCTCCGGACACGCAGGCTCAGCGGCCATGGCTCATGGGCCCAGCTCTGCGGCATGTGGGATCCTCCCAGACCGGGGCACGAACCCGTATCCCCTGCATCGGCAGGCGGACTCTCAACCACTGCGCCACCAGGGAGGCCCTAATTTATTTTTAATGTAAAGATGAAAAGCACTTTTTTCAATTCTTAGTGTTAAATATCTGTCCAATTGCTGTATAAAAATTAAGGGACTTTAAAATTTGTAGTGCCAGTCATATATGAATGTTGACTCATGGGAAACCTTTTTTCCACAATAACATTAACAATTACATATTTTCTTATCATAGTCCAACAGTTTTGCAGAAAATTATTATAATGTAAATTAAAAACATTGAATCATGGATTTCTTCATTGTATCATGCTCACTAATTTGTTTTATTCAGCCTAAGCTCCAAGATCTTAAATCGTCTGCATTCTAAATGACTATCAATTACAGTTGCATATTATAAATTTAATGCTCCATTTGAATATATTTGCAGTTTCAGAAGATAATATTTCACAATTGGTTTATATATTAAATGGCTTAACAACTCAGATATCCATATCAGCAGACAGCATACAGACATACACATGCACACACCCACACACACATCACACATACCTTTATAATCTGCAGGGGACAATTCACTAAGGAGAGTCACCCATCTTTAATCCCTGCCCATTTATTATTTATCTTTTCTTGCTCTACCTTTTTTTTTTCCTAATGAAATTTTCCCACTCAGTATCAAATTGATTACTGATGGGAGGTTAGTTGGCACAGCCTCTATGGCAAACAGTTTGGAAGTTTCTTACAATATTTAACATAATTATTCAGTGACAGCAATGTGACTCCTAAGTATTTACTCAAGAAGACTAAAACCTGTATTTATAAAAAGACCTGTATATAATTATTCATAGCAGCCTTATCTAAAATAGCTAAAAATTGGTAACAACCCATATATACGTGAACTGGGACGTGGATAAACATATCGTAAAGCACTCATACAGTGAGATACAACTCAGAAAAAACTACAGATAAATGCAATGTGTAGATGAGTGAAAGAAGCCAACAAACCACGTGATTCCACTTATGGAGTTTTTGATTAGGTATAGTAGACTTGTGGTAATAGACATAAGAAAATGATTTTCCCTGGATTGGAATAAAGGGGGAATTGTTTGGAAACAAGCACTAGGGGACTTTAGTTACACATTTGTTACACATTAGTTACACGTTTGTGTAGAATTGGCAAAATTCACCAAATAGAACAATTGGAACTGCATTTTATCTTTTCATATATAAATTGCACCTGAAAATTAAAAAAATAAAAAATAAAACCAGTGTAGTACCAAAAGTTACCAGGTAAGGGTATATGATAATCTTTCCCATTCTCTCCCTTCTTCCAAAATAAAGGAAATGAAAAAGCTTCCCTTTGAATTACTAGAATGTAATTTTGCCTCCCTATGAGTAGTCCAGATTAATGAATTTCTGAGCATTTGTGCTACAATTAGGGGGAAATTATGGGGGAAATACAGAAACAAAGTGTATATAAAAGCATATTTTTATACTTTTATTTACTGTGATTTAAAATCTCATACATAATTACAAATAAGATTATTTTAAGTACTAAACTATCTGCAGATGTAGATGTTTTCTGCATTCAGTGCACAGATAATAAATTTTGTTATGTCAAGTTTGAATTTATTTATTCTAGATTTATTTTTTATCAAGTTAACATTTGTTTATATCATTATATGCTTCATGTGTATAAAATTATATTTCTCTTTCTATATACCATACAGGGTGATCACTACCAAAAATTTACTTTCCATCTGTCATCACAGAGTTGGTTCACTACCCATCTCCCCCTTCTCCCTCCCTTTTCCCTCTGGTAACCAGTACTCTGTTCTCTGTATCTATGTGTTTCTTTTTGTTTGGTTTGCTCACTTATTTTGTTTTTTTGTGTATTTGTATTAATATTCTACATATTAATGAAATCATTCAGTATTTGTCTTTCTCTGTCTGGCTTATTTCACTTAGTATAATACCCTTTAGGTCTATACATTTTGTCACAAATGATTTTATTCTTTTATATGGCCAAATGATACTCCTTTGTATATATATACCACATCTTCTTCATCCATTAATCTGTTGAGGGATACTTAGGATGCTTCCATACCTTGGCTATTGTAAATAATGCTGCAGTGAACATAGGAGTGTGTATATCTTTTGAATTCACATTTTTGTATTTGAACAAATACCCAAAAGTGGGATAGTTAAATCATATGGCAGTTTTATTGTTAATTTTTTGAGGAATTACCAAACTGTTCTCCACAGTGGCTGCACCAATACACTTTTCTACTAACAGTGATTAAGGATTCCCTTTTCTCTACATCTTCCCCAGCACTTGTTGTTGCTTGCCTTTTTGATAATAGCCATTCTAACAGGCATAATGTAGTATCTCATTGTGGTTTTGATTTGCATTTTTCTAAAAATTTTAAATTTTGAACAACTTTTCACATGCCTGTTGGTCATCTTAATTTCTTCTTTGAAGCAATGTCTATTCAACTCCTCTGCACATTTTTTAACCAGGTTGTATTTTTTTTTTTGGTTAAGTTGTATGAGTTATTTATATATTTGAATATTAACCCCTTATCAGATATATCATTTACAAATATCTTCTCCCATTCAATAGATTGTCTTTTCATTTTGCTGATCGTTTCCTTTGCTGTGCAAAAGCTTTTTAGTTGATGTATTCTCATTTGTTTATTTGTTCTCTAGTTTCCCTTGCCTGAAGAGACACATCCAGAAAGATATTGCTAAGACTGATGTCAAAAAACATATTGCCTTGTTTTCTTCTAGGAGTTTTATGGTTTCAGGTCTTATATTCAAGTCTTTAATCCATTTTGAGTTGATTTTTTTACATAGCATGAAATAGTTGTTGAGCTTAATTTTTTTGTACATTGCTGTCTGGTTTTCCAAACTTCATATCTGGAAGAAATTACCCTTTCCTCACTGTATGGCCTTTGATCCTTTGTCATATATTAATTGTCCATACACATGTGGGTTTATTTATGGATATTCTATTCTGTTCCATTGATCAACGTATCTGTATTCCTGCCAATGGCATGCTGCTTTGATTACCATGGCTTTGTAATATAGTTTGAAATGAAGGAGTGTGATACCTCCAGCTCTGTTTTTTCTTCTTCTTAGGATTGCTTTAACAATTTATTTGGGGTCTTTCATGGTTCCATATAAATTTTAGAATTTTGTTACAGTTCTGCAAAAATATGTCCTTAGAATTGCATTGAATCAGTAGATTGTTTTAGATAATTGGTCATTTTGACATAGTTAAATCTTCTAATCCATGAGAATGGGATATCTTTCCATTTAATTATATATTCTTCAATTTCCTAAAAGGAATTATAATTTTTGGTGTACTGGTCTTTCACCTCCTTGATTAAATTTATTCCTAAGTATTTTATTCTTTTTGTTGACATTGTAACTGGGATTGTTTTCTTAATTTCTCTTTCTGCTAGCTCATTGTTAATGTAAAGAAATGCAACCATTTTTTCTATATTGATTTTATATCCTGCAACTTTTCTGTATACATTTATTAGTTCTAATGGTTTTTGGTGGAGTCTTCAGTGTTTTCTATATGCAGTATCATGTCATCTGTAAATAGTAACAGTTTTACTTCTTTTTGTCCAATTTGTATGCCTTTTATTTCTTTTTCTTGCCTAATTGCTCTGGATAGGACTTCCAATATTACGTTGAATGAGAGTAGTGAGAATACACATCCTTATCTTCTTCCTGATTTTAGAGGGATAGCTTTCAGTTTTTCATTACTGAGCATGATGTTAGCTGTGGGTTAGTCACATAACCTTTACTCCACTGAGGTACATTCCTTCTATATGCAATTTACTGAGAGTTTTTATTATAAATGGGTGTTAGTATTGAATCTCATTAAGTGCTTTTTCTGCATCTATTAAGATGATTGTATGGTTTTTATCCTGCATCTTGCTAAGGTGGTGTATCACACTGACTGACTTGTGGATATTGAACCATCCTTTCATCCCTGGAATAAATCCCACTTGATCATAGCGTATCATCCTTTTAATGTATTGTTATATTTGGTTTGCTAATATTTTGTGGAGGTTTTTTGCATCAGAGATATTGGGCTGTAATTTTCTTTTTTTGTATGTTGTTTTTGTCTTGTTTTGGTATCAAGGTGATGTTGACTTTACAAAATGAGTCAGGATGTGTTCCTTCCTCTTCAATTTTTTGAAACAGTTTGAGAAGGATGGGTATTAAATCTTCTTTAAATATTTGGAAGAATTCACCTGTGAAATTATTTGGTCCTGGACTTTTGTTTATTGGGGGGTTTTGATTACTGTTTCAATCTCTGTACTAGTGATCAGTTTTCAGATTTTATATTCCTTCATGATTCAGTCTTGAAAGGTTGTATGATTCTAAGAATTTGTTGACATATAGCTATTCATAATATTCTCTTCTATTCACTTGTATTTCTGTGGTATTCATTGTCATTTTTCCTCTTTCATTGCTGATTTTATTTATTAGAGCCCTTTCCCTTTTTTTCTTAGTGAATCTATCTAAAGGTTTGTCAACTTTATCTTTTCAAAGAATCAACTCTTATTTTAATTGATCTTTTCCATTGTCTTTTTAGTCTCTATTTTATCAATTTCCATTCTGGTATTTATCATTTCCTTTCTTCTACTGGCTTTGTGTTTATTTGTTCTTCTTTTTCTAGTTCCTTTAGGTGTAAGGTTAGCTTGTTTATTTGCAACTTTTCTTGTTTCTTGCTGTAGGCCTGTATTGCTATAAACTTCCCTCCTAGCACCACTTTTGCTGCATCCCATAGATTTCATTATGTCATATTTTCATTTTCAATTGTCTTCAGGTAATTTTTCAATTTTTCTTTTGAATTCTTTTCTGATCCAATAGCTGTTTGTAGCATGTTGTTCAGTCTCCACATATCTGTGATTTTTCCAGATTTCTTCTAGTAGTTGATTTCTCATTTCATACTATTGTAGTCAGAGAAAAAATGCTTGATATGATTTCAATCTTCTTAAATTTATTGAAACTTATTTTGTGTCTCAATATATGGTCTATTCTTTAGAAAGTTCCATATGCTCTTGAAAAGACTGTGTATTCATCTGCATTTGGATGAAATGTTCTGTCAAAATCTATCAAATCTATCTGGTCTAATGTTTCATTTAAGGCCATTGTTTCCTTGTTGACATTCTTTGTGCATGATATATCCATTGTTGTAAGTGGGGCATTAAAGTCCCCTATACTATTGTTGTGTTGCTGTCAATTTATCCCTTTAGCTCTGTTCATAATTGTTTCATGTACTTTGGTGCTCCTATGTTAGGGGCATATGTATTAATAACTGTTATTTCTTCTTGTTGATATAACATTCTCTTTATATGCTGTCAATTTTTGACTCTTATTACCTTTTTTGGCTTGAAGTATATTTTGTCTTCTATGAGTAATTCTACATTTGCTTTCTTTTGGCTGTCATTTGCTTGGAGAATTGTCTTCCATCTCTTCACTTTTAGCCTCTGTTCATCTTTGGAGCTGAGGTGGGTTTCTTGGAAGTGGCATCTAGTTAGTTATATTTTTTAATCCACCCAGCCACTTTTCTGATAGATGAATTAGAATTAAATCTAGTTACATTTAGGGTGATTACTGATACATGATGATTTAGTACTGATATTTTATCTTTTGTTTTCTGGTTGCTCTCTATATTATTTTTTTCCTTGTGTTTCTATCTGTTGGTTCGGTGGTCTTCTGTAATGATTTCATCAGTTTTATCTTTTATTTATGTTTTGTATCTCTACCATAGATTTATGTTTTGTGGTTACCATGGTGTTTGTATAAAACATCACGTAGATAAAATAGTCTTTATTCTGCTGATAGCACCTTATCTTCATTTACCTCTACAGGTTTCATCCTTTTCCTCTTCCCCTTTTATGTTTTTATGTTTTATGTCTCAAATTGTCCTTTTTTATGTTGTGAGTTTGTTACCAAATTGAAGTAGCTATAGTTATTATTTCTACTTTGCTGTCCCTTTAATCTTTATGCTTCAGTGAATTGTTTAAAAACCTATTGTGATAAAGAGCTGCAATTTTCTGCTTCTGTTTATTACCTTACTCATAGTTTTATGTATTTTTGCCCTTTTGTTTCTGATAGAAGAGCGTCTCTCAACATTTCTTGTAAGTCAAGTGTACTGTTGATGAACTCCCTCATTTTTCTTGGGAAGATCTTTATTTTTCCTTGATATCAGAGTGATAACTTTGTTTGATAGAGTATACTTGGATGACAGTTTTTATCTTTCAGTATTTTGAGAATATCATTCCACTCCCTCCAGGTATGTAGAGTTTATGCTGAGAAATCTGCTGATAGCCTAATGGGGATACCTTTGTAGGTTACCATCCTGTTTTCCCTGGTTGCCTTTAGAATTCTTTCCCTGATATTGACTTTTGTCCATTTTACTATTCTGTGTCTTGGAGAATGTCTTTTTTTCATTGAGGCAATTAAGTGTTGTCGCAGTTTCATGGACTTACATATCAAGTTCCTTCCCCAGATTTGGGAAGTTCTCAGCTATTATTTCTTTAACTCTCTGCTCCCTTCTCTGTCCCTTCTCCTTTTGGGATACCAATTACCCTAAGGTTGCCTTCCTAAAGGCATCTGGTAACTCTTATAGAATTTCCTCATTTTTTATATCTTATTTTTCCTTCCACTTCTACTTCTATTATTTCTAGATATCTATCTTTAAACTCACTAATTTTCTTTTCTATATAGTCTGCTCTATTTCCAATGCTTTCTAATGCATCCTTCATATTGTTTATTGAATTCTTCAGCTACAGAATTTCTGTTAGGTTCTTTTTTAGAGTTTCAATCTCTTTGATAAAGTATTCCTTATGTTCATTAATTTTATTCTTGAGCTCATTTAACTGCCTTTGATCTTTCTTGTAGCTTACTGAGTTTCTTCCTGACAGCTATTTTGAATAGTCTATCAGGTAGATTACAATATTTCATGAATTTAAGTTTGGTTTCTGGAGAGCTATCATTTTCATTTTGTGGTGCAGTATTCTTCGTGGTCTTGATGAGTTTTTCCTCTTCCAGTACGTTTGAAGAAGCAAACACCTTTCTGTTTTACTCTAATATTCAACATGTTAGAAATTAGAGACTTCTGTTTTCTAGGAGGTGATGATATAGCGCAAGTATTTGCTTCCTCTTCCCTGAGCAGCCTCTGGTTATATTTGCAAGTCTGCATTTTCTAGTCTCTACCTCCCTTTAGAGATGTGGCATTGTGCCCTTATTATAGCTTCTTGTGCCTCCAGAGACATTGGTGCCTTGCTTCTGCCAATGTTGCTGACATTGCTGCCTGGTGACTAGGATGGTAGGCTCTTCCCTTGAGTCTGGGAGCCCCTGTCATAGGCTCTGCTGCCTCTTGAGGGGAGGTGGGGGAGAGAGGAGTGGACCCAGGGTTGTATGGGTGCCTCTACCATGTCCAGTGTTGTACGGTTGGTGGGCTCTGTCACTGAGGATGGGGGGAGTTCTGGGGCTTAGAGTCATGGATGCCTCAGCATCTGGAAGAATGGAGTCTCAGGTCCCACTGCCACTACTACTCAGTTACCTGGGCTGCAGGTTCTGCTGTGGCCAGGAGGCTGGAGTTATGCACACCTCCTCCCCTGCTACTACTGGATTTTCTGAAGCTATGGGCTCAAGTGCTACAGCTGGGGAGCTGAAATGCAGGCACCACACCTGCTGTTTTCTCAGTTCTGCCTCCTCTGTGTTATCCAGTTCACCTACCTTTAGATGTACAGACATGGAATTCTCCAGCAACCTGTTGTATTAGATAGAGGCACCTGCTTTGCATTGTGTATGTTTTACTGATTGTCAGTTGAAGGGGAGAGACGAAGGTAGATTTCCACTTCATCCTGTTGCTGTTGTTACACCCAGACATCTTGAGAAATTTTAAATTAGGTAAATTAATTGCTTTGGTTGCTACATTCTAAACAACTGGTTTTACTTAATTTTTGCACTAAATTTACTCACTCTTTGAACATTCTGCAAATATTTGCTTTCAGTTCTATTATCTAGAAGAAAACACTAGGAAAGGAAAAAAATTCACAGGAATAAAGTTTGGCTATGACTACTGACATATCTTTTCAAATGATAGATTCTTCTTTTAATGCAGTTTCAGAAATTCAGCAGTTATAAAATAGAACTATATTTTCTATGATTTCACAGTCAGTTGACTTTTGTTAACTTCTCTTCCCTTGACCTTCTGTGGTATTAAAGAGTATATTCCAGGATTATCTGTCTTCCTGAATTTCTTCTGAGAAGTTAAAATATTTTCTGAATAGGAGTGACTGGGCATAGTGAAAGGGGATTTCAAAAAGGTTGCCTCAAGTATTCTAGGAAAATTTATGAAAATAGATATTCCCACATAAGTGTGCAAAAGCACCCAGATCTTCAGAAACTTTGGTTTCTAAGAAAATCATATTTTTTGTAATTATTTTAAGCATGGTTTTCATAGCCACATTATTCATCCATTGCCTGTAGAAAGATCTGAGTGTATTGTTCCATGGTGCTATACTCAGTTTTCTTTCCTTAAACCATCATCAACAATTTACCAACAACCCAGCTGCTGTAGACTTAAAACAAATTTTATTTTTCTTTACCAGTTGATGAGGCTGCAGGTAAGGAAGAACAGCCAGAAGGTGTTCAGGGAAACAATCTCATTATATTCGTGAGAGAATGGAACACAACCGCTATGAAACAACCCACCCCAAAACCAACAAAAAAACACAACCAGACAAAAAGAAAACAAAAGCAGAGTGCTTTAAACATCTTTGCAAAAAAACTAACCCTTTATTAAATTCTGACTTCTTTTTTACCCCTTTAAGCTTAAAGAGAAGTACAAGTTCTTCTGTTCATAATTACTTATTAAATTAATTCCAACAGTGGTATCATATTGTTCTCCATACAAAGATTAATTTGCATGTAACAGATGGCTCACTCCACTAAAAAGGGTAGGTGACTAGTCCAGAGTCATTCATTATGAACATCTCCCTTATACACACACGTAAAAACACACACAAACTCTTATACACACAAACTCAAACACACAAATACTTTCACATATTTGTTCACACTCTTACATATACTCACACACACAAATCCATATACACAAGTCTCAAAAATCCCATAGGATACTGGGCATTACTTTTTATCATTTTCTATTACTTGTAGTATACTTAATAAAAAGTTACATATATTTGATACCACCAATAAATATTGAATAAATGTTAAGGATCAAAATATCTCAAGGAAGTTTGGAATATAAAATTTTTACTAGCAACTGCCTTTGCTACCTCCATGCTTAGAACAAGTGAGGCTTCTATTGTTGTTGCAAAATGAAAGTAACAAAATTTTGGAATCTGTATTTCTGAGGATACAAACACTCTTGAATTAATGAAATGTCTCCATTAAAAAATGAATACATAGAGACAGACATATATACCTATCTACATACATACATAAAGCAGGGACAGAGAAATGCAATAGAGAGGGTAAGAATTTTTAATTTTTTAAAATCTTTTTGTCCACTGGACAGGGTTTTAACATTGATTTGATTTGATTTGATTTGATTGTTTTGTCCAATATTTACAAATACTGGCATTTACAAATTTCAATTTCCAGTTTTCAATAGATGCCAAAACCCTAATCTTAACCTTTGCCATAATTGGTGTTCAATGAATATTTGTTGAATGACTTAATTAATGATAGTATGTGGCAAAAATTAGGTATCTGAAAGCTTTGTCCCCAAAGAAATACTCAGAAGTATGTAAGTTTGGAAAAGAAAAAGGAGATTTCACTCATTCTTTCAAACTACAGACATTGATTGATCACCAATTAACCAAGATCCAAAGGAAAAAAAAAATGAGACTTCTCTAACAGAAGCAGAAATAAGTACTATGAAGATTCATAATAAGAAGTGGTTTACAATTATACTAGACCAGTGAACTTCACATTTTAAACTTCTTAGCAAAATCTCAAATTTTAATTATGAATTAATTTTCTAATATTATTACAATTAAAGGTTTTAAGACCAATGCACACAGGGTAATTACATTCAGAAAATAGAAAAATGTTAGAGATGAGTTGGTTTTCAACATTTAAATTCTGTAACATTGACTTGTAGTCTGAGGATTTCTGTCTAAACCACTCAAGTAGACAATGAACATCTTAACTATTCATAAAATGGAAACTGTTAGCATTTGTTTTTAAAATAATGTTTGTTAACTGAAAAATGCCATTAGGGAAACAGTAATCCTATTCTTTGGGATATATAATTAATACTTGAAAATCATCAATGAATAATGTACTATATTAGGCAATAAAAATGTTAATATAACTACTAATTTAAATACTATATTATATACCATTAGTTTGCACAATGATAATATTAAATTGCAGTTGAATACTTGATTAAAATTAAATAGAAGGTGTGATTTTTGATTCACTGTCAGCTAAATCAAAAATAAATAAATAGTCATTTGTGTTGAATAGATCCAGTTGACTTAATGTCTAAACAAAACTCTTTCAAAATTCTTGCAACATGTTTCTCAGTTAACTATAGAGAAATATCAATAATTCATCTTGAAGTATGTATTGACATTTAATTAACTAACACTAACTATTTACATGCAAATTAAATACCTAACTGAGTAACCTAATTGAAGTGTTTCTGTGATGCTTTTATTGATTTGACTAACAGCTTGGAGTATCTCATCAGTTTTAGCTGCCTAGAGTAACAGCAACAAGCTTTACTATAACCATATCACACAATAAATGCCTAGAATAATATTTTTTGCATTGGTGAATACTAGTCATCCAAATTCACAGATAGTCTTATGTTATACTAGAACTATTCATCTACATGAATTATTCAAAAACAACAAATAAAGCTAGACAAAAAGGGTTAATTTTTTAAAAAGTAAATAATAATTAGAAGTATTAGATTATGGTTATGTAAACAGAATCACTAAATTTATTTTATATTTCAAACCTACTAAAGAACCAGCACTTTTTTACTCAGTACTAAAACATTCAAGTTATTTAAACTATAAATACTAAGCACAAGCATTCCAAAGAATGGCAACATAGAGCAAATATATTTTAGCATAAAAATAGTTATTGAGACTAAAAGTTTTTGCACCCGTCTTTATGTAACATTTCATAAAGTGCAGAGTCTGAGTCAACTAACCTCTCATATAGCATCAGCATCTGAAATTAAATACTTCAATTATAGTAATAAAATGTTAATTAAAAAGAGAAAGCACAATGTTTTTGTACATCTTAAAGCCCTTACTACTATACATATATTTTCCATTTTTTACTGCTAAGTTCAAAAATAATCTTAACCTAGTTAAGTTGTTCAATTTCTTCCAACTAAGTTCATTGTTTACATATTGTTAGAATGTTCTGGTTGAAGATTCTTGCTTTTCTGCCTATAAAAATGTTATCTGATATACTTAAATGCACGAAAAAGATGCAATGATAACATGAATGCATTTAAAATTTATACATACATCTCAGGTAACCTATTAATACTTCAATAGGGTCTGCTATGGACTGAATGTTTGTGTTCCCCCAAAACTTATATGTTGAAATCCTAACCCTTAATGTGATGGTATTTAGGAGGTGGGGCCTTTGGGAGGTAATAATGTCATGAGAATGGAGCCCTCATGAATGGGATTAGAGCCCTCATAAAAGAGTCCCCAGAGAGCTTTCTAGTCCTTTTTCAGCCACATTAGGATATAAGGAGAAGACAGCAGTCTTCAACTTGAAAGCCAAATCTCAGCAGAACCCAACCATGCAGGTGCCTTGAATATGGACTTCCAAGCTTCCAGAATCATGAGAAAAAAATGCTGTTGTTTATAAGACACCCAGTTTATGGTACCCTATGATATCAGCCCAAACTGACAGAGATAGGGACAAAATATTTAAGTCAGAAAAGTGAGATATTTTTTATTTCATGAATGGGAATCAAACAGAAGAAAAAGGTATTCTACTTGAATTATTTTAAATATTACTTGAAACTGCATAGTACATATAATTTTTCCCTACAAGACAAATGAAAAGTTGCTAATTCCCCATTTACTGAACTCTGATGTAAAATTATATGTATTGGTAATCATGGGAATATGATAATCCTCACAAATTTAGTCTGATAAAGAAATATCAGCCTGCTTATCCAACACTGTAAACAACAGGATTCAGAAAAGAAATGCCAGGAGTCTTTATAGGATGATGGTACAAATACTTATTGAACTAACTCTCATCCTTGCAAATCTACCTTAAAATAAAATAATTTTTATACAAAATATACAGACATTAACAGCCATGATGTTTAATTTTGTGTGTCAACTTGGCTAGTGCCCAAATGTTTAGTCAAGCACCAGTCTAAACGTTGCTGTGAAGGTATATTTTAATGTGATTAACATTTCAATCAGTAAACCCTAAATTAAGCAAATGACCCTCATAATGTGGATGGGCCTCATCCTCATCCTTAACTTGAAGGTCTTAAGAGAAAAAGACTGGTCCCTGAAAAATAAGGAATTCTACCTGCAGACTGCCTTGGACTTGGGACTGTAACATCAACTCTTTCACTGGTCACCAGCCAGGTACCCTGCCCCATAGATTCTCTCCTATTGGTTCTGTTTCTCTGGAGAATCTTAACCAATGCAGATTTCAACTATATCATACCATGTAAAGAATTAAATAACTATGCTTTCCTTGGCTAAAGTTGTAAAATTGCAATTTTACCTCTTCTTATTCGACCTGCTCTCATAATCAACCTGCAGATTGGATAAAAATCGAAACAATCTACATCAACAAGGAAATGATTGCTAAGTTTCAATGGACTCCTGGGGTTGCAAACTATATTACAATTACAATGAGAAGTAAGTACAATGAGAAGTAAGTAAATGGTAAAGTATCAAATATAGACAAACATTTTATTAAGTCTGACCATGATGAAGAAGAGGGAGAGAGTTGGGGTCAAGAGCAACTAATTTTCTAGTTTTCATTTTTAAATAATATGAAATGTATACAGGAATGATAAAAATATTCAGAATATCTCTATATCCTTCATCCAGATTTACCAATCATTAGCATCTCTTCACCCATAAATATTTCAGTGTATTTTGCCTAAAAAAAATGACATTCTCCTAAATAACTACACTGCAATTATCAAATTCATGTGGCCCAGATTTCTAAATATTTAATCTTAAGCAAATCAATTAATCTCATCAAGTTGTAGATTCCTCAGATTCTTCAACTTTAAACATACAGTAAAAAATAGATTCTTTGGCTTTAAAATTACAGTAAAAATTTATACAAACATACAGAATTTTCAAATGATTAAGCTAATATTAACCCTGAAGTACATCCAACATTAGTATCAACTTAATTAAATATAGATGAAGATGATGACATGAAACAATAAGAGAATTTTAAAAAAATGGATGAAGAAAGAGAAAAGAGCTGACATCTTTGATAATGAAGAATTTCTCATAGGGAATCAAGACTCAGGAACACTTAGTAGCTCTTTCCTATTCTCAGACAGTCAGAATTAGGGACCAAATTTCTGAGTTTTGGCTGCTAGCCCCAGGTCTAACTAATTACCCAGTAACACTTCTTCATCCATGTGGAGAAGATGACAGAACATCAACAAACCCTTTATCAAAATCAACACTTTCTAGAAGTGTTGCAAACTAAAATCAAATGAACAAACAAAGATGACAAAACAAAATCAGGAAAGTTAGTGCTAGTAAAATAGTATTAACAGATATATAGGAGATATGCCAACTTCCCTAAATGTCTCGATAATGACTTTTATACCATTTTTTTTCCAATCTGGAATTTAATCCAGAAGCATGAATTACATTTACTTATAATGGAAAGCAATTTGAGTTTGTGATCATGCTTACCTGGTAAGACATAGTAATTTAAAACAAATGAAGGAAATGGTACAATTAAAATTATAATTCCCTAAATTGTTAGGATACGGATGGCATGCAGCACATGAATGAAAGAACAGTGACAGAAAGTAGATTTACTAGTGCCAGTACAAGTAAATTTGTAGGTCTATTGGCTGAAATTTTGTGCCTATTTTCTCAGTAAGTTGAAAGTGAGTTTATCTGCTGTGTTAGAAAAGTGGTTGCAGGGTCAGAAGTATAAAGTGTTTGAAAACTTTTTAAGTAGTGTTGTGAAAAAATGAGAAAGCTGATAAAGGAAATGGAAGGTTGCTCTACAATATTGGGGGCAAACATGAAGTTGAACACTTTAAATTTTATGGTGGCAACAGTCTTTAAGGTTGTATGATTTACTGTGGCAGTATAAAGCGGCCGCAGACTGTCAGAGAAAATTCACAGTTGGAATTTCCCAGGACTGGAATTTTTCCAGATGAGTTAAAAACATGTACAATGAGGAAAATGGGTGAAATTTTTGATGAAGGGGCTTGAGTTATATACCATGTAGCCTAGCTGGAAAGCTGAAAAAAAAAAGAGTGGAGTAAATAAATAGAAGTGTGAGGGAAACTAAGGTATAAGCTTGAAGACAAGTAAAGGTGGAGTAGATAAATTTTAAAAAGAATAAATTAAGATATCCAATTAAGAAGTGAAATTCTCAATAGGCCAAATATGATGTATGGTGGGGGTAACAGAAGAAGAAAGATAGGATGCAAAGACAACAAAATATTGTACAGAAATGATATAGAGACTCATGTTATTAAAAGAAGTACAGGTGTAGCTATGAGAAAGGATATCTGGTGGCATTTGATACATATGATACTGACCAGTTACTAAGTATCTGTGTATTGTTGGAAATGAAACATGTATTGAAACCAATGTATTGGTTCGATATGAAATTTGAAGTCTGCAAAATGTGGACAAGTATTTAAGTAGAGAGAGAGACAAAATATAGTTTCCAAATCCTGCAATACATGAAGGAAATTTATTTGACAATAATGAGAAGGTAAAGAAAGGTGCTGGAGCTGGTGGCATGTGCCTTAAAGAAGTAAGACTACTTTACAAAAGATGGATGAGGAGAGACATAAAGTCATGAAGCACATCTGAAACTCCAACTTTCAAATTTGAGTCAAAAAGAGTATGCAGGAGAGGAAAAGCCTACTTGTCATTATCACAATAGAATGAAGAGAATGTAGAGGGGAAAATTAAGAATGAGAGTTTGTTTTTTTACCAAGGGACAGAGAGTCCAAAATGTACAGTGAAATAAATTTGGAGAGAAGAGATAGGGGGATGCTTGGTTAGGAAAAAAAGAAAGCACAGATAACTATAAGAAAGAAAGCATGAGTATGAACATTATGGTAGTGGTAACTGGCAGTATGATTTTCTAAAGCAGTAGCTAAGATAGGTGATTAGAGTTCACCTAGAGAATATAGGAGAGTAGCAGTGCTCTGCATGGGCTGCAGTCCTGATGGTGTTTTATTCTCTTCTTAATAGAAGGAAACCAGCCTAATTTGAAAGAAAGAAGCTGTGGATTGTATGCACTATGTTTTAAATGTGTTCTGAGGCTCGAGGTAGAGGCTCAGAGTGTACTTCTACTTGTATTTACATTCATAGTTTTAAAGATTTATTTTACTTTCAGAAAAATTAGAAGTTATGTAAAAAGAAAATGGAGGCATCTGTATCTGTGAGAGATGTTGGGCCTAAGTGGGGATGATGGGGGAACATAGAGGGTGTTCATGAGGGGCAGGGAATAGATTTAATAGGGGTAACACAGTATGGATTTTCAGAGCCTGAGCATAGATATTCAGAACCCAAGAACAGAAGGAGGGCAAAAGAAGGGATGTAACATTGTTTACACAGAGTGGAATGGATGAAATAAATAAATGTATAATAATCAAATAATGATAATAACTAAATTTCTCACTGTGGGAGAACAGAGTTACAAATAAGGATCCTGTAGAGGTGAAATACTGTTTCTTAATTAAGGTGCCGGTTTCATTGATGTGCAAGATTTTTTGTGTGAATTTAATTTTTCATTTCTCTGGGATATGCATTTGTTGTCATGTCTAAGTTTTTTTCTAAGATTTTGTTCTAAAAGTTTTATAATTTTATATTTAACTCAATGAATTGTTTTGAATAAACGTGTATATGGTCCTAGGTTTTCTTCTAAATGTTTTACAGCTTTACATTTTACATTTAAATCCATGATCCATTTTCAATTGACTTTCGTATATATATAGTGTGAATTATAGGATTGTTTTCCTATTTGTTTGTTTCTTGTTTTGTTTTGTTTTGTGCCTAAGAAAGTCCAGTTGCTTCATCACTTATCCATATTGAACACTTACCAAACTAATACCCATGAATTACATATGCGGTCTATATTTGCCAAAACTCATTGGGAAAAAGTAAATATTTTCCAAATGTAATTCTCAATCTTGACATTTAAAAATTATATATTTTTATCTCTAAACTTTATATAATCAGTTTTTTCACTTTTTCCTCAATTTTTCACCTTACAAATACTTGTCATTTTGTACCACTTAGTTTGAAAGTTTCAGGAATATGGAAACAAAAAAAACTAGCATTGTTAACTTGAGAAAAGTAACAATAATTCCAACATTGTTTAAAAAATATGTTATAGATAATTACTAGAGATCTATAAACATAGAATCCTTATTAGCTGAAGAACACCAAGAAAGGGCTAACAGAGAATTCAATCTTTGTGTCTTTTAGCCCTGGATTTTCAAGAGGTATATATACTCTTTTGTTAATTAATCAAGACACTCATAATATACCAGAAAAAATCATTTTCCTACTATAATTATTACAATCCACTCACAAAGTCCAATTTTGTTCCATTATGTAGTTTTTAATTTTTTCCCCTTTAAAACTGGCATGCGATGAAATACACTAAAAAGAAGGATGAGGCTTGCTTGCAAAGCCTAATGTCTCCCTAAAATTTGAGAATTAATTCAAATCAACTCAGATATTGTAGATCTATACTAGCTGAACATATCAAAATCTATGTGTGTTGTTAAAGAAATAATCTTTTCTTCCATTAGAGATCTAAAACAGCTCTTGCCCATATTTTATTGGCACATTGCATTAGTATCTTCCAGTTTCACAGAATGTCATGCTGATATTAGCTCAAAAGATAAGATTAAATATAACTTGGCTTTATAAAGGATTCTGTGAATAACTGATATAAATTGAGCATGAAACGAATGTATTACTGCAAAAGCGTGAAAATAAAACCCGTTATAAACTAGAAATTAATCGTTGCAATGACAAATCATTTTGTAAGCTGCAGGATTTTCTTTGAGACTGTTTTGCTTTATTCTTTTTATAGGTTTGTTGAAAAGCAATCACTTTCTCTTTTTACTTTTATTACTTATGACTTTCACATGAATGTTTACCTCATCTATCTGGTATATATTTGAAAAACTAATTGGTTTTTAAAGGTCTATTGATTTGGTGGCCATGCTCTTATACACCTTTCATATATCTTTTTATTTTTATTTATTTATTTATTTATTTATTTTTGCGGTATGCGGGCCTCTCACTGTTGTGGCCTCCCCCGTTGCGGAGCACAGGCTCCGGACGCGCAGGCTCCGGATGCGCAGGCTCAGCGGCCATGGCTCACGGGCCCAGCCGCTCCGCGGCATATGGGATCCTCCCAGACCGGGGCACGAACCCGTATCCCCTGCATCGGCAGGCGGACTCTCAACCACTTGCGCCACCAGGGAGGCCCCATATATCTTTTTAAAATCTCTATCCATGACCTGAAATTGTCATAAAATAAAATCTCTAATTAAGCATAAATCATGTAAAATTAGTTTTTTTATTATTAATTAATTAATTTATTTTTTCTGTGTTGGGTCCTCGCCCCTGCACGAGGGCTCCCTCCAGCCGTGGCAAGCGGGGGCCACCCTCCACCGCGGTGAGCGGGCCCCCCACTATCACGACCCCCTTGCTGCGGAGCACAGGCTCCAGACGCACAGGCCCAGCAGCCGTGGCCCACAGGCCCAGTCGCTCCGCGGCACGTGGAATCCTCCCAGACCAGGGCTCGAACCCGCGTCCCCCGCACCAGCAGGCAGACTCTCAACCACTGTGCTACCAGGGAAGCCCCAAATCATGTAAAATTAAAATTTCCTTCCTTGATACGTAAAACAGGATGGGTAAATGCTCTATAACTATTGAAACAAATTCCCTGTGACTTTTACTCTATTATTCTTAAACTCCCTTGTGTCACGGCCATACAGTTAAGATATGGAATAGTAGCAGGCAAGTGCATTTGTTGGTCTATTAAGTGAGTTTATGTACCTTTAGTAAACTTGGGGAGCCATCAATTGTTATTCTGAATAAATTATCAAGTTAGGGATTAATGTGTATGTATGATATCTCTCTGTAAAAATTTGAAACTATTTTCTTTGTAAAATTGTTCCACAGCTTTTAAATCAAACATATTAACATTATTTAAAGAGAGACATTCCTACTTGAACACTATATATGTATTTGTGAAAAATATTTTTCAGTAAAAAATATACCTGTGAATAAAAATAGGAATGGAGCCAATCACACTTATTAACCAGAATACACATACACACACGAAAAACTATGTAAATAAAAATCTAACACATTAAAATTTCTAACAAATTAAAAAAATACTATAGTAAATATTGTGTTTTTCAGAGGAAATAGGTGATGGCCATTTGATGGAACATAAGAAAAGCATGGAACAGCTAAGTTTCATAAACAAAGGCAGAAGGCAATCACATTCAGAAGTTGTAAGTGAAGATGTAGTTAAAAAATCTGTGTGAATTGGAGGGACACCAGAGATGAAGCGCTCCAGCTCTTTGTTTTGTATTTGATTCCACCCTGAAAGTATCAGAGAAAACTGAGAATAAGCTCTTCCAAGGCAGAGCATGAAGTCAGGCCAAGCCAAAAGGAAGATCATGGGGTAAATGAGAATTCTACTCTGTATTGTTTCCCCTTGCCTAAATTGTTTTTTTGGTGATGCAACAAGGTAATATGCACACTTCATTGAGACTTCCACATTATGTTAAATAATTATTTTCCATTTGCAGATGAACTAATTAGAGAAATATGCACTGGAACAGAACAGACTATATCTGTTTTGTATAATTAAATTTAATTTTTTCTTTCATATAATACTAGTATATGATTTCCAAAGAACTCTTATTGGAGAATATAGACCCATTTGTACAATCACAGTAGATCCCAATGATAATCCTACATTTACGTTTGTCATGGAGAAAAAACTATCCTCAACAGTTAATTTCTTGAAAGGAATTTCCACATAAGAAGGCCTTTGAAAATACAGGCTGATCCCTCAAAATATTTCAGTCATGGATTCCTTTCCCAGAGACATGAAGAGAGATTATCAGATGCAGGTTTTATTTTCCAAACATTGGCTCATGGACTTTCCAAAGTTTCCTATGTTTCCTCAGTCTAAGATTCTAGGTTAAGATTCAATATACTGCAGAAGCATTCTGATGAGGCTAGTAAATGTGTAAAAGCTCTCAGAAACATTCTTAGCTAACAAATATTTATTGAAAGGCTTCTAAAGGACAAAAAAAATACTACTAAAAATTGGAGTTGACGAGAGGCACAACCCATGATTTGTCTCAAAGAATTTTATATTCCAATGAGAAATTTTAGTCATGTAATTCAACAAAATTGAAACAGTGTTATTGATGCTTTTCTAAAATAGGGACAAAGTATGTTAGTATAGAGAAAATTAAAGATTAAGAAAGGTTTTTAAGTGGATGTCATACTTAAACTGGGTTTGAAAAAATAGGTATATATTAATCAGTTAAACAGGATTATATATCCTTTTGAAAATATTAAAAGTGACATTGAAGGATGGCAGAATATACTACTCCAAAACATGCCATGTTATCAGAAGGATTATTTTGAGCTAAGGCACGTGAAAAATGAAGATGCAAGAAGGATATTCTAATGATCCTTTTTATTCCTGATAACAAGGGTAAAAATTCCATGTAAAAGATGCCCTCCCTGTACCAGAAAAAAAGAAACATTCTTCTACGTGGAGTCATGGCAGAGAGAATTCTATTAAAAAAAAGACTTCGTCAAAATTTTTCTTACCTTCCTTTACCTTCCCTACATAGTTTAGTTACGTTTCCAAAATTGCCTCTCTTTGTTCAATCTAGTATAAAAGCATTTAGGTTTTTCCATTTATTTGAGTCTTTATTTCTTATGAAGCCTCCTGTGTCACACAAAACTAAAATTAAATAAATTTTTATACTTCTCTCCTGTTAATCTGTCTTATGTCAATTTCACAGGCTCAGCCAAAAAAACCCAGCAGGGTAGATGTAAAATTAAAGACAATTACATCAGCATCAAAACCATTTACAAAAGATGAAAAGATAGAAAATATATCACCTAAAGTTAGTTAATAACCTGTGTTAACCATGATATTTAAATAGAATTTCGCACTGTCATTTTTTAAAAATTCCAATAGGCTACCTAGAAGAGTGGCAAAGAAAGAAATGGACAGTTAAATATAGTAGTCAAGCACACTCAATAAATAAAATGACATATAAAATAAATAGCAGATAAAATTAGAAGTCAGAGAGAGCATAATGTAAGGTAGAGTATGCAATGAAATTAAAGGATTTGGGGATTTGAAATGGCAGAAAAACTAATTTCATTTCTTTTAAATCATCCAAGAAACAAGGATATAGAGAAATTCGGTTCTTTGTTCTGGTTTATTCATTAATATTATGGAAGTATTTATGGCTCTCCTGCTATATTTAAGAAAAAATTTTGAGTACTTGAAAACTCAAAATTATTGCTGTTGCTTCTATACCATAATAAAAATTTGTAATAGTCAATGCAAATGTATTTTGACTTTATTCTAAAGCATAGGAAAAGAAGAGTACTTCCAAATTCTTTTCCATGAGTCTAGTATCAGATTGAAATTTTATTAAAAGTCAAGTTGAACAAAAAAAGATTACTAAAGGCTAATTGATTGATTAAATGTATGCACTATCACAAGAAAATATTAGTAAACATAACCTAGCCCTATATTTAAAGAACAACACACAAAATATAATTCCAATGTTAATATTCAAGAAAAAGTTTATAAAAAACTTTTCATTGGGTGGAAGTCATGCAATAAAGTTTGTGTGCACTTGAGTTAAAAATACTGTATAATGGAGAAATTAAACTACATTTACTCAATATTCTAAAGATTATATACAGAAATATGATACACCACATGATATATATAATTATATATTTATAGATGTGTATAAAATGAGAAAAGTGTGGAAGCATTTCTCATAAAGTTGCAACAAGCATTTAATTACTCTTAAACATTTTCTGGAGATGCAAGCTAACTTAGAAAAGAGAAAGAAATTTTATAAGAATTGAAAAGATGGAAGTAAACAATCATAATTATTTGTAGGTAATATGAACACAAGCCTCGAAAACCGAAGAAAATTAACTTAAAAACTATCCAAATGCCCTCCTAAAAATAGCTTAAAACTTAATATACACACAAAAAATACTTAAAATGCAAAAGACAATATCAAGTATTGACAAATTGTGGAAAAATTGAAATTCTCATATACTACTTTTGTGATTGCTAAGTTAATGCAACTACTTTGAAAAACTATTGGGCAATATCTACTATAGCTAAACACATGCATACATACAGATTTCCCAGCAGTCCTAATTCTAGATATATACTCAACAAAATTTTTTATATATATGTGAATCAAATACAGGCACAAAAGTTTGATAGTAGTGATATTAATAACCCAAATCTGGAAGTGGCCCACACAAGAAGAACAGAAATGATAAAAATTTGGGGAAATATAGCACAAGAAAGGTTTTTTTAGGGAAGTGTTGGAAAATACAGATGTTCCTAAAATATATCAATTTTTGCCATGTGTTAGTGTCAGGAAACACTGTGAAAACTCTGAAATTGACAAAGTTACAGAGTATATAGTTGAACTCTCTCAGGTTATCTCTGACTTTTCTTATCTGTGACCTATTTACAATCTATAAATTGTAAGTAAGTATAAAACATAGCAATGAAAATGATTCTTGTCCTGAGAAATGCAAATGGTGTCACTTGTAACATAAGTGCTTATTGCTCTATGTATGTTGATGGCTTTGTCAGTTTTACTTCTATTTGTAAATTTATCTCATCATTCCTGCCTGTCTATGTATGTTTGGCACTCTGAATTCTCCCATGAACCAGCTGTAACATTGTCTCTCTCAATAGCTAATGAGTTAAATAAAAATGCTGACATGGTCATGCTATATTTGTATGAGAGTAAGCATTTTATTAATTTATTATTTTAAAAGCATTAGACTGTTTTTGAATAATGAAATGTTTCAACAGTAAAATACTTTAAGTGATAAATCAGTTAAAATATTTGTTAAAAATATTTGTTTTATAATAAACTGTTATTTTTGTGTTACCTTTCAAACAGTAGTTATTTTGAGTTGAATTTTAATTAAAAAAATCTGAAGTATGATCATAGAAAGTTACATGTGCAATACACACTCTGAATTATCCATAACCTAGCCAATGCAGAAAATTATTACAAAGAGCTATAGGAGATGATCATAGTTCATTCAAAAAATTTGACAAAATCACATATCAGTTACACATTTTATGGAAAGGCATATTCTAAAATCTGTTCATCTTTGCTAGAATGATAAGGAGATGTCAGAATTATGTCACCAAGCAGATAATCTTGAAAAACAAACAGATGCAATTAAAGTGTTCCAAGAGACTGCTCTAAAATAACCCTTGTTTTGTGAAGACATAAATTAAAAAAAAATTGAGAACAGTTCTTTGGAAAACTTTCCAGCACCGAGAAGAGACTCAAGTATTCCTAAAGCCTCAGCCTACTAAGAACCAACAAGAAATTAACCTTTGATTCATACTTCATGCTGGGAGGGATGTGTTTGAGTTGTTTCAAGGAACTTGCATGTGGTATCTTTCAAGAGGATGGAGGAGCCTGAGGGGAGCTCATAAGGTCTTCATCTCTATCAGGAGGTGGAATGAGCAACAGGAACAAGAAGTGCCTTGAAGTGCCAGCAAAATTTGCTCCTCAGATTGGGGTGCACTTGTGTGGTGTTCATCTCATTGCAGCAATGTTTTTGTGTTCTCTATCTAAAATCAGTGTTACTTTATTCTTTTTAAAAAAATAATTAATTTATTTATTTTTGGCTGTGTTGGGTCTTCATTTCTAGGCGACTGTTTTCTCTATTTGCGGCAAGTGGGGGCCACTTTTCATCGCGGTGCGCAGGCCTCCCACTATCGCGGCCTCTCGTTGCGGAGCACAGGCTCCAGACGCGCAGGCTCAGTAGCTGTGGCTCTCGGGCCTAGTTGCTCCGAGGCATGTGGGATCTTCCCAGACCAGGGCTCGAACCCATGTCCCCTGCATTGGCAGGCAGATTCTCAACCACTGAGCCATCAGGGAAGCCCAGTGTTACTTTATTCTTTATCTTGGTTCTTTATCATCTCTCTGTTAATCACACAATGTGATTCAGCTACAAATATAAATATCTCACCTACAGAATTCTCATGACACTTTATACAACTTTGGAAAGGAATGTTCTAACCTTTTAAATCATTTCCCATATGAAGAGTTTCAGTGGAATTTGAAAATATAATCAAAATTACTATAATATACATTGATTAGGTTTTAAAAGCAACTGATTGATATCAGTTAAGATGAAAATTTATGAGCTGAATTTTTAAAAAGTGAACATTGTGACTGAAAATGGAATACTGTAATATAGTTCATGCAGCTCAAGACAAACTTATTCCTTTAAGATCAGCGTAATTTGATAAGGTATCATTTCCTTCTCTATAGCCTTTAAAACCAAGCATTGAAAATCTACATGTATATACATTCATTTAAGTCACTATATTACAGGGCTTCCCTGGTGGCGCAGTGGTTGAGAGTCCGCCTGACGATGCAGGGGACACGGGTTCGTGCCCCGGTCCGGGAAGATCTCACATGCCACGGAGAAGCTAGGCCCGTGAGCCATGGCCACTGAGCCTGCGCGTCCGGAGCCTGTGCTCCGCAACGGGAGAGACCACAACAGTGAGAGGCCCGCATACCGCAAAAAAATAAAAATAAAAATAAGTCACTGTATTACAAAGTATTACTCGAGAAATAGAAAAAGGAATATCAGATTAAATATGGAGAAGAACACCTAAGAGGAATCAAGCGGCTCTTTGCAGATTTTGATTTGGAGTTGCAGTTTGATTTGGAGTAGGGAGGATATGGGGGATAATAAATCTGTGGGGCAGCGTGGTAAAATGAATTCTGGTTTGAATGTATTAACATTGAGATGTAAATAGGTATCTTTCATTTTGAGAATGTAGAGTTGGCAGGTGCATTTTCGAGGATGTTTTAGAATGAGTCTATGAATCAAGATATAAATTTAAGTATTATTAGTATATAGATAAGAAAAATCTGTGTTGTGACTGATTTACTATTACAGTTTTACAGCCTAATGTTATAGCTTTTCCATTGAACAGAAAAATTATCAAGAATTTGAGTACTGGGATGAACTGGGAGATTGGGATTGACATATATACACTAATATGTATAAAACAGATAACTAATAATAACCTGATGTATAAAAAAATAAATAAAATTAAATTTAAAAAAAAAGGAATGTGAGTCACTAGGGTTGGGTAAATTGTTTAAGCAATCCATTCATATATTTAAAAATAAGTAATTGGTTACAAATAACCAAGGAGTGAATGTTAAAAAACTTTATTTAAAATTTTTATCATTTAATAAAGTTTTTTTAAATGTTCACTGAGAATGTATATGAAAATAAATTATCTAAAGCAATAATTTTATATGCATACAGGCAAGATACCCAGAGAAATATAAAAAGGTTTTTTCTAAGAGAGGGAGATGGGGGTTTTCTTCTACTTACATATTATTGCATACATGTTTAAAATTACTGAGGAAGTATTTTAAATAGCTATGATTAAATAAATTAAGCAACTTTCTACTTTCCAAAAGGCAACTATTATGTCTCAGTGGGTTACAAAATGCATACAATTAATCATTTAAACAATTCTGGGGTTTGGTTATGTTGGTTTGTGACATTATACATTCCATTCTGTATACAGTTTCTAAAACTTGTGTTTCTGCTCCCTTATTTTACCCAAATATCTTATATTACCTTCGAGTAATGTTAAATTTACCTTGCAGAATTGTTTTACCCCATGTAGTTTAAGGGCTATTGCCTCCAGAATTTATAGTGTCTTATTGACACAGGAATGTATTCTGTGTACCCAATCTCAGTCTTTCCACTTGAAAAGACTTTATTATTTATCACAGGTAAAAAGAAAAAGGCTGTTTTTTTTAAACTTTGTTTTGTTTTTCACTTGACAAAGCAAATGAAAATGAGGTATGTTTGGGGAAAGCTGCTTAATGAGAAGAAAGCCAGCTACGAAGAGAAGCTAACCCTTTACAGTCAGATGTCAACTTTCAGTGGCATCAGTTAAATTGAAAGACACCATGAAAATTGTGTGACATGGCATTCATATGCTTTTAGAGCTCTCATTGTATACAAAATGCAGGTTTTACATAACTTCCTCTCTTACAGCTATCAGGGACTAAGGCAATGATGTTAGTACTTTAGGGCATACTGAGTTACTGTTACAGAATCCAAATTCAGAAAAATAACACTTGGGTACAGCTTATTTTCAGTTATAATTAAAAAAAAAAGGGAAGTTCCTTTTCAACCCCAAATTAGCAATAACGTGTTACTTTATTCTTTATCTTGGTTCTTTGAATATTTTTTAAACCCACTCACATTTAGATCTTAGAAAGCAATTTTTATTTTGTTGTTATTGCTTCTGCAATACATCTTGATAAATCTATATTTGACATAAAAGTGAGTTGTTTTTTTTTTTAAAGAAGATGTTGGGGGTAAGAGTTTATTAATTAATTAATTTATTTTTGCTGTGTTGGGTCTTCGTTTCTGTGCGAGGGCTTTCTCTAGTTGTGGCAAGCGGGGGCCACTCTTCATCGCGGTGCTCGGGCCTCTCACTATCGCAGCCTCTCTTGTTGCGGAGCACAGGCTCCAGACACGCAGGCTCAGTAGTTGTGGCTCACGGGCCTAGTTGCTCGGCGGCATGTGGGATCTTCCCAGACCAGGGCTCGAACCCGTGTCCCCTGCATTAGCAGGCAGATTCTTAACCACTGCACCACCAGGGAAGCCCTAAAAGTGAGTTTTATCTAATGAAATTGTTTAATGAATAGTTTACTTGAACCTGAAAACTGAACTGTTACTGAATTTCAGTCATGGTTCTATCACATCCTCCAGATATAGGTGAACATTCTGAAGAAGTGAGAGGGCATCCACCTCCAACCCTCCTTGGAAGGAAATCATTTAAAGACATGTTGGAGTCTCTTTTTCTCTCTCTTCCATATACACATATACAGATATAATTAATGTCAGTAAAGGTTTGCCTTCTGTGGATATTTTGTGGCTTTTTCTAGTAATCTTGAGTTCAAACAAGTCTGTTTGCAAAAGTCATTGCTCTTCTCTTTATTTCTGCTGCCAAGTAGAAAGCTCTGCTTTGATGGAGAAAGTCACCTTATCTTGAAGGCAAAATATACCACCCACCAACTCTAAATATGTTCTATTTTTAGGGGAAGAATTAAGAAGCTTTTTTGAGATTTAAAATAAAATCCATATCTCCAATATATCACTTTGAATAGAATTTTTAAATTTTAAATTATATGTAAGATAAGAAGTCTTCCTGTTTGGGGAATCTAAATGTTTCATTTGAGTGTTCAAGAAACAGACAGATATTATTTTGCCTAATATATCGATGTTGTTTCTTTTTTACAAAAAAGAGAATAAAGAGCATGGAATTTAATACTGATAGGATTGATATTTGAACATTCTGGCTTTTTCAGCAGCTATACTAGAATAAAAATAAAATAATGTAGATAGAAGAATCTGAAAAAATCAAGTTTAAGTTTGAAACTGCAAAGAATAATAAGACAATTTATTTATTTTCTTCCTGAGAATTTTATTTTTATCCTGTACAGAGGAATGACTATTAAGCATTCCAAGTTCTCAGAATATGTGATAATATCAAGTGCTTGAATCTCTTTTAGTGCCTTGCACTAAATTTCACATAACTCTCTTATTGAGCATTCAGTAGACAAGTTGAGGAACGTATAGATTCAAGCCCATTAGAATAGAATAAGAAAGTAATATTTTTTTGTGTATCTACTATGCATCAGGCACTGTGATAGTGAGTTTATACAGTCATTTTATTTAGTGCTTCAGTGTTATAGTCAGTCTTCCAAGAGCTTCTCATAACTTGTTAGTCTTCTTTGGTGACCTTAGAATGTTTATTAGTCTGACAAGCACACGTTCGTTATTTCTAACATACTCAAGCAGGCTGCTTATAACCAATATTTCTATCTGAAGCATGTTGTTTCTTAATGTTCAAACTTTGTGAGTAAATGTCTGACTGTCATTAACATAAAGCCATTATATATTCTTCCTTAAACAAAAGGAAAGAATGAACATGCAAAGAAATGGAAAACAAAACAAAAATCAAAAGCGGAACATCACCAGCTGTATCATTACCTTGGACACTTGAAAAATAGAAATAAATAATACCTAGTATATTTTTTAATTCTACCAACATAATGTTGGCAATAGTATTTCATTCACTTATATGGAAGACAGTACATTATGGAGCAAAAATCAGAAGGTGAAATATTTTAAAAAACTCATTTATATCTATTTGTAATTCTGGTTTTAGTACTTTTAATAGTAAGAGAATAATATAAATATTTATAAATATATATTAATTTATATACATGTATTTACAAATCTATAAATATAAAATATTAAGGTAGGCATTCTTATTTTCCTAATATCTATTCATTTTTTCCTTGAAAAGAAAAAAAAATATCTATTTCACATCTCTACAGTGAAGCCAGTTTTGATGCACACATATTTCTTTACCATATCTTTAAAGTTAGCTATTTCAATCTAACATTACTAACTGCCTGTATACTGTTAATATATTCTGTGTTCTTCCTATATATAAATATTTTATACTACAATTTGGAGAACTATAAATATATTAGATCTTCCAAATTATATTAATTATCTCCTATGAATTAGAATATCTTAGTTCTTTATTCTCCAAACTGTAAATCATTATTTACATTCAATTTGTGTTGAATTATTTTAAAATGTCTATCACTGAAAGTGAAATATTTTCTAATTGCTGAAGTAAAGATTACTTGTGTTTTGATATTTTGGATATTACTTTGGGGGGTTATAAATACACACTGACCATTTATTTGATGAATCTATTAGTCCCTAAAAATGCTTTCTTCAAATATACTTGGTAATTTTGGCCATTTTGAAAATATTTAGAAATATAGGCTTGTTAAAGTGTCATTTTTCTTTAAGTACTGTTCTTTCAACAGTAACAATGTATTAATTGATCAAAATGGATTAATTTCTTCTCATATGATTTAAAAGATTTTTTTGTGTGTTTTTGTTACATATTCAAAGAACTAAGGATTTCTTAAAGGATTTTCTGTCTTAATATTAATCACGAAAAGCTTTATAAATCAGATCCAACTTCATATAATCATAACTGTAGATTCATTATCTGCTAAATTTCTTCCCACTAATGGTGTGCAAATTCAGACATAAATTTATTTCCTAACCAAGTAGAATAATCATGGCTGTTCCTGGCAACATCTTCAGTTTATTTTAAAGTGTTTATTTTTACATTCACTGAAAAATACATGTCACATTATGCTCTTGCCAACTGTGTAATGGAGATTTGTAACATAGACTGTTTATCACACTACACGTTTTGCAAGAATATACACCATGCACAGTGCTTGATTCCTGGCTGCACTCTGTGACCTTGAGATTTGAAGGTGTAATTCTCACTGGGCTGTGCTTTTTTGTTTGCTTGTGTTTTAAAAACCAAAAAAAAAAACCACTTTATGTGTTTACAGATACTAAGGTTTCTTTTCCTAGATCTGTGACATAAAAGAAAATTATGTGTATGAAGTTCAAGTGTTGCAAATCATAACTGAGAAATCCATACTGATAAATGCTAACCCTGTACATCTTATACTAATTTTTATTGTTACTAAATCCAAGAAGTTGTGGTCATTGCAGGAAATGTTAAAAGTTATACAATCAGGAGTTGGAACACTTTCCTCTTTAGAAGATATTCTGAAATTCATGATGCCTATATTTAAGATGATTCATCTTTACCTCTGTTGCCAGGTCTTGAAAAATTAATTTGCCTACCAAATTAAAGGATAATCTTATTGCTGTCACTCCATTCTATCTTTAAATTTCCTCTCTTTCTGACTACTTTCCCTTTATTCAACATTCCTGCTGAACTAGTACCCTGCTTTTAACTCTTCTGTAGATGGGAAATGACTTCAAGGAATCAGATATATTATTTTCTGAGATGTACTCTAGGGATGGATTAATTTTCTAGTGCTATGTAACAAATTACCACAAACTTAAATCACCATAATTTTTTAATCTCACATTTCCTGTACTTCAGGAATGTGCCATATCTTGGCCAGATTCTCTGCTCAGGATCTCACTGGGATGAACTCCCTTACTGGCTAGGGCTGCAGTTCACATGGGGATCTTCTTTCAAGCTCTCTTGTGGCTGACAGAATTAATTTATTTGTGGTCATGGGACTCAGGTACCAATTTATTGCTACCTGTCAACCAGGGATTGTTTTCCTCTCCTTGATCTTACTCTCATTCCTTTCCATGTGCCCCCTTCATTTTCAAACCACATGAGCAGATCAAATCCTACTGTGTTTCAAATCTTTGAATTCCTCTTCTGCTGCCAGCCAGAGAAAACCCTCTTTTTAAAGGGCTCATGTGATTATACTAGGCCACACAGTATAATTTCCTATTTGCCATATAATTTACCAAAATCTAGGAATTGATGTCTCATATTCACAGGTTCCTTACACAGAGAAAGTGGGGGATTTATACAAGGGCAAACGTCAGTAGGTATCATCTTAGAATTCTGCCTACCTCAAGTGGTAGATTGAAGAGAGTAGGAATCTGGATATTATTATACTCATAGAGTACACATTAGAGAATGATCTATAACTTCTGTGATGTTTTCAAACATTTTCACCATCAAATAATTTATATTAAAATGTTTGAATAAATCTCTTTTAATTTATAATCACTAATTTAATGTGTAGTTTCTGTTAAACAGTTAAAATGGAGAAAGCACATATAATTATTCTAATGGTTATAAATCTTACAAAAAGAGTTAAAAAACCTAATGTTATGGATCAAATATTTTTCTGGGACATATTTATTTAAATACCTAATGATATTTTGTATGTAATCCCCAAATTGAGAACTCTAAGAAAAAAACAGTACCATCACAAATCATTCTAAGTTTAGAGTTCTGGAATATCAGTCAATTGACTTATAATCAACACGGGTGGCATATTTTCACAAGAACCCAATTTAACAAGTGGTATATGACTTGACTGGATCTCTTTTAAGTAGGGAGATTTTGCTTGCCATGATAAAGAATTTCAAATAATCCAAGGAACTGGATCAATTGAATAAATCTACTTATTTTATTAAATTAAAAAATTATTGAAGAGTTGATTTACATCATATTAGTTTCAGGTGTACAACACAGTAACTCAAAATTTGTATAGATTACATTACATTTAAAGTCACAAAAAATAAAGGGATTACACTACATTTGAAGTCACCAAAAATAATGGCTATATTTCCTTGCACTGTACAATACATCCCTGTAGGCTGTCCATTTTATACATAGTAGTTTGTACCTTTCAATCCACTATTCCCACCCCATTTTTCCCACTATTGCTCTACTCACTGGTATCGACCTGTCTGATCTCTATACCTGTGTGTGTTTCTGTTTGCCATATTAATTAGTCTGTTTTATTTTTTAGATTCCACATGTAAGTGATAACATACAGTAATTGTCTATCTCTGTCTGACTTATTTCACTACATAATATCCTCTAGGTCCATCCATGTTTCTGCCAAAGGTAGACTCATTTTTTATATCTGAGAAATATGTCATTGAATATATATATATATATATATATATATATATATATATATATATATATATATATATATATATATATATCCCATTTGCTTTATCCATTCAGCTGTTGATGGACACTAGTTTGCACATTCCTGGTGCCTATGTGGGTGTCCAAATTTCCTCTTCTTAGAAGGACACCAGTCACATTGGATAAGAGCTCACCCTAACAGCCTTATTTTAACTTAATTGTATCTTGAAGGCCCAATCTCCAAATACAGCTATATTCTGAGGTACCTGGGGTTAGGATCAATTATGAATTTGGGGAAGACACAATTTAGCCATGACAGTTAGAAAATGCCTTGGTTACTTATTTATTTATTTACTTTAAAAATTCAGAGCTTTTCTGCATCTTGTAGTAAATAACAGAGACAAAATAGACTAAAATTAAGATTAACTATCTTCATTAATGTAGGAGTTAACTGTAAATTTTCTCTAGGCTTTGGCCTTTGGTCCACCTTTGCCTTTAAAATGTAACAGTAGTATCTGCATTAGAAATTTAGTGGTAGCTTTGGAAGTGCTATATGAGACACTACTGTTTAGATACTGTGTTAAATGGGAAATCTCATTTGTAAGATATTCTAAATTGGAAACGATCCTTATTCCCTATGGTGTTATATTATTCCCACTCAAAAGATTTGTGAATATGGGTGTGTCAGAATTACCTCAAGAGTGTAGTAACTTTCTTGGTTATATAGTTATGTATATAGTTGAGAAAATATATAATTGTCTAATCTTTTCTCCTCTTTATGGACTTTTTTTGATTGTTGTTATTCCTTTTGAAAGAGCTTGCCTAATATAGCATAGCACATTCCCTAGAACCAAGCTGTCTGGGCTTTAAATCCAGGTCTACCACTTATTATGCGTTCTCATCTGTAATATGGTGACAACAATAGTACTTATCTCATACAGATTTTATAATGATTAAAAGAGCCAATACACAGAGCACATATGATGATGCCTGTCAATAAAAATCTACATGAGAATTTTAAAACTAAAGATTGGACCAGTGAAATTTTTTCCAGCAGGATCTACAGAGGTATTGGGCTGTGCATATTCAAAAAATTTTTCTACAATGGTAGATAGCATTATCCTTTCCCTTGTGTATTAATATGTACTTCCTAATTTTCCTTGCTTTGTTCATTGACAGTCCTCTTAGGTCTCTAATAATCAGTTGAATTTTGAATTCTGATTAGTTTTATTCTCAAATGCACAAATTGTGTAACTACTGTTGACCCTTGCTTTCTGACTCCATCACACTGAAGCTCCATCTAAATTCAGTCATCCACAGTGGAGCCAGATGCACAAATGGAAGATGTTATGGTGCTTCTATTATATCTAATTCAAGACAAATACATAACCATAAAAAAAGAGAAAGCCAACAAAGTTCTACTTAAATGATATTATAAAATCAAAAATAAAGTTGTATCCCAAATGATATCCCAGATTTTCTGATTCTTTAAATTATATTCACCAATATAGCAGTTATTGTATATTTTCTCTAAATTTTGGCCTTTGGTTCACCTTTGCCTTTACCATATGAGGTGAGTATATGCCTTAAGTTTAGGAAAATTATTTGGTAAGCTAGTCATGGCTGAGCTCTTTTATGGGCCTCCTTCTTTCCCATTTCTCCATATTTCACACATCTCATTATTCTTTTTGCCATGAAGTAGAAGCTTCCCTGAACACACTCTGAGTTCCACTCTCTCCTTATGCACTGTCTTGTGGATAGAGTGACCTACCAGATGAACAAATTTTATTGGAGCAAATTGATGTGCATTAGCTCAGCTCCATTTATTTTCTTTGAACTTCCTCTGAGGATTAAATCCTCCCTAGAATTTAATAATAGACCATATCTATATCTACTTCCCATGTGGAAAGGCCCATGGGAGTCCCAGTGCTCTCTGCAACTAGGTAGTTAGCCTGGTATTTAAAGAATAGGTCCATAAGGACCACCAGTTAAGTTGCATCATCTGATATATCCTTGTCAAGATTATAGATGATATTTTCATCTTTATTTTTATTCTGTGTTTAATCATGTAAATTTTAAAAAATAAGAGCTTAAAAGAAGAAAGTATTTACTAGGGGCCTGCCTAATGACCTGAAGAATTTTTTTGTTTGTTTGTTTTGCTTTTCATTTTCCAATTGCTTATTAAGATTTGTGCCCATTTTATAGCATTTTAACATATTCTTATATATCTGTAGCTGTACTTATTTATAGGGTATAATAGTAAACAAGACAAGGTCCTTTACCTAAAATAAATTAAGTTTAAGTGATACAGTTTTTTTAAAGAAACAACTGCTGTTCAGCTTCTATGAGAGGGGTATTTACATAGTGCAGAAAGTAGAGGCAGATAGCAATACAGTTAAGAAGTGGTAGATAAATATAGCTTTGTGGAAATGTAAACGGATATATTTTTTCCAAATACATCTTAATATGCAATAATGCTTTAAGATTATGTTCAGAAAAATGTAGCTTGAGATGCAATGAATAATGAAGCATCACTGCTATACAAGGAGGAAAAGAATACAAGTTTAATGTGTAAAAGTGGAAACTGGCAGGAATAATTTAAAGATCACAGGATTTGAACGGCACTGGTTGTAAGAGAGTGTATCTAAAATATACAAAACTATTGTCTTTTTTCTATAACTCTGAGTATAGGAACTGTCTCGAAATAATGACTTTTCTTTAAACCAGAAAGTTCTCTGCCATGGTTATTCCATAGTAATAAATCAACAAAATTTTGTGTTCCTATTAAGGTCCCCTCTCTCTGAAGATAACTAGGTGGTGGTGCCATTCTTTTAGCTAGAAGCAAAGAATTGTTTCCTAGGATGCTTACATGACCTGGATTTTATTTTCCTATTGTACTACACTCTGCATTTGTTGTGTAGACATTTGGAAGGTAAAATGTGTTTATATAACGTACACCCACACATCACATGTTAAGAGTATGGAATTATGAATTGTTAGTTGACATCACTAAATGGTCATTTTGTAAGAATTTTTACACATAAATGTCTGAATGTTTAATACAGTCGAGACATGTATCTTAGTTCTTTTAAGAGGAATTCCAGAAAAGAGTACTTCTAAAGCCATAGATTTATTTTTTAGCACAATTAAACCTATAAGATAAATGAAATGGAAATGAATATACCAGTCACAAAAAATCAGTTCAAGATAGATAACTAATATTTTTGTGAATGACCTATTTTAAGAAAGCCTATAAAAATATGATATTGGTAATATCATATTATAATATTATGATATTGTAATGATAATATTATGATATTGTATGATATTGTAATGTATTGAAGAAGCAAATATTAGGACAAAGAAAGCAAAAATTTAAACTACAACTAAATAAAAATTAAGAACTTCTTTTCATCAAAATATAAATTAAATCACTGGAAAGACAAACCACAACTAGGAGAGATGTCGACAATATTTAAAATAGGCAAATGATTTCTATGCAAAACATATAAACAACTCTCAAGAATCAATAAAAAGCAGCAACACATTAGGAAAATGAGCAAAAAGACATAAACAGACATTACACAGAAGAGGAAATACAAATCATCAATAATGCATGGAAATTTGTTCAACCTCATTTGTAATTAAGGAACTGCAGGTTAAAAGACACAATAAGATAACATTTCACTCACAACAGGTTGGCAGAAGAATATAAAGTCTGTGATACAAAGGTTCCATCAGTACCCTCTTGGGAGGAAATTGTTATATGTCCTTTAGAAATATTTTTTGCATCAACTATTGTATTTGAAGATATGTGTACTCTTTGACCTATTCCCCAGAGCATACCTGTGGAAAGCTCTTTTGCATGTGCCTCGGGATAAATATTCAAGGATACTCAAAACATCGTTTTCTGTAATAAAAAATGATATATCATAATACGTATGTCATTTAACAATGTAAGGTATAAATACATTGTGGTATATTCATATAGTGGATTACATTACAGACATAAATGCAATGAATTAAATCTTTAATTTTGATACTGATTTTATACTGATAATAGTATTGATTTTATAATCATGGAATTAAATGAAAAAACTTGTCTTTATATCTTTTATGATGTTATTTATAACAGAGTTTTAAAATAGGTAAAAATAAATAATAAAACTATAAAAATTAACAACATATATCAGTAATTTCAGGTTATTGATTTCCTGAGGGTGAAGAGAATATTATATAAAATTAAAAGGCACTCATTAAGGAATCAAGGTGCTGGTAACATTCAGAAATTTGGTGGTGGATATACAGATAATGCTTAGTTACTATTACTAAAACTGTACATATAAAATATAATGTATTTTATATGTAAGTTATACATGCAGTAAGAATCTAATTAAAATAAGAATAAGGAAATATGTAAGATATAGGTCTGTACCCAAACCTCAATGAAATTCCTGAAACAATAGGAAATTTTATAATATTTTCACCACTGTGTGTCACATTAAATGTTGTAGTGAACCACCCATGGATATAGTTAAGATTTCTGTTAACTATTAATCAATAGTTTTAAACTGTAGTAGCTGGATTATTCTAAGGTCCAAACCCCTCTGAGGTATATGTTATAAAATTCATTATACACTTTATTTCTTTCTAGCTCTTAGAAAATTTTCCAGCAGCTTTAAGAGATGGAAAAATGCTGAGATTTTTTTGTTTATATTTATATATGTAAGAAAACAAGTTAGTGACATGGGAAATTTTACTATTGTTTACTAAAAATGAAGTTGCTTCAAATACCTTATATCAATTTATAACATTGACCTTTTGGTTTCTTGTAAGGCAATGATGTAATGATGTATAATTAAGACAATAGGAAATATTCCTGATCAAAATATGTGATAAATCTTTACAACTGGATTTTCATCTATACTTTTACCAAGATATAATACATCACAAAGCCTATTCTATTTAGAGTATATTTGAGGTTACAATTTTCATATAATTTTATATCACAGTACCTTATTTCCTAATGTTGCTAAAACCTTAGGCATCATAGACAGGAGATACACTCTGATGGAATTAGATACAGCTACGTGTACAAATGAAAAAATTAAGCAAATATGTGCATAAATATGAATCAAGTCAAAGAAGCCAAGTTAAGATTTAGATGGAATTCTGAAGGGTATCTACTACCTACTTTTAATTAAATAAACTTATGTTGAATAAACTTAAAAAAATCTATTTGATAGATCAAGCTCAAGGAGGCTTAATAAAGTTCAAAGGGTCACATAGGGGGTTGGATTGGAATCCAGACCAGGCTTACTGCAAACCTGAGTGACCCAGCTCTAAGAAAAACGGTCATAGCTTGAAAAGTGCACAAGCTTCACAGAAGAAAGTGATCATACAACTATTTTCATGGTGCTCCACAATCACTGGATAAATCTAATTGAAAATTACCCTATTTTTGAAAAAAGAACTCATCTTTTACACATTATGAATAGTGAGAATTTGTGTTGAATCACAGTTTAAACAAAGAGCAGATAGTTGGTATTAGAGCTAAGCACTTTGATGGCATATTAAGAGCTATGACTTGAACTGCATAAAGAGTCAGTGAAGGTTTTTGAAAATTTGGATGATATGAAAACTTTACTTTAGAAAGAAGGTTCTAGGTTCAGTATTGAAGATGTACTTCAGGTAGGAGAAGACTGTAGGAAGAACCAAGAAATATAAACATAAATTTGTGAGGTTGTAAATATGTACAGATATTTGGGGACATTTGCAAGAGACACTGACCAGGTAGAACTAGCAGAATACACCTTTCATAGGGAATGGCAGGAAATAGTTAAAATGACTCTAGGTTCTCATCTTCCATGGCTGGCAGGACTGTGTTATTAAAGAGAAAGAGAGAGAGAGAGAGAGAGAGAGAGAGAGAGAGAGAGAGAGAGAGAGAAGTAGGGAAAAAAATCATACTATGTAAGCTCAGAAAAAAACAAACCAAAACAAAAACAACTAGTTCCAGTAGTAGTTTTCTGATTGGTTCTTTCCTTCTATTTTTTAAGAAACTGTAGTGTGGTCTTCTAAAAATTATATTGATGATCAATATAAGATGAAAAAGTAGCTACATGTAAATCAATGAAGTTAGAACACACCTTCATACCATGCACAAAAATAAACTCAAAATGGCTTAAAGACTTAGACGTAAGATATGACACCATAAAATTCCTAGAAGAGAGCACAAGCAAAACATTCTCTGACATAAATTCTACCAATGTTTTCTTAGGTCAGTCTTCCAAGGCAATAGAAATTAAAACAAAAATAAACAAATGGAACCTAATCAAACTTATAAGTTTTTTGCACAGCTAAGGAAACCATAAAAAAATAAAATGAAAAGACAACCTATGGGATGGGAGAAAATATTTGCAAATGATGCAACAGATAAGGGCTTAATCTACAAAATATACAAACAGCTCATACAAATCAACAACAACAACAAAAAAATCCAACTGAAAAATGGGCAAAAAGACCTTAATAACATTTCTCCAAAGAAGACATACAGAGCGCCAGTAGGCACATGAAAAGATGCTCAACATCACTAATTATTAGAGAAATTCAAATCAAAACTACAATGGGGTACTACGTCACACCAGTCACAATGGCCATCATTAAAAACTCTACAAATATCAAATACTGGACAGGGTATGGAGAAAAGAGAACCCTCCTACACTGTTGGTGGGAATATAGGTTTTACAGCCACCATGGAAAGCAGTATGGAGGTTCCTCAGAAAAGTAAAACTAGAATTACTATATGATCCATCAATCCCACTCCAGGGAATATAACTGGACAAAATTATAATTCAAAATGATACATGCACCCCTATGTTCATAGTAGCCAGTGCTGTTCACAATAGCCAAAACATGGAAAAAACCTAAATGTCCATCGACAGATGAATGGATAAAGATGTGGTATATATATACAATGGAATACTACTCAGCCATAAAAAAAGAATGAAATAATGCCATTTGCAGCAACATGGATGCAGCTAGAGATTATCATACTAAGTGAAGTAAGTCAGAAAGGGAAAGACAAATACCATACAATATCACTTCTATGTGGAATCTAAAATATGGCACAAATGAACATATCTACAAAACAGAAACAGACTGCAGTGTGGTCATATACAAATGAGATTCAATTGTGTCTAACAGTGTTATGCTTGGGATTGGAACTTACACATCCCATGAAAGATTCCTTCAGAATCCAAATCACTGAATGTCAAAGCAATTTTTTACCTGTCCTCAACAACTCAAGATGAGAAGAACCATACTGCTTGAATCTTAGGTATCCTAAAACAAGAATGAGCCTGAAAAAGTCTTCAGTCTTCTTAGAGGAATTTCATTCTCTGCAGTATAATTATGAGAAGTGTGCTGGGGTGGGGGAATATGTTTTTACCAGACTGAAAATATGACAGGATCAGTATTTGTTCATATGTAAGAGTTTTCAGCCTTCTTCACCAGGTTTGTTCCTAATATATTTTATGCTTCAAAATCATAACAGTAAGTACAAAAAATAGGTATATAAAGACAATATTTTTCAGGATCTTTCTTGTTGGAATCCAGATAATGGACGATGTAGAAGAGAAAAACAAAAACTCAGGGATACTACATGGAGTGGGATGAGGAGACTAGGGAGAGTGGGGGAAATTGCCTGATCTTTCATAAACTACTGAACACTATGCTGGGAAGATGTTTTCAATTAGGCTCTGTATACATACTATTCACTGATACATAAATACACTCACTGATGATGAAAGATTACTGGCCAAGTTAAAGTGCAGAGACAAGTTTCTCCTGTATTTAAGCATTTCCACTTAATCACCTGAATGATCTGGACTGGAAACAGTTCCAAAGTGATATGCCCTAATAATATTAGTGATATAAATTATAGTCCATATCTTAATGACCCGCTTTTTTCAGATCTATACTAGAATATTGTGGTGGCTATACAATAATTTGTCCAAAATGGTCGCCTTTAAAGACATTTGGACTTCAAAAATTCACTATTGTCTTAACTGGAATATAATCACTAACTTTAAGATCATAAGAGCAAAATGTTTATCATGAATAGTATTCCATGTTCCTAACTTCATTTCTATATGAGTTATGAATTCTCTTGTTAGTCAGAAAACAGTTGTTTGCACTTATCTTATTTGCAATGGATCCATAATAAATTGCTGACCACAACAGATTACTTTGTAAAAATAAATTAAAATGGGAACATTTTTCTGTCACAATTTATATGCTAAAATTATTTTCCAATGACTTTTGACTAATGGACTTGTTTTCAAAGTGTCCAAGTTTGTCAGTATTTTCAAATATTGGTATCCATGGTACTTAGAATTTACATGGTTACATAATTACTATGTATCAATATATAACAACTTTACATCTAAACTGGGGGAGAGCTTAATGGTGCTGGTTCAGTTGGTCAAATACAGTAAAATTTCAAAAGCCAGGGTAATGTGGAAGAAAAAAGTCAAGAAAAAATCCCAGCTAATATCCATATCAAGATTTAAATTGATTGGAGATTGTTGCAAGATGGCAAAGTAGGAAGTCTCTGAGGTCGCCTACCCTCGTGCAGAGACCAAAATTACAATTATTTACAGAGCAACTATTGATGAGAAAGACTGGAATCTACCAAAAAAAAAAGGTCTCCTATAACTAATGACATAAAGAAGAAACCACAAGGAGATGGGTAGGAAGAGAGGAGTCACAGTATAATCAAGACCTATATATCTCTGGGTGGGTGACCAACTAACAGGAGAATAATTACAGTTGAAAAGGTTCTCCCCAAAGAGTGAGGGGTCTGAGACTGGCATCAGGCTCCCCAGCCCATGAGTCCTGCACCAGGAAGTTGAGACCCCAGAATGTTTGACTTTGAAGGACAACAGGGCTTTCTTTCAGGAGACCCAGAGGGCTGTGGGAAATAGAGACTCCGCTTTTAAAGGGTGCACACAAAATTTCACATGCTCTGGGACGGAGAGCAGAAGCAATAGTTTGAAAGGAGACTTTCTCAGACCCCCTTGCTTATCTTAAAGAGTCTCTTGGAGAGGTAGGAGGAAACTGGGGTTCACCCTGGGGACACAGACACTGGAGGCAGTCATTTTGGGGAGCTTGTTCTACCACATGGACACTGGTGCTGGCAAGAATCAATATGGACTCTTCTCTCTAGCTTATTAGCCTTGGGACTCAGCCCCATTACTGCCCACCAGCCTGTGAGTACCAATACTGTTAGGCCTCAGGTCAAGCAACTAGCTGGGCAGGGACACAGCCCCACCCACAGGCAGGCAAGCTGTCTTAGGAACTCTTGAGCCCACAGCCACCCCTGGACATAGCTATATCTAGCAGAGGGCTCAGGACCTGGCTGTACACACTGGTGAGCAAGTACCAGCTGAGGATCTCCTAGGCCCTAACTTTACCCATCAGTGAGATGGCTCTAGCCTTAGGTCCAGCCTCACATGTGAGTAAGCAGGCACCAGCCCCAGAATCCACTAGCCATAGCCCCCCTCAACTTGGGGCAGATACAAGCCTCAAGATCACCACAGCCCTGCAGCCTATGATGGCAGGACGCAGCACATGCACCAGCAGGCAGGCATCAGCCATAGGGCATTCTGGGCTCCAGCTCTGCCCATCAGCAGTCCAAGAAAAGCCCTGAGATACACTGGACTCCTCAGCCAGCCGCCCTGAGATCCAACTCCACTCAACAGAAGGCCACTAACAACTTTGGGACACCCCAGAATCCATAGCTGGTGATGTCCAGAACCAGCCCCATCCACTAGCAGGCTGACATTATATCTGGAAAGCCTGGCCCTGCAACCACCCACCCCAGAACTCAGCTCTGCCCACCAGTGAGTCAGCACTAGCTCTGGATTCCCCTGGGGTCCTACACCAGCTGCCTCATGACCCATCTCTGCCAAACAGAAAACTGCAGCCTCTGCACAAGGCAAGGCCTGGCAGCCATGAAGACCAGGGGCTAGCCATATCTGACAGACCATCCACAGTAGTCAGCTTGCCACAACAGAAGGACCCATGCAGCCTGCATAGGGGTTACCCCAGAGCATATAGCTCTGGTGACCAGAGGGGAGTATGCTGCTGGGATGCATAGGGCATCTCCTGCACAAGGCCACTATTCAAAAGTCAGGAAATGTAACCAACTTACCAGATACATATAAATAAAACAGAAAATTAGGCAAAATGATGCAACAGAGGAACACGTTCCAATCTATGCAATATAATAAAACCTCAGAAGAAGAACTAAGTGGAGATAAGCAATCTACCTGACAAAAGATCAAGGTAATGATCATAAAGATGATAAAGTGAGAAGCTTAACAATGAGATAAAGGATATAAAGAAGAAGCAGATATGAATAAAATAACTGCAATGAAAAAATAAACTATGAGGCCAACGTCAGAGTAAGACCCAAACCAGACAAAGATATCACAAAAATAGAAAATTACACATCAATATCACTGGTGAATATAAATGCAAAACTCTCAACAATATATTAGCAAATTTAATTCAACAAAATATTAAAAGGATCATACACCATGATTAGTAAGATTTATCCCAGGGATGCAAGGAAGGTTTAATATCTACAAATCAATCAATGTGATGCACCACATTACAAAGTTAAGAATTAAAACCATATGATTATCTCAATAGATTCAGAAAAAGCTTTTGACAAGATTCAACATCAAATTACGATTAAAAACTCTGTACAAAGTGGGTATAGGGAAAACGTACCTCAGCATAATAAAGGCATTTTATGACAAAATTCACAGCTAACATCATACTTAATGGTAAAAAGCTGAAAGACTTTCCTCTAAGATCAGGAACATGACAAGGATGCCTACACTCACCACTTTTATTCAACATAGTATTGGAAGTCCTTGCCACAGCAATCAGACAACTAAAATAAATAAAAGGAATCCAAATTGGAAGTGAAGAAGTAAAAGTGTCACTGTTTGCAGATGGTATGACACAATACATAGAAAATCCTAAATATGCCACCAAAAATCTTCTACACTTCATCAATGAATTCAATAAAGTTTCAGGATATAAAATTAATATACAGAAATCTGTTGCATTTCTGTACATGAACAACAAACTATCAGAAAGAGAAATTAAGAAAGCAATCCCGCTTACAATTGTATCAAAAAGAATAAAATACCTAGGGATAAATCTAAACAAGGAAGTAAAAGACCTGTACTCATAAAACTGTAAGACAATGATGAAAGAAATTGAAAATGACACAAAAAGCTGGAAAGATACACCCCATCCATGAATCGTAAGAATTATTATTGTTAAAATGACCATACTACCCAAGGCCATCTACAGATTAAATGCAATAAAAAAATTGTCATTTTCACAGAAATATAACAAATAATTTTAAAATTTGTATGGAAAGACAAAACATTCTGAATATCCAAAACTATCTTGAGAAATACAAACAGAACTGGAGGAATCACACTCCCAGGCTTCATACTATACTACAAATCTACAATAATCAAAACAGTACAGTACTGACACAAAAACAGACACAAAGATCAATGGAAAAGAATAGAGAGCTCAGAAATAAACCCATGCACATATGATCAATTAATCTATGACAAGGGAGGCAATAATATACAATGGGGGAAAGTCAGTTTTTTTCAACAAGTGGTGGTAGGAAAACTGGACAGCAATATGTAAAAAAATGAGATTAGAACATTTTTTAAACCATATTAAAAGAAAAAAAACTGACCCAGCAATCCCACTACTGGGCATATACCCTGAGAAAACTATAATTCAAAAAGAGTCATGTACCACAATGTTTATTGCAGCTCTATTTACAATAGCCAGGATATGGAAGCAACCTAAGTGTCCATCATCAGACGAATGGATAAAGAAGATGTGGCACATAGATACAATGGAATATTACTCAGCCATAAAAAGAAACGAAACTGAGTTATTTGTAGTGAGGTGGATGGACCTACAGACTGTCATACAGAGTGAGGTAATCAGAAAGAGAATACTGTATGCTAACACATATATATGGAATCTAAAAAAAAAAATGGTTCTGAAGAAACTAGGGGCAGGACAGGAATAAAGATGCAGATGTAGAGAATGGACTTGAGGACATGGAGAGGGGGAAGGGTAAGCTGAGATGAAGTGAGAGGGTGGCATGTACTTATATATACTATAAATGTAAAATAGATAGCTAGTGGGAAGCAGCCGCTTAACACAGGGAGATCAGCTCGGTGCATCGTGACCACCTAGAGGGGTGGGATAGGGAGGGTGGGAGGGAGACGTAAGAGGGAGGAGATATGGGGATATATGTATATGTATAGCTGATTCACTATATTCACTTGCCTTTCTCCCAAGGCAAAGAAAATAAAAGCAAAAATAAACAAATGGGACCTAATTAAACTTAAAAGCTTTTACACAGCAAAGGAAACCATTGTCTTTTCATTATGTAGATGAAAAACAATCTACTCAATGGGAGAAAATACTTGCAAATGACAAGGGGTTAATATCCAAAATATATGAAAAGCTTATACAACTCTATACCAGAAAAACAAACAACCCAGTTAAAAAATGTGCAAAAGACCTGAAAAGACATTGTTCCAAAGAAGACTTACAGATGGCCAACAGGCACATGAAGAGATGCTCAACATCACTAATCATCAAAACCACAATAAGAGAACACCTCACACCTGTCAGAATGGCTATCAGAAAAAATAACAAATGTTGGCAAGGGTGGGTAGAAAGGGAACCCTTGTACACTGTTGGTGGGAATGTAAATTGGTGCAGGCATTGTGGAAAACATTATAGAGTTTTCTTAAAAAACTAAAAATAGAACTACCATATGATCCAGCAATTCCACTCCTGGCTATATATGCAAAGAAAACAAAAACACTAATTCAAAGAGATATATGCATCCCCATGTTCATAGAAGCAATATTTATAATGGGCAAGATATGGTTGCAACCTAAGTGTCCATCAACAGATGAATGGTTATAGATGATAAGGTGTATGTTTGGCATAGTAGTATTCATACCATATATATATATATATATATATATATATATACTACTCAGCCAAAATAAAGAATGAAATTTTGCCATCTGCAACAACATGGATGGACTTGGAGGGTATTATGCTTGATGAAATTAGACAGAGAAAGACAAATACTCTATGTTATCACTTATATTTGGAATCTAAAAAAATAGAACAAATGCATTAATATAACAAAACAGAAACAGACTCACAGATACAGAGAACAAACTAGTGGTTACCAGTAGGGAGAAGGAAGGGGGGAGGGGCAGGATAGGAGTAGGGGATCAAGAGGTACAAACTATTATGTATAAAGTAGGTAAGCTAGAACGATATACTGTACAGCACAGGTAACACAGCCAATATTTTATAATAACTTTAAATGGAGTATAACCTATAAAATTTTTGAATCACTATGTTGTACACCTGAAACTAACACAATTTTGTAAATAAACTATACATCAATAAAAAATGAATAAAAAATTAAAGATGAAAATTGATTTAATATAAATATTTTTATTTAAAGTACATCCAAATCTAGGAAGATATTTACTATTCCACATGTGTCTTACAGAAATATAAGGATAAAAAACCCTGCTAGTTTGATAACATCATGCAAATTGTACTACTTCCATGTGGACAAGGAAAGCCTATAGTTATTGAATTGATATAGCCAGGGCACAATAACACTGATGATACTATTTTTGAGCGTTGGTAGTGTAAGTGTAAATTTACATAAATAAGGTTAGTTTTCTGGATAATTTTTAGCCTTTGTAACTAATTTGTAAACATTTTCCTATATTTTTTATAACTGATACTCCGTATTAATAATTTAATAATCTGTAATTAAGTTGTGATACCAACATATCATTTTTCTCTGCATGAAAGAATCAATCTCATAATTTATGGACTGTTAATGTTTTAAAAATTCCAAGAATGATATAAACATCAGTAGATAGAGGAGATAATCTATTCAGGAATAACAATAGTATGGATTAAAATTAAATTGTCTTCTCACTGTGAAAGGATGCTCACAGAATTTAATATCATCATGCATAATAAGAGAAAACAAGTTTATGTATTTTATTATTCTACTTATTTTAATTAAAATAGTAAAGCATATTATGATATACTGGCTTATATTTTTCCAGTTAAGTATTACTATTTGATGTTAGTATATTACCAAATATGTTTTTCCATCAAGTCTCCAATCATGTAAACATAAAACAGTTCCAAGGCTGGTTCTGTTTCTACTTAGACTACTATTCAGAATTCTTCCATGACTTTTTTTTCATGTACGTGTTCATATTCCTAAACCACTACTTTAGTCTTCTTCTCATGAGTTTTCCACTCTTCTTGGGTGAAATAATCCATAATTATGGCTTCAGTTAAAATCTATACGGTTAGGCCAAACCACTTCCTAGAGACCCAGATCCATTTTATTTTCCCTTGTAAACTATTAGAAAGCTTATTATTTACCATCTCAAATCTGAAGTTACTATCCTCCCCATCAAAATTGCCCAGCAATCTACATTCCCTATTATGTTGAATAGCAATAGAGCTTATAAATAGTCTTATCAAAGACCTTAAGAATGGACCACAAAATATCCTTTTTAAAAATTCTCTTCTTCCTCTGAATATAATGTTAACTTTATTAAGCTATCTAACCTCCTCACCTTGTCCATGTGCTTTAGGGGAGGCTGGCCCCAGCTCCATACCCCAGAGGGTAGGTCCTGATTGATCTAACTCAATCACACTATGGAAATATGAAGCACATTAGTAAATGAAGCATGAGGAAAACTCTGTTGAGGTGTTTCTAGATGTGGTGTCTAAAAATGCTGAGTTTCTATAGCATAAGGATAAATTTCTAAAGTTAAAAACAACCTGGACATTTAATGACATTACTAAGGCACTGAACTAACAAGAGACCTACCATACATTGGGACATATTACATGCGTTGTCACTCTGAGTCTTATTTTTTATGTCATTATGAGTGATATTTTTTGCTAAGGTTAACTGAAAGCACCATGATATAAATGGTCATGGCAGATAAAGTAGGAGTTATCCTCCACACCAACTTAAAAGCATTCTCCCATTGCTTTCAGAGGTACATTCTATGTATCATTTGAATGAGCTATTTCCTCTTTGCCAAAATCTGCTACTTGAGTTAAATTTTTAAGAGAAGTTTCCTGGTATTATTGAAGCAGCCTCTGAAATACATGGGCCTAACTATTATAGCCTACATCTTTTTCCAAAAAAAATTTCAGGCTACTTAATATGATGAACTTTTTGAGTCTATCAAACATTTAAAAAATATTACTAATGCTTAGTATAGTCCTAGAAAAGAAGACATCCAGTTTCTTGAATGAGCAAATGATTATGCAAGAATGTGTGTTAAACTCTATGAAGAAAGATTGATTTTCATCCCTTAGCTTTAATGGTAATAAGTAATTGAGTGTTTCTTCTATTTAGCAAATACTTTCATGGTACTCAAGAAAACTGTTTTAATATTTGTATTTTGCTTATATCCAAGAGTAATCTAAATCCTTAAAGAATAAACCTAATATAGTAGAAAGCAAGATGAACTTTCCATAAAGATCCTATATTTAATTTATGGATATTCTTCTAATTAGATATACAGTGTTCAACTATGGACTTAAACAGTTTAAACCCATTCTCCATATATGTATAATAATGATAATTACACCATATATTGTGTTATATGAGAATAAAATGAGATGAATTATATTGACTTCTCTGAAAATGCTTAAGGACTATAAAACTGTTATTAATAGTAAAAATTCTAATATAGAAAAAATCAATGTAAATTGCCAGAAAATCCTGTGTCACTTAATGATATAATCATTTGATATAATCTCAATCATTTGAGGTACATATAAAGAAAAGTAAGAAAATGAGGATTTGTATTGATCAAATGATGCAACTGTATTGATCAGACTCAAATTTTAAAAGCCATCTCTCACAATTCTGTGGACTACCTCCTCTTCTCCCCAAGCACAAATGAAGTACTTTATTTTATAAAGTGCTAAACTATAAAGAGGTTGTTTGGTAATATTCAGAATTGTATTATAGTGAGATCAGATCAATTTCTATTATCTTTCTCCTGGGAAGTCATGAATCAGTAATAAAGTCACTTCTACAGAAAATAACAAATTATTGTTTAAAGGTTAGTTCTTCTGAGGCCCATGAATCATATATGAGGTATCATAATAAAAGCAGTAACACTGATACAGTTGAACACATATTGATAAAATTATTACACAGTGTAGCTCAAAATACATAGGGCTTTGTGAGGTATGTGCTAGAGACTTAACTCAGGGAATGAAAAAACAAGCCCCTTCAGCTTGAGAAACATTACATGTTGTGAATCACATTTCATCAAGCACCTACTGAAGAGAATTTGAAAGTTGTACAACCAAGCAAGAGTCAGGACTACCTCAGAATGGATTATAGAAAGTTGGAAAAGTATTGAATGACTTCTTTATATAATATTTCAAATATATGTGTTTAAAAATTTAAAAGAGGGCTTCCCTGGTGGCACAGTGGTTGAGAGTCTGCCTGCTGATGCAGGGGAAATGGGTTTGTGCCCCGGTCCGGGAGGATTCCACATGCCGTGGAGCAGCTGGGCCCGTGAGCCATGGCCGCTGAGCCTGCGTGTCCGGAGCCTGTGCTCCGCGATGGGAGAGGCCACAACAGTGAGAGGCCCAAGTACCACAAAAAAATTAAAAAAAAAAAAAAAGATATTTGAAAGTAGAGAGTGTACTAAAATTGATAAAACATAGAAAAAGAGAAAAAATAATAAGTATAGTAAGAAATAGGAAAAATGGAAAAACAGGAGAAATGAAAACAGACAAGTGGAATGTTGAATGAAAAGCTATATATGATGATAAATCATCAAAAAGCAAGGAAGGGAAGAAAGGAAATCTGTGTAGTAAAATTATAGACCAGAAGGCTGGAGAGGAGTCTATGATCATGACAAAATAGATTTAAAAACTAAACATCCAGAATGTCAGTGAAGAAGGAATAGGGCCATGTCAACCCAGGCCACTGTGTGGTTGGACAGGTTGTACTCTGCACAGGGTCCTTTAGATGGGAGTGGCTTGTCAAACAAGTGTGGGGGCCACTTGGTAATTAGTTCTGCCCAAAGAAGGGTCTTTATCTAATACACCTAGCAAAGAGTACTTCTTTTTCTTTTCCTCCTTCTACTGATTCTTTGCCCAAAGGCATCGCATGTGCTTGATGAAGCATCCCCCCACCCCCCATAAAAAGCCCCATAAGAATAAGGTTACAGCAGAGAGTGAAAAAATATTTAAAAGTCAAAAAGTCTGATCATGATTGGAACTTTGAGAAAACATGTATTATTTTGTGGTATGGGTCACAGGACAGTAGATGACTTAAGTAGTGGAGTCAATAATTAATGAAGGTAGCAGCCAGATTGGAAATTGACAGAATGTGCAAGGGATCTGTTCCATGTATACGGAAGCTGAATTTAGTGACTATTTTTATGTGGAGATTATAGTGAGGAGTACTCGACACATAAGTTTTTTAACCAATAAAACTAGTCAGGCAATAATACTTAAGGAAGGGAGAGAGAGAAACTTTGTAGGTAATGACATGTAAATGATATGTGAATGAAAGCTGAAAGGATATATTAAAACACAAGATGTAAATTAAAGGGTAGATTTTGAAGCCATCAATGTTGTGATAAACTACCTAACACAAACCTGACAAATTTTGATTAAATAATTGACTGATTTTCTTTTCATTATTTCATTTACAAAAAAAAATTTTTGAGGTCTTGTTATAAATGAGGCATCTAATAATTCTGTAGAAATATATAAATTAGGACCTTAAAATGCCATTGGGTAGATACGTACCATATATACATACATAAGTTTGTTAAATCCCTAGTAGAGAATCCACCAAGTATTTGCCACACGATATCATTCTGAGATTTAACTCAAAGTATATTTGGCTTTAATATGTATTTATTAAAATCAGTATGATTAATGAGCACTATTATTGAATTATGATAAATCATAGTTTAAATGGTCGTAAGAGTGTAATGTGTACCATGTTCATTAAAGGCTTAAAGAACAATATGTTTTTGAGATGGTCTGGCACCTTCTAACATTTTCAACCTAGTTTCTGTGAATAAATGTAGCTTTAGGGCCTCCCTGGTGGCGCAAGTGGTTGAGAGTCCGCCTGCCGATGCAGGGGATGCGGGTTCGTGCCCCGGTCTGGGAGGGTCCCATATGCCGCGGAGCGGCTGGGCCCGTGAGCCATGGCCGCTGAGCCTGCGCGTCCGGAGCCTGCGCGTCCGGAGCCTGTGCTCCGCAGCGGGGGAGGCCACAACAGTGAGGGGCCCGCATACCGAAAAAAAAAAAAAAAAAAAATGTAGCTTTAAGTTTGAAATCATTACTTATGAATCACTGATTTTTAACTGAAATATCATAACTTAGGAACAACCTACAGTGACTTTAGAACATTCCAAGAGTATGAAACTCTATGTGGAAATACATAATAATTCATGTAATAATTAATGTTTGCATGAAACCCCACATATTTATTCTAAGAAAAAATTATATTTTGTACTCTATACTTGTACATTGATTTAAAATAAGTATTTAATAAAATATCATTCCATTCAATCATAGTGATGGTTTTCAATAATGTTAATAGACTAGAAACAGAGAAAATGGAAAATACATCCAAAATATGCAAAAGTACCTCAATGGTACCACAAGTTTTATCATCTATGAAGTCTTTGCCTTTCCACATGACCATCATATCATGCTGTACAAGCACAAATATGAATGAATATAGAGAGATCCTGTCTAGAAAAGATTTAATGACTTGGTAGCATCTCTTATCTAAGAGTGGGATAGACAGAAAATTTCACTGATGAGACCGTGCTGAGTTGATGGACAGTAAAAAGTTTTTACCCAGCTTGTAAAAATACTGCAAACCATATCTCTCCAGAAATATATAAGAAATCATACTAAAGATGAGTGCTATATTCATCTCTGTTTTCAAAGTAGGAAGTATGCACGTGCCATTAAGGTAAAATTTCTCTAGTTAATGCTTGGAAATTTGATTTTATTGAATGTTTGAAGTTTTTTCAGCTTTTTATTTCTTTGATGATAATATTCACATTCTTAAGCAATTTCTATACTATATGTTTAAAATCAAATTGTATTCAAGTACATGAGAACAAAAGAGATACAAGTCTCCTCTTGAACAATGTGCCAGAATGATCTAGAAGTCTATTTGTAGTTTTATTTGTTTGCTTGCTTGTTTATTGTTTTAACAAGTTACCTATTATACAGACTGGGAATTAGGATCTATTTTAATTGTAGCATTGTAATTCTGCCTTAAGAATGGGTTGGTTTATCTAAATTTCACAATAATCCCACTGGTAATTTACTTATCTCTTAAAGATTTCAACAATACCAAAAAGTCATAAATTTGAAGTAAAAAAATTTGTTTGTACTTCCTTAAACTGTTTGTAAGCACTGACAAATTTTCTTTTTGAAACATGTTAACTGAATCTTATTTTGAAAAATATACTCTCCAAGCATAATATCTTTTCTGAGATAATATTGTGCATTGATTTTAAACTGCTAACAATATTCTTTCACATTAACAATGTTTGATTCAATTGCAAGTAAGATTCAAAGTCTAAGATGTTTTATTCTGCCCATTTAATGTCTGCCAACTAGAAACTTTTACTTTAATGATGATGAATGGACAAAGGCTCAACTATAAATTTTAAATAAGTATGTTGTATTATATGTGGAATAAAAGGCATGGTTTAGAATAAGCTGAGAGTACATATTGATGGATAAGATAACTAAATTCACTTATACAAAATAGTAATAATCTGTCAAAATTATGCAAACTATGTTGAATTGGTGAGAAAAAAAGTTAGTTGTCAAGCTGAGTAATAGATATATATCTGTTTAAGAATAAATTTCATTGTTCATCTATAAAACATTTCATGATGTTTGATTTCTTGCTTGTACTGATGCTTAAAACAAAAAGGTATCTAGATAATCAGCATTCTTATTCAAAATATATAAACATGACAATATTCTAGAATTGGATCATTCAAAAAATTTACAGCTTGCTATTATTTTCAAAACTTCAAGTCAAAAATATTTCTGAATAAAGTAATGAAATAAAGATATTTCCATGACATCTACCTTCTGCAATTAGCTGAACATAACAAAAATAATTAAGCTCTAAGGTACACATGTGTTTTGAAACAAATAAGGTAGGATCTCTGAAAAACACATATTTCTACAGATCTTACCTCTCATGTAAAATTCTTTAGAAGCCATATAGTACAACCACTGATTTATTACATGAAATAGCATGTAAAATTGTTCTTCTAAGCCATCTCAGAAGTAACTTACACATTGAAATATAAGAATAGAGTCATATCAAAATAACAAGCCAGACAAATCTGCCTTGTTTACAGTGATAGGAAAGCAGAAAAAGTTCTAAATTTCTTTCCACTACTGGAATGGCTGGGGATAAAAGGTGCTGAAAAACTAAACCAAACCAAAACAACTTTATTCAACTAGCATGAAAAAGTGTTTCAAAGATAGGTTTTACTAAATTGAATAGTTATTGCCTTAGAACAATATGAATACCATGATGAGTTCAGTAACTAAGGACTGCACAATGACTTTAATGACATTAGATGGGTTAATCACAAGAACAGATCACTAAATTACTGGTTCAGCGTGCAAAGTAGAACATAGGGAGTTTTATGACCACCAGAGGGCCTTGAGGTCTGAATAAAACACTCATTTTCGTGATCCTTCTGGTACCTGACTTGAAATATGAAGTGACTTAATGATTTCACTAGACTGCATGTGTGAAACTGACTCTCTGATTACAAAGAGTACAGATCCAAGAATTTACTGTGTGGGAGGATCTGGGTTACTCAGAGTTCTTAAACTCTCTAGCCCCATGTCCACTGAGCCCAATCTGTCAGAAGCAGCAGCAGTACTTCCCTTGAATGAAGAAGCTCATATCTTGCTTTAGTAACTAATAATTCTTTCACCTAAGAAAGCTTCTCCTCATGTCCCATTACCCATTGCCTCTAGGCCTATTATTAGAATCAGATATCATCCTGCCTCTGGGAGAGGTACAAATACAAGGAAGATTAAAAATATAAACAAATAAACTCTGAGGATGCTAGAAATAAAAGAGAGAATATTTTAATTTTACACTGGAGTAAATTTTAAAAATGAGTGCCATTGTCCACAATCTGGATTCAGTGGACCACTTAGAACACCAGAATGTGGTTTCAATTGTTCATTCTTTACTTGATTAGTTAACTGGAACACGGCCTTAAAGAAGACAGAAATTAGAGAAAAAAAATAATTAGAGGAAACAAAAGATTTGGGGATATAGCTACCTGTGCCCAAACTATGCTTGAGGAGAAAGCCCAAAAGAGCCCAAAATCATCAAATTCTTGAAGAACATATTAATAAGGGGGACACTATATATATATATATATATATATATATATATATATATATATATAATTTTCATATATACACATATATATGTTATTTTCTGTGGGTTTGTGATACTGCTGGGAGATTGTGTTATTAAAATCTGCTCCCAGATTTTAGTAGGAAGATATGATTTGGGGCAACAGAGACCACATACTTGTACTACAGCGCCAAAAGCAGTGGACTCCAAAAGAGGCAGAAGTGGTTAATGAGAAGGATTATATCAGAAAGAATCTTTAATGTTGCTTAATTGTGCACAGGGTCTCTGGAGTGAAATAAATGGGCAGCTCACTTGGTATTCTTTTAATTAGTATAACTAAAATTATTTCAGTCATGTTAACAGAAGTCTAACCTGGGAATCAAAGACTGGAGCTACACATAGAATTAAATGAGTTCACATATTTCAGGATCTGTTGAAAGAAGTAAATGTCCGGTATATTACTTGAAACTGTATCTTACAATATACTTGCAAGCATATTCTAAGTTTCCTTTTATATTCTAGATTTATATAAATAAACAGTAAAAAATTACATAAATAATTCACAGGTTGGGCAGTCATCTAGAATGAATTATGCTCTCAAAAACAGAATACAACAATAAACTTAGCTCCAGAGCTTCTCCCTGATTCTCCTGGCCTATGTAGTCCAAGTTTCACCTGGGAAAGAATAACCTACCTACTTTACAGAAGTGTTGAACTGGGTATAATGTATTTCTACCTTATTTTGTGATCCAGGATAAAGTAACTGAAGTGAATTAAAACATTATGGTATTTTTATGCAAAGTAAAATGAGAGTCAAGTACAAGGCTTTGGAAAAAAGAAACAGTATTAGCAAAAATAGCTCTTTTGTCAGAAGGTAAGTAATCTTCCTCCTCACACTCAGAGCAAGAGAGGAGTAGAGGATACCCATCTTGAGAGGTAGGTTCTATATCCAAGTAGTATATATATAGGAAGTTCTCAGGTCAATAGAAAAATAGAGTGCAGCCAATAGTGATCTTAAATTGTGTTGCTTATGGAAGTGTTTTTCATACCGAGGGTAGTAAACTATTAGTGAGTATAAAAACAGTTATTTGATCCTGCCAAATATTTTTTCATGGAATTACTGGAGTGGATTAAAATTGAATAGAATAAATTGAAATAGAATCACTATGATACACATGATATTTTAAATCTTAACTGGGATGTTAGAAATAAACTGTATTATTAATTGTAATTATGAAAAAATAAGAGCTTTTTCTCTTAGGCTGTGAAAGCAATTCCTATTGTGTTTCACAAAGGTAATTTTGAATTCTTGAATTTAAAGTATTACGCTGCATATGTTAGTTTGGTTCCAGAACTAAATAGTGACAACTAATCAATAAAAATAAATGAATATTGATACTGTAAGACTTTTACAATATTTTATAGCACCCTTAAAACAAGCTAGATATTGCATTTAAGGAATCAATATGGTGATATGGAAATTATAAGGCTAATATCCTGTACTTTAAATTCTTAGTGTGATGAATAGCTGTTAAATATTTATTCCTTGATGATTTGCTCCCTTGATTAGTTTGCAAAAGTTATTCCACTTTAAAAAATGAGCAACATGGAGTTATTGATTTCCTTTACATTGGACTATACAGACATTCTCTAATTTTTTGCTGGGTATGCAAAAAAGAGAAAAAGATCATCTAGAAAAAAATAGAAAGAAGCTTGAGCTTCATGGTAGCACCAACACAAATCCGAATAACATGTATTATGACAACTAAAGAAGTGTGATCAATGAAAGGTGTGTGTACATTATATAAAAAATCAAAAAGATGAAATAAAGAATGTTCTGTAAATAGAGACCACCAGTAAATTTACTGCTATCTTTAAAATCAAGTCAATATTATTTTGTTAAGATTATTACTATTATTATTACTATAGAATACCTCTGTGCAGCTTCATAAATTATGTTTATTGTCCCTGTAAATTCTTTTTCTTTAAATATACTATTTTATCTATGTCAATCACTGACATAAATCTCTAGAAAGTACTATATGAGAAATACATATAAGTAATGTCAAAAGAGTAAATTATGTAAATAACAATATATAAAATAGATTTTAAATAAATCCTAATCATAATTTCTAGTTTTTATACCTAGTAGGTTATTACAGTGTGCTTTGGGCAAAACATGCTAACTAAAAGATGTTTTCTTTTGTTATTTTATTGTGGGAAGAACACAATGTGAGATCTACCCTCAAATTTTTAAGTGCACAATACTGAATTGTTGTCCATAGGCACAGTGATGTACAGCAGATCTCTAGAAGTCATTCATCTTGCTTAACTGAAACTTTATACTCCTTGAATATCAACTCTCCATTTCCCTCTCCTCTCAGCACCTGGCAACAACCATTCTACTGTCTCTATGAATTTGACTATTTTAGATACCTCATATAATTAGAATTATGCAGCATGTGTCCTTCTGTGACTGGCTTATTTCAGTTAGCATCATGTCCTCCAGGTTCATTCACATTCTTGCATGTGGCAGGATTTTCTTCTTTTTAAAGGCTGAATAATATTCCACTGTCATCCATTCATCAATCAATGGGCATGTAGATGGCTTTGGTATCTTGACTATTGTGAATAATGCTGCAATGAACATGGGAATGCATGCATATATTTCTTGAGATCTTGATTTCAATTCTTTTGGATATTATACTATTATATATCTCCAGTAGGATTGCTAAGTCATATGGTAATTCTGTTTTTAATTTGTTGAGGTACCACTATACTATTTTTCATTGTGGCTGTACTCTTTTACATTCCCACGAGCAGTGTACAAGTGTTCCAATTTCTCCACATCCTTGTCAATGACACTTGTTAAATTTTGTTTTTATCTTTTATTTTTTTGGTAATAGACATTCTAGCAGGTGTGAGGTGATAGATCATTGTGGTTTTGACTTACATTTCCCTTATGAATAATGATGTTGAGCACCTTTTCACATACCTGTTGACCGTTTGTATGTCCTCTTTCATGAAATGTCTATTCAAGTATTTTTTGCCCATTATTTAATCAGTCTACTTATTTTTTGCTATTGAGTTATAGAGTTTTTTATATATTTTAGATATTAATCCTATGTTTCAACATAAAGGGAAAACCACCTACTTAAAAATAGAAGAGATGTTTTTATACATATAAACACACAATATATATGTATATATGCATTCATTCATTCCAAAAGCAACTACCCTACTAATACATTGAAATTGCCTGCTGAAGGCCCAACCTGGAAGCAATACTCTGTGAGGATAGTATACTGTCCTCGAGGAGGCACTATGGTCACTGAATCACAGACCTCTGTGTCTCTCTGTCCTCAAAAGGAAGAATACATGGGTCTGGAAAGAAGAGGTGAATTCCCTTATCATTATTTCCAAAGATTCACATTTGGAATCCTGCTAGGAATCAACTAATTCCATCATCAATATTAATTCTTCAGAAATAATTTCCTAAATGTGTTCATGTTCAATTGTTCTCACAGAAAACAAAAGGTGAAAAATAATATTCTTCAATGGATATAAAATGATAATGTTTAAACTATAAAAATCTCTAGAATTAATTAAGTTCTATATATAATTCTAGAGGTCAAGAAAGTAAACTGCAAAAATAACTTCAATTATGTATCAATATCATCAGTATCATCTCAGTAACTAAGATAATTACAATAATTAAATTGCAAAGTCAAATGAATAGCAATAGGAATGTAGAAATTTATAAATTCCTGATTATCCTGACACTTTAAAGCAAAGGACTAAATTTAGGAAAGCAGTTACTTAAAATGATTTTACAATATATTGGTGTTCTGCCTAACTGTAATGTCATCTAAAATAATTATGAAAAGAAAGGTGACTAAAGTTGAATTTTTTTTATTTTTATGTCTCAGATTACTTTCTAGGCAATCTCCTTGAACTTTTTCCTTGGCCATTGCTAATCAGATAATTCATTATTGAAATGGGGCTCTGAAAAGTTTACAAGTAATATATTTCATTTTTTTTCTAGTGCCCAAATCCATTAATTCATTTAATTAGAAGTAAGAGGCATTGATTTTGTGGCAACAACTTACATTAAAAGCAATGCACTATTCAGTAATCAGGGACACTGAGCCACTATAGAATGGGATAATTAATGATTATGGCTCCAAATGACGTTTTTCTAGATGAACACAGAATATAAAGCACTACATTGAACTAAATCTACGACAATTCTAATTTCAAATATTAAATGAGCAAAAATAATAAATTATTACAATTTAAGTAAAAAATGTGGGATTTTCTTGACAAGTATAAAAAGAAATTGCACAACTCATTATTAGATCATACACTATTTTGCAAAGGAATGTCTAAAATCACAAACGTAAGTTGTCATTCATGTTTTCTGTATTTCCCCCAAAATATACTTCACTGAACACACTTCTATCTCATTAGGCTTCAGAGCCAGATATGTCACAATACCCAAGAGGAATTATAAAACAAATATATATAAAGTAATGATGAACACTTCACAGATGTAGACATGATACTTATTAGAACATGAATGGAAAAAGATTTTCCTCTTGTTTTTTAAAAGCACCTTCTTGAAATATTTATATACATAGCTTCTAGCAATAGCTGTCACAATGAGTCTATTAGTATCTATTTAATCCTTAACTATGAAAAAATTTTTCTCATAAAAAATTCTGTAGTTCTGTAATTATTATGTACTACACCATTTCACCAGGACAACTTGCACTGCCATTTAAGAACAGAGTCTGTCTGTCACTGAAAGATGAGATGACAGTGGATACTTAAGCAACATGGTTGTTGGATAGCCACTTTCTTTCATGTTTTACTGAGTTTGATTATTTACAGTTTCTTCAAAGGAAACAAACAAACAAACAAAACCCAACTAACCTCTTTGACTGCTTTGTGAAAACCAGATCAGATTGGAAATATTCTACCTTTGCTAACAGGTCAACTCAATATTTACTTGGTTGATACATTGCACCACCAAATGATCATTTTTATGGAGGGAAAAAAAAGTTTAAAGATGATGGACCTAGACCACTTCTTATCTTTTATGTATTAAATATCTAATGCTTAAAATTAAACATAATTTCAGGTCAAATCAATATTCAATATTAATCATATCAGACAATGTCTGATATTCAAATCTGTATAGTACATTATAGGTTCTCATACAACATTCAGTTTTCATTTGAAGTACCTACAGCAGTTGTGAATTTTTATGTACTTGCATGAATATTTTAACAACAACTTTTGGTCCCTCAGTATTTTAAGCTTATAAATGTAGGAACTATACTTACTATTTGATAATTTACCTTTCCCTATCACCTAACATAGTGACTAGCACATGGTAAGGTCTCAGCAAATATATGCTTTGTATACATTTGAATGGCTTAAATCTACCAATTGTCATAAATTTCTAGAGGGCACATTTTTTGGAGTCTCTACAACACCTGTTAGACCATATATGTAATTATCAGATTACCAATGAATTTTTATTTTGCTTCAGATAATAAAGTTGCATTTGATTAAATAAGTGAGGTTATTATGCCATCATTATTTTTCTCATCATGTTGTCTATCATTACTATAAACAGACTAGTACCAAGTTATTGCATTTTACTGATAAAGACAATTATTGCATTAAGTTCTCAAAACACTCATATAAATGGGCTTATAATTTTTTTCTAATTCTTTATAACTAACTTCCTTTTGGTTGACATTTTTACATTCCTTCAACAGATATTTATCAGATAAGCACTCTTTGCTCAAACACTGTGGTAGGTAGAGCTTTGCTGTATCAGTGAAGGAAATAAACAAAAATACTCCTGTGAAGTTGAAATTATATAAGAAGGCTCTAAAATATTAGAAATGAGTGACTTTCATTTATACAAAAAATTGCTGAAGAATTCTCTTAGCATATACATATACATCTGCTCTGAATGATATGAAAAAACACAACGTATTAATCAGTATGCTAACCAACAATGCTCAGAGATTAAATTTGTTGCTAGGTAGACTTTATTCTGCTATTGCTGTTGTAGGCATCTCAGTTTGCAAAACAATGTAACTTAATTTAAATTTTTTATTTAACTGATTTTTTAGATTATTTAGGTAATGCACCAATCTTCTTGTCAGAATTCTAATAGCATATATCCTATGCTAAATTTGGTAAAACTGTATACATTAATTTTTAAGACTATGTGTGATATTACTCAAATTATATAACTAAGAATATTTTAATTAAAATAATTTTCACATAAGGAAGTTAGGAAGTTATTAAATGTGGTTAACCTGTAGCCATCCATTCATCTAGTTATTCATTTATTATTTCATTAATATATTTATATATTCAAAATATCTAATAAGTATCATCTATGAATTGAACATTATCCTTGAAGGGAAAAAAAGGAGAAAAATGCAATGTGTACAGCCTTAAAGACTTTAGAATAAAATAAGAAAGAGTTAAATAAGAGGACTGGAAAATCCTGGGAATATACAGATTTGTAATAATGTCATCTATATACTATGCTTGACAAATGCAACATCATGGGCAGCACTTTATCAATTATTTAATGTAATTACTTTGCAAAACGTGATTTGTTCATTCTTTGAGAAATAATTACTTGAAGGTCTACTGGGGAGACAGACATTATTCTTTAAGATATAGTTAAAATGGTGAACAAGTTAACAAGATACATGTGCTTATGGAATTTCAATTCTCCTTCAGGAGAGAGAAAATAGATAGTAAATTTCTAAGAAAGTAAAATAATTAAATTGTGATAAATTCTAATTCACAGTCATCAAAAAAGTAATGAAAGTTGACTAAAACGCACTGGTACAGGCAAAATATAAAAAATCTTTTTAACATACGTAAAGGGAATAATTTACCTTCCAGAAGTAATTGGACAAAGCAATTTCTCTTGGGGAGCTAAGCCTACAATACCTTAGACCTGGTTCTTAATGGCTTCAACTTGTAGGAAAATCATCTTGTTTTTATCTAGAACAGATTTTATATATGTGCCGGGCCTCTCCATCTGGAGACTCTAGTCCCACAGCTCCTTGACCACCAGGGGAAAATTACTGATACAAATCATAACAACTTCTAAAATCTTAAGGCAAAGGTTTTGTACAGGTAATTTTCCCAGGGTTAAATTTTCAGTTTTATCACCTTCCTCAGTGGCCCAACCTTTTTCTCGCCAGAAGCCAATGTCTGCTGTAATAAGAGAAACAGCGGGTGTTATAAAGGAGGTTGAAGAAGTTAACCCCATATTATTTTAACGTAGTATTTACTATATGTGAAATGTATGCCACATATTTATGTGTTAAATAAACCATAATTTAAAAACCCATAAATATAATACCTCCAATCTTCAAACTAGCATGCTAATAAAAATAACATCTATCTAATTATAAACTCTGCCTTCTCACACTGACATACACTTAATTCACTTCAGTGTTTGTTATTCCTATATATTTTAAAGTGTAATTTTATCATATACAATTTGTGTCAAAAAAATAAAATATTGTGTAATTTAGCTGTGTTTTTGCCATACAATGATATCATATTGTATACAGTCTTCTGGGCTGTTCTTTTTATAATGTATCTGAATACTTCAAACATATATCCAAATTGTTGTGTATAACTGAAGTTTATTTTATTTTAACAAATACATAATATTCCACTATGTAAACATTCCATGATTTATTTATTCTTCTCAAAATGGAAGGTTCCTGAGTTTTCTTTTTTGTTTTTATTCCTAAGAACAGTGTTACCACGAGCAGTCTTTCAGACATCTCTTGTAAACAGGCTTGAGTTTTTCAGGGTGCATAGGAATATAATTACTTCCCATAGAGATCTACAATGCTCAACTTTAAAGATTATGTCAACTTATTTTCCAAGTAATTTGTACCAGTATAGAAACCCACCATCTGCATATTAGTATTGCCACTGATCTATGTTTTCTCTCTCACTTGGGTTTTGAGATTAAAAGTGACTGGCCCTAGGGCTCATCAACTTAAAATGTAATTTTGTTGGCTCTAGTATGAAGGAAAAATGAAGATGGAATGAATGGATAAAATATAAAGAGATGAAAAAGTGAAGAAATTAAGAATCAAAAAAGTTAAAATCAAATAGCTACTAAATATAATAATACTTAATAAATGCAATCATTACTCAAAATATGTAGAAAATGACAAAAAATCTGCAATAATTAAAATACAAGAAAATACCAAAAAAATAATGTACTTTAATGATAGCAATAAAAATTTAATCTAAAAGTCAATGAATTCAAACAAAAATACACAAGTACACCCTTAAAGAAAAAAAACTTGACTTTAATAAAGGACCAAAGTTTTATCAAAATAAACATTCTATGGCGTTGGATAGGAGGATAAAACTCTATAAAGATGCCAATTCTCTCCAAATTACTTTGTAAATAATTTCAATCTCATAAAATTTCCACTTGAATTTTTGAGAAACTTGAGTAGTTTACTCTAAAATTTGTAAATAGAAGAGATGTCATCTAGAGCTAAGTAAACCTTAAGAAAAGTTAAGGGGGTTCCCTACCTTGTAAGGTATACTACAAAGCCACATTCATCCACTATGAGGTACTAGGTTAAAAATAGAAAGAGACTGCAGTAAGTCCCCTACATATGAACCTTCAAGTTGCGAACTTTCAAAGATGCAAACGTGCACTCGCATGTCCAATCACGTAAGTTAGTTCACGTGTCTGGTGTACATTGTCACGTGTGCACATCCTCTACAAGTGGTTGTGCTTTTGTGTACTTTACTGTTCAGTACTGTATAGAGTACAGTAGTACAATGTTTTTATTTCAAGCCCAGGATGTCCGTAAGCAAGGTAAAAGCAGTGGTGATGTAGCTGGTACTGCTGAAGAAACAAAGAGTTTCACAACACAGGAAATGGAAGGGGGATTTTCTTTATTTGAGAAGGCACTGTTAGTTTTTGAGGCACAGGATCCGAAAGTAGAATGGTACACGAAGGTTGCAGCAGCCGTTCAGAGTGCAATACAGTGTTACCATGTCACCTATGATGAGAAAAAAAGAGCTACTACCCAGACATCACTGGATCGTTTTCTCAAGAGGGTAGATAGAATTGAATCCAGCAAGGAACCAGAACCTGTGCCATCAACGTCAGGCGTGAGTGAAATTGCAGCTTGCCCTCCCTCTCCTATTGCTGACGACCCTTCGGCTCTACCACCTGCCACCTCCTCTCCCTCCTCCAGTCAATAACTCTTCTTGCCTGTTCACTCGATGCCAGCCCCCGTATGCCAGCTGTTGTACTATACTACTGTACTTTTCAAGGTACTGTACTATAAAATTTAAAATGTTTTATTTTTTGTGTTTATTTGTTTTTTATGTATTATTTGTGTGAAAAATATTATAAACCTATTACAGTACAGTACTATATAGCCAACTGTGTTAGTTGGGTACCTAGGCTAACTGTGTTGGACTTATGAACAAATTGGACTTCCGTACTCTCAGAACAGAAATTGTTTGTATGTAGGGGACTTACTGTATTGAAAGAGAGTAGTGAATACAGCGTCAGACTGCATGTGAGGTCTTCCTGTACTATGTTAAATAGAAGCACTGGGAGTTTTATCATGCTTGGAGGTGGAATTCGATAAAAGGCTCTTACAGCATGTTATGATCATATTTTTCATAATTTATTTAAATGGATAATGATATTTATAGATTTTCTAATATTATATCATGATTGAAATTTTGAAATATACTCAACTTGATTATGGGGTATTTTTATATTTTGTTAATATTTTGTTGAGAAATTTGCATATTTATTTGTGAGATTTATTTTATTTTTTGTACTTTATTTTAAAGATTATAATGGCTTCATGGATATACCTGGGTAATATTTCCTCTAATTCTTTCTCTGGAAGAGCTTTATAAGATTCAATTGAACTAATACTTGAAAATTTGGAAGAATTCATAGTCTCAATGTCTTATGGGGGTGAAGATTTTGCTGTTAAATAACTATTATTAGTTTCTATAGGAATCATCAGGATATTATTTATACTTGATCTAATAGTAGTACATTTTAAATTATTTTATATATTTTATGTCACAAATATTAACTTCTACTTTGTTAATTCGATTTCTTTTTAAATCTAAAACTGTCTTAAATTTACAATGGTAATTTTTTCCAAATGTATGGGGGTGTAAGCAAAGCCTCGGATTTTATGATGTCCTCATATACTAAAAAATAAATAAATCTCTTCTCAGGCTTCTATCTTTAGAGGTAAGATTAGAACATACAAGTTTTACTCTTCTTATTTCTCTGCCTTTCTTTTCTATGATATGCAGAAACTAGCTGTAGATTCTCATTATTTCTACATCATTTTCTTCTGTTTCTTTAGGAAGTCTCCCAAAGCTATAAAGGCAAATGGCATTTGAAAAGGCAACATAAATCAATAGGCATTTAAAAAGTATTATGCTTTTAAATTTTGTGAGCAGTCATGTTCTTTAATTTCTCTGATAGAAATCTTTTGTAATCTAACAATTTTTATCTTAATTAGAACAGAAATAGATATTCTTTTTAACTTGTTAGTTTTCTTTTTATTGGTTATGGGATTTTTCTTTAATTTCTTATTTATTTTTATTTAATGTGAGCATATTGAGGACACCTGTCTTAATGTAAAATATTGGTATAGTTTTTATTTGATTATTTTTTCTATTTATCACCAAAAAAAAAGTTTTTTATTCTCTTTCCAGAACATTATGTTCAGCACCAGGTATTACTGCTTTCCCATTTTTTTTAAAGATCTTCCACGCTCTTATTCTGATAAGAGGGAATGATGGGCAGCAGCCATCAGTGAATTTATGTCTTCTTTTTCTTTGTAACCCCAGTTAAAGCTCTGCCTTATCTCCATTTTATCCAGGCCACAGTTGAAGTCATAGAATATTTCTTTAGAATTAGGATCATTCCCCAGTGGAGGTTTAGTTGACAGAAGAGACCTCATTGTGTAGCCTGGAATTTGTGTTTATTTCCTTCCCATTTGCTGCATGTAAGCTTTCATTTAATCTACCCTAGTGGAAAAATCTTTAATAAATTGCTAATTCTACTAATGTATCTAGGGATTAAACTTTATTCATCTGCATAAAAGCTACATTCCCTCACAACATATACTTATATCTTTAAGCCCTGACCCCTAACTTCTTTGTCCATGGATTATTGGGGACTGAGCATGGATACAAGGGTCTAATTTGATTTGAACTAAACAATTTGGATACTAGATAATGCTTTTCAATTTTTGTGATTTGAAGTTGCAATCTTTTATTCACTTCCAAAATGCTGGAGTATCCTTTGCTACACCAAATTTTTATTTTTAGTAGCAGTTGGAAAAAGTAAGTTCTTCAAGATTGCATATTGTGCATAGCACAGGGAACTCTACTCAATGCTCTGTAGTGACCTAAATGGGAAGGAAATATAAAAAAAGAGTGGATATACGTATATGTATAACATTACTTTGCTGTATAGCAGAAACTAACACAAAACTGTAAAGCAAATACCCTCCAATAAAAATAAATAGATAGATAAATAAATAAATAAATACTAAAAAAATATTGCATACTGAGTGAGGTTGAAGATACCCAGCAATTGGGTTGAAAGCTCTAATCCAGAATGGCCCACTTCTAGCCACAAACATGAGAAATGATGGAAAAAATAAAACCCTAAATATTTTAAACTTACGGATGCTCTGGAAAGAAGAAGAAAAAGTCATGAAAAGCCTGTGTGGAAAGCAAGAGTTACAATGTGCTGACTTACCAGGTATTGGGTCAAGTACAGGATTCAAGGGATAATGGTTGAGGTTTTCATATCCACTGGAAAGAGACCTAGTTTGAGTTCACATGAGTTCTGGGAGCTAGAACTAAGCCCACAGTAGGAAGCCAGTAACCCCAAGGTAAACCTACCCATTATTTTAAAAAATGAGCTAGGAAGAACTGTGCTCACTCAAGGAAAACAGTTTCATGCCATTTATCTCTTCTTTCTCACTTTTTCTTTCTCACTAGGTTAGCCTGTTTTCTTTTTTTCTCTTTCAAATCCATCTAAAAGCAGAAACAAAGATTTAAAGAATTTCCTCCTTTAAGTGCCAGAAGAAAGTTCAACTGCACATGTGTTCAGGAGCAGGTTTTTCTTCTCCCTGACACTACATAATCCAAGTAATAAGATCATAATTATTCATGATATCATACATCACATAAGTCATTCTCTCTCCACAATTTTACAGAAAATGAAACATAAGTAGCAATTAAGCACTTAGACATTTATTGAACATTTACACATTCTTGATTAAGTGATGACTCCAGCATTACGGAAAAAGAAAGTACATTTAGGAGAATACTCTGGCACTTCTCTCTAGTCTCCTGCACAATGAATGAGCTCTTTGTATTGCAACGTCCTTCAACCTCTGAAATACAGGAGCCAGCTAATTTTAAAGGTGAAGTCAACCTTATCATCAGCTTTCAAATGTGACTCTTCTTTGCCAACCTACAGATCTTGGATAGATACGATTCACATTACTTGTTCCTTTTTCAGAAGCAAGCATATTAGACATGAAGAATATTCTCATGACTGACATCACACTGGAAGCATGATGACTGTGAATTGCAGGACTACTGATTAATCTTGCTGTCTCTTGCCTGTGTGCTTCCTAGTGTGCCTAGACAGAATTTTTGAATTGTTAACATCAGGCATCTGATCACAGAGAATGAAAGAGCAACACATTTTTTTTTAAGATAAAATACTGAAACGTGATTGTATAAGGAGAATGTCCAAAGTCATACATGAGTTAGGGCTTCCATGAATGGTGGCTGAACACATTACCTTAGATCCCTAATCTTTGATCTTAACTAGATTTTGTTGACCTGTTGCTGTTCAAGGTCCTGAGGCTGGAGTCATATCCTGTAATATTTCATTCTTTTGGCTTCTTAATGTCCTTCCCTAGTTCACATTGATTTAGCCTTTTCCTTTTTCTTCCTTTCTTTAAAATTTTATTTTATTTTTCTTTCATTGTCCTTTTGTAGGTTAAACAGGGGAAGTTTATAAAGAATCATTAATTATGATAAGAAGTATAGTAAAAGAGATATAAGGAAACCCTGTGGTACCCTACAGCAGAGGACAATATCCAAGGAAGGACAAAGTTGGCATGAGTCCAGACCTCCTTCTAAAAGGTATTTTGATTCTGTCACTGGATAACAGAGGAGTTCATTGGTTTAGCTAAGCCAGAGCTGATCTGGAGTTATTGAGCAAAAATAGGCCACCCTCACTCTTCACTTTCTACCAGAAGTGAATAGGCTCTTCACTTCAAGTCCAGAGCAGTTAATCAGTGTCTAGTGTGGTGTGGGTTCCAGTGGAAGTCCAGGAGAGACTGGGGAGATAGAAGGCTTTTGGAGCATGAAGGCTTTGCAGATAGTGAGAGTGGGGCTGGGGTTGCGGAAGGTTTGGCTATTCAGTGTGTGACTCTCTGGGCCACAGATAGCTGTGCACACGTGTGCAGGGTTTCCACATATAGAGGGTTGCCAAACAATTATCATCAGGTCAAGACTGGAAGGTTGCAGGACCACCACCTTCTGGGCTGGTGGCTGGGCAAGTTCCACTGGGTGTCTTCACATCCACACCCTGGCCAAGCCAGAAACTGCAAGCAGACTCCTCCTCCTCCAGTTCCTCACCAACACCCTCTATTGAGAAAGCTTAACATCATGCTTACTTTAAAGGGAGAAATAAAGAAAGCAAGCAGCCTCCTCCTCCTCCAGTTCCTCACCAACACCCTCTATTGAGAAAGCTTAACATCATGCTTACTTTAAAGGGAGAAATAAAGAAACTGTGTTATTTATCATACAGGATAGTATATAGAAGGGTATACTAGGAGCTGAGAGGCAATAAATTGATAACTGACACATGTTATTAAGTATCAGAGATGAAATTTAACTCCAAGGTCACCCTCTTTTAGGTATGTATAGCATATGAACTCCAGTCTATGGCTATTCTAAACTGTTCATTGGTGGCTCAAATTTTTTGCTCACTCTGAGTTCATAGGAATGACAGAAAAATATTGTGGGTACTGATTTGGAGCTGGTGATTAGACGTATTCACAAATACAGAATTTGAGGCTAAACAGGATACATTATATCCTTTCATAAAAGCAAAAGGTAGCTCTAAATCTACTACTTAGATATTTTAAAAACTGCATGCATGATGATAGAGGTCTTATTACTTTCCATCCTGACATCCCCATTATGGGTAGGTCAATTCAGACTTCACAACTTATAAAGTAAGAACCCAATGGCCTCATAAATTAATAAAAACAAATCTGAGAGTCTCTATCGGCCGATTGGCTCTAGCACCAACCTGTTTTCATGAAAAAGTGGCAGCTACCTCTTCTAGAAAAGTTCTTCTCTCCCACTTCAATCTCTGAAGTAAATGGGGTAGCTCAATGGAACCCTTGATTTGCAGAGGTTTTCTTAAATACCTGAGCCTGTTCACTGATGGTTCAACTTCCAGGCCAACTACCACTCTGGAAAGCCAGCTTCAGGAATGACTACTTAGCACAAGAGGCTGAACTGAAATGTAGTACACTTGCCTCAGGCCAGGGTTAGGTAGCTACAACTCACAACCTGTTTCTGTGAGGACAACAATCAAGATCAGAATGTTTTGTACATTTTTAAAGAGTTGTTTAAAAATGTGCATATTTGACAAAGAGTATAATGGCCCATAAAACTTAAAATATTTACAATCAGGGCCTTGATAGAAAATGTTTGCCGCCCCCTGCCTTAGACAACATTTCAAATTGCCAGACATCATATTGTATTGAATCTTAAGCTATCATCAGTGGATTTGGCATTTGGTGTGCCAGCTGGAGGAATAAAGACTAGAACATCAAGGTTACCCTTCTGTGGGACTGCAAACTATGGAAACAAATTGTGGTGGCCAATAGGAAATTCATATAGATGCCCATATTGAGGGCCAATTCTCTGATGAGACTTAGTGGAATTAAGCAGCAGATGAAACTTGAACTGACCAAATTACCACCATCACAATATGGATCCATCATTGCATCAGAATGCTCTCCATTTGCCATAATAGACTGGGCACAAAGTAAAGAACTATAGATTTCTGATACAGAGACACCATTACATGCCAGATTTGTGACTCCTACCAGAAGTTTGTCTTCTTTGTCTCATGGTGGAAAAACATCACATTGGATGGGACTTTGACCCTGCCTGCTCTTGGAAGATTGACTGCATTTCAGATGCCTGAATCACTTTGAGGACACTACTGATAGAATAGTACCTCACCACTGTTGGTACTTTTCAGGTATGGGTGTTGCTGTTTTAAGATGATCGGCTGACTTTGGCCACACAATTATGATCTTTGAAACTAATGTGTGCTATGTATTTGGCTCTCCAGACCATCTATATTCTTGCAATGATCTACCTTTCCTTGCAAATCCTACCTAACAATGGGCCATTAGTCAAGGTATTTAATGATAATTCCAAGGCACCTACCACCTTACAGGTCTATGGTTTCACTGAGCTCTAGAATAATCTCTTCAAAAATTAACTTATAATGATCTCTGTCTCTATCTCCCTTATCTCTCCCAGTCCACATAACTTTGTAATGCAGATTTGGTCACTGAATGTTGCTACACCCAGAATGGGATAATCTTCTTCTGGCAACTTACTAAATAATGATTAGGAGACAACATTAGTGAAATTTGAGATTTTGCTGTTATCATTACTGGGCATGATTGTTTTTTTCTTCTCCTGAGAACAAGCCTAGACAAGCCTGGCTGACACACCCTCCAGGTGGCAGCCCAGTCATAAGGGTACTAAGATTCAAACTTAATTCTTGTTAGTCACCTAGACTATCTTGTCAGATTTACATGGTCCCATATCATAAAGAAAATAACCACATACCTGAGAACATTGTTTGCCAAACCCCCATATAATTGCTTATTAAGACCAAGGCAGGAGATACAATGGGTCTCCAAGAATTTTGTAAAAATGTACCTATTCTTCATCCAGAGGAAATATCTGGGTACTGGTAGGAGATGACTAGAGAAAATGTAAATTTATAGCTACCAATATGGGTACATTGATTTTGTGGCCATAAAAGGAAAGCAATAACTCCAGAACCTTGAGAGGAAATTTTAGTCTGCAGAGGTATAGAGAGTAGAGAAAGTTAATGGTTTCCTTTTCCCCCCTATATTCACCCTTCAGCCTAGAAAAACAAACATAATGTCTATCTTAGTCAAGAAGTAGTAGTGGCTGGTGATCTGATCTGCTTGATTAGTCATTCTCATCAACATGCTATGACAATAGAATAACTCATATGGACATGGCCAGTCCTATTTTTCTGTGGCTAACACCATCGATGACAAATTCCAAATGTGGATTCCTCTTTAAAGTGTACAATCACAATGACTGGCCCGAATTTCTTCCAATCTGACTGATACAAATGCTCTCCAGATGCCTGGATGGACTTGGCTTATGTTGTACATGGATACTGAAGCTGCAATTACTTGGTGACACTGCCCATGAGGCTAAAGCAAACCAATGTATTGGTGAATCAAGTGAAATTTAATAATACATCCCGAGCTGAAGTGACTTGTATGACTTTGGGTTATTTGTTTATACGTGGGAATGACTGAACCATGGACTGTCTCTATTGGGGATGAGCTGCACCTTGGCACATCCATTAGCCCCTCTAATTAATGGTCATGGAACCAAAGATAAGTCAGTCTGCCTAAATTCTCTTGCTTGGATTGTAGTAGGTAATAGACTGGCCATGGCCTACACTCTCACCATGTAAAATAAGCCTACTTGTCTACCCTGGGACTTATTCAGGGTTGTCTGAGTACAGGACCCTGGCAACGTGATTGAGGTTAATATGGCAGACTAACCTCAACCTGCTCCTTGAAGTCCTATCAATATCCTTAAATAAATGCTACATATGGCAAATTTAATAAATTTATTCTTAGCTTCTGTCAGTGAGATAAATCAGAGTGGCTGACAAAATAGCATACTTATATGAAAATTCACCAGAAGCCTAGGAAATGCCAGATCCATAGAAAGAAGGACAAGAAGAAAAATATGTTAATAATATAAAGCTAATTTTAACATATGATCATGCTTTCTCTGCCTTTATGGAACACTGTACATACTTATATAGTGTTAAATGTTGCTTTCTTAATTAAAACAATTTGATGAGACAGAGTGAGGGCGAGTGAGAGAAAGAAAACAAATGCTTCCATGTTTTGTTTGCTGCTCTTCTTTTGTAAAATTATGATGTACCTGCTTGCGTATTTATCTATTATTCTTTCAACATATAATTCCAAATGTAGACTAACTTACAAGAAGACAATCAGTAGGTAACTGATATTTAAGTCAAGATCTGAGAATATTTGTTCACAAATATTAAATCCATATATATATGTTTATGAAGATAAGTACATTTTAATAAGAATTTGGTCAAAACATCTGAAATAATATAAGGTTTTTGTTCTTTTTTTTTTGAGACATTCATGCATGGTTTCCCTTGATGAAAAAAAAATTATTTTGTAACCATAATATCTATTTCTTTTTCAAATATGTCTAGAAATTCATTTAAAAGACTACTCTCACACTGCGGGGTCTCCATTTGAAGGATCCGATGTACATTTTAATACAGCTAAATTGTATACTGTATACGAATTTTAGAATTACTTTCTACAACATATTTTATAATTTAGAACTATGTTCTTATTTTAGATAATAAATAAATTTCACAAAATTTAAAGTGGCATTTTGGATATATATAATATACATATATAAATATATGTACACATATATACATATATGTATATATACATTTATAAAAGATCATGTTTTGCATACTAGTGTAAAAGTTTGCTGAACTGTATAACTTATTTTTCAATAAGAGGTTCACATTTAAAATCTATCATAGGGGAATTCCCTGGTGGCGCAGTGGTTAAGAATCTGCCTGCCAATGCAGGGAACACGGGTTTGAGCCCTGGTCTGGGAAGATCCCACATGCCACGGAGCAAATAAGCCCATGCACCACAACTACTGAGCCTGCGCTCTAGAGCCCGCGAGTCACAAGTACTGAAGCCCATGCACCTAGAGCCCTTGCCCAGCAACAAGAGAAGCCACCACAATGAGAAGCCCATGCACCGCAACGAAGACTAGCCACCATTTGAAGCAAGAGAAAGGCTGCACACAGCGACAAAGACCCAATGCAACCAAAAATAAATAAATAAATATATATATAAATAAATTTTAAAAACTGTCATAATTTAAGACAGAAAACTACTTTCTACTGTTTTCTACATAATTTGCTTATTAAATTCCTGTATATGTGTACTCTTTTTGTATATATTTTCCCATTCAGCATGTGTGTAAATATATATATACACATACACACACACAAACACATACATATGAAATAGCATTTGAACTTCAGTAACTTTACATACAATACCATACCACAAACACATGTATAGGAAGATGTGTAGCTTTCACTTGACTGATGAATACAACTATTTAAATGTTGTGACTTATTATAATTCAATGTGTTTCAAACAGAAGGCATTATCTATACAACACTTTCTTTACAGCCTCATCTCATATCTGCCTCTATCTTTTTACATTTCAGCAACACTAGACTAGGCAGTATTCCCTGAACATTCAATGTGTTTTATATACCTGAAACTTTATCAAATACCTAGAATTCCTTCAATTATTTCAGTAACTCTTGGCATCATACTCACCATTGCAGGTTATATATGAGAATTTCTAGCAAAAAGTTTAAGGAGAAATTATGTTTCTTCTCTGTGATCTTACAAGAGGCAACTATTGCTCTTAGCAACAGTTACTCAATCAGTGAAGTATTAACATGCTCCATATTGGAGCAGCACTCCAAATTTGACCTTGAAGTCAGCTCTTCTCCACTCTGGGTTTCTGTGATTTGTGGTGGTACTGTTCTACAAACAGCTCTAAGAATGGCCTGACTCAGTCTGACAAATCAGGACATCATTCTGCTGACTTTGATCAGTTAGGGCACAGAGGAATTTATAAATGCAAGATTTTTTTCTCTGGAGAGTCTAGGAGAGGTGTTCCATTTCTTTTTGCTCAACTTGGAATATGAGATTTAAGCCTGATAGCCAGCCACACTGTAGAGTCAGCCTACTAGTAAATAAAGCAAAGCCAGAGTGAAGAGAGGAGGTGCTATCCTTTGAGTGTTTTCTATTTCTACGCATATATGTTGTAGACAAGTGACCCAATAAATACTGTATTGTTTGGATTTTTATTCTTCTCTATCTAATGATTTTTAAAAATATTATTTCATATATATATGTTTAACCTTGGGTTAATATTCTATTCAACTACTTACCATTTATATATATATATATATATATATATATATATATATATATATATATATTTTTTAGTTCATTTAAGGTAAAATGCATTATAATGGCATTTGTATATTAGAATCTAATACTAGGCTTTGCATATAATGGATATTTACTAATAATCTGTTGAATTAAATAGGACCACAGATAATTGAATTTATACTGTAAATACTGACTTTTCAAATGCTTATTTATAGTAGAATTAAAAGCACAATTTTAGGAGAACATACATAATACATAGAGAATCTATTCATATATCTGTTTAATAATTTTGTTGCTTTAATCTATTATGTATTTGGCATCATGCAAAATATTGAATTTAGAAAGGTAAATAAACTGATCTTTTCCATAAGGAGAACATAGGCTCATAGAAAACTAGATGAAGTTAGTTATTATTCAATGTTAAAAGTATTTTATAAAAGCACAAAAGACATAGAGAATTACATCACATTGCCAAAATAAAGGTGAGAAGGTTAGATTTATCTGGCAAGTTTATTTGAATTAATTAAATGACAGTAATCCATGGGATTTCTCTGAAAAGTTAACCAATTGTGGGGAAAAGAAGAAAATATCAGTGGATATTCTTGGAAGAAGTTGATTTTATGAGAATGGAGAGAGAAGGAAGGAGAAAAGAGAAAGCCGCAGAGATTTTCCTATTTTCTAAGCAGCACAGGTACTTTCTTATTAATTTCTAATGTATAATGAGAGAAATATAAGGGAAGTTTCAGATTCCTTATCAGTTCTAAGTAAAAATATGCATAGTCCACATGGCTACCTAGGATTCTAGAACCAAAACTCATGCCCAAATAAGCTTAACATTAATAGTTAGGCTTCGGACAATTATATTTTTCCATGGTTTTTAATTTTTTATTTAAAAGTAGTATAACTTTTATTATCTTACAAATAGACTGCTTCAGCTTATTTTGTTTTATATACACAGAAAAATGTGAAATCAAAGTATGAATATGTGGTTCTGAAAGATGGGACAGCTAGTCACAAATAAACTGAAAACAAGCTTTTCATATTTTACTGATTTAATATGTCTTGCTGATAGTGATGAAAGACAAGCTAAATAGGTTACTAAACTTTTTATTGACAGATATTTATAAAAAATTTCTCAGTTCTGTCTGGATATATCAGGTAGCTATATTTTTCCATATTTTATGAGAATTTTTGCTTTAGTTTCAATTTCTGAATTTGCTCTGCATAGGACTGCTGTCCTTTAAGCTTGTTTATGTTAGCTTTATGTCTATAAATTTGCCTCTGTCAGTATCTTCTTTTTTTTTCCACGTAAAGTTGCACTCTTATTTGACAACAAGAAATACAGAAGTTTAGATTTAATGTAGTGATCATAATGCTTTCTGGTTTATAACTGATGGTTTCTAAACTTTCAACAATTTTTTTCATTAAACAAACGTAGTTAAGTGTTTGTTATATGCTCCACTGTAGAAATAGAGAAGATATGACCTTGAGGAACTTGTAATCAGTTAAAAAAGACAAATATACATGAAATTTAAAATGCCCAAAGAATAAAAGATAGTGCATAGTTATACACGGCACATAAAGACTATATACATATAGGAGTTAACTAAATTGGCATATTATGGGCAGATACGGCATCAGAAAAGAGCTTTAGAAGAGGTCTAGCAATGTTTGGTCTTGAAGAATATATTTTTACATGTCAAAAAAAATGCATTTCAGATAGGGGATAGAAAATATAGACATAAATGTCAAATGAGAAAGTACAAATGGTTTTGTGAAATATAAACTAAAAGGAGAGAAGAGGGTAGAAAAAATGAGATAAAAATTTGCAAATGACATGATATTATATACAGAAAACCCTAAAAACCCCACCTAAAACTCTGAGGACTAAAAAACAAATTCAGTCAATTTGTAGAATATAAAATTAACATACAAAAATCTGTTGCATTTCTGTACACTAATAATAAATTATCATAAAGAGAAATCAAGAACAATCCCATTTACAACTGCAACAAAAAGAATAAATAACGTAGGAATAAATTTAACAAAGGAGGTGAAAGATCTATACATTGAAAATCATAAGATATTGATGAAAGAAATTGAAGAATCCACAGATAAATGGGAAGATATTCCATGCTCATGGATTGGAAAAATTAATGCTGTTAAATGTCCATACTACCCAAAACAACCTACGGATTCAACACAATCTGTATCAAAATTCCAATGGCATTTTTCACAGAAATAGAACAAACAACACTAAAATTTGTATGGAACCATAAAAGACTCCAAATAATCAAAGCAATCTTGAGAAAGAAGAATAACGCTGGAGGCATCACACTTTCTGATTTCAAGTATATTACAGATATATAGGAATCAAAACAGTATAGTATTGGCATTAAAAACAGACACATAGATCAATGGAACAGAACACAAAGCCCAGAAATAAATCCATGCATACACAGGCAAATTAATTTACAACAAAGGAGCCAAAAATATACTGAGGAAAGAATAGTTTCTTCAGTAGACAGTGTTAGATAGCCACATACAAAAGAATGAAACTAAACCACTATCTTACACCATATATAAAAATTAACATAAACTAAACACTGAATGGAAGACCTGAAACCATACACTCCTAAAATTGTAAGTATATATATATGTGTGTATACACACACACACACATATATATGGGGTAAGCTCTTTGATATCAGTCTTGGCAAGATTTTTTGGTTTAACACAAAAAGCAAGGGCAACAAAAGCAAAAAATACAAAACTGGAACTACAACAAACTAAAAAAATCTTCTGCACAGCAAATGAAGTGGTCAACAAAGTTCAAAGGTAGCATATGGAATAGGAGAAATTATTTGTGAATCATATATCTGATAAAGGTTAATATCCAAAATATATAAAGCACTCACACAACTCAAAAGAAATAAAAATAATCTGAGTAAAAAATGGGCAGAAGATTTGAATAGACATTTTTCCAAAGAAGACATACAGACGGCCAACAGGTACATGAAAAGATACTCAACATTACTAATCATGAAGGAAATGCAAATCAAAATGACAATGAAATATCACCCCACACCACTTAGAATTAGAATGGCTAGTACCAAAGAGACAAGAAATAGCAAGGATGTGGAAAAAAGGAAACCTTTGTGTACTGTTGATGGGAATGTAAATTTGTGCAGCCATTATGGAAAACAATATGGAGCTTCCTCAAAAAATTAAAAATAGAACTACCATATGACACAGCAATTCCACTTCTGGGTATTTAACTAAAGAAACAAAGTCACTATCTTGTAGAGATATCTGTATCCCCATGTTCAGTGCAGTATTATTAACAATAGCCAATGATAAACAATGTATGGAAACAACCTAAGTATCAATAGATGAATAGATAAAGTGTTGTATATATACATACATATTTATATAGCATACATATACATATTTATACATAAATATATGTATATTAATATATATATTAAAAGTGGAATATTATTCAGCCACAATAAGAAAGAAATCCTGTCATTTGGGACAACATGGATGGACCTTGAAGGTATTATGCTAAATGAAATAATCAGAGAAAGACAAATACTGTATGATCTCACTCATATGTGGGATCTAAAAAAAACAAAACAAAACAAAAAAACCCTGAATTCATAGAAACAGAAAACAGATTGCTGGTTGCCAGAGGCAGGGGAATGGGTGAAATGGATGAAGGGGGTCAAAAGATACAAACTTCCAGTTATAAAATAAAAAAGTCCTGGGGATATAAGGTACAGCATGGTGACTACAGTTAACAACACTATGTTGTATATTTGCAAGTCGCTAAGGGAGTAGATTTTAAAAGTTTCATTATGAGAAAAAAAGTTTTTTGTAACTCTGTGTGGTGATGGAAGTTAACTAAACTTGTTGTAATTATTTTGCAATGTATACATATAACAAATTATTGTGTTATATACCTAAAACTAATACACAATATCTCAGTTTTTAAAAGGGGTTACCAAATAGAAAAAAATGAGATTAAAATTTAGCTTCAGCCAAAGTAGCTTTTATACTCTATGAATATAGTTGTACTTTAATCTGCAGGAAAGATAAATTTTATATAGGAGGGTGGAAAATCTGTAAACACATTATAAATAAATTTCCCTGGTGCAATTCAGATGAACAAATTGAAAAGATGACAGTACAGAGAACTGAAGACAAGTTGACTAACAGTTCACAAAATACCTAAGAAATACAGAAATCCTGAATAAGACAGGGATTGCTGATGAAAAACAGGGAGCATTTATTTATTTTCAATGGGAAATACTTGGGGAGGTGGTTTTGATTTGGAAGAAAAAGTTTGGATTTTGAATCAGAATGCTTAATTTTAATTCAATTTCACTACTTACTACCAGTAAGATTTTTGTAAGCTAATTACATATTTAACTCTCAATTTCTCATTTGTATAATGAATCTAACCATATTGTGGACATTTATATATTTTTCTTACAGTTGTTCCCGTTCTTTCTAGTTATATGCCTTTCCATATTTCTCAATATGAAATAATTATATGAAAGGAATAAGTGACATTGAAACTAGACAAGTTTGATCCTATAATAAGTAAGCATCATCAAATGTGCTGTCGGTAAAAATGAATACTTTTTTCATTTATCTTCCAAGACATCACACTCTCTGGATTTTCTGCCCACCTGTGTAGTCTCTCAACAAAGACACTTTGTCTGTTTGTTTATTCTTCTTCTTTTCCTTTGGTGTAACAAATAATTATCGAATGTTACTTTGGTGAGCTCCTGGTACTTGATCCTTTTCCCTAGCTATAGTCAATCCTTAGTAATCTCATTTAGTATCATGGCTTTTCTTTCTTTTCTTTTCTTTTTTTTTTTGCGGTATGCAGGCCTCTCACTGTTGTGGCCTCTCCTGTTGCAGAGCACAGGCTCTGGATGCGCAGGCTCAGCGGTCATGGCTCACGGGCCCAGCCTCTCCGCGGCATGTGGGATCCTACCGGACTGGGACACGAACCCGTGTCCTCTGCAATGGCAGGCAGACTCACAACCACTGTACCACCAGGGAAGCCCAATTATGGCTTTTAAAAGCCATCTTATGCCAACTTTGAGTTATTGTTATCTTTTAATTTTAGTATGTATCTCTACCTAACCACCTCTATGACCCAGATACCAAGAAGAGTGTTTGGCAATCACCAAATGAATAAATAAACAAACCAACAAATAAATAAAATTGAAATATTACATACCCAGTTTGCAGAACGATGAAGTATACATCTGCTGGGTTTTGCCCTCATTAGTCTATAATGAGATAAAAATGAAAGATAATACAGATTAATACAGAAAACACTAAAAAAATAAGATGAGACTAAAATAAGAATTATTCTGAGAAAAAAAGGAAAATAGGGAAGAGAATGTTAATATAATGTTTAATAATGTTAAAACTCTGAAAAAAAAACATTCCATTTTATGTTCTCCAATATGCATTGAAAAATATAACTTCTTTGAGAACCAAGCCCACTAATGGAACTAAGGCTGTCTTTCTTTGTACTGTTTTGCTCTGGACTTGTTACTGGAGAATAAGGAATTAAAATGTGTCATTCACTTAATGATGATTTGTTGAAGTTTAAATAGTAATACACATAAGCTTCATGGGAAAATGTTTATCACAATGTTAAATAAATACCAGTTAATTTCATGTTAATACAAACTTAGTTATTATGCTGTAGAATTAAGGGAATGGAAGGAATCTATGATGATATGATGTTTCTGGCTTATCTGTTGGGGCTTTTATGTTGTCAATAAGCTGTTTTGTTTCTGTACTACATGTAAATGCTTGTGGGCATACATCTAAAGATACGAATCCTTAACAACATAATTCACACATATATGTGCTGCTATGCCACAGCACCCAGACAAGGGAAATATAAGAAAAAAATGGCAATGTCAAATGGCTTGCATTGGCTCAACATGCAGGTGACGGGATTGTTAGCAATATATTGTTAGTATATATAAGAGTGAGTACATTAGTTGAATTTGTTATTGATTGGAAAAAAAAATTCCTCAAGTGAATTGTATTAGTCAGGGTACTCCAGAAATACAGGACATATACATACATACATATACATAGAGCAAGAGTAAGAGCAAAAGTGGGATTATAAGTAATTGGCTTATGTGATTATTAAGGCTGAGAAGTCCCATGATCTGTCTTCTGCAAGCTGGAAACCCAAGAAAGCTGATGGTACAGTTCTAAGAAACAAAGGACCAATGGGGGTTCATCCCAGTCTGAAGGCAGGAAAAGACTGATGTCCCATTTTACACAGTCAGGCAAAGAGAACAAATTCTCCCTTCTCCTTTCTATTTTATTCACACCATCAATGCATTGGATGATAACTACTCATAATGGGAGGCAATCAGCTCTACTCAGTTCACCAATTCAATTGCTAATTTCATCCAGAAACAACCTCAAAGACAGATCCAGAAATGACATTTAGTCAAATATCTGGAAACCCAGTGATTTAGAGAAGTTGACACATAAAATTAACTACCACATGAATGATTAATGAATTTAGTGCCCACTATTGGGTAATGGGATAATAGTTCCAAACTGGGGTCAGAATCAGAAACACTGAATAGAGGCCTGGTTCAGCTTTATTTTGTCTGTGTGTGTTGGTGGTGGTGGTGGTGGGGATCAATGAGAATTAGTTCAACATGGATTAACACGCAAGTAAGAGAAAAAAAAAGGGGGGATCCAACCAGAAGAGCACATAGGCAAAGGAAATGAAGTGAGAATAATTAACACCACTATTCATCAGCATTCTCCTAATACTTACTGTAGATTTGTTTAAAGTCAGTGATTCCACTCTTTTTAAAGTAAATCTACAAATATGTATTGAACTGTCTTTGCATCTCTACTGACTGAATTTTTTTGATATAGAAAAAGAGTCAGGATACTCAGTACTGTAACAGTCACACAAATATTATAAAATTGCTCTCTACAATATAACATTAGCACAAGAGCTTGGATCAGAGATAAAAAGTGATTTTGTTTGAGCCTGCTTAACCATCGGTATAAGCACCATAGAGCTGGAATAGAAGCTAATATGAACTGTCACAAGTAAAAATCTAGCAAGTTATAGGTCTAGAATGCTATCATGACTGAGTAGACTTAAAATCATACACGCTAGCATCAACGGGTCAATTAGATCAACATAGGTTATAATAACAGGGTAAATTTAAGCTGATCTTAACAACAGAAAGGTGAGGATTAAAGCACATAAGGCTCATCATAGCAAAAATAGAACTTTAGGGTGAGGTATACAGAAAGTCTTATTTTGATAAAAGGTACACAGTAAACCCAAATCCAGGTAAAAAAAAATGTTATTTCCTTCCTGGGGCTTGACAAGTTGGCACAAACCTGATTTTTCTGTGAGGAGGAGATTATACTTAACCTTTAATATCTTTGCACAAAAGAGACACTACCAGCAAGAATGTTTGGCAAAAATGTTACTGATTCCTTTAAACGTTGAGTTATCCCCAGGCCAACCTATTTAGTCAGTATTGAAGTGAAGATACACATTATTTAGTTATGAGATATATAAACAATTACATTATTAATGTTTAAACCAATTATAAAGTTCAAAGTTCTATGTATTCATACAGAACAATTCAAGTAATCAAATACTTAAAATCCCATATACCCTGTAAAAATTTCATGCTTAGGACATCAAAAATTTAACCTTTGTCTTGTACTATTTATCTTACCTTATATTTACCTTATTTTATTTAGCTAAATAAAATTTAATAAAGCATAAAATATTAAGTAAAAATTATATAAATTTTGGAAGAATATCAATAGCTCTAATTTAGCTCTCTTACTATAGATGGCTAGTTGGAAACTTCTAATGCAAATCCGTGTTGACAGCTTGATCACTTTATGTATTCTTTGAGGAAAATGATTATCTCTGTAACTATATAAATAAACTGGCACTTTGCTGGTTCCAAAGAAATATATGCAATATCCAAAAATGAATATTATGTAGTCACTCCTGTAGGAAATTTTTGAAAATCAGCCCAAAGGTTAACTAGTGCAGTTGAATAAATTAATTTATTGTTAAAAAAAAAACCTTAGGAGCTCTGTAATAATGGCATATTTAAAATATAATCCTGATGTTTAAATGGTTTATAAGTAGATCATTATAAGGAAGGCATCCATTAATAAGGATATAGGTAATAAGGTCATTACCAGAGTTGAAAAGAATTAAAATTGCATGATTAATGTATTCATTAATACATTAAGTAGTATAGTATTAAAGAGATTTGAAACATTTCCAAAAGGCACATTTCATTTTAAGGAAATATCATATGAGGAAATCTAGTAACTTTAGGTAATTCTCTAAAAATAGTTAAAATAGCCATCAAGATGAAATAGCACAGATTTTTTTCCTACAGAGAATAATTTAAATCCAACTTCTTAATTGGAGTTAAAATGAGGGAAAATACAGTAACACAGACGGACCAGTGACCTGGAAGTCAGGGGTATGAACTCTAATTCTAAATATCAAAATCTAGCTTTATGACCTTATCCCAAGACTCCTAATCTTTCATTGCTTAACTTTTTTATCTTCCCATAATATATGAGGGATATATTGCATATTTTAAGTACTTTAAAAAGTTAAAACTGATATACCTATGCATTTGCAAAAGTGTTTGTGGCTTTTCAATAGTAGCAACAAGAATTACCTTTTTACAGATATTACTAGCATGTATCAATTAATGACTACTAATATTTCAAAAGAAAAGAGATAATGAATGGCAATATGAAATTAAGTTTTGAATGTAAATTATATTTGTCAGGATTCTACAGAGAAATAGAACCAATAGGATGTGGATATAAGCAGAGAAAGATTTATTTTAAAGAACTGGCTCACATCATGATTATGGAGGCTGGCAAAACCAAAATCTGCAATTTAGGTTCAAAGGCCCCAAGGCTGGAGACACAGGGAAGAGAGTCTCTGTTACAGTTCAAATCTAAGGGCCATCTGCCTACAGAATTGCTTCTTGCTCAGGGGAGATTAGTCTTTTCTTCTATTCAGGACTTCAGCTGATTGGATGAGAGCCACCCACATTCTGGAGGGCAATCTGCTTTACTCAAAGTTCACAGATTTAAATATTAATCTCAGCAAAAACACCCTTTCAGAAACAGCCAAAATAATATTTGACTACATATCTGGGCACCATGGCCCAGCCAAGTTGATACATAGTATTAACCATCATATATAAATTAAATACAATTATTAATTATGAATCCAATATATTCATTCTTTAATTACAAGGTTGCCTTAAAATTAATGAGACAGAGTAGTGACTAAGTAAATGACAGGCAGCTCCCAGACACTGTTTACCCAATCCTTTGTCCTCATCAGCTTAAAGTTCATATAAAAGCCTTAACATAGATAGAACACCTCAGCTTTCCCCAAGTCTTCACTTGAACCACTCCCATCCCACTTGCTTGCATTTCATTTAATCCTTTGGTTTCCATGCATGTAGAATTTCCACTCAGGCCCACTACTGGGACTTTATTATTATTTTTTTTAATGCAAGGTCCTCACTCCAGTCTCTCTCTCCCTCCCTCTCTCTCTCTCCCCATCCCTCCCTCCCTCCCTCCCCCAGTGATGAAAATTCAATAAACGTCCCTCCTATTTACAGGGATTCAACATACTTATTAAATTTATGTTCAAAGGAGAATTATGTGCAGTGGTTATAAATTTACAGTCACAACTCACATATGAAAAACTATATTACAAAAAGAGCAGATTTAGTACCTATAGTCCACCACCGAATTGCATATACTATATTAAAAAAACCTGATTTCCTTTTCTCAATATGAATGAAATGTGACTGACATGTAAAAATGAAGCATATAGGTTCACAAAAATTATCTTTTATAAAATTAACTACCTGGAAAGATGAACTAAAGGGGCTCTATTTGGAGTAGACTGGTGCAAAGCAGTGCATTTCTGATATGCTGTGTGTGTGTGTGTGTGTGTGTGTGTATTTCAAAAAAGATGAGAGAGTTCAGAATAACTAAATATCTTTGTAGTTATAATGTGGGAATTAAAATACATTAATACATTTTTCTTTGTCTAATTACTTGACGTTTAAATGCACATATTTATATACATAGGTTAAAACAATAACATAACAATGGTTAGGTTATTTTTAACCATTCTACTATTCCTCTTTGATTAACCTGCCATATTATCTATTTAGACCCATATACTAGGAGTACAGCTGATACTGTGAATGAAATAAACAGATTTTTCCCAAAATAAATTACGTTTCACCAAAAATCTAATCATCTTCTTTCAATCAGTGTAGATACCTCCTTAACACATACTCCAATATGAACCTTTATTTCAGAAATTCCCTAAATTTTTTTCTAATTAAAACATTTTTATTCATAACTTTATATCCACTAAAAATATTTTAGTTATTAGTTAGTTATATATTTTAGTTAGTTTAGTTATTTACTAAAAAATATTTAGTACTTCAGTGTCAATAGACTTTGCCTATTTCAATATTAGGATATAGTGAATTATATGCTATTTACAGCTTTGACTCTAATCATTAGCTGGAGGTAATTGTATGATGGATGAAGAGTATCCTTCGAGATTATAAATCATTGGATCCAGCATTTTTGTTGTTGTTGTTAAACATAGAGTGGATCAAAAGAACGGATTTCAGGGCACGAGATTATAGAAATTTTCCTAATACAACTCTCCAATTATGCACATGATTAAACTGAAGCACATGAAGCCCAAGAAGATTTTCTGTGATCACAAAAGTTTACTCTGAAAAATCTAGACTATTCCAGGTCTCCTGACTTTTAGTTAAATATTCTTTTTTAAAAAAAAAGTTCAGGACTTCCCTGGTGGTGCAGTGGTTAAGAATCTGCCTGCCAACACAGGGGACATGGGTTTGAGCCCTGGTCCGGGAAGATCCCACACGCTGCAGAACAACTAAGCCCATGAGTCACAACTACTGAGCCTGCACTCTAGAGCCCACAAGTCACAACTACTGTGCCCATGTGCCACAGCTACCGAAGCCTGCGTGCCTAGAGCTTATGCTCTGCAATAAGAGAAGCCACCACAATGAGAAGCCTGCGCACCGCAACGAAGAGTAGCCCCAATCACCGCAACTAGAGAAAGCCCACATGCAGCAACGAAGACCCAACACAGCCATAAATAAATAAATAAATACATACATACATACATTTATTTAAAAAAAGCGCTCAGACCACCTAATATGAAATTTTCTGCCTCTCTTGCTCAGCATCACTGTTTTTCTACTATTTTCATTAGCCTATAGATATAAACAAGATTAATTTTATTTGTAAGCTATATTGTTTTAATCTACTTTAGATGAATATCATGTAAAATATAGAATAAGCTGAAATTAAATAAAATTATAATAAAAATACGTATTAAAATGTTTAGAAAACTGTTGATTTCCTTAAAGATTTTAGTCAAACATCTGAAGTTATAGATAGTTCAAAATAACTTGAAATAAATGCCATGACTTGAAGTTGTTCTATTAGTAACTAAGATATTTGTAAATAAGACAAGCTAAATTTTTAGCTTATCTAAATTTGGAACTTAACATATATATCACAAGATAGCATTTTATATATACATTGATAAAGATGTAAAAATACACTCCCAATTTTTGAAAAACATGGTGATTTTTAAAATGAGATCTATTGTCTTTCTTTTTTAGATATAAAAAATGAAGTTGGACCTTAAGTAACATAATAAACAAAAAATAAAATTGTATCAGAGGTTTAAACAGAAGACCTAAAACAATAAAACTCTTAGAAGAAAGCAGGACAAAAGTTTCATGACACTGGATTTGACAATGGTTTCTTGACCATGACACCAAAAACACAGGCAACAAAATTTAAAAATAGATAAACAAGACTTCATAAAAATTAAAGTTTTGTGCATCAAAAGATATTACCATCAGAGGGAAAAGGCAATCCACAGAATGGGAGAAAATATTTTCAGATCATACATCTGATAAGAGATTAATACAAGAGGCATGGACATATATACACTACCAAATGTAAGGTAGATAGATAGTGGGAAGCAGCCGCAGAGCACAGGGAGATCAGCTCGGTGCTTTGTGACCGCCTGGAGGGGTGGGATAGGGAGGGTGGGAGGGAGGGAGATGCATGAGGGAAGGGATGTGGGAACAGATGTATATGTATGACTGATTCACTTTGTTATAAAGCAGAAACTAATAAAAAATAAAAAATAAATAAAAATAAAATAAAATAAAAAAAGACCCAATGCAGCCAAAAATAAATAAATAAATAAATAAATAAATAAATAAATAAAATACATAGAGAGAAATTCTAAAATTCAATAACACTTCCAAAACCAAACAACTCAATTTAAAAATGGGCAAAGACTTTGACAGACATTTCTCCAAAAAAGACATAAAAATGGCCAATAAGAATATGAAAAGATGATCAACATCACTAACCATTAGGGAAATGTAAATAAAAACTACAATGAGGGCCTCCCTGGTGGCGCAAGTGGTTGAGAGTCCGACTGCCGATGCAGGGGATACGGGTTCGTGCCCCGGTCTGGGAGGATCCCATATGCCGCGGAGCGGCTGGGCCCGTGAGCCATGGCCGCTGAGCCTGCGCGTCCGGAGCCTGCGCGTCCGGAGCCTGTGCTCCGCAACGGGGGAGGCCACAACAGTGAGAGGCCCGCATACCGCAAGAAAAAAAAAAAAAAAAAAAAAAAAAAAAAAAAAAAAAACTACAATGAGATACTCCTTCATATCCACTAGGATGGCTACTATCAAAAAAAAAAAAAAACAGAAAACGACAAATGTTAATAAGAATGTGAAGAAACTGGAACCCTCATGTATTGCTGATAGGAATGTAAAAATAGTATAGCCATTGTATAAAACAGTGTGTCAGTTCCTCAAAAAATCAATGTTAGAATTACCATTTGATTCAGCAATTCTACTTCTGAGCGTATACTCCAAAGAAATGAAAGCATGGTCTCATTTTTGTACACCCAGCATTATTCACAATAACTAAAAGAAGCAGCCCAAGTGTCCATCAATGGATGAATACATAAGCAACCTGGGGTATAGACAAAGAATGGAATATTTTTCAGCCTTAAAAAGAAAGAAAATCCTGTAATATGCTACAACAATGATGAACTTTGAGGACATAATCCTAAATAAAATAATCCAGTCACAAAAAGACAAATACTGTATTATGATTCCACTTACATGAAGTATTCAGAGTAGTCAAAATTATAGACAGAAAGTAAAATGGTGGTTGCCAGGGGTTAGAGAGAGGGGGTAAAATAGGGAGGTACTGCTTAATAGATATAGAGCTTCCATTTTACAAGATGAAAGGAGTTACAGAGGTGGATGGTGGTGATGGCTGCACATCATGAATATATTTAATACCAACAAACTGTGTACTTACAAATGGTTAAGATGGTAAATATTTTATGTTATAAGTATTTTACACAATAAAAATTGAAAAAAGTTAAATAGGAGTGCAAAGGTGGCAAAGAATGGCAAAGAATAGATAAGTAGGTACATAGATAGATAGATAGATCTCCTTATTACAGCAATATTTTTTTAGTCCCACAATTAGATTTTAGTAAAATATCCCAAATACATTTTTGTTTAAAAAATTAGAGGAATTAGTTGGACCCCGGCATATTCAATCATTGAATATTGTTATATCTCTGATTCACTTAAAATTCTCAACGATTATTGACTTGTTATAAGCTTGCTTCTTTGCATTTCATCTGTTTCTGAACCCCACTCCATGAAAGTAAAATTCAATCAAGATACCACTTGATTATCAACATTGTTTAACCTTGTCATATTTATATATAAGTGAAAGAAAGAACAACTGCCTTTGATTTCATAGTAATAAATAAAAAGAAACTTTATCCATTATCATTGCACATTATTCATGAGTTCAATTCTGTACATGACTTCAAATATTTAAACTTATGATAGCCATTTGGATATACACATGCACATGTCTATCTAACATAGAATATATTAGCAACTAATTGTAAGATTTTAAGTAAGTTATAGAGAAATATACCCTCTGAATATTTAGAACAATGCCTTTAAGGCTAGATTTATGAAACTCATCAAGCATTCCAGTTTAGTACTTGTTACTATTTCATAGGTGTAGTATAATTATAGACCGTTCACAAAATTTGTCAACTAAAAAATAACAAAGACTCTAGAACTAATTTTTTAAAAAGCCTAAAATTGATCTGAATTTATCAAATGTTCAATAGATACTGGTGAATGAGTACATGGCATTAAGCTATGTATAAGATGTCTGTGTGTGTGTGTGTGTCTCTCTGTGTGTGTCCCTCTCTGTGTTGCTCTCTCTCTCTCTGTGTCTCTTTCTGTGTGTGCATGTCTCTCTCTGTCTGTGTGTGTGTCTCCCTCTGTCTCTCTTTCTCTGTGTGTGTCTCCCTCTCTGTGTCTGTGTCTGTGTGTGTGTGTCTCTCTCTCTGTCTCTCTGTGTCTCTTTCTCTGTGTATGTCTCTCTCTCTTTGTGTGTGTGTCTCTATCTCTCTCTCTGTGTCTCTGTGAGTGTCTCTCTCTGTCTCTCTGTGTGTGTCTCTCTCTGTGTCTTTCTGTGTGAGTGCCTCTCTCTGTCTATCTTTCTGTGTGTGTGTCTCCCTCTGTGTGTGTGTGTGTGTCTGTCTCTCTCTGTCTCTCTGTGTCTCTTTCTCTGTGTGTGTCTCTCTCTCTTTGTGTGTGTGTCTCTATCTCTCTCTCTGTGTCTCTCTCTCTGTGCATGTCTCCATCTCTCTCTCAATGGCTCCTGTATCCCTTTGATATACCCCCATCTCTGTGTGTGTGTGTGCTGTGTGTGTGTGTGTGTTTGTGTAAGTACTTCCTTAAATTCTGGCTCTAAAAGATTCTTCATGCTCATTCTGTATACTTATTAACCCAGCCCTAGAATCAGTCATTTCACCAAGGAGCCGTCGTTCCTTTTATTGAATAATGGTATTAGAAACAATTATTTGGGTGCTAGGTATGCTCATTGCCATTGGTTTGGGATCTTAAGTTTTTAAAAGACAGTAATTCTACAAGGAAAGTATGGTAAGTAATTTTGTATGACTGACAGGAAAGTTGGCTTCAGTTTTAAAAACATCAAAATGGTTTGTCATGAAACTTGCAAAGAACCCTAGCTAGAAAACAATAAAAAGCCCTAGTCAACATAGTATTGGAAGTCTTAGCCACAGCAATCAGAAAAAGAAAAGAAATAAAAGAAATCCAGATTGGAAAGGAAGAAGTAAAATAGTCACTGTCTGCAAATGACATATTACTCTACATAAAAAATCCTGAAGATGAAAACAAAAAAATATTAGAGCTCATTAATGAATTCTGTAAAGTTGCAGGATATGAAACTAATATACCCAAATCTGTTACATTTCTACGTACGAACAGCAAACTGTCAGAAAGAGAAATTAAGAAAATAATCCCATTTAAAATCACATCAAAAAGAATAAAATACCTAGGGATAAATCTATGATCTTTCTTAATTTTGCTGTCTCTCTCCCCGAATTTTAGTAAACATTGTTACATTTAACATAAAGTATGTAAAGTTTTACATGTGTGTGGATTTAGGGTAGAATGTGCAAAAGCCACTTTGATATCTTGGATTAACAACAATCAAGGTAGTGACCAGATTAATGGAAACAGATATCCAGAGTCTGAGGACAATTTAAATATATAAAACCTTCAAGAATTCACAGAAATATCAGGAAGTTTTTTGGACGTCCTTATGATTTAAAATCACTCCAGCTTAACATTCACAACGTTATATTCGTCTCCTAGTGGTTGTTGATTCGAGCTTTATGGTTGGTTAACTACTCTCCCTAAATTACAACTCTGTTTCTGCACTTCTTTGTCAACTCATTCTAAGAAGGTAAAATTTAACAAGGAGAAGATGTGGTAAATGTTCCACACCTATCAATTTCAGTGATATTCTACTCCATAGAAGGCAACTGTGAATAGGAAAAAAATCCTAGCAGTCAATTTTATTATACCTGTTTAAATCCATAATTTCCCTCATGGTACTATTTTCTGAGTGTGTAAAACTACATTCATTTGCTGTAGTAAGGGTCTGATAACCAGGTCTCACAAGAAATTTGTCATTCAAATTAATTGTTGCTGATAGCAATTGTTTTAACATAACATTTTAAAATGCTGCTTTGTTATATGTATTTTGAAATGATATTTGGGAAAGAACATAACATAGAAAATTGAAAATATGAAAAAAATTTTAATATAATTTACTCAAATCAAATTTAAAAAGTCAAGTATTATGCTTAGTGAAATAAGTTAGACAGGCAAAAATAAATGCTGTATTTTACCACTTATATGTAGAATCTAAAAAATAAAACTAATAAATATAACAAGCGAACAAAATCACAGGTATAGAGAAAAAATTAGTGGTTACCAATGGGAAGAGAGATGGGGGAGGGGCAAGATAAGGGTAGGGGATTAGGAGGCACAAACTACTATGTATAAAATAAATGAGCTACAAGGATATCTTGTACAGAACAGGGAAATATAACCATAGTTTTATAATAAATTTAAATGGAGTATAATATATAAAAATATTGAGTAACTGTGTTGTGCACCTGAAACTAAAATAACACTATAAATCACCTATATGTCAAAAGATATAAATAAATAAATAAGTAAATAAAGCCAATATGTAGTATAATAAAACATGATTAAAATCCTGCAGTGAATACAACCTAGTTCATGTGTTTTAAATTTGGAGATGAATAGGGAAAGTGTTTAGCTGTATAATAGTAACATACATTTTCTATAACTAAAGGCAAAAAATAATGTGGTTCTCAATAGTTTGTCTACTCAGTTGGAGCATTAAGTACTATAATTTTCTCATGAGAAAAAAAATACTGTATGTGACATATTAAGCCTAATACTATGGTCTAATGAAATTATTCTGAAGTATGTTGTAATTTGAGATAATGTTTCCAATTATTTGTATTAGTGGTTTTCTTGTTTTGTCTAAAAAATTTAAATATCTTCTTAGTTATTTATAAAGTAGGTCCTGCTCCAGTGACCAAGAATGAAGAACTGAAAAGTATCATGTATTAAATATAAAATTGCATTCACACACATTACAAAATTAAACATTTTAGGGACACAAAAATAAGCTTTATTCATGTAATTCAGATACTTAATTACTTTACATGGCCATTAAACTACAACTACAAATTAGGATGCTTAGTGCAGTCACTTATGAATGGTTGAGAAGTTTTTTTACAACTATAAGAACATGGTTTCACATAAATTTAGTTGTGTTTTTCTTTTTGAAGCATGATAATAATTATTTTAATTATGGGTAAGTTTTATACACTCAAGTCATATAATTTACACATATTCATTCTTTATAATTTGAAATAATTTTCATTTATTTTCATTTATTTTGGTTTCTTAGTCCTTTGACAACCTCTCATTACTGACATACTTCTTCCAATTACTCTGCAGCCAATCACCACTCTGAATAAATTTGAATTTAACATCACCCAAATTTTATCACACAAACCCCTCAAATGTCAGCTTCCCATTTTGAAACCGGAAGTATTTTTCTTTCTATCTCAGCTATTCAAATATTTTACAACATTTAAAAAGTATGTTCTTAATCTCCCATTCCATTAAATTGTTGACTTTCTAATAACATCTTCAGTATTTATTCCTCACTGGACTCAGTGCCCCGTGAATAAAATCATTCCATTTGAAAGTATATTTAACTTGGCCCCTTTATCTCCATTTTACTCACCTGGCAATGTCCTGTGTGAACTCAACCATGAATACATGCATATATACAAATATTTTGGGAGAAACTGACAAACCTGGAGAAACTGTTTCTAATATAAAAGAATAATCTCAAACTATAAATATATTTCAATTCTTCTAGTTAATTTAGTTTTCTAATAAACTACATATGAATTCAATATCTTCCTTTCACTTTTGAAACCTTTTTTCCTCATCAAACGCCTCCCATTAGTCAATCTCAGAAGACTAATTTTCTTAATATTTCACTGAGGTCCTAGAAGTTATCGAATGAGAGCTCTTCTGTCACTCTGCTACCAAACCCACAAAAATTCTGGCATATGTATTCATCTTAACTTTCTCCCTAGCTATCACTGTTCAAATGCTTCTCACAGTAGACATCCATTTCTCTGACAAGATCCCCAGTGCTACTTTCTTTTGTCTTCTTAAAGCATTGATTCCTTTAAACACACTCTTCCTCTTACATCAGCATGTCTGACTCTCTATGGAATAATCCCTTACATGTTATAAACTTACTCCAGACTACACATTACACTCCATCTCCAGCTTCTACTCTATTTGTAGTCCATTTGCCTACTCCTTTTCACAACATAGCTTTAAAAAAGCTGACTACATAAATCTGATGTTTTGCTCTCTGTACAACTCCTTTACTCTCTGTATTTCTCCTTTTTCAATATCGTCATCTATCATTGCTCAAAACTAAAACAAGGTGCTCATCGTGTACCTTCTTTCAATAAAGAACTATGACTTTTCCTCTACCACTTAATACACAGGAACTTAGTAATTATTTGTTGAGTGAATAAATGAATAAATCAAAGTGTTTTGTTTTCTAAAAAATAAGTTATACATTGAATATATATTAATTTAAAATAAGAAAATATACTTAAAGAGGTTAAAAATTAATTTTTAAAGTTTTGTACATTAATCACTTTTTAAAATATTTGAACCTACACTCTCCCAATTTCATAATCTCAGAGAATTTAATAAATAACTTACTATAAACGTCCCATTAGTATTTTGACTTAGTTACAATGAAACTTCATAGAACGAATTCCTTTATCAAGGTTCTCTGTTAGATTTCATCATATTAAAGTCACAATTGCAAATGTATTTTAAGCTAAAAATAATTTGGAAGCTTTTAGTTAACAATGATTTTACAGTTATTTTGTTTTAATAAAAATTTGGGGTATGTTTATAGAAAAAAAACATTGACATGGAAATATATTTTAAAGATTAAAGCTAAAATTCTGAATTAAAAAGTCAATCTTGGGCTTCCCTGGTGGTGCAGTGGTTGAGAGTCTGCCTGCTAATGCAGGGGACACGGGTTCGAGCACTGTTCTGGGAGGATCCCACATGCCACAGAGCAACTAGGCCCGTGAGCCACAACTACTGAGCCTGCGCGTCTGGAGCCTGTGCTCCGCAAAGAGAGAGGCTGCGATAGTGAGAGGGCTGCGCACCGTGATGAAGAGTGGCCCCCGCTTGCCATAACTAGAGAAAGCCCTCACACAGAGACGAAGACCCAACACAGCAAAAATAAATAAATTAATAAACTCCTACCCCCAACATCTTCTTTTAAAAAAAGTCAAACTTTACATTTTTTAAAATCCAGATAATTTTCAAAATGTTCAGTTAATGTGCAATTATGCTGCATTAAATATATTTCATATTATTAGATGACATTTTTTAGCAATATTATAAGTATAGCAAGAGCTAGTGGTACCCTTACTATTCCCATACATATTGATGGCTTTCTAATGAAAGCATTTGTAAACTTATCTGATAAGTGAGGTAAGAAAGACATGCCAAGGAATTAATGCTCTGAAAACTACTTTTAATTAATGATGGAGAGAAACTAGGATATAAGAATTTCTACCCCTAGAGACAACTCTGAATTTTGTTCCATACTGTTTGCCACAGATCCCTAACAAAAGAGACCCAGTTTCCTGTATTGTTAACATGCTCATTAACATATATTGAATTGATTTTCTTCATTTCCCTGTTTCATTTCTTCACTTCCCTTTCTCATTTCTCTACTCCCTTCCTGTTGATTCTTGTAGCTAACTCTTAAAACAACTGTTTGCACTTGAATCCTTGTCTTAGGGTCTGTGTCTGGGGGAATCCAGACTAAAGTGCTTTGTATTTGAAATACTCCTAAGAGTAGACCCCCAGGATGGGATCGTGGCAGTGGTTGGCTTGCCCACCACATGTCAAAAACTTTGTTGAGGCTAAGCTGAGTGTGTTATTATCCAGCTTTTTGTAGGAGCAAAATTATTAAGACTTTCACCTGTGTTGTATTGGCGTTGGTTACAAGTGGAAGAGGCTATTATTGAAGGCAATTATTATTTTCATGATTGTGGAATGGGTGAGCTATTACTAACTGTCACAGAAGCCTCAAAGTATGAAAAGATCAAACTAAAGTCAGCCAGCTAACAATTTAGGACATGACATGAATCTTCACTGAAAGAGCTACCTCTATCATAAATTAGATCTGAGAATTAATTGTAAATATAAAAGAGTTACAATGAAAACCAAGTTCACAGTCTCTGCAAGTCTCCTGCACTGAAGTGAGGAACCTAAAAGAAAAGGAGCAGACCCCAAAGCAAGGGATTAAATCATTTTTCTGTATGTGTTTAAGAAATTTAATTCCCCAGATAACCTTGAACTTCTGGGTTGGAAGGAGCAGTCCCCTCATGATTTCCAGAAGAGACTCTCCTCCCAATGTCTGGAACCCATTCAATATTTTCACTTGAAAAAATTAACTTACAAAATCCTATCTGTTTGTTTGTCTCTCCATATATCCCCACTTATTGCTTTTAAAACAGTATTCAGGGTCAAGTTTCAGAGTGGCCTAAGTGGCATAAACCTACCAGAAGGAGAAACATGATTATTCACCAAAAAACCTATAAGATGTAACTAATACATTTAAGAACCATGAAGACATGTTTGGGAATGGATTTTGAAAGTGCTAGTAGAATGTGGACTACAAATCCAGATAAGAGAGATTTTGATACAAGGATATTCTTAATTCAAGTAATATGCCTTTATACAGTTTTTATATGCTGTTGGAATTGCTGCTTGAAACTTGAAAGCGAGGATGGCATATAAGAAAAGAGATGAAGAGAGAACTGGTGGCATCACCTATCTATCAGAAATAAGGCAGGCAGAATTACTGGAATGATCAGCAAGGCTGAAATAGCAAGTAGAGATCCTTACTTACAGAAATCTGTGGTGATGGCTGATAGACCACAGTATTCTTAGGGATGAGAAAAGTGTGCAACCAAATGTGTTTTCAGTTTGTTTGTCTGTTTTACCTATATAGTCACAAAATATCAAGAGTGGGTGAGCCAATGGCTAATGGTTAATGCTGTAATGGAAAACCATGACACCAAACTCAATCTCTAGACCTGAGTCAATTCTCAGACTGAGAGCCAGATGATTGAAGAAAAAGACTGAGAGCCAGATGACTGAAGAAAAAGACATATCCTTTTTTTTTTTTAACTATCAGGTTACAGATTTATTTTTAACAGATAAATCAGAATGCTGTGCTTTGTTGTAGAAGAACAACTTGGGAAAACTAGAAAAAGTGTGATGCAAATACAGCCTCCCTTTCAAAGACGACAGCCCACTCGCCTCCTGGAAATCGGAGCTCCATTCTATCAAGACAACCAGCTGCAAGTGAAGGTGACATATCCTTTTTAACAAGGACCCTGCAATACTTCAGGGAGTATATCTTGTAGCTATTCTGCAAAAGAGAACAGAGTAATGCATATCAAGAACAGTGGAGTAACCAGAAAATTCTATGAGAATCTGAGCTGAAACTAGTATCAGGTGAATTAAAATGAAAAATATCCCCCATTAGAATGAGAGTATATGAACACTAGGTGATAAATGCTCTCCTAGTCCAGGTCTAATTCACAGTGGTTCCATAGAGTCTATAAACCCATCTAGTTCCTTCAAGTCCCTATGTGAATAATTGGCATGGGTTTTCTTAATAGAGAGCTGACTATCACATTGGTCCCCTTTCACATGGAGTAATACAAAATTATATCAGGAAAAGTCAAGTGGAAGACTTTGAAACTCCTCCTACAGCCAACATAGTAAATCAGAAATGATGCCATATCCCAAGTAAAATGGCAAAGATTAATGCTACCCTTAAAGACCTAAAGAATAAGAGATACATATTTAATTCACTGGTTTTGTCCATGCAAAGACCAGGGGATCTGAGAGATAATGCTATAGCCCTAGGTTTAGAATAAAGGATCTGAACTTATAATAAGAGGTCAATATAAGATTGAATTTCTGCATGAGTAATTTTTTTAGGAAGTGAAAAATTATTTCATGTAACTTCAAAATGTTAATTATTTTATTCCAAGTATTGTTAACTTGTAACCTTGAAACTATGTGATTCTGTTAAAATTAATTTCATGTTTAGTGTATTGTTAGAAAAATACCTGAATTTATTTAAATAGTAAATTAGTTTGTTTTATGAGGTTGAATCACTAATCTTGTGGTAATTAACTAGTTAACTATGTATTTATTATAATTATAACTCGATTATGATTAGTCAACCAGTATATAAAATCTGTACCTTCCTCATTAAGATCATTATTTCAAATTATTTTTATTTCCATTAGTTCTTCCCAAGTAGTAAGTAAATGAAACTAATTGATTGACTTTTAAACTCGCCAAATAATCTTATTCTTCCACTCGTCAGTCACAGCTTTGCATAAACTCTCTCCCATCCATCTTTCTACCAATACGTACTACAAATCTTACCATACATACTGTGTTCAGTTAAACTTCAGCTACCTTATGATTTGCTCCCTAATTCCTAAACAAAGGAGTCTCACAACCTGGAATTCCCTTACACACATCTCCACAATATTTTCTGTGTACTCTATAGGGTACATATCATTCTTTCAATTGTACCTATAAATATATAAAATTTTAAAATCCTTTAATAAAATATTATGCCTGATTTTCCTCTATATTCTTTCCAACACTGAAAACTATGAGTAACATAGAGCACTCAAATATACCTGTTGGCCAATAAAATAAGTAAACCTCTAGCCATTCTGATGAAGAAAAAAAAGAAGAAAACACTAATAACTAATATCAGAATTGAAAAAAGTCTAGCAGTATTGTTTCCATGGACACTAAAAGGATAATAAAAGAATATTATGAACAACTCTATGCCTTGAAATTTCATAACTTAGATAAGATGGGTCAATTTCTTGAAAACATTCTACCAAAACTCACATAATACAGAAATAAATTTAATAGGTCTATATGTATTAAAGAAATGTAATTAATAATAACCTTCCAAAATAGAAAGCACCAGGTCCATAAGTTTTCACTTGTGAATTTTACCAAATATTAATGGAAGAAATTACACCATTTTTTATAATCTCTCCCAGAAAATTGAAACAGAGAAAGTATTGCTTATTTCTTTCTATGAGGCTAATATTATTGACCCACATAAATATCATCAACTTATCTTTAACAAAAGAGCATAGACAATACAGTGGAGAAATGACCATATTTTCAGCAAAAGATTCTGGAACAGCTGGATATTCACAAGTTTAAAAAAAAAATGAATCTAGAGATTGACCTTACCACTTTACTAAAATTAATTCAAAATGGCAATAGACCTAAAATGCATAACTATAGAACTTCTGGAAGATAAAATATAAAAGAAAATCTAGGTGATCTTTTGTTTGGCAATGAGATTTTAGTGACAACACCTAAAGCATGATCCATTAAATTTTTTTTTTTTTGTCGTAGGACTTAATTAGAATTAAAACCTTCTGCTCTGTGAAAGACATTGCTAAGAGAATGAAAAGACATGCCGCAGACTGGGAGAAAATATTTGCAAAAGACATATCTGTTAAATGGCTTGTATCAAAAATATGCAAATAACTCTTAAAACTCAACAACAAGAAAACAACTCAATTAAAAAGTAGTCAAAAGATCTAAACAGACACCTCATCTAAGAAGATATACAGATGGTAAATAAGCATATGAAAAGTAGCTCAATATCTTAAACAGTTCTGAGGAATTCCAAATTAAAACATAAGATACCACTACACAAACTTTTGAATGTCTAAAATCCAAAACACTGATAACACTGAATACTGAATGTGGAGCAACAGGAACTTTCATTCATTGTTGTTGAAAAAGGAAAATGGTACAGAACCTTTGGAAGAAAGTTTGGCAGTTTCTTACAAAGGTAAACAGTTTTACCATATGATCCAGCAATCACGCATTACTATGTATTTACCTAAGTTAGTTGAAATCTCATGTCCATCCAAAACTTGCACATCGATGTTCACAGCCACTTTATTGATTATTGCCAAAAACTGGAAACCACCTAAATGTCCTTAGATAAGAGAATGGAAAAACAAACTGTAGTATATCCCTACAATGGAGTATAATTCAGCAACAAAACAAAATGAGCTACCAATCCACAAAAAAATAAAGGAGTAACCTTAAATTCATATTGCTAAGTGAAAGGAGCCAAGTGAGAAAAGGTTATGTACTATATGATTCCAACTGTTTTACTTTCTGAAAAAGAGAGTAAAAAGAACAGTGGTTATCAGGGGTTCAGGGATGAGGGAAGGAAAGGAGGAATAGGTAGAGCACAAAGGATATTTAGGGCAGTGAAATTATCCTGTATTTTACTGTAATGGTGGGTACATATCATTATACATTTTACAAAACCTACAGAATGAACAACACAAAGTGAACTCTAATGTAAACCCGTGAACTTTAGTTAATAATAATGTAACAATATTGACTCAACAACTGTTAAAAATGTCCTACACTAATGCGAAATGTTAATAATGGGGGAAATTGGGGCTGTGTGTGAGGAAGCTTGGGAATTCTGGTACTTTCATTCAATTTTTCTGTAAACTTAAAACTTCTCAAAAACAAAGTCTTGGTCTATTAATTTTTAAAAATGGAAAAAGGAAACTTTTGGAAATGATGGGTATGCTACTTATCTTGATGGTGATAATGGCTTCATGGTTATATAAAATATGTCAAAATTCAGTGATAATGGGAAATGAGTTATCACGCCATGAAAAGTCATGGAGAAACCTTAAATGCATATTACTAAGTGAAAGAAGCCAATGTGAAAAGTCTACATGCTGTATGATTCCAAGAGTTCATACGGTATGACATTCTGGGAAAGGCAAAGCTATAAAGAGTAAAAATATCAGTGGCTGTCGGAGGTTAGGGGGGCAAGAGGGAGATGATGAATAGGTAGAGTGCAGAGGGTTTTCAGAGCAGTGACAGTATTCTGTATGATACTGCAATGTCATGCATTTAGTAAAATCCATAGATATGTACAACACAAAGTGTGAAAGGTAGCATAAGGTATAAATGTTAGTTAATAATAATGTATCAATATTGATTCAATTGTAACAATTGTACCACAGCAATGCATGATATTAATAATAGGAAAAAACTAAGGGTAGGAGAGAAATAGTATATGGAAACTCCCTGTACGTTTTGCTAGATTCTTCTGTAAACTTAAAACTGTCCTAAAAAGTAAAGTCTATTAATTAAAAATAAAAGAAAAACCAGTATAAAATAGTTTAATCATAACAAATCTTATTTTCATCTGGGTAAAAACTAGACATTTTGTTTTTCATCATAAACCACAAAATGTATTTTTCCATAAATTATTTCGTCAAGGATTTTGGAGAGCCCTTTATTTAAAACATTAGAGAAAAAATGAACTGTGTTAAGAAATACTGTTTTTAATTTCATTTTTTTTTTTTTTTTTTTTTTTTTTTTTTGCGGTATGCGGGCCTCTCACTGTTGTGGCCTCTCCCGTTGCGGAGCACAGGCTCCGGACGCACAGGCCCAGCGGTCATGGCTCACGGGCCCAGCCGCTCCGCGGCATATGGGATCCTCCCAGACCGGGGCACGAACCCGTATCCCCTGCATCGGCAGGCGGACGGACTCTCAACCACTGCGCCACCAGGGAGGCCCTAATTTCATTTTTATATACAGTGAAATCAGTAGTATGTTGGGTTGTCCTCTTGGCCAATTGCTGCAATGGACAGATGGTTTTTCATTATCTGTTACACAGAAATTCAAGGCTGGTGACAGTGTGTTTGGTATGGATGCTTACTCATCTGTGAGAGAGTAATTTCTACTGCTTAGCCAGAGCACATCCTAAATCTTCCTGTACGTCTGTAACAACATCTGCCTAAAACAACATGTTAATGTCTGTATTTTCGCTGGGAAGATACATTCCACCTTATGTCTTCCCAAAGGCAAAATTGTATGAGCATAAAATGGGATTTTAAAAATGACTTTGAGGGATTAATCTCTAAGTGTATTCTTCTTTTTGCATAAAATGTAAAATCTTATTCAGTACAAATTTTGCTGTGCTAACGTATGTTCCTAACAATTAACTTGGAAAAAGTAATTTCTATTTGAAACAGCTTTGAAATGCAGAATCAGTGCATCAGTTTGGTTATTTATCTAAATATTATGCTTTATGGATCGAAGAAATCTTGAGTAAATGACAAAATTTCATATAGTAAACATTTAAAAGATGAACATATTTTGTGCTTTTTCTAAAGAGAAATATAATGCATCATGCTTAATACTTTTTTTGATAAATGTTGATTTGTACAATTTTTACAACTCAGTAAAATAAATTCATTTAAATAATACATTGAGAATTTTTGTTTTGTTATGCAATAGTGTTCTCCTCTAGGTTGAATATTATGTGCGCATTCATTTTGTTTTTGCTTCAATTCTTCCTTCTATATTAATCTTCCTTACATAATAATTATTGAAGCAATAGACAAATGCATTTAATATAGTACTTGAAATAGATGTAGTGACTTGATAAGGGAAAAGCTCCAAGAGTTATTTACTCACTTTTCTCTCTGTTTCTCATTAGTCTATGGTTATTTTTCTTTTTTCTGGTGTTTTCTTTGCCAGTTTTTCAAGATTACACTATTGGCTGCTTGAAGTCAGATGTACAGCAAAGCCCACTCTTCATGCTCATTTTTACATTCATATGCTCCATCAAAGAAATAAATCTACTCACTGGAATTTCTTAGAAAATTTCAAGTGAATGTTTTGTGTAAGAATTATTGAAAATTTGGCTTAGTATAGGAAATTACCCTATAAAAAGTTCTAATTCATGTTTTCCAAATTTCCTAACTTTTGCATGTCCTTGCTTTTCACAGATTCAGTTCATATCCCAATAATATGATTACAGGAATATCAAAGAAAGACAAATACGCTAGCTGAATGTTTTAATTAACTTTCTATCAGATAACAGTAAAGAGCTTTCTAACAGTGGCATTCTTAGGTTATCAGATAATACCCCCAAACAAGTGTATTTCCGTGAAATTCATGGCAATAAATTTTAATCTTTTTAACTCTGTAAACATGGCCAGATGATGATCTTGAAACTATAGAGATCTAATTTTACCAAGATATAACATATTATAGTCATCAATAAGAGTAAACCTTATCATGTAGGGATATTTTTCTTGGATCACTGGAAATCACAGGTCACTTAGAAGGTGAGTTAGCAGCTACCAGATGTAGGAACCCTCTGCTGGTAATGAACAGTAAGGCAAATTCATATCTTGAACCATAATGAAATTCATTTGTTTCTATAGAAGGACTGGTAAAGAGCTAATAAATATGGGTAGAAAATAAAAATCCAAAGAGTGAGAGAACACATATTCTCTGTTATTCATATATAGTCAGATTATATTAATATTAGACATTTAAGTAGACAATGCATTATATCATCTGATGTTTCTTTTAATGTTCCTTTATTTCACTATATTAGGAATACAAATATGGATTCATGAAAGAAATAGAACTTCTTACCAATTTTAGTATTCTTATTAATTCTGATAGTCCTCCATAACTATGTGAATCTCAAGATTTTTGTCTTATTTTGGCATTGATGTATATTGCATTAATGCAAGGATATGTGTCCTTAAAAGTCAGAATAGGTATCTTAATAGGACTGTACCGAGTATGTGTGTCTGTGCTAAATTCACATATTAAAATAAGGTTTCTGTCACCATGCCAAATTTGTATAAATTCACATTTCAGACTTTCCATTAAATCTTTTCTTGTACTTCATTCCCCAATCTCTGTTCTGGCATTATCCTCCACTCTAGATATAGCCAGAAAATTACAAGTAATCAGAGACCTTCTTCCCTACTTGTGCTATATAATTAATTACAAAGTCCTATACATTTTACTTCCTCTTCTTTTCAAATGTATCTTTTTTATTGTTAGTCCCCAAATTATCTCACTTCAAATGCCTATCATTAATAGCCCAAATGCTTGATAAAGCCTAGAGAAACTTTTGAGATTGGACTGTATGTGCTTAAGGAAGACATCATATTCAACAGAAATATCTTTAATAATACTAATTAAATGCTATCACAATAAAAGAAAATCTAGGCATTTTCCCTTTCATGTTTTAATGTACTTTTACATGGGTAACTTAAAAATAATGTATTAAAGCTATACATTTACTATTACCATACAATGGTCCATTTGTTTTATGCATGTTAATTTAATTCCCATAAAACCCCATAAAATTTCAGGTTTATTACCCCAATTTTATAAATAAACTGAATCATGTTACTTCAATAAAAATAAGAAACTGAAACACATAATATATACTATATTCTTAAATAATGAATTTATGGTTGTAGTTAATGTTGTTTCCTTGCCCAGTACTTTATCAAGTTTTCAACCCATACTAACAAGTAGTAACTTTTTCTATTTCACTTTGCTGAACATCATATTTTCCCATAGATACAATTACATCATATCACCATTGATGTGGCTAAATGATTTTACGATGAGTATATATATGCATGAGAGAGAGAGAGAGAGAGAGAGAGAGAGTGTGTAAATGAACTAGTGACTCAAGCAAATATTATATGTAATTGTAGGGTTTAAAATATATATATATATATATATATATATATATATATATATATACACAAACACACACATATACATCTATTGGAGATTATACTGAAATGTCTAAGTGGTTTATGAGTATATCCTTTTATAATATAAATTGCTGAAGATAGATTGATATAAATAGGAAACTCAGGCACAAATTAAATTAATTGAATGCCATGATCAAATTATTCAGGAATATTTAGATTAAATTATACTTTCATCTGAAACAAGGTGAAAAACCCCTCTTAACATATGGAAATCATTTGGACCATCATATGGAAATAGTAAATATTGAATTAATGACAGTACAGTGGATTGTATTATTATTTCCATTTGTTCACTCATAGTTTCTACAAAAGGATTGAGCTTCCTGGCTCATGTTGTCATGTGATACAGCTTCCTCCAGTGAACAGAGTAAACTTCCTTTCTACTTTAATGTTGAGCTTGGGCATATGATGTGATTTGGTCAATGGCATGGGAGCAGAGGTGATAAATACAGCAAATTTAGAATTATGGTATGTTTCTGCCTGTTCTCTTGCTTTTTTGTGTTACACTTGTAACTACTACTCCTTTAGCCAGGACTAAGAGTGAAGATGTAAGAAGACACATGGATCAGTTGAACATAGCAGAGGAGAGCTGCAGCTTATTCCCAGCTGCCAAAAGATAACATAAATGAAAAATTTCATTATTATAAAGCCACAGAAATTTCTGAGTTTTTGAGTATTTAGCCTTCCCTAAGGAAGATTACAAATGCACTTAGCTGTTTCAGATATTGCTGTAAAATGACCTGACATTCCGGCATGCTGTAATCCACTAAGAGTAGCATAATGTTGGACAATTTAGTAGAAGAAAAATAAACTGGAGCATTAGTATTGATGTACAGACTAGGAGGCATCACAAATCCATTTAATGATTAAAGCTAATATCATAGATATGTGCTACTGGAACAGAAGCCACAAAGAGTAAAGGCCCTGCCTAAAAATTTGAACTATGCCTAGGATAGTCCCTAGAGAACATCTGCTATCACCATACTCCTAACCTATTTTACAGACGTACTAACTTTATTTCATGTCCTTACACATGCCAAGGACTATCTCACTTTAAGGTTTCTCACATGAACTTCCTTTTTTGAAAAAAAAAACAAAGAGACTAACCCTAATTTACTTTTAAATTCATGCCCCCCAAAGAATGATTGGGAAAAAACGTAAAGTTATTTATGCTAATTGGACCCACTGATTTTATAAACTATGAGTAAACATAACCAGGGAAGACATAAGAGAAGCAGTAAGACATTAATAATCTTTGTTTTTCAGAACTGTTCCTGGAAGCTTTCTCCTCTTCCTCAAGGAGAATTCCCTATGCTGCCTTTCCAAAGTTCTGCAAGCTCGCTTAGATGAAATTGATTGCTGAGTCCAAGATCACACCTGACAGTGCTGACTATGAGACAACAGGCAGTATCCTTAGCTCCTCGAATTTACACACAGCACACCTTCAGATGCTGTCCACGCTGGTGAGGTAGATGGACTGGTATTATGGATAAACAAGACTTTAAACTGACTGCCTTCAGGCAACCCCTCTAATCCTCTCCAAAATTACTTGGTCTAGACTGAGAACAATAGATTAGCAGGGCTGGGAGACTACCTGTGCTGCCTGACAAATGTATGGCCTGTTGTGGTGTCCTGACAATGGTAAAGTCTTTGTTCCTAGAGTGTACCACGTGTTATCTCTAGACTGTACTTCTTGCGCATGTTTTCTGACAACCATGGCATGGCCTCAGCCCTGGATGGCTTTCAGTCAGCTTTAACATACTGGCAGGAGTGTTGCTGTGACTGATAACCTCAGGCCAGGTAAAAAAGGTTAATGTAGAAGCTAAAGAGGCAGTCACTTGACTTTCTAAGAGAGATCTTTATATTTAATGAGATTTGTTTTAACAAAGTCCAGGAATCCTCATGGACATAAATGAGATCAATATGGAGATAGATCTACATAGGGTCCTACTGATAATAATTTTCTTGTAAAGATAATTTGACTAAGTGACAAAGGTATGGACTGTATAAAAAAAGGATTAAGACAGCATACTTGAGACTGCTGTCCTTAAAAGGAACCCCCTGCAAGGTTGGCCTTTACCTGGCATCTGGGAACTTGGATTTTGGGAGGGTTTCCACCATTCTCAGAGCTGATAAACATAGCTCACTGTGCCTAAAATGTTTGTAAAAGCAATGCAGCTTATACTGAGCACTGCACTTTCTTCTGGAAGTCTCATATTTTGTACATGCTAGGCAGAGGGTGATTACATTACTAGCCTCCTATAACAACCATGGCATGAGTCACTAAAGTATATGCTGTCACAATTTTTGCTGAAGGAATTAAGCATGCCTGTGTGACTCCAGCAGGAGAAGACTCTTCATAAGCTTGTACCTAGTTTCCTCCAGATTTCCCTCATGAACCTATTCCCTTTGTTGATTTTGCTGTGTATATTTCTATTGTAATACATTATAACCATGAGTATGGCTATATTCTGAGTCCTCTTGAAAATCATCAAACATGGGTGTGGTCTTGGGGATCCCCAGCACAAAAAAACATATCAATAATTACATTAAATATAAATGAATTATTCACACTAATTAAAGAGCTAAGATTGCAAGACTGGATAAATAAAAAGACCCAAATACTATCCTCCATAAGATGCACTTAAAATTTTAAAACACAAATAAATTAAAAACTAAGGAATGGATAAACATATATCACACACACAGTAAGCAAAAAAACAAAAAAAAATACTGGTGTGGCTATATAAATACCAACAAAATGGACTTTGAGTCAATGAGTATTAAAGGAGATTCAATTAAGGATACATTTACCATATGACCAAAAAATTTCACTCGTAGATGATCACTTATGAGAAATGAAAATACATATATACACAAAGTCTTTTAAATAAATGTTTAAATCAATTTTATGCAGAGTGGCCAAAGCATAAAAAATACTCAAGTGTCAACTGATAAGTGAATGGACAGTCTCACTGTGGAAGAGTCATACAGTGGAATACCAGTCAACAAGTCTGCAATAAAAAGAACCAATCTAAAAAAAATATTAAAAGCTTGTTGAGTTAAAGTGACCAGATACACACACACAAAATGCTTACTCTTGACATGAAAGACAATATGCTCTAGAAGTGTCAACCTCTTCAATGTATGGTGATGGAGATTATGTCAGTGGTTGCCCGGGTTTGGGGCTTGTGGAGATTGAAATGTCTACATATTGTGTTAGAAATTATAGAAGTGGTTATACAATGTAAAAACTGTTCACTAAGAATGTGTTTATTTCAATTTAGTTAATTATACTTCAAAAGTGGACCCTTAAAAATATATTAGGGAAGGGTCCAGATGACAAGTAAGCAATAACTGTGCATACTATGTAATATCCCAGCTTCTGAGGTGAGGTAAGAAGTGGATGCAAAGTCACCATTATTATATTTCATGGAAAATTCTGAAAACTTGAAAGTAGGAATTCCATTGTTGTGATCATTGCTGTATCTTCATCATATAGAGCAATGCAGGCATATAGTAGGCATTTAATAAAAATTTGCTTAAAATAGAATTAAAAGAGTTCATAGCATATGAAGTATAGCCAATTTAATACAAGACTGGTATATTTCAGCTACCTGTTTTTTATTTGCTTTTATGTTGGAGACATGTTTCTGGTTAGGTACCATGAATAACATTTATAGGGAAGATTGGTTATATTTTCTTGTTTCATTAATATATAACTCATAGAAGTAAAATGATCAGCAAAATAAATTATAGAATATTTATCAACATTTTAGAACATCAGTAAGAAAGAAATTTAAGTAAATATAATAAACTGTTCATTCCTTTTATGATGTTATAAGATATACTACATGCTATATTTGTATATATACTATATATACCTAGTATATAAGATATATACTATATTTATATATATACTATATATAGTATATATACTATATATTTGTAAACATACATAGTATATATATTTGTATATGTACTATATTTGTATATATTTATACATATATACATATGTATGTTATCTATTATATATATTATCTATTATATATAAATTTTGGTATTATTTTATTTAGTTCTTTTCACATTTTAGCAACGTAAGAATCACCTAGGAGGTGCTAAAATACAGATACAGATTTTGGGGCTTCACCCCTGTAATTCTATTTCAGTTGAATTTGGTAGGGTCCAAAAATTTGCATTTCTTGCATGATCTCAGTTGACACTAATGCAGTTGGTTCAAGAACCCCAAAGGTTCTGAAACTCAAAACTCTCTATTTTAAACTTTACTCTATTTTAAATTGTAGAAGAAAAAGAGGCCTCAAAAGGCTAATATTTCTCAATTAAAACCTTTTTCCAAACTATAAACTAGGTCTCTTGATAGTCAATTTCATGTTATATTCTCCTTGCAATTTAATGCCCATACTACCCAAAGTGATCAATAGATTCAATTGAATTCCTATCAAAATTCCAATGGTATATTTCACAGATATAGAAAAAAAGAATCCTAAAATTAGTATGGAACCACTAAAGATCCCAAATAGCCAAAGCAATCTTGAGAAGGAAGAACAGGTATGTGAAAATGTGCTCAACATCACTAATCATTAGGGAAACCCATAGTGAGACCTCACCTCACACATGTTAGAATGGTTGTCATAAAAAAAGAGAAAATAAGTATCAGTGAGGATGTGGAAAAAAGGGAACATACATACACACACACACACACACACATATATATATATATATATATATATATATATATATTCCCTTTTTTCTATATATACACACACATAGATAGCATTCAGCCACAAGAAAGGATATCCTGCTGTTTGTGACTACATGGGATGGACCCTGAGGGCAATATGCTTAGTGAAATAAGCTAGACAAATAAAGACAAATACTTTATGATATCACTTACATGTGGAACTTAAAAATGCTGAACTCATAGAGACAGAGTAGAATGGTGGTGCTAGAGGCAAAAAATGGAGATGTTGGTCAAAGAGTACAAACTTCCATCTATAAGATGAATACATTCTGGGGATCTAATGTACAGGATAATAATTGTACAGTTGACCCTTGAATAACATGAGGGTTAGGGGTTCCAGCCCTCTGCACAGCTGAAAATCTGTATATAACTTATAGTTGACCCTCCATATTTTTGGTTCCTCCATATTTTCAGTTCTTCATCCTTAGATTCAACCAACCAAGGACCACGTACTACTGTAATATTTACTGTTGAAAAAATCCAAGTATAAGGGGGCCCATGCAGTTCAAACCTGTCTTGTTCGAGGGTCAACTGTAGTTAAAAATACTGTATTATACATTTGAAAATTTCTAAGAGAGCAGATCTTAAATGTTCTCACCACAAAAAAAGAAATGGTAATTATGTGACATGATGTAAGTATCAGCTAACTGTAGTGGTAATCATTTTGCAATATATAAGTGTATAAAATCAACACATCAACCTGTTGTGTGACTGCAGCTTATACAATGCTATATGTCAATTATATCCCAAAGAAGTTGGTAAAAAATTCCCCAACAACAACAACAAAACAACCTGAATTATTTTCTACTTTTTGAATAACCATTATGTTTATATGCATAAACCAGGAAAGGTCTAATTGCTATTTGCACAGATTATTTACAGCTTAGTGGTCTATGAAGAAATGAGAGCCCATAAAAATGCTATTATGTACAAAAACCAATCTGTCTTGCTCATTTTAATTGGGTGTGAGAATATCAGTTTATAGATTTTAGAAACATAGCCATATAAATGTTTCTCACAAAGAACAAATGTTATAAAAGTAATCCGTCAATTAAATTCTTTAATAAACTTTTCCTACTGAATGTTTCATTTTCACAGAAAACTGAGCATGCTGTTTCCAATAGGTCTATCACTGCAAATGTAAATATGCATTTTTTGACATCTTTATTGGAGTATAATTGCTTTACAATGGTGTGTTAGTTTCTGCTTTATAACAAAGTGAATCAGTTATACATATACATATGTTCCCATATCTCTTCCCTCTTGTGTCTCCCTCCCTCCCACCCTCCCTATCCCATCCCTCTAGGTGCTCACAAAGCACCTAGCTGATCTCCCTGTGCTATGCGGCTGCTTCCCACTAGCTATCTATTTTACATTTGGTAGTGTATATATGTCCATGTCACTCTCTCACTTTGTCACAGCTTACCCTTCCCCTTCCTCATATCCTCAAGTCCATTCTCTAGTAGGTCTGTGTCTTTATTCCTGTCTTACCCCTAGGTTCTTCATGACATTTTTTTTCTTAGATTCCATATATATGTGTTAGCATACAGTATTTGTCTTTCTCTTTCTGACTTACTTCACTCTGTAGGACAGACTCTAGGTCCATCCACCTCACTACAAATAACTCAATTTCGTTTCTTTTTATGGCTAATATTTCATTGTATATGTGCCACATCTTCTTTATCCATTCATCTGATGATGGACACCTAGGTTGTTTCCATCTCCTGGTTATTGTAAATAGGGCTGCAATGAACATTTTGGTACATGTCTCTTTTTGAATTATGGTTTTCTCAGGGTGTATGCCTAGTAGTGGGATTGCTGGGTCATATGGTAGTTCTATTTGTAGTTTTTTAAGGAACCTCCATACTGTTCTCCATAGTGGCTGTATCAATTTACATTCCCACCAACAGTGCAAGAGGGTTCCCTTTTCTCCACACCCTCTCCAGCATTTATTGTTTCTAGATTTTTTGATGATGGCCATTCTGACTGGTGTGAGCTGAAATCTCATTGTAGTTTTGATTTGCATTTCTCTAATGATTAATGATGTTGAGCATTCTTTCATGTGTTTGTTGGCAATCTGTATATCTTCTTTGGAGAAGTGTCTATTTAGGTCTTCTGCCCATTTTTGGATTGGGTTTTTTTTGTTTTGTTTTGTTTTGTTATTGAGCTGCATGAGCATAAGTATGCATTTTTAAAATCACTAAGATGCCACTTTTTTCTGTAGAACATACTTATCATTTTATCTGACATTGCTGTAATAACTAAACACATCTAACATTGGTGGCCACGAGGAAGTGATATTATTATTCTTTTTTCATTTATTTAGCCAAAATATTTGAGGTATTTAAAAATAAAGAAATGGCTAATAAATAGTCACTGATCTCATGATATCCATACTCAAGGAGAACAGAAGACAAGACAACTATACCTTCTTCCCTTTTAATTTGTTTGTTTCAATGATAAAAGCAACTGATTCTACTCTACTCTGATGTAAGCACCAAAAATTGCAACAGTATCATGACTGTAAATTACCAAGGTTCTCAATTATTTTAACAATTTTTATCTGTAACCTAGTATAGTTGTGTCTCTTCTTAAATTTTTATGCTCCCATTTTCTTTCAAAGAGAAAATAAATAATACTCTCTTGAGTGAGAAATTTCTCACTCCTACATAAGTACCAACAATGGACAACTCTAAAGATGTTCAATCCTTAAATCAGCAGCCAGTGATAAATATCTATAGAGAATGTCACACAGAAAATGAAATAAAATCCAGGTATACAATGAGATGCAGAGAATGAGGATGCAGAACAATATACAAGAAAAAGACTAAAAGGTTGGCGGGTCTCAATGCTTGATGAAACATGGAAAGTCAGAGGATTATCTTCATTTTTGTTTGGATTTGCCATTAATGTTTCTCATTGTTGTGTAGCATGGTTAGCATGCATCTCTTTATGAATAGAACTATATACATATGATTTTATTCATTTTAAAATCATATTTTATTTAGATACCCATTAGTACTCTTAATAAATTACTTTTTTTTCAATTATATGATATAATTTTATTTTATTTTATTTTATATGTAATGTGACATAAAATATGGGAAGGTTAAAATTGCTTTTCCAAAGCATACCTTCAATCAAAACTTACCATCTTCTGGGACTCTTGTTAAAAGTGCAGATTTCTAGGGCCTTCAAAAGGTCTAATAAAGTAAATCCACAGGAATTAAATTAGTTCAACATCACCAGCTGTAAACTCTCTAGCATTATATGGTGCAGAATATACCAATGCACTTGTTGTCAATGTACATACATTATTTTGACTCTGTTTTTCATGTATTACTTGGTGTAGGCCCTTCTGTATTTCTATATCATTCTTGACAATTTTTTAAATGTTGGCAGAGGGAAGAGAAATTTTAATGCTTGTTTTCTGTAAGGGAAAATCTACCCCAAGTAAAATGTTAAGCAGATTATTAAGGCAGATGCAATTTACCAGGTGTAATCATTCATGAAAATGAAAAATGCTGCTTTCAGGATATAAAAAGAATCTGGACTGGTTTACATTGAATTATTGCTCAAATACTGAAACTTTCCCTTGATTTTAGGGACATGGAATTGGTGATCACAACTACACTACATCTGTTCCAGGATTTCATCATTATAAAATGTCATGTTGGCCTTCCTAACATTCATCTTAAAGTATAGGTATATTCTAACTTTATTAATAACTAATACCTGTCTCTGACATTCAAAAATTATCTATACTATTTTTATAAACACCTATATTTCTACTACCATCCTTGTATACTAAGTTCTACAAATTTGTTATATGTTATATGAAGTACTACAACATTCAGATTTTTAAAGACTGGTTCCTTGGTCCAGGCAAATTTTTATGTACAATTTCTATCTTAGAGTATGTATTTGTGCACTAGCGCTCTTGTGGGACATTTATATCCTTTCAAATAATTTAACGTAAGATTTAAAAATTATGCATACTTAAAGTTGCTCTTTATGTAATATATGTCTTATTTTTTAATGCTTATGAAGCATCTCACTAAAAAGTTATATTGATAATTGCTTTTAATCATACCATTGTATATACTTCCTCAGAGATATGTGTACCAGTTGTCATATCATTGTCTGTATCCTACAATACATCCAAAAAGGATTGTAGTTGGAGAAACTAAAATAATAAATTTAGAGCATGTGAAAACAAAGTGTTTCTATCAAACAGTCCTACCTTATAGTTGTTATGGGAAGCCATTGGAGAGTTTTAATGAGAGTGACATGCGCTGAATTTCATATTAAAAGAAACATTTGCTTCTTTGTGTAGAATAAACTATAAGAGACAAGAGTCTAATGAGGAATAAAATACTATTGAATTTATTTGGGTAAAAGATGATGGACTAGGGTAGTAATTTTGAAGGTTATGTGAAGTTAGTGGATGTAGGGTATACTATGAAGTTAGATCCAATAGGATTAATGGACTAGTTGTTCAGTATGAAAGAATGGAACTGTTCATATATTAATAGTTTTTGCATTAACCCCTTGTAGGTCATATCATTTGCAAATATTTTCTCCCATTCCATATGATGCCTTTTCATTTTGTCATTGGTTTTCTTTGCTGTGTAAAACCTTTTAAGTTTAATTAGGTCCCATTTATTGATTTTTCTTTTTATTTCTTTTGTCTTAGATCCAAAAAATATTGCTCTGGTTTATGTCAGAGTGCTGTGCCTACATTCTCTTCTAGGAGTTTTATGGTTTCTGGTCTTACATTTAGGTCTTTAATCCATTTTGAGTTTATTTTTGTGTATGGTGTTAGGTAGTGTTCTAGTTTCATTCTTTTACATGTAGCTGTCCAGTTTTCCAAGAACCACTTGTTGAAGAGTCTGTCTTTTCTCCATTGTATATTTTTACCTCTTTTTGTAGCATATTAATTGACCATAGGTGCATGGGTTTATTTCTGGGATTTCTATTCTATTCCATTGATCTAAATGTCTGTTTTTGTGCCAGTACAAAACAAAAACAAAAACTCAATCAAAAAATGGGCAGAAGACCTGAATAGACATTTTTCTAAGCAGACATACAGCTGGCTCAGCTGGCTAACAGTCACATGAAAAGATGCTCAACATCACTAGTTACCAGGGAAATGCAAATCAAAATCACAATGAGGTATCACCTCACACCTGTCAGAATGGCTATCATCAGAAAGTCTTCAAATAACAAATGTCAGAGAGGATGTGGAGAAAACAGAACCCTTGCACAGTGTTGGTGGGAATGTAAATTGGTGTAGCCACTGTGACAAACAGTATGGGAGTTCCTCAAAAAACTAAAAATAGAACTACCATGTGATGCAGCAATTCCACTCCCAGGTATATATCCAGAAAAAATAAAAACACTATTTCAAAAAGATACACGCACCCCAATGTTCACAGCAGCACTATTTACAAGAGCCAAGATATGGAGGCAAACCAAATGCCCATCCGCAGAAGAAAAAAGAAGATGTGGTACATAAACACAATGTAATATTACTCAGCCATAAAAAAGAATGAAATAATGCCATTTGCAGCAACATGGATGGACCTAGAGGATATTATGCTTAGTGAAATAAGTCAGACAAAAACAGATAGTATATGTTTATCACTTATATGCAGAATCTAAAAAATAATACAAATGAGTGTATATGCAAAACAGAAATAAACTCTCAGATACAGAAAACAAATTAGTGGTTACCAAAGAGGACAGGGACGGGTGGAGGACAAGGAAGGGTGGAGGAGAAAATTAGGAGTATGAGATTAAAAGATACAAACTACTATGTATAAAATATATAAACAACAAGGATATATTGTATAGCACAAGGAATTATAGCCATTATCTTGCAATAAATTTTAATAATCTGCAAAAATACTGAATTGCTATATTTTACACATGAAACTAATATATATAGTAAATCAACTATACTTCAAAGGAGTGGAGAGTTAGTTTAATATTTTGGCCTGAGAAACTGAGTGCTGTTTACAAGTCTAAAATACACTAGAAAAGAATAACTGAGGTGGGAGAATAAATGGTTTGATTTTTGACATCTTTTGATATGTTTATAATATCAAAATGAAGTTAAGTAGACATTTGTACATAAAAATATAAGGTACAGGACAGAGATCTGGCAATAAAATATACCTTTTGAATAGAACATATAATTTAAATGGAACTAACTGACATCATTTATCAAGATATGAATCTGCACTCAGCATGATTTAGATGCCTGCATATTAACTCATTTGCAGAATTCTTCTTCATGTATAATGACACAAAAGTTTCTATTTACAATGGATCACTGGACAAGTTTAATTATCTTAAGCATAAGAAAAATTATAAAATAAATTTTCATAGAAAAATTTCTTTGAGACTACCTTTAAGAAATAAATAATAGATGATCAGTAAAGTTACTACTCCTTTTTGTTTTCTTTAGTAGCATCCCTTCTCATTATTCATTATTTCATCAATGCTGAATTGGCTTAGATTTTGTGAACATCTGTGTATGTTCATCATTTTCTCCTAAGGTCTAACCTCTACACACACTTTTCTTTTCAGAGTATTTCTCCAGCCATCCTCTCTTTCCATTATTATCAGTCACACAGCTTTTCACCTGGACTATTGTAGAAATTGCAGTGCATGGCCATTTTATATTTTCTGTCTCTCCTTCCTAACCTACTCTACACTCAGCATGCAATTAAATTCTTAAAACATAATTTTAAGGAAAACACTCTTCTGAAATTAGAACACAAGTAAACAAAAATCTTGAAATCACTCCCTCACTCCCTCTATAATTACATTTCTCTCACTCTGACAGTTGATGCTTTCCTCAAAAACTCTGCCTGGCATCAGTCTCTTTCAGTCCCTCTTCTCATCTCTTTTACTCATTTTATATATCTCATCTTTTAAGAAGTAAAACAAGCAACTTAAAAAGCTACCACACACTTGAAACAAAAAAGATAAAGACTGCTAAAGAAAAAAAAAGTCTAAACATGCAAAATGGTAGTTAAAGTATAGGCATCAGGAGGTAAGAAGAAAGAGGTACAACTTCAGTTTTGAAGGAAAATATAATAGATTGGTTCTACCCAATGGTAAAACACAGAAAGTACAAAGGTTGTGAGAAATATTTGGATAATGAAAGTACTCCCCCTATCAAGGATATTTATTTATTTATTTATTTGTTTGTTTGTTTGTTTGTTTGTTTGTTTGTTCTTTCATTCATTTGCCAACCAGAACATCTAAGGGCTTTGATTGGGATCATTCACAATGTCAACTCAGAATATTTCACAATATCAAGCATTTGACCATGTTAAGTAAGCAATTCAAACACCACTCCTATCAGTTCCTATCTGTACATAAAGTGACTTTAAGGAACTTAATGTATTGGCTAAACATGCTTTCTGTCTCTTTGTGTGTGACTCTATCAATGGAAAGAGCTCCACATCACCAAGCTTTGAACTAAAAACTATCTCAGTCTGAGGCTAAATGTACACAGAATAAAAAGTATTCTGCACTGGGCATAAAATATTCTGCATTCTATATTGGGCATTATAGAAAACATAGTCAGTAACTGGAATAAGCAATTTGCATTCTGTACTACTCAATCTCTACTACAGCAGGCTAGAATACATTAACACAGGACCCAATAAGAGGTGGCCCAAAGCTCTCCTTTTTTTTTAAATATATCATAGAGTGAAATAACTAGAACCAAATAATATATAATACTTAGATTAATATATAGTATCTTTCAAAAATTAAGCTTGCCAGATGTTGATAAATTTTCAAGGGACAACCCCCATCCCCTTCACCTGTGATAAATGGTTAGTAATTGGACACCAACAACCTGGCTTACTTATAGGGGTGATATGCTGACACCCCCAAAAATAATTAACTGAAAAGCCACAGGTCTTCCACCCTGCCTCTGGACAGAATTTAATCAAACCCAAGAGTCAGAGAAAACATCCCCATATGTTTAATTCTAGATCAAATATGATGCAAACCTTTATGATGTAAAGGTTTTCAATATATAAAAATAAAATATCGTTTATACAGTAAGTCCCCTACATACGAACCTTCAAGTTGCAAACTTTCAAAGATGCAAACGTGCGTTCGCATGTCCAATCACATAAGTTAGTTCTCGTGTCTGGCGTACATTGTCACGTGTGCATCCTCTAAAAGTGGTTGTGCTTTTGTGTACTTTACTACACAGTACTGTATAGAGTGTAGTATAGTATCTTTATTTCAAGCCCAAGATGTCCAGAAGCAAGCGTAAAAACAGCAGTGTGTAGCTGGTACTTTTAAGAAGCACCAAGCGATAGCGATGGAAACAAAAGTGAAAATAACTGGGAGAGTGGAGCAACAAGAGGAAGAAGATATAACTGAAGAACTGAAGAAAGTCACAACACAGGAAATGGCAGGGGGATTTTCTTTATTTGAGGAGGCACAGTTAGTTTTTGAGGCAGAGGACGCGAATGTAGAATGGTACACGAAGGTTGCAGCAGCCGTTCAGAATGCAATCCAGAGCTACCGTGTCATCTATGATGAGATAAAAAGAGCTACTACCCAGACATCACCGGATCGTTTTTCCAAGAGGGTAGATAGAACTGAATCCAGCAAGGAACCAGAACCTGTGCCATCAACGTCAGGCATGAGTGAAATTGCAGCTTGCCCTCCCTCTCCTATTGCTGATGATCCATCAGCTCTACCATCTCCCACCTCCTCTCTCTCCCGCAGTAACTCTTCTTGACTGTTCACTCGATGCCAGCCCCTGTAATTCCGGCTGTTGTACTGTACTACTGTACTTTTCAAGGTATCATACTGTACGATTAAAATGTTTTATTTATTTTTTGTTTGTTTTTTATGTATTATTTGTGTGAAAAGTATTATAAACCTATTACACTACAGTACTATATAGCCAACTGTGTTAGTTGGGTACCTAGGCTAACTTTGTTGGACTTACAAACAAATTGGACTTATGAACATACTCTCGGAACAGAACTCATTCGTATGTAGGGGAGTTACTGGTATTAAAAATATAATATCATTTCTAACTTTATGTTTATACAGCATGGCTCATTATTTGTACAATATGATTTAATAGGGTATCAAATTATTATGCACATCAACTAAATCAATACTTCAGAGAACAGGTATCAGTGAAGTAGTACCAGCTATGGTTACTTTAATCAATCACAGTTATACATTTAAAATGTATGACAGTGATATGTTTTTCATAATATAGAGTGAATTTTAGTCATGCTAATTTCTAATTTAAGTCATGTAATCTCAAGAATTACTGAGTCTTCTTAAAAGTCAAGTGTATTATTTTAGATTAAAGCATCATGAAACTGTAGACCAATTTACCTCATGTTAATAATAAACGAGATTTTTCAAATATACCAATTATCAGGCTTTTCAGTACTTCATATCTACTATCAAGTTACATTTTAAGTCATAAATTATTTTCTTGGTTTGATCCATATTAATCACTTATACTTCTGTAGCTTATAAAATTATATTTTTTAAAGTTAAACAGAGGGCTTCCCTGGTGGCGCAGTGGTTGAGAGTCCGCCTGCCGATGCAGGGGACACGGGTTCGTGCCCCGGTCCGGGAAGATCCCACATGCCGTGGAGCGGCTGGGCCCGTGAGCCATGGCCGCTGACCCTGCGCGTCCGGAGCCTGTGCTCCACAGCGGGAGAGGTCACAACAGTGAGAGGCCCATGTACCAAAAAAAAAAAAAAAAAAAAAAAAGTTAGAGTAAAAAATATCAATAATGATTATAGTGCTGAGTATATTTTATAACTTGGCTTTAAAAGTATTTTCAAATGCATTCCTTATCTTATTGGATTTTGACAACAAATATATTATAATCATATATATGCAGAGAAAAAAAAAGACCAAATTTTAGGATTACATGAAAGTAATAAAGCTAGTAAACTACAACTTTTCTCTAAAGTATTTTGACTTCAAATGAAAAACTATTTTCCACACCCCATGTTACTTCATAGAGAAAATTGGATCCAACCCACTCATGTTATAGTGATATCTATTGTTGTAGCAATATAAAAATTAGTTCAGAGTTTGAAGTTGTTAGACATTTGGTACATTGTCATTTATTACTTCTTGAAAATCTTTCTATTCATATGCTCTGTATGTTGATCCTCCTAGCAGTTTTCATAGTTTATTATTCTTTCCAAATTTACTTTCCTTTTATAATTCCATTTCTTCAAGTACATTATAATTTTAATAACTAATTCATGTTATTATAACTATAGCTAATTCATTCAGTAAATGATATCATTATTAATATTAATTTGACTTTTCTTTAGTTTCCTCCTTATAGGCTTTATTCATTTTCTTGATCATGTGTAGTAAACTATTCTGCTTGTTTTCCCAATGAATTTATTCTCATGTAACATCCCTTTCTTTTTTCTTTCTTCTCCATGATTACATACCTTGATTTCTCTAATAGATTCATATTTGAATGGTATTTCTTCCTCCATCATCTTTTCCTTCCAAACCGTTCTCTACTTTTTAAAAGTTTATTGAAATTCTAAAACCCTGATTTCATCTTGGAACTTGTGTAACTACTTATGAAATATCTCCTTAGACTGATATTCAGAAATTGCAAAAATCTGAACTAGCCTTTACTATTCAATCTTCTCTGCCCAACATATTTCTTCTGTTCAGTTCCTAAGGTATCATGTGTTTAATTAACCCTGTACATATTATGCACAAGCTTCACACAGTGTTTATACATGTTATTCTCCTCTTCACTAAGCCCATCACATCTATAGTTCAGATCAGGATGGTGATGCTTTCTTTACTGATTTCAGTCATCTTTTATATTTCCCACCTCTGAACTTCTATAAGAATTATTTAGAAATTTAATCACATGACACCTTTATGGTTTTAGAATTTCTGGGTTATCTTGACTAGAAATAAACATTTTTAACATGTACACCCAAGTGATTCTTATGCACATTAACTTGTGAGGACCTTGGTATCATGGAGAATGACTCTGGAGTTAAAAGTTGTGTAGACTTCTCTGTGAGCTTTAGCATTTTTCTGCTCTGTAAAATGAATACATTGTGTATTGCATTGGTTGCTTGTGATAGATGAATGAAGTAACTTTCTAAAGTTCCTACACATATCAAGTTCTCAATAGGCGTTCCGTTTTTTTGCATATTTATTTTACCTGGAATAATAAAGTAAAAAATAATCTCTACTTAATCATAGACATTTTAACACAGATAGATGAAACTTTTGGTATAAAAGTCTAGACTTAAATATTTACTTTTAAACAATTTAATATCTAAGTGCTATGGGTTGAATTGTGTCCACCAAAAAGATATTTTGAAGTCCTAACTCAAAGTACCTCAGAACATGTCCTTAATTAGAAACAGGGTCATTACAGATAAAATCAGTTAAGATGAGGTCATATTGGGTTAGGTTGAGTCCTGTATCCAATGTGACTTGTATCCTAATAAGAGAAGGTGATGTAAAGAGGCAGAGGTAGAGAAAGATGTGAAGACACACAGGGAGAAGATGGTAATGTGATCACAAAAGTAGAGATTGATGCTATTCCACCACAGCCAAGAGATGCCTGAGGCCACCAGAAGCTGGAAGAACCAAGAAAGGATTCTCCTCACAGGTTTCTGAGGGAGTGATGGTTCTGCCAACACCCTTATTCACACTTCTGGCCTCCAGAATCAAGAGAAAATACTTTTCTGTTATTTTAAGCCACCCAGTTTCTAGTACTTTCTTATGACAACCTAAGGAAAATAATATACTAGGTAAGAGGAAAATAGGCCTTATTTTTGTGCTTTTTACATTTCCTTCTTGTTCTCCGTATTTTTCCAGTGTTTTAAAGTAAGTACATTTTTATAATGGAAACATGTGTGTAAATATATAAAATACTTAATATTTTAAATTTCAATTTTTATTACTACATATTGTTTTTATAATAATCGTTCAATTTTAAACCTCAAGATTTTATCAATGAGATATATTTGGGCAATAGGTTAAAATTATATTATTCATCTGTGACTCAACAAAACTCAAAAATTAAGAGAAAAATTGGCTTTACAATTAAAAATAAGAATTTATCACTTCCTAGTTTAAAATCCAATATCACATTATGCTTCTATTACAAAAAGTGTCTCTAACTTACTCTCTGAACAATTTCCATTTTCCATGTCAAACTCATGTCTTTCAATTCCTCCTTAAATCCTTTTGGAGATTATACTGTAGTATTTGTTCTTGTCACTTTAAAAAAAAATTGAGTTAAGTGAGTTTTTACTGATGATAATGGTACATGGGAGGAGAATCCAGAAAAATATCATTGTGAAAACATGAGTTTCCAAACGTTTTTTATTTTGTTTTTTTCATTTTTTGTTTTGTTTGCTTCTTTTGGATAACAAACACTGCATTTTAACACTGACATGATTCTAGAATTAAATATACCCATTCAGTTGCTGAGAGTTTATACTCCATTAAAATTAATTTTCTATGCCAAATGATTGTCCTAAGGTTAAGGGACAAAAATGTATATGTAAAATCAATAAGCTTGCTAATTAACAAATTAATGCTCATATATTTAAATTAATGCTCATATGCATAATCTGAAGAAGACATTTTCTTTTTCTTTTTAAATAAACTACATTTGCAAGAGATTTGACCATAGTTCTCTAAAGCAGGGGTCCCCAACCCCCAGGGCACGAACTGGTACTGGTCTGCAGCCTGTTAGGAACCAGGCCGCACAGCAGGAGGTGGTTGGTGGCAAATGAGCCAAAGCTTCATCTGCTGCTCCCCATCGCTCCCCTAGCTTGCATTACTGCCTGAACCAGCCCCTCCACCCGACCCCTTCCGTGGAAAAATTGTCTTCCACGAAACTGGTCCCTGGTGCCAGAAAGGTTGGGGACTGATGCTCTAAAGAGTCAGATTTCTTTCCAAATGATTTAAGAGATCATTTCTAATTAAGAGAACTGTTTTAAAACAGAGATTAAGAGCTATTTTTCTCATTTAAATACAGTTCTTGAGACATTTAAAACTTTTTTTATATAGTAAGATGAAGATGTAGATTAAATGTTTTCTAGAAAAGCAAAATTTTCATTATTTATTGCCAATTCAAAAAACCTAAATAGCTGGAGCGCCATAGGCCTTCTCAAATCTGCTTCTGCTTTTCTCTTGGCTTTAATAAACTTCTAGCTCGAGTAAGATCTGTCAAATTACCTTACCCCAAATCTCTTTTAATCTGTTTCATCAACATGCCAGTATTAAACCAGTTCCCTTGGCTAGAATTTAGGAGTCTAGTTAGTCAAGACCTCAAAACATTTTGCTTTCTTCCCCAGTGATATTTCCTGGTGGTATTTGTCTAATGCTGCTGATCACTATTTGTCTTCATATCCGACTTCTTAGCTAGATTTTTTAAGCATCACAAAGCAAAAAAAAATTTATCCAACATTTAATTATCACTAAATTGTGAAGTGTCCCCAAACCAATATGACACTAGGGAGTATATGTTGGATTAAAGCATGCATTAATTAATTGATCAATTAATTGACTGAATGATCAATAAGTGAATGAGAATAGGAAGGGGAGTGCATCAAAGATAAGGTCAGGGGCTTCCCTGGTGGTGCAGTGGTTGAGAGTCCGCCTGCCAATGCAGGGGACACGAGTTTGTGCCCCGGTCTGGGAAGATCCCACATGCCGTGGAGCTGCTGGGCCCGTGAGCCATGGCCGCTGAGCCTGCACGTCCGGAACCTATGCTCCGAAACGGGAGAGGCCACAACAGTGAGAGGCCTGTGTACCACAAAAAAAAAAAAAAAAAAAAAAAAAAAAAAAAAAAATAAGGTCAGCTTAGGAATTTGTCATGAGAGGAAAGAGCAGGCATATTGTAAAAACCATGAGGAAACAGTCTTAATTTTAGAGAGTACATTGTGAGTAAGAATAACACAAATTCAGGTACTAAGTGAAAGTTAGCACCTGACACCAGTGACAGATGATTTTTAACTGTTAAAGAGCATGTTTAACTGATTAAGCTCTACTGGTTACCTAAGGTTATACTGCATTTTGTGGATTTTACCAAACAATTTTAAGACAAAGACTCCAAATTAGGTAAGGATTTCAAGAATTGCACATGGCCAATTAAAAAAACAAGAAAATGAGAAACAATATAACCTCTGCAGTATTACATGTGGAATAGAGGAGGTAAACTGTCTATCAGGGTCAAGTAGGGGTCTAAAATTACAAATGAATCTTCTGTGGAAGAGGAATTGGATTTTGATAGAGCGCTTTTTGTTTAAAGGCTATTTAAGCCATGTACTATCTCCAGAATTCCAGTAAAAGGCAGGAATTGATTATAAAATATGAACCGTTTGCTTCCTGGAGAGTGAGAAGAGCCATTGACTGTAGGTTGGTGGGGGGAGAAACAATAGTGTGCAAGGTTCTGATTGCAGTCATGTATTTTATACTCCTAGGCAAAGCCTTACTAACTGTTTTTGAAAATACAATCACTTAGAAAATATAAAAGGATAGAATATGTTTATAAAATATATCCCCACTGATTATGCCATCCCCAAAAGAGAAAGTAGAGGTGCATCTTTTAGCCCAACTATGCAAAAAGAAATATGAATATCCATTGCAAGGGCACCATCTGGTGGAAGATAAGTAAATAAACATAAATTAGTATGCAGAATAGTAACCCATTCACAGTGGTAGAATGTTAATATCCTCCTTCTGATCTAAACTGCAGGCTACTATAAATATATTTAAATGTTTAATTTCCTCCTGAGGAAGTATAATAACATGAGAGCTAGTTTCATGATGAAAAAGTATAATAAAATTATTAAATAATTAGATTGAGTATCTTGTTCGGTGCATAAAGTTGTACTTTGCATTTCTGAAAAATGGTTCTTTTATATAAAATAAACATATACATAAATACTACTAATTACAATTCAAAAGATAGATTTTATAGTCTATACAAGTTTTGGTAATGAAATTTCTATTTTGGTCATACAGAATGGCTTGTATATTCTTTCATTATACATTGCACACAAACTTTCTTCAATGAGTTATTATATATAAATAAATTGTAAAACAAGTAAACAGACACTAGCATGTATTACTAGTCTTTCATAACTTTATCTTATCATATTTTGTAAGTTCTCATTTCACTTAACTTCTTACCTGTTTCTTGCTGAAACCATATATTTAAAGAATGAAGGATCATTTCTTTCAAGCTCCTGGTTTTTCAGGGTTTAAATAGGACTCTCCCACTTATATCTGAAATCATGGTTTCAATCCTATTTCCAAATCTAATTTTTTATCTTTCTTTTCATATCTAGTCTTTCCTACCACACAAGCCCATGTATTCTGTCATATTGCTCTCTTCCACCTAGCACAGAGTATGCTACATTATTCTATCCAAGAAAGGATATAAATTATTCACTGGAACTCCACTACGTTAAAATCAGTTTTGTAATTAGAACAGATAATCAATAAGCTGAGTATTTTGCAATGGATGCAAAGAACATGAACAACCAAATATGGTTAGGAAGGCGCCTTCTAAAGCAGGCAGACACTGATACTTACAGGACAATTGCCTTTTGCTAACAAACGATATGAGTCTGGATATATGCATTTTCAATAGAAATGGAAGCAGAGCTCAAATGATTTTTAAGGTAAAAGGGAGGAGCCTGTCCTGGACAATGGATGACCATGAAGGGATATTAGAAAAGATAAATACTAATTTTGGAATTTCCCTGCTGTGAAGTGGGCTTTGTGAAAACAAATGCACAAGGAAACGAAACAAAACTTCCTTTTTCTTTGCTCCATAATACTGTGTTTATTTCTATGTAATATTCTGATGAAAAATCTAAATTGCTCAGTAAACATTTTGTGTGATAATATTATTTGGAAGTGCTCAAATAAGAGCTGTTACTGCAGCCAGGTTGGTCTGTAGGGCATAAAGAGAGAAAACACATGCTCTAACAGTCCTCAGCCTTCGTGCTAAAAGTGTAAACGTGTGGTATGTACAAAATATAAAGTGAGAGTCTCAAAGACACCTCCCCTGACCTGCCTCAAATGGTTTAATTTTATTTAATCCACTTCTGAAAACTATCTTCTCCAAAGTTAATGCATTAGTTTTACCTCTTTAAAATAACGTTCTATAACCAAAATCTTGTACTAAGGTAAAAATGCATCTATCACTCACACACACAAACAGATACAGAAACATTCTATGCTTAATTATTATAATTCATTATGCTTTAAAGACAGTTTTTAGTCCACTGAAAGTCTACATTTCTCATCCACTGGCAAAATTCAATGGTCTATTCCTTTTTAAACAATATTGAGAATTGTCAGTTCAGTAGGAACTGAGGTGGCTGTTGAATACATTGAGAAGAGCAACTAACAAGCACAGGTTCTGATAGAATATACTGAGAAATACAACCATCAATTAGTTAATGAAATATCAAATTATACCTTAAAATATGTTATTACAAATTATAATTAATTCCCAAAAGTAAAATAACAAGGGTCAGTGGGGGTAGAAAAAAACAAAAAAACATGTAGATGGGGGAGAGTTGGTTCAGGAAAAATCACTCTTAGGAAGACAAAATTGAGGTGAGGCTTGAAGACTGATGTGATAGATTGTTTGCAAAACATGGCTGTAATAAAGCCTCCTACCTCTTTATGTATGTCTCCTTGTGATGTGACCTTGTCACAACTTATATTAAGGAGTGAAATTTATTTCTGAGCCTCGGTTTGGTCATATGACTTGTTTTTGACAACTGGACAATAACAAGAAAGACCATAAGCGGAGGTTTGAAGGTGCTTGTGCATACAGATTTGTCTTCTCTTGCTCCTGGGAACATTTATCCATTATGTAGACAAGCTTAGGCTAACCCATGAAGGATAAGAGATCAGGAGAACAGAGGTGACTGATGAGGCAGCCATCCTACCTGAGGACCCAGATATGTGAATGAGTCTGTCACCGGGTGGATGTGCGTTGAAACAAAATAGCTTCAACCGAGGAGGTCAGCGGAAGGCCCAGACCAGCAATCTCAGTCCCACAATAGTAAGCAAATAATTGCAAACTACCACTTTAAGTTTAAGCACAAAGCAAAGTTTATTTAAGCATAGGTACATTCTCAGAAGGGGGGGGAGAGGGATGGAGGGAGGGAGGGGGAGAGAGGGAGAGAGAGAGAGAGAGAGAGAGCTGTTTCTGAGAATTGAAAGCAGCACTCCTATACAGGCTTAAGGGAGCTTATAAAGAGCATTTTGCAGGGAGGTGGGGGTGAGTGACAGAGGATCATTATTTGATTGACAGTCTGGAGCTATGTAACAAGTTTACTGCTGGGCATGTTCTCACCCTTGAATCACTAAGAAACGCCCACTCGGGGGCAAAACCACGTGCAGATTTTATAATTATGGTATAATGAGTTTGGGTTTACCGTAGGTTATACACCTGTCTGGTCTGGGCATGCGCAGCCCGGGGAAGCCCCTTGGGTTACTGTGCCCCTCTTTATCAGGATAAGCTGTCCACAACAGGACCATAGTTTCGCTCGTTCTGGGTGGGCTTAAGGGAGAGTCCCCCAGATGTCTGGGTGTGACTCGATTTCTTCTTCTTGTCTTTCTCGCCACTGCCACCTCCTCGCTGCTAATGTCTGGGAAGGTCCCCAGATGGTTGGGTGTGTGATTCGATTTCTTCTTGTGTTTCTCACCACTGTCATCTCCTTGCTGCTACTGTCTGACTAACCACCTAACAAGTCCATGGGAGCTTATTCAGCCCCAGACAACACAGCACACACCAAAAGGATCTTTCAGCCAACCCACAAAGTTGAAAAGAAATAATAAATATTTGTGGTATTAACCGGAGCTCAGAGTCAGAGGAAATGGGTGTTAATGGGGCCGGAATTTATTTGCTTCGTGGAATTTCCTGACAGGGTTGCAGAGGTTTAGGAGGCTCCTGAACCTACCTCTTCCAACAACACACAGAATCTACAGCTAAATATGGAACAATTCCATCTAAAAGAAATCCAGAAACTACCTGAGCTACTCCTACATCTGGCAAACAAATGAGAAAACTCCCACAACCAAACAGGAGAAGTTGAGACACAATATCGCCAGAAGCTCAACCCCTTGGTGCTGCAGCCCACAGTCAGGAAGGAACTCAAAACCCTGATCTTCTTCTCCATGAGGAGGGACAGGTTTGGGGTCCACATGCAGCACCCCAACTTTTAAGACTTCCACCTAAGTGATGGGCCCTCAAAACTTCTAGCCTTGGACTTCCCTGGTGCACAGTGGTTGAGAGTCCGCCTGCCGATGCAGGGGACACGGGTTCGTACCCTGGTCCGGGAAGATCCCACATGCCGCGGAGCGGCTGGGCCCGTGAGCCATGGCCGCTGAGCCTGTGCGTCAGGAGCCTGTGCTTCGCAACGGGAGAGGCCACAACAGTGAGAGGCCCGCGTACCGCAAAACAAAACAAAACAAAACAAAACAAAAAAAACAAACCGTCTAGCCTTCAATGCTAACGGGGTTTGTGTCCAAGAAACCAACCCACAAAGCTGTTGAGAACTAAAAGTTCTTAAAGGGCTTGTGGAACTAACCATAGCTAACTTCCAGGGTCCAGTGCAGAAGCAGCAGGGTGAAACTGGTCCCGTCTTCCCTGCAAGAGCCCTGTTAGCTTATCTGAATAGCTGTGGCCTGAGGGGCAGGACTCTAATTTAACAAAACACCTAGAGACTGACTGCAGGACTCTCCTGAGGTGGGGGAGGCCAGCGAGCGCCATCTTTGGTCTCTCCCTCTGCCTGTTCAGGCACCACACTTTCACCTGGAACAGAGTTTGCGCACAAGTCTGGGACCTCGTTTTCATGGCTATTGCCCCAGGGATGTCTCTTGATTGCCTGGCTCTAATGTCCAGTGGGGTGGATTCATGGGTCCCACAGGACTGTAGTAGATGGAAACAGTTCTTGTATTTACACAATTATGTTTTGGTCCATTTATTGAACAGTAACAGCTAACTGATGTAGTTGTGTACAAACAAAGCAAAACAGCTAGTGTTGGGATGTTTTGGGCTGGAGGACCAGAACTTGACAAGACTAGACCTGAATGTGTTTTTCACCCACTATGAAAAACAGTATGGAGATTCCTCAGAAAATGAAACATAAAACTACAGTATGATCCAGCACCCCCACTTCTGGGTATAAATTCAAAGGAAATAAAATCAGTATTTCAAAGAGATATCTTTAGTCCCATATTTACTGCAGCATTACTCACCACAGTTAAGATATGGAAACAAACTGTGTCATTCAGCAGATGAATGGATACAGAAAATGTGAGATATATATGTATATATATTGAATATCATACAATATTTCATATATAGTATATAATATTCCATACATATATAATGGAATATTATTAATCCCTAAAAAAGAAGGGAATCCTGCCATTTGTGACAGCAACACAAAGGAACCTGGAGTATACTATGCTAAGAGAAATAAGCCAGAAACAGAAATACAAATATTGTATGATTTCAGTTAAATGTAGAATCTAAAAGAGTTGAACTTGTAGAAGGAAAAAGTAGAACAGTGGTTGCCAGGGGCTAAGAGGTGGGTGAAATGGGAAGATGTTTGTCAAAGAATACAAATTTTCAGTAAGATGAGTACATTCTGGGAATCTAATGTATGCCACGGTGGTTATAGTTAATAAGAAGGTGCTTTATAATTGAAATTTGCTAAAAGAGTAGATATTAAGCATTCTCATCACACACACCCAAATGTAACTATGTGAGGTGACTGGTATGTTAATTAACTTGATGTGGTAATCATTTTATAATGTATACATATATCAAAACATCACGATGTACGCTTTAAATACATACAATTTTTACTTATCAATTATACCTCAATATAGCTAGAAAAAAATTTAAATATATGAAAAATGTTCCATGTGAATTAATAACAGGCAACAATAGAGTTTGAGAGTGAGGCAACATCTAGGTCATATCACTCCTAATAGGTTGTGGTAAAATGTTGCAGCTTTGGGAAGAGGCACTTGGCAATGGGGATGTCAAGATTAGAACAAAAGACAAAGAGCAATATTGTAGCAGTCCTAGCAGATCATAATTGCAGTTTAAAGAAGGGTACTAACAGTGGAATGAGAGTTTATATACTTTTTTTTTTTTTTGCGGTACGCGGGCCTCTCACTGCTGTGGCCTCTCCCGTTGTGGATCACAGGCTCCGGACACGCAGGCTCAGCAGCCATGGCTCACAGGCCCAGCCGCTCCGCGGCATGTGGGATCCACCCAGACCGGGGCACGAACCCGTGTACCCTGCACCGGCAGGCGGACTCTCAACCACTGCACCACCAGAGAAGCCCCGAGTATATAAACTTTTAATCTTTTTCTTTTGTTCACCTTGCTGAAGATAGGAATAATTTTCTATAATCTTCAAGGTTGAAGAATGTAACTAATCTGTTGTCACTGAAATACAATGGTATTTTCTATTAAATTAATGGTGCTAGCTTTCAGAATGATAGCATTCTGCCATATTCCAGAAGCTATAGAGTTGTTTATAAATTACTGACAGTTTTGAATTATTTCACTTTAATGTACCTATTTGTCAAAACTCTCCTATATAATAGGTCAGAGTCCCTCAGCTCAAGGTGTAAAACTGATTAGTATCCACAGAAAAATAACAAATGTAGGACGGTAGACATGAGAGCAATATCCCCTGACGTATAACGTATTAAGTGCCTTTATTAGTATGCATAAAGCTAGACACTGAAAAAATACTTTACCTTGATTTGGAGTGTACTTAAAATGACAAATATTTGATTCTCCCTTATGGATTATAGTACTTAAAAAACAGAGTAAAATTGATTTAGTCAAAAGCATTATTATTTTTTGGTAAATTCATGCTAAATATTGTTTATATTGAGGGGCATAAAATTACTTGATTAATGATTAGCAAAGATGATATAAAACTAAGCATATATTAAGGTATTTTTAAAATATTATGTTCAGAGAGAACTAATACAAATCCTTTCAAAATAGTGTGACATAATAGAACAGATATATAATCCATATTCTGAATTTCTATTTGCTCACAAACAATACATTTATCATAAAATCAACACTCAGGAACTTCATGTTAATATAAATAATAATAAAAACGAGAATACCATGAAAAACAGTAACAATGATTGAAGACATAATTTAATAAATATTATAAATATATGTCAATTTTATTTGATAGCACACACATAAATTTAAGATATAAATAAATGAGCAAGGAGCTTTGTCGGTGAACTTTAGAATAAAGGAAGTGAAAGTTATAAAGTTAAGTGACTATCAAAGATTTTATCACGTTGCTTAACTTCCATAAGTAAGGAGCAAAGTTCTTTAAAAAATTGTTGGTCCAGTCTTTGCTCTGACATGTAAAAAGCTTAGAAGTCATCAATACTGTCCTCATAATTAAAAAAAGAAAAAAAGAGACTGAACAAACTAAAAATCATTGACTCTTCATAGATTTACCAGAGAATTGAAGTAACATGGCAAACCACTACTCTGAGAAATGGAGAGGCAGGCAAATACAGAGAATCACAGACAGTATCAGCTTATCTGGAGCAGAAGCCACTGGAGCCAGTAATTGATAGAGGTACTTAAAACTGTGTTGACCCATTGCTGGAAGCTGAGCATGTTGGAGGCTGAGGACTACGCTGAGAACTAAAAATTTCTGGGGGCCCAGTATTAGGGAGCCCCCACACATTATGGATTTTACTTCCAGGAACCTCAAAAAGTTCTCCTGGCTGAGATTGAAAAAAAAATTCCTGTGTGTTTCAAGTATAAAGAACAGGAAAGTAATCACTTTAAAACATGCTCATAACATCCTCCATAACAAAAGCCTGCCCTCAGTGGATTCTACTTTACCAGACACTTTTCTGACCTGGAAAAAGGACAAGTGGACAATTCTAGCTCCCTCTAGCCTTCCAGTCATACTAAGGCGGGTAAAAAAGGCTAAGAAACATTTTTGAATATCACAGCCCAGGGACTCAAGCTCGCTAAGAAAAACTGATGTTTAATTATAAAATTATAGAATGTTTCTCCTCCTCAACACCTTAACACCCATCAACAGGGCTCCAAAAGTTCAACTATAATTGAGAGAGCTATAACACAGACTCTATTTAAGGAGTTCTTTAGGAAACCCAAGGAAAAGGAAGGAAACCAGGGAGAAAATAATTAGAAACTGAAGTGACAGCTTCAGTTACAGCTTCAGCAAATTTTAAACACCATCCAGTCCTAGCCAGATTGACATAAAGCCTCACACTTAAACCCTGATTACTCCAGTTCCTACTACTAGATACATCATGCCCAATTTTCAACAACAAAAATTACTAGGTACACTAAAAGATAAGAATAAACATAGTCTGAGGAAACAAAACATGCATCAGACCAACTCAGTTGGACTTTTAAATTATTAGAGAACATAAAATAAACAATAATTAATATATTAAGCAGTCTAATGGAAAAAGTAAACAACAGTTAAGAATAGATAGGTAATGTAAGCAGAGAGATGGAAATCTAAGAAACAAAACGAAAAAGCTAGAAATTGAAAACACTAACAAATATGAAGAATGTCTTCGATGGGATCTTCAGTTGATTGGACATAACTGAGGAAAGAATCAGTGAGCCTGAAAATATGCCAACTGTAACTTCCCAAATGAAATGCAAAGAGAAAAAAGAGCAAAAATAATGGAAGAGAATATTGAGAACCATGGGACAATTACCAAGTGTATACCATACACATAATGGGGATAACAGAATAAGAGAGAAAAAGGGACAGAAGAAATATGCAAAGTAATAATGCCAAATAATTTTCCAAAATCAGGATACAGATCCAGGAAGCTCAGGGAACATCAAGTAAGATAAATGCAAAGTGCTTACACCTATGTATATTGTATTAAAACTTCAGAAACCCAAAGTCAAGCAAAAATTTTTGAAAGAACTCAGGGATGAGGGCAGGAATCAAACAGAGCTGAAATTATAGAACAACAAGGATAAGAATAACTTTGGACTTCTACTCAGAAACCAGGCCAGCCAGAAGTAAGTGGAATGAATTTTTTAAAATGTTAAACAAAAAACACTAAGGCACTAATGTAGAATTCTGTTTCCAGTGAAATTACATTTCAAAAGTGAAGGAGGATTAAAGACTTTTTAAGACAAATAAAACCTGAGAGAATTCTTCCCCAATTGCTCTGAAAAAAAACACATGAAATAAAGTTCTTCAAAGAGAAGAAAAATGTCATAGGTGAGAAAATTGGGCATGCGTAAAAAAAGGAAGAGCATCAGAGAAGGAATAAATGAAGGTAAAATAAAATCTTATTTTTCCTAAGTGTAATTTACTTAATAAATAACTGTTTGCTCAAAGAAATAGTGGCAACAAGGTGTTTGGTGATCATAGCTTATAGATTAGTGAAATGAATGACAGCATTGTTATAAGGAATAAAGGAAGGAATGAAGGAAGGAATTGGGAGTACTGTTATAAGATACCTGCACTACTTTTGAAGAAGTTTAATGTTATATGAAAGTGAACTTAAATTATTTTGAATGTATATTGCAAACTCTAGAGTAACTAATGAAAATGTTTTTAAACAATGTATACTTGATGTACTAAGAGGGAGAAAAAGTGGAACCATATAAAATGCTCAAAACCAGAGAAGGCAGAAAATGAGAGTAAGTTACAAAAAAAAAAAAAAAAAAGGACAAGTACAATGAATAGAAAATAGTTATAAATGTTATAGCTATTAATACAACTATATCAATGATCAGTTTAAATGGGAGGCAAAAACTATTAGAAATGCAAGGAAGAATAGGCAAAATTTACTATAATAGTTGGAGACTTCAATACCCCTCTCTCAGTAATTACTAATAGATCAAGCAGGCATAAAATCAGCAAAGACAAAGTTGAATTGCACAGTAGCATTGATCAACTGGATCCAATAGATATTTTTATCTCAAAACTGATATTTCAACTTAAAAACAGTAGAATACATGTACTTCTCAAGCTCACATGAAACATTTACCAAGATAAATCAGATATGGACTATAAAATAAACTATCATATGTAAAAGAATAGATATTATACTAATATATGCTCTCAGACCACAGTGGAATTCAATTAGAAATCAATAAGAGAGAGCTGAAAAATACTAAATATTTGGAGATTAAACAACAACCTTCTAAATAACACAAGGGACAAAGAGAGTCTCAAGAGAAATTTTTAAAAATATTTTAAACTGTGCAAAAATAAAAATAAAACTATCACAACATGTGCAGTGCAGCAAAACTAGTATTTAGAGGAAAATTTATAGCAGTGAATACATGTATCAGAAAAGAAGATCTAAAATCAATAATCTAAGCCTCATCCTTAGAAACAAGAGAAAGAAGAGCAAATTACATGCAAAGCAAATATAAGAAAAAAATAAAAATCACAGCAGAAGTCAATGAAATTGAAAAAAAGAAAATCAATAACACAGTCACAAAACCAAGGTTGATTCTCTGAAAAGATGAATAAATTTGATGGACCTCTAGCCATACAAACCAAGAAAAAAAAGGAGAAGACAGAAAATTTTAATATCAGAAATGAGTCATTTCTAAGGATCATGTGAACATTCAATGATAAAAATGCTGAAGAAGAAAAATTACTTGAAAATATCAATAGATGCAGAAAAAGCATCTAATACCTATTTATAATAAAATTTTCAGCAAAGTTTCTAGGGAATATAGTGGAAATCCTTTGAGAAAAACAACGTCTCCAAAAAATGAAACGATACAAGACAAAACGCAGGTCATAACTAATGGTGAGAAACTAGATGCTTTCTCCCTAAGACCAGAGATAAGGCAACCCATCTCACAAAACTGGAAGTCTTAGCTAATGCAATAAAACTAGAATAGGAAATGAAAGATTGGGAAGGAGGAAATAAAATTATCTTTGTTCCCAGATGGCATAATTGTTTATGCAGAAAATTCCAAAGAATCAATTAAAAAAAATATCCTGGAACTGACAAAGCAAAATTGCAGGATATAAATTGATACACAAATATCAATTGCTTTCATATAATCCAGCAATGAATGATTGGAATTTGAAACTAAAATACAATAACATTTACATTAGCACCAAAACAATGACATATTTAGGTATAGATCTAACAAAATATGTATAGTATATAAATGAGAAAATTTACAAAACTCTAATGAAAGGAATTAAAAATGATCTGAAAAAATGAAGAGATGTTCCATGTTCACGGACAGGAAGATTCACTATAGTTAAGATGTCAGTTCTTCCCAACTTGATCTATAGGTTCAATTCAATACCATTTGAAATCCCTGGAAACTATTTTGTGGATTTCTGAAACTGATTATACGTTTTGGATGAAATGGTAAAACACACAAATACTACTCAATACAGTACTGAATAAGAACAAAGTCAGAGGATTGGCCCTATTCCACTTCAAGACTTATCATCAAGCTACAGTAATCACAACAGTGTGGTATTAGCAAAAGAACAGATAAATTGATTAATGGAATAGAATAGAGAGTCTTGAATCAGACCCACACAAATATAGTCAACTGACTTCTGACAAAGAAGCAAGGTCAATTTAATGAAAAGAAAAAAAAAGGGGGGGGGGAGTCTTTTCAACGAATGGTATTGGAGCAATTGGACATGCACATGCAAAAGAAAAAAACCTAGACACAAAGCTTACATATTTTATAAAAATTAACTCAAAATGGATCTATAAGTAAGATGCAAAATTATAAAGCTTCTAGAAGGTATCATAGGAGAAAACCAAGGTAACTTTAGGTTGGTGATGAGTTTTTATGTATAACACCTAAGGCATGATCTATGAAACAAAGGATTGATAAGTTGGACCTTATTAAAATTTAAAACTTCTACTTTGACAAACACAGTATCAAGAGAATTAGAAGACAAGCCATAGTCTTGGAGAAAATATTTGCAAAAGACAGTTCCGATAAGGGACTTTATATCTAAAATACACAAAGAATTCTTAAAACTCACAATAAGGAAAACAGTTCAATTAAACGAGTAAAAAAATCAAACGGTTATTTCACCAAAGATACAGAGATGACAAAAAAGCATATGAAAAGGTGATTAACATGAATTATATGTGATTAGGGAATTAAAAATCAAATAATAATGTGATACAACCATACAGAAATTCAAATCACTAAAATCCAATAACTGCCCAAGGAAAATACTAGGGAAGATGCTGATCAACAGGAATTCTCATTTGCTGTTGTTGGAAAAGCAAAATGGTACAGCTGCTTTGGAAGACAATTTGGTAGTTCCTTACAAAGATGTTCTCTTGCCATATAATCTAGCAATCACATTCCTAGGAATTACCCAATTCAGTTGAAAACTTATTTCCACACAGATGCCTGCATTTGGATGTTTACAGAAACTTTATTCATAACTGCCAAAAACTGGATGCAACCAAATGTTCTTAAATAGGTGAATGGTTAAACTGTTGTAGGTCTATACAATGGATTATTATTCAGTGATAAAAATAAATGAGATCTTAAGCCAGAAAAAGACATGTAGGAATATAACATGAATTGTTAGTGAAAGAAGCCAGTCTGAAAGTGTCACATTCTGTATGATTCCAAGTATGTGACATTCGGGAAAAGGCAAAACTATGAAGATAATAAACAGATCTGTGAACAAGATAGCATCTAAAGATCACAAGAAGTCAACAAACCTGCATGCAGTGGGGGATGGTGATGACTCTGACCCCCTATCTCAATGATTAACTGAAATTACATCTCTTTTTCCCTTTAAAAACTTTCATGGCTGAGCAGAATCTTTGAAGACGGTTTATGTAGGACAATGAGTCCACCAATTGCCCAGATTGCTGACATTCTGATTAAAAGCAAATTTCCTTTCTACCAACAACTGCCTCCCAGGTATTGATTTTCAAGCAGTGAGCAACCAGACCTGAGTTCAGTAACATATGCATGTGTTGGGGCAGGGTGTAAATGGGAAATCACTGTACCTTCCCCTCAATTTTATTGTGAACCAAAAACTGCTGTAAAATTTTTAAAGAAAGAGTAAAAAAATAAATAAATCCATGAAGCACTATTGAACTGTGCCAACAACAAGGATGTATTATTCAGATATCCCTTCAAAGAACTTGCCATTCAACTATAGGGAGTGTGGTTGACCTACAGCCTTCAGCTGAATTATCTTTAGGATCTGCCTCAGCATTTATGCTGAAACCATGGTATTCCCAGGTTACCCCAGACAATAACTGAGCATGAGGGTTTGGCCATTTCTGTCCACTCCTGATCTCAATTGTGCTTCACTGAAGACTTAATCTGACACAGGACAGAAGGGCAGATGGTGGAGAAGTGGATGGATGAATGCTAAATGACTTAGCAGGATGGGAAGTAAAAGTTGTTTTTGAGAACTAATTGTGAATGTGATTTATGTATAAGAACCCAAGGAAATATTCAGAATTACAAACCCCAGTGAAGTAGTTGGAAGCTGGAGGAGTTGAGTTCAAATCAGGAAAAATGACTGAACATAAAGGAATAGTTAGCCTACTGAGTCTTCTCCACAAAACCTTCTAGCCATGCATTCACTTCCTGCCTACAAATGCAGGATGCATATTTGGATAAACTGACACATAGAAAAACTGAAATATGATTCATCAAATAGATAGGTGAGCAAGGGAGCAACACAAATATATAACCTATTTACATAAATTATTGTTGACATTCAAATAATAATAATAATAAAGTTTGTAATACTAATGAGAAGAATGAAATTCTTTTACAAAGGAGTTATGGGTTGAATTCTGTTCCCTCAAAATTCATATGTTGAAGTCCTAACCCTCAGTACATCAGAATGTGGACTCATTTGATTATAGTATCTTCACAGAAGTAATCAAGCTAAAATAAAGTCATTAGGGTGGGCCCCGATCCAGTATAACTGGTAGCCTTATAAACTGGAAAAATTTGGAAACAGATACACACACAAGGTAAATGCCTTATGATCATCAGTCAGAGACCAGGGCGATGTGTCTACAAGTGAAGGAACACCAAAGACTGCTGCTAAACCACCCAGAAGAGAGACAGGGAACAGATTCTTCCTCAACCCTCAGAAGGAACCAAATGGGCAAAACCTTGATTAATTTCTAGGCTTCAGAACTGTGAGACAACAAATCTGTTGTTTAAAGCCACCAGCTCGTCATACTTGTTATGGTAGCCCTTGCAAACTAACATAGGGGGTAACATTTCACTTAATTAAAATTTAGTAATCCCTATCGTCAAAAAGATTACAAATGTCCATCTGTTAATGATGAGATGTGATGAGATTTTTTTTGAATTTCATCTTTGAAAATGTCTTCTTGCTAAGATAGGTACTGACGAATACTTTTATCAATCAATGAGCATATGATTTTAATTGAGCTTATTCAAGGCTTGGAAGACACTCATCAAATTCTCTTAAATTCCTCTATTGATATTTGCCTTTTAGCATATCATTATGTTGCAGATTAATCACTTCCGACTGCAGGTGGGGTAAAAGCTCTTCAATTGAATAGTTAAATATATTTTGAAATATGGAAATTTCCTTTGCATCTGCACTGAGGGCTGAAAAACAAAGCTGCTGGAACTGTGGTTTGAGCTCAGAAAATACATCTGCTGGGGAGGTATGGTGGTGGCGGTCTCACTTTTTCTTTTTTATTTATATTTATTTATTTTTAAAACATCTTTATTGGAGTATAATTGCTTTACAATGGTGTGTTAGTTTCTGCTTTATAACAAAGTGAATCAGTTATACATATACGTATGTTCCCATATCTCTTCCCTCTTGCGTCTCCTTCCCTCCCACTCTCCCTATCCCACCCCTCTAGGTGCTCACAAAGCACCGACCTGATCTCCCTGTGCTATGAGGCTGCTTCCCACTACCTATCTATTTTACATTTGGTAGTGTCTATATGTCCATGCCACTCTCTCACTTTGTCACAGCTTACCCTTCCCCCTCCCCATATCCTCAAGTCCATTCTCTAGTAGATCTGTCTTTATTCCCATCTTACACCTAGGTTATTCATGACCTTTTCTTTTTTTTTTCTTAGATTCCATATATATGTGTTAGCATACGGTATTTATTTTTCTTTTTCTGACTTACTTCACGCTTATGACAGACTCTAGTTCCATCCACCTCACTACAAATATCTTAACTTTTGAGAGTGTGGCAAGTATATAAAGCAGTTTGATATTCCTGGTGATTCAAACAACATTAGTTTTCATCTAAATGACATTGTAGTATAAATTTTGCATATCAGCACAATATTTTGCCTTGTAATTTTAGGTTGAATTCATTTAAAGAACATTATCAAGTCTGTAGCAAAAGCTTATTTCCAAAGCTATTCAGTGGTTGATAACAGTAGTTGAGGACAGTTCTCTTTCATAAAAATTTCAGTGTTGGCCCTGAGTCCAAAAAGTTGCAATAAAATTTTCTAATTTCTACTCCATTAAACCCTTGTGTACTAGGACAAGTCCAAATATTTAATTTTTATTTCTGATAAAAAGGTATACAACTAATGTTGATTAAGCCCATAAGATCAAATGAAGGTCACCATTGAGCCTACTGGTTTAATTATACATGAGATTCAAATAACTTTTGCAAATTTACCTGCTGATAAATAACACAATGAATAGGCATTACGCTTTTTAAGTTCTAACATTTGTCCAATTACGCTTTTTTCTGTCCCACACATATTTTTATGCTCATCAGTTGTAATACATCTCTCAATTCTTGGCTGTAGCTGTTCCACATAAGCTTTTCATAGAGGCTAACTCTTTAATCACTTCAAGTTCAGCACTGGCCTCTCAGATAAACAAAACAACTAAATAGTAATGGTAACATCTGTCAATTCATCAAGAACCAAGGAAAACCATTAGAAACTCTCTTTGTTTTTTAACTGCCTATTGATGTTGCTCCTGATGCCCTCAACTTGTAAAGCCACTATTATAACTGAAGGTTAATAGTCTTAAACAAGTTTATTTTCTCTGAATACATTTCTTCAGCCTTTGTAATCAAACATGATTTAATTAACTCACCACAGGTAAAAGGCTTTCACTTCTTGCCTAACAAATGAGTCACTTGGAAACTTACTTTGCTTGTAGCCTCATTTTGACATTTGTGTGTGTGTGTGTATGTGTGTGTGTGTGTGTGTGTGTGTGTGTGTGTGAAAAATCCACTGTGATGAAGTATTCTGCTTTAACCGTTCTAATTTTTCTGACCATTTTTTGTGAGTTGGTAAAACTCCATGTATATTGTATTATTTCAGCCCAACTAGAGTATAGTTGCATAACTAAAATGCTTTGCTGTATAATTATGTAACAAAATTATCTACACTCCCCAAAAGCATGGCATTTGAAGTTCACTTTTCTTTTTCGTTTTGTTTTGATAGATATGCACTAATAATAAATACAAGGAAAAAACACCGTATTATGATTATATATGTGACATTCTAAATGCTGTCAAATTAAAACTACATCACTGTAATTTGTAGTAAGTCCAACAGCAGTGTAAAACAATGAGAGCTCAAATACAATCTCAGTCACAACTACTCAGCCACAACTGATTTTATAGAATAAAAGTAGCCAGAGACAATACATAAGCAAATGACTTTGGCTGGACTCCAATAAATGTTTATTTATAAACAATTAAATTTGAATTTTATATAATTTTCATCTGTCAAAAAATCATTAAAAAATCATTAAAAGATGTATAAAAAAAAACATTCTTAGGGCTTCCCTGGTGGCACAGTGGTTGAGAGTCCGCCTGCTGATGCAGGGGACACAGGTTCATGTCCCGGTCTGGGAAGATCCCACATGCCGCGGAGCGGCTGGGCCCGTGAGCCATGGCCGCTGAGCCTGTGTGTCAGGAGCCTGTGCTTCGCAACGGGAGAGGCCACAACAGTGGGAGGCCCGTGTACCACAAAACAAAACAAAACAAACAAACAAACAAAAATTCTTAGCTTATGGTCAGTACAAAAATATGTAGTGGACAGAATTTGCTGACGTGTCATCTGTACAATGTAAAATTAAATTCTTAGTCCCATTCTAACATGCAGCAGCACAGCTAGGCTTGTAAATTGCACATGGAACTTTGAAATATTTCTCTTTGGAACAGTTATTTTTCTATATATCTCAGCATTTGGAGGGCTGTCCTCCAACCAAATGCCTAGGTTCCATCTTAACATTCCTCACACCCTCATAGGACATAAACAAAAGCACAGAGCTGCCAGCCATTTTATGAATTGGCAACCAAGAAATACCAAATATGAAAGCCTTTATCATAAAAAACAAATAAAAAATAATAAAGTAATCAGGAAACAAAGATTCAGAGGAAAAATATAGGTAAGGACATCTAATAGAAAATAGAGGAAAGTAGTGGGGGAAAGAAAGGCCAAGAAGAGAATCATTTCAGGATGTCCAATATTCAACCAACATGAGTTTGAGAAATGAAGTTGGAGTGAAGAAATGTACCACAGAAGTAACAGTTAAAATTCATCAGAACCAAATTTCTTAGGTTTCCATTTCCAGAGGGACCATGGTATGTCTAATATAATGAAAAAAAATACCTAATATATACATCATAATTTGTATATAGTCAAATATAGACAGGAGATCTAAAGCTTGCATTGAGGAAACTAGGAAAGTAACGACAAAAAGAATATAAAGAAATAAACAGAATATATTTGCCTGCAAATAACTGTGATTTAAATGGCATAAATCTTTGCAAGAACAAAATATGAAATAAAACAACAGGGAAATTTTTACATTTCTGAGAAAAAATTCTTTCCAACCAGGAAATCTGTAATTAAGAAACTTTACAATTTGCAGGATCTTTAAATATATATTGCCTGTGCTTCCTTTAAAAGGAAGCCATGGAATGCTCAAAATGAATAAACAAACCAAAAAAATTAAAGATGAGACATGAGATCCAGTTAATGAAGAATTTAACATAGAAAAAAAAAAAGACTTTTTCCTGAAGATGGTAAAGGGAATATCTAAGGTATCTTCTGTGTAGTAGGTCTAGTAAAAAAAAGGTCTGGATAGAAGAAAAAAGGCAGAAGGATCCTTGAAAGATACCTCCAAGAAGAGTAAACTGGAATTAGTCATCTAATTTATGCATTTGACTGTATCGAAAGAAATTTACAGTTGAAGAATTTTGAGAAGTATTTATAAAAGAAGAAATAAATACTAAAGAACAGCAATAAACAAGGATATATTAATCCAAAGTTTTGGGGGTGATGGCAAACCCAATTGAAAGGAAAAACAATTATAACATTGTATTGTACTTATAAGCAATATTTATTTAGTCATCAAGTATAGATGTCAAATTATTATATAATTTTTATTGGGAGCTTTGGAGGGGAGAGAAAATTGACTGGAGTGGGGAGGGGTTGTAAAATAGATTACATTTTTCCATAGGTGAAAATCAGTACATAATATGTAAAGCTAGATAAAAGGAAATAAAGAACCAAGAGAATATACATATCATATAGAATTATGTAAGTAAATATTAAAGTACTTATTGAAAGATATTAAAATGGTTGCCTATGGATAGTAAAGGACCAGATTGGGGACTTTCAAAACTATATTCTGCATTAATTTGCATCTCCTGTAAATGCTTTGATTCAGGACTCAGAATGATCAGGCCCAGAGCCTCTGATTGCTTGCCGGGCAGCTTGGCCTGAATTTTAGCCTCCTTTCCTCAGGCACCATTCCGAGTGATTCTAATACAGATGGTTCTTACATCACAATGGGAAACAAAAATCTGTATAGTATATTCCAAAATTCAATGTGTTTCTAATGTATATGCTTATCCTTAAAATTGCTCAATAATCCAACAAATATAATAGACCCAACATTGTAGGAAGTAGTCTGTCATCTAATATAAAGGATATTTTTTCTCTCCACACATACATCATAAGGATAAATCAAATAAAAAATATTCTATACAAATGCCAAAGTGTCATATTACAGAGCACTCGGAAATTATTAATTTGAATGTAACTGTTACCACTTGAAAGAATGTATAACTACTTCATGTAGTAGTTATCTTTTTCACATACTAAATTACTCCAAAATGAAGTCCAAAACAACAAAAAAAATTGTTATCTCAAAGTCTCTGTGCTTCAGAAATCAAGCTGTGGCTTGGCTGGCTTGTTGGAAGCATTTAGTTCCTCATGAGCCTTTGGCCAGGGATATACCTCAGTTCCTTCCCATGTGGATCTGTCCAAAGATATCTCTCAACATGGCATAGTGCTTCATCAGAGTTCCAGCAAAAGAGAGAGAGCTACCAAGGCTACCAAGTCAGATTTTTTGTTTGTTTGTTTCATAATATAATCGTGGAAATGACATCACCTCATTTTATTATATTTTGTTAGAAGCAAGTCACTGAGTTGAGCCCACACTTCAAGGATGGTGATTGCCTAATACTGTGCATACCAGAAGGCAGTCATTGAAGGCTATCCTTGGAAGCTGCCTATCATTCTACTTATTCAACAAGTCACCGTGAGCAGCCCCTTGTCAAATGCCAAGAAGAAAACGGGGTTCTCAGCTCTACAATCAAAGGCACCTAAATTCTGTGAATAACCTGAATAAATCTGATAACATATTCTGAGCTCCACATTAGAACTCGGCCCAATTTGGATTGGATACCAAGAACTCGGATACCTTGATTGCAGCCTTTGAGACCCTGAGCAGAGAACCCAATTATGTCCTGACCAGAATTCTGACTTACAGAAATTGTGAGATAAAGAGCATTGTTTAAGCCATTAAGTTTGTGATAATTTGTAACATGGCAACAAATATTAATACACATCCCTTTCAAGGTAATTTTTGAACCCGGAACTACTTTCAATATATTTCAACTCATTCTTTTTGTACTGACAACTGTAAATAACCGAAGTTTTAGGCATTTTGCATGAGCTTCCTAAAATATTTTCTATTCCAACACATCATCAGTTTATCTTATTTTTCAATATTGTATCCATTATAGCAACAAATAAGTCACATATTTTAATGTCTGCAGCAAACTAAACTTTGAAATATATGTTGCCTATAGTCAGTAGGGATACTATTTAATAAATTATTTGTTCATTGCACTAATGGTTAATTTATTTATTTTATAACTCATATAAATCTATGTCTGTGAATTGTTAATGACTAGAGGATGTAACTGGACATAGTGAATGAGAGTTGATTATAAAGTTTAAAAGTTAAAACCTTGATTGACAACTTTCTGCTCTAATCTGTGTCATATATTAACTAAATGATTGAATTTTTTAAGGTATATTTGTGATTTTTCTTTACTAATATTTACGTAAATATTCTGCTATATTTCCTCTTTGTTTTGACATAAATTCCTAGAATATAGCAATGTGTCAACAAGGAATTCTGCCTATATTTAAAGGGACTGTATTGAAACAGAAAATAAAACTGTCAGTATTTTGTTCAGTCCTTACTTTTAACTGTAAATACAAATCTATGTAAACCATATTTAAATGTATTTCAATGAGAGATATTTGACTTGTTCATGAATCCATGCTATATAGATTCCTTTAGAACTGTGGGTCTTTCACACTAGGTAGGATTTATGCTTCTTGAAATGATTATAAAATGTACAGATAAAAAGTGATACTCAATATAAGAAACATTATCTCTGCATTAGGTTGTCATTTAAGTTAAAAAAAAAAAGTCACAAATGTGGAGGCTTGAATGCTCAGCCATTTAAAGGTGGGCAAGACTGAAAAACAACCTGATAATGCATGTGACTAGAATAAAAACACCAAATGACTATTTAGTTCTTGGAAAGCTCTGTAGAAACTGGATATACACATCAGGAAATAAACCACATTTTCTTTGTATGCTCTACTGATTTCAAAGGGAAAATTCTATTTTGAACACTTTCATATTACCACATTGCCTAAGGAAGCAAAGTCAATTAAGTTTATAATGTAAACCTTATATATAAACTTAGCTGTTTCAGCAGACATGTAAAAGGAATCAGGTAGAAAATATTAAAGCCTTAGGTTAAAGAAAAAAAAATCATTTATCTTGTCTATCTCCATACCTTTAAAGAATGTTTTTTATTCCACCCAGATATCAAAGATTTTACGTGGTCTGCAATATCCAGGGGCTATATTGATCTACCCAATTAATGCACCACATCCAATACAAGAGGTACAACTGGGGCTACCATTTGGTTAAGTTTACATTAATTCTCTATTATCTGTCATAGTGCACTTGATTTTCCATAAGGCAATATGAATGAATTGAAATAAGATATGATAGTGATCACCATCCATACATCCTTTATGATGCAACGCTTTCTGCAGTTCCTCCTGGAACACTGTGCTGCATTTTCTTTACTATTTGGGCATGGGGCAATTTCAGAGGCTTACACTTTGCCATTTTTACCATAATGGCCATTTAGCTGCAGGTCAGGAAACCAATGTGAGAGCTTTGCCAGCTGCTTAGAGTATTTTAATTATCCACTTAGGAATGAAGAAAATATAAGTTTTTCAGCAGTCTCATTGGTCTCACTGAGAGCAGGACTGGGGCCAAAGTTAATTTATCACTTGGTCATTCATAAGCCCACACTCAGAAAACATATTATGGTAGTTCAGGGCCTGGTTACCTAAGGGAGTTCCTCTGAGACTTCCTGAAAAATCAAATTGTTTTAAAACATATTATTATTTACAATAAGAATAAAAAGAAAAGTGTGGCACATTTACATCCCTTCCTTATTCCTTTGAGTAAATTCCTAATTTTAATGTCCCAATAATGGGACAAAATGTCTAAAGATAACTGAGTACAAACCTTTATCAAGGAAGTGTGTACTGTGTCATTTACTTAATCTTTCAGTTAGTTGACTTGGGTATTTGTCATTAAAAGTTCTGCATTAAGAAATGCATGAGTGTTGTGCAAAACAATGTGCTACTCCCGGACAGAATAAGCCCACATATAAAAACACACTTGTAAAATTATGAGAAGACTGGCTTTTGAAAAAGCTAGAAATCAGCATTTTAAAAAATAAATTTTCCAATAGAAATAAATGTTTTACACTATTTTAAACCTTGGAAAGGTCAGTCCATAAATTAAAAATAATTTAAAGTTGTTTTTCTGAAAAAATGTAAAATATCAGTTTTTCATTGAGTTGAAAGTTAACTACAGACCTACAGCTATGTACTAGACACTGATATTCCAATAATACCACTTCTCTCTAACGAACAAAAACCTAAGTTCTTTGCTCATGTCAAAATGGCAGGTTTTAATAAGTACATTTTTATTCACATTGTTTAATATTTTAGTCATTATTCTTTGTCAATTCCTAACAGGTAATGATTATCTGAAACTTCTATCCTATTGTATCTAATTTATGCATATCTCAAGTTTCTTATTTAGCAGTCTGTGTGCTTGTTGCATTCAACTCTCTTTCAATTAAATGGTTATTGACTTGGGACTATCTCAAATGAGAAGCTTGACTGGTAAAACTACCCCCTTAACCTTTTATTTTGTTTTCCCAGCACTGATTTCCTTTGGTCATTTTTGAGAAATCCCAGAAATAATATGTCAGAGAATATGCAAGTAATAAATAAATTGGTATTGATGACAAGTGTGGTATCGATACAAAATGTCAGGAATAATTTGAGTGCCAATTTAATTTTAATATTCTATTAAAATCTATGATTCAATAAACATTTTGTAAAGTTTTAAAATGTGTGCAACTTTCTATCAGTTACTTTTATTTACAGAGGGAATTTTTGCAACAAACCATAGGGACATAATTTTGAAAATTACAAAAGTTTAACTAATATTTGTACAATATCTAAATATACACATTTCTGGATACACGGATTGTACCATGGTGTCTGAAAACTATTAGGTACTTGATAAATCATAGAATTAATAAATGCAGGGATACACTGAAGAGAAATTAAATTGGATGTTATTTTATTTTTTTATTCAGAATAGCTTCAAAACATCAGAATAGTTCCATTATTAAAGCATCTTACTATGTTGTTATTTCCAGACTATTGATTAAAGTAGCGATGGCAAATGTCAGTCTGTATGGCAAATTTGACATTTACAAATAAAGTTTTATTGGAACACAGCCACACTATTTAGTTTCCTGTATTGTCTCTGGCAGATTTCTCATTACAATGGCAGAACTGAGACCATATGATCCACAAAGCATAAACTATTTCCCATATGGTCATTTATAGAAAAGTTTGTTGACACCTAAATTAAAGGACTAAACCTATTGCTTAGGGATTCTGTAGTCCCTAAACATTCTTATTATATGTAAGTAAAAAGTTGAAATAAATGCTATTCCATTATTGAGCGCTTTGGAACAGGGTTAACAATAACAAAAAGGGTTTTGATCTGATAGCTACTAGTGTGTAGAACATTTATTTTGTACTAATTAATTCATAATAGAATGATCATAGCTATTTTAAAATCAACAGGTGGAAAAGGTCATTGATTCTACATTGGGGATTTTCATATATGACAGTGTTTTTCAGTGATGAATCCATATGAAATTTTTAGAAAGAAAAATGTTTTGTGTTACCTCTTAGCCATCATTTCATTGAAAGACCTATGTAAGCCTCAATAAATCTAGGATTGCTTTCAGAATTTTTACTTCAATTTAAAATGTGTATAGTACCTTATATCTGCAAATATAACAGTTTTGTTAGTATCTTAAAACTAACTGTAAATTTTGATCTCTAAACTGTGTCATTGTTATGAGGTATCTAAATAAAAAAGAAAAAAAGTTAATTTTGTTCTCTAAGCTACTAAAGTTAGCTATTCCAATGACAGTTCAAATTTTTTCACTTGAAATTGGTTACTTTATTACACAAATTATAATAAAATAAATTGAGTCATAAAAAAACAGTCTAAGGAGGAAAGGAAGAGCCAAGAGATGTACTTTACTAAAAAAATATAATTACTTCTAGGAAAACTGACAAACCATTTGGGTCCAGATAGTTCCTAATTACTCACCTTTATTTTTATCAAGAGATATAATGTGTTTCCAAGTATATTAAATGTTATTTAATAAGTAAAGTTATACATTAATTTGAATGTTAATAGCTTTAAAATTTTTAATTTAAATTAATTTTATTTAGTCACTAACCCTGCATTGAAGAAAAAGAGTAAGCTTTATACTTTCTCTTTTATATATAAAGTACAAATCTATATACATTAAATGAAAAGATACACAGCATATCTATAGTATTAGGGGGAAAAAAAGCTTTTTCAAAGACTTTTGAGGAGGAAGGAAATTAAGAAAGATTGAGAAATACTGAATGGTACAAAAACTATTATGTTCCCATGGAAATGCAAAATGAGATACTGTAACTGTAAGGTATTTTTTGACTTCCCAAAGTGAAAGATGCATACTGAGGCAGTATTTCTCATGGTTTATAATGAAAGCAGCTTTTGGTTGAATTCTGAGAATCTTAAGGTTTTTCTTATTAAGTCAATGTAGTAAGCACATTCTAATTTCTGATTATATTTATCTTTGCATATAATCAGATTTTGGGTTTTCTTTTCAGTGACTGGACTGAAAGTGATTATTGCCCTGCATATGCAGGATGAGAATCCTCTTAAAAGGTTTCATAACAATCCTTTGATCTTCACAGTTTTTCTTGAGATTAGTTATCTTCCCTGAGCCCATAACTGTTTTTCAAGGCATCCAGTGCCTTGAAATTCATCCCATTCTTTGATAACTATTATTGGTTTCCTACTGCATAAGTATCACAACCACTCTTTACTCCAATGCATTCTCTGTCACCTGTATTGTCAAGATAGACCATATTTTGCATCATAAAGCACACCTTAGTATTTAAAAGTTTGAAAAGGTTAAATTAGAACTAAATAACAGAAAGGTATCAGAAAAATTTTAAATATTTGGAAGTTAAATGATATACTTCTCAAAATTAATTGTTAAAAAAGGAACTTAATAAGAAGTACAAAGTTGAAAAATTCACATCACCTGTTTTTAAAATTTACTGTAATGGAAAGTAATTTGTGTTATTTTAGTAAAAGGATAGATATATAAATCAATAAGTTACCAAGGAGTCCATATAAAGACCCACATGAAAGTAGCCAGTTACTTTTTGAAAAGGTACAGAGCCATTCAATAGAAAAAGGATAAGTTTTTCCAAAATGGTACAAAATAATTTAATACCTAAATGAAAAAATCATATTAGCCTAAAATTATACCTTAAAAATTAACCCAAAATGGATAATAGACATAACTATAAAATGTAAAATATGAGAAAAAATTGTGTGACTGTGTGTTTGGCACAGAGTTATTCTAAGGAAAGTACTGTTGTGATAGTCACCAGGAACAAAACAACATAATTATCATCTCAATGATTTTATATGTTAGAATTAACTGATACAAAATATTATGAATGAGAGAGGGGAGATCAAGGTAGCAGAGTAGGAGGATTCAGAGATCACTTCCTGTAATGAACGTATCCAAAATATGTCTATATTTGGAGCAATTCTCAGTGAAAATAAACTGGCAACTAATAGAAAGACTCTTCTAGAATCAAGGCTGTAAGAAAGATCCACATGAACTCAGGTAGGGAAAGGAGAGAAGCAAACAGGTCTGGACATGGGCACCCGGGAGGGAACACAGTTGGAGGAAGGGATTACATGGACTTAAATATCCTTCCTGGAGAGCAAGTGGTTCAATCCACATACTGGGCACTCCATCCCTGGCTGGTCCAACACTTGTAAGATGAGTCCCCTTCAGTAGTCTGAAAACCAGGGGGACTAACAGGAGAACTGTAAGAAACCTAGACCCTTCTGGTGAAGAGTGTGCACAATCTTGCTTACACCCATAACAGGCCAAAGGAAGCAGACTGAAACTGCCTGGGATTCTGGCTGGTTTCCCCTCTCACTCCATGGAGCAGCTCCTCAATAAGGCAAGGGCTGCAGCAGCCAAGGGGAGTGCACAGTTGTGAGGGATGGGCCTGCTTAGACCAAGAAAGACATATGAATGGGGCTAAGGCAGCCATCGCTGGCAACGGCAGAGGCAGCAAATCAGGAGGGATCTGGAACTCTGACTGGGGCTGGACCACCACAGCCTGTGCCCTGACCCACACTGAGTACCCACTCCAACCCTTTCTGCCCCAGTACTGTGTCCCTCTAGGGTGAGGGAGATAATGCTGGGAGCAGGGAAAACACACACCTAGAGGGAACAGAACCAGCTGGGACACAAAGTGCAGAGCTTCTGCTCCAGCAACCTGCTACATACCTCCACTTCCAACAGGGTGGTGTTGGCCACTGAGACGAGGTGAAGCCTCAGTTCACACCTGGCTCTAACTCTAGCACCTCCATCTTCAGCCCCACTTCCTACCAAGGTGATAACTACAAGAACACCCTGAGGGAAGATATGACTTATGTTCATGTCAAATCCAGATCTCCCACCAAAAACACTGTACAGAAATGCAGACTGTACAGAGATGCTCCCACACAAGGAAACACCTACAAGACTGGGATGGGTAACAGCTTCACCTAATTTCATAGAGACAGAGAAAATTAAGCAAAATGAGAAGTCAAAAAAATTTGTTTCAAATGAAAAAACAGGAGAAAAACCCTGAAAAAACAATTATTGAAACAGAAATAATTTACCAGATAGAGAGTTCAAAGCATTCCACAAAATTCATCATCCATTCATGAAAAAACTCTCATCAAAGTTGGTAGAGAGGAAACGTATCTCTACATAATAAAGAACATTTATGACAAACCCACAGCTAACATCATACCCAATGGTAAAAAGCTAAAACCTTGTCCTCTAAAGTCAGGAACAAGACAAGGATGCCTACCCTTCCCACTCCTATCTGAGATAGTATTGAAAGTCATTGCCACAACAATTAGGCAAGGAAAAGAAAGAAAAGGCATCCAAATTGAAAGGGAAGAAGTAAAATTGTCACTATTTGCAGATGACAAAATACTACATATAGAAAACCCTAAAATCTCTGTGAAAAAACTATTATAACTAATAAATGAATTCAGTAAATTAGCAGGATACAAGATTAATATACAGAAATCTCCTGCTTTTCTTTACCCTGATAATGTGAACTATCAGAAAGAGAATTCAAGAAAACAATCCCATTTACAAATGCATGAAAAAGAATAAAATACCTAGGAATAAACTTAACCAATGAGGTGAAAGACCTGTACTCTGAAAACTGTAAGACACTGATGAAGAAAATTAAAGATGCTACAAAGAAATGAAAAGACAATCCATGCTCTTGCATTGGAAGAATTAATATTGTCAAAATTTCCATACTACTCAAAGCAACCTACAGATTTAATGCAATCCTTATCAAAATACCCATGACATTGTTCACAGAACTAGAACAAATAATTCTAAAATTCATATGAAACACAAAAGACCCCAAATAGGCAAAGCAATCTTGATGAAAAAGAACAAAGCTGCAGGTATCATGCTCCCTGACTTCAGACTATACTATGAAGCCACACTAATTGAAATACTATGGTAATGGAACCAAAATAGACACATAGATCAATGAAACAGAATAGACAGCCCAGAAATAAACCCACACACCTATGGTCAATTAAGATACAACAAAGGACGGAAGAATATACCATGGAGAAAGGACAGTCTCTTCACAAGTGGTGCTGAGAAAACTGGACATGTAAAAGAATGAAATTAGAACACTTTGTCACACCATATAAAAAATAAACTCAAAACGGATTAAAGACCTAAATATAAAACTGGAAACTATAAAACTAGAAAAAAAAACATAGGCAGAACACAATTTGACCTAAAAACATCACAATATTTTTTTGTATCTGTCTCCTAAGGCAAAGGAAACAAAAGCAAAAATAAACAAATGATACCTAACTAAATTTAAAAGATTTTGCACAGCAAAGGAAACCATCAACAGAACAAAAAGACAACCTACCGAATGAGAGAAAATATTTTCAAAGGATATGATGGATAAGCGGTTAATATCCAAAATATGCAAACAGGTCATACAACTCAAAATTTAAAAAGCAAATAACCCAATTAAAAAATGGAGAGAAGACATGAACAGACATTTTCCCAAAGAAGACATACAGATAGCAAACAGCCACATAAAAAGATGCTCAACATCTCTAATCATCAGATAAATGTAAATCAAAACCACAATGAGATATCACCACACACCTGTCAGAATAGCTATCATCAAAAAGTCTACAAATGTTGGTGAGTTGTGGAGAAAACGGAACCCCTGAACACTGTTCATGAAAATATAAATTGGTACAGCCACTATAGAAAGCAGTATGGAGGTTCCTCAAAAAAAAAAAAAAAAACAACCCTAAAAATACAACTACCATATGATCCAGCAATTTCACTACTGGCTATATATCTGAAGAAGACAAAAAAATTCATTTGAAAAGATACATGCACCCCAATATTCATAACAACATTACTTACAATAGCCAATATGTGAAGAATCCTAAGTGTCCATCAACAGATGAATGGATAAAGAAGATGTGGTAAATATATACAACAGAATATTACTCAGCCATAAAAAATAATGAAATTTTGCCACTTTCAGCAACATGGATGGACCTGGTGGGTATTATGCTTAGTGAAATAAGTCTGACAGAGAAAGACAAATACTGTGTTTTCACCTATATGTGGAATCTAAAAAATAAAATGAGTGAATATAACAAAATAGAAACAGACTCCCAGACATAGAAAACAAGCTAGTGGTTACCAGTGGGGAGAAGGAAAGAAGGAGGGGCAAGATAAGGTGGAGATTAAGAGGTAATATAAAATGAATAAACTACAAGGATATACTGTTCAGCAGAGGGAAATATAGCCACTATTTTCTAATGATTTTAAATGGAATATAATCTATAAAAACATTGGATCACTGTGTTGTATAACTGAAATTATATAATAATGTAAATCAACTATACCTTAATAAAAGAATATATAAACAAGAAAAATATTATGTGTGAAAGGAACTAAAAAAGTGTATATTACCTAATTCCATTTACATAAAGTTGAATATAGACAAAGCTCTATCTGTAGCGTGCATTATCAAAGAGCATGATATCACACCCAAAGAGTCAAAATTAGTTCTTGGGGATGAAAAAAATCTTTCTCTTGATTATTTATAAAGCACAGATATACAGATAATATAAAACAAATACATAGTTACACAGATGGGCAAGAGAGGAAATAAAATGTCTACAAACATTTCTTGGGGAAGGAGAGATTTTAAAAAGAGTTGACAAACACTGATTTATAGTGACACCTTTGGAGTAGTTTGAGTAACAGTTAGGTTAATCCAGTGTTGGGGTACTGGCATGCTGGAAAATATGAGGTGAGTTGGGACAGCAGGGTTGAAATTGAGAACAGCAAAGTAGTTAAAATAAATAATGAGAAGGACCCTGATATATTGTTGGGTTAACAGGATAAACAGAACAAGGCATTACATAAGAGCTCTTGTCAAAGTTAACAAATGTATCCTAGTGAGTGTAACAGAAATAATTAGATCAAAAATTAAGATATGTAGGGACTTCCATGGAGGTCCAGTGGTTAAAACTTCACCTTCCAATGCAGGGAGTGACTGTTCAATCCCTGGTTGGGGAGCTAAGATTCCACATGACTTGGGGCCAAAAAACCAAAACAGAAAACAGAAGCAACATTGTAACAAATTCAATAAAGACTTTAAAAATCATCCACATCAAAAAAACTTAAAAACAAATTAAGATGTGTGACTTTTTTGTTAGATTTTATGATTTCTAAGGTGAAGCAATTCCAAGTAATAACAAATTTCAAAATTTAGAGTATAGTAAAAAATGGTCAAGAAACAAACGATTCCCTTATGACATTCTCTGACACTCACAGTAGTTATATTAGTTTCAAGAACAAACCCATAATTTCTGTATTGTTAAATTTTGGAAGGAATTTAGCAATACTTGACTAATTATCTTTTATGGAAATCAATGCCATTTTGATGTTAAAGGATATATTTTTGTGTTTGCTAATCTGTTAGTTATTAAAAAGAAATTTGAGTTAGTAAAGAATATAAAAAAAGAGTTTAGAGTTTATATATAAAGACTAATATTAACATATAAAATAAATTTATATATTTACCCATTTACAACTACATAATTTGTATTTAAAAATATGCAAATGTATATTAAATGTCTATATATATAACTATTATTATGTGTTTATTAGGTAATAAAAGATAAGCAAGTTATAATGCAAAATACTTTTTGTAAGAAAGAGGATGACTTAATTCACAATACCAATTCTTTTTATTCTCTAACAAAATGCCTATGTTTGCCTTAGAACTCATTAGACTGATAATATATCCAGTGAAATATAATTTAACTTTTAATTAAAAGATCACTTACAGGATTTAACATTTTATTGTGATAGCTAAAATGAATTAATTTCAAGTGAAAGAACTATATATACTTCAGTGTAAGATAAATTATAATTACATAATTATACCAAATATTATATATAAATTAAAATTATATTTTATTTCAATTATAACCTGAAGCTATTATCTTGATATATGACATGATTACAATTAAAGTTAAGTAGTTACTATGATATGTCTTGCTGAAGATATTAACAGCATATTAAAAATCCCAGCCAATGTTATTAGTACTTTAAATATAATACTCAGAATGCAGTAGGTACTAAAATAGAGCTCTTTTAAGAAGAATTAACTAGTTTATATGGTTCTTAATAATTTTTTAAAATAACTTTAATGTTTTCATATGTTGGACTGGAACAGTATTCTTAGGACAGCCTAATGTCACATATTATTTAATTTCTTTTAAAATGCTTGGGGGACTTCCCTGGTGGCGCAGTGGTTGAGAGTCCGCCTGCCAATGCAGGGGATATGGGTTCGTGCCCCGGTCTGGGAAGATCCCACATGCCGCGGAGCGGCTGGGCCCGTGAGCCATGCCCGCTGAGCCTGCGCGTCTGGAGCCTGTGCTCTGCAACGGGAGAGGCCACAACAGTGAGAGGCCCGCGTACAGCCAAAAAAAAAATAAATAAATAAATTTAAAAATAATAATAATAAAATAAAATAAAATGCTTGGGTATAACACATCACATCATTTAAAAAATGTACATAAAGTAATTCCATTTCCAAAGCACTTGCACAGAGCAAATTTTACCAAATATAAAACAAGGGCTTTCTTTGTTAAATATTTACCAGTATTGACCAAAATACTGATCAATAATTTTGTTTAAAATTGAATTGAGGAGTTCATTTTCTGAGTTGACAAATTGCAAGGGAAATAAACTGGAATACTAAACAGAGAAATGCTCAAAATAATGTACAAATATACACACTGGAAGTAATTTTATGTTACTGAAACCAGAGAAAATTACAATAAAATATGTAAACATACAAATATATAAAATAGGTTAAAATACCTAGATTCTTTAAATTATAAATTAATAAGCTAGAAAGTCCTCACTAAATTTGAGAGAAAAAAATGAGGAAATTTGGTGGCAGTTTTCAATTTCACCACTTTGAATTTCATATATATATATAATCATATATATGCTTGTTAGGAAAAAATAAAGTACTTCTTTTAATAAGATACTAAAATGTGAAGAAATTACCTTGCTTCAAAATAATTTTTATATTTACAAAATACATAGCTCTATAATTAACATTGATAAAATAGAATTATCATACTTTAGACTTTATTTAGAAACAAATACCATCATAATTTCCATAATGACTTTTCTATGTGATATACTCATTTTTAAATTAATAGATTAAATGCTAGGTCTCCTTTGAAAAGATAATTTAATTAAATTACATACAAAGTTAGTTTTCTTAAAAATATTAGTGTTTAATATGCATATGGGTATATGTGCATGCATTTTGTATGTATGGTCTTTTTCCCCATTTTTCTTAACTATCCATAACAGATAAGTAGATGAGATTTCTTAGTACTTATACTTACTAAATGTATTCTTTTCAGTTATCAAAGGAATATTGTATATACATTTATACAAATTATAAAATTGATGAGTGAACTGAATAATAACAGTACTGAAGTCAAAGCAAGTTGTTCACTAATGGAACTTAATATTGGCTTACCTAGAAAAAATACTTAACTAATTCTTTTTTTTACAGAGGAGGAGTATTTCTTCTATAAGCTCTGTGTAATAGGCAGACTAAAAACTACTAGTAAAAATGACTGACCTGACTCTTGTTTCTGGCTATGATGGAATAACAGGTACCAGACTTACCCTCTAACCCAAAATGAATGATAAAGTAAATAAAATATGTGAAAAACTTTGGTGACACAGAAGAATGATCCTTGAGAGAAGTGAAACAAATGAGTTGAGCCTTAGAATTGCTCAGTTTCCTGAGGAAAGAGTCTCTAGTCTATAACACAGTGAAGACAAATCCCAGTGGTTTATGGCAACCTCTCTGATTTGAGTAGATTGAGAGTCTAAGAAGACTAGCATTCAAATGGCAGAGTAATTCAATGGAGAGAGTGTCAGAGACACACACCCAAAGAGAGAGAGAGAGAGAGAGAGAGAGAGAGAGAGAGAGAGGATGAGAGAGAGAGGTCCATAGACCTGCAGAGGATTCTCCTTGTCTTCAGCTGAGTATTGATTAGTTCATGCATGCTCATACGACTCAAAGTTGCTGAAAGGACCACCCAAAAGAAGCAAAGTGAAGAGTGCCAGAGGTCACACAGACCTAGCAATAGTTTATTTCCCCAATGGTATGAATAAAAAACTTGTAATTCATGGGGGATCTAAAAATCACAATTAATTCTTGGGGTAGAATGATGAGAAGTGTATTGCCCCGGGAATGAGGCAAATGAGCCTTAGAATAAGACTGCTGCTTTGGTTCTGCAGAACTATATTAAATGCTCAAGAATATTTTTAGGCATATAAAAATATTCATAATCATACAAGGTACACCTTATAATAATTGGCATCCAATTAAAAATTTTACAAAGAAGTAGGAAATTATACAGAATGAGAAGAAAAAAAATCAACCAAAATAAGCAGACTCAGAATTTACACAGATGGTATGTCTAAATAGTTATTGTGTTATACAGTGTTAAAAGATAAAGATTGAACATGTTAAGTAGAGACCTGAAAGTATAAAAAGATCCATCTTGAACTTTTAGAAATGAAAAATACAATGTATTTAAAATATTCTATAAATAATTAACAGTAGATTGTGAAATGCAGAGAAAGATTATTGAAATTGAAAGCATAAAAATAAAAACTACTGGAGAGAAAACAGATGAAAAAGAAATGAAGACAGTGAAATGTGGGGTAACTCAAGCAGCCTAATATACATGCAGTTAGAGTTTCCAAAGGAGAGGAAATAGAGAGGAATACAGAAAAAAAAATACATGTATATATAATTGCCAGGAATTTTCCAAATTTGATAAAATCCATAAACCCACAGATCCAAAAAGCTCAATCAGGCCCGAGTACAAAAAAAAAAAAAAGAAAAAAAGAAAAAAGAAGAAAAAAAGTGAAGACTACACCAGGAGGCAAGAATATACAGTGCAGAAAAGACAGTCTCTTCAATAAGTGGTGCTGGGGCTTCCCTGGTGGTGCAGTGTTTAAGAGTCTGCCTGCTGATGCAGGGGACACGGGTTCGTGCCCCAATCCGGGAGGATCCCACATGCCGCGGAGCGGCTGGGCCCGTGAGCCATGGCCGCTAAGCCTGAGCGTCCGGAGCCTGTGTTCCGCAATGGGAGAGGCCATAACAGTGAGAGGTCCGCGTTCCGCAAAAAAAAAAAAAAAAAAAAAAAAAAAAAGAATATGGTTTCCTGTTAAAATCAATATAATAAGCCTATTTTTATAACTTTTAGTATAATAAACATCATCCCTACAATATCACATATGCCACTTTGGGTAAAAAATAATTATTTTGTGTCATCAAAGAGGTGATACTCAATGAAACTGTTAAACATAAAGCAAAGTGGCTACTAGGACCAATTTTATCATTCATTGGGCACCTTGGATGTTCAATAAGTCATTAACAAGAGTAATGACTTTAATAAAAACATAATTTTCCATATTCACTCAGTGAATCAGATTAATATTGCATTTTGTGATTTTATGACATATAGTACTTAATCTACCTCAAGTTGCTCATTCTGCTTATATTAAATGCATCATAGTGATGTTGGTAAGAAAGTTGACTGGAGACTTTTCAAGAAATAAACTCAAAACACAAAAACACATGCACTACACACTGGTAGGTACTGCAAACCTCTAAAACTCTAATACTAATCATAATGAAATATAATATGTTAATATAAAATGCCAGGAGAAACAGTTTAATTAAAGCAATGTCACAGACAGTAATGCAGGTACCCAAAATTATTCTTAAGTGCCATATAAATTGAAATAATTTACTTCATTCTTTTGAGATAAGTACATCTGATCATCTGAAAATAATCTCAAATAACATAGAGAATGAATTTGGATATTCCACAGAAATGTATCGTTATGAATGCATTGACTATTTCCCAGTTATGTCTCTAAAGGAACATTATTTTATCTCTGTATTAATGAGACAGTATGTTGAAGCATTTATAATATTTAGATAATTATAAGGTGAAAACACAACAATATCACCAGATTCTTTTTTTTCCTCTCTCTTTTAAAATAGCACATTTAGACAACAAAGAGAAGCAAGAGTTATTTGAACAAAAAGGAAGAGGGAAAATAAAACTCTCACTCTTTGCAAATGATATGATATGATATGCTGTCTTCAATAGCACTTGCTGTCTGAGTCTCAGGTACTACCATTTATATAGTCAGGGCTGACTGGCATCCATGGGACAGTCTTTTCCTCTTCACTTTTAGTTGAGACCAATGCTTCTCAAACTGTCCGTTTGGTTTATCTGAGAAAGTATTTCTCCTTCACTTTTGAAAGAAAATTTTGCTGGATACAGAACAAAGTTGATGTTTTTGCTTGTTAACTTTTAATTTTTGTTCAACATTTTAAATATTTCATTCAATTCTCATCTCACTTACATGGTTTATGAAAAGAAGTCTGATATGATTTTTAACCTTGCTACACTATAAGTAAGGCCCCCCACACACACACACACATAACCACTTGGCTTCCAGATTTTCTCTCTATGGTTTTTTTGCAATTTGAGTATGATAGCTCTAGGTGTAGACTTTTTGGTTATTTATTCTGTTTGATGTCCCTTGTAGCTATAGTCCACTGTTATTAAACAGGACGCCTGTTGATGTGGTGATAAAGTGTAGGGGGAGAGGAAGCATTCAATAATCCTCTGATTGCATCTCAGTCTTAGTGATTCTGTCTGTGGCTGTGACCTTCACAAGCGCTTCTGAGCTTTTTTTTTTTTTTTTCCCCTACTCTTCTTGGATGAGACACAACGGATAGATTGAGATGGGTTATGTAATTTTCTACTCCCAAATCCAATAAGGCCCATGATGTCTTTTTGGAATCTTGCTGAGTAGGACTTTGTTGTGGAGAATGCTCTGAGATTACTTAAAGATGATTATTTTTCTTCTGGGAATATTTCAAAATGGCATTTTTTCCCCTGGACATAATTCAAAATTGTTACTGTTTCCATTCCCCTGGCCAAAGAGAGGATTTTTCTCTAATCTTGATTGTGAGAAGCTGGTGGAGCTCCTGGAGATAAAACCCATGAAAGTATGGTGGCCTCCCTTAGAATAGGCATCCAGGAGTTATTAACTCTCAAGTTTGTCCACACTTATCCTCCAGCAATTTGGCCAAGATACCATTTAATTGTTCCTTCCAGTTACTAGCTCCAGTGTATTCTACTTCAGGTAAGCTGATTTGTCTTCTCTGTATTTGCCTGCCTCTTCAATATTAGGGTAGTGGTTGGTTCTGTGACTTCAATTTACTGATGGATCAAAGAAAAGTTGTTGAGTTTCAGTTTGTTCAGTGTATCTCTTGTTATAAGGAACTGATGCTTTTAACCTTTATTATTTATATTCAGTCAATTCTTCCATGATGGATATATCACTTTGGCAGAAGCTTCAGAGGGATAATTTTATTGCTTTTATTTCTGAATTATTAGTTATATTATGAAAACAAATTCCTTCTTTTGAATGTGCATTGTTTTTCACTGGATCACCTAACGATGAAGTCAGAAACTAATTTGATGTGTAAAGAGAAGCTATGTTTTTACTTGAAATGACTATGAGAAATAATCAGTCAATAACTACAAAGTATATTTTCTTATATGTAGAATGTAAAACAAACAAACAAATATAACAAAACAGAAAGACACTCAAATACACAGAACAAACTAGTGGTTGCCAAAGGGGAGGGGGTGGAGAGAGGGGTGAAATAGAACAAGGGAATTAAGAGTACAAACTAGTAGTTACAAAATAAAAAAGTCACAGGGATGTAATGTACAGCACAGGAAACACAGTCAAGCTTTTATAACTTTGTATGATGTGTAATGTATAAAAATATAAAATCACTATGCTGTACACCTGAAACTAATATAAGTTAACTATAAGTAAATATATAAGTCAACTATAAGTATATAAGTCAACTTAGCTTCACAAAATATCTAATATTCATAAAGTAAGTTTCTAATGTATCAGATAAATAATAATATTTTAATTAACTATTAACTATGAGTGCAAAGTGAGAGATATATTTTTATATTAAGGGAACCTAATAATCACCTTTTCCTAAATAATTAGAAAGAAAATCTGGTTTCATGATTATTTTGTAAGTTCTCAACCTTACAACATATTTGATTGTTTTGTTTAAATTATTTTTATTATTACAACTGTAATTTTCCCATTAGCTCTTATTTATAAAAGTGCATTTTTTAAAAAATAAAGGGTTTGCCTAACATTTCACTATTGGTTTCTGAGAACATTATTAGTTTTCAACTGGTTGAGAAACTTTATGATCTAGGGTATAGTCATAATTAAACTATTAAAATTTTTGTTGAAAATGTTTATTTTTTGAGGGAGTACAAAGTTTCTTATGTATCAGCTAGATCAAATTTTATCATTAGTTGTTCAAATCTTCTATAGATTTACACATTTCTACTGCTTGAAACTTAGGTTAGTTTGAAAGATGTTGTTATGACTAACAGAAATTTGTATTTGTCAGTTTACTGTTTATATTTACAAAATCATATGGTCCAAATTGTTAAATTTTTACCATTAATTTCTTTAAAAACATTAATTGCTTATATTTATTCCTATTAATATTTTATCTTCAATTATATTTTGTCTGTAATTATAATAGTTTCTTTCTTTCTTTGGTTTAATGCTTTTCCCTACTATATTTGCTATATCCATGTGTCATTTTAACTATATCCCTTTACAGTAGCATATCCATTCTGATTATCTGACTTAGAGTAAGTGTTTCTCACTAGTTTTCATTGATCAAAATGTCCAATATGCTTAGATACATTTCTGCTATCTTACTTCAGGCTAATTATTTACCATGCTTCATCTCTATTTGTTTTCCATTTCTTTCTTGTGCTTGGCTAATTAAATTTTCTCTTGATGATTTTCCTCTTGGGTGGTTTATAAAAATTATTATTGTATTTCTATTTGTTTAGGGTTATCGCTAAATTTTAACAATTGTGCTTTAATTTATATTACAAAAATGTTGCAAAAACATTTATTAAATAGGTAGTTTAAGCATTTATTAATTTAAGGTAGTTTGGAAATTATACTTTTCAGAATTCAGGCTTCTTTACCACAAGAAGACTTACATAAATATTAGTCACTTATTTTAAAATATTAGGCATTTGTAAAGTATTAGGCAGTTCAACTATACTGTTGGGCCAAATTCTTCATTCCTCCCTGTATTCTAGCCCTTGGTTGTATAACTGTGTGTCCTTTCATTAAATTGCTAGTATATTTTCCCATTTCTTGACTTTGAGTTTGGTCATGTGACAATTTGATCAATAGGGTACAACAAAAATGGTGGCATGCCAGTTATAAGCAAAGCCCTCAAGAGTACTTCCATATTTTCACTTGTGTTTCTTAAGCATCTATTATCACCATAAGAATAACATACCTAGGCTAGCTAGCTGGTCCTCAGAGGAGGATGAAAGCCAAATGAACGTGAGCATGGCTTAGATCAACTGATCTCTAGGCTATACACTGAAACTCAAGCTATAGGATTATTTATTACTCTATGTTTCCAAGATTTTCTTCTCTCTTTTGACTAATAATTACTGTAGCTGACATATTATATATGGTAGTTTATTGACGTTTTGGAGATGGTCATGGAAGCAGAATTTACTACTATAGACTCACTGTATGATTATGGTTAAGGTTAGGAACAACAGCAACCAGGAAAAACAGCCAACCCTTCCCCAGAATTTCTGGTGAAAATTTCATTCCACAAGCTCCTGCCACTCAACTCTAAGACTACAGGACTAGAAACTACAGGATCAAAGAGAGGTGCTCCAGAACAATCAAATGCCTTCTCTTTTATGCTTAAAAACTTGTTTATATCTTTCTTCCAATTGCCTGTCAACTTTTTCTTCTTGGTAGAATCACTGGTCAGTAGGTCACATCTTGAACTTGAGAAGCAAATCCATCTGTAAAATATAGTTTTCAGAGTTCTACTTCTTTATTACACAAAGACAAGAAGAGTGTCATTATCAGAACTGAGAAAGCCATCTTACAAAAAGTTTTGTTATTTTTGAACTTGAATTAAGAGGTCCATCTTAATGGTTCATGTTTATTTTTCTGAAAGTAAAACCCTTATAATCTGTTCTTTAATTGATTTGCCTTAAAGAACATGTGATTTCACTAAGTTAACTGTATAGCTGCTATCTGTATCTGCATATTTAGTAATTATATGGTCATTGGGCTTTGTCACCTGAGGCCAGTTCTTCTTCCAAAGGCTAACATAGTGAAGTTTATTATCTAAGTACTCTTTTTCCCTGGCACTGATCCTGCCAACCAGCATAGCTATTATAAGAACAGCATTTTGATCCTACCCACTATTGGTCTTGTATGGACACTGAACTCATTCTTGGTTGATCATGTTTCCTTCTCAAATGAATCTGTAATGAGAATTTTGAAAGAAAAAAGTAGCTATCACTAGGTGAATGAATCTCTGAGACAGAAAATTCAGGGGTAATTAGTGAACCTGTTTTCTCTCATGTGGAGAAAACCATTCTGTTAAACCCAAGAATATAGTCAATATATAGAGAGAAGAAGACAAAGGAGACAGGATCTTTATAGTCTTAGAGACATAGTTCTGATTGATGTTGAGGACTACTGATTTCCTGGTCATGAAAGAGGCACTCGTTGTATTTATCAGAATGTGTCCACTCTGTATATGCCGAGTCAGGAAGAGTTTCCATCATATTCAATCAAAGTGATCTAACTAACTCATCAGCAAAGAAGTGTTGACTAATCTTGTTACTCTCAGCTCTGTTAGTTCAACTTAAACATTTACTCAAATATTAGTCTCAACTCATTTTAGGTTCACAGGAAATTTATTTTGTGTGGCTAAGTAAAAAACTATAAAGATAATTATTTATTACAAATAAATTATGATTATTCTGCTCAATGTAATGAGATAACCCCCAAAATATAATGGATATATTTTAACACATACACAAAATTACCCTGAAATATTTATTAGGTAAAAATGGTGAAGACTATTTTATAATAGCAACCACTTAGAGAAAATATCTTAAAGATTATCTTAAAGAACATGATACATGAATAATGATAAAATACTGAGCTGAATACATTTACATCTTATATTTTGATCATATTATAGTACAAGCTTGAGTGTACACATATTACCAGGAAAAAAAGAAGTTCTAGTTAATAGAAACAAAATGTACACTTTAATTCTTAATATGGTTATATTTATTTATATGCTCAATAAATATCTATGGAAAGAAAAATCAGTATGGAGCTACCATAATTTAAGTCAATATTATTTGTCTAGATTCATCCTATTTCAATTAATTTTCAAAAGAACATTACAAGGTAGGCATTATCATGTTCCACAATTTATGGAAAAGGGAATTTATGCTTAGAGGGTTTTGTATAAAGTTATTCCTGTACCTATGCAAACTTAACTAATAAATCATTATCAGTTACTTTAGAAATTATTGAGTATTAATCAGCTGTCTTATGAGAATACAGATTTTTTAACAAAAAAAAAGTAAAATATTGAGTTAATCTCATGGGAAAGAAGAATACCACTTACGTGTTCAGCAGCGTATCTGAGTAACCACAATGCCAGGGCAGTTGTCTAAGTAGCACTCAGAACATATGCTGAAATGCTCAACTGAGAGGGATGCCCTTCCTCGTAAGGAAAAACCGTGGACTACATGAATGTACAATTACACCTAACTATGAGCCAGAGTACCAATGACGGTAAAAGATGCACAACAAACCGGAATAATTAGCTCTCATATAGTAAGTGGAAAAAATAAAAGGCAAAATCCCCCCCCCCATATTGTGTTGGGAAATAATATTTGAGGAAGCACTCAGAAAACTTTTTGTATTCAGTGTTACCCATTACAGATTCCACGGATATTTGACTATTTATTTTGGCTCTTAACTGAAAATCAAGGATATTTTCAAGTGTTCTGGATAATTTTAGTGACTGAATAAGCAGCTATTATATAAGAATGCTTTAGAAAGCACTCTTCTAGCAGGGAGCTCAAAAGCTCAATAAATATGAAATCACTACAGGGTCTGTAGCATATGTGTATATAATAGGGTATGAAGACAGTACATATTTCAAAGGCTGTCAATAGAATTATGAACTGAACAATCTAGCACTGTTTATGCATCATGCATAAACTATTGATTTCTGTTTTTGAAAAGTAAAATAATAAGAACATAAACTATTATTAATTTCAGCAAATTGGGAAGTAGCATCATTAGGGTTGGTGTCTTTAGACCATCTTTAACGACTCTGACAGAAACCAAATCCTGCTCTTCAATGCTTCATATAATTGCACAACTATAGGAACCCATCAAGGATCAGACAGTAAGATCAGCACATTGCAATGAATCTAGTCTTTTCTGCATTTAAAATGGTCTCCAATGGAAAAATAATGTGAATCCTAGAAAACACAAAGACTAATTGTTGGTGTCCAATAAGTAAATCATAGAATGTCATTAATATGTGTTTCTCTCAAATTAAACATACTTTAAATACATAATATCATATCACAAGAGTGTTTATACAAGAGTATGTCGATAAATACATTTACATATATTGGGATACATGCCAAAATGTTTTACTGATGGGGCTGCATGAATAAAAACATTTGAATCTAAAACATTTGTGATCTAAAAATTAATGAAACTGAAGAGAAGATATGTGGAGACATTTATTTTCAGAGTCTCAAAGACAGAAAAGGCAAAGATAAGCAATTGAATTCTAGAGCCAATACACATTTTGTGCCAGTCATTCAGACCTGGGGAAGGCCATTCCTCCTACAAAGTTAAGGTAAACTGAGATCCACTCCACCCATGTGCTACGTGTGTCTTAGTGTAGGTATCATATGTAGATCATAAAAGAAATAAATAATGATTCACTATCAGTGTAATTAAAATTTACTCGTAACCTCTGAGCAATATAAAGAGAGAAGAATATTGTTAGATCATGTGTTGGCTGGTGATGTTAACACAAATACTTAAGAGGAACACCTAGCTCCTGATTTCTCGTAACAGAAGTGGAAATTTCATGCATATGAACCTCAGTTCACCCCATATAAAATGTTTAGAAGACTTGCTCCTATAAAATTCACATGCTATTATGAAGATAAATTAAGAAAGTTAATATTACTTAATAAAACACAAATATACTATCAAGCATGAGATTTAATAATTGTCATCATAAAAGTATGACAAAACAAAGTCTGTCTCATTTAATTCTAGAATTGCTAGGTCCCTCAGGGGACTACACATCCCTTACAGGGATCTAGAAATAAGGATATGTCAGGCCATAAAATAAATCCCATCTACCACTGTAAATTTTACTCTAATATTTTGATCAATAATGATGACTAATGTTGATAATTATGTTGGTGATGTGATGGTGATGATAAAGATGACAGTAACATTCATGAGACACCTGTAGTCTGTAATATAATAGGTAATGCCTACTCACATGTAAAGTTATATATTATTATCTCCATTTTATAAGTAATTATCATTAGTATAAGTGAGACTAGGTGATTTACTGAAAGTCACCCAATGGTAGGATGCAGATCCACTTTAGTCTTTCTCCACAATTTATGCCTGTTATATTACATCATGTATAGACTCAGTAAGTATGTATTAAGTTTATACACATAATCAGTCAGAATAAGCATTACTGACCATAAAGAACATATTAGTTGAAAGATTCATATTAGAGGATAGCATGATGTATACAGAACATTTTTATGTCTTTAATTGAAAAAAATCATTTTTTTTAATTTTTAAAGAAAAATTAGATTAAAATGTAAACAAAAGTGTGTGTCTGTATAGAGACCTGCTTACATTTATATGTGCCTATTTACTTGCACCATACTGCCTATGGGATTATGTACCAAGAATACTGTACATACATTTTGACAATATGTGTTCTCTTGGGCACAAGGTGTTGTGGAAAGCCAAATATGTTCATTCAGACCAATTTATTAGTTGTATAATATTGGAAAAGTTACTTAAAGCTCTGAGCAATGATTTGTTCATATACAAGTTAAGGAAAATATCACCTACATCACAGAATGCAATTAGCTTTTGTATGTGAATAAGAGAATCTGGTACAATGCCTAGTACACACGTGCTACATATTTTTCTATCTTTATTTGTTCTACAGTATTAAATTATGCACTCTTAAGAAATGAAGTTCTATGCTACATTTTCTATAAAATTGATATCCCTTAAATCACTATTATTCTAAAATTTAAAAAAATAAAATCTGGATTAGAAACTATCTTAAAATGATTATACATTTAAAAATAAGACGATAAACATAGTGCATGCTTCCCTTGAATGCATTACTGTCAATATCCGTTTTGGCTCACACTGCAGGCCAAGTGCAATGTACAATTAAACAATGAAGGGAAATTATTCTCACTGTATCACAGAGATAATTGTTTAGAGGATGTGTATATGTCTGTGTGTGTGTTAACGTAGCTAAAATTTTAAGTGAAATTTGAAGGTTTTATAAAATGCTTTTTGAACTGAATTTTCAAAGGGAATTCCATTCCTATGGGATCCTGCTCACAGGATCATATTATATATATAGTTTTAGTACTCACATACTAAATGTCCACATAAATATAGATGTCCATATTTGTAACTTCAGAATTATATTATACTGAAACTGAAGGCAGTGCAAGGCAATAAAACTATTCAAAAATAATTATAAGTTTTTGTTTTCATAGTGTGTTTCCAAAGTAGTGTTTTCATAAAAAAGATCATACACCATGGCCAAGTGGGATTCATCCCAATTTCACAAGGATGTTTCAACATATGCAAATCAATCAATGTGATACACCACATAAACAAAAGTCAAATACAACATGATCATCTGAATAGATGTAGAAAAAGCATCTGACAAAATTCAATATCAATTACAATAAAAACTTACCAAAGTGGGTACAGAGGTAATATATCTCAATATACTAAAAGCTATTTATGAAAAACCCACAGACAATATAATACTCAATGGTGAAAAGCTGAAAGCTTTCTTGATAAAATCTGGAACAAGACAAGGGTGCCCACTCTCAACTCTTCTATTCAACATAGTATTGGAAGTCCTAGCCACAGAAATCAGACAAGAAAAAGAAATAAAATGTATCCAAATGAGAAGGGAAGAAGTAAAATTGTCATTATATGCAGATGATACGATACTATATACAGGAAACCCTAAAGACTCCACACAAAAACTATCAGAACTGATAAATGAATACAGCCAGGTAGCAGGATACAAGATTAATATACAGAAATTGGTTGCATTTCTTTACACCAACAATAAAATATCAGAAAGGAAATGTAAAAAACAAAACAAAACAATATCTTTTAAAAAACTCAGCCCCCCCAAAATAAAATACTTAGGAGTAAACCTGACCAAGGCGATGAAGGACTTATATGCTGAGAACTATAAAATATTAATAAAGAAAAGTGAAGATGATTCAAAGAAATGGAAAGATATCCCATGCTCTTGGATTGAAAGAATATTGTTAAAACAGCCATAATACCCAAAGCAATCTGCAGATTTAATGTGCTGCCTATCAAGTTACTCATGACATTTTTCACAGAACTAGAACAACTAATCCTAAAATTAGTATGGAACCAGAAAAGACCCAGAACTGCTAAAGCAATTCTGAAGAAAAAGAACAAAGCAGGAGGTATAACCCTCCCAGACTTCATACAAGACTACAAAGCTATAGTAATCGAAACAGTGTGGTATTGGCACAAAAAAAGGTATATGGATCAATGGAACAGAATAGAGAAACCAGAAATAAATCCACACACCTACGATCAATTAATCTTTGAAAGAAGAGGCAAGCATACAATGGGAAAAAGACAGTCTCTTCAGCAAGTTGTGCTGGGATAGTTGGACAGCCACATGTAAATCAATGAAGTTAGAACACACCCTCTCACCATACACAAAAATAAACTCAGAATGTCTTAAGGACTTAAACATAAGACATGAAACCATACAACTCTGAGAAGAGATCATAGGCAAAACATTCTCTGACATAAAGCATACTGATGTTTTCTTACGTCAGTCTTCCAAGGCAACAGAAATAAAAGCAAAAATAAACAAATGGGACCTAATCAAACTTACTAGCTTTGGTACAGCAAAGGAAACCATAAACAAAATGAAAAGACAACCTACAAAATGGGAGAAAATATTTGCAAACCATGCAACTGACAAGGGCTTAATTTCCAAAATATACAAACAGTTCACAAAACTCAATATGAAAAAAAATAAACAACCCAACTGAAAAATGGGCAGAAGTCCTAAATAGACATTTCTCCAAAGGATGCATACAGATTGCCAACAGGCACATGAAAAGATGCTCAATGGTGCTAATTATTAGAGAAATGCAAATCAAAACTACAATGAGGTACCACCTCACACCAGTCTGAATGACTATCATTAAAATTTCTACAAATAAAAATGCTGGACAGGGTGTGGAGAAAAGGGAACCCTCCTACACTGTCGGTGGGAATGCAATTTGGTGCAGCCACTGTGGAAAACAGTATGGAGTTTCCTCAGAAAACTAAAAGTAGAATTACCATATGATCCAGCAATCCCACTCCTGGGCATATATTCAGACAAATCTATAATTCAAAAAGATATGTGCCCCTCTGTGTTCATAGCAGCACTATTTACAACAGCCAAGACATGGAAGCAATGTAAATGTCCATCGATAGATGAATGGATAAAGAAGATGTGGTACATACATTCAATGAAATACAACTCAGGAATAAAAAAGAATGAAATAATGCCATTTGCAGGAACATGAATGCAACTAGAGACTATCATACTAAGTGAAGTAAGTCAGATAGAGAAAGACAAATACCATATGATATTATTTAAATTTGGAATTTTAAATATGACACGAACCTATCTGTGAAACAGAAACTGAATCATGGACATAGAGAACAGACTGGTGGTTGCCAAGGGTGAGAGGATTGGGGAGGGATGAAGTGGGAGGCTGGGGTTAGCAGATGTAAGCTATTATATATAGAATGGATAAACAACAAGGTCCTACTCTATAGCACAGACAACTATATTCAATATCTTATGATAAACCATAATGGGAAAGAATATTAAAAAAAGAATGTATATATATATATATACACACATATGTATGTGTGTATATATATACATGCATATATATAACTGAATTACTTTGCTGTACAGCAGAAATTAACATTGTAAATCAACTCTACTTCAATAAAAAAATTGATAAAGAAAGCTGTTTTTGTATATATGTGTGTATGTGTATAGTTAAATATTTCCTACTCCTCAATTAATGTATTAAATATATTAATTTAGGAACATTATTAAAATTATGAAAATATTTTAATAGGGCATTATCAGAAAACTGGTTATTTATGCATTATTCTTATCTTAATGTTTTATAAAATTACAGTATATTAGCTGATATCCCTAAAATTTCATTGACTGTCACACTTGTTTTTCATACCTGAAAATCTTCAGTCTTTTGGTGATGAAACACTTGCATACAACGCAAGCTGGTTCAACAAATGTTTATGCCTATACATCAGTGTTGAGCATCAGAAATCTGGCTCAGTGAAGCAATTTATTGGCATATACTTAGTCACACTTAAAAAAAAAAAACAGGAACAGTTCTCACACCTAAGAGGTGCATTCATTTTTAACATGATATGTGATCATTTTATTCTATTTCCTTAAACATATTGGTAGTAAAACCTTTTTAAAATTTTGTTTCATATCAACATTAGGGATTTTATATTTTGCATAAACATCTTTTAGTTTCACTACAAACTGGCTGTGGAAGTCAACTTCAACAAGCAACTAATTTTGTAATAAATGTAACCTCAAATGTTTTCTACAGATTTTAATTATAGTTTAATATTTAAAATATACCTATAGTAATGTGTAGAAATGTATATATGTTTATGTACAAATTGGTCAGTGAAGTTATTAAAGATAGGTTTTATCTATTTCTCTAATTGTTTTGTCAGTGGCCTAATAGCTTTACATAAATATTATTAAGGATACTGGCCTTGATGATCTTTACTCTGCCTTGTTTTAATTTATATAACTGATGTTATATATAAATAATGATAATTTTATTTTCCTTTTAGGTATTCGCAGGTGGAACTTGAAGAATGCTCAAGTAAAAGAAATACAAATCATATAGTTCTTAACATCTGCCTCTAAAGTGAACTTCCCCTGCTTTAACTCTTTTGTTATATATTTAAAATTTATTTGACAGAACATGGTTATGCACTTGAAAATTAAGTCCCACAGCTAAAACTGGTGGAGGTCCACAATACCGTCTGAACTATAAATACTGAGAATAGAATTTGTTCAGCGAGCAAACTGATACTTTGTGACTAGGACTATGTGGAAAATTCTGTTTTATATCATAGAAAGACACATATTGAAAATAAAATTCTTGAAGAAACAGATCAAGTATGCATCTTAAATGCCCAAACATATTTCCTAACACATAATAAGTGCTCTGTTTGATGATTTACTGACTAAATGGGTACAAGATAATACATGGATATATATAAATGAAATTTGTAGATGTAAGTATTGTTTTGAAAGATGTAAGTCTAATTTATTCATATACCTAATCATTCTGACCATGGTTATCTTTCTCCCTACCAAGTTTTTGCTTTATGATCAAAGTACATATGCAGAAGAAAATTGGCATTTTTGATCCATATTATTTGTTCCTTTCACAAATGCTCCCAACTGTACTCCTCAGATTATCACATCAAGTTGCAAATAATGTGCTCGAATGATCACAGTAACCTAGCTGGGTTTGTTACAATACAGACCTTTGTCAGTTTGGAACAGAGGCTTATTCTAATATTACTCCATGAATCAGCTTGACAGCATTTTACACCATTCTAAACTGAAATGACTTTTCTTTTCCTCGCTAATTATATTACCATTCAAATCCCTTGTTAGGGCTCATTCATTCTAAAAGCCATTAGAACTACCTGAATTCACAACAATAAAGGCTACAGGCAAATGATAATTATTATTAAATTTCATTATCCAAAAGAACAGAGTATTTTCTTAAAGTAATGATAATATTAGTTCTCTAATTTTGAATTGGGCTTTGAAGTGAACTATATTTCTTTTTAAATGACAGAAATATTCTTAAGCTATCATTCTAATATTAACATAATGCAATAAAAATGATAATCTAATGCACACGGTTGTGTTTCATTGATTTTATTAAACTTCCCTCTTTTTGATAATTTACTAATGTACATTTCCACTATAAACTACAGAGCTACTAATATAATTCCATCCTTTGCAAGTGGCTTGGGTATTGCTGTCACTTAGCACCTTTATTCAGATCACACAGTGGCAAGAGCATTCTGCAAGTGTTGGCCAGCATATAGTGAAGCAAAACAGAGAATCTGTAATCAATGAATGTGGTGCTGGAGAGGCCCTACATGAGCGCATGCTTATTGGATGGCATAAGGCACAGGTCAATCCCTGCTAAGCCAGTGATTAGAGATCATTTAGGTTGATAATCTATTTGTAACTTAATTATTGAATATGTGTTTGTTTACTCTTTGATTAATAAGATTTATTTTACTTATTATTTCATTAACATTTTGATTAAATTGTAGTGACTTTCAACATTTAAGTTTTTAAAATAATATTAACAAATTGAATCTATAGAAGGATTTCCTCCCAATTATTAATATATTTCCTGATAACTAACAATATCATTAATGGCTAAGAGCTCTTTTCCTACAGAGTCATTAATAGGAGTCAAATGTTTGGTATAGTAAAGCTGTTTAGACCATGAAAGAGATAATTTTAACTGAGAAAACAGACAGTCTAATACTGGCAGAATGTATATTTGTGATAAGGAGCTCTATCTTGTCAACTGTTACACTATTATGATGGTAAGTTCGTATTTAAACTAATAGAATTTACATAGAAAACAGGAAAATAAACCCAAAATAATAAAATTTCTTGATATTTCATCTACCTAATATTTGTATAAAATTAAGATTAAACATAAACAATAATTTTCAAGAATAAGTGAATGAAACAGACTAGAGTAAATACATCAAAGGAAAACTATGAGGGTAATCCATTTTCAAAAATTTAATTTAAATAGGCAATAGATTGCTAAAATATATAAATAAATTGCAAGAATGTATTAAGGATGAAAAAAGTAAGTTTGTAGATAGAGGCATTATCATTATTAAGAAATAATACACAATACTGAAAAGACTGTAAGAGACAAACAGAACATAGTGAAAAAGTACAAAAATTAAAGGGTTTATAAATATATAGAGAAAAATTACAAGCTTTAACCCTTCAACTTTCATACTGCTGCCTATCCAAATCCCTGGAGATATTTATTCTTCTAAAAGTTAACATTAACACAGGTCAAGGGATAAATGATGACAGACATAATTCCACCATATCTATTGACATATATTGTTGTGTATTTATTCACACATATGTATGTAAATTATACTTTCATTAAGCAATAACCAAGGCCATCATTATCACAAATGTTACTTTTGTTCTTATAGTCACTTAGAATTTATATTCTGTGAATTCGTTTTACTTTTTTCTTCCTACTCTCAGGATGAAGATTTGATCACATTGAATTTTAGTTACTCTTAGGAATTAAAAATTACTATAATCATTTAAGTGAAAAAACAGGCCAGTAATTAGAATATATAATTTTGTATAATTATCAAAACTCTGAATATGATATGTTAATCTTATTCCTCCCCTTAGCTTGTAACTTTTATGAACAGGAAGACTATAGTTGGAATAGTGAGAATTCTGTTTCCTCTGTTTTCTCTGCCTCCTCCACTTTGAAACTTGTGTATTTTGATTCTGAAGCATGAAGCAGGGTAGGAAATATGCCTACTATCAAGGATCATTTTCCCCCGAGTTGGGTATATTTTTGACATTCTTTCTCCTTTAAAAACTCTCTAACCTTTAGATTCTTGATATGAACGAATGTGTCTCAACTCTAACTGGTAACTTGAGATGACTTCTGTTCTCCTCAGCATTTCTTTGCCCACTGCCAGCTGCCTTATGTGGAAGTCTCACTGCTTCTCAAGATAGACAGGAGAGGAGAGGATAGGGCAGATTAGGCTCAAAAGAAAATTTCTGTCATCTTTTCTTTTGCATGTGGCTCACAGAAAATACATACTCTTAGACTGATAAACTTAGAGCTCAGTCCTGATCCAGTAAAAGCAGCTTTCCTTTGGACGAATGAGTCTTGAACACTGTCCACACAAGTGCTTATAGATTTACCTAATTTATTTTAGCAGGAGAATATCATGTCATTCTATGAATTAGATATATTTATGTAATTTTCACAACTGGTGGTTATTAGGTTATTTCTAGTTGTTTATGTTTCAACTACAAACAATGTTAAACTGAATTTCCTTAACATTTTGAAATAGCATGACATTTAGGAAAATACTAGAAGCTTAATTGATGTAATCAATAGTTCAAAAATTCTGAATGAACCAAATTTTGATCATTTGTTTTCTAATAAATGGTAGTAATTTAAACTTTTAGTAACAATAGAAGAAAATCATGGTTATTTTGCATAGATATTCATAAGTACCATTTGCCTTTAGTTTTCCTTTTTGGTACTTTCTTGCCTTGAATTTTGGGTTTTCATTCCCTGTGTTTGTTTTGTAAAAACAACTTTAGATTTACTTTCCTTTATGAACTATACTATTTTAAACAGTATCAGGGAAGGAGATCAAGATGGCAGAGTAGAAGGATGTGGAGCTCACCTCCCCCCATAAACACATCAAAAATACATCTGCAATTCTCACTGAAAACAACCTGGACACTAGCAGAAAGACTCATACAACCAAGGCTGTAAGAAAGATCCACACAGATCTGGGTTGCAAGGGAAGAGAAGCAATCAGGTTATTACCTGCGCCCCTGGAAGGGGACACAGAAGAGGAACGGAATTACATGGGTTCAGAGGTCATCCCTGGGGAGTGAGTGGCTTGTACCACATATTGGGCACCCCAGCCCCAGCAGCCAATACTGGGAGGATGAGTCATTTAGCTGATTTGAAGACCAGTGAAACTGACGGTGAACCTAAACTCAGCTAGTGAGGACTGTATACACACTGCTTTACTCCCGAAACAAGGTAGAGGAAGCAGAATGAAACTGCCCTGAACTCTGGCCAGTTTCCCATGACCACCCCAGAGCATGCTCCAGCCTGAGCTGAGTCCCTCCAGCCACTCTTGCTCCATGGTACAGCATCACACCAGAGAAAAGGCTACCATGTCCAAGGAAAATAGGCAGTTGTAGGGGGTGGAGCCAGCTCAGACCTGGCATAGCATCTGAATGGGGTAAGGGCAGCCATTACTGGTGTCCACAAGTGTTGCAGATAGGGAGTGGTCTGGAGCTCTGACTGGTGCTGGGACCACCCTGACCCATGCCAAGTACTCTTTGTGGTGCCTCTTGCTTCAGCACTGTTACCCTCTGTGGCAAAGGTGCCGATGCTGGATGGGGGGGAGAGGGCACACTCAGAGGGAACAGAACCAGCTCAGACCTGACCCTAAGGACTTCTGCTCCAGCAAGTTGGGACCTGAACCTACCTCGATAGGGTGGTGTTCGTCACTGAGCAGAGGAGGGGACCAGCTTACACCTGGCTCTGATTCTAATCCCTCTACCTCCAGCTCCACCTCCTACCAAGGGGATAGTACTAACACACCCTCAAGAGAAGACGTGACTGTGCTCACTTCAGTTGCAGCACTCCCACCTGCCACTGGGCAAACACACACTACACAGGGACACACTCACACAAGGACACTTCTTCAAGACAGGGATCAGTAAAGGTTTCACATAATTTCATAGAGAAAAAGAAAGGTAAGTAAATTGAGAAGACAGAGGAATTTGTTTCAAATGAAAGAATAACAACAAATCATGATAAAACGAATGAAACAAATAAATAATTTACCAGAGAAAGTGTTCATAGCATTAGTAATAAGAATGCTAACTGAATTAAGGTAAAAAATAGATGAGTACAGAATTTTTTTTTTTTTTTTTTTTTTTTTTTTTTTTTTGCGGTACGCGGGACCTCTCACTGTTGTGGCCTCTCCCATTGTGGAGCACAGGCTCTGGATGCGCAGGCTCAGCGGCCATGGCTCACGGGCCCAGCCGCTCCGTGGCATGTGGGATCTTCCTGGACCAGGGCATGAATCCATGTCCCCTGCATTGGCAGGCAGGCTCTCAACCACTGCACCACCAGGGAAGCCCAAGTACAGAATTTTAACAAGAAACTAGAAAATATAAAAGAGAACTAGTCAGAACTGAAGAATACAATGACTGAAATGAAAAAGATGAGAAGGAAGTAACAGCAGACTAGGTGATTGAGAAAAATATGTAAGTTTTCTGGAAGACAGGATAATGGAAATCACTCAATCAGAAGAGCAAAAAGAAAAACAAATTTTAAAAATTAGAACAGTTTAAGGGACCTCTGGGATAATACCAAGCATATCAGCATTCAAATCATAAGGATCTCAGAAGAAAAAGAGAGAAAGGGATAAAAAATGTATTTGATGAAATTAAGGCTGAAAACATCCTGAACCTGGAAAAGTAAACTGATATCCAGATACAGGAAACACAGAGGTCCCCAAACAAGATGAACCCAATGAGACCAATACAAACAATTAAATGGCAAATATTAAGAATAAAGAGAGAATTCTAAAGGCAACAAAAGGAAAACAGAGTAACATACAAGGGAATCTCCATAAGGCTATCACCTGTTTTTTCTTCAGGCCAGAAGGGAGTGGTATGAGACATTTAAAGTGCTAAAAGGGAAATGCCTACAACCTAGGATATTCTAACCATCAAGATTTTCATTCAGAATTAAAGAAGAGATAATAAAAGACTTCTCAGACAAGCAAAAACTAAGAGTTCATCAACACTAAACTGACCCTAAAATAAATGTTACAGTATCTTCTCTAAGTGGAAAATAAAAGGTTACAACAAATAATATATAGGAAAGGAAAACTCCAATCAGGAAAGGCAAATATACAGTAAAGGCCATGGATCAACCACTTAAATAAGCTAATATAAAGGTTAAAAGTAAAAAAAAAAAAAAGTCCTATCAACTATAACTAAACAGTTAAGGGATAAACATGAAGATGTAAAATATGACATCAAAAAATGCAAACTGTGGAGGAGGGCAGTAAAAAATGTGTACCTTTTAGAATGTGCTTGAGCTTAAGTGACTACCAGTTTAAAACTAGTAGATATAGATATAGGTCAACATATATGAGTTCCATAGTAACCACAAATCAAAGACATATAATAGATACACAAAAATTAGAGAGAAAGGAAGACAAGCATGCCTCTAATAAAAATCATAAAACCACAGGGAAGAAACAAGAGGAAGAACAGAGAAGAACTACAAAATCAACTGGAAAACAAGTAACAAAATGGCAATAAGTACATACCTATCAATAATTAATTTAAATGTCAATAGACTAAATGCTCCAATCAAAAGGCATAGGGTAGCTGATTGGATGAGGTAAAAAAAAAAAAAAACAAGACTCATTTATATATATGCTGCTTACAAGAGACTCACTTAAGAGCTAAAGACACACACAGGCTGAGAGTGAGGGATGGAAAAAGGTACTTCATGAAAGTGGAAACAAGAAAGTTGGGGTAGCAATGCTCATATCAGACAATAATTCAATAAGGAAACAGTAGTCTTAAATAACACAGAAGAACAGTTTGACCTAATAGATATCTACAGGACATTTCATCCAAAAGAGTAGAATATATATTCTTTTCAAGTGCACATGGAATGTTCTCCAGGATAGATCACATGCTAGGCCACAAATCAAGTCTCAACAAATTTAAGAGGATAGAAATTTTCTCAAGCATTTTTTTCCAACCACAATGGTATGAAACTATTAATCAATTACAGAAAGAAAAGTAGGAAAAACAAATATGTGGAAACTAAATAACATGCTACTAAGAAACTAATGGGTCAATGAAGAAATCAAAGAGGAAATCAGAAAATACTTTAAGATGAATGAAAAAAAATACACAACTTTCTAAAATATATGGGACAGAGCAAAAGCAGTTCTAAAATGGAAGCTTATAGTGATACAGGCCTACCTCAACAAAGAAGAAAAAATTCAAATAAACACCCCAACCTACCATCTAAAGGATTAGAAAAAGAATAAACAAACCCCATAGTCAGCAAAAAGAATAAAATAATAAAGATCAGAGAGGAAATAAATAAAATAGAGATCACAAAAACAATAGAAAGGATCAGTGAAATGAAGAACATTTTTTTTATGAAAAGATGTAAAAAATGGTCAAGCCTTTAGCCAGTCCCATCAAGAAAAAAGAGGACCAAAATAACAAAATAAGAAATGAAAAAGGAGAAATAACAACCAACATCACAGAGATACAAAAAATAGTAAGAGAACATTACAAACAGTTATATACCAACGAATTGCATAACCTAGAAGAAATGGATAAATTTCTAGAGATAGACAATCCTCCAAGACTGAATCAGGATAAAGTAGACAATCTGAACTGAGAGTATAGGTCTTTCACCTCCTTGGTTAAGAACTATAAGACACTGAAGTAGTAAATCGAAGACAATAAAAATAAATGGAAAGATAACCCATGCTCTTATATTGGAATAATTGACATTGTGAAAACGTACATACTACCCAAAGCAATCTACAGATTTAACGCAGTTCCTATCAAAATACCCAGGACATTTTTCACAGAACTAGAACAAATAATACTAAATTTCCTATAGAACCACAAAAGACCTGGAATAGCCAAAGCAATCTTGAGAAAAAAAAAGAACAAAGATGCAAGTATGACATGCCCTGACTTCAGACTATACTATAAAGCTATGGTAATTAAATCAGTATGGCACTGGCACAAAAACAGACACATAGACCAATGGTAACTAATAAAGAGCCTGTGAATAAACCATGCACTTATAGTCAAATCATCTATGACAAAGGAGACAAGAATATACAATGGATAAAATACAGTCTCTTCAACAACTGGTGCTGAGAAAACTGGACAGCTCCATGTAAAAGAATGAAATTAGAATACTTTCTCATACTATATACAAAAATATATTTAAAGTAGATTAAAGACCTAATAAATATAAGACCTGAAACCCTAAAACTCCTAGAAGAGGACACAGGCAAAGCACTTTTTTCACAAAAATCATAGCAATATTTGTTTGATCTGTCTCCTAAAGGTGAAAGAAATGAGAGCAAAAATAAGTAAATGGGACCTAATTAAAATTAAAATATTTGCACAGCAAAGGAAACCATTAACATAACAAAAAGAAAACCTACTGAATGGGAGAAAATATTTGCAAATGATATGGCCAATAAGGGGCTTATATCCAAAATATATAAACAGCTCATACATTTCAATATCTAAAACAAACAAAAAGCTGATTAAAAAATGGGCAGATGGCCTGGATCGACATTTTCCCAAAGATATGCAGAGGGCCAATAAGCACATGAAAAGATGTTCAATATCACTAATCATCAGAGAAATACAAATCAAAACCACAATGAGATATTACCTCACATCTATTAGAATGGCTATCATCAAAAAGTCTACAAAGAACAAATGTTGGTGAGAATGTAGAGAAAAGGGAACCATAGTATACTCTTGGTGGGAATGTGGATTGGTGCAGCCACTATGGAAAGCAGTATGGAGGTTCCTCAAAAAACTAAAAATAGCAGTACCTATGATCCAGCAATTCCACTGCTGGGTTTATATCTGAAGAAAACAAAAGCACTAATTTGAAAAGATACATGCTCCCCAATTTTCATAGCAACATTATTTATAATAGTTAAGATATGGAAGCAATCTATGTGTCCATCAACAGATGAATGAATAAAGAAGATGTGGTGTACATATATACAAAGGATTATTACTCAGCCATAAAAAAATGAAATTTTGCTATTTGCAGTAACATGGATGGACCTGGAGGGTATTATGCTTAGCAAAATAATTCAGACAGAGAAAGACAAATACTGTATGTTATCACTTATATGTAGCATCTAAACCATGAAAGAAATGAATGACTATAACAGAAAGAGACTCACAGATACAGAGAACGAATTATTGGTTACTGGCAGTGAGAGGAAAGGGGGAAAAAAAGGTAGAGGTAGGGAATTAAGAGGTACAAACTACTATGTATAAGATAAGCTACAAGGATATATTGCACAGCACAGAGAATATAGCCAATATTTTGTAATAACATTAAATGGAGTATAATCTATTAAAAATTATTGATTATTGATTATTGATTAGTGTGTATGCCTAATATTGTAAATCAACTATACCTCAATAAAAATAAACAGCATCAGAAATTGATATTCCTTAAAAACTGAAAATAATTTACTTGTGAAACTGGGACTTAGGAACAATTTTATTTTGTTTTATGGAATCTCCTTAAATTTTTTCTAAGCTCTTTTTAATGTGATAGGACCACAGGAAGTACAGTAAAAATAAAAAAAAATCCTTTTTCCATCTCTTGATCATTGTTCTCCATGATTATCACTTTATGATGATTACTTTTATTTAAATTCTGGGATTTTATTTCCACTTACCAAGACTTTAGCTGTAGAAACTGTATGAGTAAAATTTGAAGTTATAAGTATGCTTAGAAGTGCAATACTCTCTACCAACTTTATTTCTTGAGTGATTAAGTCTGCCCCTAGGAAAAAGCTAAACATAAAAATTGGAAGTATAAATTAAGGTATATATCTGTATAAGTATGCTAGAAGTCATCCAAACTTAAAGAGCATACTATAGTTATATTTTAGTCTATAAATTGTACAAATATTTTATTTGTTTTTTTATATATGCTACTGATAAATATTACATACTCTGAAGTCAGAGAAGAGAATTATGTTTATAATTTTGTTTTGAATCTAATTTGTTATACAAAGAAATAATCTATGATTTTAGAATTGTTGGCATATTACTGTTTATTGGTGTTCTGCCTAAAATATATGAATATGAAAAACACAAATATATTCTCATGTATCTATTCATAATAATTCCATGATCTTTAGAAATACTATATAGTTTTAAATTACTATACATAATACGATTCTAGAGCTTCTTACCATCATCATTCAGAATTATTAAATTCATTAAGTTCATCATTCATAGTTCAGATTATTAAAATAATCATATGCAAAGTAGGTATCATATTCCATTCTATATTATGGTTATTACATTTGTCTTCTCTTAAAGGCTTTGCACTGTTACAGTGAAAATATCATATATTGTTAATTTATATTTACTGTGATAAATATAATTCATAAATGCTATTCATAATTAACAATGTCCCCAAAATGTGCAGTAACTCAGTAAAGCTTGAACTATACAATACGCTACAATTTTAAGTCACTTTGATTCAAAATACTGCATAATCCCATGAAGTAAGTGAAAGAGATAAATCATTTTAGAGGGTACAGAAATTGAGACTTTTATCAGAGGAAGGTGACTTTCTAAAGTTATAAAATTGGCTAAGAATACAATTTTGTTGAAACATGCACAATTATCAAGTTTTTGCAATAAATAATCCCAGGAATGGGAGTGTTCTGGGGAATTAACTGAGAATGAGATATCTAGATGGAAGGTTTTCCCTGCTCCATGGGCACACTGGATGAATATATGGACAAACACAATTTTTCAAGTATGAAGGTTTTAAAACAGAATGGCAATTTTTTTTAACAGTCCTACAATTGAAAGACAGGCTTTATGTCCCTTCCCCTTGAATCTGGGCATGTTTATGACTGTTTCAACTTATTGCATGCAACAAAAAGGACACTATTTTTGAAACTAGCTAATAAAACGTAATGCATTTTCTACCTTGTTCTCAGATACCATTGCTCTCCAATTCCCTGGTTATGATGAAAGAAGTTGCACAACCTGAGATTCCATGCTGTGAAGATGCCAAAGAGGCATAATCGTTATGCTAGAGAATTGCCAGCCAAGTGGACTTTGAATCACTGCAGCTGTCTTGTGGTTGGGCCACAGAGGGTAGAGTCAACCCTCTTCTTCTCCCAAAACACTGGTTTGGATGTCGAGACTTCTGACACTACACACACACCATAAGTGCATGAAAATACTTATTATTAATATAATCAGGATTCTAGGGACAACAGGGCAGGCACCCAGCAAAAGAAGGGGTGGGTGGCTCTGATTTTTCTTGTAGTTGGGGGTGGGGTCAAGGTGACAGCTCACACACACAGGCCAGGGCTTGAAGGAACTTCCTGCCAGTGCCAAAAGAGGGAGCATGTGTGCTTTCTTATGAATTTGTCCTGAGGTGGAACAAAAATTAGGTGGAGATATGGGGCTTGAAAGCTGGTAGTTAAACATCAAAACAGGAGTCCGACTCTATTATACAAGCCAAGGTGGCAAATACATGAGTGAGGGACCCTCCATTGGATTCTAATCTATAGCCATTTGAATCAGCAATTTGAGTCTTCCCAGAAATCATAAAGGAGGAACAAGCCATCTTCTCTGTCCTCTGCTTGAAATTCTGACTCACAAATTCCATAAGCATAAAAGAAATGGGTGTTAATTTGTGATCTAATATTGTAGTGGTTTGTTAGGAAGCCATAGATAAACTGAATATTATGGGATCAAGGACCCCAAAGTCCAAGAAGTTGACCTTTCCCAGACTCTCATGAACTACTAACCATTAGGCTTTTTTAGCTTGGTAACTGACCCCAGATTTTGTTTTTCCCATGCAAAGGCACTCATGTGTGTGCTTTTACATTTTACTAGGTATTAATAAAATTATTGCAGGGAATGAGTCACTTTAACCTAATTATATTCTCTACATGATAGGTTAAACAGTAATGAAAAAATAATGAATCATAACAAAAAGAATGAAGATGAAAGATAATTTTATGTGATAGTTAATATTCAGAGCAATTATGGAAAAAGTGCATTAGAAGTACTTTCAATTTTACTAAATATTAATATTTCTGATTTAATAAATATGGTTAGAATCATAAACCTGATATTTAATTATTCTGTTTGTTATTTGTTATTAAATTGTCAATAACCATATTTCTACAAGTCTAGATATTTTGAGGAATGCAAGCAATTTTGTCAAATGCAAAGCACTGTAACTTCCATGGCATAGACTGCAACACATGTAATTCACATAAAAGCAAATAAAGATTTATCTTTAGCAAACTTTTAAATATTATTCTAGCCTGACTGTTGTGAAAGATAAACAGTGATATCCCACTGTAACTCTGAAAACTTTCATTCTCTAAATATATACACTGAAGATAGAATCAGCAGAAAATAAAAACTGTGTTTAATTCATACGTACTTGATACATTTTTAAGCACATTATTTCCCACTGATAAATCTCATGGCAGTCAGTAATATCTTTAATAAATTAAGAAAATCAAGCAGATCATCAATTAGTTGTAAAAAAAAATGCATATGACCAATAATTAGTACTACTTAATTTCCCTAATGAAGTTAAACCTATTTGTTTCTCTGTTTTAATACATTATATGGGATTTATTTTAACAGAAACTTTATAGGTTCCTAAAGTCAATTTTAAAGGTGTACTTTCCCAAGACAAGCTATGAATCTAAACCATTGCTATATTAATAAAAAGAATGAAATCTCACCATTTGCAACAATATGAATGGAACTGGAGAGTATTATGCTTAGTGAAATAAGTTAGAGAAAGACAAATACTGTATGTTTTCACTTATATATGGAATCTAAAATGTAAAACAAACAAACATAAGAAAACAGAAAAAGACTCACAGATACATAGAATAAACTAGTGATTCCCAGAGGAAAGATGGGTGGGAGGAGGGGCAAAATAGGTAAAGGGAATTAAGAGGTATAATCTACTAGGCATAAAATAAGTTACAAGGATATAATGTACAGCAAAGGAAACATTGCCAGTATTTTAGAATAACTTTATGTGGAGTATAATCTATAAAAATGTCAAATCACTATGTTGTACACCTGAAACTAATCTAATAATATTTAAGTAAAAAATAAACTAATATATAATAAATAAATTTTAATAAAAATATTTTCAATATATGAATAAGTATTTTCATTTGTTTATTTTAATTTGCCAAATTTAGGTGGATATTGGGTTATCAAAATTATTCACTTAATATTCTATTAAATACATTATGTATTAAAATTAACTATTTTATTGCAGAGATTAGTTATAAAGTAAACTGAAAATGTGAAAAGCAAATTGCCTTCTATGTTTCATGATATTCAATATAATAACTTCTATTAGTTTTTTCATCTTTATCCGTGTTAAGAAGATTTTGTGAAGTTGAGAGATTATCAAAAGCACAAATCAATTGGATTTATGTTAAATTATTATAAATACTTCTCCATGTATTTTTTTCCTTTGTTTATGCATCTCATTACTTAGGGCCACAGGAGAGATTTAATTGTTACTTATATTAATAGATTTGACTTACTATGCTACAATCATTAAATACTTATGTAGTCATCAAAAAAGCTATTTCATTAACAGCATGGAATTGAAAGCATGTGGTTAATGCATTAGTTAAATTGTCTATTATTTCTAGTAAAAGAAAGAGAAAACTTAGTCTGTTTTTCTAAGGTTGAATATCAGCTTCCTGACAGAATCAACAGAAGAGTCCAAATGCCTTTGGGGCCCAATGCTGTCTGCTAGTAAACCATAGATACTGTTTCATCTTAATCTATACCTTATTGAACATGTGTAGCACTTTACTTTTTAAATCAATAATGAATACCATATTCTGTTATATTTCAAGAATTTAATTTCTATATAATAAATATCAACAAAAAAGCAGAAATATTATTATTAAAAAACATGGTGAATATACAGAGAATGTTTATTAATAGACAAAACTAAAGATGTTTTGCCCAGAATATTTTTTGCCTCCAAATGTATTTCCTTTTCTCTGTTCTCTATTTTTTTTCTCTTTCTGTACAATAGATTTGTTCCTGGTCCCACTTGATTTGTCAGAAAAGGGGTTACTAAACACTTGAGTTTAAATAGAAAAAAGAGAAACAAATAAAGCAATATAATTCCTTAATTTTTTAAAATTTTTTCAATCCTTCACATAAACCCCCTATATATTGCATGGGCTTAGGATCCCATTACCTTTTTATCTGTTCACTACTGAACAGGGGATAGCTTTAAAGTAAAAGAAAACTCATTTATTTCAGACAAGGTCAAATTCCTTATAACAAGTTAAGCTGGCATAATAAATCAGTTATGTAGATGAGAATTAGGATTCCCAACTATATGTTCGAGTAAGTTTAATGCTAAATTTCTAGAACCATTATACAGTGTGAAAACTATTGATATAATGATAAGTGAAAACAAACAAAAAAAGAACTGCTATACTCATCATAGAAGTGGGGACTCTTGAATTGAAAAGGCATGGGTTTATGTCACGTAAAAAAAAATTGTACTATGTTTTAAGATTACTGTTCTTAATGCATGAGTTATTGAAGGCTCCAGTATAAAGAATATTTTTGCTTCTAAATTGGCACCAAGAGTAATTAAAATAAAAAAATATATACATGTGAATAAATTTGGCTTTCTCAGTATAATATTGTGTTTTGTTTGTTACCACATCCATGGATCTTTCCTCTTAAAAACAAAAACCAAATAACACTCTAGAATTTAACTGAAATCAAATAAAGCGTACACTTGTACCATAATAATAGCAACAACTCAGTATTAAAGATGGTAGCTCCAGAATATATGCCAAAGTTTTCCATAAGAGAAAAACAAACTCTTTGCAAAATTAACATTAAATATGTCTGAAAAAGATATGTTAATTCAGGAAAAGCACTGTTTTAAAGTAATCCTTAAAGGAGGGATTTCTTTCTTGATTCAAAGCTCAAAGTAGGATCTTTAATAATTCATGGAAATCATTACAGGAAAAAATCATAAATTTGAAATTACTCAAAATGTCTGAAAATCAACTTTTTTTCATCTACCAATTTCCTTGTCACAAAGGTTACTTAAATCTTATGCAAAACTTCATGTTGATTTTTGGTTTCACCAAGTTGGGGTAACCTCATTTCTCTCAGATCCTCACCTATACAACTAAAAAAACTCTGGATATAATAAAACAAACAAGAATAGGAAGTCTCTGAAAGTGGAAAGAAGGCAAGTGCCTATGGAATTCAGGACTTGGGAACAACATGGTTGTTGAGCGGTGAGTTCCCTGGGTTTCCTCATTACATCTCATACCTCCAGGAAAGGACACTGCAAAAGCCTTCAAACTGGAACAAGCACAGACCAAAGACTCCCCCATGCCAAACAAAAACAAAAACAAACAAAATCTTGTTTACCCAAACCAAAGGCTTAGAAAGAAGGTGGCAAAGGACAGAAAATCCTTTGGTCAATACCCACCCACTATTTTTTTTCTCCATTGCATTTCTTTTTCAGGTTGTCAAAATCTTTTAGCTGTATTTGTGTGGTCTATTTCTGACTTCTGTATTTTGTTTCATTAATCAATATGTCTATTCCTTTACCAGTACCACTGAGTGTATCTTACTGTAGAGTAGTCCTTAACATTGGATAGTGTAATTCTTCCTACTTTATTCTTCTTTTACAAAAAGGTTTTAGATGTATAAACATAGAAATTTTCTACATTTAGATCTTCTTTGATTTCTTCTATTAGTATTATATGGTTTTCACTATAAAAGTTCTATGAATGTTTTGTTAGATTTACACCTAAGTATTTCAACTTTTTGAGAGGTTGTAAATGATATTGAAAATTTAATTTTAATGAATAAACAGTTGATTGCAAGAATATAAAAATATAATTGATTTTGTATATTTATGTTGTATCCTATGGCCTTGCTAAAGTCACTAAATAATTCTGGGATTATTTTTTTGTGTGTGTAAATTCTTTGGGATGACCTAAGTGGACCATCATATCAAGGGAGACAAGTCTTTCTTAAATGTATTCATTTTCTTTTTCTCTTTCAGAGAAGCCAGTTTTGACTATGATAATTGTAAAAGTTTGACAATGTCAACATTTTATAAAATTACCAATACCGCTTATTATAGCTAATGTATCTAACATAAGTAACATAACATTTAATTTTAAGATACTGAATCATAAGAAACAAAGTATAACAAAGCATGTACAACAAAGAAGAATGGGTTTAGCTATCTTCTATCAGCTGGAAAACATTAGCTTTATGTAAATGGAATTCAGTTTCTTGTGTGAAATACATACTTTTGTTTCCACAGTTTTTACCTCAAGGATTCTTTGTACTAGTAGAATGATCCATTTTGAGTTATAAAATAAAATTTTGTAAAATTAGTATTTTTTTCCTCCTATTGCTTACCAGGAAGACACAACCAGTGACAAAAAAATAATATGTAAATAAAAGGGATATTAGTCTAGTTACTGTGGTTACTATATTACATTTCCACTCAAAGAAGTAAGCCAACTTCATAGATGAAGTTTTTTATTGGTTTACATGTTAATATTAATGTACTATATTTGGTATGTCAGTTTTATTGACAGTGCAATATAATGAGATACATATATGCTAATTCCTTACACACATTGCATCAATTCTTTAGGCTTATTCTTTGTTCCTGTAGTGCACAGAGTACGGTACAACATGTAGGAGATTATCTTCCCTCTAGGACTGAAATGTGCATCCCTCATATGTTTGAAGTCTTGGCAGTCAAAAGCTCTCAGTTGATTCTCTCTCAGGAACCTGCCTTCAGCTGAAGAGAGTTCCCTTGTCCAAAGAAGATCACATATAATGACTTTTCAGTGCAGGGACATAATGGTTGAGTTAGCTACCTAAATTCAAGGTACTTACCATCCAGTTCCTGATACAAATGAACTTACTTATAAAACAGAAACAGACTCACAGACTTTGAAAACAAACTTATGGTTACCAAAGGGGAAAGGGGTGGGGAGGGACAAATTAGGACTTTGGTATTAACATATACACACTACTATATACAAAATAGGTAAACAGCAAGGGCCTACTGTATAGCACAGGGAACTATACAATATATCTTGTAAGAATCTATAATGGAAAATAATCTATATCTATATATATATAGAATCACTTTGCTGTATGCTTGAAACTAACACAACATTGTGAATTAACTATACTTCAATTAAAAATTAAATAAAATATAAGAACAGGAAAAAAAATACATGGAAAACTAACAATGTCAAATGGCTCCCAAGAAATATGTAGTTTAGTCATGATCCAAGTATAAAGACAATAGGATAAAAATTATGTGAAGTATCAAGAAATGAGAGAGCAGGAGACAATAAATGCATGTTTCATTAACCCCAAACTATATGCCAAGTTTTGAAATTAACAATTTCTACTGAACTGTTTAGTGGGTTATTTACATAATAGACACCAATAATTCCTCCCATACCTGTGTTCTTATGCTGCTTGTCCGATGAATAATAAGAATTTATTTCCCTCCCATTGAATATGAGCTATCCTAGAGATTTCTTTTGACTAACAACATGTGTAAAAATGACAATGTGTGACTTCAGGGCTTAGATGTTAAGATGCCTTGGAGTTTCCTGTCTTACCTTAGAAGTCACCTATAATGTAAAGAGTTATGCTCTCCCTACTGGAGAGCAAGACCACTTGTAGAGACTGCAGAATGAAAGACAGTTTAGGTCAAGAGAGAGGCCCAAACTACTCCAGCCATTCCAGCAATCCAGCTGAGATGCCAGACATGTGAGTTGAAAGCACATGTCCTGAGGGACAATTGAGCCATCCTAGCCAACATCATAACACCACATGGAACACAAACAGTCCATCCCTGACAAGCCTGATTTGAAATGAAGAATCACGAAGAAACAAATCGTTGTTTTGAACCAGTGAGTTTTGAACAGTTTGTTATACATCGTTAGATAACTGAAGTAACTATATGATCACATTTAGAATTGTTTGCCTTGAATTTCTCTGCCTAATAATTAACTAAATGAATTTTATATTCAAAAACTGCAAACTGATAAACTTACTAGTGGGTTTTCTTGATAAATATAACATTTATTTCAGAGAAGAAAATAATTATAATTAATCTGTTTATTTAATATACAATTTTTTTCATTTAAAATTAAATAATGGGAAAGGGCCTATAACCCATGTATAAGTTAGGTTACACTACTCAATTCCCATGAAAACATTACTTTTCCATAGATAATATACAAAAAAAAATTACCTGCTTAACATATGGTAGCTGATATTTTTATTATTAATTTTGTAGTGAAAAGCTATATGGTCCCGGACATAGTCTATAAAAACAAACTTTACTTTTTAATGCCATTAAGTTATGAGAATAACGCTAAAAGAGAGAGGAAGCAGTACATATTTTAAAACAGGATAAAGCTGAAAGAAGAAAGATCAAATACAATAGTAAGGAGAGAAGTTGTGCTTACTTGGGAGAGCATCACAAACATGAATCAGATCTGCTTTTGATCCTCTGAAATTGAAATACCGTACTAGTTTTCTCAGTCCATCCCTCCATCCTCAGCCTCAGCTCACTATTCCTAGTTAATAGATTTGACCTAATGTTCTTTCTTTTTTTTTACATCAGAGTTGAAGACATTAAGCTAGCTACTAGATCCAAAATAATAGACTCTTGTAGTGTGATCATTAATAGAAGTACATACAAACCAACAGATTACTTATAAGATATAATGCTTTAAGTCTGGCCATCTTTGAATCATATTACTTCAGCTTTAGTCAGTTGCTTCCTATCTTTAAGTTCTTGAATTTAAGTTATATATGGAAGGCAACATATTTAGGCTAAAAAGTTAATTTTAGGGAACAATGAGAATCCTGGAATGAGGCTTTATTTCTGCTCTCATAAGTTTTATATCTTTCTCTTCTTTCCATAATTCCTCACCATCTGATGTGACCTTATTTGCTCACCAAGTACGGGGATCTTGGCATCAATGGCAACAGTATGTCTCTCCTATGTTTATTTTTTTCTTTTTTTCCCTTTATCTCCTTAATTATTTCTCATGACCCTTTCAATTCATTTACATAGAGCAATTATATTAATTGAAATAAAATAAATTATTAAAATCACTCTCAAATTTCGAGGGTAAGATAAAAGATTTTATATGGTCATCTTAAACTTATCAACAGTTTATTTTTTCCACCAACTTAAAACTTATAAAAAATTATTTTGTGAATAAAAGTATTACATTTCAATAGCTGTCATTACTTCAGACTTATAATCTTTGAGCATTTTAATAAATATTACTGGGAGTTGTTATACTGAAACAGAAGTCTCATGTTTTAAAAAGAGTAAATAATACTATATAACATGGTATCTCTTTGGGGGGGATTTTCCATTCTTATAGTTAAACTGGAAGTGTAGACATTATGAATGACAATATATATAATGGAGGCCTAAGATAAGAATATAAAGAAAAATACCTACTTGTTCAAATGAAAAAATGTAAAAAGGAAAAAAATAGTTTCTTGCTTATACTGACCCCAGATATATCTTTTATAGGTCACATAATCTCTGATTGTTTCCTATGCATTTTCCTTCAGGAAGTCTTTATGAAGTTTTTAATATTTTTTGTGTGAGGGTATGTTTTTACTGTTGTTAAGAATTTTCATAAGACTATATCCACAGGCATCTGGCTGATTTTCTAACTTTCCTAAAAATGTAAGCAGAGAGATAAATGTAGCTTCCTTCCTCACACACACTTTATTCCACTTTACATTTTTGACATAGGCATTTAATTTAAAAATTTGTACAACAGATGAAGATGATGCCAAGACATTCTCGGTGTTTATTAATGTATTGTGAAGTACTGCATTCTGAACACATAGTTGGGTAAACTAATTTAAATGTTAACATATTTTTATGGTGTTAGTGAGCTAAAAACTGTATTCTATACTTTTACATGTATTATCTGGTAAATCCATATAAGAACCCAACAAAGTAAATATTTTATCCCCATTTTGGAAATGTAAAGTATGCAGCTCAAATGGTTAAACAACATACCCAGGGCCATCCAGCTAGTTAGTCTTAAAGCAGAACTTGTCCGAGGAAAAACGTCTTTAACTGGGAAACATTTGGCTTGGTTTCTTTCACCTCACATTTGATCTTCTAACTCCTAGGAAACTATTACGCTCATGCTTCAATGCAGAAACTTCTGAGGCAAGGATTCAGGGTCATAGCATTTCCGCTGTGATCCTGAAACTAATGCTGAGGGTGTCTGAAAGAATCATTTGAAACATTTTTAAGCACTAAAAATTTCTCTTGACTTAAGTTGATCATCTGAAAACAGGAAAAATATGTGCTGGATGATGATCATCTAGATCATATCCTTGGTCTGTTTCCTTTGCTTCTATGTCCCAAGGGGGGTTCTTTATATATCAGTTGATAATTGTTCATTCAAGTTTAAGACCAAGGTATGAAATTGCTACTTGGCGTGTGTGTGTGTGTGTGTGTGTGTGTGTGTGTTGTACATACGCCTGAATGTGATCACTGACTCGTGGAATACACATTACAATAAATGGGTGAGTTGTATTGCTTCTGACCTCCCTCTCTTGATCATCCCATTATTCTCTTGATCACTGTCTCCCTTTGTCTACCTCTTACATGGGCAGATTACTAGGAGTCTGAAGATTCTAATTTGTGAAACTAATGTAAAGATGACATATTCATTCTACTACATAATGGTTTAGTGAGAATAAAATTGGGATATGAAAAAACAGGAAAGAAATTTTAAACATTATAATATTTGTAACACAATTGCACTGGCCTGAGAAGATGTGTTTTTACAAAATTAGGCATCAAAGAATTGGCATATATGTACCATTTCACAAGAAGCTAAAAATCTGTATTATAGAATATAATTGCTGCTCAAAGTAATTTTAACCTGAAAATTCGTTAAATAGCGAGGTATATGAGTCTACAAATTATATACCTTCTAGTATCTACCATTGTATACATATAGTATTTTTCATTGAAAACAACGTATATATAGTTTTATGCAATTAGTCAACATGTTAAATAAATTTAAGCAGCTATTTATGACAATTCCGTATTTACTACTATGGAAAACTGTGATAATAGCACACCACTGTCTTTTTTCATTGGTGATTTTGTCAGGATTTCAATGACTTTCTTGTGGAAATTATCCCTTGGATTAATTACCAGAAAAGATAATGTAGGCTTTGATATATCATATATGACATTTTGTTTTATCAATTGGTAGCTGAGTAATCCTTGGCAAATTACTTATCATCTCTGAGAAATTACCTTCACCATAAAATAAAGTCAATGATAATATTTACTTTATAGAATTCTTTTGAGAATCAACTGAGATAATATGATGTGCTTTGCACTTTGCTTGTTACACACAGAAAAGGCTTACCAAATATTAGCTATAATTATTATTAGTGTTAAAGATTCATATTGATATATCAATAATATTATGATGACCCTTAATAACTGTGTTCTTCACATTTGTATATTTTTGATGTGGACTTAATTTTTTTATATCTATTGATGCTTCTACTTATATTTCTGTTTTATTACGAATCACACTTCCCCAGTTATATTTGCCTAAAGCTGTTATTTTGTTATCACCATTTTACATAGTAACATTTTAATTTTTTCAATGAAATCATATTCTTTGTGTAATTAGGTGGAGTATCAATAATTATCCATTAACTTTAGGATTTCTCATATTTTCAGTTATATGAGGTATTATATTCAGAATGGTAAACACAAAACTTTGCTAAAATAAACATTCCAGATAAGACCAAGAACACCATTTTATTAATTAACGCATTCAATTTACTAACTTTACTTACATTAGTAAATTACTTTATCTTGGTAATTAACAGTCTTTTGGCAAGTAAGTCAATGGGAAAACAGGATTTTTCATCTATAAAGTTTTAATTTAAAGTAAATTTGAAAAATTTCATAGATATTATAAGAGAAAATGTAGTATTTTTTCCATTTTATTATTATTTTATTTATTTATTTATTTATTTATTTTGCGGTACTCGGGCCTCTCACTGTTGTGGCCTCTCCCGTTGCAGAGCACAGGCTCCAGATGCGCAGGCTCAGCGGCCATGGCTCACGGGCCCAGCCACTCCGCGGCATGTGGGATCCTCCCGGACCGGGGCACGAACCCACGTCCCCTGCATCGGCAAGCGGACTCTCTACCACTGCGCCACCAGGGAAACCCCATTTTATTTTATTTGAAGAATAATTTGTAAAACAATTAGAGGTAGATTGTAGAAAATTCTACAGTATATATTTAGATGTAAATTAATTAATTTATACTTTATTCTGTTGAGTTTGAAAATTTCAAATCTGCAACTATTTAATGTAATGAGAATTAAAATGTATTACTGATAGTATTTAAAATGTTTATTAATTTATTAAATATTTTAATTAACTGAAGAACAATTCAAAAATATTTTTCTATAAGGCAATACTCTGTTAGCAAAATATTATATTTCTGCTTTTTGACAGTTTACATATTAAACCTTTCTTTTGAATAAGCATGAGCTAAGTGAGTCATAATTAAACCCTGCATAACTTTTGATTTTTACCACAATAGGTAATTTAGGGAAGAGGGAAGTAGAAGAAGATAAAGTTCATAACCTTAAGGGCTTTATAGTCTACATATCTTATAATTGAAGGCATTATATATAAAATATTGAAATGTGAATTTTTTTTTAAAAAGTGGTTGGCATATATAGGTTTGATTCTCTAATCAGGTAACAATTTTTAAAAACTAATTTTATATTAAGTCCTAGATATAAGCATTTTTATTTAACCTATGGGAGCCCTTTGCGATAATTACAAATATTATTCTCACTTTACAGTTGAATGACACAGGTTAATCTAAGAGCAGTTGGGAAAACACAAAGCTATGAACCTCTGTAGTCTAAATTCAGATCTCATACCTTGAATATTATACTATTCTACACATATAAAGTTAAGGCTAAAAAGTTGCAACTCATTTGCTCTTGTTATAACTGTTCATTTTAAGTCTTTTTTCATAAAGGTTAAAGAATTGACTTATTCCCTCTAACATCTATCAATGTAACTCTTAGAAAATTAGATGAAAATTACTACAGGTGGACGTTACTCTCTGCTCTACCTTCATTTTATAGTCCATTATTAAATATATCTGGTCTATAATCAAAAGCAGATTAAATATATAAATTAAGTACAAAACATTCTCTTTTCTATTTAATTTCGAGAAAACTATGTCTTGCTTGAACTACAGTGACATCTTGTGGCCCAAAGTGTTGTGTTTTGTTTTTATATGTAAATCGTTAATGTGTTCTGCTTCTCTTCAGTTCAGTTTTAAATCAGGAAGTTTTCAATTACCATGAATTCTGAACAATCACTAAACATTACAGAAAGAAAATATTAGATAAGGAAAAAAGAAAACTTGACAATGAACATGTTCTAGGACCACTGCTGACCTAATTTCTTTCAAAAGAGGTTGTATTACTTAATGTAATACAATAGGCTTTAAAACCAAGGTCATAGAGAAAGAAAAGAAGGGCACTACATAATGATAAAATGACCTATTAAAAGAGGATATTACACTCATTAACATATGCACCCCAAACATAGGGGCACCTAAATACATAAAACAAATACTAACAGACATACAGTGAGAAACTGACAATAATACAATAATAGTAGGAGATGTTAACACCCCATTGACATCAATGGGCAGATCATCAAGACAGAAAATCAATAAGGCAACAGACGTCCTAAATGATACAGTAGAACAGCTGGACTTAATTAATATCTACATGACACTACAACCAAAAGAAACAGAATACACATTGTTTTCAAGTCACATGGAATGTACTCTAGGATAGAACACATGCTATGTCACAAAGTAAACCTCAACAAATTTAAGAATATAGAAATTATTTCAAGCAACTTCTCTGACTACAACAGCATGAAACTGGAAATCAGCCAGGGAGAAAAATGGTAAAAGAATTAACATATGGAGACTAAATATGTTACTAAAAAAAAAAAAAAATCATTGGGTCACAATGAAATCAAAGAAATCAGAAAATACCTCAAGACAAATGAAAAGGTAAACAACTTTACAAAAATCTATGGGATACAACAAAAGCAGTTCTAAGAGGGATGTTCATAGTGATAGAGGCCTTTCTCAAGAAGCACAAAAAGTATCAAATAAACACCCTAAACTACCACCTAAAAAAAACTCTAGAAATAGAAAAACAAACAAAACCCAAAGTCAACAGAAGGAAGGAAATAATAAAGATCAGAGAGGAAATAAATAAAATAGAGATTAAAAAAAACAAAAACAGGAGAAAAGATCAATAAATCTAAGATCTGGATTTTTTAAAAAGATAAACAAAATTGACAGACCTCTAACCAGGCTCACAAAGAAGAGAGGACCCAAATAAACAAAATAAGAAATTAAAGAGGAGAAATAACAATAAAAAACACAGAAATACAAAAAAAAATAAGAGAAAATACACACAGTTATATGCCAACAAGTTGGACAACCTAGAAGAAATGGACAAATTTCTACAAACATACAGCCTACTAAAACTGAGTCAAGAAGAAACAGATAATGTGAACAGATCAATCGCTGAGTGAAATAGACAAGTCCAGGACTGGATGCTTCACAGGGGAATTTTACCAGATATACAAAGAAGAACTTATACTATCCTTCTCACACTATTCCAAACAACTGAAGAGAAGGGAACACTCTCAAATTCATTCTATGAGGCCACCATCAACCTGATACCAAAACCAGATAAAGACACTACAAGAAAAGAATATTACAGGCCAATATCTTTGATGGAAATAGATGCAAAATCCTCAACAAAATATTAGCATACTGAATCTGACAATACCTATAAAGGATCATGCACCATGATAAGTTGAATTCATTCCAGGGTCACAATGATGCTTCAACATACAAAAATCAATGTGATACACCACATTAACAAAAGGAAAGACAATAACCAATGATCATTTCAATAGATGCAGAAAAAGCATTTGACAAAATTCAATACCATGATTTTTAAGTGGGTATTGCGGGAACATATCTCCATATGAAAAAAGCCATTTACAATAAGCCTACAGACAACATAATACTCGATGGTGAAAAGCTGAAAGCCTTCTTGATAAATTCAGGAACAAGGCAAGCATGCCCACTCTCACCAATTCTATTCAACATAGTATTGGAAGTCCTAGCCACAGCAGTTACAGAAGAAATAAAAAGTATTTAAATTGGAAGGAAAGAGGTAAAACTATCAGTATTTGCAGATAACATGATACTCTATATAGGGAACCCTGAAGTCTACACACAAAAACTATTAGAACTAATAAATGATTTCAGTAAGGTAGCAGGATACAAGATTAATACATGGGACTCTGTTATATTTCTTAACTCAGTATCAGAAACATCAGATCAAGAAGGTAAAAAACAATTTCATTTAAAGTTGCACTCACACACAAAAAAATACCTAGGAATAAACTTAACCCAGGAGGTGAAAGACCTAAATGCTGAAAAATATAAAATACTGATAAAGGAAATTAAATATGTTTCAAAGAAATGGAAAGCTATCCTGTGCTCTTGGATCAGAAGAATACTTAAAATGTCATACTGTCCAAGCAATCTACAGATTTAATGCATCCCTATCAAAATAAACATGACATTTTTCACAGAACTAGAACAAATAATTCTAAAATCATATAGAAACACAAAAGACCCAGAATTGCCAAAGCAATCCTGAGGAAAAAGAACAAAGCTGAAGGTATAACCCTTCCAGACTTCAGACTCTATTACACATGTACAGTAGTCAAAACAGCATGGTATTAGCACAAATATAGGCATACAGATCAAAGGAAAAGAATAGAGGGCCCAGAAATAAGCCTACATATCTATGGTCAATTAATTATGACAAAGGAGGCAATAATATTACAATGGAGAAAAGACAGTCTCTTCAGCAAGTGTTGTTGAGAAAGCTAGACAGCTACATGTAAATTAATAAAATTACAACATTCCACCACACCATATAAAAAATAAACTCAAAATGGTTTAAAGACCTAAATATAAGATATGACACCATAAAAATCCTAGAAGAGAACACAGGCAAAATATCCTCAAACATAAATTGTAGCAATATTTTCTTAGATCAGTCTCCCAAGGCAAAAGTAGTAAAAGCAAAAAATAAACAAATGGGACCTAATCAAACCTAAAAGCTTTTGCAAAACAAAGGAAATCATCAACAAAATGAAAAGACAACCTATAAGATGGGAGAAAATATTTGCACATGATGTGACTAACGGGGTGTTAATACCCACTATATACAAACAGCTCATATAACTCAATAACAACAACAAAAAACCACAACCTGATCAAAAATTGGACAGAAGATCTAAATTGATATTTTTTCAAAATTACATACCGATGGCCAACAGGCACATGAAAAAGTGCTCAATATTGCTAACTATTAGAGAAATTACATCAAAACCACAGTGAAATATCACCCCACATATGTCAATGTCTATCATCAAAAAGTCTACAAATATATGCTGGAGAGGGTGTGGAGAAAAGGGAACCCTCCTACACTGTTGATGGGAATGTAAATTGATACAGCCACTATGGTGAACAGTATGGAGGTTCTGTAAACAACTAAAAATAGAGCTACCATATGACCCAGCAATTGCACTACTGGGCCTATACCATGAGAAAACCATAATTCAAAAAGAGACATATACCACAATATTCATTGCAGCCAAGACATGAAAACAATCCAAGTGCCCATTAACAGAAAATTGGCTTAAGAAGATGCAGTATATATATATATATATATATATATATATATATATATATATATATATATATATATATATATACACACACACACACACACACACACACACACACCTATACATACATACATACACACACACACCACACACATATACACAATGGAATATTACTCATGCATAAAAAAAGAATGAAATATTGCATTTGCAGCAACATGGATTGACCTAGAGAATATTATACTTAGTGAAATAAGTCAGAGAAAGACAAATATTAAATCACTTATATGTGGAATATAAAAAATAATGCAAATGAATCTGTATACAAAACAGAAACGGACTCACAGACATGGAAAATGAACTTATGGTTAACAAAGGTGAGAGAGAGCAGGAGAGGTACACACTAGGAGTATGGAATTAACAGATACAAACTCTTCTACATAAAATAGATAAGCAACAAGGATTTACTGTATAGCACAGGGAATTATATTGTAATAATAATAGTTTGTAATAATGTAATGGAATATAATCTGAAAAAAAATAACTGAATCAATATGCTGTACAACTGAAACTAACACAATATTGTAAATCAACCATACCTCAATAATAATTTTTTAAAAAGACTATAAAAAAGCGAAAGAAGCACTAAATATAAGAACAAAAACTATTTGGAAGTGAGAGAAATAACAACCAAAATCAAAGTTAACATACCTATATAAGACTTTAAGAAAAAAAATTGAGATAAATAAAATCAAAGGATCACTTCACAAAAAAGATAATAATTTTAAATTTGTATGTAATAAATATGCCATCTATTCAATTTAATTCCAACAAATGACCTAAATAATTATTCAGGTAACTTAAAAAATAAATGATACAATTCATATGTAAGTGCAAGAGTCTTTTTCCTAAAGAAGAAGAAATAAGAAAAAGAACATTCCAAACAATAGCATGGTTTTTTATACATCTCTGTTAATAAAGTCAGTGTGGTATTGATCCAGGGATGGAACCCAGAAGCAGATTTAAATGTATATGGAGAAATCATATAACACAAGTGCATTTGAATATTAGTGAAGTAAAAATAAGTGATTTAATAAATAGTGCAGTAACAAAACTAAATATGCAGGCAAAAGTTTAAAATGTTTAGGGGAAAAAATAGAAGATCTAGAGTCAGGAAAGATATTGCTAATAAACAAACTGCAAAAACCACAAATAAAGAATATTGATAAATTAGTCTACCTTGCTATTAAAAACTGCTAGAGAAAAGACATGAGGATCACAGAGTTAAGATGTTTGCAACATAAAGACAGAAATTATAAATATATATGCAAATATATAAGCATATACAGACACATATACAAACACATATATACGTATATGCAAACAATTCTAAAACTCACACAGAAAAAGAAATATAAAATGGGCTAAAGTTATCAATAAACAAGCAAATGAGAAATTTAGATGAATAATAACCTTGAATACGTGTTAAGCCTCTCTTGTAACAAATAAACTGAAAATTAAAGCAAAAGTGAAACTATTTTATACTTATGAAATTGGCAAAGCATAATGTTTGTAAACATGAAGATACAAAATGTACTGAAATTTAACATGTACATAAATATGCATACATTAAATCAAAAGTCATTCTTTGATTTACATATCCCAGCATAACTCTTCTCCATGTGCACATGGGAAAATATAAAGTGATAGTAATAATTGCATTGTCTTAAGTGAAGAAAATTATATTGATAATAAAATGGAAATAAATTATATTGATAATAAAAGTGAATACTACTTTTCAGCAAAAATAAAATAATCAACACTATCATAATTAAGTCATGATTTACTCAAATATGAGGAAAAAATGTTGCAGAAAATACATGTGAAATGATACTAGTTATAGAGTGTTTATACCTTGCAAAACAGTATCATACATTAATAGAAATTTATTTTTATGTAGTTAAACAAAAATGTTTAATATAAACTCAAAATTAAGGGTACTGCACTAAGGTAGGCATAAGAAAGGAAAAATGTAGGAAAGGCACAGGGAGGTTTAATTATAATAAAGTGCCATGATTTTAGTTGCACAGTGTCCATAACTTATTACAATAAGGTATACACATAATTTATAACAATATTCTTTAGATTAATTTTGTATATCTGAAATCTTTCATCGCAAGTTTGAAATGATTAAGTATAAAATAGGGTGGTGATGAAAATAATTCAAATAATTTAATATGTACATAATAAATAAGTAAATAACATAAGGGTGAAGAGACAGTAACCTTTATATCACTGTTGAATTAATAGGTATATATTGCAATGCCCCATTTACTTATAGATTATACTTATAATATATAAAAATATACTTATAGAGTCTTTGTGGGGAAGGGTAAGATAAATTGTTTTAAATATTGAAATAAAAGAGGTTAGTATGGTATAACAAAGGGAAATTTTAAAAAGATATTCTGCTATGCATAAATTCTGGAAATTTTAAATACATAATTTTAAAAGTACATAATTAACTGAAGACAATTATTTAATAAGGAAATAATACATACATATGTGTAATAGAATGACAAATGGCTACAAGTACACATAAATAAATATTAAAGATTGCCTAGATGTTTTTGTTCCCAAATAACAATGTAAATTGATAAAGAATATTAAAGTAAAATAACTTCTGCAGATGCCTTTCACAAACTACAAATTTGAATTTGATTTCTTCTGGACTGTGCATATTGAAGACAGATGCTAGGGCTCACCACAGAATAACCCTGCATCAAAAACAAGATAATGAATTATGGAAAATAAAACAATCTTGAAAAAGCCCTCTGATAAGCCCTAAATTGGAGAAACATAAGTATACTTGGAAGCTTTTCCTTAACTGCGGTCAACCTCTTGGCCAGCCATCCCTGGAAAAGCACCACCTGCACATGGTTTTTGCAAACAGAGGGACATCAGCCTAGTCAGCATCCACCTGGCTTGATAGGACTTCTCTCCCCCTCGTGTGGCTGGCTGTGCCCAGGAAGCCAGGCACATCTACACCATATACCTGGCTTCTGGTGAGGACAAACAGAAAGGTGAGTACAGAAATCTGGCCTCAATCCTGTTGCTTCTGCTCACACCCAAAAGTGATTGTAGAGATGTTCCAGTTCTATCTTCACAGGCTTTGAACTGTTATAAAATATACATCACAATAGCCTACTGGGACTTTAAAATCTTAGCATCAGATAATTCAGGCATTAAAGTACCAGAGGCACCAAGGCAAATCTGCCCAAGTAGTTTGTCAGAAAATAACCTGCCTGTAGAGATGGAGAGATACCTTCTAATTTAAGGAAAAAAAGTCTCTAAATAGGTATTCTATCTATTTATCTATCATCTATCTATCAACCAACCTACCTACTTTATATAGAGTATACTCATAATATATATACACTATATATATGTATAAAACCATCATTACAGTTAGTTATAGTTGTTACATATAGTTTATCCCTGATATCATTATCATAGTGGCTTTATAGTTTGTTTTATATGATGAAACATGAAAAGACTCCAGCAATATAAATGTAACAGCCCTTCATCACAGTCCTTCCAAAAGATGAACTGAATTGACAGTGAAGAAATAAACAAAGTAACAGTTCTAAAGAAGAAAAATCCATCAATAGAGCAATTATTTGGGATATTCCTAGAAAATAGGAATTAGATTTCCATAAAAGCTAGAAGAGAGGTGCCATAATTTAATTTGCTGAAAAAGTAAGATTAGATTTGTTTTTTCCCCAGTGGAACTCATGCAAATTTCCATGTTGGTTTCTTTATTTTTTTAAAATACTAAATGCTGACATGGACTTCCAGGCACTTAGGATAATCATCATTATCAAATAATGAAATTAATTATTTCCTAATGAACATATGGCTAGCCTTGTTTTGGTCTTTCCCTTTCCCAATGAATATACACCAGCTGTCAGAAATGATGTGCAACTTAATAAAAGCATAAACAGCTATTTTCTTAAGAAAGCAAACATCACCAATTAGTGATGTTGCCAGAGGGAACACCATAGAAAAGCCTCTATTAACTCACACTTGTTCAGTGGAAAGAATGAGCTAATGGTAAAGTGGGTCCAACACAGAAGAAAGGAGCACCTGCTCCCCAAATTCCAAGGGAAGACTATTAATTTGCACAGATCCCAAAACCAGTCCTATTATTCCCAGAGAGATGCAGTTGAAGACACCTCTAACACTGCCGAGAAAACTTGCCTATGCACCTTAGTGGCCCCAATTGTATCTGTATGTTGGAGTCAAACGGAGGAAGTAAAAATTACTGTTACCTGGAGATTGTGATTAACCCTGTCTAGCATGCAGCTTGGACACTGTTTTTTTGGTTTGTTTGGCTTGTAAAAATTCTCCAGGTGAGTCTAATTTATAACCAGCTTTGACAAAGGTTGGTCTACCGTTAATATACCCAATTAGGATCATTTCACAGAGGACAAACAGAAAATGCAAACGGTAAGATTTATGGTTTCAAATGCAAGATGCTTCTAAGGAGAGCAGAGTTTGCTGAATTCAGTGGCTCCAGAATGTCTTCAAACACCACTTCCTTTTGCCCTTTGCCATCCTCCGTAGTCCAGGCTCCCTCCTTTATGGTCAAAGGAGAGCTGCAGCTGCTACATTCTCACAAAGAGAGAAAATACTTCCTTCTTCTGAATGTACTTCTTTAAGAGTGATCAAACTTTTTCCAAAAGCTAGAACTGGGTCATTGTTTACTTCTGAACTTACCGCTAACAAGAAAAACAGACTCATCATTATAATTACTCTGAACTTAACAATATTTACTCAAGGCATGTGAGACAATGGTCTCACATGAACACATAAACACAAGAACAAGTGCTTGTGCATAGAAAACTGTTTTAAAAAATCCTCCTAGCCTTTTTGATTTTTTTCCCCAATCTTTTACAGTTCTCTTTCCTCCATGGTAAACTTTGATTTGAAAGTTCATTAGTAATTCACATTTGAGGTTTGTTTATTTTAAACAAGCATTATGTATAGTTTAAAAAACTGGAATTATTTTTGTTGTTGAGACACCTACAAATATCATTTCTAAATAAACATAACTGATTCTAGTTAATCATAGAATTTAACTGATGGAGTCTATAATACCAGGGCATATAGATTACTTGATAACTGTTTTGCTTTTCCCTCATAACAAATGATACAGTCATCCAGTATGTTGTGAGCAACTATTATGCTTTGGGGAGAAAATGGATAAATTAACGTGGCACAAGCACTGTTTTGTTAAAAGTGGTTAATTAAGAGTGATTCTGTTCTACATATCAATAAATATTTCTGATACCTACCTCTATAAAATTAGGATCCTGTGTCTGTGAAAGAGACACAGGAGAGAGGGAGACAGGGAGGGGGAGAGTTTTTTTCAATTGCCATTTCTCAGATGCAGTGTTAGGAAAGGTTTATTTAATTAGTTTAAACTGGTATTTTTTACTTCAAAGTTTTCCTCATCAATATACTTTACCTTTTTAACCAGTTAGAACCACATTATTTAAATACAACCAGGTGACTCCTTTAGGGAAAACAATATTTTCATGCAATTCTTGTTTCCTCAGAAAGTAGCTCTCAATTGTAGTATATTTAACACTTTTGGAATGCATAATTATTAGCTGGGGACAGGGTTGCCATTAAAATAACATGAATTGCAATAAGATAAATTCCCAAAGCACTATTGCAATCTTTTATGTTCTTAAACTTACCATAATTCATGAAATAACTAAATGTCTGCATATTTCTAGATGTTGCTTCCATAACAGAACACCATTTCTTTGTTAAAATGATTAGTGAGATGTTCGCTATGAAAATTTATGAGCTACTTTTTACAGAAACTCCCCACAACTGATACCACCACTGCAGAAACATTAGCTAAAAGCCTACAAGTTTTACTGGTCCTTTGGAAGCAGGGGTTCTTAAGAGAGCTTCTCTAAGGAGAGTAATGTATCAGATGGATTTGGCAGGAATGTTAAGACAAGTAGACATAACTATGCCCTCAGATTAAACAGGATTTAGAAGGATCGACCAGATATTCAAACACACTGATCCAAATAAAGCAAAGGACTTACATCTTCATTTTTAAAGGGCCTTAGTATGGAGAAACTTGGTATGGCTAAGAGTATTAGTTCTTTTCAGTGTTATTAAACTATTTTATTAAGATTAGCAAACACATGAAAACAATTATAAGATGAAAGTTGATTTGATATTGAAGTCCCCTGGCATTTTATGTTCCATGATTCATATGACACCAAAGTCCCTAACTTCTCTCAGCTTTTCCTTTTAGCTTCTCCCTTCTAGTGTGTTTTTGTTTTTTCCCCTTTTTCAGTTTCCAGAAAAATCAACTGTGTATGAAAAGGAGGGGTTATGCATGAGGGTGTTTCAAAAAGAGAAAAGTAGTAGTTTCTTATCAGCTTTCTCAATCAATGTCCTAATTCTAATATTCAGCTTTCTGGCTCCCACACAAAAGGGAAATATGCCCATCCTCTTGGAAATATACAAATAAATCATGATTAAATTTCTCGAATCACTGTTCTAGTTTTTCAGACAGTTGTATGATTTTTCTTTGTTATTACATGTGTGTATTTATCAGAAAGTAGTGTGCTTTATATTATGATGATATATTCATTGCCAATTTATTTTCTTTTTAATTATAAGATACAAATACATTATCATTAAAAGATTCAAACTGTACACCACTGTAACAGAGAAAAATTCATCAGCAAATACAAATGCAAAATCTCACCTCTCTTCTCTCACCAGTTTGGTACTTCCTATGAATGTGTGTGCTTACCTTTTTTTTTAAACATATATGTTATCTTATTAAGTATTTTGTTTGTTTCTTGTTTTGGCCACGCAGCGTGGCTTGCGGGATCTTAGTTCCCCATCCAGGGTTTGAACCCACACCCTTG